>NC_070602.1:82207590-83429376 GCF_027172205.1 Podarcis raffonei
AGTGCTTCTTCTTCCTCTAAGATGTTGAGTCAGCAGCCTTGTCATAGAACCCTCAGAAATTTCACAGGAAAGGGAAGTTTGGACTCAAGCATCGTCACCTTTTTGTCCCACCTAACTTAATAGCATTGATTGAGCCACTGGCTAGCTCTTGAATGGCCTGAACTGGCAACTGGTTTGGACACTGAAAGAAAGAAACAAACAGTCCAGGATGGGAGATGATGGGGGGAAGGGAGGAGGAAAGATAGTGATTTAAGTGGGCGGAGGGAGAAGAATGAGGAAAAATAGGAAGACAGGAAAACAGGTGGATGGAGAAAGATTTTGAGATTCCAAAAGGTCCCAACTCCAGTAGATACATTTTCAACCTCTCTGGTCAGAAAAAGTCTACAACTCTCTGACATCATGTGATATGTCTTTCTTATTGAACATCTGGGTGTCTGCATGGATAGAATTGGCAAGTGCTAGGTATCTTATTCCTCTAATCTTTGGGGGCTTCTAAATTGGATTAACTCTCAACATTTAATAGCAAGAACATATGCAACACATTTGTCTCATCCCCACCTGATTAATTTTCCACTTACATAATGATAAAAAACACTTCCTTTAGAAGCTGTTGAATTATGCTTGTACCGTTGATAAGCTAACCCGTGCCTTTTCAAGAGCATTAGAGTAGCAAACTGCTGGTCACTTTGCTGCAGGACATTGAAGAATTAAGTAGGCTGCTTGTAGTGACCCTGAGACAATTCGAGACTATTAATCCGATAAGTAGCTAAATTGTATGTGAAGGGTCATCCTTGCGCTTTCAGCTAATTCCTAGTTAGGTCATAGCTGAAGGTCAAGGCCAAATAATAAGATATGGCACAGTCACCTGTCTTGTTATTCCAACACTCTTTGTCTTCCCTGTGAAAACCAGCACGGGGCAGCTGTGAGCTAGACTCAGTACACACCATACATTGAAAGCACAATCAAAGCAGATTTCCCCCCTCCTAAAGTACACTGGGGGCTGTAGTTTAACCCTCAAAGAGCTATAATTCGCAGCATCTTTAACAAACTACAGTTCTCGGGATTCTTGGGGAATCCACTTGGAGTGTTCTTGAACTGAAAGAAGACCAAACCTATCCATTCTGAAGGAAATCAGCCCTGAGTGCTCACTGGAAAGACAGATCCTGAAGCTGAGGCTCCAATATTTTGGCCACCTCATGAGAAGAGAAGACTCCCTGGAAAAGACCCTGATGTTGGGAAAGATTGAGGGCACAAGCAGAAGGGGACAACAGAGGAGGAGATAGTTGGATAGTGTTCTCAAAGCTACCAACATGAGTTTGACCAAACTGCAGGAGACAGTGGAAGGCAGGAGGGCCTGGCGTGCTCTGGTCCATGGGGTCGGACACGACTAAACAACTAAACAACAACAACAACAACAACAACAATGCCGCCTTGATCATAATGGGAGAGAGGCTGTTCAACCTTTTTTTTTTTCTTACTGGCATTTGTCTACTCCAAATATCCTCCAGCCGCTATTCTCCTGCAGAGGAACACTCTTTCCTTCGTAGGTGGGAGGACTGCTGGATGGGGCAGCAATTTTGAGTGGGCAAGCAGGAAGAAGGAAAAAGGTTAAACACCCTCTTCCATTCATCCTCTTAAACTCATAATGCACTGGACTATTTTTCAGTAAAGATAACAAATACACCATTGGGGGGGGGAATGCATCTGCTTGATGCATCTTGTTTGGCTCTGAGTCCTGTGTCTTCAGCTAGTCAGGGACTCAGCAACTCAATTTCAACATTTCACCCAGGGATAGCCAGTGTGCTTTTCAGAGGTCATTAGACTGCAGCTCCCATCAGCATCAAGCACCATGGCCCAATGCTCAGGGATAGGGGGAGTTGTAGGGTAAATAAGGATATCCTAGATGTTTTTGAACCATGGTGGATATCCTCATTTACCATTTGCCTTCGACTTATTGGCCAACTTTGATTTTCTCAATTGGGTCTTTCTGTAGAATCTCATATAGCCCAAAGCTTCCTGACTGGATTCCTGGAGATACTGTATGTGCAATACTTAACATCAACATCATAGGCCCCCTACACCTGGTGGAAGACAGTCTCTGTGCTGTTAGTATTAACAGTTTTCACCAGTTTCATTAAGACTGTTCAGATATGCATTGAGCTGAGGGATCACCATTCTCTGCAGAGAGAGCACATGAGCCACCACACAGAAAGCAGCAGGCAGCACTCCTGATGACACAAACCAAAATCCAGCCACACGAGGACAGAGAATATGGGGATGTAGTGAAAGCCGAGGAAGGGTGCAGTATCCTAAGCGTGATTTCAGCTAAGAGGAAGCAGGGCTATAGTTAGCGTGGAAGACGTCAGCTCACAAGGGTTCTATTTCCAGCTGTGGTTCAGCATTGTATATGCATGTGACCATGTTGCTTCTCAGGACGCAGGTGGCGCTGTGGTCTAAACCACAGAGCCTAGGGCTTGCCGATCAGAAGGTCGACGGTTCGAATCCCTGCGACGGGGTGAGCTCCCGTTGCTCGGTCCCTGCTCCTGCCCACCTAGCAGTTCGAAAGCACGTCAAAGTGCAAGTAGATAAATAGGTACCACTCCAGCGGGAAGGTAAACGGCATTTCCATGCGCTGCTCTGGTTCACCAGAAGCGGCTTAGTCATGCTTGCCACATGACCCGGAAGCTGTATGCTGGCTCCCTTGGCCAATAAAGCAAGATGAGTGCTGCAACCCCAGAGTCGTCCACGACTGGACCTAATGGACCCTTTACCTTTATGTTGCTACTCAAATCCATGTTTCTGAGAGCATGGTCATGGCAAAACTGTGCTCTAGGAAGGGAATGTGAGGCATGATTTGCTGACGGTGGCTTATGGTACTTAGGCATGATGTCTGGAAGCACTGTGCTATCTATTGTTATGAGGAAGTAAGGTTTTTCAAGAAGTACATTTTTATTGTGTCCCCCCCCCCTATTAAACACTACACACTAAATGCAGACACATTTTGATATCGCATATAATTTGGCTCTATTGTGATGACATGCAGAAGCTGCTTAGAAAAAGTAGCTGGGCCCGGGGAATTCTATAAAAAAGATCAAATCAAATTGAGTGACCAGATAAATCTGTTATGCAAATGAAAGAATGAGCCTGAGAGCTAGTGACTGGTCCAAGGCATTTTGGTGTCTCAGGTGGAGATTCATCATAATTAAAAATAGAGCACAGTCCACCAATACGTTTTCCTGTTCAAATGAATGGGAATTGCAGAAGAGATGCAGTAGTGCTGCTTATATTGAATTGTACCCCGTGGGTTGGATCTGTCTCCCACTCTTAAAAGACAGGCAGATAATCTGCTACATGAGCCCAAAGCCAAGCAAGCAATCTGTGCACCACACAGATTACAGTCAATGCAGAGCTTGGCTAACTCAAGTTTGTGCTATTTGTCTACAGCTGCTGTATGAACAAGGCCTCTCGCTGAGAACCATGTTCCTCTTCATGTCTGCTTGCAGTGCCTGGCACTTGATCCGTACTTTTTTTCTGATGCCCCGCAGCCATATTCCGTATCCACTGCCCCCAGGATATACATATGGGTAAGCTGCACTTGCCTGTACTTCAGTCTGATACACAGCTCTCTCCCCTGTGTGCCCTCGCTAAGATCCTGAGCCCCTTTCTATCTCCTTCCATTCCTTCCTTCCTTCCTTCTTCAAGCTCGCAAAGTGCTGCCTAAAACCCTGGTGGTGGTAGAAGAAAGAAGCTATCCCCAGTGGGTTCCATCCACTGTTATTTTTAAAAGACAGTTCTGCTTTCTGAATGCTTCTTCAGGCAGGCACAGTGCTCTGGGATTCGTATAGGGTTGCCAACTCTTCAGGGACCACTGTAACCATACTGCTTGATTGGCAAGTGATGTTTATATCCATGATGAGAAAAGCTTCATCTGTAGGCTTTCTTCACGTGCTGCTATTAAAGATAAAAGAGCAGTTTAACAACTTCTTCTGCCCAGTCGATAAAGATAGGATTCACACCCTGCACAGTTTTTACTGTGGCTGTCTCCCAACATCACCATCCCAAGCTCCCCTGGGGGGGAAAACACCAGTTTGGAGAGCAGCTCAGGTGCCATTTTGTAGCATCTTCAGAAAAGCCCTAATTAAACAGCATCTGCATGGCCTTCATTGAAAGGATGCAGGAAATATAGTCCAAAGTGAACCCATTGTTTCAGAATGCCTGCAGTTGAGGCAGGTATCCCTAAGACCCCAGACCTCTGCATGCTTAGTTGGAAATTTACATTGACATAAGGGCCAAACTACACAGCAAGCAAATACATGTTGACTACAGCCCTTTTTGAAGCAGTAAAGCCTGGGGGTGATCCAGAGTAGAGAAGCGTCTGATGGGAAGATGCTCAGCCTTTTTCCCACCTGCCCTTTTTCTGCCCCAAATTACCCCCTGGAGCAAATTCCCTCCCCTGTAGGGTTTTAAACACATATTCCCTCCCTCCTACCATTTCTATGCTCCTGATTGTTCTCCCTGAAAGCAGCATTGCTGCTTCGAAAAGGTTCACTGGGCTATAGTTAAACCTGTTTGCGTGCAATGTGTCGTTTAGCCTTAAATCTCAGAGTTTCTATGGAACTCACTCTCAAGTAAGTTTGTAGAGGACTCCCAGCCTAAACTGGTGAGCAGTGAACTGATTTGGAATGAAACTTCCCATTTCTCACCACTATCAAATAAGAAAACTGTAGGAATGAAGAGAGAGGGGAATGTTGTTGGCTCAAACACATGGTGAAAGTATTTGCTGCAATAGAGATAAACTAATCTGAGGCTGAGTTCTCAGTTTCCTGTACTCCTTTTCTCTTACATGTTGAATCATCCATTTATAGTTTATGCATTTAATGGCAATTTCTATTTACTTGGCTTTATGATCAATGCCATTGTGATTTTGTACCTTTCTGTCATGGTACATCATCTGAAAGAACAAATCAATCGTGTTTGTACCGCCCTGTCTTTCTCTCTTTGCACATGTGGAACTTGGGTTTTCATTCTTTGTATGGGAAATAAGTCCCCAGGATACCAGTTATGTTGATTGTGTCTGCAGAGTGAGCTGTCACAAGAGGTCCCGTTCGTATCGCACCTATGAGGAGCAACGTAGCCCCAAAGTCCTGGATGAGAATGATGCAGAGGACTCGGATAATCTGCATGCTGACCCAGCACTCGAAGAAAATTCCACCAACAAAGGGCTTGTTGGCATAGGTAGGGACTGAGACCGGTTCCAAGGTTGGTGGTTAGAGATTCTAGCTGGGCCTTAATATTGGATGGGAATGTTGCATTTGGGAAAATATGTTAAAAAATAGAGTAAATCTGCTGCAAAGTAAGTGCAGTCTATGGGGGCTTGAGGGTGTCAGATATACCTTTCACTTGGCATTTGTTCCAAGAAGAGGTTCTGTGTGCATTTATGTGTTTCTGTAGTCAGGTTCATATATCTCATTTCTTACCCTCAAATGTCTGAAAGCCCAGGGACCTCAAGAGTCAAGTCAGTTCCTTTAACCTTTCTTAATCCTACCCAGTGCCGGATTTACGTGTAAGCTAAACAAGCTATAGTTTAGGGCCCCACCCTCTTGGCCCCCCCAAAAAATTAAAGGAAAAAAACCTGGATGTACATTTCCAAAATATAATATAAAAAACAAATAAAATAAAACCTACATATAGCAACGGTGTTTTGTGTTGTGTAGGCTCCTATGATGTAAGTAATGGGCCCCGCCTGCTATATAAAGGGCCTCATTACCTTCAGTAGCTTAGGGCCTCATCAAACCTAAATCCGGCCCTGATCCTACGCACCCACCCCTGCGCTACTAGTAATTCACAGGCAGACATCTATGCTCATCATTCCTGCTAGAGAATAAGACCTCATGTCTTCTGAAGCATCACAGTCAGCTATTCCTTTTTGGGTGGGCAGGCAAGCAGGAAGAGTTAACTCATTTGTTTGCTCTTAGTGGTTTTCCCCAGGGCATGTGAATTAATGACTGGAAGATTTCAGCCATACTTAATCATGTTTATCCATAGCATCACTACTGACAAAATGTAAGTCCTATACCAGAACCAGCTTCGCATGCCCATTTGTCACCCCTGGGTGAGAGATTCTCTAGGCCTCTGCATGGGGAGCTAATTGCTTAGAAGCCCTCATAAAAACCAATGGATGTGCATTTGATTTGTGCCTCGAAAGGGCTCTCACTTTGGTATGACTGTCAGCAGTGAAATAGTAGCAAGGTACTGTGTGACATAAAGATCATTTCAGATTTTACACATGCCTCCTGTCCCCTCTTTTTGATTTATTTAGGAGATGCTGAGACTGCAGCAAACCTCAAGGCTCCAGCTGTTGTTTCCTTCTGGAGCTGTGTCTTCTCCAAACTGTTTTTTTGGCATCTGGTGTGGCTGTCGGTGATGCAGCTGCGCCACTATCTCTTCATTGGCACCCTCAACCCCATGCTGACACAGCTGGCTGAGGGAGACGCCACCCTTGGTAAGGAGAGTATTGGAAAAGGGGCAGGGAACCATCGGGTGGGGATTAAGAGGTTCTCTTGTTTGCAGAATAATCTCCCTCCCTTTGCTGTCACCCTCAGTATAAACATTCAGGAGGAATTTTAAAACATATCTGTCCACCCACACATTTGAAAGCTGAAAAATACTGTTCTTGGGAAACTTTATTTTAATTTTTGACATTTTTTATGTTTTTATGTGTGTTGGAAGCTGTCCAGAGTGGCTGGGGCAACCCAGCCAGATGGACGGGTATAAATAATAAAATTATTGTTGTTGTTGTTGAAATTATTAGCTGTGAGGCTATGTGTCTATGTTTTTAAGTGTTTTTATTACTTTCTTTTAAACTATATTGTATTGATGCCCTGTTTCTTGCCACCCTGGGCTCCTTTGGGAAAATTTAGCCCCTCCACCAAATTTAGGATATGTAAGAAACAAACAAAAATGTGTGTGTGGAGATGGATAAGGGTTATTGGGTGAGATCCAACTAAGCCATAGCCATAGTAGACCCATGGAAATCAGTGGACCTAAACCTATTGTTTGCAATGGGTTTATTCTCATTATGGCTAACACTGGGTCTTGCCCTTTGTCTTGGGGCAGGTAGACTAGAAGAGTGTAGAAGGGAAAAAACTCACTATGAGAGAAGTTTTGTAATTGGGATTAATAAATTGAATTATTGTGCACCTAAGGAAGGTTTCCATCGAAACCTGTTGGGCTTTTCTCTGTTTCATCAAAGTTCCATATACAGTATAGCCAACTTAAGTTCTGTCAGACCCTCCAAGTATCCATATTTTCCAGGGAGGTCATTGATTTAGAGAAGACGTCCCAGTTTCTGATTTGATCCCAGAGTGTCCCACTTTTCCTTAGGATGTCCCTATTTTCATTGGAGAAATGTTGGAGGGTATGGAGTTACCTGACCCCCCCCCCCCAAGTCATCTGAAGGCAATCCTGTATGGAGAAGTTTTTTAATGTTTAATGTTTATTTTTTATATGTTGGAAGCTGCCCAGAGTGACTAGGGCAACCCAGTAAGATGTGTGGGGTATAAATAGTAAAATTATCATTACGGAATGGGATGTCCCTATTTTCATCAGAGAAATGTTGGAGGGTATGTTATGTTTAAAGTAGAGCTCTTGAAATGAATGGACCTAAATTAGTTGTACTCATTCATTGCAATGAGTCTACGCTAAATATGACCTAATGGTGGATACAGCCCACATAATTTCAGTACAATTTTGAGGCATGCCTCCATTTTCAGTCTCTTGTGTTTGGTGCTGCTGACTCCCTTTTCTCTCACCATGAGAGGAAGGCCATCTTGTCTCAGCATTGCTCTTGACCTCAGGAAAAAGCTGCTGAAATCGAATTACCGGTAAAATGGTGTTGTAATGACTTAGCTAAATAGCTGTGCCAGGAGACTGCCCTGGTCTGGGAGTTGAGGGGAAGCCCCTCCTGATAGTGATAGTCTTCCTATTGAGAAAGAAGAGGTAGTTCTTGAAAAATTTTTGCTTGGAACTACTGGAGAAATAAAGGCTCCTGACCTTTCATTCCTCCTAGTCTCTTGCCATCATCTAATAATGGGTTACGTGTATGAAAATCTTGGCACATATTTGTGCTGACGGGAAGAGGGTTTTGTCATCCTTTTTTCTTAATTCTTTCTGTCAACAGTGAGCAGCTACACCAATGCTTTTGCCTTCACCCAGTTCTGTGGAGTCATCTGTGCCCCCTGGAATGGGCTTATCCTGGACCGTCACAAACGTGGACATAAAAAGGAAGGGAGTTCGCAAGGTACGTCCCGTTGTGTGTGTTTTGCTTTCCTCATGAGACTGCCCATCAAGGATATTTGATTCCCCGAGGTCTCCTTTGGTCCTGCTCACCTCTGTCTGTATTCTCTGTTTCCAGGGGTGCCAGATTCCCTGGCGGACCTGCGCTCCTGTGTGCTGTCACTGGTCATCACAGTGCTGCAGTGCGTGGCCTTCTCAATTTGTGCCTCTATTCCGGTGCTGCCTGTGCAGTACGCCACATTTATCCTGCAGGTTCTGAGCCGCTCCTTCCTCTACGGGGGCAATGCTGCCTTCTTAGCCATTGCGTAAGTAACTGGCCTCTTCGTGAAAAGAGGAAAGTGTGGTTTGGGAGGGATGGATTAGGGGCGGGGGAAAGAGAAAGGGAAGGATGAAAGCAGAAGGAAGTTTTGATACTCAGTGAATGGTACTTGGAGCCACTGAGAGGAACTGGTAGTAGTGCAGAATAACAATCAATTACAGAAAATTGTTCACTGAAATCCTTTTCCCCTCTCTACCGACTCCTCTGGTTTTGAATTTTTTAGCAGAAACAGAGGCTGTTCAAGATTCTCCCCACACGCAAGAGGTCTAAAAATATCAATTTATACTAATAATAAATGGCTGCAGTTCTCAGAATCTTGCTTTAGGAGCAGCTTCCACAGTTCATAGCACAATTTATGTCTTCTGGGTTTGTAGAACCCTGCTGAGATACCTTTCTAGAGCTTGTCTCTGTCAGACGCAAGAGACTGGACAAAATGAACTATTTATCTGGCATTTTAATGTTTTGCAGTTATGCTATGATGGCAGTGTATGAGAAGTGACTGTTGCACTTGGCTTAAAATACTAAAGAAAGCAGATATGAGGAAAGGACTTAGTATGAGTGCTAAATCTGCTGGATGTTTTCATTTTAAGCTAGTCATTGAGGAGGCAGGCCACATGTTAGCATGGAATTTTCCTTCAATAGATTTAATGAAAAGCTGTTTGTTGCAGTGTGGGTGCAGACCCTCCAAGTGTCCCTATTTTCCAGGGATGTCCCTGATTTAGAGAAGCCGTCCCAGTTTCTGATTTGATCCCAGAATGCCCCACTTTTCCTTAGGATGTCCCTTTTTTAATTGGAGAAATGTTGGAGGGTATGGCGTTATCTGACCCCTGAGACGTCTGAAGCCAATCCTGTATAGGGATGCTTTTTTAATGTTTAATGTTTTATTATGTCTTTACATAGGTTGGAAGCAGGGGCATAGGAAGGGGGTGGGTGGGAGCGGACCACCCCGGGTATTGAGCCATCGGGGTAAGGGGGGCTGCACCGCTTTGCCAGTGGCATTCCCCCCCTTCCCCCTTCATTTTGACAGCTTGGGGGAGGCTTGGGAGTTGCAGATAGGTGGCGTGCCAAATGTCTGTCATGAGTAGCTTGCTCCACCCCCCTTTGAGGGCACCATCCACACCACGCCCCCCTCGCCCCCATGCTCCGCCGCTGGTTGGAAGCTGCCTAGAGTGGCTGGGCCAACCCAGTTAGATGTGTGGGGTATAAATAGTAAAATTATCATTATGGAATGAGACGTCCCTATTTTCATCAGAGAAATGTTGGAGGGTATGTGGGTGCCATGAAATAGTGGTGCAGACGCTGTAAACAAATGTCCTGCCCTGTTCCTTGACCATATGAGGGATGCAGGTCTGCTGTCCTTCCTCCTGATGAGGAAGGAAAGGAACACGGAAGTCAAAAAGAAAAGAAATAAAAATATAGAAGGATGGGAGGTGGAGAAGCAGCACATGGTGACAAGTCACTGTGAAGAGGATAGTCCGCTTAGACATGCCGTGTCACAATTTCCATGTCCTTCTTCCTCCCCCTCCCCCACTCTGTCTTGGCAGCTTCCCCTTGGAACACTTTGGGAAACTCTACGGCCTGGTGATGGGGCTCTCAGCCGTGGTGTCTCTCCTGCAATACCCCTGCTTCTCGCTCATCAGGGGCCCACTCAACGGGGATCCCTTTTATGTGAGTGTTTTGTGCCCTAATGAGTCTGTTTCACCAGGGGACAGTCAGTACCCCAAATGGGGATCTCTACTTCTTTCAGGAACAGTGTTGTATTGCAGACGGTAGTGAACAGGGAGCTAGGAGACCTGACGTACTACTTTGTTGACCAGGCAAAAGGCCAGGCCCCATGTATTGCAATATATATCTGAGTGTGTCCTGCTCTTCAGGGGGAAGTCTATTACTCCAAGTCGAGTTTAAATGGGCAGGGGACCTGGACAGCAAATTCAGCATACAGGGCACCTGGTCTGTTGTCCCAAGTAGGACTAGATATATTGCATTTTTTATTTGAAATAGTCATTTTTTGAACTTGCACGTATAGTTATAAATTAGCATATGGAAATATGCAAGTCTCTGTCCTCATTTGTCCTTTGGGCGGGGAGTGGTGCTGATGCATTTCCTCTTTTTTGGTGCGGCATAAGTGGCTGCCATAGGCCTGGCTGATTCAAAGCCTTCATTCTGCATACATCTATACCCTTCTGCCTCTATGCAGAGCAGGCATAGAGACCCAGATAGCTCTCTAGGCTAGGTGCCAGCCTCAGACACTTCACATTTCCTAGAGCCCCCCAGAAAGGAACATTTTTAGAAGCTGCCGCCTGAGTATTAATAGTGCATCTTTTCCCCCCCAGGTGAATATTGGTCTCGTAGTCCTAATGTTTCTGGCTTTGGTCAACCCAGTGATGGTGTGGTTGGAGTGCAAGCGGCGGCATAATGAACATAACATTGCAGGCTCCCCAGCCTTAACTGCAGGCAAGAAGGAAGGCCTGGAGTCTTCTATCTGAGCCCTTTGCTGTGTAGACTTTGCGAACCTCTCCTATCAAAAGGGAACCTTAAGAAGATTTGAAAAGGGAACTGAGGAAGAAGCCTCCTCTCTCTCTGAGCTTCATTCCCAGCAAAATCTGGTCACAGTCCAACACAGTCAGGTGTGCTTAAGTCCCTTGAAAGAAATGGACTTAAACATATCTGTGTTGCCAAACCACAGTTTATTGCTCCCTCTCTCCAGAGTGTTATTTTTCTAGGAATCAAACCTATATTGTATCCTCCTACTGTGGGGATTTAGGTTGTATTTCACTTACATTTATTTTGTTTATTAACAGAGCTATATTTTTGTGAATCATACAAACAAGCCAGTATTAGAGCAGGTACCAAGTTAGGATGTTTAATATGTCAGAAAATGCAACTCTTTAAAGTGGAAGTCTTAACATTTTTGTCTCCCATTAAGTTTTTGAATTAGTTGAAAAACAGTCTACCCTCATTGTTTTGAATTATTAAATAGATATATTTGATATTGGTTTTTAAGAACCAAAGTCCATTACACAGCTTGGGAGATATTCCTTCCAAAAAATTTTTTTTTAAAGTCATGGAATGGAAAAAAACCAACACCCTATGCTATTTGAATACTTCAATAAAGCTTGTCTTTTTTATATATGTAAAAAAAATCAATTGTGGAAAGATGCACTAGTTTAAGTCATTGTGTGGCAGTCAAGAAGTCCAATATTAAATTAAATTCAGAAGGGAACCCAACTGTAATGAAAGTTCATAAATACTGTAGAATAGCAGAAGAATAAGAAACCTGATGTTCAGCATCAATTTCTCTCTCTCTCTCTCTTACACACACACACACACACACACACACACACACACACACACTGGTGCACAGCTCTTCCCATCACAGATAAACTCTCCTTTCAAGGTACAGCAAGAAAATGTAGTGACTTGTTGGGTACTATAATTGTATCAATTATAGCACTGACTACAACAGCAGGTTTTGTTGTGTTGCCAGACCATCCCTTGGGGGTGGGGTCATTTCACCAGCCAACCTTAGAAGAGGCTCTAGCCTCCTCCTTTCTTTGTGGTTCCTGACAGGATGCCTAGGAACCACATGTTCCTTGCCTTGGGTTCCATGGCAGGAAAAAAGATGAGATGCAAATTTAAAGGAATAAACAGATGACCAGTGCTGTCTCAAAATAAGTAAGACACCTGTATAGAGAGGCTTGTGGCAGGAGGGGGAATCTGAATTCAAGACAGGGCAGGAGATGGATGGGGCTGATGGACCTGTAGGATTATGGATCTGGAAGCTTATCCTTTTACCACACATTCATACTGTGTTCTTCTGACTTGAATAGCTTCAATGAGACATAAAGCCAATGGTTTGTTGTTTTTTTAAAAAAAGTTAAGCTTGTTGAGACGGCTTATATGCTGCTGGTTCTTTCTATCAAACACATACTGAGGTCTATGTTTATATTCAAAGTTTACTGTTATGTACTGAGTTGAATAGGATCCAAACTGCAGCAGTCTGATTGGTCCTAGAACAATAGGATCCAAAAGGCAGCAGTCTGATTGGTCCTAGAACAATACAGCAGTATGATTGGTTGGCAGGAACCACCCAATCATGCTCCAGATAGAAGTGAATCCACAACCTGATTGGCTTACAGTAGAATTCCCTTGGGCCTACCCGCAGCCGTGCCGGGTCCCGTCAGGCCCTCCAGAGGGTACGACAGGCCCCATCAGGCCGCCTCCTGCCACATGACATCTTCCACATGCGCCAGACACCCACAAATTGGGGCAGAATCCGGGGCATCTGCTGCCAATAGCAGTTTCTTATGACTGCCCGGAAAGAGATTTCTGTTAACTGTAGAACTGTGGCTTTGCTACTACAGACAGGTTGTGTTTCTGGCTCAAGCACCAGCTTCACGAATATTCTCAGTCATTATTCTCTGAGCTGATGCTTGTCTTCTGCAAGCTCATCTACGTATAAGCTTGCACCAGCAACATGGGAAAGTATGCATCATCTCCTCTGTCATCGTGTTGTGCCCTAAGTTAAGGGGACCATTTGTGCCATCTGAAGTCTCTGCCTGTGTTCCTGCCTCTCATAAAGACAGAAGCTAGTGCCTGTGAGTCAGGCAGCCTGAAGGATTCTAGAATACAAAGGAAAGTGCTGATTCCAGCAGGGCCTACCCCTCTCAAATAGGTGATTAGCAGAGTCAAAGGAGACAGCACCCCACCGACCATTTTTCCATCGCTCTTTGTGACAGTCCAATCTGGTACTGAGAGTTGCATGCGCAGCCTTGATTATGACATTCAGTGATCAAATGCAAACTACAGTGCATGCATGACAGTTTCCAATCCAGCAGAAGGACACGCATATTGCTCTCACTTGATCAAGCTATGAACCTTCCAAAAGAATTTACATCATAAATCCATGTTACACCTGCCGGATGACCATCTTTTCCTGGGCGGGGTATTTGCTACCAGTATGAGAAGATGAGCGGATGTTTCCTGGGGGAGGCAAACAGTTGGGGGATGTTCTTCCTGAAAGGGTAGATCACCTGCGATTGGAGTCAGTGCTTGGCAACAGCAAGGCTGGAGTGGTGGGGAAGAACTTGCCAGTTTTGAATGTGGGGTAGATCAAGCTACAAGTTTAGTGGGCTGAAAGCAGCAGGGAGGCTCCAGTGGTCCCAGCTGTTGCTTTGGGGAAGTGTCATAGCTCTATCATAGAGCATCTGATTTGCACGTCAAAGGTTCAATTTCCAGGTGGGGGGGGGGGAGAGATTCACATCTGAAGAAAATTCAGAAAGCTACTGCAAAGCAATGAAGACAGTAGTGGACTAGATGGACCAGTTATCTAGCTGGGTATAAGGCAGCTTTTAATGTTCCTTTGGGGAACCTGATGTAGGATTAGGAGCTGTGGTGTCTGCTGCAGGGGCCGACTTTCTTCCACTGGACCCTGCTTCTACATTTGAAAATGGAACCAATATTAGACATCGTAAGTCTCTGGCTCTCTCTCATCCAAAGGCTGTATTGTCTCCACTGCTCTTGGAGTAGGGAGTACCTATCGGCATTGTCACAGAATGAAAAACAAACAAACCCACCACTATTTACAGCACACCCATGTTTTCTTGCCTCATAGATTACGCATGCATATTTATTTTTATTCAGAAACTTCCATCACTTTGCCGAAAAGGCCTGGCCATTTGGTAGGTGAAGGAGTGGTCAAAGCTCCCTAACCACCACCCTCTCACGTGACCTTTGTGTTGATCCATGTGACAGTGTTTTAAACTTCTCCTTCTCTGCATAAAATACTGTCACATGGATCATCACAAAGGTCATGTGAGAAAACTTCTCCATCTCTCATAATACTAGAACTCAGCCATCCAGTAAGTTAAATATTGGAAAATTTGGGAGAAACGAAAGGAAGAACTTCTCCATTCTGCACAGTTGAAGTATGACATTTGGTCTCACTAGATGTAATGTTGGTACCAAGTTGAATGGCTTTAAAAGAGGGTGAGTGTTACCAGTGGCTGCTAGCCATCATGGCTCTATCCAGCCTCCCCTGGCTGCCCCTGTATTCCTGTTGGTGGAATTCTCAAGTGGGGAGAGGACTGCTGCACTCAAGTCCTGCATGTGTGCTTCCCACAGGCATCTGTCTGGCCACTGTGAGACTAGGATGCTGGTCTAGTTGGGACTTTAGGTGTTCTTATGTAATGTCACCACATGGTACAGCTCAGCTCACGAGGTGGAGATTTGATGCTGCTGTCGTGCCACCCCATAGTGAATCTGAGATTCATGGGTTCAGTGTGAAAAGCAGTTTTCCACTGATACATTTTCCAGTTCTACTGGAACTCTTAAGAGTTTTTTTGGATGATCATCCCACACCCACTTTTAATGCACTGGTGTTGGTGACCCAGGAATCTCCTTTTCTTTAAGTAACACTTTTTGTTGTGGCTATTTTCTCAAGGAAGAGGTGAGAGGGGATATGAGTCTCTGACAAGTTAAGACTCACAAGCTTCTCTGGGAGAGGTGGGCCATGATGTGAAACTGAGAAAAAAACAGGGACAGGGAGAGAGAGAATTGGGAAGCACACAGTAAACTGAAACCAACCAACCAGTTCCCTCAACCCCAGTGGTGCAATGTGACAGAAGAATCCAAATTGAAGGGCTGTTATGTGGGGCAGCACCCATGACAGCAGAGCGATATAGGAAATTTGTTAATGTCCTCTTCACATGTCTGTCTGTTAGAGTCCAATTGAGAAGGTGCCTGAATCAGTTGACTGTTTCTCCTCACAACGACGTCCCAGGGTCTGGTTGTTCTGGTAAATGGGGCTTCCAGAAGTGTCTGGATGCAACACTTTCTCTGACACCTGGGTGCGGAGAGAGACAGAAAGCTGTTACCTTTGTAGAGGAATCATTATTATTCCTATTTATTACCTCTATATCATACTTTTCCTCTTAGGAGCTCAAGGTGGCATACATGGTTCTCCCCACAACAACCCAGAGAGTTTAAGTTAGGCCAAGACACAGTAACTTGCCCAAAGTTACCTAATGAGCTTCATTGCCAAGTGGGGATTTGATCCTGCGTCTCCTAGGGCCTAGCCCA
Organism: Podarcis raffonei; assembly: GCF_027172205.1. Lineage (NCBI taxonomy): Eukaryota > Metazoa > Chordata > Lepidosauria > Squamata > Lacertidae > Podarcis > Podarcis raffonei. The sequence continues at coordinate 82,223,285 of NC_070602.1, forward strand.
GCACTCTAACCCCTGCCCCACACTAGCTTGCACAATTCTGAATATTTCTTCTCATGCTCTATTCTGCAGACTATGACTTAGCTCCTTGTGACAGGGCAAGAGCAGGGAAGAAGTGAAGAGGCTGCAGTGTTCTAACTGTGCACCAGCACACTTGCTCATTTACACTGAGTCATGGTTTGGTTCAGTGTTACGTGTGAACAAGGCTGGGGGTGGAGCTAAAAAGTTGAGTAGAGGGGAGTTTTCCCCATAGCGAGCAGAGTCTACTATAATGGATCTTCAGCTGGTGGGCCAAGATGCACTGCTAGGTCATCATTTGACATAAGATGGGTTGCAACAGCAGCACTGCAACCATAAGAGGCTCCTGGTCTGAAAAGGCTGAGGTCTACTGGCACGGGGGTACTTTTGCTGGCAATGAACTTTGCTGTACTGTACTGTAGAGACCCACCTCTTCAAATTTCTTGGCCTTGTACTGATCTGCTCCCTTCAGGAAGTTGAGGAGAATAATGTCACACAAGACTGTCCCCTGAAGTGAGAAGAGAACAGGTGAGATGGCCTCTCACAGGAGAAGTGGCCAGGCAAAATGGTACAGCAGAAGAAGCAACTCTGGGCATAACTGACTGACTGGTGCATTAATCAACATTTTCAGATTAGAAAAAGCCTGACCAAGAGGAAGCTCAAATCCTTGATCCTCCGGAGCTTCCTAAAACCCAGCACTTTCCACTCTCCTCCCCAGTCGGAGAATCCATACGGACATAAAGAGAGGCTGGTGGATCAGGCCAATGGCCAATCTAGTCCAATATCCTGTTCTCACAGTGGCCAGCCAAATGCTTGTGGGAAGTTTGGACAAGAGCACTCTGGCTGTCCAGAAGGAAATGTAGCTCTTCGGCTGAAAAAGTGTCCAAACTGCGCTAGAGAACCTTGTCCTAATCAGGTGTGTGAAGTTCTGAGAACTAAAACCCATGAATGGTGAAATCCAAACAGTTCTTTGGACTAAACAATGAAAGGAGAGAAGACATGACAAAACCTTGGGCAATCCAAAATGCTTACCACCCCAACAGACGTGAAGGCTGCCACTGTGTTGATGAGGGTTGGGATGATGTTGAATTTCCCAGCCTGAGGGAACACAAGGCAAAGTTAGCATACCAAAAACGGTTCTCCTTGAAGAATCAGAGGATTGGAATAAATGTCAGCGAACTAGGATACCACCAAAATGGCTCCCCCTCCAGTTGTGAAAGGCGTTCTTGGGCTATTCATGAAAGGACCTCTACCTTAGCTTGCAGCTCTCTGTAGAAGGGCCACAGTCGTGGATGCCACTGTCATCTTAATCATTCCAGCTTACCGTCTTTGGCATGGCCACTGGTGTCACTTTGATGGTCAAGAATCCAGAGTTCCACAATAATAATTCAATATGGAATTATTGATTAATTAACATACTACAGAAGAATGGGTAACTAGCAGCATCTGAACACATTTGTGAAAAGATGGGTTTTATTTGTGATGTTTTGAAGGAATAATTTTTGAATGTATGCATATCCTTCGAGATCCTAACGTTGCCACTTCTTATTTACTTTAGCGATTCCTGGAAGTACGTTCCCTTGAATTTCATGAGGCTCATCAGGATAGAAATGTATAGGATTGTGCTACAAGTACCCCTTGCAAGACATATTGCCTTTGTAAATGCATAAGGACCTGGGCTTTTAATTCCCTGGGCATTAGTTAAGATTTAACTCTCTCCCACCATATCCCATCAGGCCTCTGCCTAGCCATTGCTTTATGTTTGCGCAGTTGCCCTGTGCCACTCACATTCCCGTATACCAGAACATCAAAGCGAATGCCAAAGGCTTTCATGAGGGTGCGGAACTCTGTGCCGTTCTCTTGCTTGTAGTATTTGGCATATCTGTGGGCGAGGGAAAGGGACACACACAGGTCCATGGGTCTGTTTAGGCCAACAGCAAACACATGATTGCATGTACATACACATCCATGCAAGGTAAACATAATGGTGAGGTGCCATTGGATGGTTGTAACAGTAGAAGAGGAGAGTCGGAAGGCTGTGAACCTGCAATAGAATGCTTGCCAGCTAGCAGCTAGAAGGCACTAAGGCTGTTACTTGCAAACTGTGGGTTGTGTCCAACAGAGCCATCCTGTTCACACAAGGACTTCCCTTCCCTCTCCACTTCCCATGTGCTCTCGAAGGTTAAGGAGACAGAATGGGTGGGTGTACAGGGAGAGGGAGGAGAAGTTCTGTTGCACAAGCAAAAGTCTTTGGGGAAATGGGCAACTTCATTGGATAGAACCCTGAGTGCCTCAACACACCAGCAAAGGTGCTGGGACCCCAAAATACACAGGAAGCTGTTTCAAAATGAGCTAGACCAATAATTCGCTAGCTCAATGCCTTCTACTCCATTGGTCTGCTGTGGGTGTGTCAGGAAACACTGCTATCACACAGCCTGACCTAAGATGGGCTGCAACAGTGGCACAATTATCATATAAAATATGTGGTAAAAAGGATAAGAAATGGGTGTCAAATGCAAGTCTGGGTTAAAGGTGCGTCCCAGGTCTCAAAATATTGATGACTGTTGGTCTATTCTGACTGACAGAAGTGCTTCAAATTCTCAAACAGATTTTTCCTTCTTTCACCTATCTGATAATTCACCTAGAAATAGCAAGCGTTGAACCAGGCACCTTCTGCATGCAAATTGTGCCCTCTGCTACTGAACTGCCATTCTTCCCCTTTGTTCTCTGTGTGTGGCTGGCAGAGTAAGGACACCTGCATTTATGTACAGAGCAGATGTGTCTTATGTGCAAGACGAGTTCTGCAGCTGAAAAGTCATATATAATGAGGGCTGCCTCTGGTGTATCTGCACAGGGGGAAAAGCAGGTGGAAGATGTGTGGGTGGGCGCGAAAGTGCACAGGACAGCATGTTCATAAGCCACAGCAAGGGTGAGAATGTGGGGAGGAATCTTAAATTACAAAGTCATTGCAACAGGGGAAGGGATTCCGAGTATTGGTTTTGATTGAGGACTGAAAAGCTCCGCACTTACCTGAAATTGTATCCATTAGAGACTTTGTTCTTCTCAGAGACACCATCAAGCCGGTTGAATGAATAGCTGGGGACACAGCGATCCCAAGAATGGTCCAGGTCACACACCCATCCGATCTTGATCCCTATTATCCCACCCTGTGTGGAAAAACACACCCTCAGGCAAAATCTCCCTACAAGCTGAGCAGGGAGTTTCTGGCCACTAAGCAGGGACAAGGAACTTCACAGACACAGAGCCAGTTCTAAAGGCATGTGGCCCAAGATCACGTCATACTAATTAAATTATGCTTTGTGGTCTTTAATTATTTTATTGTGCAATTTAGGGTCACTAAAATACAGTGGTACATCAGTTTCTGAACGTTTTTGTTGACAAACATTTCAGTTTTTGAATGCACCTTGGAAGTCGAACATGCCACGCGGCTTCTGTACTGAGTTTTCTATATTGTGTTTTTTGTATTAAGGCTTCTGTATTGAGTTTTTGGTTTTCGAACATTTCAGAATTCGAATAGTGTTCCAGAATGTATTACGTTTGAAAACCGAGGTACCACTGTATAGTACAAGGATGGGTTTTCCCCACCACCATCTTTTTAATTCATGCTTACACATGGTGTGAGGGGTTCTAATCCTGACTACCGATGGATTGTGAATAAATGGTAGCTAATCTGGATCCATTAGAATGATAGGAATCTGCTTTACACACAGACAGAGACCATCAGTAATGGAACTGAGACAGCTTGTAACTGTAAGTGTGCAAGTTTGCCTGTTATGGTCACACACAGACCCTTGTTGAGGAAAAGTAGCAGATGATTTTATTATGGGAAGCACATAACTTGGGTAGGGTAGAAGTTCCAGTTTTAAGCTACCGTATTTTTTGCACCATAACACTCACTTTTTTCCTCCTAAAAAGTAAGGGGAAATGTCTGTGCGTGTTATGGAGGGAATGCCTACGGGTGGCATGCCTACGGATTTTCCTCCTCTAAAAACTACGTGCGTGTTATGGTCGGGTGCGTGTTATAGAGCGAAAAATACGGTAACTAGGCTGGAGAAATAATATGCTTGCTTCTTTTGTTGACCTCTCATCTCAAGGTCCAAAAGAGGAGAGGGAGAGGGAGGCAAAAGTTAGAGAGGATGCAGCTTAAGGATATCAGTCTTAATACCAAAAGATAGAAAAGTCAGCATAGAGATCAAAGGTACAGAGCTAGAGTAAGCAACCTCCAGATTCCTACACTATCTGTTCAAACTCCCTCTTTCTGTAAACTGAGTTGCACCCAAGCTTCCAGAAAGTGGTCCATCAAGTTCAATATTGTCTGCACTGAGTGGCAGCAGCTCTCCCGGATTTCAGAGCTCTATTTGGAGGGGCTGAGGAGTAGCATCTCCAAAGTACAGGGGTGTAATCTTATGAACATCACCATAAAGTTATCCACCCTAACCCCATGCCTGTGGTCCCTGCTATCTCTGTTTGCAAATGCTTTCATCCTGGTACCACTGTTGCACCATTTATTTCAATGGTTCTGATGTACATTTATATCCCTGCTCTGATCTCTAAGGAGATCAGAGCTGTACTTTAGAATTTCAGCAGCCTTGCAAGGTAGAACAGACTGTGTATCAGTGAGTTCCCAAGACCACTGAGAAAGCATTGTAGCTGAGGGGGAGATTCAGGTCAGAAACTAGGCTTCCAATGCTCAAAACTGCAATCCTGGCCACTACCCCACAGAGTACCCATTCCAGTGTTTCGTATTGGCAGCATTAATACTCACTGTGTCAGCCAATTGGGCAAAGTCTTGCCCAGCAAATTTCACTATATCCCCAAGGCGCAGGATGGGGCAGAATGGTTGCTCCACTGGGTTGAAGCGGCATCTCTTGATATCTTCAGCTGTGAGGTTGGGTAGGAGGTTTCCCCTGGGAAGGAGGCAAAGCAAGTCAGACTAAGATGAGAACTGCTGAGCCCCAAATGAAGAGAGTGAGGAAAGTCAGAGGCAAGAAAAGTCAGGGCTTGGTGGCGCAATGCAACTCGGTCTGAGGAGCCTGCCCTACTGCTCCCTTCACCTAGAAGTAATTGGAGGTGACACTAGTGCCACAGCCATCACAGGGTGAAAGAGACTGGCCAGAAGAACTGCAACATTTGCTAGGGGATGTGTGAGCTCCTCTCTGAACCTTCCAAGTCTACTTCTGCGGCACAACTTGCTTGACAATGAAACAGCAAGCCCTGGCTCTCCCCAGTGGCCAAGGGGAATGCAGAGTCAATATGGATTGCTTTGAGGTTTCACCTTACAATCAATAAATGCTAAATATATAAATTTTATGAAATAAATAAAAATAACTTGCTTGGAGACATTATGAGGGAGAGAGGTCATTATAGGGGTCTCTCTCTCTCTCTTTCTTGCTGGCACAATTCACATTCTTACTGTTTGCAAAAAAAACTCCCAAACCTGAATCTCTAGGAAAGAAATAATATTGGAGGAAAGAATAATATTGGTGTGGAAGAGCCTGCTTTGCTGACATGCAACCTGCACCCACTACACTGCACATTAGCCATGCCCTCCAGGTGTTCCAGACTACAATTCCCATCACCTGGTGGCCACCAGATTTGGGAATCTGCATCAGACTGTGCTTGACAGAGATGACATACTCAATCAAATGCCATCCAGTGGCTATGCCTATGCTGCAGATAGGGAACTGGTGTTGTTGGGATACAGTTCCCATCATTTCTGACTACTGGGCATGCTGACTGGGGCTGATGGGAGCTGGAGTCCAAGAGTACTGGTGGGGGTGGGGGGAGAGCCACACAGTTCCCTGTCCCTGCCCTATGCTGCAGACTGGTTTGATGGCCCAGGAGGCCTGTTGCAGCCCAGCCACTGTCAGTCTGTGCCACCACTTCCCACCCTTTGCACGGAGCCCTCCTGCAACTGCCAGAGAACACAATTCCAGCGGGATGAGGAAAACCTCTGGCCAAGGGAAATTTCCAGAGGGCAGCTTTCAGACCAAGTGTATCGGGAGCTACATTCCTGAATGCCATCCCCACTCAGGTTTATAGGCTGGAGCCCATTTACTCACTTTTCAAAATTGAACAGGGGGAAACGGATGCTGTTCTTAATGAAGAGGGTGAAGTTTTCTGCTTCTAGCATGACAGGTCTGCAGGGAGAAAAGTAAAGGAAATTGATTATTTGGAACAGGGCAGAGTACTGCAGGGCTGGCCCAGCCATTAGGCAAAGTGAGGGGACTGCCTCAAGTGGCAAATGTCTCCTGGCTATTCCTTCTAAGCCCTGCTAGCCATTTCCCTCTGTTGGAGGACAAGGGCTGTCTGTGCTTTCGGTGGGGCATGTCCTGACCTCCTGAAGCAGATTGCTGGTGAAGTATATGACCACCTTTTAATCAAATGAAATAACCAAGTGAAATAAGATGAAATAACTCCTTCCTTGGAGGTTTTTAAGCAGAGATCAGGTGGCCATCTGTCACGGATGCTTGAGTTGAGTTTCCCCGCATTGCAGGGGGTTGGACTAGATGACCCTTGGGACTCCTTCCTAATCTACAATTCTATGATTCCATGATCTCTGATAGTGGCAATATACTTCATGTTGAGGTTTCAGGTTTCCGTGCAATTTTTTTTTTTTTTAAAAATTGCCGTATATGGGGGATTTCCTCATTTTAAGTCAGGAACAAGCCTATACTTGTCTGTGAGGCACTAAGACATTTCATGCATCCCCCAGTTGGGGCCTGGTTATGATGCTCAAGTCACCTGAAGCTGGAAGGCACTGGATCAGTACTGGGATAACTGTCAAAGAACCATCCTGTCCTTCCTTGTCAGATTAAAACGAATGGAAAAGCTAAGCCACCACCCACGCAAGGACATTTTTGGCCTCAAGAAATATTTGACTACAGACAAGAGTTGGCGGGTCTCCTGGGCATTATTTGACTAGTCAGTTGTCTAGGGCGCCAGCTCTGATTGAAGGTTCACAGTGGGGTCAATTTTCCTTCTCTTTGAAACAATCATGGTCCAAGCACTTACACGTTTACATTGTCCACCTCTGCTGGGCACCAACCCTGGATCTGACAGGTCTGGAAAGTGGAATTGTAATTAACACATCGGCCCGTCAGGATCCCTGCAGAAGGAAACACTCCATCAGGAAAATGTCATGGTAAAAAAAAGCAAAGCTCAGCATGTCAGGAAGCCATGCCTTCATTTAAGGACTACTTGAGAATTTGTAGTTCACCTCAAATAGCAAAACTGGATGGAACTCTCCAGCTCATTATAAGGGGTCCATTGCAGTTTCCACGCTCTCCTCAGCCACCACCCAACCACCCGCCTTTTGATCAAGCACATCCAATCCACTGTGGGGCAATCCATGACTGCCTCAACCTGACTGAACCCCAGGTCAACCTGAACTGGCCTGATTTGGTTTGGGAGCTGATTCAGCTAGAGCCTGCGGACAGTCTTAATCAAAATAATCTCTAAAGCCACATTATTCTTTTTAAACCACAGTTTTTCTTGTGCTGGATGCCTGTCCACCAGCCTTGTTTCAACACAACTCAAGAACATATGGTGGGAAAAATAAGTTCCACACATTCCAACTATTTATCCTTCCCGTCATCCCAGAAATTGTTCTAAAAATAAAATTCTGTACAGAGCAATCCAAGTACCAACCAGCCCCTGCTTGGCTCCCCCCCCCCCGGACTGTCACAGCATCATTCATGTGCCCTCAGACCATTGGGTATGAAAAAAAGTAGGTCAATGGTGTATAGATCATTCTGCCAACGATGAGCCAAACCCAATACATTTCACAGTGACAATGAAAGGTAAAGACAAGCCTTTCATTTATACATTGTTCCTTCCTTGTCTGTTGTCCGTTGCTTACCTGCTCCTGTGGCGGTGGGGACGGGCTTCTTGCAGTCTTTGTCCCCCTTGCACTTGTACCCCGGCTATTTATGAAACAGGAAAGAGAAGAGATGGGCAGAGAGAAGAAACCTCTAATGTTTCCAATATTAGTTCCCAGTTACCTTGTCGCCCTGTTCTGAGATGCTCAGACTCCTGAGGGAGCTAAGAATATCTTAGCTCCCGATCCTCACCCTGTCTCATTCACAATCAGTCCTTAAATTTCTTTTTTGGAGGGAAGGAGCCCATTAATAAAATCCATGAACTCCACCCCACCCCTTTCTCTGCCACCAATGTAGCCAATTAGTGTGAGCAGTTCTGAGCTAAACGGTGAAGGCAGCTTTTTATACTCCAAAATGAACAGGCCAGTGCGGAACGTCAGAGCTGCCACCAGCAAGAACACCGGACTGGCTGTGCCCACGTTGCTGCCACTGTGCCCCAGCACATCCGCTTCAAGCAAGCTACATGGCGTCAGGAGGGCGGCTCTGCAGCTCTGCCCCACCACACTGACAGCTTCTGCTGCAAAGCTTCCTCTGCCACCAGGATAGTCTTCTCAAAGGAATAGCTAAGGAGGGAAGCACAAAAGGCTAAGCCCCTTTTTGTCTAGAGCACGGAAGACATAGCAGGAGAAACCACAGCCCCAGGCCACCTCCCTTCACCCTCTCTTGCCTGACCTGCTTACATCAGGGCAGACGCCTTGGAACTGGTTCTTCGTCACAATGAGTTTGGTGATGATCACAAAGACCGATGTTCCCTAGGAGCAGGTGGGAGCAGGGTGGGAAAGGAGGGAAAAGTTCACGTTGTCGCAAGGAAGGGCACAGAGAAAGAAGAATTGTGAACAAATGAGTTACCGCAGTCACAGACCAAGAAAATAAAATGCAAAATTAAACCCAAACGACAAGTTGAAGAAGAGTATGCCAAGTGAAGCAATGGGTGGGAAAGAATCAGAGAACACCCAGGCAAGGATCAAAGCACAGACTAAGAGACGGGGACAAGCAAACATTTCTTTATGAGCCTGCATGTCCACATCGACCAGTGTTAGTCAGCTGCAACCAACTCTCAATAAGTTTGCAAAAATTCACCATACCAGACCTGTGACTATTTTTGCAATGGATTAGAATTTTAAAAATAAGAACCTGAGGCAACGAATTGGAAAGGAGATGCAATTGTGCATATATTTTTTAAAAACAACAACACTTTTCTTTTTCTTTTTAAAAAACCCTCCCTCTCGCTTCCTTGAGCACTCACTCAAGGTTTTCCACCACTGGGGAGGAAAAGGTTTTGGGGGGTACCCTTCCTTCCCAGGGAAAAAAGTTACTGGGGAGGATTTTTTTCATCAAAAAGGGTTAACCTTTAATGCTGTATTGTTTTTAACACTTGATTGGAAGCTGCCCAGAGTGGCTGGGGAAGCTCAGCCAGATGGCGGGGTATAAATAAATTATTATTATTATTATTATTATTATTATTATTATTATTATTATTATCCCCTCCCTTTTCTCTGGCTGTTCTTCTGCAGCTACTCAGCCATATGCACAGTCACTTTTGCATTTAACATTTAAAAGGGAACTTGTGCAGAGAACCTGCATCCTGTACACCAGTGGTTTTCAACCCAGTGTGCCGTGGCACCCTGGGGTGCCTTGCATGATGGTCGGCACCACTGGCCTCTGTCCCACTTGTCTTCCCACCCTCCTCTGATGCCCTTTTGCATCTTTGCCTCCCAAAGGCTTGCACAGCCGTTTACTGCACCAGCCCTGGCCACAAGCTCCCGAGGCAAATGGGGCCTCTGGGGCCGGCCAGAGGGTGCTGGTTGCCAGGAGCAAAGGCTGCCTCAGAGTAAGCAGGCAAGAAGGTGAGGGAGCCAAGCCAGCCAGTCCACCAGCCCTTGTTACTGGGAATAGACAAACAAGTACAAATGTAGACTTGCCAAGGACAAAATTAACAATATTTAGAAATCATCTGTATAAACACAGTATTAGGTTAAGTTTAGGATAAGTACAATCTTTTTTTCACAGGTGTATTTTAACAATTGTTATTCTTTTCACTTGTAATTTTATACTGAGTACAAAAATCCTTTTTATTTTTCAATAAAGAATAACTTTTTTTAAAGCTGTATAATTTCAATATAATCTAAGGATTTGTATGGCACACTTGTAAAATGTTCCACACCTAGGGGCGCCTAAATACCTAAAGGTGTTCACATGATTAAAAAAACTGAATTCTTGCAGCTGCATTTTTCACACAGGCACTAGGAACTGAGATTGACCCTGGCTCCTCACAATGCTTACATAGATGGACAAACAAAAGTAAGAGAGGCAATGTGGTGAGTGTATTAGAGTATTGGCATGAAACTGGGGAGATGCGAGTTCAAATCTCCCCCTCTCCCGCACAGCTTACCTGGAATCTCTGGTTCATTAAATGAAGTAACTAAATTTCCATGTAAAGTGATCCTGAAACAAAGTCCCACTTTGAAACAAACAGCACAGAGCAGCCCTTATGTTCTGGAATGTCAAGTCTGGAAATAAGAAGCCACAACTCTTAGGAGAAAATGAGTTTCCCTTTTTCAAGCATCTGCCTCGGGACTGGGCAGGAAAACAAAAACAGAGCTGGTTTCTGTGCTTGGAATTACTCTGAATTTTCCAATAAGTAAGAAGGAAAGTTCTCTTCTGCACCACAACTTTCCCACGTCTGCCAATGAAAAAAGGTTACTCAGAGTTTCCAAAACATTTTATGGCAGTTCCTCTCCCCTGTTGTAGTTTTCGGCAAGCAAAATTGGAACATGTGGCTTAGAACTTGAGCTCCTATGAACAGAGTTCCACTGTTGGGGTGTTTCTGCTGAAGGAAGGGGGAAAGCATTTTTTGCTGATTCTTCCTCCCCCTTGCAGCTCTCTGAAAAGCTGCTCAGCTCTGGCTGATGCTGGAGTTTGGAGGTGTCCCCTCCATGTCTGAGCCTTCACTGAACCGCACATTCCCTTTACTCCGTTTAGAGTGCACTCCCACCGCTGGTTTGAAAAGCAGGATACACACATTAGCCACAATCCATATTTATCTTGTATCAGTCCTGCTGTTCCTTACTAAATCTTGAGTTTTGATGTATTTTACCCAAACCAGCTTCGATCCAAAATGAGAAAAGAACTGTGTACATGTTACCAGCTTAAAAAGCAGCAAGGTTGTCCTTTTTGTTGGATCGATATTGGATCAAAGTTGGTTTGGGAGGAAACACATCAAAACACACTATTTAGGGGGGGAGAGATAGGGTGCAGGAAAGATATGGATTGCGGCTAATGCTGTGTTCACACTGTGTTCTGAACACCAGTGGGAGCGCAGTGGATGTTTCCACAGCCAAAAAATGACCTAGCTGCATTTTAAACAAGTGATGTTGCATACACCAGCTCCGTCCTTTATGCCTTTATGAATACAGTGGTACCTTGGTTCTCAAATGGTTTAGTTGTCGAACAAATTGGCTCCTGAACGCTGAAAACCCATAAGTAAGTGTTCCGATTTGCAAACGTCTTTCGGAAGCCAAACGTCCAGTGCGGCTTCCGCTTGAGTGCAGGAAGCTCCTGCAGCCAATTGGAAGCTGCGCCTTGGTTTTCAAACAGTTTTGGGAGTCGAATGGACTCCTGGAACAGATTAAGTTCAAGAACCAAGGTACCACTGTAGCTGTAAAGACATTAGCAGATTATTATGCTTATCTCCAGGACATAAAAGGTTTCATTTGCTGATCTCTGCTGATTAAGATGCTGTTAAAAGGCACAGCAGCAAGCCAGGATGATTTTCTACCCTGTTCAGGTGCCGCCTTTTTTTAAAAAAAAATTAATTTAATGTATCAAATATATGTGTTACCCATTTGTGTGGTGGGGCGGGGTGCAGGAAAACTGAACCATAAGACAAACAGCAAAGCATACTATAATCCATTAATGATGTTCAAATACAACAACTTGCATGATGGTGTATTTCACCTTAACCCCCCCCATCTTTACCTTGGTGACAGATGCTGGGGGTGTAACATGACACAGTGCTCTAGCTGGCAAGCACTGCCTGTGGCTGGGAGCCGCCATTTAAATCCCCCCCTAATTCCCCGATAGAAACTGGGCGGGGAGTTGAAATGTTAGCTGCAGCTCCTTCAGAATCAGGAGCACTGGGCCCAGGAGATGGGCGGCCCCTTCACAGCCACCCAACATTCCTGACCCATGACCTGCCATGCAGAACAGGAAATGCCTTCAGATAATTTTCTAAAAATGCTTAAGGATGAAGGAATGCAAACTGCTCAGTCTAGCACATGGGTAGGCAAACTAAGGCCCGGGGGCTGGATCCGGCCCAATCGCCTTCTAAATCCAGCCTGCGTATGGTCCAGGAATCAGCGTGTTTTTACATGAGTAGAATGTGTGCTTTTATTTAAAATGCATCTCTGGGTCATTTGTGGGGCATAGGAATTTGTTCATCCCCCCCCCAAAAAAAATATAGTCTGGCCCCCCACAAGGTCTGAGGGACAATGGACCAGCCCCCTGCTGAAAAAGTTTGCTGACCCCTGGTCTAGCACTAAGCAAAAGGGGGGGCACAGTTGATTCCCACACCTAATTGAGGAAGGTGTGTGCTAGGAGATTACACATTTGCTGTTTCCCCGAGTGGTAAAGAGCTTCAGGGGCTGTGCTGCTGGGATGAGTTCTCCCTGTGTACAAAAGCAATTGAGTTCTGGTTTTCTTTGCAATATTTGTCCCCCTCCCACTTCAAATAGGCAAGCAGTCTGGAGGCAAACAGACATCCCACACGTAGGTAGCAGCTGCTGAACACCCCAGTTCCAGTTCCAGCTAACTTCAGCCAACCACAAGAGTCTGACTTTCTCCCCATCCTGCCGGTCTGTTTTTGTTGCCTATTTAAATTGCCAGTGCTGTTTCTCATGTACACAACTGCTGCGAACCGTCCCATATTCCAGCCCTGTTGGCAAGCTGCCCATTCAGGAGACCATAAAAGGTCATTAAGAAATACGGATGGGTCCTGGTGCATACTTTTAATTTTTTTTTTTATAAATTTTTTTATTGCTTTTTTCCAGAATCTAAATCCATCATCAATAACACAACAAAAGCAGTTTTACAGAAAGAAAAAGAAATTAAACAAGAAAAAATTCATTTTTCGAAGTCTTTTTTTTTTTTTTTTTTTTCCTCATCCACTGGACTTCCCCATCTCCTCCATCCCTGCATTCTTTATAATAAATATAAACAGCAAATTAATACCTTGTTTCCTGTGTTTTTGTATTTTCATCTAATTATTCACTCTGAGATTAAAACTTTTCTCAATCATTAACTTTGTTTCTATCAACTCCGAATTTCAATACTGAAGCATATTTACCTCAAACCTTAGCAAATTTTTAACATTCATATATCTTATAATGTTTTTGTAAATAGTCCTTAAATTTTTTCCAATCCTCTTCCGCAGCCTCTTCTCCCAGGTCTCGGATTCTGCCAGTCATTTCGGCTAGTTGCATATAGTCCATCAGTTGTGTGTGCCATTCTTCCAGTGTGGGTAGCTCCTGTGCCTTCCAGTATTTAGCTATGAGAATTCTTGCTGCAGTCGTTGCATATAAAAAGAAGGTTCTGTCTTTCTTAGGTATCCTCTGGCCCACAATGCCCAAGAGGAAGGCCTCTGGTTTCTTCTGAAAGGTATACTTAAATACCTTTTTCAACTCGTTATAAATCATTTCCCAGAAGGCCTTCACCCTCGGGCATGTCCACCAGAGGTGGTAAAAAGTTCCTTCAGCCTCCTTACATTTCCAACATTTATTATCAGACAAATGGTATATCTTTGCAAGTTTGACTGGGGTCATGTACCACCTGTACATCATTTTCATAATATTTTCCTTTAAGGCACTACATGCCGTAAATTTCATACCGGTGGTCCATAACCTTTCCCAGTCCTCAAACATAATGTTGTATCCAATATCTTGTGCCCATTTTATCATGGCTGATTTGACTGTCTCATCTTGAGTATTCCATTTAAGCAGCAAGTTGTACATTCTTGAAAGCACTTTCGTCTTAGGTTCAAGTAATTCTAGTTCTAATTTTGATTTTTCCACCTGGAAACCAATTTTTTTATCTTTTTTAAAAATCTCTAAAATTTGGGCATAGTGAAACCAGTCTCGCACCTTCCCTTTCAATTTTTCAAAGCTCTGCAACCTCCAAGTGTCACCCACTCTTTCTATTATTTCACAGTATTTTGCCCAGCCACCCCCCATATTAAGTATTTTTGTGGCTTTAGCCTCCATCGGTGATAACCACCTCGGAGTCTTGTTTTCAAATAAGTCCTTGTATTTAGTCCAGACAGAAAACAGAGATTTCCTTACAATATGGTTTTTAAACAACTTATGAGACTTTACCTTGTCGTACCACAAATATGCATGCCACCCAAAAGCATTGTTGAACCCTTCCAGATCTAGGACATCAGTGTTTTCTAGCAAAAACCAATCTTTCAGCCAGCAGAGGGATGCAGCTTCATAATACAACCTTAAGTCCGGCAGGGCAAAACCCCCTCTTTCCTTTGCATCTGTTAATATTTTAAATTTTATTCGGGGCTTTTTGCCCTGCCAGACAAACTTCATAATGTCCCTCTGCCACTTTCCAAAACATTCCACTCTGTCCACGATCTGTAGGGTCTGGAACAGACCAAAATGGCATAGATGCAATATATTCAGAACAAAAGGCTAAATTGATAGTAAACAATGTGGTGACAGAAGAGTTTAAAATTGAAAAAGGAACACGACAGGGGTGCCCCCTATCACCCTTGCTATTTATTTCTGTCCTTGAGGTTTTGCTAAATTTGATCAGGAAGGATCAGCAGGTGGAAGGAATACAGGTCGGAGGAAAACAATATAAACTGAAGGCCTTTGCAGATGACTTGGTTTTGACATTACAGGAGCCGGTGTCCAGCACAAAAAGAGTATTGGAATTAATTTCTGAGTTTGGTCGGGTGGCGGGATTCAAGTTAAACAAACAAAAAACTAAGGTTTTGGCAAAAAACTTGACACCTTTAGAAATAGATGGGTTTCAGAAGGAAACAGAACTAAACGTTGTTAATAAAGTGAAATACCTGGGGGTCAACTTGACTGGGAAAAATTTGAATCTGTTTAAAGATAATTATGAAAAATGTTGGTCTGAAATTAAAAAGGATCTAGAAATCTGGTCAAGATTGAAACTTTCCTTGTTGGGAAGAATTGTAGCAGTAAAGATGAATGTATTGCCAAAAATGCTGGTGCATACTTTTAAGGCCATAAACCAGCACAGGACCCATTTGACATGGCAATCCCCCCCCCCGTCCCCAAAAAGCTGGGCTTTACAATTTATTTGATGCCAGTTTAAGACTGTGGTATTTGCATATATTTGTTGAAAAATACTGGATTGTATTTATGTCAAAATGCTATTGGAAAAAATTGGAAAATAAAATTTATTTTTTAAAAAAAGAGTGTGTGGTATTTGCAGGGAGTTGGGTGGGGTGTAACAGGGAATGGGTGTGTGTATCTTTATTATGATGAATTCTGTTTTGATTATATTGTATTGTTATGAGTTGGCTGGTGGTGGGAAGGCGGGGAGTAGGCTGTATGCTGAAACTCTTCTATCCCCTGTCCAGCAAGTGTAATATAAGATGGGATTAAAATTCCTAGAAGAGTCAGGCTAGCTTCCTGGTGAGGTGATAGCCTAGGTTATGAGGACATTAAGAGAACAAAGGAAGTGGATCTGTGCCAGATACCAAACTTGCTGGTAGTTAGAAAGACAAAGGTGAGAGCGAAGAATTGAAGGGTGTGAGCTAGAAGCTGGAAAAATGCTGCATGCTGGGAAGCCAGAAAGTCAGAGTGATGTTTGATTTGTGTGTGAATGCAAGGCTGTGGCTATGGGATAAACAAGACCCTCTTGGAGTGTTAATGCTGTGAAAACCTCCATCGTAGGCTCAGGTTGTATATATGTGTAAATAAGCCATATATCATAACAACACCACAATCTCCGCTGTCCCTCTTTCCAAAGGAAGCACAAACCTTGGGTAAACCTTGGAACCTCACACCAATTGGATCTTGGGGTGGCACACAACAGTATATTGTTCTTATTCTACACCACCCGAGGATCTGTCTGGACAAAGGGCAGTTTAAAGATTTTAAAATCAAATAAATGAACATGAACGCTCTTTTATTAAGCCCCATGAAAACTCAGTTTGCGGTGACCAAGTCAAACAAATTGACAATCCTATCCTGTTGTCCCCAACTCCCAGGCAGAGGTCCACATTCAGCTGCCTGGGTTCAGTCCACTTGCAAAAGCTGGCAGGGACCTCAGGACGCCATATCCTTGACTAAGCCTTACTCTTGGATTCCACCCCATCCATCAGTTTCACTGCAACATGCAGCAAAAATCAGAAACAATTGGGACGAAGTTGGTAGCTCCAGAATTCGGAGCAGTTGTTCCTATCATCTTTGGGGGTGGGGAGTGGGACCAGCTCATGTTCTTACCCGCAATGTTTTCTATTCATGGAACTCTTCTTCTGCATTCTTTGTATTCCTAATGGGCCTGAGCATGTTTTGGGAATTTCCTGCTCAGTTGGGGAACATGAAAGCAACGTTAGAACTCTGTTACAGTTCCAATGGGGTTGGGGGGGAACAGCATAGAAGGGTTATCTGCGGTCCTGAGAAGTACAGTGTGTATATATTTAGAACACAAATTGCTTGTGCTCACTGACCTGTCTCAGATTTGATGCTGAAGGTACAATGAAATCTGAACGCATATCCATAGAATATTCCGACTCAAGACTCCAATAAACTTTTATCTACAGTTCTGCTGATGCCAGTTACTTGCTACCTTAGATCCACAAGAAAGGCTCTTCACACCTTCACCTGTACTGTATTGCTACCAACAATCTTCCTTTATGGCACCGTTTGCCGTGGCAAGTGAGCAAGCATGAAATCATTAAGACCCTTATTTTCCAAGAAGGCATTTAGAAGTGCTTTGAACAAGGTTTGCACTCAGGTGTGATTCCCCAGGGCAGGAAATACTCACAACTGAGCACCTGAAATTGTGCAGCCATGTTTGTTCTTTTAAAATACAGACACCATAGGCCCTGATCCTTTTCCATTTACTGTTTGTGTGCAAACACAAATGGCTCATTTGCACCATTAAAATATTACGTATGTATATCTGGTTCATGCCTGCACATTTATCACTTGATGGCTGCAACATCAGGGGGTGATTCGTATGACTGAATGGCAGGAGCAGCACATCCTGTTTTGCCTCCTGAGATGAAATGGGAATGTGTCGCCATGCTGTCCATATCTGGGAAGCTGAAGGACAGCCACTGGTGGAGAAGCGATGCCAGTGCCAGTGCCAGTGCCACTTCTCCACTAGTGGCACGGCCGGGGGCACCCATGGGGGCACTGTCTTTTCAACTTCCACCACCTGAGGCAGCTACTTCAACCAGCCTCATGGGCAGGCTGGCCATGCTGAATGGGTCATTCTAGAACAGTGGTTCCCAACCTTTTTTTGCCCATGCCCCACCTAAGCATCTCTAAAATCCTGAGCAACCCCCCCATGACATATAATTATTATTATTCAAAAAGTAAACTCATATTCACATGGAGGAAGCCTAAAAGGCCATTCACTGTTAATGACTCATTCTCAAATTGCCCCCCCTTAAAAATCAAATTGCCCCCCTATGGGGCGTGTGCCCCATGTTGGGAACCATGGTTCTAGAACATTCTTATCACTTCACAAACAATGTTATTCCATGGAATCAGTCAGCATATGCATTCCCTTGCTAGTAATCAGGTATATAGTAATCTTTCTTACAGAAAGTGATGCGCAGTCATGCACAAACTATACCAGGGAATATTTTTTCTGAGAGGGGAGCCACATAACCGCCCCCTGCCCCAAGTTATTGCTGAAGCCATACTTTGCTGCTGAAGGGTTTGCTGCTGCTTTATTGGGTCTGTGCTACGGGTTATTGTATAGCTTGTATTGCTTTTTTCTGATTTTATATTATACTTTATGCCCTCAAGTAACTTAGAGACTCCTTACATAGCAAGGGACTATTAAATTGAAATGATGACGACAAAAATAAAAATGATTGATTTATCCAGATATCAACAAACCAAACGGCCTACCCATCTTTCAGCCTCAGGAGAGCTCCATACCCTTTCAACCCAACTCCCTCCCTGAGAACTTCGTGAAGGCTTACCTGTGGAGGCGTAACATAATCAGCTGTGTCCATGACTTGGTTACTGTACTTGCCAAAGCCTTTCACCTTGGTCACCACAGAGGACTCAATGGAGGTGTCTCTTATTTGGTAGGCCTTCTCGTGCAAGAACACCCACCTGCAGAACGGGGGTGGGGGTGGGGAAATAAACCAGTTAGCAAGTCCTCTAGGGCCCTAATGACAAGACACAGAAAATAATGGTGGACTAATTTACATGAGCAAAAACCACCCTGATCTTTTACTGCAGGGTTAGCTAACTTAGTGTGCTCCCACTGTTGTTGGGCTCCAGCTGCCATCAGGATGGCCGATGGTCAGAGATAATGGGAGCTGGAGTCCAGCACACTGCTTACCCCTGTTTTGGTGTCCTAAGCATTAGCATTGTTAACGGAATAGCTCCCTATGACTACTAGATCTTGGGGCCAAGTAGCTTCTCCTCATGCTTCTGCATAGCCCTGTAGTAGCGAGGTCACAACTTCCACATTCTCTCAGCTGTTGCCAGCCAGTTATCTCATTTTGGGGTCTCCAGCTCCCTCCCTGTGGGCGTAATCCATTTCTATTGCAGTCAGTACAGATGTTATGAATTTGTTTGGCATTTCAAAAGCCTCTTCTGGTTGCCTTGTTATGAGAATTGGTGGGTTGGGGGCTTTCTTCAGAGAAGGAGTGATGAGGTGATCTGCTGGAGCGCAAGGGTAATTGACAGCTTCTGCTTGCTCTGGCAAGCAAAGGAAGTGATGGTGTGAGGCTTTCAGGTCCTTTTAAAATGAAGTTTGAACCATAAACATACTATTTTCCAGTTCAGACGTTGTCCTATCTATACCATTAGCCCCCTGCCCCATAATAGCAGATCCCTCCCAGTTATTGCTTCCAAAAAAAATGCTGTTTCCCACAACAGGCCTCCCTGCTAGGCAATAAATGACGATAAGCCCTGTAGGAGGGCGTTTAAAAGAATGTTTTTGTCCAAACCAAATTGTAAGGCAATTTTTACTTCGCATCTCATTTTTTGTTGGGTGCTGCCCTCTAGCGCTCAGATTTATATTGATTTATCACAGCGATAGATAGAAACGCCATCCATGTATGCAGCTGATGGCTCTGACAACGGTGACTTTACCAAGAAGGAGGCCAGGAAGCATATCAGCACTGGCCAAATGGAAAATTTTCACCTGAACACCATTTACTCAGCAGCACATCCCACTGATTTCAATTAAGCCTGCTCCCCAAAAAGAGCATGTGCTTAAGAATGCAATCTGTAATGCAGTTTGTCTAATTTGGATTTCAGTGAATCACAGATTGTAAAGGGCCTTTCTATCATCAGTCTGATTTCCGGCATACAGCAGGGTGCATATATTATCCCTCCAGTAATTCTTAGATAGTGTCTGTACCTTTTATAGGATATCAGACACCTAGCGCTGAATCAAGCACATCCATTGGCAAACTGTTCCAATTGCCAATTATCTTCCCGGCTAAATGTTTGCAGCTAATTTCCAGTCTGAGGGATTCAGTCTCCCTGCTGGATCCCTCTTTGGTTGCCTAGAGATTAAAAAATGGCCTCCGCTATGAGACATCACTTCCTTGTTCATCCCTTCCCTTGCTCAAGAAGACCATGTGAGCCAGGCACAGCTGATGCCATCCCATCCATACCAGAATGACAGCCTTTGAACATCACAAAGGAGAACAAAAAAAACAAACCTCATGAAGTATCAGATGCCAACATTCAAGGTTGGAAGCCACTAATAGATCAAATTAAATTAGATATTTCCCCCCTTCCATACCCACTTAGAACTTGGTAAAATGCTAACAACATTAAGCACACGGTCATTTTGAAATGAAGCTGGCAGTTCAGTTAAATGGTCCATTTATTTCCCTCTGTTTGATCAACTCAGAAGAAGTAGAAGGGTTTATCCTATCTTACATCACTCCTTTCCTACTGCCTTTGCCAAAGACTGGAGTTTTGCTGTTGTAGGCAACATACGCACAGGATCCAGTCCCCTCCTCTTGAGGAAGAGCTTTTATTGAAGGGATGTCGCATTTCCCTAGCACTCAGACCACCCCAGTTTTGTCACTGGGGAAAATGCCCTGTCCCTCCAGCAAGGATGCTGATATTTGCAAGTGCTGTGTGGAATGGACTTTGCCAGCATGAGGCTCAGAAATGGTGACAACAACTTCTCTGCTGGGTCAACACCATTTTGTATTGACTACTTGGTAGTTACAAACTAGGGAGGCTAAGAACAACCCCAGCACATCACTCCAGTGAGGCAGCAGGCAAGAGAGAGTCAGACACTGGATGGGTTATACCAGCCTGGCCCCCATCCAAAGTTCTGGGCTACAACTACCATCAGCCTATGCTTGCTAGAGCTCATGGGAGTTGTAGTCCAAAACATTGGGGGGGGGGCAGATTGGTAAAAGCTGGGTATATACCATCACCCTGCAATAATAATCTTTCATTTTAGGAAGACCATGTACTTTCCCTCACCCTGGCATCTGAACCATACCACACCCATCCAGCGAATGAAGCCAATGTCTATCCCTTCTATGGCAATGCATCCTGTCTCCATTAGGTGGTGATGGGATATCCTCCTACTGCTGTAGGATGATGGCTAACATGAGCATAGTGCTTTCAAGTGCGTGCGTACCTAAACTCTCTGTTTGGAGGTGGTGGTCTCCTGATTCATGCCACGGTGCATCTGCAGCAGCACAACCAAACAGACACCTTCATCTGCCTCAGCTGCAACAAAACATGTCTCTCCCACATTGTTCTCCACAGCCACAGCAGGAGTTGCAACCTTCCAGCAGTTACCCCCAAAGGCACACTCCTCCATTGTCTCCCGAGACAGATGGATGCCAACAAGGTGTGGAATGAGGGCTAACAAGAGCATATTGCTTTCAAGTGTCTACCTACTTAAACTCTCCATTTGGGGGGTCTCCTGATTTAAATATTTAGGGGGGGGGATGATTTGATCCCCTTTCCTTGGGATGGGATTGATCTGTTTGCATAGGGAAAAGTTCAGTAGCTGGATCTGAGAAGTCCCCCTCCCCAAATACTTACTCAGCCCTCCTTTTCTTTTTTCTTGCCCTAATTTAGAACATAAGCATGGAGTTTCCCCCACAATCGAGAGTTATAAACCTACCTCTTAGTAAAATGGAAGTTCCTGAAGGTTCCTCAGAAGCTAATGGAATCCATGACCACGAACATATTTCATGCTTTGTGGTACAATCAATGTCATGCCAATTCCTAGACTCCATGCGCCAGCTTTGAGCAGCATGTCCATTACACAGACTACAAATGCTTCGCTAGGCTGTGAGCCAAATGAAACCCTGCGAAGGGGGGGTTAGCAGTACCTGCATCGTGTGACACAAGAGCCTTTTCAATCCACATTTCCTATGTAAGAATATAAGACGGTAAGAAGAGACACCCTTCTGGGTCAGGTCAAAGGCACATCTTGTCCTGCATCCTGTTTTCTCAGAGACCAACCAGATGCCCATGGGAAGCTCCCCAAAGCAGGACCAGAATGAAAACAGCACTCTCCCCACTTGGTATCCAGAGAAATGCTGTCTCCGATGGTGGAGGAAGTGCACAGCCAACAACACGGCTGCTACGCACGGACAGCCTTATCCTCCATGAATATGTCGAATCCTCTTTTAAAGGCCTTCCATGCTAAGTGAGTAAAGAATTGCTGTGACATGCAGCATCCCCAATCTACATGTGTTAACTTGAGAGCCTGCATAGACCCTGCAACTAATTGTGGTTTGTACAGGAGTATCATGTATCCTTTCGATCTGTGCAGAATCTAATAAGGCATCACAGGCAGCTAAAAGCTGAAGTGCGGGAGCTCGTTGTGATGGCTCACACAGCAATACCTGCAGGAGGTTCACAACCAAACCCTCAAGTGGAGCCCAAAAATGTAGGCACACACAAACTCAGCAGAAGAACGTTTAATCCAATAGGTCCAGTGCTATTTTTCTAGAAAAAGAGGTGCTGGAACTCACAATGAACTCCTCCCTTGTTCTCTTATAATGGCGATGGCACTCACCTGACAGGTGCCGGAACTGAGTTCCGGTGAGTTCCAGTCACTGCTTTTCTTCTTTAAAAATGTTTGTGGATACTCTCATTTTCCTACTCATATTGAAATACTGCCCCTCAATGAGGTCAAAATTAGATTCACAAAATGTTTAGGGGTATGCGTCCCCCCCGAAAAATAATCACTGGTTCCAGCTGGAAAAAAACACCCTGAATAGGTCATCAACCAGCTGTCAGATGCCTGGCAGAAGAGATATGCTTTAACCAGGGGTGAAAGAAAAGAAATGCAAACATTATTGCAAAGAAGTTCAAACCACTAGCATGAAGTTGGCATCCTTCAGAGAAAAGGAAAGGAGTATCTGTTCTTTGCTTATTTCCCTCATTCTCTGACTTCTGTTATTCTGCCACAAGCAAACTGGAAAACCTCACTGTCATCTCAGTCACTTGCCAAAATAAGGAAAATCTGTCAATTACTCTGGCACCTGATAGCCCTCACACTACTCAGAATAAATATCGTGGAACTGTGCTCCCCTGAGTTCCCCTTCCACTGCGCTGCTGATCCTAGGGGCTGATGAAGAACTACACATAGCCAGATGTGCACATACTCCTTCCACAGAGGTAAGATATATAACCTACTGGTTAGAGTGTTGGAATAGGACCTGGAAGACCAGGGTTCAAATCCCTACACAGTCAGGAAGTTCACTGAGTGACCTTGGGCCAGTTGTTATCTTTCGGCCTAACCTACCCCACAGGATTGTTGTGAGGAGAAAATGTGAAGGTAGAGAACCATGTATACCACTCTTAAGTTCCTTGGAGGAAAGCTGAGATTTAAATGCAATAAATAAACAAACAAATAAATAAATAAACATACATTCTATTTATTATTTTTGGATAGCAAGACAGCAATTACCTATTGCTAAACATCCCAAGTAGGCTAGTGATATGCTTAACCTTTTATTTTGCATGGGATGCAACAGTATTCTGAGACAGCGCTAAGTGAGACTGCTACCACACTGCACTTTATTCTTGTGGCCAAGGGTGTATCTGTTCTGTACATTAATTAGGCAAAGATTAGCCAAAGGCAGCATCACTTTTGAATTTGTGTTGCTGATGTGTTCTTCTTCCAGTAAGGAAGCAATGCTCTTGAGCTTTCCGGTTCATAAGGCAAAACAATGTGGATAAGCTGAACAATGTGGATAAGTTTAAAAGGCCAGGCCAGCTACAGGTGTAGTGAGAAGCCTCAAAGAAGGTGGTGCCAGGAAGTAGATCAGGCAAATCAAAGTGTCAAGAACAATGAACTTTGCAATACAATACAAAACCCTCCCAAACCCATTTCTAGCTGTGAAAGTGTGGTGAGAATCTCATCGCAAGCAGCAATTTATCTTTCAGACTACCCACAACTCTCTGGGAAACACCACTGCAAATCATCCATGCTCATAGCATCACACAGAAATGAAACAGGATGGTTATTTCGCTTGCCGGTTGAGAGATTTCAAGTGCTATGCAACAAGTCCCACAATTGCACTGCGTGTGCGCAGGTGCGGGGAATTTTTACCAGTGACAATATACTGCAGTTTAAGTATGTGAAATGTGGACTACCTTGAGGACCCCACACATCAGATGGGTAAAACACTGTAGTCCTGATCTAGCTACAGTGTGTGGTGACTAATAGCCCATTCCAAAGCATGATTATTGGAAGTAAATCCTAGTAAGTTCAAGGGGGCTTACTCCCAAGGAAGTCTCCATAGCATTGTAGCATGGGTCCCATTGAAACTACTATAAGAAACAACTTGTGACTGAGGTCACATTGCATTCAATAAGATGGATGGCCCAATCTTATGCATATTTATGCAGAAGTAACATACTTTTCTGTCTATAAGATGAGGATTTTTTACGGATGGCTGCGTTGAAGTTAAATCCTTTGAAGACAGAGGTCCTCTGGCTGGGTCGGGACGACATGGGGCTGGGGGGCCAACTCCCATCTTTTGCGGAAGCTCAATTAGTGCCAGCACCTTCTATCAAGAGCTTGGATGTAACCTTTGACGCCTCCCTTTCCATCGAGGCGCAGGTTTCAGCCACGGCAAAGCTGGCATTTTCCCATCTCCGCCGTATCAAGCCGTTGGTCCCTTACCTTTCTCGCCCTGATCTGGCCACAGTTATCCATGTGACGGTCACCTCCAGGCTTGATTATTGTAACTTGCTCTACGCGGGGCTGCCCTTGAAGCTGACCCAGAAACTCCAGTGGGTGCAGAATGCCACAGTGAGGCTCCCTACGGGGTCCTTGCCATGGGATCACATTCATCCAGTGCTTTACCAGTTACACTGGCTCTCAGTGGAGTACAGGGTCAGGTTTAAGATGCTGATTTTGACCTTTAAAGCCCTATGTAGCCTAGGACCCTCATACCCACAGGGCCACCTCTCTTGGTATGCCCCGCGGAGGACCTTAAGGTCCACGAATAACAACACTTTGGAGGTCCCGAGCCTCAAGGAGGTTAGATTGGTTTCAACTAGGGACAGGGCCTTTTCAGTACTGGCCCCAACTTGGTGGAACGCTCTGTCACAAGAGACCAGGTCCCTGCGGGATTTGACATCTTTCAGCAGGGCCTGCAAGATGGAGCTGTTCTACCTGGCCTTTGGTTTGGACTCAGTCTGACCCTTATGTTTCCCTCCCCTTATGGTTTTGATTTATGGGCTACTACTAAAATGAAGCTACATTTTAAATTGTATTTTAACCCGTATTTTAATTAACTGTTTTTTCTTTAATGTTTTATTGTAGTTTTATTGGTGTTAGCCGCCCTGAGCCCTGTTCTGGCCAGGGAGGGCGGGGTATAAATAAATTATTATTATTATTATTATTATTATTATTATTATTATTATTATTTATTACGTTAAAGTAATGTTGAAAAATTGGGCTCGTCTTATACATGGGTAGTGCAGAGGGGTGATCGGGGATTGGTTGCCGCCGGGAGCTAGAGATTGTCTGCGGTGGTATTGCGTGTGATTGTTGGCTGCGGCAAGGGCTTTTAAAAATTGGCTGCTGCAGCGACAATTCAGTTGGGCAGGCGATAGGCAGCGGCTGGCGGCTTGCGGTCAGATGTTTGGTGGCTTTTGCATCCTCTGCAATAGGAAGCTTTGCTCAGGTGGGCAAGGGAATTTCGGCAATCTCCCCACAAAAGCTGAACGGCCCTGGGCAATCCCCCCTCAAATAAGCTCAACAACTCCGGGCAATCTCCGCCTATTTTCTTAATTTTGGGTCCCCCAAAATAGGGGACGTCTTATACATGGGAGCGTGTTATACACAGAAAAATACGGTAAGTTGCACTATGCTTTGACAAAACAAAATTTAAAAATTCATTCCAGTAGCACCTTAAAGACCAACTTTGTTATTGGTATGAGCTTTTGTGTGCATGCACACTTCTTCAGATACTTCAGATTCTTCAGGTATCTGAAGACGTGTGCATGCACACGAAAGCTCATACCAATAACAAACTTAGTTGGTCTCTAAGGTGCTACTGGAAGGAATTTTTTATTTTGTTTTGACTACGGCAGACCAACACGGCTCCCTACCTGTAACTATGTTTTGACGGTTTTTACTCCCTAGTAAATGTGCTTAGGACTGCAGCCTTAGTCATAGGGAACTAATACTGGATTAGAGCCTGTGCATTTATTGCACTGCTAAATAATTGTTTCAAGAAGAACAATGTTCTTTAGTCTGTTAGACCCCTGGGAATGGAGAGGGAAGACAGGATTTACAGCCGAGTTTCCCCCAGCAATGCAGTAGCGGATAAGAAATTGTGTTGCCCCCGGAAGAGGGGAGTATGCATAGGGGAGAGAGAAAGTAATGGGCAAGGCCCAAGCGGCTATCCATGCTAATGGAACTCTGGTTAACAACATCAGGGTTGGGGTGGGGAACAATTCAGTCCAAGCACTCAAGCTGAGATGGCAGAGGGTAGGGGGGGGGCTTGGCCTCCACCTATTTCCTGCCATCAGCCCCTCCGTTCATATTCCTCTGGAAGGATGCCCAGGAAACAAGTCTGTGCCTCATCAAGCAAATGAACTCCCACCAATCTTCTGGCACTGAGCGCTTGCAGGCTATCTATTTTCAGGTGGGATTCCATCATACACCAGCAAATTCAGGTTGTGCAATTAAATTTGGTGTCCTGCATGACAAATCCACTCCCAACCCCCAAAGATTGGACTTTTTGAGATAAGGAAAGTGATCGGGAAAATGCTCTTGATGCAATGGTTGTCTTAAGGTCCTGATAAACAAATCAAAGTGAATACCCAATGAACAGACATCACCTAATTGTCCTACAAACAATTCAGGTTCAATGCTCATCTGGATGTGTCCACTGTTGCAAAGCCCATATATTACTACCACCTCTGCATATAACCAGGACACTTGCTAATATAGCTGCCCTCTCTCACCATCCCTTTCACAACCCAGAATAAAGCTCATAATTATTATTTCATATTGTACTTTTATAGCCTCTTCCCAACACTGTTTATACAGGGATAGTCCCACTTACCGTATCTCCATGGGACTTCCTGGTAATTAGACAACACTAATCTGCTTTGCAGACTTTGTAGAGTTTACCCTCACAAGCAACCCATCATTCCATTTAACAGATCAGGGACTGAGGCCTGCAGTCAGGGACCTATGTGGGGCCAGACTAGAAGTCTTGAACTCCAAAGCTCCAGATTCAAGGCCCTCCATTTCATTGCTTGACTCACAGCAGTGGTGTTTTGTTTTTGTTGTTAGCTGAATCCTGCCCTCTTACCTGCAAATATTTATTTTACAAAAACATTATGTACTGCTTGATTGTAACGAAACTAAGGGGTTGACAATATATGCTCATTCTCAGTAAAAAATAGTTAAAAAGTAGTTAAAAACATTAAAAAACCAATTAGAATCAGGAGTAAGCTAAAAAGAGATTAAAACATATTGACATCTACTTGTTTGGATTAGCTTGCTTACAGAAAAAATACAGTGAAGGTGCCTGCCTGATGTGAATTGGCGGGAAGCTCCAAAGTATAGGTGCTGCCTTTTCACAACAATATCAGTTTCAAAAGTGCTTATTCTGTTATAGCATACACAGGCACACATCTCACATCAGTCCCCACCCCTTGCTGGGGGAAACTGAGGATTTATCGTCTTCCCCTCATTCCGCTGGCTTTCCCGTTCTACTCATTCCAGAAAGCTCTCTGTTAACTAGAAGAAACCATCTCCTAACAATTATCTCCCATAAAGAGACCTTCACGGGCCATTAGGAAACATTAACATTCTTTCGCATGTAAGGCAAAACCATATCATGGACCTATTTAACTGTAATCAATAAGGATACCCAGCAGTGATCCCCCCCTACATCTCTCTGTGTGCAGCAAAAGCTGTTTCCATATTACTTCTTTTTTTTTGCCACCAGATGGCCTTCACAGTCACTGTTCCCTAGGTAGCTGTTGGCTTCCGTAATTTTCAACTACAGTGGTACCTCGGGTTAAGTACTTACGGTAATTCGTTCCGGAGGTCTGTTCTTAACCTGAAACTGTTCTTAACCTGAAGCACCACTTTAGCTAATGGGGCCTCCTGCTGCTGCCGTGCCGCCGGAGCACGATTTCTGTTCTCATCCTGAAGCAAAGTTTTTAACCTGAAGCACTATTTCTGGGTTAGCGGAGTCTGTAACCTGAAGCGTATGTAACCTGAAGCGTATGTAACCCAAGGTACCACTGTACTCATAACCTCTACCCCTATATAGTAGTTGTCTCCTGTAGCTATGATCTCCATGTGCACAATCTCTCTCTCTCTCTCTCTCTCTCTCACACACACACACACACACACACCCCTTCCTGCCGAAGTAGTTTATAAAGTTGGTCAGCCTGCTCACAATCCACTAATGTACCTTCTTATAGAGTTACCATCCCATGTAGTCATCCCCCAAAAGGCTTCCCTCCTTTACCCCACCCCCCAATATATATTTTTCTCCCAGAAACAACTTTAAGATGTCAGTGAGACTACTCCGCTATAAACAGTCTCAGGAAAAACAGAACACAGAACCCATCCCAAAGCAGTTAAGTGAACTGTTAATCGCCTCCTTCCCAAACTGTCCCAGCTCCCCTGAGAAATGTGGGAAAATGCCTTCTACCAGGTCAGACCTTTTGGCTATCAAGCCCAGCATTGCCCACTCTGACTGACAGTGGCTCTCCAGCGTCTCAAGCTGAACTCTTTCACATCACCTGCTCCCTAATCCTTTTCCCTGAAGATGTGGAGAGATGGAACAGGGGGCTTTCTGCAGTCAAATCATGCGCTGTCTGCCACTAACCTATGAATCACATCCTTGCTTCAGTTATTCATACAGATCTCCCACATTCAGCACACTGATAGATTTACTTTTCCAGGAAAGACACACAGCTCCCCCATCTCTGTCTGTTCAAACGTGCACATGTCTCTCTTCTTTGCTCACATTCAAATGAACACCCAACCCATAGAGTAGAATGAATTCAAACAACTACCAGGAGCCTCTTGCCCTCTGGTAAAGCAAATTTTATCATGGCATGTGGTAAAGTCAGCCTCTCTGTGAGGCTGGATGCTCTGGCTCAGGTGGCAAGTTTGCAATGGCACAACATAGTGCAAAGAGTTATCAGAATCCTTCCTTTGCTGGAAGAAATGACTATACAGTATGTGTGGACAAGCTTGCCTACATAATCACACGTCCAAACAAAGTCTCTGAAGGGACAACATGAATTCAGCTGCTTGGTCTCAGGTAAACACATGCCACAATAGGCAAATAATGTGAAGCACTTCTTTAGTTAAAAAGCAGCTCCTTTTTGTCTATGATTCCCTTGGGGCTATCTGAGGGCAGAAGCCCATGAATTTGTACAACATCCCCTTAGGATGATAAAACAAGGGTTTTCACAAATAAAATTTGCTGTGGCCCTGAATCCAAGTCTCCTGGCTCTCCAAACAGCTCCTCAACTCCAGACTTGTGAGAGATGGTAATCATTTTCTATCCGCTACCCAAACCCCACAAGCCAGAGACAACACTGTCTGCAGCCTCGTGGGACCATAAGCTTTCCTGCCACCTGCAACTGCATGTTCCTTTTCCAGAGCTGACAGGCATGCCTATGTGAGTTATTATTTCCTTAGAGATCTTTGCAAGTTTGGAGAATCCAAGTGAAAATCTCTATGTATTTCAAGTCTCCCTTACAGGAACAAGTTACATTTAGAACCATTCACTTGGCACAGTGCTATTTTTCTAGAAAAAGAAATACCAGAACTCACCATGAACACCTTCCTTGTTCTCTTACAGTGGCAATGGTACCCACCTGAGAGGTGCTGGAACTGCGTTTTGGTGAGTTCCAGCTGAAAAAAAGCCCTGACTTAGCAGCCTTATCTACCTGGCTTCTCACACCCATCAAAAATAAGCTGTTCTCGGTTACTTCCCCAACACCTTCCTTGTTCTCCTGTCCTCTACCAACACCTTTGTGTAAAAAGTTGTCACCTCTTGAGCGATGATGATTTGTGGGGTGTAAGCCCTTACCTTGTTTCTCCTACAGCCACCCTCCCTCCCCCAAGTGAGAATATATTTCCCCCATTCACATGCCATCCCTCACCCAATGAAGTAGGAAATGATCAGCAGCTGGACGGCCCGGTTGATCACGCCGATGGTCCAACTTTTTACCACCACCGATTTGGTGGTTTCATAGGTGAAGAAGTTTGCCACACAGTTCATGCCGAAGGAAAGCCTGGGCGCCGAGGAGCAAATCCAAGATGTTCTGCAGACCGGACTGGAATGTCAAGGGTGTTGTGATGGGTCTATGAGTGGTAGACACGGAGGTGTAATCTGTGCAGGGAGAACATTCAGAAGCTTTTTGGAAGGAAGAAGTTTTGCTGGCTCCCTCCTGCTGTTGCCTCCTGCTACTCTGGGCATGCTTGAGACGCTGGGACCCCTTTTTATAAGATCTCTTTCCCCACCCCCACCCCTACCCAACACCCGGTGATGCAGTCAGAGAAAGGTGGGGCTTTCCAGCTCATCAATTACAAATTGGATTCTAGCGAGTGCCTAGATGGAAGAGATCTGAGCATTAAATAATGAATCTGCAATTGCTGCATTTCCTCTGAGTGGTGTTCCAGCTCTACAGATAGTGCCCCTGCTGTGTCAGACCTTCGCAACATCAGTCAAAGGGGAAGGAAGGAGAGGGGGAGGGGAAAGCTGAATAATATTCCCCTCCGGAGACAACATTGGAAAATGGGAAATCATTCTGACAAGATGCTGCCTGCATTGAAAACAGTGGGATCCTAGTCCCAAATCCGTGACAGCGTGAGCAACAGCAAAAAGAAGTTCCTGGTTATTCTTTTGGGCTATCTGTCTCAGGACGCACAATTCAAGTTCACTTACCAAAGCTCAGTAGCCGAATAAAAGAAGCATATCAGGCTGGGTCCAGTTTACGGCATTTGTTTTGTGAGACAGTAGGAGAATTTGCCTGAGACAGTGAGAAGCAGTTTGAAGAAGCAAAATTGGAACTGGTCTCAACTAGGGCCAGGGCCTTTTTAGTACTGGCCCCGACTTGGTGGAATGCTCCGTCACAAGAGACCAGGGCCCTGCGGGACTTGACATCTTTCTGCAGGGCCTGCAAGACAGAGCTGTTCCGCCTGGCCTTTGGTTTGGACTCAGTCTGATCTTTATGTTTCCCTCCCCGTATGGTTTTGATCTATGGGCTACTTTTAAAATGAGGCTACATTTTAAATTGTATTTTAACCTGTATTTTAAATTGTTTTTCCCCCTTATTATGTTTTCATTGTAATTTTACTGGTGTTAGCCGCCCTGAGCCTGGCTCTGGCCGGGGAGGGTGGGGTATAAATACGTTTATTATTATTATTAACAGTTTTTGAAAGACTGTAGAACTTTGAAAGCAACTGGACTAAGGACTTGGCTTTGGACTTTAACACAGCAAGGACTTTGAAGCAAAGACCCCTCTCTGGGCTCAGAGAGATAGAGAGAAGACTATTTGTAACATCTGTAAATAGTGTGTGTGTGTGTGTTGGCGTTGGACCGGTTAAGACAAGTCTGCTTAAGAGCTGTTTTCTGTGGTGAGCTTAACTGCTTGAATGAGCTTCCATGGCATATATGCCCAATACTCCCAACATCCCTTACCATTGGCCATACTGGCTGCGGCGGATGGGAGTTGGCCTCCAACAGCATCACTTGACTATCGTGCCTGAGAAGATTTGTTCTTAAGAGTGAACAAAATAAGCATGGCACCCCCTGCCCCCCCCCGGTTTCTACACAAGTTAGTGTTCTGGATGTGACCTCCCCAGTAGGAAGATAGCAAGTCCAGAGCACTGACTTGTACAGCCTTTAATTGTCTGTTTCTCACAGCACACTCCCAGTTCTCTTGTGGCACACAGTATGGGAATTTTGCCTGAGAGGAAAGAGGAAAGGTGATATATACAGTTTTTAAAACTAAAACCAGAACTCATGTTGCAGGCTGAGATTAAAAGGTAGGTTCAGGGTCAGAAAAGGTTAAAAGCAACTATTACTGAGCTACAGACTTTGAATGGAGCCATATATGCAAAAAGCCTTGTACAGTTTCAGCTCTTCAAATTATTTATTGTCCATTACATTGCTTAAGTGATATTCTGCAATTCTATGATTCTATTAATCTAGAGTTGGAAGGGTTCCCAACGGTCATCTAGTCCAATCCCCTGCAATGCAGGATTCTTAACTAAACCATCCATGACAAATGGCCATCCAACCTCAGCTTAAAAAGCTCCAAGGAAGAAGATTCCGCCACCTTCCTAGAGAGTCCATTCCCCTGTCAAACAGCTCTTACCGTCACAAAGTTCTTCCTGGTGTTTAATAGGAATTTCCTTTCTTGTAACTTGAAACCAGTGCTTTTTTTCTGGGATGCAGGGGTACGCATATCCTGAAACATTTTGTGAATCTAAGTTTGGCCCCACTGAGGGGCAGTATTTCAAATATGAGTAAGAAAATGAGAGTACCCCTAAACATTTTTTAGGAAAAAAAGCACTGCTTGAAACCATTGGTTGGCCTTTGGAGAAGGAGAAAACAAGCTTGCACCATTGTCCATTTTTCTCATCCCCTGAGTTACACTTTGTGAGTTCCAGGTGTGGGTGATATAAGACCAGAGAAAGGACAGGCCCTCCAGTGAGGCAAGGTGAGACAGTTGTCTTAGGGTGGCAGGCTCTAGACACCTTGGAGAGGTGGCAGATTTGGCCTCCAAGAAGCATGCCCCTTGCTTCCCCCTCCTTTGCACACTTGTCCTTTTACTCCCCCCACCCCTGGACAGTGGCATGTGTGAGTGGTGTGGCAGGCGCGCAGCAGAGGGTGGGCTGTGGATGAGGGACAGGATTTTGCTTTGTCTCTAGCAGCAAAATGTCCTTGGCCCACTGTGGCCAAAGGGGTATAGCCCCATGTGACACACCCTTTCATCTGAGTGATGGGACTCAGCTAGACAGGTAAAGAAAAAGTGATTTATATGTTAAAGAAAGTGTTCAATAGGTTAATTGCACATGAGTTGGAAATGCTGAGTTATTCCCCACAATGCAAGTGTTTGGCGACCGTCTTATCTTTGTTGCTGGGAGGAATTTGTAGGTAGCTCCCGTGTGGATAAAGAGCAAAAGCTATAGTGTTCAGCCAGAAAAGTGTGGGAGACCTAAGCAGCAGAGACTGATTAGAATTGTGTAGAATTGTGTAAGGAAGTGGAACACTTTGTGAAGAGCTGAAAGGACTTTAGAAGCTGCTGGACTCAGGACTTGCTGTGAACTTTGGAACAGCAAGAATTTTTGAAGCAAATAACTCTTACTGGGATCAGAGAGAGATGCCTACTTTGCCTCTGTCTTCACCCAAAAAGGAAAGCAGTGCCCAACCTGGTGCTAACAGAATAAATAATGCAAGGAAGGAGCTGCAGCCCAAGACAGGAAAACAGGAGGTAAGGGAACACCTAGCTACTTTAAACGAATTCAAATCTCCAGGGCCCGATGAGCTGCACCCAAGGGTACTAAAAGAGCTTGTAGATGTAATCTCAGAGCCTGGGTCTATGTTTGGGAATTCTTGGAGAACAGGTGAGGTTCCCGCAGACTGGAGGCAGGGAAATGTTGTCCCCATCTTCAGAAAATGGAAAAAAGAAGACCCAGGTCAGCTTGAAGTCAATACTGTACAGTGATACCCCTGGTTGCGAACGGGATCCGTTCCGGAGCCCCGTTTGCAACATGAGCAGAACGCAACTCACAGCGGCGCTCTGCACATGCATGGGTTGCAATTTGCAGCTTATGTGCATGACATCATTTTGCGCATCTGCGGGACACAACCTGAAAAAACGTATCATGAAGCAAACGTAACACGAGGTATGACTGTACCAGGAAAACTCCTAGAACAGATAATTTAACAGTCTGTGAGCACTTATAAAAGGATGCTGTGAATACTGACACCCAGCATGGGTTTCTCAAAAACAAATCATGCAATCTCATTTCTTTTTGGATAGTTACAAGCATGGTGGATCAGGGAAGGCTGTGGATGTAGCGTACCCTGATTTCAGTGAGGCATTTAACAAAGTCGCCCCCGCCCCCCCAAATTTTTGTGGAGAATCTGGTAAAATGTGGGCTGGACGAGGTAACTGTTAGGTGGGTATGTAGCTGGTTGACTGACTGAACCCTGAGTGGCCACTAATGGTTCCTCATCATCTTGGGAAAAGGGGAGGTGCCACAGGGTTCTGTCCTGGCCCTGCTGTTCAATGCCTTTATAAACGACTTGGATTAAGGAATCAAGAGAAGGCAAAAGCAATACTGAACAGGCAGCCCCATATCCCCGTTCCAGAGTCCCATCCTATTCCCGCGTTAACCAATCAAGAAAGTCACACTGCCGCCCCTCACGGGAGCCGCGCCTCGCTCCCAGGATGGGAAGCCCATAGAGACGGGGTGGGAGGGAGGAAAGACCGGCCCTCTCTCCATGCTAACAAAAAAAACCCCACTACTCCAGGCTGAAAAGGCAAACGTCTCCTCAAACAAGATTCCCCCGTGAGCACTTCCGGTCTGCAACGGAGCGCGTTTCCTGCACGTTCTTCCGAGACGTCCCACCATAGAGGCGCTGCGCGATAGAGCGGCGTCCCACGGCCTCCGTAGAGAGTCGCGCCGCCTTCTTCCATTTTCTTTCTTTTTCAAACCGAAGAGGCAAGAGAGCACTAAACGACTGTGGGACCGAAAGCCAACGGCCCCGGAAGGAGGAAGTGAGGTGAGCTTTCTAGAGAGGAGGGGAGAGGATGTGACTCGTGTTGCGCAGGCGGGAAAGTGCGTCTGGTGAGGGGGGGGGAATTCAAAGCCGGGCGTGCGAGGGCGGGGGGCAATTGTCTTCGGTTTAAACGCGGTTGGTATGGGAAACTGCGGTAGTAGTAGCAGCAGCAGCAGCAGCAGGAGTAGGCGGCTGGTGTGCGCTGTTGCTGCTCCGTAAGGAGGCGAGTTTTGGCTCCCGCAAATAGACACCGTGCGTGTTGCGCTTTGGCGGCACTGAGCATCTTGTGGGTCGGGGGCTCCTGGGTGCGGGGTTTGGTGTGTGTCCTTCTTAGTAGGCATTGTGAGACAGGGGTGGTTTTTAGCCGAGTTGGGTGAATAGCAAGGCAGCTTGCTAGAAGTCGTCGTCTTCTTCCCGCCTCCCATGTATAAACAAAACATTTTCTGCTTTCTCCCCAGGTTTCGCCTCCCCCCAAGTGTTTTCTAGTCCCCTGTGTCTTCGTGTTCCCTTTGCTTCTGTTAGAACTAGATGGAGAAGATCCCACGTTCCAGGAAGGACTAAGGCGTCTTGTCTTATCCCTGCTTGGTTCCGTTTGCAAAACTTTCCCCCAAGAACAGCTCGGCACGTTTTGCTGGTGTGGCCTCAACCCCTGCCATAGTGGGGTGAGGGGGGTGGAGGTGCTGTCAACATGGCGGATACACTGGAATTCAATGAAATATACCAGGAAGTGAAGGGATCGATGGTGAGTTAATGGGGTGGTGGTGGTAGCCTGAAAGGAGGAAAGTAACATATGGTGCTATGTGAGGAACAAGCAGTATGTTTGGAGGAAGCTTGACCTGTTGGATGGGATGCCACCTTGTCACTTTAGAAACCTAGTGCTTTGCCACAAGTTTGTTGTATGATCTGTGGTGTTCTGGTATGCCATGTTTTAAAGGGGAGTAAGAAATAATATTGCTCTGTCCCTTAAGGGTTCGGTGAGGTTAATACTTTAAACTTAATGGCAGTAGGGCCTATGAGAATATTATTTAGGACGGTGAACAAATGTTTCAAGAGTGATGAAGCTCACATTTTTCTTTGGATTCCTGAGGATTGTGGAGAAATAACTTTTTTGGGTGGCAAATTCTTTACTCACTAAGATGCATCTTGAGACTTCAGCTGGGTATGAAACGTAGAGCCTTTTTATTATTCAGCATTGTTAATGCCACTGGGGGGATTACTTGGCAGGCTGGTAGTATATCACTTGGGATTATTTCTGGATGCAAAACAACAAAGACTCTTGTGGCAAACTGAAAGACTAACAAATATATTATGGTGTAAGATTTTGTGAGCTAGAGTCTATAGATCTATATAAATGTGATTCCTAGCCACAAATATTTGCTTAATTTAAAACTGAATATGAAGCAAGGTTCTGAGGCTGACTTCTAAGGAAGTAACACCTACTTAAATAAATAGGGCTTTACTTCTTAGCAAATATGGTTAGGTTTGTGCTGTAAACATTGTCTTTTTTAAGAAAACAGATGTCTGGACACTTTACTGTAGAAGCAGAAAACTAGATCTGGCCACTAGGTTGGCTCCATATTCCTCTCGCTGCCAAAGCAAAGTTTGACAGATGGGGGGGGGGAATACCCACCTGTCAGTCACTTGACATCACAGCAACATCAAGTCACTGGTGTTTCCCTATATGGTTAGAAATTGACTGTGGGCCAAGGCAAATCACTTAGCAAAGTGCTTAGAAAGCACACTGCAACCCCACTTTTGGACCAGCCACATTTTGACCTTCTCTATCCCTGATAGCATATAGCACATCAGGTGTAAGGCAGGTGGGTGTGGCTTGCAGGCAAAATGGGGAGGTCTGGTAACCTAATTAGGTCTGTGGGTTGGAGGTTCCCCACTGCTGCTTTACTGAGTGGTTTGAGTCCCATTCCAAATGTCTGGGGAGAAAACAATTATAGTGGAAGGAATTATTGTAGTTGTTGGATAGTTGCCATAAACACCACATCATATGTCTTGTCCAACTTGTTCTAAATAGTATTTTAAAAGGGGATTTGGTGGCAGTTTGAGGAATAAATGGAGTTGTTTCAGGAGAAGAGCCTATCAAGCTTTTGAGAGGCCACGGAGCTAAAGCACCTGCTAACCTTCTGTCTCTTGTGGGTCAGAATGATGGCCGCCTGCGACTGAACCGTCAAGGTGTGATTTTCAAGAACAGTAAAACAGGAAAAGTGGATAATATTCAGGCATCAGAGTTGGCAGAGGGCATCTGGCGACGAGTAGCACTGGGACATGGTCTCAAACTCCTGACAAAGAACGGTCACGTCTACAAATACGATGGGTTCAGAGAGACGGTAAGATTCTTTTTGGAATGAGTTTGCTTCTGAGCATGATACAGTACAGCCCTCAGCAGGTCTTCAGGACTTGGTGGGGTGAGCGGTTTTTTGGATTATGGATCAAGACAGGTTGATATTGTGCAGCATCTGCCATTGGGTGTTTATTTTTGCCTGAAATTCCACCAGTTTGCATATCCAGTTTGGTCTTGTAAAAGTGCCTTTTCCCTCTAGCCTTATGGTTATGTGTTGCCTTAGTTGCAGGCTGTTATAAAGGAGATGTCGGTTCTACAATGGGATTTCTAGTTTCATGCATCTCTTGTAGCATGCAATTCTTAACTCTTAGCTTATATAAAAAATACTTGTTAGTATTGACATAATTTTGCTCTGGCCTGTGATATGTAGCTTATTTTAATTTCCAAGGTGCAGAAAGCTATTCACAGCAAATGGCTACTCTGTATACCGCTGCCTTACTAGTGCATTAACTGACTGTTCCCTGATTATGCATTTTCCTTCCATAGGAATTTGACAAACTCTCAGATTTCTTCAAGACACACTTTCACTTAGACCTTGCTGAAAAAGACTTGTGTGTGAAGGGGTGGAACTGGGGGACAGTGAAGTTTGGAGGTATGTTTGGGTGTGGTGGGTGGTACCCCGACCCCAAGGGAAATTGGCACACTGTGTCTCGAAGACAGAGCTAAGAGAAAAGAATGGAGAAGGTTGTTTTTGTTTTACTTTGGGTTGGAGAGTGACTGAGAATGTATTATTATTTTCTCTTGGAAGATACCTTGTTGGTCTTTTGCAGGGCAGCTTCTCTCTTTTGACATTGGTGAGCAGCCAGTTTTTGAGATCCCACTCAGTAATGTCTCCCAGTGTACAACTGGCAAGAATGAAGTGACGTTGGAGTTCCACCAGAATGACGACACTGAAGTGTCGCTTATGGAGGTGCGCTTCTACGTGCCACCCACTCAGGAGGATGGCGTGGATCCCGTGGAGGTGAGTGAGAACTGAGTAGAGATGATGTTGGGGTGGGAGAGAGAGCATTAGTTGATAAAAACTTCATTCCACTCTTTACTGCAGGCATTTGCCCAGAATGTATTATCCAAGGCAGACGTCATCCAGGCCACCGGAGATGCCATCTGCATCTTCCGAGAGCTGCAGTGCTTGACACCTCGTGGTCGATATGACATCCGCATCTACCCTACCTTCCTGCACCTCCATGGCAAGACATTTGACTACAAGATCCCCTACACCACCGTTCTGCGGCTTTTTCTGCTGCCCCATAAAGACCAACGCCAGATGTTCTTTGTGGTGAGCAGCAGTGGAATTGGGGGGAAGGGGTTGCCTGTCAGGAGTAAGAATGATGGTTACTTCATGCAGTAGGCTCCATTCATAGGTTCTCTTCCTTCTCCCCTTTGTGCTTTATGAGAGAGGCCAGGGCCTTTCATCCCTTGAAAACTTGGGACCAGTTAACGTAAGAGATTTCTTTACTCCCACATGCACCCACTCAACTGCTTTGATCGGTGGAATTGGCACTACTGCGGGGGCCACATAATACCTGTTCCAGATTTGTAAGAACTTGATTGTTTAGTGTGGCAGCACCTGCGCTTCTGAACTTCATGCCTATTGAGATCAAATAGGCACCTTCTTTTTTGGGCGCCTGCTAAAAACATTCTTGCTTACACAAACCTATCCTGGTGCTTTGAAAGTTAGTATTTCAAGTTTTTAAAAAATATGGTTGTGATTTTTTTCTTGATTTTCTTGTTTTATCTTTTTGTAAATCACTTGGAGGTATTTTGCAATCAATGATGCATACCTTTTATGAAATAAAAATAAATAAGTTCTTGTTACTAATTAAAAAACCAGAAACAAAGCAAATTATCAGTCTTATGTTGCACTCTGGGGAGAAGAATCCAGGTGTCTTTCTACTCAGTACACAGTCGGTGTCTCTCATAAAAT
The DNA here is from genome assembly GCF_027172205.1 of Podarcis raffonei. Classification (NCBI taxonomy): domain Eukaryota; kingdom Metazoa; phylum Chordata; class Lepidosauria; order Squamata; family Lacertidae; genus Podarcis; species Podarcis raffonei. The sequence goes on from NC_070602.1 coordinate 82,261,957, forward strand.
TTCAGGGATTGTTATGTATCCTTCCTATTCTGCTCTGCCTTGGTTCCCTCCCTGCAAGCGTTCCGGGCATAAGGGGAGCTGGCATGTTGTTTCAGCACTGTGTTAAGGTGTCGGGCCTTAGGGCTCTCTCGTTCCTTCTAACTGCAGCAGGTGTGGATAGAGATGCAAGAGCTAGTCCCTCAGCGTTGCATAGCTAACTTGCACATAATAATCTCTTCCTATCAGATGGAGATAAAGCACATAATTTTTTCTTAGAAAGCAGCAAGGTGGTCTTGTGCTACCTGCTATGCCAGACTGCACATCCGGCCAAGTTATTTGTTGCTTAGAAGGCCATCGGCCTTAATGTCTCAACAAATGAAACTGATTTGTAAAAATGTTACATGGGGGAAAAAATACGATAGAGAGACAGTGCACACACTTTTGTAAATCAACAAAATCTTTAATAAACAAATAAAAGTACAAAAAAGAGAAGGCCATTGGCCTTTAAGGCAGAAGGAAGTCAGAGCTTGCATGTCCAGTCTGGCATGGCATTGCCAATGTCTGACATGTTATTGTGAGCAGAGCAACTGCATATACAGCCTGGGGAGGTTTGGAGAAGGCTATTTTGGAGAAGGCTACATAGTGACATTCTGCATGGTTGTGGTGTTGTTGTTTTTTAATAAAAAAGACTATAATGTATCTTAACATTTCTGAAAGGGTGTGTGTGAGAAATATACTCAGTTTGATGCAGCAGTCTGAACCTGAAGATTCCTGAAAAGAAGTGCAAATTTTTATTCTCCTAGTTGAGTCTGTAGAGACTGCTGCTGTCTAGGATTAAATTTGGATTTCTGTTGCTGTCTTAAATCAAGGGGAAAGGGCTTTGTGATGGGTAGGTTGTCTCTATGAAAGGGAGATGCATGTGATATCAGCGTGGTGTGTGGGGGTTAGGCTGCATGGGAATGGTGCTTTTGGCTCAGGGCTCCTGCTGAAGGTGAAGATTATCTCTGCTTCCTTCCAGATCAGCTTAGATCCTCCTATAAAGCAAGGCCAAACACGTTACCACTTTCTTATCCTACTCTTCTCAAAGGATGAGGACATCTCCTTGACCCTCAACATGAATGAGTGCGTACCATTCACAGTATTGTATTCCTTACAGTGTATCTGTGTCTGATTCCCCTAGATGCTTTCTAAGCTTGACTCTACCCGTCATGCCCAAGTGCTTTTTTTGTCCCAGTTGCACAGACTGCTGCAATTAATTGGTGTTGTAGTAATCTTTGGAGTCTCTTGCATTTCCATTTCTGTCAAACTTGTTCTGTGTGTTTGTATGGAGAGGGAGAGAAAGAGAACGAGACTGGCTTGCACAAGGAGACCTTGGAATTTCTGAACGGGATTCCAGCGCAACATTCTAACTTTAAGACTGCTGATTCTAGTCTCTACCTGCTCCCTATTACTACCTTTCTCAACCCCACCCCCATGTGTGCATATATGCCCGTGCACACCCACACACAGGCGACTATCCGCTTATGTGGGAGCTATGTCCAGGGAAGGTAGAAACTATAAAAGGCACAGTGCAGCATTTACTGCAGACTGTCCCTGGACCTCAGAATGCTCTCCCAGAGTGAATGCAATGGCAGGTGGAATTGCTGACTGTGCTTTTTCAGCATAAAGCTGTGATCCCTCAAGTTAAATGTGCATAAGTTGTGAGTCGACTGTACATACATAAGCATGCACACTTGGTATTTAAAACATCTTTCAACAGCCACTTGAGTCTGCACTTTCTTAACTTCTATTCTGTCTCTCCCTCTCTCTCTTTGTAACAGGGATGAGGTAGAGAAGCGCTTTGAGGGTCGGCTCACCAAGAATATGTCTGGCTCCCTGTATGAGATGGTCAGTCGTGTCATGAAAGCTCTTGTCAACCGGAAGATCACCGTGCCTGGCAACTTCCAGGGGTGAGAAATGCCGCCATGCTGGGTTAGAGGAACCGTGAACCATTCATTGGCTGTCATTGTTTGACCTGGGCATGAATGAGAAATGTATGGACAAAATTGAGCATGGCTCTTATTTCCCTTTTACAGGCATTCTGGGGCACAGTGCATCACTTGTTCCTATAAGGCTAGTTCGGGCCTCCTGTACCCTTTAGAACGTGGCTTCATCTACGTGCACAAGCCACCCGTTCATGTTCGCTTTGACGAGATTTCTTTTGTGAACTTTGCCCGTGGGACCACAACCACACGCTCCTTCGACTTTGAAATAGAAACCAAGCAGGGAATGCAATACACTTTCAGCAGCATAGAGAGGTGAGTGAATGGATCATAGCAGAACCATAGAGACACAAGTGTGCTCACCAGCTTTTGATCTCAGCCACTTCTTTAGCTGTATAATATTTTCCATTGTGGCGGAAAGGGGCAGAATTGCCACTGCCCTTGAGCCCTTCCCATTCTGAAAGACAGTTCTTTCTGCTGCTTGCATATGTGTGACCTATAATTTTCAGGTGTTTTCATTTTAATAGCTGCATCATGCATATATTATTATTTATGAATTTGTTACCTGCCTTTCACTCTTAAGGTCCCAGGGCAGGTTACAGCATTAAAAACAACATTCAAACCAATTTAAAGCCATAAAACAAAGGTAGGTCCTAAAAACACAATATTTCGTTCTCCAGTTCCCCTCTGTGCCCTCACAATATAGGATCTATTTTCCCTGGCAGCAACTGATTCACTGCTGTTCTGTGAAGTTTTGTCACAGGCAAGTGAGTATTAGTCTTGTGCGAGATGATTGCATCTATGGCTTCTCTTCCTTGCAGAGAGGAATATGGCAAACTATTTGACTTTGTGAATACCAAGAAGTTGAACATCAAGAACCGAGGACTGAAGGAGGTACCTGTTACAAGAGGGTGGGCAAGAGAGAGGACAGGGAAAGGCAACTACTGTCTGGTCCTGGTCCTGATCTACTGGGGAAGGGTGGGGGTTCTCTGTCTCTCTGGAGCTTTCTCCCTTCTCAATTTCTGTTCTCTCCTTGTAGAAGAAAAAGGTCTGTGCGATTGTCCCCTCCTCTTCCTCCTCCTCTTGGTTCAGGTCTCCTCTGCATGGCTGTGGTGAACATTCCTAATCACCATAGTATAACCTTGCATGAACCACAGGCAAGGGGCAGCAGCCTGCTCTGCTCAAGAAGTGGCTTCCACCTAATCCACCTTACTAGCATGGTTCTTCCCTCCTTCTGAGGAGAGAAGGTGTGTTCTAGCAGACCCAGGAGACAGCATGCATTCAGTTCTTGAGGAATCTGCTGTGTGTGTGTGTGTGTGTGTGTGTGTGTGTGTGTGTTTAAAGCAGAAGCCTTTTCTATACAGTATGTGTGCTCAAAAGCATGCTGGGAGTTGTGGTTTTAGAATCTCTGCATGTTTTGGGTGTGGAAAGTGTTGAGAGAGACTGTCTGCTCAAATACTGGAGTTGGGAAGCTTCCATGGAATGCTTTGTTTATGTTTCTAGGGCATGAAGAGTGTGCCCTATGATGATTATGCTGGTTCGGATGAGGACTCACATGATGCTTACTTGGAGCGTATGAAGGAGGAGGGCAAAATTCGTGAGGAGCATGCAAATGACAGCAGTGAAGACTCTGGGGAGGAGACGGGTAAGCCATTTTTTGAAAATTTCTTTTGGGTTTTGTTTTTTTAATAATTGAACAGTATATAACTTTTTAAAAATATGTTTATATTTATTTTTCATGGCACAGAAGATACATTTTGAGAAAACAGTAAACAACAAATAACTTGTACTGATCATATTTCAAACTTTTGTCATGTTATATAATAAAGTTGTGTTTGATTACGCTAAAAGATCATGCCACATTTCCCCATGAATGTTTGGTGGATTTCTGCCACGGTCTCAACAATTTATGTTTTCAAGAAGCATTTGCCATACATATAAAAGGAATGTAGATAGTGTCTGCCTTTTGCCGCTTCGACTTGACATGTCAATATCTAAGCCAATGCTATGGACTATACTTGTTAAGCCCAACACCAGTTTTCCGGCATCTGACTATCTCCATACAGGTAGCTGTCAATAGAAAGGCTAAGAGATCAACATTAGGGTAATTTTGAGTGGGTGGGATCATAAGCCAAATACTGTTAGTGCAGGAGACATTTCACTTGTTTTGTTGTATGTCAAGCTTATTTCTACATATGCCCATGGTTTGCTCTTTTGACTGTTCATCAATGGCATCAAATGTTTTAGTTGAAAGGCTTTGTTAGAAGTTTGGAAGTGTGGGATTCCAAATCTGCTGCTTTGAACACTTCCATACATAGTTCTGGAGCCTAGTTGCACTTTTCCCCTTCGTGTATGAACTTGTTCATTGAGCACTGCCAAATTTTAAATTGTTTGGGTGTATTCATAATTATCAGCACTTGAAAGAGAAACAAAAATTTCAGAAGGATAGCTGCTGTAAAGATGGTTATGTGTCCTGAGCATGCTAAATGTAAGTTTTCTCAAGATCTAAGATCCCATCGTACTTGTAAAAGTAATGGTGTAAAGTTTGCTTTCTTTAGAGCTGACAGGTTTTTTGTTACCTAGGCTCCCAAATATTTTACTTCCTTATAGCAGATTTAAAAACCTATCTGTTTTTGAATGATTGATTGGTCAGATGGAGAAATGTCCATTTATGTTATTTCTGATTTGGATTTGCTGATTTTGAATCCAGACACTTTAGCATAATTGCTTAGTTTTTTCATTTCAGTAATATGAGCATTGCAACTTTTGGATTCAATAGCATAATTGATACAATGTCTGCAAAAAGGCTTATTTTATGCATTTCTTTTGTTAGCTATTTAAATGTTATGAAATAAGTAAATGAATAAATAGCTTTTCTGCAGCCTGGAGATAGAGATTGGCCTATTCTGTCTTTGGTTTGTGGCCAAATCCATTCCTTTTTGCCTTTTCATGCCTTACATTTCGTTCTCATCAGTGTGGTTTAAAAACAGAGATTTTCTTTTTCCAGATGAATCATTCAATCCTATGGAGGAGGAAGAGGATGTGGCAGAAGAGTAAGTAAAATGCTTCGGCCTGCTGGAGATAGTGTTGTTGAATGCTGCATTGCAGGCTCTGTTAGGAATCAAAAGGCATGATATTAATATTTTAATAAATACTGGGGGAAGCTGTGTGCTTGGAAGGGACCAGTGTATCACTGAAGGATGCAATAACATCTGGAACTGTGACCAGGTCTCTGTGGGTCTTCAATATGACCGTATGGAGGCAGGCAAATCACATGATTAGGAGAATTCCAACAGAAGAAAGTTGGATCACCTGTATTGGAGTGATGACAATAGTAGGGTGACATGGGAAGAAGAACATCTTGTTATAATGTTGTGAGGATCCATTTGGGGAGTAGGAAATGGGGGTTGTAGTTCTTGCCACATGAGCAGGTTTCCACTTTTGCAGGGGTGGCGCGCTTCCTTTTCTCTGTCTCCCGTCAGCCCACCCAGATCTGCTCAGGATGGTCTCCAAAGCCTCTTGAGCAATTGTGACGGTGTGCAGTCAGAGCTGCAAGGAGGAGGGGAAGTCCCACTGCATTAGTGGAGGCCTGTTCCACTCGTATAGCAGCCTTACTGGGTGCAACCACTGGTTATCAAAATGAATGGGGAAATCTGAGTCCTAAATTTAAGGCAATACTTTGCGACTCACTTTGACAGTCTTGTGCTTTTTATCTTCGTCTGAGAAATATGCTGCCCTTTCATCAGTCTAAAATTGTATACAGGGTTGAATATTCAAGAAAACGTTGGGAGCTAGTAATCTGGGCATGCTTTCACTTAAGCTGCTAGACAGCATCTTGCAGGGTGGGCAGTCATGACAATGGACCCATTCTATTTCAAATGCTTTAAGAACATCAGCTTACTTAAAAGGCTTGTCTGGTTGGTCTTTGAAGTATGAACATTGGGGCAGGTTAGACAGATGAAGAATATAAAAGGCAATTGTTTTTTATGTTTGCATGCAATGATTAACAGTCAGTTGATAGCTGCTGCTTTGTGTGCTCTTTCTAGAATAGTTTCTGACAACTCTATGCAGTGGCTTATTGAAGTCGTATATTGTATGTCTAACAATTTTTAGCAGTCATGATAGGGCTTTCAGTGTTTGTAAACTTTATAAGTTGTTTATTCTAATCGGGCTACATAGACCTATCTGTTTATGATATTTGTTATTGATTTTAATGATCCTGCGGCATACAAGTCATTCTTGGGACTTATTAATTTGTTTACTGCATTTATTTCCCAGTTTTTCTGTAAAGAGCTGGAGATGGTGTTTAATATGGTTCTCCCCCTCCTTATTTAATCCCCACAGCAATCCTGTTAGGTAGGCTAGGCTGAGTGGGGATTTGAACCCTATTTCTAGTCCTGCACTCTATCCACTACACCACACTGATGTAGTGTAACTGACCCATGAGAGTTAAGCACAAAAAAAAGTTAGGATGAGGATATTGTTGCTCAAGCTTGAGTGTGTGCCCTCATTTTAAAAGTGACTGGGATTTATTTGTGGGTTTAGGAAGCTGTGAACCCACCTCTTTCTGTGGGTGTCTTTTCCTTGTGACAGGTTTGACAGTAATGCCTCAGCCAGCTCGTCTAGTAACGAAGGAGACAGTGACGAGAAGAAGAAACCTGCCAAAAAAGCCAAAATTGTCAAAGAACGCAAGCCTCGCAAGAAGCCATCTGAGGTGAGAGCAACCAGGATGTGGAGATTGTTGAATTCAAGGCCGCTCTCTTCCTGGCTTTCTTTGAGTGCTTCCTGTCAGAGCTGGAAGTGCCTGTGAGAAAGCAAACAAGTGCACAGTTACAAATCAGCAGCCTTGCACTGGGCATTATTTGGGAGTTCCTAAGAAACCAAACAAATCAGTGCAGTTTTGAAAGGTGCACTCTGTCATCTTGATTCAAAAGAGAATCCAAACAGAGGGGAACCTGCTCCTTGATCTCAGGAGTGCCCAAACACAGTGTTAACTTGTGCCTGTGTTAGCTGAGACCGGAACAAGAACTGTTTTAAAACGCTTGAACACATTAAAAATAAAATGAAACAATAAAACGCTTGAACACATTCAAACATTAATCAACTTAAGTAAAGCTATTGAGGGTACCTAAGGAGAGTGCATTGCCGAAATCTCTCCTTGCATAGAGAGGTTAACAGGCCTTTTCCCTGTGAATCTGCTCGCGTAGGGGAGAGCTGCGGTGGGATGGGCTTTGAAATTGAGGGATGGCGCTGGGGGCCAAGTTGGTCCATGCTTATTAGTGGTGCAGTGAATATGAAAACCAGTCTTGGGAATATAAGGGGGAAAGGGGGCAGTAGAAGAAGATTTGGAGCAAAAACTGTGTGTTGCAATTTTGCCGAGCTGCAGATTTCTGGAAGGGCAGTTGTCTACAGTCAGAAGTCAAGTTAGAGGTCTTTATGCAGGTGGCTTTGGTCGACAGGAAGGGATTTTTCCGGAATCTTTGGAATAGGCAGGGCTTCCCTTTACCTGGAGGTGAAGTGTTGTGATTTTTCTCTCTTCTCACCCTCCCTTTTCCCACAGGGTAAGAAAGGGAAAGACCCCAATGCCCCAAAGAGACCTTTGTCTGCTTACATGCTCTGGCTCAATGCTAACCGTGACAAGATCAGGGCAGATAGTCCTGGCATGAGTGTCACTGATGTGTCCAAGAAGGCCGGAGAACTCTGGAAAGGAATGTCCAAAGAGAAGAAAGAGGTGGGTGATGAGTTGATAATAACATTTTATGGATACGGAAGTGTGCCAGTAACTTTTGGGAGTTGTTTATGATTTGTTCATCTGAATGCCAGTTGCTGGGGGGGGGGGGCGCAAACAGTGGGAGAGGGCTGTTGCTTTCTGGAGGTTTCTCTGAAGTGTCTTGGAAGGGTGGTAGTTCAGTGGCGGGCCACATGTTTTCCACGTAGAAGGTCAGAGGTTCAATCCCTGTCATGTCAGGCTAGGATTGAAAAGGATTCCTGCCTCAAACCCTGGGACATTAGGAAATTCCTGCTGTGAGAAATGGTTGCTAAACCAAATTGACTCTTGGTCTGATCCAGCAGGAATTCCATAATGTCCTGAGACAGTCAAATCCTGTTTTATCCTGATGATTATGCATTTCCACTTGGTCACTAAATCCAGTTCTGGGTTTTTGAACCTCAGTTGAATCTATTTTGGCCTTGACCCACAGGCATAAGGAAAAGAACAATGGGCTTAAAATAAAACCTCAGGACTCTGCATTCCTTGAGTTTTTGGATTTCAGTTTCTATTGCACGGGATACACATGCTCCTGGTGTTAGCAGAAATGGTGCATGAGTTGTTCTTTTTGTGGGTTACATGAGTAGTGAGTAAAACATACTCTTTTTGGATGAAGGAATGGGATCGCAAAGCTGAAGATGCCAAGAAGGACTACGAGAAGGCAATGAAGGACTACACTGAAGGAGGGAAGTCGGACAGCTCCAAGAAGTGAGTAGCTGCGCCCCTCCCCCACAAACAAGAACACAGACTCCCATCCTCATTTCTCCATAGTGCTTCTGTTGCCCCAAAGGGATTCTGCCAATTCTGCCATTACAGCACACTATCTCTTTCTTCACATGAACAGGGAAAAATCCAAGAAGACGAAAAAGCCAGAGAAGCCAGGGAAAGGCAAGCCAGAGAAGAAGGCACCCGCATCTGCAAAATCGTCTGTGAGCAAGAGCCCTTCCAAACAACTTGGAGAGAGTTTCAAGAGCAAGGAGTTTGTCTCCAGTGATGATAGCTCCTCAGGCGAGGACAAGAAGGAGGTGAGTGGCAATGCACTCTGTGGTGGCAATGCAGTGCCACTGCCAGTGAGCTAGAGAGGAGGAGAAGGAAAACATGCTCCATTCAGGTCAGAATCCTGCTGCCAGTTCTTGCTACAGAAGAGCAACCATTCCCCCCCCCCCATGATGTTTTCACCACAAGTTACAGGATGGTCCTTTTGTGGCCACTAGTAATGGAAGAGTGCCTCTAACCGTGAACATGGCAATCCATAATCTCCCTACTTTCATTAGTCTCCACGCTTGAGACATTGCATTGCTTCATGTGTTTTAATTTGCCGAATAAGTATTTATGGAATTTGTATTTCAGAGCTAAGAACATTTTTCACGGTCTGTAGTCTTATAGGACAGTGTCAGGAGGAAAGGACATCAGGAAAGATATTGAGGCAGGGAAGATAGGTGGAGAGCCATTGGAAGAACACAGATGTCTGGTGTTGGTAAAAGGCACACCACATCAAAGACCTGCTTAAAGCCCCCTTGGTTTCTAAGTGTTTGCTTTACTATGCTCTGCAACCATGAAAACTAGAAATTTACTATTTTTAAGAATACCAAGCCGGTTATGTATAAGTGCTCAAGCTGGAGAAAAATATTGGCTTTAATAATATATCATATGATTTCTATTTTTCCCTGGTTTCTCCATGTTTTCCTGTCCTTTTACTGCTATTTGCTGAACCATATTCATTCCCGTTACATTGTACACACTCCTATGTTTCTAGCATAGTAAATAAAAGCACATTGCAGGCTTTTCTAGATTTCCCCATCTTCATGCAGCTTAAACATCCTGTGTGCTCCATTTATTGTATGCTTTTACTGCAGTTGGCTGTTCAGCTGAAGCTTAATTGATCTGGTCCCAGTGGTACCCAGCAGCTCCGCTTTGCAGCGCTGATTCTGTTGGCTTAGACTCTAAGGCATGCAGCTAATCTTGAATCTTTCCCTTCTCTTAACAATACCTGTGCCTCTTTCTTTTCTAGGATTCTGATGAGGAGGAGATCGCCAGCACCCCACCCACCTCAGCAGAATCTGCATCTGGTTCAGATTAGCAAGAAACACCCACACAAACACCCCGATTCCCCACCCTTTTTACAGGTGTTGTGGTGGTTCTATTTGTGGAGGTGAGGCCAAGAGGATGTTGTTCCAGGCAGGATGGATGGAGAGCTGGCACCACTACAATGCTTCAGTTGTTCCCCCTCCCAGTATTGCAGGTTGTAGTCAGGGCCAGTTGTCCAGTCCAGAGAGAATGGATTGTGCTAAAAGAGGACAGAGAAAGCCCATCACCCCTGCCCCTTTTCTGCCTTCATGTTGCCATAGATGCACTGTGTCCTGTTAGATGGCTGGATCAGTGGTATGTGGCATACAGCTGGAAGATGGGGGCACTGTGTTGCTTCCCTGGTCAGATTCAGTTGATGTCTTTTGGTTTTTCTTTTTTAAGGTTCTCTTTGCATTTTTGTTTATCGTGGCTAACTGATTTAATAAAAATCAAGTGAATTTGGACAAGACTTGTTCTTGTGTGACACCCCACCCTGCAACAGCCTGGACAAATGAAAAGCATCTTCCAGCATGGAGGTGTATGTCAAAGCAAATCAAACCATTTCTTCTGCAACAGCAGGGAAAGACCTATGTATATTTGCGCAACCTTCACCAGTGATCTTTATGTAGAGTTTTGTACAGGAGCTGCATCTTAATGCTTTGGGCCAAGGGGCTTAACTGTAGTACCTTCCATTAGCAGCTGCTGCACTAATTGTATTTAAAGGGCCATTGCGTGCTGATGGGATGTGGCTAATGTAGGCAAGCAGTCAATAGAGATGAAACCTGGCAGTGCCTGAGATTCCATCAGCAATAACAGCATCCTTGAACCTCGCCAACATTAACACTTGGGACAGCGTCTGGTCCCGATGGATAACTGCTGGCACTCTTTAAAGCAATGTGAGAGCTTCTGTGCTTTGCTTTTCCTTAAAGGCAAAAGAAGCTTACAGGCAGCTTCCTTCCCCCCCTCTCCTCTATTGGATCATCTTATATCAACCAGTATGGAGACATGTATCCATGTGAGTGTGTGTACAGAAGGAATAGAGGTGGACTTCAGCTGGCCTTGGATGGATTGCCAATGGCTGTTTCCTTGGCAGGGATGTTGCTCGGCAAGTGGCTCTCTGGGAATTCAGGAGCAGTATTAAAATGATAAGGGGCTAATTAAAATCAAATTGGACCTAATGGCTCAACCCATGGAAGTCATCAGCCTCTTTTGAGTATAACTGGCGTGCTGGGCCAAAGCAAAGGGGTATTGTGCCCCTTAGACAGAGTGGGAGCCCTTTGGGAAACATAAAAGCAGGGCATGGTGATCAAATCCATCATGTTTAATCTTTTGCATCCTGTATTGTTATTAGTCATGAGAGTTGCTGCTTTGGCTAACATTTGTATTTCTCTTTAGAAAGCCATTTATGTTGTTGGCCATCACGGTATCCCCTGGCAGTAGGTTTCATATTTTAATTATGCATTCTTTTGATTACTTTTATTTATCTTAAAACCAGCTATATATCCTTTCCAATGAAGAGCTGTGAACTCTTGTTTGTTTAGAGTGGGCAACTTTTCAAAATTCCTTACCCAGTACTTCTCATAACCTTACGTGCCAGTCTTGTCCCACCTCAACACTTCCCACTCACACAAATCTAAAATCCCCAAATGATTGACACTTTCTTTGTAAGGTAGGTGGGCTCCCCATGATCATTTTATTCATGTTGTTTCTTTTGACAGCTGTAGGGCTTTGTATTGAGGTTCCCAGAACTGCACACACATTACTAAATGTGTGCACATACCATAGGTTTTTATATGATGGTGCTATGATGGAAGCTGTGTTTTTCAACTTTCCTTATAACATTTAACATTTAGTAAATATTATATTAATGTGCTCATCCTGAGATTCTGACCAATTCTGACATCATTCTGTAGTTATGTATACTTAAAATCATCATAACCCACAGTGAAAAAATCAGGCCTTACCAGGGGTCAGACTAGATGTGATGGTAGCAGTTCAATGTATTTAACCAAAGAATCCCCCCCCCCAGTTTTGCCTAAAGAATGTGTCTGATTTTCACCCCGAAAGGCATACGTGGGTAAGGACTGCAGAATGCTCCTACACCATTCACTCAGCCTATTGTGGCTTCTCTATGCGACTGCTTTTCTCTGACATTGGAAGTGATCTTGGCTGCGTGAAAGCACTTTTTGGGAGGGGTAGTGGTGGAGAAGAAAGATTGGCTACAGACAGGGTAAGCCACGGTCTAGCGGGGAAAGAGGATTTCCAGCTCCTCTCATGCACATGCTTCTTTTGCTTTTCAAATAGTCCCATGGCCTGTACATGATTAAGGAGAATGCCATATCAAGCATGACACACCTGCCACAGTCATATCTAGTTGAGCTTTCAACCTATCATTTTCACTGGTTTGATCATTTGGAGCACTATGTGATTTCAATCCTTCCCAAACTGTGTAGATATGGAATAGCTCTTGCCCCCTTCTCACTAAAAAGTCGAGCTTTTACTTTCCCACTTCACTACTCTAGTTCTCTCTACCCCATCAGCTTTTGCAAATTTAACTGCTAGGTGGCAATTCGTAGCACGGTAGATTTTCTATCTAGCTCCATTACTGTTAAAGCAGCCTGAAGTTCTTTTTCCTGAAAGGACAGTTAATTTGAGCTAGGGGACTGAACCATGATCCAATTAGTGTGGATTACCGGTCCTCTGCCATCCATTAAAATGGCTGTGGGAACCTTTTTGAGAGCTGTCTTGCAATCACCTGTGAGTCAGACAGCATTTTCTGCTTTGGGATAATTGAATAAGCACTGAATTGTTTTACTGAGACCTGGTACGGAAGAATCTATCTCCTGCTTGTGCTAGGAATTGAGCGCAGGAGTGCTCCAAAGGGTTTGTAAGTAAGTTTGCAATTAAAGCCAGCAGCAAATTCCTATTTGCACACTTGGAACCAACACAAAATGTAAAATTCCTGAGGTCCTTGTGTTTGCTTTGGCCAAGCTTATACAAGTCATTTACTGGAAATGTGCATAGGCTGCCAAGAATAAATGGGGGGCCGGTTTTATCTACCTGTAGGCTACCCTGCAACTGTAGTATCTTGCCTCATGCTGCTCTTTTGATTGAACAGCTGAGGTTGGCAAGCAAATGGCCAGCCTCCTATTCTGTGGTCCTAGCAGCCCTTTTATCCGATGGTCTTCCTGTTTTCTGTGTATTTGCTGGACAGCAGCTTCCATGGAAGTATTTAACTAGTTTACCTTGCTTTGTGAGTGTTGGCTAATTAGGCATTGACCAGATGAAATAAAGGATAGGGCTCTGGTATTTCTAATACTTCCCAGGCAAATAGGAATGAGAGAATTTAGGGAGGTGGTATATATGTGGGAGAAGGGACGCGTATAGCGCTGTGAGTTAAACCACAGAGCCTAGGACTTGCCGGTCAGAAGGTCGGCGGTTCGAATCCCCGCGATGGAGTGAGCACCTGTTGCTCGGTCCCTGCTCCTGCCAACCTAGCAGTTCAAAAGCATGTCAAAGTGCAAGTAGATAAATAGGTACTGCTCCGGCAGGAAGGTAAACGGCGTTTCTGTGCACTGCTCTGATTTCGCCAGAAATCATGCTTAATCATGCTGGCCACATGGCCTGGAAGCTGTACGCCGGCTCCCTCGGCCAATAAAGCGAGATGAGCGCCGCAACCCCAGAGTCGGTCACGACTGGACCTAATGTTCAGGGGTCCCTTTACCTATATATGTGGGAAGGGAGGTTGAATGATCTAGCTAGAGACAGTTGTAGACATAAATTCCTGAGCTGAGGTTATAGTGGACAATATACCATGGCAATATTTGCAAGGCAGTAATGCAGTCCTGTAGTCCTGTACTTGCAAATAAGTTGTGGTTTTCAATGGAATTACTGTCCTAGCTAAGTTGTGTAAGAATAAAAGATAGTGGGGTGGGGGGTGGGGAATGGATGGATGGATTATGGATGAAGTAGATTGTTGTGTATAGAAGCTCATGACACAATTTTTTGGGTGCTGCTTTGGCCACCGCACAGCTGTTCTTCTGGGGATTTGTCTGTTTTTTTGTGAGAGTCTCAGTCTATTCATTCCCAAGAAGCATTGTAAGGTCGTATCTCATTTATAAACCCAAAACCCTGGGGGAAAGAGGATGCACAGGATAGATAATGCTTCACTTCTAGGTCTATTAGGTATTATCATTAAAAAACGGGATACCCATTTCAGCCTTAATAATGTGGGCCTGTTTCTGAAGGGGCATGTAAATTGATTAGTCCCACCCTAATCTTGTTCTGAATTCAGATGAGATGATTGATGGTTATCTAGAGGTGAGGTAGCTTTCATGCACTTTGAGCATGAGAGAATTGACTGCTAATTTCGAATACAGCTGTGCCTGCTTCCAAAAGAGAGAATTCAAATACTCTGTTTAAGATAAAAACTTGGGTGTCAGAAGATCGTCTACCTTTCTTCCTGATACCTCAGCGTCTTTCCACATTTGCAGCAATGACTGTGAATGGTTTAGAATCTCTAACTATTTTAAGGGAAGGACTGTCTTTCAGACCTATATATGGCTCAAAAATATGTCCTTTCTGTTCCTCATTAACTTTCCATGCTGTGGGAGTGAGAGAGAATGAATAAATAACTAAAAGACCCAGCCAGCAAGAGTGCTGAGGATTCCTAATTGCTAATACCTTAATATTCTAGATGAGTGTGACTATTACCTGTCTTAAGTCCCCATCTAGTGGCCAAAATAATAATTTTAAAGCTTACCCAATAAAATAACCTATGCAGGAGATCTAAACACATACACCCTGGAGTGGGAAATATAATTTTCCACTGATAATTCCCTGTTACCTTTGTATTCAAACTGATTTAAAGCATGTTTTATGGTTAATGTTGCTGCTAAGGATTGTGAAATATCGGTGGCAATGCAACTTTCAGCCATGAAGGAGTCACTTAAGGAAGTCTGCATGCTCAAAAAAATATAATCCCAAATAGATCTGCAGTTGAATAAGCAGAAGATTTGCATATAGATATCCTTTGCTCATTTTAGATTTACCTAGTCTGGCCAATTGGGAAACTTCGAAGATGTGATGCAGTCCTAAGTGAGGTTTCCAGTGCCCCATCAAGTAGTGTTTTGTGTGATTGGTTCCAGTTTTTGCAGCCTGATGTTGTTGGGAAGGTGCTTGCGAGTATGCATCCAGTTGTGTCCTCTTGGCCCTTGCCCCTCATGGCTGATTAAAGCTAGCTGGTGGGTTCAGGCCAAGATTAATGTGTTTCTGGGCGAGGTGCTGGCTGCCTTGAAGGAACTGATAGGTTGCCGACCCCTGGGTCACACTAAGGCCCATGGGCCACAAACGGCCCACGGGGGTCGTTTAACTGGACCACGAGCCACCCCCAAACCGAGCCGCCCACTCGGCAAGTCCCCCCACACTGCGCTAAACCGGTATAGTGCGGCACAGGGACTTGCTTCCATGGTGCTGGAAATCGTGGGCATGCGTGCTCACAATCCGGCCCATGGAGGGATCTCAGCTGAAGTGAACCAGCCCAGGCGGGGTAAACCTTGCTGACCCCTGGCACTGTGACCATTTCTGGGGGGAGGGGGGCCCCAAAGGAAGTAGGCTGAATGCAGGATTCTTCCAATTCCTGGACCCAGCGAGGATTCAATTGCTGGAATAGCCAGGCCTGCCTGGCAATGGCCTGATAAGTATAGGTCCTTAAGAGAACAAAGGAGTGGCTCTGTGCCAGAGGACAAATGGGTGGACTCCCTGGTTAGTTACAAAGACAAAAAGCCAGAGTTGAGAGCTGAGTGAAATGAGCTAGATGCCAAAGCGTGAGGCTGGAAAGGCAGAGAGAGGAAGAGGGAAGAGAGAGAGAGAGAGCTCCAGGCTTGAAGTCTGCTGGAATCCAAGGCTGCGGCTATGGAAGAAGCAGGAGGATGCTTTGGGGTGTTAATGCTGTGGGCTCCTCCATCGCAGACTCAAGTTGTATGCATGTGTAAATAAACCACATATCATAAGGACACCACTGTCTCTGCTGTGCCTCCTTCCGAAAGGGAACACCAACTCTGCACAAGTGCCTGGAACCCCTGGAATCTTGCGCTGCTCAGAGATTAGGGTAGCATGCAACAGTAATTACTCCCCTGTTACATTTACCTGCTTTGGGACAAGGTACCTAAGAAGGGACACAGCTGCAGACATTCCTGGAGGAAACTGATTGTTTAG
The DNA here is from genome assembly GCF_027172205.1 of Podarcis raffonei. NCBI lineage: Eukaryota > Metazoa > Chordata > Lepidosauria > Squamata > Lacertidae > Podarcis > Podarcis raffonei. Next base: position 82,277,968 of record NC_070602.1, read on the forward strand.
ACCAGTGGTTCCCAATTAGCTAAGTGCTGCAGACTCCCTGTTTCTTTTGGACTCGTTTCTTTTGAAAATGTTGATATCTCTATGGTAGTTTTTATTCTGAGAATGGTGCCATGGGCCTCTTGAGTGGGTTACGTGGACCCCCCCCCAATGGTCTGCTAACCACCAAATGGGAACCACTGATACAGACCCATTCTAATCTGGGTTCAGACCAGGGTTTGGGACTGAATCTGCCTTGGTCAGCCTGATGGATGACCTCCAAGGGGAGAGTTGTAGACCACCAATGATTGGAGAACATCATGTTGGCCACCTAGGGTTCATGGTTGTGACTGAGCCCAAGGATACTTTTCTGTCTTTTGAGACTGACAATAAAGGATTTGGTCCTTTTCCCTTTCCTGTGGCACTGTCAACACGTCAGTAAGTTGGGGATGTTTGGGCAGCATGTATGTGATCGACTAAAAAGAAAATGCTCACCCCACCATTCTGATTGAACTGGAGCTGACCCATGAAATACAATGAACCAGTAATAAAGACATGTCTCTGTAGTGTGTTTGATTTCCTAAGAGCTCTGCTGTATCAGAGCCAAGGGTACGCAGGTTCTAGACGGCTGTTTGATGCACTGGCCAGCCACATGCTTCTGAGAAGCCCACAAGCAGGCCCTGAAAGTAATAGCCAATCCCTGCTGTCTGTCCCATACCACTTAACCTTCAAAAGTATACTGCATATGAGCACAGAGGTTCCATTTAACTGTTGTGCCTACTAATTAACCAATCTACCCACAGATTTACTGGATCCCCTTTTAAAGCCATCTAAGGTTTTGGCTATCACCCCATCCTGCGGCAGCAACTGCCATAAAATTAATTATGCATTCTGGGACGAACTATTCTTTTGCTTTCCTGACTCTGTGGTTGTGCTTTTGAGTGGCCCCAAGTTCCAGAGAGGAATATTGTGATATTAATTTATTATGTTTGACTTTGGTATGGAAATTTGTTCCTATATGTTTGGATTTAGATCTCTTTTTACTTTATGTCGTTATACAGTGGTACCTAAGGTTAAGAACTTAATTCGTTCTGGTGGTCCGTTCTTAAGCTGAAACTGTTCTTAACCTGAGGTACCACTTTAGCTAATGGGACCTCCCGCTGCCGCCGTGCCGCCACTGCACGATTTCTGTTCTCATCTTGAAGCAAAGTTCTTAACCCAAGGTACTATTTCCGGGTTAGCGGAGTCTGTAACCTGAAGCGTATGTAACCTGAGGTACGACTGTACTTTGTTATGTTATAAATAAATATACGTAAATAAATAAACAAAAATCACAGAATTATAGAGTTGGAAGGGACCATGAGGGTCATTTAGTCCAACCCCCTGCAATGCACGAATCTTCTGCCCAGTGTAGGACTTGATCCACAACCCAGAGATTAAGAATTTCATGTCCTACTAACTGAGCTACCCCAGAAAAAAGGAAACTGAATATTTCTACCCACTTTCTACAAGCCAAGCTTAATTGTTTCAGATAGATCTCAGTCCTGTCCCTTTTCTTATTTCTAAACCAAAAATACCCATTTACCCTTTCCACATAGGGAAGGCACCACAGCAGCCATTTGCCCCGTTATCATCTGTATTAGCCTTTTCTTTTTCCAGCTACAGGCTCTGATTTTGCAGATGGGATAATCATAATTGTAAACAGTATCCCAAATGCACCTTTGCCATGAATTTGTTGATTTATTTTAGAAAATTTCTGCACAGAGAGTCTGTAAAGTGGCTTCTAGTTTTAATACAAAACTACCATAAAATAATGACATAAATAATATTTTTTATTATACTTGTTAACATGCTTGTTACATAAACGTATTTGGGTGACTTATGACACAGTTAAGAACAAACATGAATACATTACTATGCCATTAACAAATCCGTAAACTGATAAATCCAGAAAAAAACTACAATTCACAGGTAAGTCTTTAGTTGGTGCCAAAATGATGTCTGAGAAGGTGCCAAGTGGACCTTGCTAGGGAGAGCATTTTACAGGTGGAGAGCCACAACTGCAAAGGCCCTTTTCATTGTCAACACCCTCTCAGGCTCCTTCAGAGTGGGAATCTGGAAAATATTAAAGCAGCAGCATTAGAGGAGCAAAACAGGGAGGTAGGGTGGCAGTGGCTCAGGGCCCTGGATCTTCTGCTCCTCTTAAAAAAAACTTTTAAACATTGCTTTCAGGGTAGTTGGACCCATTGCAAAGTGCAGTGCTGGGGAGACCCCAGCAACTTTCCATCTTGTTTTGCAGAGTACTATACAGTGTACTAGGCCCATAAAATCTTGTTGGTACCTCACTAACTCACAGGAAACCTGGGGACCAAGAGCCAGATGTCTTCCACCATCACCTCTGAAAATCACCCCAAATTTGCATGCATAAACATACAAATGTGTGCCACCATTCTGTGCCACAGTCATTTATGTACTGTACCTAACAAATCCCTGGGCCACAAACAACAAGCTAAACATAAAGAAAGACCACAAGCTTAACATGAGTGAATGGTGTGATACAGCAGCAAAAAAACCCTAGGCTGTATCAACAGAAGTATAGTGTCCAGTTCAAAGGAAGTAATAGACAGGAGAAGAAGAAGAAGAGTTTGGATTTGGCCTTTCACTCCCCTTCAGGAGTCTCAAAGTGGCTAACATTCTCCTTTCCCTTCCTCCCCCACAACAAACACTCTGTGAGGTGAGTGGGGCTGAGAGACTTCAGAGAAGTGTGACTGGCCCAAGGTCACCCAGCAGCTGCATGTTGGAGGAGCGGAGACGCGAACCCGGTTCCCCAGATTACGAGACTACCGCTCTTAACCACTGGCGGGCGAGTGTGGAGGACTCCCTGGTCCTGAATGGGGTAACTGTGCCCTTGAAGGACCAGGTGCGCAGCCTGGGAGTCATTTTGGACTCACAGCTGTCCATGGAGGCACAGGTCAAATCTGTGTCCAGGGCAGCTGTTTACCAGCTCCATCTGGTACGCAGGCTGAGACCCTATCTGCCCACAGACTGCCTTGCCAGAGTAGTGCATGCTCTGGTTATCTCCCACTTGGACTACTGCAATGTGCTCTACGTAGGGCTACCTTTGAAGGTGACCCGTAAACTACAACTAATCCAGAATGCAGCAGCTAGACTGGTGACTGGGAGCGGCCGCCAAGACCACATAACACCGGTCTTGAAAGACCTACATTGGCTCCCAGTACGTTTCCGAGCACAATTCAAAGTGTTGGTGCCTTAAAGCCCTAAATGGCCTCGGTCCAGTATATCTGAAGGAGCATCTCCACCTCCATCGTTCTACCTGGACACTGAGGTCCAGCGCCGAGGGCCTTCTGGCGGTTCACTCACTGCGAGAAGCCAAATTACAGGGAACGAGGCAGAAGGCCTTCTCAGTAGTGGTGCCCGCCCTGTGGAACGCCCTCCCACCAGATGTCAAAGAGAAAAATAACTACCAAACTTTTAGAAGACATCTGAAGGCAGCCCTGTTTAGGGAAGCTTTTAATGTTTGATGTATTACTGTATTTTAATATTTGGTTGGAAGCCGCCCAGAGTGGCTGGGGAAACCCAGCCAGATGGGCAGGGTATTAATAATAATAATAATAATAATAATAATAATAATAATAATAATATTCTATCTTGGTCAGACCACACCAGAAGACCAGGAGTACTGTGTCCAGTTCTGGGCACCACAATTTAGGAAGGATGTTAACAAGCTGGAATGTGTGCAGAGGAGGCCACCAAGAGGATCAAGGATCTGTAAACCAAGCTCCATGAGAAATGATTGAGGGAGTTGGGTATGTTTAGCCTGGAGAAAAGAAGACTGAGAGGCAATATGATAGCCACCTTCAAAGATCTGACTGGTGGTCACATGGAAGATGCCGCCAGCTTGTTTCTGCTGCTCCAGAGGGTAGGATGTGAGTCAGTGGATCCAGATTAAAAGGAAGGAGATTTCACCTAAATAAGATATTTCTGGTGGTAAGGGGAACACACTATCTTGGGAAGAGATAGACTATCCTTCATTGATGTTTATTAAACAGAGGTTGGATGGCCATCTTTCAGGACTTCTTTAGCTGTGACCCCTGCATTGCAGGGGGGTTGAACTAGACGAAATTCCGTACAACTCTATAGTTCCAGGATTCTAAGTGGGTCAGTTTAAAAATACATCGCTCGCAGCTCAGTCCTATCTATGTCTAGTCAGAAGAAAGCCCTCACTTCCATGGGGGTTAAGTGTAGGATTGCAGCCTCAAGACGAGGTGGAATAAAAAAAAAGGGAAGAAAAAGTGCCACAAGAGAGGGGCCGGACTTCACCTTTTGGTGGAGGGAGTTCCGTAATCTGGTTGCCATAATCTGATCTAGCAGTATCTCCCTAGTAAGAAGGCGTGATGATACTGCTGATCGTTTTATGTGTAACACAGCAGCCGCGTGGCTCAGCCCTTCCCTTGCAAAGCTTCCCTCGGGGTGGGGCTTCAGTTTCGGAGTATATTACAGGCACAGGGGTCGAGAGGCTCGCCTCGACTCTGGAGTTGTTTTTTGTTTAGTCGTTTACTCGGGTCCGACTCTTCGTGACCGGAGCAGTGCTGTTAATTAGCCCATCACTTGCAACACGTGGGAAAAGTGGGAGAAAAGTTAAAGGAGGTGCGGATCCCGCGCCTGCAGGGACTCCTTTAAAGTTTTGATCCTCAGCCAAACCCAAAACAAAGGAAACCAACAACAAGAATGAAAAGCAATTGTTTATTGTGTGTACATAAAAACCACATGACTCCAAGCTCCTTGTGAGTCCGGGATGGGTTGCAGAAAAAAAATAAAAATTAACAATGGAGAAATATTTCACATGCCAGTGGGGGGGCTGTGAGCTGGAGAGTGGGGTGGGGTTTCTCCAAAGCCCCGCCCTTTGGCCGTGCTCGTAAACCTCCTTTTTTCCCCTTAAAAAGGCGGAGGCAGCGAGGTTCTCATAAAATGTGTAAGCCGAAGCTTCCTTGCAGCCTCGTTGGAGTCTCATAAAATGTGTAAGCCGAAGCCCAGCCTCGTTGGAGTCCCTGCAAGTCTCGGGAATGTGACACGTGGGAGTGGGTGGCTCTGTATTTGCATGCCTCATGAATATGCATCGAAGTGGGCGGGGCGAGCCTGGCCTTGATTCGAACGTCATGAATATGCACAGTGCGAAGATCTGCTGCGCCTATGTCGGGCCGTAGATCGCCGAGCTTGGTAAGGGAGCCTACGCAGAAGCCCCCGCCAGCGGGGAGGGCTGTGCATTTTCGCCCACATCCCGAGGTGGGGCTGGCAGGAGATCCTCCTGGGGGTCGCTGGTGGGGGGGGGGTGAGATGCGTGCGGGGGGAGGCGTGCGAAGGGAACGGACCGCGAGGATAAGGAGGTGGCGTCGGAGGGCCCTGGGGAAAAGAGCTTAGGGGGAGGAGGGCCAGGTGCCCCCCCTCGTCCCCCAAATCGGTAGATCGGGGGAGCTGTGGATCCGCGTGCGGGTGGGTCGTCTTCGGCTCAGCCCCTTGCCCGGGAATGAGTCGAGGCGAGTCATGGTGGCCGGGGCAGCAATTGTTCTTTGTAGCCCCTTCGCTGCTGCAGGGATTGTGGAAGGCCTGGCCTGGAGACCCGACTGCAGGATGGTCTAAGGAGCGGGGATGGCGGATTGGTCGTAGAGGGAAGGCCAATTAGGACCATATGGTATGCCCATATGCTCTTAAAGGTAGCTTGTATGCCTTCTCCGCTGTAAGCGGGGCTGTCATTTACACTGGCCAGGGGTAACTGTCCTCGGGCCGTCTCCCTGCTTCCTCGCTTCTGCTAACTGGCACCCCTGCTCGCCTTCTTTGTATGCTTTCTGCTTAATGCGTCCTGAAGCTGCTCTCCACCCCCTTTTGGCTGGAGTTTCCCGCAGTTCTGCCTCTCACCACTCCCTCCCTTTCTTGGCAGTGATTCCAAGAACACCCAACTTAGAAATACTTAGCTCCCTTTAAATCTTGCTGAAAACCAGTTACTGCACACAGGCTTATGAACCTGAAGTACACCCTGTGACCTCTCCTTGTACCCATTTCTGCACCACAAAACACTGCCTCATGCTTGCTGAGCTCCCATCTTCTTTCATGATATTTCCTTGTTGCTTGTGAAAATAGTGGTCTGAACTGGGCTATGAGGACTGTCTAAACTGGCTTTTAAAATTCTGCCATTTGTGAGTTGTTGCTTATTGTTTACAATGAAACTTATTCTCTGTTGGGAGAAATCCACCCCTCTCTTGTACTTTAATCACGTGTCAACAGTCTCCCACATGCCTTCTGTTTCCTGTATTTCTGCACAATTCTTCCCCCTAATAGAATTATGAGTTTCTTAGCCCATTAACTACTAATCTAGTGCCCCCCTTTCCAATTGCTGTGATAACCTCTTTCCTATCTGCCCTGGTTTCTATTTAGGATTCTTTCTTTGATCTTCTCTTTGGAAATAGGGAGCAATACATTTTTAGAATAAATTCATAATCTGTGCCTTGTAATAAGCCAGTTTTGTTTCACAAAGGGCCAAGTTTACCTAAATACATCTGTTCCTGGTGCCGTTCTTTTCTACCGCTGCTCCTTGAGGAAGAGCCTCCTTTTTATTATCCTTCTGTGACTGTTTCCTATCCATTATTTTTTATTAACATGGTATGTGTGCATTCTATGGACATGCTGAGATTAATGTCCCCTTCATATGTGGACTGTGCAGACAAAGTGGCAGACAGTGATTGCTGCAAGGGTCTTACAGGCTGAAAAGGCAGGGTGGCATGGGAAACAATAGCCCAAAGATGGCAAGGGATTTGTCTGGATGCATTTAGTAGATCACTATGGCAGCTGGGATCCCTTGAATTACATTGTAGTAAGCGTGTGCTGTCTTTTTACTTATTCATTCCTTCGACTGCAAACTATCAGAATGCAAGTGCTGATGAAAAGCTGTGCAAGTAGTAGTCTGATTCAGTGCTAATTGCATAATAGGTAGTCCCTGCACAATGCAGCACCTTCAGAAGAGAGAGCGGGTGGGGAAAGTTGCACCCATATTACTCTCCACCCCCCACTAGAGCACCTACCATTGCTTCTTAGATACCTTTACTTGCTTAGCTCTTTTCCCATAAGAGCTCCCTTGACACCATTGTTTCTGATGTTCTATGGCGGAAGAAAGCAGTTTAACTGATTTTTATTGTTGTTGCCAAGTTTCACCTTCTTGTAAATGCAATTCAAAGGCTTTACCATCTTCACCTCCGCAGTCCTATTGCATCAGTGCTGGGAATCTGGTTATCCATATGAGGAAATAGTGCTACTTCAACTGAAACATGAAACATTTGTGCTTACAGTTGAAGTTGTTGAAGCTTTAAAAAATGACTACAAACCAGCATTTTAAGAAAGTAGTATGATCCTGGCATGGGCTGGGAATGGGAATGCAGCCATTTGGGAGACTTGCTGTCTGGATTCTAAAGAACAAATAAGTAAGCAACTTTTATTTATACTGGGTAGAGGGGCTAATGTAGAGAAGAATCTTATTGAGGTCACAGATCTAAACCCACCTGTGGCATTAGAGACTCTTTTGTTCATGATGCACAGTTCTAGAGGAACAAAGTTATAGCCCAACTTGATTTGAATTCATAGTATGTTGGGAGAGTAGTCATTGATGCGTAGTCAAGCCATGCAGTGTTAGAAACTGAGATATGAAAGTTAGGAGCTAAATGGCACCCTAAACCTAGGTTATGGTGCAACAACGGAATGTCTAGGCACGCTTTTTTATAACAAGAATACAAAGCTGAAAATGAATGAACTGCAGCTAAAATATTATGTTCATTTTTCACATGGTCTAGTCCTTCCCCTGCCCACCCCCCTAATATTCTTAAGAGGGTCTCTTCTCCAGTCTTCAGAGAGTAGCTGGAAGTAGGGAGGCAGAAAAAGGTCCTCTTTTCCTTCCACTCTGCAGTTTTAATCTGAAATCTTAGGCACAGTACTGCGCCCAGAAGTCAGAAACTGCTCTCCCTAATGAAATTCCCTGTCGCAAAATGCGCCTAGAACAATGGGAGTTGTATAGTTTCCTCTTCTTCATATACCTTCTGCTGGAGAAGTTTTGTATAATGTCTTGGAGGTATAAATGCTTCACAAGAAGAGCCTCTGTAGATATCAAGCCATCGCCTTTAGGTATTTTCTCAGTTCTACTTTCTTGGCTCAGCTTTTGTACTTTCTTCTTTTTACCTACACCTATTGGTGCCTTTTTCTCCCACGTCGTATCTGCTGTTTGTTCATCCCCTGGTTTTACCTTAACCAAATCCTTATTATAGTCTTTCTGAGTGGTTTCCTTCCTGTGGCATTCCAGTTGAAAATCTCTGGGTTCCAGCAGGAGTGGATTCTGTTGCAAGTTGTACTCATTTAGAAGTCTGTGCCTTCTTCATCCTATGTCATAGGGTTGTGGAGGTGCAACTATATACATGACAAAAACAACTATTTTGCTTTAGATATTCCTTTCTATTCTTTACACTGTGAACTTGCCTGTCTTCTCTGCCTTCTATTGCCTCACTCTTGATCTTTAACAATTGCCTTTCTGCATATCTCTGTTTCATCACGGTAGCCCAAAGCTCAGCTGTAATATTATGTGCTTCCTTCTTCCTAAGCGGTTTCTAATTCTGATCTCTCTGTTCCTTTCTTGAAACAATTATGGATTGTCTTTAATAATGCATCACTATTAAAGTTAAAGTCTGGTTGGCATCCGTGTGTCTTAGGAGACAATGGAGGAGTGTGCCTCTGGGGGTGAGGTCAAGTTGTTGGAAGGTTGCATCGCCTGCTGTGGCTGTGGCGACCCATGTGGGAAAGATACGTTTTGTTGCAGCTGTGGCGGAAAGTACCATTTGGGTATATATGCCCCTTTCTGTTAGTAGTAGTAGTAGTAATAATAATAATAATAATAATAATAATAATAAATTTATTATTTATACCCCGCCCATCTGGCTGAGTAGAAAGTCCAGGCGCTGAAACTAGATTTTGCAACTATCTGAAAAGATCATAAATGGAATGTCACTTTATCTTATGGGTCTTGCAAGTTAATTTTTTTGATCAAGTGTGAAAGAATTCTCTCCTCAGGAGTCTCTCATAACATGAGATACACTCTTGGGAAAATAGAAATTGTACTGTGATAATTTCCATTTGAAGACTGAGGCTGTAATCTTATACCTGCTTACCTGAGAGTGAGCCCCATTCAACTCTAGGAGTTGCTTCTGAGTAGACATGTATATAGGATGGGTTGTCAGTCAGTGCCTAAATATAAAACAGTTTTTTCATTATATTCCTCCCCCCCCCCCACTTTAGAAGCCAAAAGTAACCACCCTCACTTATCTTTCTTTTTGTTTTTTGTTTACTAGCTTATTGTGTGTATGCATATGTGTTTTACCAAGGCACTTCCTCTTTGAAGGCTGCTTTACTCTTGATGATTTTCCTGCATTGACGTTGTTTTTTTAGTACAGGAACAAGCATATACCATCTAATCTGACAAATGTTTCTTTATATGTACCCATGGCAAAATGGCCATGCATTCATTTTCCCACATAGAAATGTTTGCGTAGATAAGAAAACAACATGTTGGGCAGTTTTAATTGCTTGATGAAATATAGTTTGTGTACTTCCTTGTATTTTGTAGAAAGGACTTGTCAGTTTCAGGAGCCTCTTTGCCTGACAGGTTAAAAACCATAGTTCATCTATGAAGAAAAGTAAGAGAGCTGAGGAAATAGGATTGGACTGTTTCTCTGCCTTTTTAAAATTCTACCTTTATTTAGTTTTACTAGCTCTGAATTTGGAGAGAGTCTCATCTTGTCTTGCATATTTTGTTGTGTGTATTCACTGCCTTAATAGATTTTGGATGGGGTTCTGGGTACCTTAATGTGTTGCTGGTTTTCAATGTCCACTCAGGTTTCATCGGCTCTCCTTCAGCTATCTTCTCCACTAAATGAAACTCTTTCCCCCTTACAGGGGATTCTGTATTCAGAAGCAATAGTTCACTCAGGAAGTTCTTGCCGAGTAGGATAAACAGAATGGTACCTCAGACACAGGGGTGTGCAAAGTTGCAATAAAGATTTAAGTTAAGGCAAATGAATATGAGGGGAGAGGTTACATGAACAAGTAGCTTAGGCAAGAATAAGGTCTGGGGCTTTGCAAATGTTGGGCTTAGGTGCTACCAGGCTAGAAGTAGGGGATGAGGCTAAGGTGCTGTATCCTTGTAGAAATGAGACAGGGCCTTTTTGTGGCAGTAGCCTGTCCGTAGAGAGACTAGTCCCATTCTGACGACATTTCAACAGGCAGGGGAAACATTCTTATTCTGTGTGGCTTTTAATGGTTTTCAGTATATGATTGAAGCTTTTAGCTCTGTTCCTTTTAAGTTTTCGGGTTTTGTTTGGCATGTTCTTTTATGTAAACTGCCCCGGGGGCCCTTGTTAGGGCTGAAAAATGATGTTAAAAACATCTTTTATAAATCAAGATTAAACTAGTCAAAGGAGGGGCCTAAGCAGAAAGAGCAGAGGCGGCTGAACTGCCTTCCCTCATCTGAGGCACTGTGCCTTTAAATCACCCTCGCTTTGGAAGGAGAGGCTTGATGGTCCTATTTTGGCATAATGTATAGATGGAGGTTGAGGAGGGGGCTGTTTACAATCTTGTGGCTATGCCTTAAATTCAGCTGTCTGCCTGTTGTTCCAGCTCTTTCTGTCATACTGAGGGAGGGGGGAGTTATTGGTAGGCCCCCCTCCTCCTCCTGCCTCTTTATGGGGATCAGTTTTGTTAGAACAATCTCTTGAGGCACACACTCCTTGTAACCAAGATGCTGGCTTTGCTTTTCTTTTTTAGCCAGGGTTTGGCCCTCTCCTGAAATCTAGCGGGAGGCCGTTGCCGTAGTGACAGGAGCAGGCCCCAGCTTTACCTCATTGAATTCCAGGGGCTGTGCCAAACGATTGAGAAATCTGGAGGGGGGGTGGGAGGGGGAAGTACTCCAGATGTTTGCTCCCTGCTCAGTATATCCGGGTTGGGAGTGTATACAGCTGGGATTGGGTTGAGCAGAAACTCGGCTTTGAGCAGAAAGGGACTTGGGAAGAGAAAAGGAGATTCTGACTGGAAAAGCAGCCAAATGTTCTGGCAAAGTGACTGGACCTGGCAAGAGAAAGGCAGGGAAGGAGTGATAGCAAGTTGGCTGGGAAGGACAGGGCGTGGCAGAAAGGTGGAGCAGGGGTGGCCCTGTGGAGAGTGGAGCAAGTCAGCTAGAAAGCCAAAGTTTTATAAGTTTGAGATTCCCATCCTTTAGCGTGACTCATGGCCTGGATATTTGTGGGAGACTTGCTTCCTTCACCCTTGTTCCAGCCTGCCCTGGGAGTGGCATAACATGATACATTCTCTCTTTCTGTGTGTGTGTGTGTGTGTGTGTGTGTGTGTGTGTGAGAGAGAGAGCGCGCGCGCGCGAGAGAGAGAGAAATTCCTCTCTCAAAGGAACAAAGGAGGATATTGGAAAACTTGCATTCTGGGAGGAAGCATCTATGGTTGGAGGTTGGATTGGAGGTCTTTGCTATCTTTACAAATTTTGCAGACTGCCTAACCTCCTTTTCCTGTATCTTAGGGGCTGACATTTATGCTGAATTCAGAGTCCCAGCCCGGTGATGTGATGGACTCTAATCCTCAGTCGCTTTGCACCCCATTTCCCTGTACTGCTGCTAATGGCCGGAGAGGACCCAAACAACTAGCAAGCAGTCCGGAGATAGGTATGCCTTGCATTGTGAGCCTTCAGCTCAGCAGAACTGAGTTGATTGTTTGAGAGAGCTAAATATGGGAGATGGTGTGCCAAGTTGCTAGGTATTTAAATTTTTCTGTTTATGTTAGGTGGTGGTGCACCAGAGAATGAAGAATGGAATCAAATAGCAAGCAGAAGAATCACTTAATGCAGCTCTTGAGGGATTGTAGCTCTTCATTCTGAAAGTAGGGGACAACATATTTGAATGTGTGAAAAACAAAACATGGAGGCTATTGTGTCCAGGAGAAGGCTAACCTAGAACCTTTCTTCCTGACATGCTTGTTTTCTGTGTGCATGGGGGATTCCTCTTTGCCCCAGGAGGCAGCCCTGCACCTATAATTGAAGTGGTGTCGTCCCTAAAAGTTGCACCACACGCTTCTGCTAATCACGTAAAGGCTCTGATCCCACTGCCGGACCTGAGAACAACGAGTGGTATGCAACTACATTATATTCAGAGCAGAGCTATTGAAAGTAATAGAGCTAACTTAGTAATGCTATTACTTTCAGTGGGTCTACTCTGAATACTACCATTTGCAATTTAAATGCATTCCAAAAGCATTTTCATGGCTTCTGTTGGTAATCTTTATTACCGCTATTTCTGGTTTAATGGACTAGAAGATCCTCTAGCCTGACCTGTGTCCAAAGCTGCATGCAGTTTTAGTGGCTTCTCTGTTTCCTGCAAAGTAGTTTGGAAATTTAGCAAGGATTATTAGTAGAGCTCATTTTATTTTTATTTTTTGTGTACTTAGGCAATGGATTATCATTTTGATCCATATAATTTAGTTGCCCTGTGTTCTGACTGAGCTCTGTATAAAATGCATCTTTCCCCACATCCTTTTTTCCTCAGGGGATGCCCGTCCAAAGCCACCCGTGAAACCCAAGCCCTGTGTGTTGCCAAAGCCAGCCATGCCAGTGAAGCCTGTTCCTGGACAGCGTCAGGCTCTCTCTGAGGTGCCCTCTGCTGAAAAGATCAACTTGTTGGCTGGGCCCAAGCCATATAGTGGTGGGGCTGGCAATGCTGTTAAGCGTCTTTCTTTTGGTCTAAAGACCTCTCCAAGAGAAGCTACCAATGGGAAAGAGGTTTTGTATCCATTTTCCACTACAGCCAAACCAGCTGGAGATGGAGAAGGAACTGGGTCTGCAAATAAATCAAGTGCTGTGGAGGGAGCAACCGGAGAGGAGTGTGGAGAGTCCTCCAGTGTTCGCAAAGGTGCTGTTCCCTTCAAAGTAATACCGGTGCCAGTAGCAGCCAAACCAGAGCGTTTTCCTGGGACCACAGTGGAGGAGATTTTGGCCAAGATGGAGAAGCCCAACAAAGAAGGGGCAAGCAGCCCTGACAGGCCTCGGCTGGTACGCTCCTTCTTCAGCCAGGATAGTAGCACAGCTGTCCACCTGGGGCCTAAGGGTTATGCTGCATTCCGGAGATATTCCAGTGGAGAAGGGGGTGAAACAGAGTCGGAGGGTCCTGCTTGCAGAGCCTCTTGTGAAGTTGAGGACAGCATATTGTCAAGGAACAAGGAGGAAATCACAAGCTCAAATGGTCAGCATCTGCCTGAATCTGAGCTACCAGCAAGAGCAACGGAGAGAAACTTAGATTTACTCTCTAAGGACAGGTGAGGTTCAGATTCATTCCACATAATCTTAGAAGATCAGCTTTGCAATACATCAAAGAGGACTGAGATGGGATGCAGGTCAGCAACTATAGAACAGTGCTAGGAAAATGAAAGCAATACAGTAAATGTGTCTAGAAGGTGACCTGCTGGCAGTTCTTTCTTTGTTCTTTCACATTTGGCTCTAGCAGAGCTAAATTATTCTTGTGATTTAAGAATGAAAACTGAGGGTTGGCACAACTGAAGGCTACATTCCTGGGCATTACATACATGGCAATAAATACCATTGAATTAATCACAACTTGAATTCAATGGCTAGAATTGGGCATGCTTCTCCCAACTATAGTTTCTGTGAAATCTCAGTAATCTTAAATCCTACGATGATGTCATGAGTGGTAGCAACTCTTGGGATTTATTTGTAGGTGAGCGGTTGATCAGGCACAGGTAACTGATTTTAGAAGAACTCTGATGATGCTTGGAACATTTCTTCATTGTGGGGGTTGGATTAGATGATCCTTGGGGTTCCCCATCTCCCGTTCGTTATGTGATACCTAGTGTCAGGCAGAAAACCCTTTTGTGACAAAAGTAGCACACAATTCTGTTGAGCAGGCTTTGGGGAAACTGGATCTTCAGATGTTGTTGGACTTGCAGCTCCAATCAACAACTAGCTAACGTGGCTAATGGTTGGATATTATAGGATTTGTAGCCCAGCAACATCTGGAGGGCCACAGGTTTTCCATCCCTGCCTTAGAAATACATTTTTTCCATCAGTAATCAAGCTTGTTTTCTGATGGTGATGTAATCTTTCTCTCAGCAGCTCCAGTCAACCTAGCATGAGCTGTGATGGAGGCCAACCTGGATATAGCAGTCTACTGTCTCCTCCTGGTGTGAGTTATCTGCAGCACGGCAATTCCTCCGCTGGGCTCTCTCCTTCCTGGCTCTCCTCTGTCTCAGGGGTATCTGCCACCTCTCTCCTTCCGGGCTCCCTCTCTGTAGGGTGCGTGTCTCCTTTCTCTACTAATGCTTCTCTTCAAGAAGAGATTGGTAGCCCAAGCAAACGATGCACTATCTTGCACTGCTATGGGGTGTCCCAGGCCATATTTGTTGCTTTTTCAGTAACTGGGTATGTCCTTGTCAAAATCCCATGGGTTGGCTTACCTAGGTGCCTTCAGTTTGAAAGATTCAGCCCCTAACCTCAGGTGCAAGACATGGTGACATCGACTCTGAGGAAGTCTTCATTTTTCTACCTTGCATGGTACAGTTTTGAAAAATCCAGAGCATAATCTTGGCATTTGGTATAGCACATAGCGCTCCCACTAACAGTCCCAATACTGCCTTATGCTTTTGGAAGAGTTAGAAAATAAATGAGAAAAATGGATCTGTGACTCTTCAGCTCTTTAGAGAGCAAACTCTGGCCTAGGCTAGCTAGCTAGCCTGAGCCTAGCCCAGGCAAAGTGTGGAAGCCTAATGCAGAATACCAGGCCCTTAGCTGGAGGGAAGGGAGCAGCTGTGACTCAGTGAATACAATTTGGTGACCTACAAGGTATGTATGAAGCAGATCCCAGCAGCTGGGCCTGTGGCCAAATAATCTAGCAGTGAAAGCACTTGCTGCTTGTTCAGGGATGGGTGATGGTAATGATTAACTCCTTTTGCCTCTCCCAGAGGAGGAGGAGGAGGGGGGGGGAGGAAGGTCATCAGCCTATTGTGTGATCTACTTAGCTTAGTTCTTCACTTTTCTGAAGGCCTAGTTGGAGAGGAGGCAAGGTCCTGGGGTGGGGCATACAGCCTTGTTACTGCAACACTTTGAACGATTTCTTCAGCCTCTCTTTCCCCCTTCCTCCATTCTTTGAATTTCCTTTCCTTCTGGCTTCCTTCGGGCAGAAATATTGTTGGGGAGGGTCTCGTGGGGTCTTGTAGTGAAACCAGAACTTCCAAGACATGAAGGACAATCTCTAAGGTCTAGAAAAAGAGGGAAGAGGTTAGGATTGGAGGAGACATCCTGTATTCTTTGGGGCTGGAGGGGACAGATTAGGATGCTCGGGAAGGTTCCAGGGAGGGAGGAATCATATTTTTAAAACCCATTCTTCCCTTGTTTCTCTCCAGGTCTCTCTCCCCAAGACCTATCAACTCCTCACGAAGCTTTCTTCTCGAGTCACTCCTGGGTCCCCTGATGCCCCTGCTGAATCAGCCCAGTCCTCAGAGAGCCCACATTTTCCAGCAGATGTCCCAAGTGCTGAAGCTCAGCTTCCCCCAGGCTCTCCTGATGCACCTACTGAACCCCTCAGATCTCCTGTTAAGGTCTCCCTTGGTCATGCCCAGGCTCCAGGTTCCCCTCTTGCCCTATCTGATCCCTGCCCCCCAGGATCCCCCAGTGGTTTCCTAGGACACTCCTTGTCTTCAGGTCTTGGGGACCTTTCTGCAAGATGTGCTGGGCCATCTGCCAGTTTGACTCATCCTCCTGCTGAGCACAGCCTGGCACCCCCCTGTGGTCTCCGAGGAGTGTCGGAGTCCCCTGGCTCCCCGAGCACTCCTTCTGAGTACCTTGCTAGTTCTGATAAACCTCCTGGCTCTCCCTCTCATGCACAAGCCTCCCCCTTACTCTCCAGGGATAAGGATTCCCTCGACAATCAAGCACCAACATTACCATTTAAGGGTAAAGACCCCCAATTATCTCAACTGGTTCTACGGCGTGCCTCAGAAGGGGTGTTGCAACCACGGGGTAAAAAAATGGACAAGGAGGAGCTGGGAGGGTCTTTGGCTGTCTTGCCAAGAGGAGGGGACCCAGCTTTAGAGCAGGCTGCAGGGGGAGAGTCCAATTGGAGCTTGTCACAGTCCTTTGAATGGTCGTTCCCTAACCGGGCTCTTGAGTTTGGTGGAAGGAGACTGGGGTCTCCTCCAAGGTCTCCCATTGCGGAGGCTGATGATACTGGTCTCTTGGAGGCAGAATTGGATAGAGAGAGCCTCAGCCCCAAAGGGTCTTATAAGGAAAGAGGTTCAGAGGGCCAGAGAGGAGAGGAGACTGAGGCTTATGGGAGCTTATTCTGCCACAGCAATTCCAGGAGTTCCCCAGGGATCAGGAGAAAGGCTGAGGACCAGCTGGAGTCCCCTTCAGCCCTTGAGATATCAGCACCTGGAGGTCCCTCAACTCTGAGGGAGCCTATTAGCCCCAAGCTCAAGGGCCCTATAGCAGCAGCAGAGGTTGGTTGTCAAGAGGAGCATGATGGTTTCTTACCCTTTGTCCCAACCCCTGAGGAAGGGGCTTTAAGGGCAATGGAGCCATTGCCAAGTGTAGAGCAGGCTGCCCCTCCTGCAGAGCCTTGCATCTTATTCTCTGAAGATGTCCAGGTGCGGACAGCTGCTTCCTGCCAAGAAGATGATGGTGCTGTAGGTCTGGCACGTGAAGGCAAGTTGGGGGTTGCTGACCCTGAAAGGAGGGCTGACCCTGATCCAGGCTCACACTGGCTCGATGAACTGCTGGCATCTCCTCCGCCTAGTGCTGATGACATAAAGAAGAGAAGTACGCCCAAGTCAGAAGACCCTACAGGACCGGAGGTAAAGGAACTGTATTTAGTGCGGGGATGGGTGGTTGGCTGAAGACCACAAAACGGGTTGCAAGGAGACAGTTCTACTGGCTTCCTATTTCTAGTGCTTTTTAGAACCTGGTAAGAAGGCATTAAATGGGCACAAGCATGGCTAGGTGAATGTGCATTCCTGCCCAGTTAAGTAACAGAGACTGAACTTGTCTTTGGGAAGGGCGGGTCTTGGTTTTTAAGTAAGCCGCAAAAGTGGCTGAACAGGTTAGATGGCTGCAGAGCGTGCAAAAGAGGAGGCTGAGCCAAAAGGTGCTGCTGCGTGGGTAATCCTCCAGTCATCCTGGGTGGAGCAGCTTCCCTCACCTCCCTGAATCCAGCCTGCCCGTACACATCAAAGTTACTTTTGTCTGTTTGGTTGGCCCTCTTTGCCACCAAGAAATTGTGCCTTGAGCTCCAGCAGACTCAGCCTAAGAATGAATTGGTGCTCCTTAGTTTGGTAGGGCTCCATAGCTATGTAGCTACAAGGCACATCACTTAATGTACTGGGTTGTATACCAAAACTAATGTGCATACCTTGGTAGGCTCACGTGCTCTAGCGAACAAGAATTAACTGTCCATTAGGTGGTTATAATAGGGGGTGCTTCTGAAAGCCCAAAAGTCTCACAGTCTGATCAGGCTTGCAAGGGGGTTCTTTGCCAGTGAACAATTCAGTACCAGTGGCTACTAGTTTATTTTCCTGGCCATATAAGTACCTCTTTAATCTTCCTTGCACTCTACCAATATGGAACTTGCCAAAATTCCAAATTATTTTTGAAAACTAATTTTTAACAGGCACGTTTCAAGCTATCATTTCCTTACATAGAAAACACTTCTATGTAGGAAAATGAGCAAGCATGAAAGACCAAAGAAAGAATTGCCGCCAGGTCCCCCTCCATACACATTTACGTAAATAATTGTTTCTATACTAAATGCATGTAACTTGCTGCATCTACACATGAGTGGATGATTACCAAGTGCAGGCTTATCACTCTATATGTATGGTCAGTTTTTTTTATTGTATATAGCCAAAGGCCTTTATAATGGATAACAGAGAATAAAAGGAAAACTTTCCTCTAAAATCATACATGTGGGTTTGATATATTTTTCCATTTGGAGGAACTTTCTAAATAGAAAATTGCAGTGTTAGGAACATAGGAATCTGCCTTAGACTGAACCAAGACCATTGATCCCTCTAGTTCATGTCTAGTTTAGACCTGGGACCCATTTTTAGTTCAAACATGCTTTTGGACATAAGCATCTTAATTTTTTACCACATATTTATAAGGTTGTGATGTAGTTGTTGTGCCCACCTTAAGTCATGTTGATCTGGTAGTAGATCTGGCCCATTTTTGAAGATATAATGGTCTACACTGACCAGCTGCTCTCCAAGGTTTTGGACAGGGATCTTTACCAGCCCAGTCTGTGGATGGCAGGGATTGAACCTGGCACTTTTACATGCAAAACGTGCTGCTACTCAGTAATGGCCCTTTCCTAAGTTGTGCATGTTAAGTGAAATACATTCAAACTGGTTTAAAAAAAATACAGGAAGGGTTTAGTGAATTTACATTTTCAGTTTCTGTCTCCTTAATGTATTTCTCATATTGGACTGTTGGGAGAAGGGACATCTTTACTAGATCAGATCCCCACTAAATTTGGCTCACTGTCCCATGCCTTTCTAATGTTGCTTTATTTTCCTTGCCTTTCTTTATTAGGATCTTCTGGGATGGTCAAGGAAGGATCTTCACAGCGAGTTTGGCTTTGTAGAAGTTGATCGGTCTGCTACCTTTGGCATGGGTTGGGCTGCTGGTGTTGGCAAGGTAGTTTGGCCTGGTGAGACAGAGCAGGATCGAGAATTTGGCACTGGCCCACAGGAGTGGCTGAGCTCGTACAGTGATGCCAAAAGGCAGGATATGGAATTTGGTTCCAGCCAGAAAGTCTGGACCAGAGGAACACCATTGCAGGACAGTTCTAATCCAGGGCAAGAAGATTGGATCACTGCCTATGGCAGCAGCTGTGGTGACCAGAAGATTGAGGAGCCAGATTGGAGCAGCACATATAGCATCAGCACTGCTGAGTGTCAGGACCGAGAGCCATACGTGAGAAAACCAGGCTGGCCCAGACTCTGCAGTAATGAAGATGATCAGGAGAGCAGCAAGTCTGCTGCTGAGAAAATGGGTTGGAGCAGCCCCTATCATGTTGGTGCTACTGAAAGAACTGACTGGCCCAATAAATACAGTGAAGAAAAGGATAGCTGTCCAGAATTGGAGGTTAACACAAAATCATCAGATGCGTTTAGCAAATATGGTACTCACAGCCACCAGGATGCAGAGCTCAGTGCCAGGCATTTAGAGGGGCCCAGTGATCACAGTGCTGTCAATGTTGGCTCTCAGGATGCCACATCCAGTGCCAGCCAGTCAGGCTGGCCTAGTGATTCCAATGTTGACAGCAGGGCTAGCCCAGTGCAGTCAGAGTCCCATGCCAACCAGGTGGAGCAACCTAGTGAATATAGTGCCAATCATCCAGAATCCCAGGTTAGCATCCAACAGCGACTACGACCCAATACATATGGCTTTGATGATGGCAGCTGCCAGGAGTCTGAACTGAGTGTCAAACAGTCTGATTGGCCCAGCAGATATGTCATGGGTATTCCCCAAAGCCATGATGGTGTGTTCAGTGCTGAAAAACCAGATGGAGCCAGTGAGTATGATGATAATCAAACACGCTGGGAAAGAGAACTCAGTATTTCAAGCAGAAGCAGCACCACTGAATTTGAGGCTGGTGATCTGGAGTACTGTGCCCGGAAGCCAGTCTGGGCTGATGATTACAATCTTAGGGAATCTGATCTACAAGATAGTGATTTCCCCATTGCCACAAGAGAATGGGTCAGAGACACTGATGTCTCAGCAACTAAACAAAATAACCAGTTAGGTGCTATAGGGAAGGACCGAGCTGGTAGTTTTGGTCCAATAGAGTTACCAAGTCTAAGTGTGACCGTGGATTTGGAGGAGACAGCTGGCAGCCTGGTAGGTCAGTCTGGAGACTTAATAGCAGTTGCTATGGATGAGCCTAGAGGAGTTGGAGAGGGGCAGCCTGAGTGGACTCAAGATCTTGGCCTCAGAGGCATGGATCTCTCAAAAGACTTGAAAGTTGGGAGCCCAGATGCATCTGAAAAACCTACAGAGAAGCAGCTTCATTGG
Organism: Podarcis raffonei; assembly: GCF_027172205.1. NCBI lineage: Eukaryota > Metazoa > Chordata > Lepidosauria > Squamata > Lacertidae > Podarcis > Podarcis raffonei. The sequence goes on from NC_070602.1 coordinate 82,298,123, forward strand.
TTTCCTTCCTTGGGTCTGGAAACCTTGTCTGCTTCATCAGATGTAAGGACTGTGAATCCAGAGGAGACCAGAGAGCCTGGTGTGGGACAAGCAGATTTGGCCTACAGATCTGGCACTGAAAGCATGGAACTGTCTGATTTGAGGCCCAAGGCTTTGGATGGGGCTGAGGAAGTAGATCTAATACAGATGGACTGGACTGGTGCAACTGGGATAAAGCATAAGGACAGCAGCTATCAGTTTGGAGCGACACCTTTGGATGGTGATGAGATGGAGCATCCAAGAGCAGCTGGAGTCTCTGGAGAAAGGTAAAGGCTGTATCCTAATGTATTATAAGAAGGTTCAGATGTTTTCATGCTTCAGTTCACTTGGCCTCCAACAGGTGATGCTGTGCAGTGCAGTGCAGTGCAGTGTGACAGCAGACCTATGAGAGCTATCACAGTGGTATTGGAGGAGGAGGAGGAGATGAAGGCAGGTGGGTAGGTTGCCCAGGCGATCCACAGAGGAATTGCCAGGACATCTTCCCAGCAGCTGTCCTGCTGCTGCCGCCACATCCATTGCTATTCACCTCACACCAGTGATGCCATTTCAGCCTCAGCAGTGTCAGACAACAAGGGAAGTGAAGCAGGTGATCTGCCCAAGTGAGTTCATAGAGGAACAGTCGGGACCCCTTGAGCAGCTCCCAAGCATCTGTTGTGCTCTATGCTTCCCCTCCTTCTTGCTTTGTACCACTGAGGCTTATACTGCATCATTAATGTGGGTCAGATGGGGGGGGGGTTGGTGAGTGAAGCAAGTGATGGCACAGCCCCATGTCTCTTAAGAAAGTTAGAATGGAAGTGGAAGGCTAAATGAATACAAGTGGACAATGGAATTGAAGTACTGATTTTGTTTTTGTATTCATTTCCTTTTGTAAATTCATTTTGTGAAGTCAAAAGCACAGTTGCACACTTTTAATCAGTTTGCAACCATTCCCTTTCATCCCTCCATGTTACCCATTGTTAGTACAGCCAGTACCACATATTACTTTGTGTCTATGGTGCACAGCTGCTGAGGTAGGCCTTACAGCTACCTCTTGAAGCCAGAAATCTGTGGGAACCAGGATAGGCAACTTCTATGGCGCTGCAATGTAGAAACACTGCTCAGGCAATGGAACTTCTTTCCCTCACTCCCTGTGTGGCCCCTAAATCTACTATGGGTTTCCCCCCAGTTCTCCATAGCAGATTTGGGGATGGCATGGGTCACATTTGGTGGTGTGGGAGAGGGAAGAAGAGAGGGAGAAGGTTCCATCCAACAAATAAAATCCTTGCGGTGATGGAACTTTAGCTCAACGTATTAGTTGAATATGGCCCTGAGGTTTAGAAGCAACAATCATAGTGTGTAACTCTTGTTTCTTTGGTGAGAAAATCCAGTGATGCTCCACTGCTACCCTCCATCTGGTCATGACAGCAACTGCACACCCAGTAGCCATGATGTGCACTGTTTTGTTTTCCTAACTGTGGAAACACAGTAGAGTACTATGGCTGTTGCAGAATGAAATCAGGCAGGTGGGGGGGGCCTGCAGCAGGTTACCTGGAGGTATATTTTTACTCTCCTTAGCTGACCAGGCAAATGCCTAATGATACAGCTGCTGTTCTGCAAGAGCTGTCACCTTTGCTGTCGTATGATCAGTTCCACTGTCTTGTCTTGGGTTGGTGCCATGTTCAGCAGGAATGAGGAGAAGAGGACGGATTCTTTTATGAATTGCTTCTAGTGTTTGGCTTTCAATTAGCTGTCTTGCTTCAGCAACATCCTGTACCAGCAGGTCCCATGTCTTATGCACATAATTAGCACTCTCATTCAGTATGCTCTGAAGTCACAACCTCTTTGTTATGGGTGAAAACGAGTGGCAGTATCTATAATTCTCTTTCCTATATTGTATTCTGTAAACATCTCTCTTCGTCATCACTTGTTTCTCTTCAGCCTTGGATTTGCTGACTAGTATTTTTTAAAAAATGTTTCACTTCCCTCTGTGCCCCCCATGCCTCTTGCTGTGGTCCCTCATTTACGCAGTTTTCTCCTGTGGCCCCCTTGGAATATCCTGGGCCCCAGCATATGGCCCCTGGTTGTGAAACACTGCTCTAGACTGGAGTAGGAGTGCTTTGTCAGGATGTGAGGTGGCATTGCTCCCTCCTTTGAACATGTGCTTTTGAGCACCTCTTTTTTGGCAATACATTCTCCACAACTAGGTACTTGAGAGACCAGCAGCAAGTATGGCTTAAGGATTGTGCTGATGTGGAAGTGGCACACTGTTTCAGAGGTAGGAACAGGTCCCATAACTGAAGTAGGTCAGAAGGGGTTGGACCAGGCCCTTGTGGTCTCTTCCTGGAATGAAGTGGTAGCTATTCCCCCCCCCCCCAGCCCTCAAATACAGGATCCATACCTGTATTGCTTTCATTGGGGAAATAACATTTTTGATGACTGTCCAGCTTTTTTGAAATGCAAAACAGAGTAGGAGTAGCAGACCGCACAAACCCCTGTCGTCTTTCTCCCACTTTCCTAAATGTGAAACAATTTTATTTTTATACAGCTAATGCTGTTGTCATGTTTCTATCACTTTCTGTGGGTTATAACCAGCATCTTTCTGTTCTATTATTTGAGGAACTCATGTCACTGCTTGGAATAAGACTTCCAGATTGTGAGCTCTTTTAAATGCGAAGTCATCAAATTGGATTGTGATTATGGAAAGCAAAAGGGACAAGAAAGATAGTTTGCAGTGCTGCACTTTTTAAGCTAACCATGAAACAGGGGCAAACTATTATTTCTTAGTCACCATTATGCTGGAGCCCCAAGTGGCCAACAGTGAAAATTAAATATATTAAATTTAATCAAGTACAGCAGCAAAAATGAACCATAGCAAACAAACAGTCTAAATGCTAAACTCCTCTTGAGCATAAGCCGCATTGTCATCAAGTTTATCAAAACAAAACAAAATAATGTTAAAAGCACTGATTGGTAACATATGTTGAAAATGTTGAAAGGCCTGGGGAAAGAACTGAAGTCTTCTCATTGTGCCCTCCATATATATGTGTAGAAATTGGGAAGAATTGGGTCAGTTTTAATCTCAAATAACTGATTGCCATCATCTCGTCCTTGTAAACTAATGAAAATGGATAGTTATAGAGATGGCCTTGGCAACTGTAGAGAGAATTCAAGGGGAACGACAAGGTGTGAATTTCAATGCCATGCACACAGCCATTTTAAAAGGTGCAGGTTTCACTCAAGGACTCTTCTTAGCTAAATGATGCGCCTTCTGATTTGGCTAAAATGGGGGATGGAGAGAATAGAGGGTACAGCCAAGGTCACCCAGTGAACATCATGGCTGAGCATGGATATTAACTTGGGGCTCCCTAGTCCAAGCCTAGCATGCTGGCTTTCTCTGATGTGGAATCCTTCTCATGTGCATGTCTAGTCACACTCTTGTTTTGAAGCTGCCTCTGCCTGTTTTGGTTGCTGCGTAACTTCCAAACAAAGGCTTTCTTGTATATTGGGTAATTTTGTACACTCGATACCCTTAAGCCATGCATGGAGTGATTGAATCTCTCTGCTAATCCCTGCAACTCAAAATGAGAAACCAGGAAGTATCACCATCCAAACCAGTGTAAATTGAATGAAAATTAATTAATGTGTCTTGTCTTGGGTACTCCCCCTCTTCATACTTACATTCTTCAGGCCACAGAGGGAACAGAATGCAGTGGTGCCTAGCACCTCACTGAAGTTGATTAAGGCTATAATCCTATTGCCCAGTTTGCATGTAGCAGCCATGCTCTGAAATGAACTATAGCTTATCTTAGACAAGCAGTATACTTGTACATGGTGGTCGGATTGTGACCTCTGTGTTTGTCCTTTTTCAGAAGCAAATCATTGCTGGCTTAGCATTGCATGCAAACCGGCACTCATGGTTTGTTTCCCACTAAACAAACCACAAGTGGCAAACCAAAGACAAACCTTGATTTCTTACTCATGGTTTGTTTGAAAATGCTCCAAAAACATGGGGTCATGGTAAACCGTAATTTTAGGCTATGGTTTACCATTACATGCTAACCAGGACTATGTGTGTTATGTGAGAGTAAGCCTCATTGAACAGAATGGGACTTAATTCTCAGTAAGCATGCATAGGATTGTTCTTTTAGAGTTGCCCTTAAGGGAATGTAAAACCAGGGAGGTTGTCAAGCCAGGGTTTTTGCAGGCTGTGGGTTGTAAATTGGGCAGACATGTCATAACGGCAGCCTTTGGCCTGAGGAATCTGTAGTCTGTGGGGTAGCTACAGTTATATATCCCACACTCCTCATTACAGTCCAGCCTTTTGAAATGGTCATATAGTATAGCCTGTATTTATTTTGGCAGTTGGGAAATGTGCAGGTTTATCTTTCCTCCTGTCTTCTCTAATGCAAACTGTTGCTACCTTGGATCACATGAGCTTCCACCTGCATTGTGAAGTGGATATCCCTACGATGATTGTACCATGTGGCTTAAGTGTAGGGTCATGATTTGAGTTCTCTTTGAGGTATTTGTACTCTTTGACCATTGGCAATTGTAGGTTTGAATCCTCTGTTGTGGGTTTGTCCATCTCTGATGCCTCCTTAGGCCTGCATCATGTTTGTAAGGTATTCATTCTCCCTTTGGCTGTCGAGTCCTGACCTTCACATACCGTCATTTCTTTTGTACAGTGAGGAGAAAAATGGCTTTGGGATGATTAGGAGATATGGAGATGCTTGGAGTTGGGGAGGGGGAATTTTGCTAGGATAGTGAGAGACCTGTTGATAAGAATTAAGAAGAACCTTACCCTAATGTTCATTATCTGACATCCAAGCAGAAAATTCCGTAGTGAGCGACTCTCCAGCCCCAGCTGCCTGCAGGAAGACATGGTTTCCAATAGTGCTGTCAAAGAGGTGGCCCAGCAGAAGAGACCTGCCTCCTTCCACAGCTGCCATTCAGAAGAAGAGAGGATACTGCGCAGCTTGCGTAATAACCAGGGGGCTTTTGCTGAAAGGGCTGAAGGACTGCCTTTCTCAGCAAAGGAGGATGGAAAAGCTTTGTCTGCTGCAGATGGTGGGGACAGCCAGTTAGACAGTGGAAATGGGAGTCAGCTACCCGTGGACCTGAGAGTGTTGAATCATCCAGAGCAAAATGGAAGTCAAGCTGCACAGCCCATATCACAGAAGGCTCCTGCTTTAGAGGGAGCTATTGCTCCTGAAGGGGAGAACTTCATCTTCTTAGAGGTAAGTAGTACTTAAGATGTTTCTGAGGTACCTGCTTGACCCCTGAGCCTTCTCTGCAGTATATGGGCTTATACGTGCACAGCAATTCTAAGGTTTGAGGGGCTTTTACATTACATTTAAATGTGTTGCTGATATAGAAACATGGGTTCCTAATGCTTTCTTTCAGGCAAATGCTCCATTTCAGACCTGCTTTACAAAGGGTTTTGTCATCTTCTATAATTGCTTCTGGATTGAGAGGGATCGCTAAGTCAGTAGAGCGTGAGGCTGTTTATCTCAGGGCCATGGGTTTGAGCCCCACGTTGGGCAAAAGATGTTGCATTGCAGGGGGTTGGACTAGATGACCCTCATGGTCCCTTCCAACTACAATTCCATGATTCTGTGATTCTATGTATAAAGAATAGCTCATAGCCGTGCCTTTTTTGGCTGTATTTTGGTAGCTGACTCCAGATAATATTTCAGGCTTCACAAGTTGACTCATGAGTCAAGAGTCCTCCAACAAACAGCTTATGTCTTGCTGCTGATGTAGAAATAAGCTGGAAGACTAGAGAGTGAGAAGAGAAATCTAAATCCTTTTTCTAATATTGCCATTTCAGTTGGGCAACCTTGAACCAAAGTAATTTTTGTCCCTTGGTTTTCATGCAAGCTGTAAATCATTTGTAGGAAAGGTTTCAGCCAACCACCCATGCCAGTCTGCCCAGAAGCCTTCCCACACATCCTGGTGATGCCCTTGTGTTGTGCTACATGGGCAGAGCTAGTGTGTCCAGGCTTTTGGTAACCAGCCTCATCCCACACTTTCGACTTGAGTGACACCCCAGGGCAGTGTAAGCAGCCTGACGCAGTGCAATCTGGTTGGAAAAATTCATAAGCAGTTCTCCCTGCCTTCCTCTACTCATAGCTGTCAGTCGTTCACCTAAAATTTAGAAGGTGAGCCAACTATAGAAGAGTATTTGGGGCAGGAAATAGAAGAAAACCAACACATATTAACAATTTTTAATGAAAGGACAAGTTGTTAATGGTTGAGCTCAGGCTTTGTGGGAATATGTGGATGTTTTGCTAGCTGTGGTCCTGCAAGCTGTGCATGTCTCTGGAAAGTGTATGAAGTACTCTTCAGTTTCTGCTCCTTGAAGGAACTGAAGCTGAGAAGGATCTATGGGGATACTCTGGGTGTTGCTGTGCATTCATTGAGGGAGAAATGTGTTTCTCTGATCCCTTTGTTCTCCTCTTCGGTATGCTTTCAGGATACAGAGGTTCTTGACAACACTGTGTATCGTGACCGTGTTAATTTGGGCCGTAAGCGAGGTCATCGTGCACCAGCCACCCGGTCTGGAGGGGCTCTTTCGGAGAACGACGGAGACAATTGGATGTTCAGAGATTCCACAGGTAGCATGGAGGGTTGCATGCTGGGCCTGGCATGTAGCCTTCATTGGTGTATTCCCAACACCTGTTACTGAAGAGGTTTCGGATGTGTTATCTCTTTGTGTCTTACTTGGTTATGTCATTTTGTGTGTGGCTTATTTTGTTAACTTACATTCTTGCCTTTCTTCACAAAAAGCTCTAAGCAGCTTGCATATGATTCCCAGGCATCGTTCACTGCAGAGGCACTGCTTAGGGTCAGGCCATCTTAAGGTAGTTTATATTATGCTACCAGTACAAGAATGCAAGCTTCTATCTAGAGCTTGCAGTCTAGAATTTGACAGAGTGAAGAGGGGATAACCAAGGCAGCAGTATGTGGTTGCTTCAGTTACATGTGCTTAGGCTTTGTTATAGGCTTAGCAGATGTGCCACATACAGCATGACTTGGTGTGACAAAGGTTTCCAACAGGAGTGTCCTAGGTTGCCTGTCATTGCTGCTTTCTAGGCACTGCACTTTAGATTATGTCATTTTTTCCCCTCCTGTTGGGGCATGGATTAAAATGCGTCACATGGTGTCAGCATGGGTTCTTCTGCATTATGGTATTGCCATTTTCTTCCCTGTTTAGAGCCTCGAATAGTTTCTGCGGTCTCTGATGAAGAAGCCCCAGAGGAACCAAGGAGCAGGAAGTCACGAACATCTCCACTGTCAAAGGGGGTAAAGGTCCCTCTCTTCCCAGGGCTGAACCCATCGGCATTGAAGGTAGTACCTGGAAAGGGGTTGGGGACAGGATAAAGAATGACACAATGTTAACAAATATGGGTTGGCTCTTAGAAACTGAGTGGCCTTTGCTATCAGATAGTGGAATGTTCTATGTTAGAATTCCAAGCTGAAATCAAAGTACTGAATGAAAGGAGGGGGGAGAAAAACTCATGGAGAATGAGACAGTCAGTGCTTCCAAGTCATGGTGGATAAACATTACTTCCATCATGCCACTGAACATCATTTGCTGAGGATCACCAATGGTAGAATGCTATTGCACTCATATTTGATAGGCATCTGGTTAGCTACTATGACGAACCAGGATGCTGGACTAAATAGCTGATAAACCTCTGGCCTATAGGCAGCCAGGGGTTTCAGGGGTTCAGGAAGGGGTTTGCATTGAAATCCTACTAAAATGGTGGGGGGAAAATTGTTTTAGAAGGAGTTTCAATGTGAACCCATTGTAATAAGGAAGGGAAGTGTATGCATTGAAACCCCTGCCAAAATGAAAGGATGAAAAACCTTTGCTTTAGCAGTAGGTTCAATGCAAATCTCCTGTTATAAAAAGGTGTTGGCATTGAAAGCCCTGCTAAAACAAAACGTTTTTCTCTGTTTTAGTGAGGTGATTGACAAATGGGTGGCCTTGCAAGGCTTGTTTTGGCCCACAGGGTTAGTTGTGTCCAGTTTGGCTTGCAAGGCAATCCTGCCCCATGGAGCCAAAAACTTCCACACACTTGAGATAGGTCTTTGCTTTGTCAGAGGAGATTACTATCTAACCTCCAGCCGCTGGTGGTAAAGGAAGTGCAGGGGGCAGTTATGAGAAAAAGCAGAAAATTGCCAATGAAAGATCAGGGAGTAGGACAACTCTAAGCAAATGTTAGGTGTTTTGCTAAATGCCTGTTTTTGTAAATCTGTTGTCCTCAATCCTAGGCCAAGTTGCGAGGCCGAAACCGTTCTGCTGAGGAAGGGGATCCACAAAGTGAGGCCAAGGAAACCCATGTTCAGCGCTCTAAATCGTGCAAGATTGCCAACATCACTGGGAAGCCTCTGGTGCTGCCACCCAAACCAGAGAAATCCTCAGGGTAGGTGTGTGGTGGTGGAAAATAACATGTGTTGGTATGTCGGTGGTGGTTATCCTGCTTGCTGCAGCTCTTTCTGGCAACTATAACAGAAGAAAGGCAGCAGCCAACAATACACAGGAAATTAGGATAAAATCATATATACTATCAGTGTTCTCAATTCTCCAAGTGCCATTGCTTATGTAGTCAGAACATCACCACCCATGCACAAGAGGCAGCACCCCAGGTTTGCAGAAGTACAAAAAATCATGAAGGAAGAAACCTTTTTGAGGGGAATGCCTCCTTCCCCAAAAAACATCCCATTGAGAACTAAGTGTGCTTAATGAGTACAGAATGTTCCTTGACTAGGGAAAACCAGGGATGGGGAAGAATGAAATGGAACAGCTGGAATCCCAAATGAAGGGCATTTGTTCAATCTTATGGACTTTGCTGGCCTATTGTTGGTCAGTTACAGGTGTCTGTATACCATGTGCCCCTCTAAGTCATGGGTGGGCAGTTATGGTCCTCTGTATGTTATCAGACTGAAACTCCCATTGTCCCTGACCGCTGGTCATGCTGGCTGGGGCTGAGGAGAGTTGCAGTCCATCCACATCTGGAAGACCACAAGTTCTACTCCCCTGCCCCACCTTCTCTGCTCTGAGCAATGCATAGTCATTCTTAGTTGGTGGAATGTTTTGTCTTTTTAGTGCTGGCATCGCATGAGACTCTGGCATGCCAACGAGTCAAGACCTCTTAGTGGTTGGCATTCAGCTAGAGGGGAAGGGACAAAGGCATTTTGGGTTAAGACTCTTACCTGATGCAGACCCATGGCCTTTCCCTCCTCTTCTCTCTCTCCCCACTGTTGCTTTTTGAACATCCAGCCTGATAAAGAGTTCTGGGCAACTTGAAAGCTTGTCTGCTGTTTTGTGACATTTTTGGTTGGCCTAATAAAAGTATTGTCCTAAAACAGATTTTGGCGTTCAGTGATGTGTTCCCAGCAAATGACCTCATGGGATTTTCTTATTTTAAAAATAAACTTTGCAGTTGTTTTGTTCCTCTTTGAGCATTCAAAAACTAATGTTACAAAAAGTTTGAAACTGGATGTACTCTTTCTTTTGGAATTGCCTTCTCCCGTGCGAACCTGCGCAGGAATGCTGTTCCACTACAGAGGCCCTCTACTATATTCACTTGCTGTTAGAGATACAACTAATGGGCTGATGTGTGTGTGTGTGTGTGTGTGTGTGTGTGTGTGTGAGAGAGAGAGAGAGAGAGAGAGAGAGAGAGAGAGAGAGAGAGAGAGAGAAAGCCTTCTCTTTTGTGGTGTCCTCATTAAGGAACAGCCTGCCTAGGGAGATGAACTTGACTTCCTCATTGCTTGCCCTTCAGCAAGCAGTGAAGAACATCTTATTCCAGCAGGTGCTCACTTAACCTGGCCTCTCTCCATGATGTTTTAATTGTTGTTTTCAGCTGTTGTCTTACTGGCTTGTATTTATGATTTGTATTTTATGACTGTAGCCGTGGTCTTGTTGTAAGCTGCCTTAGTCCACTTCTGTGAGCAAAGGCAGGTAGAAGTAACTGAAATAAATAAGAAACATAATAAATATATAATTTTGGGGCAAACTTTGTTACTTAGTGTTGTGATTTTGGGTTCTGCCATGGGTTACAGCACTACCTGCTCCTTCAGGCTTCCTGCCCACAACTCATGAGACATATTAGATGGGGGGGGGGAATTAGTGGTGCAGGCCTCTTAGATCTTGTTCTCTGCACTCTGCCTCCTTGCCTGTGTAGTGTTGGAGGGGTTGGAAAATTGTATATAGTGGCATGTCTGTGTGGCTGCATGCTGAGCGTTGGTATTCAAACTATTTCTTAGCATCCAGGTCCATCATTTTGCCTCTGGAATGTGGGTAACCCATTTTTTTTCTATCGTAGTTCCACCTTTTGCTTTTAACCATTTCCTGACTCCCCTAGGTCAGAAACATCCTCACCCAATTGGCTGCAAGTTCTGAAGTTGAAAAAGAAGAAGTCTTGAAATAAAAACATTCAGGCAAGTTTTCTAGGGCTTAAGTCTAGCTTTCCAAATGGGCATCTGATCCCTAATATTTGTGCAAGTGGGATCATCATTGCTTTCCAAGTGCACTACATTCAGCACAGCTGGCCATTTTTGTTCTGCAGCTGCAAGAAAAGTTTGTTGGAATTTTGGCAGGTTGTCAAGCATGTTCACAGAAAAATGTCTGTGGCTGTTGTACATCAAGCATTAAGACCTCTGAATTGTTATCTGAGAGAAGAGGATGAGGCATTTAGGCCTCCTGGAAGTTGAAGCACTCTTCATAGTGGATGTCAGTTGGACAGAGTTATAAGAGTGGCCATTAAATCTCTTCCCTGCTAGCATCCATATACCCCCAAATTCTCTTCCGTGAGCTCTCACTGCAGTCTTGTCCAGATTGCACTCAGCAGCTTCAGGCTGCTTAGCACAAAAGTGTGATTTCAAATACAATGCTTTTCAGTACACATTTATTTTTGTTGTGTTTGTGTGGGGTGGGGATAGGGAGCTTGGGGAATCCTCCTGTCCTTTTTGACCTTTCCATTTACCACTCTGGTAATGTATACTGGGTTAGTCCCGGTACTATAAGGACAAAGCTATAGTTAGTAGAACTGCATGAGCCCAGAAGGCTGCACTAGTGGATTACCTGTGCTTGCATTGTGGTAATTGGCACTCTGGAATCCTAAATAGGTGAATTATCATGCATGTTCATGATAATCATGCTCTTGCCTAGCTGTTTGTAATCCCACAGACATCTGCAGTAGAGGAGCCTAAAACATTTGCCGTCTGTCAGAGGTCCATTGCAGTTAATGTAAAGTGACATGACCATCACAGGATGATTCATGTGCTTTGATTCCTGTGTAAATGGTATGTGCATATTGTAGGTGAGGAAACTAGCTGCCAGGCTGAAGAAGTGTGACTGGTATAGAGCAATTCCCAATGAGTGCTGCCCTGGTTGACCTGGGAATTGTTGCAAAAACAACAGTCTTCCGTCACCTTCAAGACTTACATGTTTATCAAGGCACAAACGTTTGTAGACTAGACTCCATTTCGTCAGATGCATGACATATTGTCCTGAGTAGGTGCATGCACGCAATATATGCACATGTGTGCTTTTGGGCTGTGTGGGTGTATGAGGATAGAAGCAAATGAAATGCAAAAAGTACAGGTCGTGTCATAGCACTTCCATGTATTGCACAGAATGAATGCTAGTCTACAAAAGTTTAGGTCATAATACATATGTTACTCTTTGGGCTGTCTTTGCTGCACCAGACTACCATTATTCCAGGAACTAGAGTAGCCTTCTAGCAGCTGGAACTGCATGTGGCGGGAAACATCCCGTGTCTGCAACTTGCAGGTTATTCTAGGAACTTTTTGCCACCTAGTGGGCAATGCTGCACATGACTTTCCATTTATTTTGGTTGGGGAAATGGAAGATTGGTTCCTTGGGAATTCTAACTGAAAGAGAACTGAAGAGGGAATTTGGCATACTAAATAACTATGCAGTTACGAAAGGTCACCTTGATTTGAACGTGCTGCTCCAAAGGGTGTGTAGGCTTGTGTGGGAGACTAAGCCTTTAACATGTTTTGCCCATGAGCCAAAGTTGGGCGGTGATGCATAAATCTGTAGGTGGGATTCCTGCACTATAGCAAATAAGCCTGCCAAGCTTTGTAATTCCTGTCATATTCTTCTTTTTGTTGCAGGTGTTGCTCTCCTGCTACTGGGGCCCTGACAGCTGAAGTTCCAGTGAGCTGTTCACGGGTGGGAGGCAGCATGTTGGGTCTGGAGCCAGAATCCCCACCTAACAACTTAGAGGGATTGGGGTGGGGTGGGGTGGGGTGGGGGGAGGTGGGGAGGGGAGAGGGGGGACGAGGCACATTTATGCACTTTGTATCACATTCAGTCACTCATGCATATGGCGGTCAGATGCTCTCTGCCGCTGTCCTGGCTGTTTTCTCCTTTTTTTCCTCCTTCTTATACCACATACATTTTTATAAAGTACCTTTATTCTTTTTTTGTAACCAGTCAAGGAGCTTTGTGCTGGCCCCCTTTTCTTTCACCCCAAGGTAGGGAGGGAAGACAAAGAGGTGAGGCTTCTGCTTTCTCGGCTGCCATATAATGCATTTCAGACAAAAGAAGAATGGATTTCTCCCCCTTTGGCCACTTGAAACAAATAAAGGTTTTATGGTTAAGGAGGCACTGTGGTTCCCGCGTGCTTGTGTGTGATCCTCTGAGCTGTATCCTGAGCCAGCCTTGTTACTTGGCAACCTATTCTTTGAGAGGGGCAGACAAGCAGGGGTTATAAAAAAATGCTGGTGGTGAAATGTTTTGCTTTTTAGTGGATAAAAACAGGGCGCTTGTTTAATATAGTTTTACCTTTTTTAAAAATTGATTTTCAGTTTTTACTACCCATTGGCTTAGTCCTGTTGGGAATTGTAGGATGAGTGTAAATATTAGAATATGAAACTTGGTTCATTAGCTAGTTTCAATATGAATCAATGTGGACAATTTTAGTTCTGGGGAGAAACCCAACCGTACCTCTTGGTGGGTATCTTAAGGCTGAAGATGTGCACGAAAAGATTCTGAGCTCTGAAAGTACATTCACCAGTCTTCTTGTCCTGTCCTATGTACGAGTAGTGAGCTCATTCTTGGTGTATTGATCATTGTGTATTTAAACTACACCACACATATACGGGAACCACAAGCACAAAAAACCCTTAGAAAAAAACTCAGAGTGCAAGTCCCAAAATAGTCCAGTTAGAACTGAGTATCTCCAGTGTGCTCAGGATGCTGGTTAGTGGGTGGGTGTGGGGAGGAAAACCAGAAAGGGAGATGGAATGGAGTACATTTTAAGAGGGCAACGCAGGCTGAGCTGGACCCCTGAGCAGGAGCACTCCATCCACAATGCAACTTATTTTGTTGCAAGTCCTACTTGTACATACGTAATCCTCTCCAGGACTGAGGTAGCAAATAAACTCTTGGAGTGCTTAGATGTACAAGTGACGGTTTTAAAAATATATATTTTTAAAAAGTCAGATAGCTTACATTACCCACGGCAGGAGGGGCAAGATCTGTGGCTGATTCAGTCATGTAATCCCTAGTAAGTATGTGTGCTGATGGCACTGTAGGGGGAGATGAATCCAGGTTTGCTCTGCAGGGGGAAAAGCTTACACCAGATCTTCCCAACTCCCTCTTTTAAATACATCAGCACACATCCTCACTCCTCTTTAACTGGCTTTCTCTTGTACCTCCCCAAAGAGCAGTTGGGGTGGAGGGAATCTCCAACCTGTGAGTAGGCCTGTGAGGTTGTTTTAGGTGATCCTCTCCCACCTGTCCAACTCCTGACACCGTTGTTCCTTTGCAGCCACAGCTTGAATTCAACACCATCTCAATTAGGTGTCTTTCACCTGTTTTGCTACTTATGGTAGAGGTTGAAAGCACTTGCTCACTGCAGCTATATCAGAGCCATGATGAAAGTAGCGCTATGGGGAAATATGCCGTGTTCAGACATCGCCAAATTCAAGCCACAGCTGCAAAGGCACAATTGAGAACTCGCTCGAAGGCTTCCAGTATTCTCCTAATAGTTCTTTTGCAGGCGTGGCTTTACCTTTCCTCTGCCTGATGTCTGGTGATGGGCAGGTGGGTGTGGCTTGCCCACTTCCACCTTTGGAACAACAAATTTGACCCTTGAGCCAAAAGTGGTTCCCCAGCCCTGATTCAGGACAGGTATAAGTCAGGTCACAGTCACGATACAGCATGGGGCATTTAATGCAGTTAATTTCATTAGGAAGTACAACAACCCCATTTTACACCTGGCACTGTCACACAGAGACTTTTCACATGTTGCCTGTGCCAGAAGTGGATTGGCCACTCTCCACTTTCATAGTAGCCTCAGTTATGCAAGACAAGTATTTCTCAATCTTAAATGAGTCTGGGGTTCCTTTTGGACACATACTAGCTGGCCTTAACATGTAGTTGTGCAAACATCCTCCTCTTCCTCCTAGATGACAGCTATGCAGGTGTGCATACAGCCAGTCTTCAAATTTAAATTGGTACCCCCCCTTCGCAGAACTCTTGTGTGTCCCCCCCCCCTGTGGGATCTGCAAGCAACGAGGTGAGAATGACAGAAGCCATTCTTGAAGCAGGGGTCCTATAGTTTTCTTCTGGTCTGGCTGTTGCACCATTGCTCACTATGGCCTGCAAATCAGCCAGCTTTACTAGTGGAACAGAGTATTGAACTTGAGCCCACAGTAGATTAGCAGCTTAGCTACAATATTTTCTGAGAAGAGGATTTATTCATTCTTGGACACAGGTTTACCAGGGAGGCACACTTTTGATTTTATACACCTCGATTTAACTACAGCACAATCTTGAAGTGCCTTTAACTTGATCCCATTTTCAAATGTTATAGTGTAATAATTATTATTTTGCTTTTCAAACATGCCATTGCACATGCGGGATTTGCCTGAAACTATTGTGCCTTGCACCCACCAGAGGGCACTGTGGCACCTTGTAAACTGGCAGCAGACATGTCTTGTTGCTTTGTGCATTCAGTTGCTACAGATGGACAGGAGAAGCGAAGGCAGTAAGAAACAGCAAGAGAGTAAAAGCAATTCTACCACAGATGAAAAATAATAATAATCTCACCACATGCATCCTGAACTGGGTTAAAATTGAGTGTGGCTACCAACATAATTCCATCTGTATGCAGAGTGGTCAAGGTCTATCCATGTGCACACTTGAATATGGTCAATACATGATAACTTGCATTGGAAACCAAAGTGGAAAAAGAAGAATTACAGTACTGAAGTGCCAGTAAGGAAAAAAGTAAGATTGGGCTCTCTTGGCCTCTACAAGATTTATGGCTGAAGAGAATGAGATGTTTGGTCACTTCGAAATCTACATCATTTTTATTGAAGTATTTGGGGGGAAAGCACAAGTGATGTTTGCAAAAATTCAAATTTATATAAGTTTCCAGTATTCTTGCTTATGGATATGGTTAGTTGCAAGGGTTTCAGAAAAACGAGAGTGTTAAGTCTTAAATTGCCGTATTTTCAAATGAATGTTATTGCCTTAATAAAGCTTGAAAAATATTTTAAATACTTCACTTTCTTCCCCCTTGCCATCTTTTGAACAGACCTGGGTAAGCATGAAAATGCCTGAGAATGTTCCCCTGCTTTCCCCATCACTACAGATGTTGCAGATGCTCCTAAATCTTTCAGCTTGCACAAACATTCCACATTTTCAGTATTTGTTCTATGTAAAGTATGTGTTATGTGTTTGGCAGGGAGTGGGGGGTGAAGAGGAGAGAGACGTGATGTGATGTCATGGTGTTTGTCTCATTTCAGTGTGGATTTGTGACTTGGATGCTGCCAAGCCCACTGTTGCTTTGCAATTGTCACACTACTCACCCACTCTTTAGAGGGTATTTATACGATGCCATTAAATCATAGTCCTGTGTTCCCTCCTCTCCATGTTCTCCCCTCCCCCTGCCCAACAGCAGAAAATCTGGCTTTTTTGTTGAAAGAATGGAACAAAAGTGTGTTAAGAGCTCAATTTTTATACGTGCAGTGTCATATGAAATGTGCAAGCTCAAGACCACACATATATATCCCCACACATTGTCACTATTATGTTTCTGATCAGCACTGTGTTAGCTGCATTTCTAAAACTCTTTTTTTGGCTATTATATTTAATTACTGAGATATTTGCAGAAGAGCGCTTAAACGGAAAACTATGTCTGTGCTAATAAAAACAAACAATTAAAAAACCAAGTTTCCAATCAGCGTCATTTCATCGTGTTTCATTCTCCCCTCCCGCTTCATATGGACATAAGCATACAATTGTGCATAAATTTGTTTTGGTGCAAATTAAAAACATGTTTGTTAAACTGGCAGGGAGGAAAAGCTTAGAATTTCATGTTGAGATGATTTTTTCCCCCTTTCCTGCCCACAAGGCTATGCTACACTAAAGAACACTTAGTACATTCATTTATATTATGATTGTGGTGTAGATAATCTTACACTGTTGTTGGACTCCAGCTCCCATCAGCCTCAGCCAGCACAGCCAATGGTCAGGGATGATGGGAACTGCAGTCCAACAACATCCGGAGGGTCAATGGTTCCTCATTCCTGTTGGACAATGACTGTTGCATCAGAGTCATAACTCTAATGATTTTTGTGTGCAAAATGGCTGATGAGAAGCAGCAAGCTTCCCTTGCGTATGCTAAGCTGAGACCCTTTTCATTTAGCTTTCAAAATTATTTAGAGACTACACTATAGCAATCTAGTGGAGAACGTAAACTGGCAAAATAGGGAAGAGTGATGTATCTCAGTTTTTGAGGGCTGTGCACAAATCCTCACCTGTGCTTGGGAGTGCAAAGCATCAAGTGCTGCCTCCCCTCACAATAGCAAGACGACATACCTTTGGAATTTCACTTCCCGTTCTGTCCTGGATGCTTCGGCTGAGATTCCTGCATTGCAGGGGGCTGGACTGGATGACCCTATGATTCTATGAAATTCTGTTATTCTATCTGTTGTGCCGAGAAGGTCTATGGCACTCCAAGGATAATGGGCTTGGGGCCTGATTTACTTGTGCTGCAATGCCTACAGTGGATAGTCATTCAGCTCTGGATGGGAGGAAAGAGTTCTGTTATCTCCTTAAGCTGATCTGCATCCAAGCAGAGATTCTCCACTGCTCACATCCCCTCATTGTTACAGTGAGACACGCTATAAATACTTTGCTTACTGTATGCTGGCCCCGGCTCTCCTGTCCTTTCCTTCCTGTCTCCCTTCCATTTCCTGCCCCCCCTCCCAATCTCAGCCAGGCATCTTCTCCAACATCCAGGCACACTTGCAGCACTGAGGGAAAAGTGACGGAAATAGACAGGCGAGTGGCAGCCGGCGCTTTGGAGGGAGGCCCCTGCAGCTGTTGCTACACATCTCAATTGATGGAAAGGAGCCTGGCTGACGTTTCCAGGCCTGACTGCAGAGAAGGGAGCATTCCAGCTAAACTGGTTGGCATTGTACCTCTGTGCCAGTAGCACATGCTTGTTGGCTCACTAGCCTAGCCCAGCGCATCAAAACACTCACAGCAATCAAAGAAAGATATTTCTTTGACACAACATACATTTCTATTTATTTCAAGGAGTTCAAGGTAGTGGGTAGGTGGTAGGTGAGACTGGGGTGACTGGCCCCAGGCTCCCCAAATAGCTTCATGGCTGAGTGGGGACTTGAACCGCTACATCACACTGGCTGTCATTTAAAGCCCAATGGCTTCCCCCATAGAATCCTGGGAACTATATTTTACTAAGGGTGCTGGGAGCTGTAGCACTACGAGGAGTAAATTTGAGTTTCCAGGAGTCTTGGTGCTTTAAATGTATGGTATGAGGGTAGGACTGTAGCTGTGTACCCAACAAAGATGGAAGAGAGCGTAGGAGAGTTGTTTTTACAAAAGGCCAAGTCTCTTATGGACCAGCCTTCCCCCAACCAGGTACCACCCTCTTCTGATGTTGTTGAACCAAACACTTGTTCCCATTATCCCTCAACATTGGCCATGCAGGCTGCTGCTAACAGTTGTGATCCAAAATGCCTGGGGGCATCATGTTGGAGAAGGCTGCTTTAAACAGGTGAAGTTTTCAAATATGATACCCCCAGGTATTTCTAGCCTCCCCCCCTTCTGAGGAAAACTGAGGGGAGTTACTTGGTCGTACTTGCTTGTATGTAATAATAAGGTAATTGACCAGGGCATGGCGGGGGAGATTGGGCAGCATGGAATCAAAGGGAACACCAGAGACTGGAGATGCTGCTGTCTGAGTTTATTTATTGCATAGTCACGTCTAACCCCCTTTTGCTGTGTCTGTTCCTCACTCTTTCATCTGGGCCACTCTCAAATTCACAATCCTTCCTCTCTGAGCTTGATTTGTAACGCCAGTTTCTAGACTAGACCTGGCTGGAATTTGCAATTTAAAATACGAGTTGCTTTTCCCAAAGCTGTCTAACATCTGACATCATGTCAATACCAGACCCATATTAAATAGTAATGATAAAGTCACATCATGCACACCTTTTGTTTTCCTAGAAAAGCTCCTACTCCCATCCATCGACTTAATTTAAAAGATATTTCAGAGTCTGGGAGTACGTGCAGTACTATGAGATTGAGCTAGATGAACCAGGACCAATCTTGCACTCTGCCACAAGCTCTCTAGGTGACCTTAATCAAGCCCCTGGCTCTCTCCACACTTCCATTTTTTCCCCTTCCATTTGTCCCATGATTTCTAGCCATGGGTCTGAGAGGTTTTTCTTTTGCCTTGCTGCTTTCCCCTGGAAAACCCAATCTTTGCTATTGAATCAAAACAAATGTCAATCTGCAGAAAATGCAATGGATATTTGTTCAGATTTAGCAGTAAACAGCAGGTTTTCTCAGGGAAAGTGGTGGGACAAAAGAAAAATCTCTTGAAAGCATGGGGCAAACAGAAGTGTGGACCAGCCCTAACATAAGGAAAGCCCTGCAGAATCAGGCACAGTGGCCCATCCAGTCTAGAATCCTGTTCTCACTGTGGCCAACCAGATGCCTTTGGGAACCCTGCAAGCAGGACCTGAGCACAAGAGCATCCTCTCTGGTTTCCAGCAACTGGTATTCAGAAACTTGTGGCCTCCTTTAGTTGAGGTAGAACATTGCCACCATGGCTAGTAGCCCTTGTTAGCCTTTTAAAGCCATCCAAGTTGGTAGCCACCATTACTTGTGGAAGTGAATCCAATATGTGAAGATGTCTTTCCTTTTGTCTGTCCTGGGTCTTCCAACATTCAGCTCCAAACTACACGTGATGTGGCAGCAACAGTTTTAGTCCTCTCCATTCATTATTGTTTTTAAAAGCCAAACTTGGTCTGGGCAGGCTACAAGGTGGGGTGTGAGAAAGACAGATGGAAGGGTGCTTAACCATTTTTATTCTGGCAATTTCCCAGCTCAAAATATCACCCCCAATATGCTTTTTAATCTTGGAGGTGGAAAGAAAGATGTCCCTTGCTGGGGTGGGGAACCAGTGATTGTCCAGATGTTTTTAGATTCCATCTCCCATCAGTGATCAGGAATGATGGGAATTTTATTCCAGCAACATTCTGGAGGGCCATAGGTTCCTCATCGCTGGCCTAAATAGCTGTTTTGAGGATTTTTCACATAGCATATATGTAAATGACTGATAATTCAGTCATATTCTATTTTTTTAGCTGAAGTTCTTGTGTTTTTAAAATTAAGCAATTGGGTTAAAGAAAGATCTGCTGGAGTCTATTTAGACTGTAACGTTGTAATGACTCAGGAGGTTTCTGAAATTTTGGCACCGTTACAAAACTGCTCTTTGCTGATCAAATTGCTGTTCTACCCTACCTGTTTATCACAGGCTTGAAATAGCAATTTAGGGGTGAAAAAATGCTGTTTGTAAGATTCTCGGAATAATCCTGTTTTTGGTACAGGAACTGAAGTCAAGGTCTGTTCCATGTGTCTCTTTGAATAGCTCAAGCGTCAGACGTGATTATGACACATCTTTAACCTCTTTAAAATAGGATGGGATTGTTTTCACCTGCACAGCTCTTCCTCCAGCCTCCTTGACTCCCAAGACATGCCCTGACTAGTAGTAGCCTCTGAATTTCAGGAGATAAAAGTCCATTAGATTGTATGGAGTGACTCTGAGAAATGCTGGAACATGAAATCTCTCAATTTTTTTTAACCTTGAGGCTGGTGATGGAGCATAGCAGATTGTAGCCTTTATGTAGAACACGTTTAGAACTTCCAAGGTCAAAATATACTTATTGAACTTAAGATGGTGGGCATGAATGGGAGATGGCTGTTGCTCTCGTGTCTTGCTTGGGGGCTTCACAGAAGCATTTGATTGGCCACTGTGGAAAATGGGATGCTGGATTAAATAAACCCTCTGTCTGACCAGCAGGCACCTATGTTCTTATGCAATATGGAAGCAGTATAGACCCAGAAGCGCTGGGATCAATGTCCTTTCCATCAAGAGACAGGCTACCCTGATGTGATCTATGTGCCACTTAAAACAAAATGTTCATGCTGACTGGGCTGGTGGTTGTATTCCCAAACTTTTGGAAGGCTAGTGAAAACAGTGCTTTCAGTTAGTTGCCTGTGTGTTTTAAAACATTATATTGAGGGCTTTATCACCTAAACTGGCTTTCCTACACAATGAATTTGGATGTGTGTACATGTGCAAGCCCATGTGTTTGTCACATGTGACCCACTCCATGTGAGAGTTTCATAATGTCCTCCATGGAAATTCATTCATGGGTGAAACAACCCCTAATGGCTTAGCATTTCTGAAGAAGTATTTCACAATATATAGCTTGCCTGCCATAGAATTGTAGATCTTGGCTCATGAAGCACACATACCGAGGTTTATTCTAAATCGTGTTCTCATTTCAAATGAGGCAAAAGAGAGGCTTGACATTTTTGGCTAGTTCCTCACATGAAGTGGATATGTTTTCTAGAAATGATGATGTTCCCAAGGGCTACCTAGTGATCTACAGTCACTGTGCCCACTTACCTGGGAATAAGCTTCATTGCACTCAATGAGGCTTCTTTTGATGCTAGTATAGGATCACACCATAATATACTGATACCCAAGTTCATCTAGTGGTTTTGATAATGTTGGAAGGGGGCCGTGAACAGTGCACCAGGAAGTCTCTGGTTCAAATGTCACCTTTTGCTATGAACTCACTACTTAGTTAGCCTTAGGCAAACTGATAGGCTCAGCCACTTGGCCATCTTCCATACAGGGCTAATGATTCTGACCTACATTGTATGCTTCGGAATTACTGAAAAAAGGTGTATGATTCAGTTGTGCTAAATAACTCTTAAATATTATTGCAGTTGGAGACTTGGATCTCCCACTAACCATGACATCATGCTTATTCGCTGGTATGTTAAGAGGAGAATGAGATGGGCTACCCATTGGCAAAAGGATCTAGACTGAATGTTTTCCAAAACAAGAATGGTATTTGATCATTTAATGATCATCAAAGCTGGCCTGCTACATCAGTACCACACAGGCTCACTATGATTTTCTACTTTTCAACAAATGGCTTGCATGATTTGGGGAAATTGCTCCCTTGACTAAGCCAGACATGCTTTCTTGTTTTTAATTTCCCAACTGTAGACCTGAGCAGATATCTGTTGTTAATCCTTCCAGAGTGAAACAATGAGAGAGGCAGTGTGTTGCATTGGTTGGATGAAGACTGGGAAGACCAAAGTTCAAATCCCCCACTTAGTTATGATGCTCACCTTAGACTGGTCACCATACCCTACCTTGCAGGATTGTTGTAAGAATAAAATGGAGGTGGGTGGGGAGAAGATTTGCATACCACCCTGAAGTCCTTGAAGGCAGGCAAATCACAGTCAAGATAGTGTAAGCATTCCGGGTCTGTTTAACTAGATCAAAGTACACTTCTTTCCTAGTTTTCTTAAGCAATTGAGAAGTCCAGCATTTCAGGGAGGAAAACTTAAGCCTAAACAGCATAGAGGCTGTCTTGTTATACTGATGGTATCACAACGCATGCACTATAAACATAAGAGAACTGAGGCTGACTAGGACAGATATCAGTAGTTATCAGGCAAACCAGCAAAACACAAAGAGCAGATAAAATGATCACAGAGAGATCAAACACCAAAGCCATACGTGACCATAAGGCATGGCATTCTGGTCAGCACAAAAGCCATTTTTTAGTACAATAAGCCAGATGTTCTTGGGAATGCAGATAAAATCCAATAAGAAATGGCACTACTGTAGACACTTCAAAGAAATTGATTGTAGCTGCTGTTGACTATTAGCAAAGAGGGTCTGGTCTTGTCCTGAGATCTCCTGTGACCTGGGTTCAAACTAGTCTTCAGAGCAGACTTTTTATATGACCTTTTGGCAAGTCAGGTCAGAGGTACCATTTCATGGGCTGAGTCTGATAGAGTTTCCTGCAACTCTTTCTCAGAGCTCTTCCAGATTCTCCATATTTGTATTCATCTCAATCAAAGGTTTGTAAGTCAGTTTGTTTCCAATCAACACATGGAATTTCTGTTTTGGTTTTTACCCTAAGTATGAGGTAAAAGGTAAAGGGACCCCTGACCATTAGGTCCAGTCATGGCCGATTCTGGGGTTGCAGCACTCATCTTGCTTTATTGGCCGAGGGAGCCGGCGTACAGCTTCCGGGTCATGTGGCCAGCATGGCTAAGTTGCTTCTGGCGAACCAGAGCAGCGCACGGAAACGCCGTTTACCTTCCCGCCGAAGTGGTACCTATTTATCTACCTGCACTATGACGTGCTTTTGAACTGCTAGGTTGGCAGGAGCTGGGACCGTGCAATGGGAGCTCACCCCGTCATGGTGATTCGAACTGCCGACCTTCTGATCAGCAAGTCCTAGGCTCTGTGGTTTAACCCACAGTGCCACCCGCGTCCCTATAAGTATGAGGACATTGCCATTTTATGAGACTTGTGGTCCTACAAATATTTTACTCTGCAGCCTCATATTAGAAAGAGAGTTAGCAGGCTATAGAGACCATCGTTCTTTCTCCTGTGGGTAGTGGTAGTGTCTGGTTGGAGTCACCATTTAGTTAACAAACTTCATTTTGGATTCCTTAGTAGCACATGCAACATACATATGCCACTCACAGCTGATGTGGTTGCTGTGGGAAAACTTTTACTGCATTAAATGACTGATGCAGGAGATGGCAAGGATTGATGCCCACATCAGTTACGGCCGATTTCAGATAAATTATTTTGTTTGGAAAAATAGAAAAGATCTGGATTTCAAAGTTCTAATTCAAGATTGCAACAATATTTTTTTTATAAAAAGCTATTTGGAGGTTTTTTTAAAAAAAATAAAACGATGCCATTGATTTCAGAGGTGCAGAACAAGTAAATCTGTTTAGTCCAGAGGAGTGGCGGCCAACCTCTGGTCATTTTGGCAAGGGTTCTTGGGAGATTGTGTCCAACAACATGGGCCAGCACAGGTTCCCTATCCTTGCCCTAGACTGTGGGGAGAGAGTTCCTAGATCAATGACGCTCTTCAAATGTTTGGGCCCCCTGTAAATCCCACCCCTCCTTAAAGCTTGGAAATGCATCTTGTATACTCTGCACACACCAAGCCTTCTTTTTCTCATCTTTGGGACCAGTCACATAAGCTGCAGTTAGGCTTGAGATGTTGCTGGAAGGATAAGCAACATCTGCATTTTGTCTCCAGCTTATCTCCATCCTTCCCAAGGACCAAGCAGAACCTATTTAAAATTCAGATTGGTTTTGCATCCACCAAGCTCACTCGTGACACTATCCTCGACCCCACCAAACCTATTTGCATGAACAAATGCCACTCAAAATAAATACAGCATTGCTGCATCTAAGTAGGATTGACTTAAGTTGATGCTTTCTTTGCTTTGGGCACTCTTTTGTTCCATGTTGCACTGCTCTTAAAACTAAGAGAGGCTCATGATGAAACTGACAGACAAATTAGATCAGGTTAGCAAGGCGTTTGTGAACTGGGGCAGTGAGCCTTCCCTCCACCCGCACCCACCAGCATCTCTGGTTGGACTTCAGCTGCATTCCACCCCCCCTTTCTTTCTTCTTTTTTTTGCTCTGGAGAGTTTAGGATGAGAGGATGTGTATGGTTTGTTTGCAAGTGGGTGGATACAAATGACAGATGGAGCTGCCCAGCACTGCAGGGGGTCAAGTCGTCCAATTCACATAAGGATGTTGAGTGAAAGCAAAGGGAGGGGTGGGAAAGGGGGCTGGGTCGCCTGGATTTTAAGACAAATCCCAAGGAAGGAACTGCAGCCTCCTGAGTGTGTGTGAGAGAGTGAGGAGGAGATGACACACAGGCTGAGCAAGCCCCTGGCCAGATCTGCCTAAAGCTGTGATAAGGAGGCGCAGGAGAGGCAAATGAGCTGAGACACTGGGACTTTTTCCTCCTTGCAACAAGGAAGGAACTTGTACAGAGTGGATCCAGATTGGTGAAGGATTCTACAAGATTGGAATAGAGGCTCTTCCACCTTCTCCTTCTTGAGCAGGCATGGAGTCCAGCAACGATACTGACAGCTACCCAGGCATTCTGGAGTGTGACTACGAGGACTGGAGTTCATCCAGGATACTGATTCCCTCCATC
This sequence comes from Podarcis raffonei, assembly GCF_027172205.1. Lineage (NCBI taxonomy): Eukaryota > Metazoa > Chordata > Lepidosauria > Squamata > Lacertidae > Podarcis > Podarcis raffonei. The sequence goes on from NC_070602.1 coordinate 82,322,741, forward strand.
TACTTGCTGGTTTTCTTCCTAGGCACCACCGGCAATGGCCTGGTGCTATGGACCATTTTCTGCGGAGGCCAGGAGAAACGGCGGTCTGCAGACACGTTCATTGCCAACCTGGCAGTGGCCGACCTCACCTTTGTGGTCACCTTGCCGCTTTGGGCTACCTACGTCATCCTGGACTACCACTGGCCCTTTGGCTCTTTTGCCTGCAAGCTCAGCAGCTACCTGGTCTTTGTCAACATGTACGCCAGTGTCTTCTGCCTCACAGGGCTCAGCTTTGACCGCTACCTGGCCATCGTCCGCCCCATCGCAAATGCCAAGCTGAGGTCCAAGGTCAGTGGGCTTTTGGTGACCCTAACCCTCTGGGCCATGGCAGTCCTCCTAGCCTTGCCAGCCATGATCTTCCGGAGCACCACCGTCTTCACCGGGACAGACAAAGTGACGTGCTACATGAATTTCTCCAGTGTGGCCACCGATGAGACCGAGCAGGTCTGGGAAGCAGGGCTGGGCTTGTCTTCCACCCTCCTGGGCTTTGTGCTTCCCTTTGCCATCATGCTGACCTGCTACTTCTTCATTGCCCGCACCATTGCCGGCCACTTCCGAAAGGAGCGCACCGAAGCGCTGAGGAAGCGGAAGCGCCTGCTGACCATCATCATCGTCCTGGTGGCCACCTTCGCCATCTGCTGGCTGCCCTTCCACTTTGTGAAGACCATCTACATGCTGATGGACTGGGGGGTGATGCCCTTGTCTTGCGGCTTCCACGCCTTCCTCAGCAACCTCCACCCGTATAGCAGCTGCTTGGCCTACATCAACAGCTGCCTCAATCCTTTCCTCTACGCCTTCTTTGACCCCCGCTTCCGACAGGCCTGCGCTGCCGTCCTCTGCTGCAGCCCAGGGCATTTGGCAGGATCTGGTGGGGACAAGTCGGCCAGCTACTCCTCCGGCCACAGCCAGAACCACCTGGGGAAAGGAGCAGATGCACAGCGGGAGATGCAGTGCCCCGACAGCCAGGAGACTCTGCTCCGGGGATAAAAGCTGGACTACGCCACACACAAATGTCAAGGACTTTGGAGATAAGGGGCTTTGTTTTCCTCTTTGCCACCCTCTTCTGTGGGCCCTTCCTTTCTAATGCTACTATCTTTTTCAGGGTTCCCTTACCCCTTCTGACTCACACCCCATTCTGCCTTTCTTTGTCTTTCTCTGCCCACCACCTCGTCCCCTAAACCAGAGCTGGAAAAATTGGTGGTCTTCAATTGTTGCTGGACTCCAGCTCCCATTATGGCCCAAAGGTCAGGGGTGATGGGAGATGTGGTCCAACATACATGTTTAACTTTGCCACTTGACCTCTTCTTAGGATGGAATATCCTGCAGTGATGGGATGAGCTAAGCTCCCAAGGAACAATTAGGAGGTCTGCCAGCTGTTCTGGTCATGGTGCTGAAACATAACTCTGCTAGGCACTGGCTCTGTCTGCTGCCCCATAGCACTTTCAATACAGTTTTGCTTCTGTCCCCCCCTCTGCACATCTGTGCTTTTTATTGGCACGGGGATATGGTGCAAAGATAAATCTGCCTTAATTCATGCTACTTGACATTCCAGTAGCACAGCAGCAGAAAAGAGGGAGCAGAGATGAGTTCTTTAAGAGGTGACCCGCTGTCTTAGGAGGCAAGCAAAGTCTGCAATCCCATGCACACATAGTTGGGAACGAGTCCCCTTGAACTCAGACTTCTGAGCAGGCATAACTGGGGTTGCACAGATGGTTTGATCACCGAGGAGTCAGCCTATAACTTCTAGGCAAATCCTGGGCATTCTAGAAAGGCAGCAATCCCATGCGCATGAAATTGACGGGACTCATTTCCAATTAAATCAGGACAGGATCATCCAGTGTGTCCCACTGGGTTCCACTGGGCTTATTTTCAAGTAAGCAGCATAGGATTGCAACCTTGGGTAAGGATTTTTAGCTTATGGTGAACCCCGCCCTCCCCTGGTTATAGAACCATAAAATTGTAGAGTTGGAAGGGACCCCAAGGGTCATCTAGTCCAACCCCCTGCAATGCAGCAATGTCAGAATTCATTCTGCCCCACACACCCTAAACAAGAACAAACCTGGGAGTAATAACTTATTATCTGTAGCTGGCTGTTGTTATTTTTTTATTTTTATTTTTGCTGCTGCTGTTGTCTGAGCCAGCCTCTGGTCAGGATTCCCTGCCTCAGAAGTTTCCCCACCCACCCAATTCATTCTTCTTGTCAGGAGACACTTGGGGATGTGATCGATTTACAGCTCCCAGTTGCTCTAGACCTCCGCCTGAGCAAAATGACCACAGCTCAAGGAATGTATCCTTTTTAAGATCCAGCACTAGGACTGGCACCATGGACAGAGGTCTCCGGCCTGCTCCCTGTACAGTGGTACCTCGGGTTACATACGCTTCAGGTTACATAAGGTTCAGGTTACTGAATCCGCTAACCCAGAAATATTACCTTGGGTTAAGAATTTTGCTTCAGGATGAGAACAGAAATCGTGCTCTGGCAGTGCGGCGGCCGCAGGAGACCCCATAAGCTAAAGTGGTCTTCAGGTTAAGAACAGTTTCAGGTTAAGAACGGACCTCCGGAATGAATTAAGTACCGTACTTAACCCGAGGTACCACTGTAGTTGAAATGTGCCTTATAAGATGCACTGAGAACAGAGACTAGGCTGCCCTTCCCTTTGTTCTTCTCCCTCTTTTCCTGTCCCTTAACACCCCCTTCCACTTTATTTCCTGCCACAAGATGTGAAGGAAAGATGTGAGGTGTGAGAAACTATCTCCCCTTCCTCACACACAAACAATTATGGATGGTTTAGTAGGAGTGACTTCTTGGGTTTTCAGTTTTTTATGGTATAATCCCCCTCTTTCCCCACAATTCACTGGGAGCTGGTTTCTCCCAGAATGTGTACAGAACCCCCCCTTTGCAGGCAATATGAACAGAAATGGCAAAATGCAGTTAATATTGCATATGAGCTCCCTTTTAAGGGGGTTGGGACCAAATGGCAACTTTCTGATAATTTCCTTCTGTTCATTCTCCAGTTTAATATATTGAGCCATGCATCAAAATGCTCCAGAACACTATTATAGGCGTGTTCACATGTTGCATTCAAGGAGTGTGCAGTCTGTGTACCTGTCTACACATATAGTGGAGCTGTACATATCAGATAGTTACACTCTTTTGCACAAGGACTTGCAAGTGTGTAGAGAAAGCTTGTAACTGTGCTCTCTGCAAGCTATGAACAAACCTTGAGGAATTTGTCTGTTGGCAAAAGGTTTATGTATGAAATGGCCTTAAAAATGCATTCTCTGTTCTTATTAATCTAGAGACCCTAGGACAAAATTGCAAAAAAAAAAAAAAAGTTTGAATCTCTCACTTGCTATATTTTTTTATATCTGAATGATTATTTTAAAAACGACTCATGTTTAATTTCCTAAACTTTTTTTGTATAAGATTTCTGCTGACCTTTTAAAATTTTAGCAAGTGCTGCAGACTGGAAAGCGGCTTTTAGCAATCAAATACTCTGCTTGAATAAAGAATAGCGAACTGGGAAATGCAAATGTTTTTGTATAGATCCTATTGAAACAAAAGTATTCATCATCATCATTTTTTGTATCCTGCCTAATCCAAATTCATTTCCCACCTGAGAATGTAATGTTCTATTGTTGAATTAAAGAATCTTAAACTGTATGAAATCTCCATCTTTGCTGTCTTCCTGGGGCAGGGTGGGGGAGGGGAATCTCTCTCCCAGTGGTAAAAATAGATGTGCAGATGGCTCTCGTTCTGGAGAGGACGTGCTGCTGACTGAGGTTGTGATGCATTTAACAGAACCAAGCGATAGAACTTTCCCTGAATTGTACCATTTCAGGGTGCAGGTGGGAGGTTTCATGTTTAAAAAACCTCCCCGGATATAGAAAGGTAGCATTTCAGGGAGAATATGAGGTTGAACAATTCTCCATGGTATGTTCGTTTTCAAGATGAAGAGAAAGTTTTAGATAGGTGGATTTAAACATGAAACCCCACCCCCAGCTGCAACCTGAAAAGCACGCAATCCAGAACAAGCTTTCCCACTTGATTTTGGCTAATGTCTAAAAGGGCTCTGTGTGTGTCAGCTTCTTTCTCCTTGGGCAGAGAAAGTGCACACCCTAATTTGGATTATGCATATGTGATGTGTTTCTGAGCTGTCAATGCCCTTGTCTTAAAGCCTTGAAAAGACTGCAGAAAGGAGAATAGGAGAGGGCAATCTGGTTAAAATTCCTCTTTGAATTTTATTATGATTGATCTCATGCTTGATAGTAGCACTGGGGGGCAGGATTTAAAACTTTCCTCTTCCTGGGTTGCTCCCTGTGCTGCTCAGCTGACTGGAGAACAGCTGAGAGTGGTGAAAAGGGGAATAGACTGCAGAAAAAAAGTTAATCATCTGGCGTCTCACCCTTCTTCCTGTTCCTCAGCTGATCAGTGGGAGGGTATTTAATGGGCGGGGGGGAGGTAAAAGGGCCAAAAGGTAACAGGGGTGGGTGGGTGCAGATTGCACAGTTCTAAACAAGAGATGGTGCGGGGGGAGGTTCTTGGAGACTATGCATATTGCCCAGAGGACATACAAAATGCAGTCAAGATATGGCCTATTGGAGATTATCTCCTAATGTCTGGAGAATATACAACATTTGGCTGAGATATGGACATTCCCTAAGGCTTGTTGGAGATTATGTACATTGACTGGGAAATGTGCACATTTGCTTTTTATGTGCATATTCTCCATGAGGCCTGGTTAATGTGCATAATGTCTGGTTGTTGTGTAAATTAATTGCTCAATTTACGTATATAGTGAAGGCACTGGCTCTGGTGTTTAGTGCCTATGGATCATGTTGGTGCTTGCCTATTGTATCTGGAACCACCCAGGTGTCCATATGCACACCTCTCCTCTGGATGCTTTAGGGGAAGACTTGCCCGTCCATGGTGGCATTGCCCTCTTTGCTCCTTCCCACTGCAGAAACATAGCAGAAAGCTTCAGAGAGCAATGTTCCCAGACAAAGCCACAGCTCAAACAATCTAGTTTGCTCTGCTACCAGATTCCTTGCTGGAGCCAGATGCAAGGGAAACCAAACATTCAAAATGCAAAAAGAGATAAAAACTGATGCCTGAGTGCAAATAACTGCTAGATGCCCCAGGGTTTTCACTACAGAATTCTTGAACTTTCCACTTTCAGATTCCCAAAGAGTGTCCCGCTCTCTTACTCTTCACCATTATGCTTTTCATCAGTCACAAACACCAATGATGTCTCCTAGGGCTCCCAGATGTCTGCTTATCCCACATGCTTCTCCCAAGAAAACTCACTCTTTACTGCTGAATCAAAGCAAACATCAATAGGGTTTTCAGCAGATTGATGTTTGTTCTGATTTAACAGAGTGGGTTTTCCCTGGGAGAGCACTGGGACAAGCAGAAAACAATTTGGACTCGTGCCTAGAAAGCATGGGACAAGTGGAAGCCTTCTCCTTCTTTCATTGCTGGGCTCTCCCCTATTCCCACTGTCCATCTAGCTGATGGAGAGGGCTGTGACCCTACATCCACTTACCTGGGAGTAAGTTACATCAAACTCCGTGGGACTCTCTTCTGAGCAGAGATGCATGGAAATGCATTGTAACTGTACCTATCTGACTGCCACCATGCTCCCCCCTTTTCAGATCTTTGCTACCACAACTATTTTAAGTGTAAAACTTATTTTGGGAGTGAGATGTGTGCTAATTAAAGTGGGTACGTTGGTTAAATCTAAATCTAGAATGGTACTTTATGTGTCATAAGACACAATTAACAAAAATTCTTTGGAGCAGGCACACCAGTAGGTTAGATCAGTAGATTGGGGAGATCCTCAGCATCTCCAGGTAGGGTTGGGAGATACACCTGCCTGAAATTCTGGAGAGCTGCTGCCACTCAGTGTCAATAGAACTGCTCTGGATAGACCAATGATCAGAGTCAGTATCAGGAAGCTTCCTGTGCTTTGTGTTCAACTGATGATGAAGAATCTGACTTACTTGACTGCTTCACCATAACACTAAAGTGACTAAATAATTGATACAGGAGCATCAGTGCACATGCTGTTTTACCAAGTTCCCCTGGCCTATGTGAGTCCAATCTTCACAAGCTGCTTTCATACTAATGCAGTCAATACTATCCTGACATCCCACATGCCTTGGGGGCATCACCCTGATGGCAGCTTCTGCTATCTGTTGAGTATTAGGGCCAGGGAGGAATGTGCAGGCTGGGCTATATATTTCTTGGGGAAAGCACATGGATGCTCCTATGGGAAAGATTTATTGTTTATTATTTATGGCATGTCTATCCCACCTTTTTCTCCAATGAGCTCAAGGTGTTGCACAATGCACATGGCTCTCCAGTTCCACATTTAATCTCCACAACACCCCTGCGAGGTGGGTGAGGCTGAGAGGCAGGCCCAAGATCACCTGGTGAGTTACAGGGTCTCCCAGATTTACTCTTTTCCCAAACTGGAGCAAGGCGAACAGCAACGTGGGCATACAAAATGACCGTAAGCAAATTACCAATGCCACTATCAAACGGTGGAGGATATGCAGCTGTTTCATTTCTATCTAGCCTGCACGACTTCACACAGGCATAATAACTGAATCCCCTGTTGATGCTCTGCTTGTGTGAAACAGCTGCATCAGGTCAGCCATCAATGGAAGAACTTTTCCACCACCTGAAGAGTGCTTGTTTCACCTATGGAAACAAGCAGTTGACACATTCAGCAGCCGCTCAGCCAGTGATGTGCATGTTTGTTTGAACTGGCTCTCAAAAGTCCTCTGCTGTTCAGTCAGTTTCTTCTCACCCACCAAATCCACCTAATTATTTCAGCTCTTCCTTTGTAGTCTCCCTGTCCTGAAAATAAAGAGGGGCAAATGGTGCTAAACCTCTAGCTGGCAGCTCTGTGATACATTTGTCATCAGGACCCTATCAAGTCAACTACAGGTAGAGAAAAGCAGCGACAATTTTGGAGGGTGGTGGGGGAGGAGAGGGGCTTCGGCTGATGGAACTTGCTAAGTGAATTCTGCCCGTGAATGGCTAGCTGCATCAAGAGCAAAAATAAGTGAATAAACTCCAGGTTTGGTGCACAAGTTAAATGAATAATGGTCGAGGGAAATGGATATGTTTAGTTTTGAAATGCTGTTATAGAAGAGGCAAGAGAGGCGGAGGTAATATTTACGAATGTCTAGGAAGAAGAAATGAAAGACTACAAAAGGTGTGGCATCCATTGATTTGAGGGTAAACCTGGAGTTCTCTTGCTACAGTGTAAGAGAAGAGAGAACAACAGTAATAATGAAGGAACAGCGTTGGGATGGCACAGTGACTCTTCCGTCCCTCTCTTGCTGCTTCGGGACAAGCGTGGATTCTGGGCTGCATCTTGAAATTTTAATTGGTACAAAGTTGCAGCCAAGCATTCCCTAAATGTACCAAAACTACCAACACGATCACTTTGAGTGGTGGATTAGTGAGGGTTTTTTTTTAAAGGTTGATTTACTTCCCCATGTCCCTGAAATTGGATCTGTTTACTTTGCCTTCCTTCTGTTTAGTTTCCACTTCAAGTGTTGCAAAATGTTAATTTCTTCCTGGAGTTCTGTTAACTGCGTCCCTGGCAATTAGATCAAAGCAAAGCCAGCATGTTGTATAATAGTCTCTCCTTAAAATAAAACAAAGGTTTTAAAATCTGAACTGCTAGATCAAGGCAAAGTTCCCGCCCAAAGCTTCAGCATTTGCAAATTAAATAAAATAGACTTTGTTAAACCTGAACTGCTAAGTAGTTAGGCAGTGGCTCCCAGTTCCCATCCCACCACCTCCCATCTTCAGTCCCAAATCCACAGAAATGTCAAGGACCACCTGAAAGAAGCTTGTGGCCCACACACAAGTTTGGGAATCCCTGGTGACAGAGTTTGTCAGAAAATTTCATGGCAAGGCCTTGATTCCCTTTTCTCTGACTGAAAAAGATGCCAAGATCAGACTTCACATGCAGAGTGGCCTTAAAACATGGCAATATGAAGTATCTTTAATGGCGGTGGTGGGTTTGGGGGGGAGGGAGGGGATACCATGTGAATCAGTGCAAAATAATAAAATGTTTATCCTGGTTTTTCTCACTTTGATTTCAGTAATAAGAGACAGGGCTTATCCTAAAAGGCAGCGTACTAGCCAAAATAGCCACCCCTGGGATTTTCAGAAGACAACAAGTGCACTTGTGGGTACCAGGCCACATAATTCCACATTCTCTGGGTGACTGGGATTAAGCCAGACGACTGTTTATCAAAAAAGCAATTTACCTCAGTGCTTATGTGACCTCTTGAATTATAGATAACTATTTAACTACGTATTTACATCGAATAGTACATTTAATCCTTTTGTTTAGGGAGGCTAACCTTGCTGGTTGGTTTATGGCACTTTGCTGTGCAGTTCACTGCTGGGGGGGGGGGGCTTTTGGTATAAGTTAACTGGGGTTGGGGAAAACCAGACAAACAAACAAATAAAACTTTCCATTTGACAGTGATGACCAGTACTCTTTCCTCCGTTTCTTTACAATTCCAACACAAATCTGATCCTACTTTATACACCTTAACCAATCTACCCAGAGTTAAATACCATCTATGGATCATTTTCATGTGATTCTCTTTCAGTGCGTCGCATGCAGTAAATTTCAAATCGTTCTTCCAGAGTTTCTCCCAAAGATTTAGATTTATGTTATGCCCTATATCCATTGCCCAGTGTGTCAGTGAAGCTTTAACTTGCTCATCCTTTGTTTCCCATTCTAGCAGTAATTGATATATTTTAGACTATAGGTTGTCCTTATTCTGTAATAACTGTCTTTCATACTGTGAACTTTGGTCTAAAACCCCATTTTTCTTCCCTAGTTTAAACATGTTGTATAACTGATTATACTTGGCTCCTCATATTTTCCATTGGTTTTAATCTGGGCTCACTCCCTGTGTCTTTGACTTACTTTGTGGTTCAGTGCCTATCATACTCCCCACCCCACCCCAATTTGGCAAATAGTCAGCTGCCTTCACTCTGTTTCCCATTTTAGAGTGGGAGTAGTTGAGGGACAGAGACTGGATAAGCCATTATCAATAAAACTCCTTCATAGGAACATGAGAAGCCCCCTCTACATTATCAGACCAAAAACCTACCTAGCCAATATCGTGTTTCCCAAAGTGGTCTTTGACCACATGTCTGTGAGAAGCCCACAGGCAAAACATGAGGGCAACAACCCTCTCCTGCTGCTCTGACTGGTAACCCAGGGCACACTGCTTTTGATTCTGAAGGTAGCAGATAGTTATCCTGTCCAATATCCATTGATAACCTTATCCTCCATGAGTCTGTCCGATCCTGTTTGAAAGCTGTCTAACATGGTGGCATCATCACATATTGCGGTACCAAATTCCTGCTCTGTGTGATAAATCGCTTTGACTGAATGGTCGGCCACAGAAGACTAGCCCCATGCCCCATGTGAAAAGTGTAGAGCAAGCGGTCACCAACCTTATTGGGCCTGTGGACAGATCTGCAAACATGAAAAACTTTTGTGGGCACCACCCACCCACCACTGCAGCACAACAGCCTCTTCTATGGGTTACCACAGAATGATTCTTCCAAATTTCTAATTTCAGTGAGGGGGGGGTGTATCTTGGGGACAGCAAAGATGGCATCTGTGAGCACATGTGTCCCCATGGACACCACATTGACACCACATTGACAATTCCTTAGAATTGCCCCATCCTCACTTCGCCCCCTTGTTGTGTGGAGTAGGAATGTGGGGCAAAAAGAATGACTGGTAAGGAACAAGAATAGATGCCAGTTCACCTGATCCTGCTTGCAAATATATGTTTAGATGAAACCTCAACATGCCCCCATGAGGCTAGTCAGGCAATTACTGCCCACACATATAAAAGCTGGGCTTGTGGGAGTGTTTGTTTGCTGTTTGTTTCTTATCTGAAGAAAAGTTTGAAGGCTACAGCTGGGTTAATTGAGGTGCTGCTTCTTTTTTTTTTTGCACACAAGCAAAACAGCAAACACTTGACAGTTGCTTATGGAAATCATACTAAAGATAGCATTTGGCAAAAGGAAAAAACACATCCTACTGACACCTAATAAGGCAATTAAGAAGACCTCAGAAGTACCTCAGGCCAGGCTAATTGATCTAAGCAGGCCAACGGCACCGGGGGTGGGGGGTGGAAATAAAGACTGTTTTGAAGTCTATTTAGGCGTTGATGGACAATGCTCCGGGTCTAAGGTCTTCCGCTTACCAGCAGGGCAGCAGTCCACAGCAAAGAACCATTTTCTTCAGTCACCCCTCTCACGGCCATTGCTGACAGAAAAGAATAAGCTGACACTGTGAGGGAGTTGCATGCTCAAACAGCCGCCCACTTCGCCCTCCCTGTGTTCCTGTGTGAGGCAGCCCTCGTGGGAGGGATAGTGTTGTTTCAGAGTGCAGCAGCTGTAAGTGCACTTGTCTCTGAGGGAAATGTCTCCTTCCCTCCCCCAAATTAAGCTAAAGAAACTTCGGCAGACTTCTTTTGACTCCTACATGGAGCTGCTTCCGAGGCTATGTGTCTATTCCCAGCCTCTATGGTACTGATGGCAAGGAGAATCCTTCCCCTAGCAGCCAAGGTGCTGAGTAGGACAGCAGCTGGGCCAAAGAAGCCTACTTACTAGTTCAATCTAAAACTGCTGACAACCACCCACATGGGCTACCCAGAGGCCCAGTTGGCATCTCAGTCTGTGTCTCGTATGAGCTCAGTCCTATAGCCTGATCCTACCTGCGCATTGTTTACTGGGGAGTAAGCCCTACTGAGTTCAATGGGACTTTCTCCCAAGTAATACAGCTGAGATCCTATGACCAAAAAAGCCACTCAACTCGGTCACTGTGGTACACAGCCTCCACTACCTCCACCATTGTACCAGTTGGAACAGGCCAGAGAAGTGGTGATTTGAGGGAGAAGGTACAAGGGCAGCCTGCTTTGACCAAGTCATGGGAGCTATGATGGGCAAATACCAGAGTTCATTTGGGGGTCTCTGAGGCTTGCTGAATTTTACGGACGCGGGTGGCGCTGTGGGTTAAACCACAGAGCCTAAGACTTGCTGATCAGAAGGTCGCGGTTTGAATCCCTGCGATAGGATGAGCTCCCGTTGCTCGGTCCCTGCTCCTGCCAACCTAGCAGTTCAAAAGCACATCAAAGTGAAAGCAGATAAATAGGTACTGCTCTGGCGGGAAGGTAAAAGGCGTTTCTGTGCGCTGCTCTGGTTCGCCGGAAGCGGCTTAGTCGTACTAGCCACGTAACCCAGAAGCTGTACGCCAGCTCCCTTGGCCAATAAAGCGAGATGAGCGCCACAACCCCAGAGTCGGTCACGACTGGACCTAATGGTCAGGGGTCCCTTTACCTTTACCTACAGAGCTGAGCAATCACAATTTCCTGGGTGTTTTCAAAATAGATGCTGCATGGCTCAACCAACCTAAATTCAGTGCTGGCTAACACAGGCTTAAAATAAGCTAGAGTAGACCAGGCTGCTTGATGAGAAAGATAGAAAAGCTTGGAAGTCAAGATTGTGTAGAAATTCAGACTGAGGCAAGTCCTAGGCCCTCCAGCTCTTTCAACTTCTCCATGCATGCACTTGGAAATGCCTGGAGTCTAGACCATCCCTTTGTTTGGAAATGAGACTTCCTTGCTACATTGGATGCCTTTTTTATTTTTGTCTCTTATGAGCAAGGTTAAAAGTGTCAGGCAATGGAGAAATGCTGGACTTGATCATAGCTGTGGTTTGGCAGAAGCATCATCCTGTGCTTCCACAGGAAACAAATGTCAAGGCAGGGACTGCATGCCTTTTCACATGCAGGTCTTATTGCACAGGGAAAAAGGTTATTATTATTAAACACAGTAATCCATGCTAATGCCAATACAAATACAGTCCATATTTGTGGTGAGTAGTGGTGGCTACCCAAGAGTAGCTTATTTTAATTTTCATTTATTATTCCAATTACAGTATATTCTACCTCTCCCCCCAAGAAACTCATTTCATCCCCGCAACAACCCTGTGTGGTAGGTTAGGTTAAGAGATTTGTGATTGGCCCATGGGCATGCAGTGAGCTTCAGGGCCCAGTGATGAAATGAATCCTGGTCTCCCAGGTCCTAGTCCAACACGCACCACTACACCATACTGCCCCTTGTAACAGTCTAGTATTATTATCCTCTCATTATACAGGGGGCTGAACTCTAAGCCTGCAGCTTGGTGTTATCTCCTTGGGTCATCCAGTGCTTCTTCTTCTGGGGAGACGCAGGAGTACACATACCCCTAAACCAGGGGCCAGCAAACTTTTTCAGCAGGGGTCTGTCCACTGCTCCTCAGACCTTGTGGGGGGCCGGACTATATTTTGAAAAAAATAATGAACGAATTCCTATGCCCCACAAATAACCCGGAGATGCATTTTAAATAAAAGCACACATTCTACTCATGTAAAAACATGCTGATCGGATTTACAAGGCGATTGGGCCAGATCCGACCCCTGAGCCTTAATTTGCCTACCCATGCCCAAAACTTTTGTGAATCTTTGTACTTTTGTCCATTTACTGTGTTTATTTTTCCCCAATTTGAACTATAAAATGGTGATTTTCTTGAGTCAAAATGAGAGTACCTCTTAAACATTTTTTTTTTTAGAAAAAAAGCACTGGGGTCATCTAATTTATCCTTGCTGCTCTTACTGCAATCTAGGTTCTTGAACAGCCCTCAGAAGTATTGTAGTGAAAGCTCTTAACACCCACAATGTGCAGCTAGGGGCTATGTAGTTGTTGTTTTGGTTTTCCAGCAAGAACGATCGGACACCAACAAATTCTTCAGATTGTAGCCTCAAACTCAAAGCTGAACTCTGACATAATTGCACCCCATTCACTTTCATGCAGACGCACTGCGCATTCACCCCTCCTAACACTGCAAAATGAGGGTCCGACTTCCAACCAGAAGCCAAGGACTCTTTCTGTCTCTATGCATATTTTCTAATTATGTTTCTTGACTCTTGGCTCAGATCTGGGAAGGATGCAGGGCTGATACTGCTGGCAAGATTTCTTTTGTTCGGTCTTGTTTGTGTGACTTTTCTTATCACGGTGATCTCATAATTTTGCACCTTGTGCCAAATTCATAACTCTAGTGGGATTAATTTGTCTCATGATCTAACAAGTATTAAAATAAAAACAAAGCTAAAGGAAGGGTGCAGTAGATTGCTTTGTTTTTAAGTTTCTGAACTTGGATACAAGAGGCGACCTGAGGACTAATTCCATACCAGGGGTGACTAATACTCAGTTTGGGGGCTTGAACTCCACCCAATAAGCCAATTTTTCTGCCCACCATGACCCCACTATTTTTGGCAGCAATGGCGAAAATAAAATATGAATTAAAGTGGATAGAACCCTGAGGTGGGTGGAGTCCTGTGCCCTAATGCTGATGCAAATAGTCTCTTCCCTGCTTATCAGATCTATCATTAGATGAGGAGGAAAAGTGTGATAGCAAGCAATCAGCTGAAAATGAGCTTTGGTATTCCAGGGACTGTTGTCACCACCAGATCCCCATCCCTACTGTGCTCTGCAGGATACCATATAAAGATATTATCTCATTAGGAATTCCTTTCTACACAGTCAGGCCTTTAGGGTGGTGGCATCTAACTTGGGGAACTCCCTCTCTTCATGTCAGTCTTCTCTACTGTCTTTTCAGCATCTGTCCAAGTATTTCCTCTGTCAACAAGTGTACCTCAGTCAGTATCCGTTTTGAATTTTGAGTCTCTGTGTGTATATATATATGTTTGTGTGTGTATTAGTTTTGCCTGTTTTTATATAAGAAATTGTTTTAACTATTTTAATGTGTGCAATGATTTTGTATATAGTTTTATTGTATGGTGAAATTGCTTCAAGATGCTTCATAGGAAGGATGAAGATCATCATCATCATCATCAGGTATTGTAATCATACTGTATGAAAAACTGTGGGGCTGTAATAAAGACTCAGGTGTGTTTTCTGGCTTCCACTAAAAACACAGCTTCTTAACTTACAGTACAGTCATACCTTGGTTGTTGAATGCCCTGGTACTCGTATGTTTTGGCTCCCAAAATGATCGAAACCAGAAAGTGAGGGTTCCGGTTTTCAAACTTTTTTTGGGAAGCTGGACATCCAATGTGGCTTTTGCTATTGTTTCGGCACGCCTGTGCAATCAGAAGCCAATCAGAAGCCGTGCCTTGGTTTCCGAATGTTTTGGAAGTCGGACGGACTTCTGGAACGCATTCTGTTTGAAAATCAAGGTACAATTCCTATGGTAGAGTTGCCATATTTCAAAAAGTGAAAATCCGGATACAAAAGTTGTTGAGCCTTTTTTTTTGAAAAATCTAAAAAAAGAAAGAAAGAAAAAAGAGTTTTTGAGCTTTCTTTAAAAATAAAATTTAAAAATTGCCAGAATAAAACCTACACTTCTGACATGGGTTTTTCCTGGACATTTTAGCGATTTTTGCTCGGGCTCTGTTTAAAAGAGCCGAATACTGGCTATGTCCAGGAAATTCTGGACATATGGTGGCCTTATAGAGAATGAAATTTGTATATGCAGCCTGACTCTCTACTCACTGCAATACTTTTTGCATGCATGTTGCTCTAAGAGGAAGCAGTGGTGGTGGAAGTGACTTTCCCCACTCATTTTCTCCACTACCGCTCAATATTGAATGACATAGTGTCAAAGAAATGTACCTCTTTTCATCTGACATCTTCTGGAAGATACGAAACTGTTGAAAGACCATGAACAAAGTGTCTCACTGAAGAATGAAAGCAAAAGAGGGGGAGAAAGAAGCTTGTTGGCTATTTCCTTTCAGGAGTGGGGACAAGGGATGTGGGCTGCTGTTGTTTTCAGTCCAGAGTGCCATCTATTAGATTTGTCATGCAGCCTCTTCATTTTCCATTTCCTCTCAAGGAGGGAAATGGCCTGAATGGAGTCACCAGGAGAGAGAATTTAAGCAACATGACAGGAAGCAGAGACTTTAAACCTGCACATTGCCTCAAGAAGAGGAGTGGGGCAAAGTGGGGAGGAAGCAGCAACATTCAGCAAAATGTCTGAAGGCGATAAGAAAGGTGACAACATCCTGAGGCATAGCAAGGGGACAGAGCGTAGAAAATCCCTGGGAGAGGTACAGGTATTCATTTGTGTAGAAAAAAATAGATTGAACGCATATTAAGTTGGTCACACTTTAGACCCATTGTGATCAATAAGACTTACTTTTGTCATGACTAATTTATTCTATTGATCTGAATGAGACTAAAGCATAACTGTCTGTATTGTGGGAGGGATTCAAGAACATATATACAGTTTTAGGTTTGCACGGTTAAGGTGGATTAAAGTGCTCTCTTGCCCTAGCATGTAACAAATCCACCTTAAAAAATGGACTGTTTGCAGTTTGGAAAGTGATGATGAAATGCATTCTTAGAGCCTACACACAACAGAACCTTGAACACTTGCTTAATTAAGAACATTTGTTTAATATGGGGTGATATGGAAGAAGGTTTTTGTACAGTAACACTGGTTATATAACTTAAACTTATTCTCATTTTATTTTTCATAGCCCGCAGAAATGGGCTGTTCATTGCTGGAACCACAGTAGACAGAAACTGAAATTGACTAGAAGGACTCTTGCTCCAGGTCCAAATAATATGGGGTTTTAATTTATCCCAAGAACGATCAGATTACTACAAAGTATTTAACAACACCGTCCTTAGCCATTTCTCCTCTCCAAATCACATTGTCACAAAATGGCTGTTCCTGGAATAAAAAGGCTGTTGTAGTTTGGATAGTGACCTTTGTGTATAATGAATAGTTATTAGATTCTCGCTTTCCCTGGTTCTCTTGCTATAGCTAATGAATACAGCACTACCAAACACTGTAGAAAGGCTGTAGAAAGTAAGACTTTCCCATTTTTGCTGACTTGAGCTTCGAGAGGCCTCCTGATGGATCTTCACTGAAAGAGTGTTCCACAGCTGTGTTGTCACCACTAAAAAGGCCTTGCCTTCAATGCTCAATAATGCTGAATGCCTTGTGATGGTATCCTTGGATAACATGCTTAGATGAGGAAAAGGAATGAAAGGAACCTCACAAATGTACAGATTGTATTAGCAAAAATATTGCAGCACACACACACACACACACACACAGAGAGAGAGAGAGAGAGAGAGAGAGAGAGAGAGAGAGAGACTGCCCTACTGGCTTCTGGTTGTGTAAACACCATACATTTAAAGCACGTCTTAAGCACGTTTAAAGCACCCCCCTGCAAGAATGTAGGGAACTGTAGTCTGCACAGTGCTACAATTCCCAGCACCTTTAGCAAACTACAGTTCCCAGGATATGTGTGTGTGTGTGTGTGTGTGTGTGTGTGCACACTTTAAATGTATGGTGTGTATGTAGAACCTGAAGTTGCTCACCCAAGCTATCAAAATTGCAATGACTGGGATATTTCAAGTAACACTCATCAGGCGCCATTCCTCCTTGCCCACCCAAAGCTGAGTCTGGAAAGAGCTCACACCTCCCCTAGCAACCATTTATGCCTTGGCAAGTTGACTCCCATTTTCACACATATGCTGAAAGCTGGCGGAAACAAAGAATGTAGATGTACATGGTGATAATTAGCTCTTGACACAGACTTCAATACAGGAGGGCTAAGTAGCTTTTTAAAAGTGTTGCTGTGCTTGAGCATGACCCAAAAATAGGAGGAGGGAAGTGCTGCAGTTGCTCTGTATTAAACAAATGAACAACAGCAACAAAATCCCAGTATAAGGTTCATTACAAGAAATGTTTCAAGCATTCAAACAAAGCTTTCAAATGGAGAGCGGGTGCAATGTAATAGTTAGAGGGTCAGACTAGGATACCAAGGTTCAAATCTCCACTTGGCCATGAAACTCACTGGATGTGACCTTGGGGGCCAGTCACTGCTTCTCAGCCCTAACCTACCTCAAAGGGTTGCTGTGGGGATTAAATGAGGAGGGGGAGAAGCATGTATGCTGGCTTGAGCTCCTTGGAGAAAAAGGTGGGGTAGAAGTTTGCTAGATGACTAGATGACCCTTGGGTTCTTTTCCAACTCTACAGTTCTGTGATTCTAAGCACAATAAATAAAAATAAAAATATATGAGATTGCGTTAGAAGTATTCAAAATTGCATTAAGTAAAAAGGAACCAGTTCTTGCATGCTTAGATTGGTCACCTGTAGATGCTGGGCCTGAGAATTTCAAAAAGGCTGCCAGGGTAAAAACTGTGGTTGCTTCAGAGAAAGCGACTGAGGCTGAAATTTGTTCAGCATGAAAGCACAACATGCAATCCAACTGTAATGGCTTTAGGGGTTGCTTGTGCGTAAGTTACCGCCGCTCTGGGCTAGGTTGCCTGGTTAAACCGTTTCTGTCTGGACAGCCATCCACTCCGTGGCTGTTCAGTCGCTAGCAGAATCCGTCAGTGGGCGTTTCTTGAACCTCTTCCAGCAAAGAAGTTCTTTGACGCCAAGTCGCCGCCTACTTTCCCTGCGCGGAAGTCTTCTGCGCAGGGTGGGTGTGGGCAGCGGAGGACCTGTGCTCTCCTCGCTGGTCTCCTGCGAAGAGTCCTGGAGCCTCCTCTCCGCTTCCCCCATCGGCCCCCCTCTATCCCTGGTGTTGCGCTGATTTTCTTCCCCAGCCGGAGACCTGCCTCTCTCCCTGCTTGGCCCCTCTCCAGCATCGCTGTGGAGCCTCGCCTCCTCCTCTAGTTCCGATGGCAGTTCCCTGACACCAACCATAAGTGAATCATCCGTTGGCACAGGGATAGAGAAGCTGTGGTCCTACAAGTGTCACTCCAGCTCCCATCAGCCTCACCCATCATGGCCAATGACCAGAATACAATGGGAAATGTGGCCCAGCAATATCTGGAGGGCCACAGTTCCCCCATCCCTGCTCTAAGGCTCTCTTTGCGTTTGGCAAAAGCATGGCAAAACAGAGAGGCTGGGAGGCAAATTGTAGCCAGAGAGGAATTTTCAAAATAGGCTTGGCAGCAGGGTTGCAATAAGGAAATTTGCCCAAATCTACACTCAACATGGGTTGTCATACGTCCGGATTTTGCTGGACGTTTAAGCGATTCCCACTCGGACACTGTTTCTAGCAGCCAAATCCTGGAATTTCCAGGGGTATGGCATCCCTACTTGGCAGTCAGTTTGGTCTCCATTTAGCCAATTATATGTGATAATATAGGAAAGTGTGTTACTAGATGAAGTTTGCACTCTGCAGGCCTAGATACTGGTTGCTAGCTACTACCAGAGATCTTCTTTCCTCCCTCCTGATTCAAGCATGTGACTAAAGAGGCAATCCAGCTGTCACAACCCAATTCTGTGCTATGTTTGGCTTGGGGAAGGCTAACCTCTATCTACCCCATATGGTCTCTCAGCTGTGTGGGGGAAAAAAGAATATCAGCAGGTGCAACTTGGCATCTTTAAGCCTGTGGAAGTAAAGTTCACAAGTAGGGTGTTATGCTCACAGCCACCCTCTGAAGTTTGCCTCTGGGTACCTGTCAATCTTTGATCACCTGCCTCTCCCTGCATAGGTTCCATTCTTCACAGATACAAGAAGTTGCATATTGAGTTATATATGCCACAAATTTGTCTAAAAATCCTTTTCCAACTAAAGTGCCAAAATAAGTCTCTTCTGAATGATGAGAACAGGGGGAGAAGAAAATGGGGATGGCATCATCATAGCACAAAGCTACTGCAGAATCAAGTATGAAGAACAAGGAAGGACAGACACATGCTAGACGGAGCAATCTATTGATTGAATTTAAAGCATTTCTAAATCACTTGATATTTAAGCATTTCCGAGTGGTATGCTAAAGTGCCACTTAAAAGTAGATGAAGCTGGCACTGAGTAACAACAGGGCTCAGGGAAAGGCTGGGCAAGAAGATATGTGTTCACTCAAGATGTCTGAAGCAGCTGATGGGTGATGCTCCGTTTGTGGCAGAGGGAGGGGCATTGTCAAATAAATAAATAAATAAATAAATAAATAAATAAATAAATAAAGCAAGCAAGCAAGCAAGCAAGCAAGCAAGCAAGCAAGCATAGGGGCAATGGCAGAAGATGGTCATTTTTGGGTCACAGCCATGTGATATTCTGTAAGGTGCAGTGCCATGAGCATAATTTCCCCAGATGATACAAGTAATTTACAGGTCTATACAGGGACAGGTGGGCGTTCAGGTGACCTGGTCTTCAGGGAACCTAAACAAAGGGTGTGTGACCCAGGATATATATGAAGTCAACACATTTTGTGGCTGTGGGTTTGGGGATTCTTCTCATGCATCCATGTGGCTTCCTTTGCTTTTTAAATGATGATTTAATAAGTTACTCTGTGAAATTGCAATAACTGGTTGGTTGAGAGAAGTTGTGACATTTGGGGAGTAAGAGATGACCCTCAAAATAAGGGCCAGTTGGCAAGGCAACTCTGGTTTTGGTGACACCCTGAAACAGCCACATCTGAATTTGACATAGACCTTTGGGTTGCCTCGCTAATCTTGCAAGCAAGGTACCACTGAGATGAACTCAACATGTGTCCTGAGGACCTCTCTGCCAGCAAAGTGAAATCCAGCCTGTTTTGTTTTCCCTTCCTTCTGGGAGACAAGGTGAGGAATTTCAAACCCTCAGATCAAAGGGCTCCATGGTACCTTGTGTTTGGTAGATCTGGCCCCAGCTGTTAAGGATCAGGCTTC
This sequence comes from Podarcis raffonei, assembly GCF_027172205.1. Taxonomy (NCBI): domain Eukaryota; kingdom Metazoa; phylum Chordata; class Lepidosauria; order Squamata; family Lacertidae; genus Podarcis; species Podarcis raffonei. The sequence continues at coordinate 82,342,524 of NC_070602.1, forward strand.
CCCTGTGGGAAACAAAAGGAGCAAACTGGAACCGTAAACCAGGAAAGAAGGCTCAAGAAAATTAGCTTCCAGGCCTCTTGCTTCCAGCAAACAGGAAAGATAAATACTGCTGGGCAGGACAAATAAAATGCAGATGGCAGTAAGAGTCATTCTAAGCTTTGCTACTCAATGAGGATGTTAACAATTGGGAGAGGGTGATAAATTCTGTTGCTCAGGATGACAATGTACAACTGAGGAGACAAAAGTAAGTGACAGGGTCTTCCATAAAGAAATGATATAACCTACTCTAATTTTAGGAGAAGTAGGTTTGAGACTGGGACCTAGATGTTCTGCCACTGAGCTACCGTCTTTCCCTTTCTTTATCTCCCAAATTGCTGTCGTGGCATCTGCCTGCAATGGCCTAGGAAACGATGCTGATTCCCCCTTTGGAACAAACAGGAGCACTGTGGCTGATAACTCTTTGGCACTCTTGCAGCAGGAATTTTCTGCCATGTGTCTTCGGGTTGTTGACGGCTCCCTGGAGAGAAGACCGGTCTCTGTCTTCTTTAGCATCTGTGAGCCAGGGCTACATGGCCTTGAGATAGCAGCATTAAATCAGTCACGAACCTGTGACATGGACAAACAGGAAGAATAAATATCTCTGGGGCTGTGAGCAGGATAAGGTGACAGTCAAAAGGATGCAAATGTTATTCTGAAGTTCCTCTTAGAGTTATTGAGGCACAGCCGAATGTCCTGTGTGTGAGATCCAAGTTGAAAATGGGAAGAACAAAAAGACCCCTGGGAAAAGGGCTTTGTGGGGGGTGGAATGCAACCCCTCAAATGGGAGCCAGTGTGGTGTAGTGGTGAGGATGTGGGAGCCTGGGAGATCAGGGTTCAAATCCCCATGAACCTTATCTTGGGCCAGTCATTGCCTCTAAGCCCAACCTACCTCACAGGGTTGTTGTGAAGATAAAATATGGAGGAAGAGGACCATATTTTAGAGGGCCAGTGTGGTGTAGTGGTTAAGAGCGGTAGACTCGTAATCTGGGGGACCGGGTTCGTGTCTCCGCTCCTCCACATGCAGCTGCTGGGTGACCTTGGGCTAGTCACACTTCTCTGAAGTCTCTCAGCCTCACTCACCTCACAGAGTGTTTGTTGTGGGGGAGGAAGGGAAAAGGAGAATGTTAGCCACTTTGAGACTCCTTCGGGTAATGATAAAGCAGGATATCAAATCCAAACTCCTCCTCCTCCTCCTCCTCTTCTTCTTCGTCATATATGCTACCTTGAGCTTCTTGGAAGAAAGGTGAGATATAAACATAATAATAAATAAATACATCTCTACCAGTTCAGTGGGAGCACAATGTATTTCCTCACTACACATGTACCAGCAGCTGGGGTGTTAACTTGCTTCCAAACATAAAAGCTGGGAGGAATGATAGCACTGGCATCTTTATTGAGCTATCCACTATTACTCCAAAATCTTGTTCCTCGTCAGACACTGGTTCAGGCCCCAAGAACACATATGTGAAATTTAGAATTTTCCTGCCTCAATGCATGTCTGCCATTTTTCTATCCACTCACTCAGTTTGGAGAGGTCTTTTTGGAGCTCCTCACAATCCCTTTTTGTTGTATCCATACTGAACAAGTTGATACCATCAGCAGACTTGGTCACCTTGCTGCTCACCCCATAACTCTAGATTTCAAAAGCTCAGGTCCCAATAGTGATCCATGGGGGGCTCCACTTTCTGCATCTCTCCATTCAGAAAAATGTCCATTTATGTTGATTCTCTGCTTCCTGCTACAAAAGGACCTCACCTCCATTTTCGGAGGCAAATTCCAGGACATGTCCTGGAACACCAGGACGCATGGCAGCCCTATCTTATTCCATGATTTTTAAGCTTAGGGCTCATCCACACTTACATTTGTGACATGATTTTTAGGCATAGGTCCAAGAGGCTTTTCATTTGCCTCCCCTTTCCCCTGTGCATCCCACTGTTTACAAATGTCAATCGGGTTTTCTGCAGATTGATGCTTGTTTCGATTCACCTGTAAACAACAGGTTTTCCTGGGGAAAGTGACAGAACAAAAGAAATGCCTCTTGGACCTGTGCCCAGAAATCATGGGACAAATGGAAGAAATCAAGGGATAAAGGGAAGTGTGGGTGACTGAGTCCTTACAGGAGTCTTTGGTGAGATACCTTGTTGAAAGCTTTTCGAAAGTTCACTGTACCACCTCTTTCTATAGCCTTGCTGCCCGTCTCAAATAACTCTTAAAAAGTTAGTAACACTGGCAGAGGAAGAGGAGTGCGGGGGGAGCGCACCGCCCCTGGCACCACGATCCCGTTGGGGTGCCATCGCAGCTGCTCCCCTGCCCACGCTGGGTGCCATGCCCCTGCAGGTGGCGTGCCACACCCCCAGGACACGTCCCACACCCCCAGGACGTGTGCCAGCCCCGCCCCCACCTGCTTACCGCCCCCCGGTGCTGGAACATGAAGCTCTGCCACTGGTTAGTAAGACAGGACTTAATTTTTTATTTAAATAATAGAAATTATTTCTAGATCTGCATAGATTAACATATGCAATTAGGGAAATCGGCCACCTGTTTTGTCCTCTCCCCCCCCCCCCGGCAACATGTTACTGATCACCTGAGTTGGGGTAGTCTAGCAGCAACTGAAATGTGGATCTCCTTTCCTACCTCCCTTGAAGTGCATGATGGTATTTCAGATTCAGAGCAGGCGCAAATGCTGAAAGTGTGGGTAGAGACAGGGGCATCCACTCCACTTCAGATGTCTTCAGGAGCATTGCCCTCCTCGCCCGTGTGTTGTGTGGGAGTTTCTGCTAGGGTTTGATTAAATGTGACTAGAAGAACCCTCTTTGTGATCTGATCACCTGACAAAGCAAGGTCCCTGGTTGTGCAAAGGAGGCTACTCCCATTCCAGCAAGCACAGGCAGAAACCTCTTCCAGATTTCCTTGGGCAATGTAAGGGTGGTTGGGGACATGTGCAAAGACTTTGGGAGTGGGCTTGCAGGCGTGCCCTCCATTCCCATCCACATGAGGATGCAGTTGTTCAGGCCAATGGAAGCCGTCTGCACATGCGACGGCCGTGTCATATCCACAACAACCCCGTAAGGTAGGGCGGGCTGAGAGATGATCAGCACTCTGACCACTTTGCCACGCTTCCTCTCAATGTGCTTTACATACATTATTGCAATAATCTTGAAGCTCAACAACTTTGCCAAAAAACGCTCAGCAACTTTTGTGTCCCTATTTTCACTTTTTGACATATGGCAACCCTATCTTAGAGGTAAGTCAGAATGCCTACCCTTAATGAATATTGCTATGTACAAGTAGTCTTGGAAAAAATTATATGCATTTGCCTTGTAAGTGGGTCGTGCGAGCAAAGACAGGTATTTACAGCTAGACCAACCCTTTGATTCCCAGCATTTTCTAGAAGACAATCAGGGTGGTGTATACTAGTGCAGTTAGAAGTGTTGCAGGGTGGACAAATGTAGGCCTAATAGTAATTAACATTGGCTAATTAATCCAGTACAATATTTAAACAGAGATTCAGGACTACTAGCCTTGAATTGAAAAGACGCTTGAGAATTGATGGCACAGTAACCTAAGCTCCCGCCCCCAGTAAGTTTTGTTTGCCTTCACTTCTGTTACTTCCTCAAGTTTTCTGGCCAAAATCCACCTTTAGCTTCACAATTAGAAAGGTCTGATGCAGATGAATGAGCTGAGGAGATGTGAATGGAATCTGTTGCCAGCACAATGCATCTGGGGATGATATAAGATATATTGTTGTTCCTTGGGGGAGAAAGCAGGGCAAGGCAAGCCTTCGTAAGGTAATCTCCGCCAGGACATGAGTGCCAGCTGCTGTTTGACCTCTGAGACTTGTGGCCTCCAAATACACAATGTTTGCAGTGACCTCTGACTCCTGCTAATGTTCAAATGCTGTTTTGAGTCCACAGTAGAAGGAAACTTTAAAATAGAAACCAGTCGCTCTCCACACGCCTGGCTCCTACCTTGCATTACCCAGCGTCTTTAACATGAAAAATCTGTGGATGCCCACAGGACTGACTAGGGAAATGTGGAGCAGTCTACCGCCACTGTGCCCGTGCTGTGCCCATGTTGTGCCCACACCATGCTGAGCTTCCACTGCCTTGCCCTTCTCTCTCAGCAGGAGTGCCAACTTGGCCCCATGACCGTGGGTGCCCAGGGCCATAGGTGCCATGCAATGTGCATGGCCCTGGCACCAAAATCTGTGAGTGCCCAGCCCCTTCATGGGGAATTCTGAGGGTGCTCTGGCATCCAGGGCCCCAAGGAGTTGGCACCTATGCCTCTGAGCAAGCAGCAGTGATGCACGGTTTTGGGAAGGCAGATCAGCAATACAGCCCCTCCAAGGCTGGCTCATTGGCGGCACACATGGTTCTTCCCCCACTTTTTATCCTCACAACAACCCTGTGAGGTAGATTAGGCTGAGAGATGGGGAATGGCCTAAGGTGACTTTGGTGAACTTCATGGCTGAGTAGGGAGTGGGGATTTGAACTTGGGTCTCTCCAGACCTGGTTCTAAGTATCCAGTCCGTTTTTACACTTCAAAAGCCCACAACCATTTGCCCAATTTCAGGCAATTCTTCCCTTCTGCCAGCAGCAGATACTCTATCCACAGCCTCCCCATGATACATTTTTCCTCTTGGACCCAACAGATATGCATTTTAGGGGGTCACAGGAAGAAGGAACGGATAGGAAACTTTCCCTTCATGAACTTCCTCAACTTTATTCTAGAACCCAGACTAATGTGGTTTGATAGCTTGAAATGAGGCCTCTCAATTGGTATGTTTTACTGATGCATGATTAATTGAAAATGTACTATTTTTGTTTTCAAGTGTATTATGAGACCATTTTCTGGGTTATGGCTATGATTTCACATTGTCCTGCACTCTACACTTTTCTGTGTTGAGTGTTTGTTCGCTGAGCTCTCCAAATAAAAGAGCCAGAGAAAAGGGGTATGTTTTCATTATTGATCTTTACATTCATTGCGATTTAAGTGGCATTATTTGCTTGTTACTATTGTAGTTCCTGAAATGGTTCTTTTTGTTGCAAACATGATATTGGGAGAAATGGTTCTTTTCTTTCAGTAAAGCATAAGGGGACAAACCCCTTTGTCCGTGTTAAGCAAATGTGCTCTCCAGTTGCAAAAAGAGCACCGGCAGTCCTTGTACCTCACATTGCATGGGAATTATACAAAACCCCCAAATCTGTGCAGTTTTGAAATCAGGAGTAAAACTCAGTGCAGTTTCGAAAGGTGCAGTCCACAACCTTGAATCAAAATGTTGTCCAATTGTATCCAAACATAGATAAAGGCCTGCTCCTTAATCTCAGGAACCATCATGCAAAATTTGGCTACAAGCTCTTAAGAGGTGTGCAAGTGCATAATCAACAGACAAATAACTTTCCAAAATAGACAGAAATTCGTACAAAAGCATTTTTGACAAGTAGAGTGGAGACTTTCCCTTCATTTCTGCTATGGTCAGATTGTTGTCGTTGCAAAAATTTTCTAATGTGGTTAGGTTTATATACTTCACATTTTTAGCTTTTCAAAAGACTTTTCAAAATGGGGTGGAATATAAACCTGGCTGCATGCGATGGGTACATTCATAATAAACTCTAACCATCAGAGAATAGTGGGAAACTAAAGACACTAGGAAGAGAGTTTATTGTGTGTGTGTCCCCCAAGTTATGAGGAAAGCAAACTTTATACATCCCTTTCCTGTTTTATTTTCTATTGTGAAAGGGAATCTTCACAGGAACCCCCAAATTAACCCCTCAGTGAAAACTGATGAAAATTTCCAGATGAAATTCTAGGAATTTTGAGGCTGACTTTTTGCACCAATGGCAGCATCAACCATGCTAACCCATCTAGTTCCTTTTGAGGTGGGCTGGGATTCACAATTGGAGAGGGTGCTGGTGTGCTCAGGTCCTCCTTGCCAGCTTCCCATAGACATGTGGTTGGCCCCTTAGAGGCCAGGATGCTTGGCTAGATGGGCCTTTGGCCTGATCAAGCGAGGCTCTTCTCAAAGCTGTGCTGAAGAATAACAGGAAGCGTGATCAGGAGAAAGAACCAGGGAAAACACTCCTAATGCACTCTCCAGACTGCATGTGGCTTTTTGTTTTTTCCCTTTATAGCTACAGAAGGACTTTTCTTTCCGTCTGGCCACCGGGACTCTGCGTGAGCAGGAAGGCACATGTACAGCAAGGAAAAATCTGCCACATCCCTGTAGGCATTCACTTCTTTGAACATCCTCTTGCTCACAGAAGACCACAAAGCTGCAAGTTCGCAGGAACGGCTGCATATGCATGATGCAGGCATTGTGCTCAAAGTTATGGCCACCCAGGCTGAATGGACGGGTAGGCTGGCAGTCTCCAAAAACACTGTTGCACAGATATAAACAGAAAAGCAGACTTGACACAGACACCCTGCAACCCATGACACTGTCATTCAGGACTCCTCGTAAAGATGCCAAGCGCAGTGTACACTCATACATGAATACACATTGCTTGACTCCTCATCACTCGATGACTCCGAGATGAACATGAGAATGGACCCACTGACAATGTCATTATTTGAGGTGTCAGCTATTGGCGGTATTTGATCTTTGATGACCCACTCGCACATGAAAAGCACTCACTGGGTGTTCCAGTCAAGTAAGAGATAATGCTGTATTGTCATTGGTGGAAAAAAAGAAAAAAAAGGCCTTGACAGGATACATAAAACAATGAATGACAAGGAGAACAGGGTCCCTGAAACATGTGGCTGGTTGCCCTTTCCTTTGATTTTGCCAGCATGGGATCCACATGGGGTTTGCCAGGCATGAACACACCACAATAGATGGGCTGAATTTGGCTTAGTTGTGCATTCATGAGTTTCAAAAGAGGTATGGCAAATAATAATATGCAGCCACCAAATCTACATCTGTATATTGAATCTACATAGATTTAAAAACTACATGAATCCCTAGGTCTACGGAGAAACAATTATGAATGTTTCAATTTATTCTGGAAAACATGTCCATATTTTAAGTCACCTTACTTTGTGCAACCATATCTCTCTCTCTCTCTCTCTCTCCCTCCCTCTCTCTCTCTCTGTGTGTGTGTGTGTGTGAGAGAGAGAGAGAGATGGAACAGAGCCACCAAAAGGGAAGGAGAATGAAAAGAGGAAGGAAAGCCTCATAGAGAGGAAGCAGAACATCATGAGAGATAGCTCAAGATACTCTTAAGAGGAAGTATCACAAAACACAAGATTTTTAAAAAGAAAATACTGTCCCTTGTGAAAGTTTTAGTTCATGCAAAAATGTTATCTCCTTTTGGAATTACTTGTTGGCAAACAAAAGTGCCAGACTCTGAACTTTTAGTTGCTTGTGTTTTGAATGCTCTTTGATTTTGCCCCCAAACAGTTGTGAATACCCGTGAAAATGTTATAGATGCACCCCCTTTTAACTATTTAAAAACCGTAAGACAAAGTGAAACAAAAGAAAGATTTAAGTGCAAGTTAATTCCTCCCCTCCAGAGTTCTTTGTGTGCTACGATGTGCACATGGAGCCCCTTCAGGAATGGGTTCCTTTCTAAGGGCTTTTCTTATGTTCTTATGAGGTCCCCATGCAATAGAGGGGCCAAACTTGGCTTGCAAAGTTGCATCTCCTTCTATTGAAATGCCCAGGATATCTTTTGTGAGCAGTGGAAATCCTGAGTCCCTTTGCATTTGCTGGATATGGAGCAATTATGTTGATCCCTCCCCTCAAAAACTTGTATGGTGGTTGGCGATCAGTCCATCCATTATTTTAATCAGGCTGCCTGACTTGAAAATGTCCCAGAAATCTGACTGGAATTTGTTTGCTGGTTGAAATGTGTAAGCGTTCACTCTATGGCATCTTCATAGGGCTGCTATATGTTCAGATTTTCCCAGACATTACTGGGATTTCAAAGGTGGAATTGACATGGGGGGGGGGGATTTTCGAAAGGAGGTGCTTTATCCTGGATCTTAGGCAACCCTACTTCTTCATGGATAACATGAGAAAATGTGTGTGTGTGTTTGTGTGTGCGCTTTAAATGGAATTTCCTCTTTTAATCCATCAGCTGAGGATCAAATCGGCTGCTAAGATTGTACAACCTTTGCGCTACCAATATGAGCTGCACTGATTTTCTAGAATGTGGGGTGGGAGTATTCAAAGTGCAACACTGACAGGTGGGAGGATGTGTGTGATGAACCTTTAGTCAGTCTGTAGAATACCCATCCCACCCAATTTTCCCCTAGCAGGTCCCACCCTCCAGTGGATCAGTGTTGCATTGGTTAAAGAGGAGCAGTTTTTGAATAATGGGTGTGCATGTGTGCATGACAGAGAGAGAGGGAGGGAGGGGGAGAAAGAGGAGGGGGGAGAGATGGAGAGAACATATGAAAAGCCCTGCTGGATCAGACTAAAGTCCTATCTTGTCTAGCATTCTCATAGTGACCAACCATACTTCTCATAGCAGCCAACCAAATGCCTATGTGAAGCCCTCCAACAGGGGATGAGAGCCATAGCCTTCTCCTTCTCCAGATCTTCAGCAACTGGTATACTGCCTCTGACACTGGCTTTCATGACACTGATCAGTGGCTTTCATGAGAAAGTACGAATTAGTACTTCCTCCTACTGACCTATGGTTTGCTTTAAATGTCCCTGCATAGCCTATAGGAAATTGGCTCAGCTCACGCTGTAATTTTTAACATAGGGGTCTTACTACTTTGAGACTTTGGTGTGCGTGCGTGCACACACACACACACACACACACACACCTATGACTTTTGCTTCCAAACTTTCCAAGTTCTCATGCATGGCTTCTGTTCCTTTTCCACTTTCAGATCTTGGTGATCTTGAACCTCTTCCTGCCACAGGTTGTGCCCTTGCCAGATGCTTTGAATGTAAAGGGATGTTTGATCCTATCTCTCGGTTAACAGTGCTCTCTGAATCTCCAACAAAAAGAGGCAATACCAGGTTCATAGAGTTTGATGGAGGGGAAAGAAGTGCCCAGACCAATTTTGACCATACTTTCAGTTCCAAAACTGTCCTGTGAATGTAAATTTTTGGAATTGCACCAAATTCAAAATGTAATTGTGATAGTCAAAGCTTTCTTTCAGCCGGAGCTCACCAGAGCTCAGCTTTGGCACCTCTCAGGTGGGCGCCATTGCCATTCTAGCAGAACAAGGGAGAAGTTAATGGTGAGCTCCAGCACCTCTTTTTCTAAAAAAACCACAAAAACACTGGTGATAGTTAGATCCTGGGCTATGGAATCCTGGCTTGGCCATCATTCAAATAAGATTATTGATGACTGGACTATGCCCTCAGAGTTGCATAGCAAAATTTGAATATATATAATGATATGCAAATTTGATCTTAGTTTTAAATATTCAGTGAAGCCCTGTAAGTTCTCCACATATCTTCGTTCAACAGACAGCTCAGTTCTGCTTATCTCTGGAGAACAGATGCTGTTGGTTCACAAAGCTCCAAAGACTTAGCTCTGAAATTCCTTAAAACATATTACAAAGTTGCATAGAGCCTGACAGATCTAGCATCAGGGAGCACTATATTTATGGATGAGATGCTGCAATTCTGAAGTGGGCTGTTTTGCTTTTGGATTTTTTTTTATTTGACAGCTTTTTGGAGAAAAGAGAGAAGACAGCATGTGTTAGTAAGACACAGGGCTTGTCCACACTCCTGTTTCTCCTGGGCCTAGAAAGCACCCGAGCAAGCAGTTGTCCTGTGCTTTCGATGCTTGGATCCTTTCTAGGCAGTTTTGCTTTTACCCTACTGGTTTCCCCTAGAAAACCCACTCTTTAGCACCAATTTGAGGGAAGCCAGCCTTAAGAGATGCACCAGCAAAATGTGCTCAGCTTACAAGCAGAAGCATTTATGTCCCACTCAATTAGGATACGTAAATGCTCAGTTGCTGCTTTTTGCTGGATATCTAAAAAACACAAAATCATCTTGGAGTGATCCCTGTGTCTGAAGAAATATGCTGAATGCAAAGAGAGAAGGATAATACATGAAACTAGCTCAGAAGGCATGGCAAAGCTTATTTCTGCACTAATAGATTCCACCCCCCTTTTATCAGATCCAGACTTGACACAAAAGAGTACTCATAACTTTAATTTAGAAGCAGACCTGGGAAGTAGATTCCCAGCCTCTAGGATCAGGGTATCAAACTAGGTTTCTTTCCAGAAAATATATTCTCACACAGCTATGCCTACACCAGCAAAATGCTGCTGGTCAGCTCCACACTGATTACATAACTGCCCCGTGTGAGCTGAATTGCAAAAGGTTGTGAATTGATGTTGGTTCCTGCTCTATATCTGGGACATTTTGCTTGATGCAGATGGACATGAGGATCTGTGCTGAGACCAACATTTATTGCTCCGCACCTGACCCACTTTGAGTGACTATGCAATGGGACAGTAAATGTGGGAGGAGGCGTGACGTGAGCATGTTATGGACAATCATATGACCTCCTTCTCACTAGCTGAACTCACTAGCTGAACTACTGCTCAGGTTATCAAAATGCCCTTTTGGTCATTGCCAGCCCCTGACTTCCCCCAAACAAGTGCTGGATTATGATCTCTCTCTCTCTCTCTCTCTCTCTCTCTCTCTCTCTCTCTCTCTCTCTCTCCCCGGTATACCACATTGATCCTCTTTAAACAGGAACCAACTATGTCAATGCAATCAAAAACCAAGACGCAGCCTGAAAGGCATCCTGATGTATAAATGATGCTTGTTATTTTAATGAGTTTTGGAAAGATTGGACAAAAATCAAGTCAGTCTTGCTGGGATGAATGAGATCTACTGTTTTGCATTGCTGTGCAAAACTACAAGAAAGAGAGGAACCTACTTATCACAGGCCAGCAGACATTATTCTCAATATACATAATAGAAAAAAGAAGTACCAGATGCCATTCTATGTAGTAGTAGTTGTTGTTTTTAACTAGAGCAGACCTATGTTGCTTTTTTCTGTTGGAAAGATCTCCAAATAAATTTTTCACTAGGGTGGCATGAACTTTCAGTATGAAACTGAGAGCTGCCCTTAGCCATGGCTGTCTGTGGATGTTGTTCTATTTTCTGCAACTCTAGATTGAAAGCCCATTTTCTCAGTGTGGCCATCAGAGGGACAACCAAGCCAATACCCATAAAAAACTGCAGTGGGGCTGAGATCCTTAAGCGCACCTTGAAACAGTCCTCTGCAGTTCATGACAGCTAAATACAGGCAATTCACTACAGCGTATGGGAACAATAATGCAATTCTAGCTTGCAAATGAAGGCCTATCAGAATTTAGCCCTGAATAAACCAGTTTCCAGATCCTGAAAATCACATAAAGGCAAACATTTAGGGTCATTTGATATCACCCCCCCCATCACAGTGCTCCCCATCACTTGGTAGTGAGATCAGTGTGAAAATGTGATTTTTGTGAAGGGCATGTGACGATTTCTTAGGTTTCCCGAATCTATAACAGTGTCAGAGATAGTCCAACACGTTCTGATGTCTGAAGCTGAACACTGAAGTGCTTCCCTCGTGGTCGAATTGATCATCACCATCCATATAAATGATTGACAACTTGCTGCCTGACATCCTCTGCCTGATGCAGGTTGCCTCACCCTAAAGAATGAAAAGGTTGGCTGCGGTTGGTGAAAATACTCAACTCCAAGCTGATCTCACCATGGAGTGTTTGAGGGGGAAAGATCCTAGCATGGCACATGAAGAAATGATGGTTATGTGAGTGCACTCTGAAAAGATTAAGAACATTTTTACCTGCTGTCTTCCTGATTTGGGTGAGACTGGGTGAGAACAGTGGAAGTGCTCTGTCCTCCCACCCTCCTCTCTCCAATCCCCCCATCCCTGCAGCTTTCAGTGTCTTGTTTGGTCCTATTTCTATGCAAAACCTAAAAAAAGTACAAGTTTCAAAATACGTTAGCTATGCTCAGCGCACACAGAAATCTCTAAGAGATAGTTATAGGCTTTATAAGGTGGTTCCCCAGCAGGGAACATTGGCTGTGGTCTTATAGTTTAACATGCCAGCTAGGCATCTGAATCCGCATGTCCGGCTTTGTTGCTATGAGCCTTGGCACGGTGAGTCTGGATGGGAACAATGATGCGCAGTCATCGATGAAGGTCCTTGGCTGCATTCGTCTGGTCTTCAGACCAATTTATAGGAGGCGGATTTGCAGACTGAAGACTGTGTATGTAATGGTTGAAGTTGAGATGAATTCAATTTGAATCCCGCCCCTGACATAGGCTTCCTATGTGACCTGGGAAATGCATTGCCTCTTTTTATACTCCCATATGAATTTGCCCCTTTGCTCGCACCTTGGTGGCTTTGCAAGGATAATGGCAGATGAAAATGTTCTGGGGGATGCTGAATGCATGGAGACAGCAAAGGGCCGTGAGAATCAGATGGCTTTGGCCAGAGTCACCTTCCCTTCCAATGCAAACTTTCTTCCCTCCAGAATAGTTGGTTGTGATCAAGAGAAACAAGCAGTCTCCAGCAGAACTAAGCTTCACAAGTCCTTCCAAGCTCCCCCTCACTTGGACTGTGCCTTGCTGCTTTCAGCCCTGACTTGTAGCACCACCTGCTGCCCGAGCTTTGAGTGCAACAACAAAACAACAACTCTCAAACCAGGGACAAACAGGCTGCTATTTTAGGGTGGGATTCAATCACATACTGGCAAATTCAGGTTGCACAATTCTAGTCGACTGGATTCCCCCCCTCCCCCATAAGTGACAGGAAAGTGCACTGGTGCATGTAACATTTGCTTTGTTACAATGTTACAACGTTGTCTAACCTCCCTGCGAACAAATCAGAACGAATAAATTGCCAGCGGCATCTAATCTCCCTGCAGACAAATTAGGAAGGACAAATGTTCAAGAAACAAGTCTGGAAGCACCCTTAAAGTGCTCATTCCATCTGGGGTAATAGGAATCTGCAACCAGGAATGTTTGGCACCCTCGCCAAATTAGTCTAAAACAGTTCTGAAGAAAAACAAAGCTGCAGATACTAGGGAGGATTTGCAAACCATAATATATCATATCCCTACATGTTTCAAAAAACCAGGCAGCCCTTCACTCCTTGGGCAAGATCTTACCACGTTATCCCCATTAAAAACATCTTTCTCCAGAAAAGTTTTAGCATTGGCAGCTTTGGGTTTCCCCTTTGTAGCCTATATTTTTTCCATTCATGGTTAATTTCAAAGGGAGTCTGCCAATATCATTGGCTCCGGTCTATAGCCTCGGTCTAACCTCAGCCATGTACACTTCAGACCAACTTGGCTAGACTGTGCACTGTCTCCTCCCTTCTGAGCTAAACACTACTGGCAAGGGAACTTGTTTTAAGGTTTCCCCTCCTGTGATATAGTGATTCTCTGTGGGTCACCTATAGAGGGAGATTCTTCTCAGGGGAAGGACTCCACGAAAGGCCACCTAAACCAAAAGCCATATACAGCTAGCAAGGAGCCAGCCACAAAAGCATGAGACACTTGTATAAATCGTAGCACCATCTATGCTAAATAATTAGCAGTTGGACTGGAAAGTAGTTTTATCTGAGGTGGGTTCTCTGGCCCTCATATTTTTGGGGGTCTCCAAAATCTGCTTGGGGAGCTTGATGGCACTGCTGCAAATAAGAATAGATTGAGAGACTGGGCCACTGGGACTTGTTAAGAATGGTTTTAAAAACACAGTTCTTTCATGCTTGGGAAAGAATGTATGCAATGATGGGATGGGATGGTTTGAGAGACAGAGCGCTTCAGACCTCCAAAGAGGAAACCTTTGATTTTTCCAGGCCAGTCAGTGTGATGTGCATGTGCAAAAGTGTGTTTATGCTACAGCCGTGCATTCAAGGCATTGACTGAGAAAGGTGCAACAAGGCGTGAGAGATGAGGAAAGCAAAGGATGGTGAATGGTTTGAGTGTCTATCAATGTCTTTCGGTCATTTTCCAGGACATGGCTTGCTGGCTGTTTCCAGTGCGAAGAGGATTGTACAAGGCACACTTCAATCTCCCTACCCTGGCTGGCCCCATCCCCTGTACCTAGTAAGGGCTCAGTCACACTTACCTTTCACCCTGTACTTTCTAGGCATAGGTCTGCACTTTAGAGTGCCATGTCCAAGCACTCCCCCCCCCCCAAAATCTGCTCTTCAAGCAAAGGCTGGAGAACTCGGTTGGTTGGTTGCCTGAATTGGCAATACAGATTTTCCGCAGATTGCCATTTGCTCTGGTTCAGAGCGGGTTTTCAGTGGTGGGAGCACTTGGACACTGCTCTTTCAAGTGTGGATTGTGCCTAGAAGCACAGCATGCGAGGAAGTCTGAATGAGCCCTCAGAAAGATTGGTGAGCGGCAGTCTGCTGCTCTTGTACAGGGGTTGGTGGTTGGGGGGTAGGCCCAAGGAAATGGCACACCAGGGAAAAGACAAGTCACTTCACTTTCCCTGAACTTGATAGCCCTTGGCTCCCCCCTGGCAGTGGGTGGCGCAGGAGCAGCAGGAAGGAGCAGGCCGTGTGGCTACATCTCCTCATCCTCACTCGCCTTGCTCCAGCGGTGGCAGCAATTGGCAGTGATGCCCAGCAGGAAATTGGTGGCCACAGAAGCAATGGAGACGACAAAGCCCACAAAGGCAATGAAGAGATAGTCATCCAGTGTCAAGGTCAGGTGGCAGGCCTTGAAGCTCTCCTCCGTCAGTGAAAACAAAGGGGCTCCTTCCACTTCGGGTGGCTCCCGGCACTCCACCAACTCAGTATCTGCAACAAGAACCAAGAGGGTCATGCCAGCACCCACAAACACAGAGCAACACCCAGAGAAGAGAGCCATTTCTCCTCCTTTCCCAACCCATGCCTCTCTGGTCTCATCAGAAATTATAGGAAGCTGCCTACAGGAAGATAGGAAATTAGATCCTTGACCCATCTAGTTCCATGATGTCAAAACTGACAGGCAACAGTTCTCCAGGGTTTTGTGAGGCAGGGGACAATCATAGTCCTACGTGCAAAGAATGCAAAGCAGATGCTCTACCAATGGCTCTTCAGAACCAAGAGGCAGGTGGCAATAAATTCTCTAACGTTTTCGTGACAAGGTATGTTCTATGAACACCCAGACTTCTAGCTGTAATTAGGGATGCAGGAGGAATTCAGTGTGGAATTTCTGAAACAATAGGTAAATCAAAACACAGCTATCCCCAAGGTCGGTTGGGAGATTATGCACAATGAGAGTAACAACAACAACAGCCAGAAATTGTGCAAAATTCAGTCAATATATGCACACTCTCCAAGACCTACAGGAGATTATGTACATTGACCAGGAAATGTGTACAACTATCCATTCATGGAGAGATTAAATGCACATTTTCTATGAGGTCTGGTAAATGTGCACAATGAGTGGTTGTTATGCACAGTAACCTCTCAATTCACATTACCCCCTGACATATACAAACAGCTACTTTAGTCTCTTTTTAATACCCCAGTTTCAGTGTTGTTTGCTATTCCACCCCATATGTGTGCAAGTGCCTCTTCCTCTCTACCCCTGAAGATACTCCCAGCCCCCCCTTATTACAGATGCTTATTATTATTATTAACTGGTATTCAGAAGCATCATTGCCCCTGACAGGGGAAGTAGAACATAACTATTAGGGATTGTATCACACACCAGATTAAATTAGGTAGATGCTTTCAAGAAATAACAACAACTGGGCTCATCTTAACCATTCTTCAATTTTCTTTCTTCTACCCCATCACCAGTCTATGATCTCTACCCACATCTCATTCTAATTTGTAACACAGACTATAAGACAGCCTTCTGCATCTTAGTGACCTCTGTTCTGGTTGAGGATGCTAGGAAACCATAATCCAAAACTTTCAGAGAGCACCAGGTTGGAGAAAGCTGCTGCAAGAAAACCAATTTACACCTGCAGTAGAATCACGCCGTGAAGCTTTTTTTCCATGGCTTATAACATGCCAGACGGGAGAGGTGTGTGTGTCTCATTTCTGAATGCCCCCCATCAGGAAAAAGCAAAACCAAACCAAAATCCTCCTTGCTCATAGACAACTAGAATGCTAGGGAGAAGGACTGCACACTGATATTCTCCCTGATATACAATGTTTCTTTGATCAGGGAGACTACGACTGGATCTACACTGATCTAAAAAAACACTAGGAAAAAATGTTATATAGCTCTCAATGCAATTTTCCATTGACTGCTGTACCGCGCCGCCTGGTGTCACATTTTATAACACATTTATAACATTATAACTCACCAGCGTAGATTAGTCCTACATGTGTATATCTGGTAGGGAGTAGGGCTGGGCGATATCTGGTTTTCAGCAGCTAAATACAGCCGTTCCTTGAAAGTTAAACAGAATCCGTTCCGGAAGTCCATTTGACTTCCAAAATGTTTGGAAACCAAAGCATGGCTTCTGATTGGCTGCAGGAAGCTCCTGCAGCCAATCAGAAGCCATGGAAGCCCTGTCGGACATTCGGCTTCCTAAAGAACATTCAAAAACTGGAACACTCACTTCTGAGTTTCCATCGTCCGGGGTCCCAATTTGTTAGGGAGCCAAGGCGTTTGAGATCCAAGGTATGACTGTACTGAAATATAATGATATATCATAATGTCTGGAATGTTTCCCAGCTGCTTCTTCCTCCCCACCTTAGGGAAACCGAGATATATTGCCCAGCTCTACTGAGCAAGCCTCCATACCACTCTGGCTCAGGAGAGTCAGAGGGGCAGAGAGGCTTCACTGAACTGCTCAGCTGGGGGACAGGAAGTCTCCCACCCCCCAATACCACTCCGGCTCACACTAGCTGAAGTGGTGTGGGGCTTCCTCAAAGGTGCAGATAGGTGCAGCTCAAGAAGGTACTTTGTCAGAACTTTCTCAGGCTCCATCTGTCTGCCTGCGCCTTTGCTGTCTGCAGGCAATTTGTCAATCCTTGAAAAAGCCAACTGACGTTTGCTCTGATTCAGCAGTAAAGAGTCAGTTTGGACTAGCGGAACCGAGTTTTGCAGAGGGTAACCACTACCTGAATGTTAAGCACTAATGAAAACTCACTGGGAAGTTTAGACTTGCCATCTTAAGAAACTATAAGAAGGTGCACAAGACAGATAATCTTCCTCCCTGCTTATGTTTGCTAAGAAGACATCACTACAAATAAATTGGATGAGGGCACCAAATCAGAAAACCAACAGCCACCCCGTGCATCACTGCCAAAGCTGGAGATGGATGGCATCCTTCTCCGTCATTGTCTGCTATACATCAATCACAGAGATGGCTGGGAAATGTAAATAGAATTGATGCTCCAAGGAGATGAGAATGATTGCTAAAGCAGGACTGCCTTCTTCTGGCTCCGCAAGGGCAGGATTTCCTGTCTCCAGGTCCCCTCGCTTGCAGCTCGTGAGATAAGCAAGAAGGTCAGGAAAGGACTAATGTCAGGGAGGGGAGAAAAAAATCAATAGAGAGTGGGAGAGGATGCTGATTTATGATTCCCAATGCGAGCTGGGGATCTGTCACTACAAGGACGCAGGGAGAGCAGAGCAGTGTGACGACACGTCACAAGGGCAGCTTGTACAGCACATCTCATTCCCATCTAGCTCTGACAAAATCTCGGCTTTAATGAGCAGAAAGCCTCGGTGTGCTTCTGAAAGGCCATTTGCAGCATGGTGGCAGTCACTAGGCAGCTCCACACATGGTGGCATCATTGTGTGGAAATCTGGTTTTCAGTGGCCTTCAATTATATGGTGAAGTGAGCATTGCCACTGCCAGCCTCCAGGTACCAAAGGGCTCATTCATCTGTCTCCTTGCTCCTTAAAAACTCTCTGTGCAATGGATCTAACCAGGGTGGATTTGATTTAAATCAAATCAATTTAAATCACGATTTAAATCATGATTTAAATCACGAGTCAGTAAGACTTGATTTAAATCATTTTTTTTTACAGAAAGACTCATTCTTGCTGGTATAATCTTAATATTTACAACCAGATGAAGGTTTCATTTTTGGAATAATGATTTTTCAGAGTAGTTTTTACAGTTATATCAAAAATTCCTGATTTGGTTATACTCTTAGAAATACACAGACCAATAATTATGAAATTATTGTGAGGTTTAATAAGTTAACTGTTTATATTTGGACAACTTTTCTGCTGTACTTTATCAGAAGGAGAATAATAATCATTTCCTTAATAACAACTTAAACAATTTATTTAGCTAAAACAATAACATTATAGCATGTGCATCCATGTTTGTTAAGTGATGTGATTAAACGTTGTTTTTTAAAGGCTTAGACTGAGTAGAAAACTATCTTCAGAAAGATTTTTCCTCCCAAAAGCATTTTATTTTAAAAATCAAATTTTAAAAAAAGAAATAAATCCAATTTAAATTAAAAAAAAAATCCGATTTAAATTTAGAAAAACCTGATTTTTAAAAAATTTCTGATTTTTATCCACCCTGGATCTAACCTCACAGAGGGCCAGTCGGCTGTTGCCTCTAGCCACATGGGGAGGTGATCCTCACTGTGCTCTTGGAAATCAGTGGATGTGAAGAGTCGGGTTGTGTGTGATGAGGTTCAGGCCTTTTTGTGTGTGCAGTTAGAGCTGCCACAGGACTTTTTAGCAGCCGCCATGCTGCACCTGCTTCTTTGCCCCACCTTTGTCCCATAAATAATAAAAAAGTGAGGCAGATGTGTGTGGATAAACTAGGCCCCAAACTATTAACATTAACAGAAGGAGATGGCAATGGGAACTGGCTGAGGCAGAGCTTCCCGGCATTTTCTGCCTGCCTCTACTCCATCTGGCGATGCCATTAGGTGTCGTGGGAGACTCCCCTGAGTAACTACCCCAAACCCCAGGACTCTGCATGTATGCAAGGTCCAGGGGGGCTCTTTTCCAGCTTCCATGTCCCAAAGTCCTGAGCGGCAAAACTAGGGAATCCCTTGTCCCCTCAGAGTGCTGACCAGTGACTATGTTTATAATCCACACTTACACTGTCCTGACCCTGTGACAGTACTTTGATGCCACTTGTTAGAAAGCTATCACCCAGACAGTCAGAAAAGAGTAGGAGAAAGAAAAACCCTGCTTCCTTCAGTCAAGGCTTATCCACACTTCCTCTTGCTCTTCCCATGGTGCTCTTTAATGCTCAGTTGGAGCAAAGGGGTTTTCCATGGACTGTTGCTTGTTCTGATTTAAAGCCAAAGAGCAGGTTTTCCCTGGGAAAGGAGAGGGGCAAGGGGGAAACTGCCCAGACCTATGCCTAGAAAGGGTGGTTCTAGTGGAAAATCACTTGGACTCAAGCTTTCTAGGCATGGGACGAGCCGAAGTGTGAACAAGCCTTGTTTGTTTCAGAGGCAATTTCTGCTCAGCTCTGAAGTGGCCAGATGTTCTTACCCTGACTCATATTCGAGGAGAAGGAGAGCACCTCCCTCCTCTGCCTAATAGTTCTAGTAGAGCAATTCTGATTAGTAACTTTAACAGGCCATTTGGTAGAGAATAGTGACCTGTTTAGTTAACCAAGTACAATCTGGAATAAAAATTGTAGCGATGTCTGCTGGCGATGCGACACTGGAAAAGGTACTATGATACATATATGGTGGAATTGTTTAAACATCAAACAATTTTGGGAAATAGTATATAACGAAATGAAAAAAATGTTCAGATATTCATTTAGGAAAACACCAAAAGGTTTTTTTATTGGGAATAGTACCAGGAAGCCTAAAGGAAGAAGACAAGACCTTATATTTATACGCAACAGTAGCCACAAGGCTATTGATTGCAAAAAATTGGAAAAGTGGTACTGTACCAACAAAGATAGAGTGGCTTGCCAAATTATTGGATAACCACAATATATCCAAAACAATGGGAGAAATTGGAAGGATCTCAAAAGAGAAGGCAGACAGGGACTGGAAGGTGTTTAAAAGATACTTGCAAAACTATATTGAAAAATCAGAACTCCTATTAGAATAAACAAGTTTCGTTTCAAATATTGGAATACTAAATAAGATGGATAACAATGTGTAATAGAAAAAGAAGTATGAAATTAGGTTAAAGGTGTGTGAAAGAAAGTAATAGAAGTGGAAAGAAATTGCAATTGAGTAGATTGGAAGTCTAACACAAAGGGTGAGGGGTGGTGGATGGTGATGGGAATTATCTGTGGGATTGAGTGTAGGTATGTTGTAGCTATGTAGGTATGTTGTATGCAATGTATGTTTGTATGTGTATTAATGTTGAATTATTTTAACAATAAAAATTTTTAATTTTTTTTTAAATCTGTCCTTTATTTGAATTTCTGTATAGCAGTTTTTGTGAACTGCAACTACAGATGCAGCAAAGTACCAAAATCTAATGAATTCACACACACAAATGCTGCATGGTTGGGGAAACTTACAACTGTCTCTAAACTTTTTTTTTTGCATTGTGTGGTTTATAATTCCTAGGAAACTGTGTAAAACAGACTGTTTCCTAGCATAGCAGGTCTAAATCAGGTAGGGAAATGCAGAATGCCTTACTCAAGGCACAGGATTCAAATCCCATGATCCAAAAATGCCCTTCTTAGCTGCTCTGAGAGAACTGCTGCTTTTATTTCAGCCGAGACAGAGACCCAACATTTTACCCAGAAGTTCACTATGTGTTGTGTAATAGGGAACAGAATGACAGAAATCCCCAAGGTGAAGCTAACAACTGGACTGCCGTGTAATTTCACCTACCTGACATGCACCGCTGGATCCTATTTCTCAACCACTTCAGCAGTGGCTCCATGGTGCAACCACACACCCAGGGATTGCCTCCAATCTGAAGAGTCACCAGGCCCGTGAGACCCTCCAGGACTTCAAGGCTGAGGAAAGACAGGCCCCCATAGCTGAGATCAAGGTCACGCAGTTGGACCAAGCCTCGGAAAGCCTGGGGGTGCACCTTCCTCAGCCAGGGATTGTGGCTCAAGTCAATATGCGCCAGGTTGTAGGCCTCTTGGAACATGTCAGCCACCACGTGAGTCAAGTTGTTGTAGCTCAAGTCCAAGTGGGAGAGGCGCTTGGATGCCAAAAAGAGTCCAGCGGGCAACTCAACCAGGGAGTTGTTCCGCAAGTCCAACACCCTCAGCTCAGAATAGCAGGTCAGGTATCCGGGAGGAATGGTAGCGATGCGGTTGTGAGCCAGGCTCAGGTTCCTGGTGTCCAACGGAAGGTCTGGCGGCACCGAAAAGAGCCGAAGCCCACTGCAATCCACAACCTGGCTGCGGCATGTGCACAGGACCGGGCAGCCGGTGACGGCACTGGCAAAGACCACCACCACTGCCACAAGGAAAGGGCTCAGTATCATGGCAGGGCAGCAGTGGGGTGCAAGCTGCTCTCCTCCCAGCTGGACACAGTGGGCGTTCATTTTGGCAAGCTAGAGGCTACATGGCAGAGGGAAGGCCAATCAGGATGGGGAGAGCAGTGGGCAGGGATGCAGCCCAGCAAATGGGAGCCACCAATACAGAAAGCCTGCTACATTCTGACTGGGAGGAAGGGAGGACATTGGACCCCTATTTGTCCTGCTCTTGAGGCACCTATGGGAGAACAATGTGCCAAAAAAGGGCTGTAAATGGGCCAGAAGCAGATGATTTCTGGTAGTTTTATTTAGCTGCCAAAAAAACTTTTTACTGTAAGAGGATGAAGAAGAGGAAAGAAATACATTTACCTGCATACATGCACATGTGACTACCTTGGTCTATGGAGATAATCTGTGTAAATAAAGCTGGTGGTTTTTACCCATGTTTGTTGAGCATTACATATCTTGAGCTTGAATTAAGAGACGATGTGTTCCTTTTTTTTTTACCTTGAGTTTGCTGGAGACATAGGCCTCTCAGAGAAGTTTTCTGTCACTCCAGAAAAAATATATAATCAGGCCCATAAATGTTGTTTCCAGTGACTCCACTTGTCGAGCATTGAAATGGTCTTCTTCTGGAGTCACTGAGGTGTCTTTTAACAGGAGCATTTATAAACAAAATGTGACTTTTGCAGGGTTCAATGGCTCCCCTTGCTTAATTTCCCATGTGCTGCTGTCCTGGTGTAGGCGGGGCCCTCTAGGAAAGGTGAGGAGGAACAATGGCTGGATACAAGCCACTTAGGAGTCTGTGGTTTCTCTTCTCTGGAAAGAAGGTTGGCCGTCATCGCTCAGTTTGGAACTACCAAAGAGCCACAGAATCCCATAGCTGCACGGATTCATGGTGTCTCTGACTTTGAAGTGCTGATGTGGAAGCCATGTGTGACAATGGCTACAGGATCCCAAAGGCCAAGGGCAAGAGGTTGTGATGCTGTCCTTTAAGCCTGGTCTTCTTTCTCAGCAGGTGTCAACAAGACTCTGACTGTGCAACCTGCCAATGAAAACGCAATGAGGATCAAAGGCACAGCAACCATGGTATTGATCAGCTTGCATGCTTCCCCCTGATGCTGCTAGAACCACAGTTCCCCAGCCCTTTCATATACTTCTTGTGGTTGCCTTCACTACAGTTCATCTCTTCCTTCACCTCGCTTTACAGTATCAGCCACCATGCATTTTTCACAAGTCGCAACAGCAGCCCCTCATTTCTGATCTGACATATTTCTGGGGACTCCACACAGCTTCCTCCTCTGTGTGTTTCTGATGTTGCAGTCATAGACTTTTGTGCAGAGAAGAAAAGCGGTGGGGGAGAGCTTTGGCATGGCTCATTTGGCAAAGGAGTACCTTCATGTAAAAAAAAAATATATGCCAAAGCGATCAGATTAAAATGCTAGATTCAACTTTGGGGAAGTCCTTACAAATCTCATCTCTGCAACTAACTCCTACTTTTGCTCTCCCCTGGGTTTCACACAAACTGGTCATTGTCCCTCGGTCAAGATGACCCACATTCTTTTTTCCTAGTCCAGGCTCAGCTGCGGGGCACCACCCTTTCATCCACAGAGGTCTACTGAGAGGCAACTCATAGCTCCTTCCTCCACCATTAGCTGCGGAGGAGCTTTGGGCCTCCACACAAACACACCACTTGAATTTTATTCTGTTGGGAGAACTAGGCCTGCATTTCAGATTTCCCTGCATCCCTCACCATCCCTCTCCTTCATCCCTGAGTCTCTGCACATGACTTCCTAGAGGCTCTTCCCTAACTTGGACCACACTTCCATTCTTGCCTCTCTCTTCCCACATCCCTCTCCTTCCAAAGCTTTCTTCCTTCTCCACTGCCATTCTCCCCTCTCTCCGTCTCTGTTTTCTGTTGTCTCCTCCTCCTCCAGCAAGAACGACCTGGATGCCCTGCAGAGCTCACATCCTATTTGCCCTCTCCCCTTGCCCCTTGCCATGTCCTCTTTCCACCCATCGCCTCTTCTCCATGACACCCCATTGTCAAATGCACCCTTCATCCTCACCCGCTGGACACACCCTGCTCACACAAGGCAGGGAGTACCCAAGCCTTAGTTTTCCCACAGACGCACAGCACACAGGCACCCCCTCTTCATTTCTCCCCCGTCACATCATCAATTTTATTTTGTTCAAAGAAGACACTTACTCTGAGCAGAGGGTGGCTGTTTTTTGCTTGGAGCTCAGCTCAGCTACGGACTCCTGTGCTGGTTCCTTCCCATTCAACTGTGCTTCTTGCTTCCTTTCATCCTTCCTTTCATCTGCACCTCTAAAAGACAGAGATTCTGACAGTCTTCTCATTGAATTGCAGCTACTGTTGCGCTCCCTCTCTCTCTCTCTCTGATTTCAGCCAGGTCTTTCCCCACCTCCTCTTCCCTCCTTCTCCGTCTCCCGACACCCCCCTCTTTTTCCCCCTTGAGGGCCAGGTACTGAC
The DNA here is from genome assembly GCF_027172205.1 of Podarcis raffonei. Classification (NCBI taxonomy): domain Eukaryota; kingdom Metazoa; phylum Chordata; class Lepidosauria; order Squamata; family Lacertidae; genus Podarcis; species Podarcis raffonei. The sequence continues at coordinate 82,366,352 of NC_070602.1, forward strand.
GTTTCACTGTCTCTTAGCAACTGCCTCCTCATCTCTGAGCAACAGGAGAGCTGGCTGCAGACCCCACTGAGCTGATGGGGGTGGGGGGAGAGAAGAAGAAGAAGAAGGATGAAACAACAGAGGATGGAATAAAAAGCGCACCCACGAAATCCCAGAGATGGGGGGGGGGCACGTATCCTGGAGGGAGTGGGAAAGCAGAATCAGGCAGACGGGGGCGGCTGGAGATCTAGGAGACAGACAGGGGCAGAAAACGAGGAGGCAAACAGGGACACACAGAGACACGGAAATTGAGAGCGGGGGAAAAGACTGGGAATAAACAAGATATGCCAGGGAAGCAGCTTCTCATTGCTGACTCGGATTCTTAGACTGTGAACACACTGTACATTTAAAGAACATTCCCCCCTCAAAGGATCTTGGGAACTCTCACAGAGCTATAATTCCAAGCACCCATAGGAAACTACAGTTCCCATAATTCTTTGGAGTGGGTGGGGGACTGAGCTGAGTGTCTACAGAAAGGGGGGCATAAATCTAAGGTCAGAAGGCAATTCCTTGCCTCTTCCTACAGATGATGGCTTTTAAGTTGGAGACCAACTCTTCTCTTTGCCAATAACCTTGAGGCACCAGGCATCCTGCCCAGAAGCCATATTGGCTTTCCCTTTGTGGCCTGTGGCCACTTCACAGAGCTTTTCATTAGTTATTTAACACTCTCCACATGTGTGTGTGGAGTTATTTTCCCTCCTTTCCCTGTGGGGGTTTGGCACCTATTAGGGGGACGTTTCATGTCTGTTTTCCCCATTGCCTCTTGCTGGCATCTGGTGGGAAGACAGATGGTGTAAAAACCCCAGGAGAGAGGTTGCTCTTTTCCTTTTCTGCATGGAGCTCTCCCTTGGGTAGATATTAATTGGTTTTATTTCAAGATCCCAATAGGCTCCAAAGGGACCTCCCACCTGAAACGGACTTCACAAATGCAGATCTATCCTTTGCCAGCTAAACTTCACAAAGGCACAGCGGTGGGTAAATATTGCCTCATTTCCTTCCTCAGAAGCACAGCATTTCTGCCTGTGCTACTTTAGAAACCTCACCAGGTATGACTCAGGAGAACAAAGCCTGCCAAATGTCAGAGAGCAGTCTTTCCCAACCTGGTGCCCTCCAGATGTCATTAGACTACAATTCCCATCTTCCCTGTTATGTACTGAGTTGAATAGGATCCAAACCGCAGCAGTCTGATTGGTCCTAGAACAATAGGATCCAAAAGGCAGCAGTCTGATTGGTCCTAGAACAATAGGATTCAGAATGCAGCAGTCTGATTGGTCCTAGAACAATGCAGCAGTATGATTGGTTGGCAGGAACCACCCAATCATGCTCCAGATAGAAGTGAATCCACAACCTGATTGGCTTACAGTAGAATTCCAGAATTAGCCAATCATGTGCAGCCCATTGTGTAAATAATGTATATAAAGCAGATACTTTGAGGGGACATTCATTCATTCCTCCTCACCACTATGAGCTGAATAAAGAGCATGAAATCACTTTGCAACTCTGAGTATATTTCATTCCCTAAACATTGGCTTTGCTGCCTGGAGTTGATGGAATTTGCAGTCCATTGATGGGGAACCTGTAGCCCTTCAGATGCTGTGGGGCTCCTGTTCCTGTCAGGCCTAGCCAACGGTCAGGGATGATGGGAGTTGTAGTCCACAACCAGATTCCTCCACTCCTGTTGAAGTCTAAAATATCTGTAGGGCACCAGGTCGAGGGAAGGATATAATAGAGTGTTCTTGATGGTATTTGCCAGTTGTTTGGCCACCAGTGAGATTTGTAGCCTGTAAAGCTACAGCCAGGGTTTAACTTAGCACTGCACAAATCTCCAAAAATAGGCTCTCAGCCCTGAGTCTAGAGACTAGATGGCCTACATCCTCCTGCAAGGCCTCTTCAATATATTTTTCTGCACAACAGCAAATGAGACACAACAGCAAATGGAACCTATGCAAGTTCCAGCTCTGATAGCCACGTGTGTGTGTATGTGTATGTGTGTGTGTGTGTGTGTGTGTGTGTGTGTGTGTGAGAGAGAGAGAGAGAGAGAGAGAGAGAGAGAGAGAGAGAGAGAGAGAGAGAAATACACACAACTTAAAAGAGAGAGCTCTTTTCAAATAGTGTGTGACCTGCTATGCCAACTTCGGCAATAGATCAGGACTAAGATAATGAACGTGTACCTCTGTACCATTGTTTTGTGACAACAATGATCTGTTTTGTTTTGTTGAAAAGAATAAAAATATTGCTGCATGTCACCCCAATCTCTGAGTGGTATGAGATACTCAGGGTTCGTGTTTCCCTTGGAATGAGGCATAGTGAAGACTGTGGTGTCTTTAGGATATATGGTTTGTTCACACATATCTACTGTGTATCCTGAGCCTATGATGGATGGGTTCACAGCATTAACACCCAAACAGGGCCCTGGACTCGAACAGAAATCAGAGCAATCTCTCTTGGTTCCCAGTTTGCTGCTCACTCCAAACTCTAAACTCTAGCTTTTTCCTTCTAACGATTCACGAGTTGGGGGGCCTCTCCACCTATTTGCCATCTCACGCAGATCCCCTTTCCTTTGTTCCTCTTAATGGCCCATCACCCAGGTGATCGCCTCACCAGGAAGCTAGCCTGGCTTATATTTTATCACTTCCTGTATCCAGGGATTAGAAGAATTCAGGGGTTAGAAGGGTCTCCTTCTAACCCCTGAATTCCTACATCCCCTCCCCCCAAACTCATAACATGATATATCATACTTTTTTTTTAAAAAAAAGATACACAGAATCCAAGGCCAGCCAAGTTATTTTGACGCCTGAGGTCGAAAAACTTGCAAGTGCTTCTGTCCTGGGCCTTACCTGGCAGTAAAAATACAAGAAAAAATTAAATAACTAATAATATACTGTCCTTTCATTTGCTAGAATTGCAACTGTATTATCACACTTTTAAAATACGATGTTAGCATTGTTTCCTCTGCCCTACCATTATAGCTTCCCGTCTTCTCTATATTTGTTCACCCCCCACCCCCCGCTTTTCTTTCTCTAAGATGTACCTGTCATTATCCTTCATGGACCAGCAGTTTTGTGACAGCCTGGAGAAAATGAGACTGCTGGCATCAGCGAAAAGCCGAGGAAGCCCTAGGGTCTATTTAAGCAGAAACTTCTGGGGCGAACAGGAAATGAATTGGAAAGATCAAGAATGACACAATTGGGGGAAGAGGAGACAGCGGAGACTGAGGTAGAATGAGGTAAGGCAACCTTGGATCCAGCTTTCACACAACAGAGGAGGAGAGAAACCTGATAGAATCAGGCCATATTATTTACCCCATAGGGTAAATGTCTGTGATAGATAGCAAGCACCGGCCTCTGAACCCTGGTTGCTATTTCTCAACTGAAAATGGCAATGTGAGGGATCTTTTGTTGCTCAGGGGAGAAGCAGTGTGTTTATGGTGATGCTCTACCCCTTCTGTATTTACTGCTTTCCCAGCTGCTTTCCTCCACCTGGCACAGAAGATACGCAACCAGGAGGAAGAGGGCTTTCAGGAGGAAGAGTGGTAGGCAGGGTGCGTCTTAAGCCCGCCCTGCTTCTCCCCTGCAAGACACCTCTGCAACTTTGCAAAGGATAATATTGGCCAGTGTGGTGGGACCAGTAGTAGTTGGTGGACTCTGGACTTGGAGGGGTTGCTTGGCAGTCCCAGACGTTGCGTGAGCAAGGCCAACTTGCTCTGGTTTTCTCCCCATCCTCCTCCCTGGCAAAGAGCAGTGGACACGTAAGCAGGGCTGCTCTAGCAAACCTGTGATATAATAAAGGAACATCACAATGTGAGCAATTTGTTGTTATCGTGGCTATTATGGCGTGCCTCTAAACAAATGTCACTTCATTTAGATTATCTTCTCTGTAAGAGCATTGTGGAAGCAATTCTATCCCATGTACACTTGGCCAAGAAGTGGCGCACTGTGTGACCTTGGTCCAGGCACTGCCTCTCAGCAAAATTGCTATGAAGAAAACGTGTCCCCTTGATCTTCTTGGATAAAAGGTGGGATATAATCAATCAATACATTGTTTTCTATTAATCATAATCATGTACATAGAGCCCTGCTGGGACAGCCTGGCATTCTGTTCCTGGCCAGATGCCTATGTAAACTGCAATAGCAGAACTGAGCAATGTTCTGCAGCAAGAGAGCAACCGTGCAACATAATCCTATGGATGTTAAGTCCTTCTGTATTAGATGGCACTTACTCCTATGTTAAGTGTATGAAGAAATCAGATTTTTCTAGCATCCTTTTTACATCTTGCTCCAAGACAGATGATGACAAACAAAAATAGCCAAACAAGCCAGGACGTCTTAGGATTCCCATAGAAAGTTCTCTCACATGCGTGGTACCTGAGAACTCTCAACTAAGTTACTTAGATATAACATCAGAGATATCTGAAATCTTACATATCAATTTAACATGGAATTCATGCAGCTTTTAAGCAAAATCCACACCACATCGCACATGTGTGAATACATTTCTAGTTGGAGAAATGCAGAGTGAGAACATTAATCCCCCCAGTACGATGGGGGACTTTGTGAATCTGTCCAGAGTTTCATAGAATCATAGGATTGTGGAGTTGGAAGACGGCTGAAGTCTCACACATCAAGTTAACACCGCATTTGAAGGCTTTTAAGCAAGATGCACACCACATATTCACAAAGTCTCCCACCGTATTAAAAAACGATTAAAACAAATCACAGTCGCAGCAACAGAGTGGCTCTTAAAACTCACACATACTTTAGATGACAAAGGCTAGAGGTTAAAGGACTCTCCTTCCTTGGATGTTTTAAGCAGAGATTGGATGGCAATATGTCATGAATGCTTTTGATGAGATTCCTGTATTACTGGGTCCCTGCCAACTCTCCCATTCTATGAAGATGTCCCAGCCCCTCCTGGCTCTTGGGTTGGGGCTCTGGTAGGACACCCAGTGGTGGTGGGGGATGATGCCCCTCAATATTGGGGGGCCTGGCCCCCCTGATTCAAAATATTGAGGGGGCTGGAGCCCCCAGCACTCCCTATACCTGGTGCCAGTGCCTCTGACCCAGCCCACTGCAGGGATGTGGCCCCTGCAGGGTTGCCTAGAAGAGAATGTGGCCCTCAGTCAGCATGATGGTATCAGATCTCTTCCCCAACTTGAACCAACAATCCTTTGTGCACAAGGAACAACTGGTATGCAGGAGGCAAGGGCAAGGGCAGGGTGTGTGTTTTCAGGTTCCCTAGTTGATTCTATACAGTTTAAAGTAGCTGAAAAAGACTGCTGTGTTGTGATTATAAGGGGTGATGGCTAGTGCTAGAGGGCTGAGTTGTTACATAGGCATACACTTCTCTGTGTGTTTGCATGGTAATAGTGCTGTCATTTATGCATCTTCATTGTGTAGTCGTCAGTTGCATCTGTTGGTGTGTTTGTGCTGGGCTGACTGTCATCTCTGAGTTGGTTTGACAGATGGATCTTGGCTGGATCTGTATATGATAGTTATTTCTGTATTTTTGGCAGAAAGGCTGCCTTTTATGTATGTGGATTTATGTTAGTTTGTTGAGCCTATCAGTTTGGATATTGACGCTATGCCTCCGGGAGGATTTCCATCGCTGTGTTGACTCTGGGCGGAAATATATGCTGGCAGATTGCATGGGTACCAGAGGGCTGCTCCCTAGCAGACATTTTGTACTTGAAAATGGATTCCCAATAACAAAGTACCCAAATATGTCAGTGAGGAAGGGTGACCCGCTTTAAAAACAAATATTAGTTGAGCCCAAGTAAGAAAAAGTCAGTTTATATCCATGGGATGAGCTCCCTTTGTTAACTGGAAACCCAGCCAGATGTGTTTTTTAAATAAATGATAAATTATTATTATTATTATTATTATTATTATTATTATTATTATTATTATTATCTTGTGTGTCTGATGAAATGGACTGAGGTCCCTGAAACTTTCTGTCATGATAAATGTGCTAGCTTTATAGGTGCCACAAGACTCTGTTTTTGCCACAACAGAATAACACGACTGCTGTTCTGGAACAGTGTAAACAAATATACCTTTTTACTTTTGTTGGAAATTTAGACTGCAAATGGCTCTGGTTACTATCCATTTCTTTGCTTGTCATGTATCGGGCTTTGTATTGATGTTGGGTGAACAGCTTGTCACAGGATATATTTGTGATGTGTCATGATTACTGTACTTTACAGCAGACAAGGGAGTGCAGGCATACAAAGTAATTGGTCAAGCAAACAGTCCCCTCCTAGTCTGACTCACTGACTGCTACGGCTGCTGCTTTTGAGAGAACAAGGTGCTGAGGGTGTATGTGTGGGACCCACACATGGCAACTGAGATCTTTGCAGGGGAGGGCTCTGGAGAGAGCCAGGAGAAGGCATGTGGGTGAACAGGCAACATGCCTGTAAATCCCAGTTGCTGGAAATCACAATCGGGGGCTTTTGCTTCTCATCCAGCAGGGCTCTTCTTATCTTTTTAAGGAGATGAAGGTAATGAGGAGAACTTATGCATTTCACTTTGTGTCAAACACTTGAGGGCAATAAATGGTCTGGCTGAGGGAGCAATGGTGGCACCACAAAAACAGTAGTGGCAGGTGTGGTGGGGCAGAGCCACTCCCCTGGCTGACGTTAGTTTCTCTGCAGCTCACCTGGGCAGCACTGGGATGTGGCTGGGTGGTGGCTACGTTGGGGCTGGAGGAGAGCTCATCAAGGCTTCCTTTTGTGCCCTATTTCCAGGCACAGGCCCACAGTTTAAAGCTCAGTGTCAGAACCCTCTTCCCCCTGACTGGCGCTTCCCCAGTGAAAACCCACTCTTCAGTTCTGCAGAGAACTCAAATTGCTGTTTCTTTTGATTGCTCTAAAGAGTGGGTTTTCCTGGGGACAGCGGCAGGGCAGGGGGAGAGCATTCTGACATGGAGCTTTAAACTGTGGAGCAGCACCATTTAAGTAAGCTACAGCAATGACACTTGTCTTATCCATACTTTCTCTTGTCCTACTGCTTCCCCCCAGGGAAAACTGCTCTTTAGAGCTCAGTCAGAGCAAACAGCAATTCAGGGTTTCCCCAAATTGCCGTTTTGTTCTGATCTTTTGCTAAAGAGTGGGTTTTCCCTTAGAAAAGAGCAGGGCAAGGGGAAAAAACCACTTGGACCCTTGGCTAAAAAGCGTGGGTCAAGCAGAAAATGGCTCAGACCTGTACTTTTGAGGCATGACACAAATAGGTGTGGACGAGCCCACTGCCAGCTGCTACTGACAGTGCTGACTATCTGACGTGGATTGAGGATGTGTGCAGGAAGCTGCTGCACTCAAGTCATTGCCTAAATGTCATTCTCTGGGCATGGTAGGCCAATTGGTGTCAAAGAAAGATAGGATGTTTTTTATGTATGCTACAACAGCAGCAAGGGTTCTACTAGCAAAGTATTGGAAGACACAAGAACTACCCACACTGGAAGAGTGGCAGACGAAGGTGATCGAGTATATGGGACTAGCAGAGATGACGAGCAGAATCCGTGACCAAGGGAAAGAGACGGCGGAAGAAGATTGGAAGAAATTTAAACTTTATCTTAAAAATTCTTGTAAAATTATTGAGTGTTAAAATGTCATGGGTAAAGCATAATAGATTTGCAGCGATAAATGATTGGATAAGAGGAAAGAAAGAGGTTAAAGAAAGGAATTAATAAGTAATCTGGACCAGGGGTTGCTGAAAAAAAAGTTCAAAACAGGGATGCAGGAAAGGGGGGCATGGGGAAGTCGCTGAAATTGGGTACATGAAAAAATTTATGAAATTATACATGTTTATATGTTTTTAAAAAAACAAAAAAAACTAAATGTCATTCTCTAAAGAGCCCGAGGTAGGCCTACTACCTGCTCCTTATTTATTCGTGAGATGTAAGTTGCATGAAGCAACTTAAATCTAATACAAAGATGACATATTTTAATTAAGAACTGTTAATGTTCTGCCACACAAAACAGGCATTTTCTTATGGCTGTGTATACACTATAAATCATGTTTGAAACACATTTCCACCTCAAATAATTCTTGGCACTGTCATTGGTTAAGGGTTGCTGGGAATTATAACTCTGTGAGGGGTAAACGACAGTACCCAGAATTATTTCAGGGGGAAAATGTGCTCTGAATGTGCTCTAAAGGTATAGTGTGTAATTAGCCATAGATAATATCACAAATGTGTTCTTTATTCTGGAGCTCTTTGGGTGACATTTTTAGCTAGGGGTTAACATCAACAAATATCACAGGCTCAGGGAGACAGCATTTGTATCAGCATTTCTTTAGTTGGTGTCATGGACAGGCTGACACATGAAGCAAATGAAATGAATTATTCAATAAAATGACCCACCAAATGAGCCTGAAGAGGGTGGCCTGAATCACTTCCATGACAAGAAGACTCAAGAGATGTTCACATTATTTAAAAGATGGGAACATAATTGATAATTCTGAACAATATAAACAATTCTAGTGTTCAACCACTAAAATGGCTGGATTAAAAACAAGAAGCACTCTCTGGGAAAGAATTGAATCAAAAAGTTTAGTTTCCTTGCAGATTTTGAAAAAATGAAAATGTGAACCCCCATGAAAAATTCTGGAAGCAAACATTGTATAGGTGTGGATCAAAGTATTGCTTGCACCCCCTAAATGGTGGTGGTGTTAATAATAAAAGCAGATCTCACCAAGCTCTGTTCCCTGTGTGATATTTTGGGGCAGCGTGGCAGCTGGAGGAAGCTTTGCTGTGTGTCACAGTCAAAGAAAGCTTCAGCATCTTCTCTTCCAGTTGCCTGACCGCCTTCACCCACGATAGCCCACTTCTTAATGGATGGTGATGAGTGAAATGTTGCCATAAAAGCTGGTGGGCAGCACTGATTGGTCCTGGCTGAAGAACAGATGTCAGGATGGATATAAACATGGGGGGAGATAAAAGAATGACAGCATATTGGTCAGATTCTTCAAAGGGCTCCCTGGAAAACCTTTGTGCCAAGTTGTTTAGTTTAATCTTGAATTCACCCAGAGATGTGCATGAACTTGCACACACCCATTTGTCAGCCTCCAGGCCTAGAGCAGCTCATATCAGCTGCCCTCCGATAAATAAGTTAACAGGGCTGACAGCAGTCTTGGGGTCACATGAGTTACAAGGCTGAAAGTACTGCCTGCCAATGGGTTTCTGTGAGCAGAAAATGTGGTGGTGCACTATTGCCACCTGCTGGACTTCTCTGCAAACAGAAATTCGACAGATTTAGGGCAGACAAGCTTAAATCCCGTAGTGTATTTATTGAACCAGAGGCAGGGGTTCATTATGTCTATCAGTCACAACAGGGCCTGTTGTCTCTGTCATGTGCATTTTGAGTGCTGCTGGTGTCTGAAGTTGTCACCGCTGTTCTCTGGATGCTGGCACAAAATCTTGCTCTTGAGGATGCAGATATGGAGAGACAGTGCCGATTTCCCACCCATTCTTTGTAAGACATTTGCCTAAAATATACTCCCAAAGCGCTGGAATGCTCTGTTTCTCCTTTTGGATCTTGAAAAACCCAGTCACCTAGAGAAGAAACAATGGCTTCTTATTGAGACAAATAATTGGGCTCTTTCTAACATTAAGAACATAAGAGGCGGTTTCCTGGTTCAGGCCAATGACCCACCTAGTCCAGCATCCTGTTCTCACAGTGTCCACTCAGATGCCTATGGGAAACCACTCCTCGCTTTTGTGGTTTTCAGCAACTGGCATTCAGTAGCATTTCTGCCTCCCACTCCGGAGGCGGATCATAGCCATTGTGGCTAGTAACCATGGATAGCTCTCTCCTCCATGAATTATTAGCATAATAATTCTAAAAGCCCTTTTCTGATGAAGTGTGCTCACTGAAGGGCTGTACACTTTTTGATCTGCATGGATTAATATTGTGTACACTGTCCGTGCACTTGTTGAGTGTTACATGTGAATAACTTTATAAGTCCAGCTATTTATGCAGAGTGGCGCACTATGCACTCATTGAATGTAGTATGTGAGCCCACCTTATGGGAGGCCTTAAGGGCAGACTTGATAAACTCTTTGGAATACATTCAGGAACAATTCATGTGCAAAAGTAGCAGCTTATCCATATCCTTATCATTTGGCCCTTCAAGGTCATGGGGCTGTTCACAATCTGGGAAAGAAACTGAAAACTGCAAGCAAGTGGTGCTGATCTGCTTCACGCTAAATGTTGACTTCATTCACATTCCATTTGTTCTGTTCTATCCCAAATAAGGTGATTTAAAAATTGCCAGGGCAGATATTTTTGTTGGCAAGTGTACTAAAAATACTCCTCCTTTCTCACTTTTCTTCCTCGCCTTCATTTGTTTAATTGGAAACCACAAGAACTGAATGAAAAATAAATAGATCCACCAGCAGCTGTTCAGCCCTCTAAAACTCAGGAAACACACACACACACACACACACAGAGAGAGAGAGAGAGAGAGAGAGAGAGAGAGAGAGAGAGAGAGACCCCTTCCTAATACAATCCATTGGAAGAATGATAGCTCAGTTGTGGAATGCATGCTTTTTCATGGGAAAATATTCCTGATTCACATCCAGGTTCTGTAACTTTTTTTTGGGGGGGGGCACAGGACCATATTATATATATATATATATAATATCACATCAAATATATTTCTTTGCACACTCCAGTCTTTTCCTAGCTATAAGTGTAGGATTGGGAAAGCTTTCTTGTTTTATGTGCATATCTTCAAAAAGATTAATGAGGCCATATCTTTAAGTGTTTCTCCTACCAGTCCAGGTAATTCTGAATACAACAGCACAGACGAATACAATATAGGAAAGCATTTTTTAAAAAACAGGAAAACCCAGAACATCATAATTAATTAGGAAGAACCATGCAAAACTCCTCTTCTGCAAAACATTTCGGGTGTCATATCATAAAACTGACCACATGGTCTGCTTTGTGGAAATATTTACTGACATACCTAAACCCCCCCTTCTTTCTTGCAATGAAAAAAGGCACAAAATAGCAGTTATGCTAGTAAATCAGTCATATTGTCCACCCTACAGAAACAATGTTAATTATATTATACAAGCATACCTTTACTTGCATAAAACGGGTTGCTTAAGACAGGCTGAGCATAAAATTGATTAGGCTCTCTTGCTGCAGATTGGCATGCGTTTCTGACTTCTAACTGTTGAACAATAACTGCAACTCTCTGATTGCTGAAGAAAACTTGGTGAGAAACTAGGAGCAATTTTTAATGTGAGAAAGCTAGGAGCTCAATCCTATTAAATTCCTGGGCTGAACATATACTCAGAGGTATCCTTTTGCCTTCTTTAATTCTAAGTGTATGGGTGCCTCCAGATCATCAGTATTTTTGAGGGAGGGATTAAAATGCATACCAGGAAATTAAAGTTTACACAACTAAAGTGGTTTAAAGTGCTCCGTTTCCTAGCACGTCAAATTTTTTAAAAGAAGTTAGAAAGAAAGAAAGACCTTTTCTGGTTCGAAAGAGGACAGGGAACTGCATTGAAAAGTTTGAATTGAATGATTAATTGTAAAACATATGAACACCCTGCAAACAAGTCAGGATGAAAATTCATTGTTATATAACCTTTCCACAAACAAATCAGAATGAATGCTTAGAGAGATCCCATACAATATTACCGGTACTTCCACATGAACTTTGTGCAAACAAATTAGGATGAATACTCAGTAAATAGGTTGCCTGGAGGAGTTCTGTGTCTTGTCAGGTTTAGCGTGTCTCCCACACAAGACACGGAACGCTGGCAGTTTAAGTAGCTGAGGTTTATTTCTCAATAACAGGCTTACAGCAGTCCAGGCTTCTAAAACTCATCCTTCGCCATCAGAGTCAGTTGACTCGACTGGCTTCTGACCCCAACCAAGGCCAGATATACGCCACGTCCTCCCCGGCCTCCTGCTGGCCCACCTTTGCTCTAATTGCTTGCTCCTACTTCTTGGTGATTCAGGTGCAGCCAATTCCTCCTCCCCTGGAGGTGGAGACTCAGGTGCAGCCAATTCTGGAGATTCCTCTCTGCTGGGCATGTCCCTGACATGTTTGTTCCACTATAGGCTTATCCAAACTTACAGTACCTTTCCTCCACTCTTTCCAGGGATGGTGCAAGTGCCCCCCCTTTTTGCTCTGGAGTTTCCCCCACAAAAACCCGCTCTTTAAAGCTGAATCAGAGGAAATGTTGAAAACCCGAGTATGTTTGCCAACTCGAGTTGATGTTTGTGTGTGCCACTTATTTTTATTTATTTATTAAATTTGTATACTGCCCTTCATCCAAAGTTCAATCTTAGAGTTGCCATATTTTAAAAAGCGAAAAAGAGGACGCTATGACGACTCTCATTTTAAATACCCCCACTATATGTAGGCTATAGAAGCTGTGCATATTGCTGAGGGGGGCAGGAGAGGAGAAGAGGAAAGCAAGTCTTCAACCATCAGCTATGTCTATGTCTCATCTAGAAAGTATAGCCAGAGAAATTTGGGCAAATTTTAAAAATCCACCTGGACAGAAAATTTACCCCTGAAAAAGAGGACATGTCCTGGAAAAAGAAGACACATGGCAACCTTAAAGGACATAGAATGTTAATCATCCCAAGGCCAGAATAAAGAGAATGGTTTTTGCCTGGAGCCTAAAGATATGTAATGAAGGCACTAGGCGAGCCTCCCTGTGGAGAGCATTGCACAAACGGGGAGTCACCACAGAAAAGGCCCTTTCTTTCTTTCTTTCTTTCTTTCCTTCCTTCTTTAAAAAAAGTTTATAAGATTTTATTAATACATTACAATAAAAAACTAATCTAAATGAAAACAAAAACAGAAAAAAGAAAAGAAAGAAAGAAAAGCACACAAAACTCCTCTTTCACAGGTAAATCCTAACTTGACCAACACAGAGAAAGGTGAACCCTCCCAGCTCTCACGTGGGAACTTCCCTTCCTTCTCCCAACCTCCCACCCTGGGAGATCTTCCCTTCCATGCCAACAACAATCCCAATTACATCACACAAACCTGAAGTCTAACCACCTCAGGCTTAAGAAGGAGTCCTAGGACAGGCCCACTATTTTCATAGGAACCCCTTTCTCCTGATTACTCTCTTTACAGCATCTTTCACTTCTTTGTTCTTTACACTGTAGATCAAGGGATTCAACATTGGAATCACAACTGTGTAGAACATGGAGACCATCTTGTCCTGATCTTCTGAGAAGCTGTTGCTGGGCTGTACCACATAGATAAAGAAGAGGGTCCCGAAAAAGATGGAAACGGTGGTGAGGTGGGAGAAGCAGGTAGAGAAAGTCTTACGCCGGCCCTCTGCAGAGCGGATCCTCAGGATGGCAGCGAGGATGTAGATGTAGGAGATGACGACAAGAGAACTGCTGAGAGTGCCCAGTGTGCAGGACATGGCAAAGAGCACTAACTTGTTGATATGTGTGTCTGAGCAGGAGAGCGATATCACTGCAGGGATGTCACAGAAGAAGTGATTGATCTTGAACTGACAGAAGGTTAACTGGAAAGTTAAGGCTGTGTGTGTAATGCCATTTAGTAGCCCCACACAATAGGGGCCAGCCAGCAGCTGGAGACAAACTTTCCTAGACATGATGACCTTATACAACAGTGGGTTAGAAATGGCCACATACCGATCATAGGCCATTGAAGCCAAAAGGTAACATTCGACACCCAAAAAGAAGCCAAAGAACCACATCTGTGCTGCACACCCGGGCAAGGAAATCATTTTGCTCCCTGCAACAAAATCCATCAACATCTTAGGGGTGACAACTGAAGAATAGCAGAGGTCCACAAAGGACAAGTTGCTGAGAAAGAAGTACATGGGGGTGTGAAGCCGGGAGTCAGTCCTGATTAAGAGGATCATCCCAAGATTTCCCACGAGGGTGATGAGGTAGACCACTAGGAAGAATATGAAGAGGAGGATATGCAGCTCTGGAGAGCCAGCAAAGCCCAGAAAGATAAATTCATGCACCATGGTGTGGTTTACACTGGCCATTCACAATGTCTGCGTAGAAAAGTAGAAGCTAAGTTCCACTATAGTGCAGGGAATGTAGATGAAATACAGGCTGTGAATGCAATAGGTTGTGAGGAGGGGATTTGCCACAGCTCATGCTCTGCATAAAGAAAGTCCCTGATTCAGTTCCTGGAGTCTCAGTGAAAAAGAGAATCAGGCTGCAAATGACATGGAAGGTGTCTCTGTGCTGGTGGAACACAGAGAGCTGCTGCTGGTCAGAACAGACAAAATAAAGAAATACTAGTTTTCTATTTCAGCTGTTGCATATTTAGGAAGCTATTTTAAGAAAAAAAGATGATTTCTGAAAATATGCACGATACCTATAATGATACCTATAATGTTCTCTGCTTTCCTTTTTACAAGATTCTTGTTCTGCCTAATGCACTTTCTACCTTTTAAAGAAGCCAATGGCTAGGAAAATGTTGCAAGTAATGAAAAGCAGGGGCACTGATGGAACGAGAAGGATTTTTAAAAAAAATCCTATTTGAGGTGTGGGGAGGGAGAAAAATGTGTCCAGACAACCCACATTGTGCAATCTGAAGCAAAAACCAACTATCCCCACAAGCCTTCCCTATGAGTCATTAACTTTCTTATCTCTTTTACTTAAAACACTTCCCATACACTTCCCATAATTGTCCTGGCCTCCTTAGGAATGTGGCACTGAAATTTTTTGGCAACTTCTTTTGCTGATTCAATCTTACATCAGTGGTAACATTGAAATGATGGTAGTAATTTAACTTGTAGCAATTGCTGAGTTGCTTTGGTCTGAGAACCTGTGCTCACTGGAGAGAAAGTCCCATTTGAACGTAATGGGACTTACTTTGGGAAGTCTTGTATAGGATCTCAATGCACATCTTCCAGATGATGTTTTCTTGGTCTCTCCAGGGTTGTTTACAAAGGCAAAGATCTTTATATCCTTCTGTGTTCTTCAGTCTGGGGCTTTGAGGACCCATTTCTACTGTCAGGTGGTAAAGCTGCAATTATTTTTTGTTCCATTGGGTATGAACATTAATTGCACTGAAAAATGAAAGATGCTTTGGCCACAGTAAAGCCTGTCTTTTTCCATCTGCTAACCTTGAAAAACAAGAATATTGCTTAGAATGCCATTAGCATTCTGAATTCAGAATAAATGTAGCCTCATAGAATCTGAAGCTGTTTAACACTTGCATTTGACATTATTTATTCCATTTATATCCCACTTTTTCTCCAAGATGCTCAAGGTGGCATCAGTATCCTGAATTCAGAAAGCACAGGTCGAAGTAGTTTTCTGCTTGTCCCATGAGTCTGAGTGGCTTTGCCTTCGTCCCAGTGCTTTCCTCTGGAAAGCCTGCTCTTCAGCACTAAATCGGAACCAACAACAATCTGTGGAGAACTCAATTGTCATTTGTTCCATTTCAGTGCTAAACCATGGGTTTTCCCTGGGGGAAAGTGGTGAGGCAAACAGAGAGGCAAACAGAGCCCTTAATTTTGCCCTTGTAAAACTAAGCAGGGAGGAACATGGGGACAAAAGTAGAATTAATTGGTTTCACCTGTCATTGGCTCTGGCTGCACCTACTCTTAACCTTCTTGCCTTCTGCCCTACCAGATCCAATGGGCACCAGCCCCTGAGGTGGAGGGAATAGCAAGCAAGACATTCGTGCGGGGTGTAATGCTGCAATGAATTGTTTTGCTGTAGTAGCACAAATGGTAATGTTTTCTGGAAGTGGATAACAAGGTGTTTGGAGCGATAAAGTTCATACATCATTGATACAAAACATTGACTTCCTTTTCAGCATTTGATAGATAATCCAGAACAGCCTTTACCGGGCCATGAGTATTATGGTGACTTTGCGAGCATTTGTTTATTCATATTTTTGGGAAGGGTGAATGGAAAGCAGAAGGACAGAGAGCAACATAGGCTCATAATCTTGCTCCAAGCCAACTTCCAGCATTTCTTCAAGTATTCTCAAAGCCATTTTAGATATTCTTTCCCAGCATGTATTCACATCTTCAGCCTCTGAGATTTTCATGCTAGAAACCTCACCTATCCCATATGTCTAGCTAGCCATGATGACCTTCTGCCAACTGTTCCTTAAGTAACTTTAATTTTTACATTAACCATGTAAATTAATTACATTTAATTTTTTCCTTTTCTTAGCCGTTCATTGCAAACTCTGCCCTTTTATCCATATAGATAGATAGATATAGATATACATAAAATCAATTTACAGACAAGAAATAAAAACACAGACATTACACAGTTATATATATATATATTTAATAAACTTTTTTTAAAAAATCTTCTTTTCTTTACAAATGCCAAAGTGCAAAACAACAAGCATCCACCCCCCACCCCGAAATACCTTCTACAATGCAAACACGTATTTATTACATACCAGGTTTCCCCTTTAAGGTCTTAAGGCTTAACTACACATCTCACACATGCATAGGCTGGAAACAAAAGCTGCTGCTGCTTATGCTTAACGTTTCCCTTTCCAAAGTTTATAGGCGTTAGCCTGACCCCTAAGACCCTTTTGCTCTTGCAGTGTTCCAAATGTATATTTGGAAGCCAAACATACATTTGAAATGTTTGAGAAGAAAAGAGGGTCAGTGCAAAACTCGATGGTTGATTTTCCTTAACAAATAGTCATCAGTGGGTGGAAGGCAAGCAGGATCAAAATCAAGGTGAGAGGTTTGTAGGGGGCTTTAAGTCTCTGCCCCATCATAGTCCCAATGAGAATCTACCCACACTTGCTATTTCTTCTTTCCCCTGCTCCAACCTTGTGTTATCAGGGAAATCATGGGACAAATGTCATGTCAAGCTTGGTGCTTAAGGAGAATTTGGAGCAGAGGAGCCCTGGTCGCTGCTGGTCCAAATTTTTGCCCAAGGGAAAAGCATCCATAGATTTTTTTTGCTACACATACATATATTTAGTGTGCAGTCCCCTGCTTAATGCTAGTGCAGAGTTTGAAATTTAATTCAATGAAGATCATTGAATTTAATTCAATGAACCAGATGACATTGATCTGAATATATTTCTCTGCTTCTTAGACCAGCATCCATTAATCTACGCCCCTCTCCTTATATAGTAATATTTATTTATTTGCTGTGAAATTCCTTTCTTGAACTGTTAGCCATTTAAATATTAGTTGTTTCAACATTTAACAGTGCAGTTATGTACATGTCTACTCTGAAGTAATACTTCTCGAGCCCAGATGAGAGTGCACAGAATTACCACCTGGTTGAGCAGTCCTCAGGTGGTGGTGATAAGATGGTAGAAGAATCTTCACTTCGCTCCTTCCAGGGCAGAAGGTGTATGGGAGCTGTTTTCCTGTCCTTTTCTTTCCCTATGATATATATATTTTTAAATCCTTCCCACAAACATAAATAGGAAAGAAAACCACTATTCTGCCTCCAGGACTCGGAGAGTTCCTTGCTGTTTGGGGGCTTTTTCAACAGTCTTCACCAACACATTTCCTTTCATGAATTCCCCAAACAAAAATGAATAGAAATAGCAACTTTTTATGCAAAAAAATGAATAACTGCATATCAGGAGAAATGTTTCAATCTAAGCACCCTCTTGACTGCGTCTTTCACATCTTTGTTTCTTAGGCTGTAGATCAAGGGGTTTAACATGGGGATCAGCACAGTGTAGAACATGGAGACTGTCTTGTCTTCATCTTCTGAGGAGCCAGAGCTGGGCCGGACATAGATGAAGAAGAGGCTCCCAAAGAAAAGAGAGACAGCGGTGAAGTGGGAAAAGCAGGTAGAGAAAGCCTTGTGCCTCCCTTCACTGGAGCGGATCCTCAAGGTGGCTGCAAGGATGTAGATGTAAGAGATGATGACAATAAAGCCACTGACTGTTCCAAACATGAAGGAGAGACCAAAAAGCACCATCAAGTTGAAGCTTGTGTCAGAGCAGGAGAGCGATATGACTGCAGGGATGTCACAGAAGAAATGGTTGATTGTGGACTTGCAGAAAGTTAACTGGAAAGTTAAGCTGGTGTGTGTTGTAGCATTTAGTAGCCCTGCAAGATAGGGTCCAACCATCAGCTGGGCACAAATTTTCTTGGACATAATGACTGTATAGAGAAGAGGCTTGGAAATAGCTACGTACCGATCGTAAGCCATGGCTGCCAAGATGAAACACTCAGTGGCCACAAAGAGACAAAACATAGCCATCTGTGCTGCACATCCAGGCAAGGAAATGCTTTTGCTTTTCACGACAAAATCCATCAACATCTTAGGGGTGACAACAGAAGAATAGCAGAGGTCCACGAAGGACAGTTGGCTGAGGAAGAAGTACATGGGGGTGTGAAGTCGAGAATCGATCCTGATTAATAGGATCATCCCAAGATTCCCCACAATGGTGATGAGGTAGACTACAAGGAAGAATAGGAAAAGCAAGATTTTCAGCTCTGGTGAGTCAGTGAAGCCCAAAAGTATGAACTCATATATGGTGCTGTGATTTTCCCTTGACATGCCTTTTAGTTCTGTAGAGAATGTAGAGAAGAAAACACAAGCGATTTCTGTAAAACTTGTTTGGATCACAGAAAACTGAATCCTTGTATCCTGCTGGCTATCATGCCTCCTATGGTATGCCTGTGCTGACCCAAGACATTTTGTTGCCTGAGGCAAACTAGAAAATGCTCTGCCAGTCATTGAACTAGGACTAGGACACTGAACACTAAGCAGATGATAACTACCACCCTCTTAGACACACCCTCTTAAGCATTTTAAAAAATGCATTTGTTTAGTTCTTTTGAATGTTAGTTCAAATTATATTTGTAGAAGCAAGGATGGAAGAAATTGGAATTTAAATATGGAATATAACATCAAACAGAACTGTGTGTGTAAAAAAAGGAAAAAGGGAGGGAATCTCTATTTTGCAAAAGGTTTACTATGGAAACTGAGAGTTGACGCTTCCCCATCCTTTATTATTTACAAAGTGAACTGAATAACACTTAGAAGACTTGGAATTTTATTTAATTGAAAGGATAATTGCTCACATATCTTCAACTGGAAGGAAGGAAGAAAGGAGTGTGAACTGCCAAGGAACTGATAGGGCTCTGTATTGAGTCATCTGCAGTTCGACAGACTGCTCTTCTACCCAGGCTGAGAGGAAAAATGGTGACAACAGGTAATATTTGCTCAGACAGAGTGACTTTTGCAGCTGTTGTTGAAAAACAACAGAGCACGGGATGGAGAAATTTCTGGAACAGCAATAGGATATCAGTTCTGCCCAAGGCATGGCAGACAGGAAGAAACACCATGGACAGAATAATTGCCACACACAGGAAGAACAAGCATATAGTTTGAGTTCCTCACTTTTAGTTTTATAAATCATTTAATGTGTCAGCACAAATAATTAAATGCAGATTTCCAAAAAATAGCAAGGAGAGACAAGAAGGCCTTCTTAAACGAGCAATGCAAAGAAATAGAGGAAAACAATAGAATGGGAAAAACCAGAGATCTGTTCAAGAAAACTGGAGATATGAAAGGAACATTTCATACAAAGATTACCATAATGAAGGACAAAAGTGGTAAGGACCTAACAGAAGCAGAAGACATCAAGAAGAGGTGGCAAGAATACACAGGAATTATACCAGAAAGATATGGATGTCTCATACACCCCAGGTAGTGTGGTTGCTGACCTTGAGCCAGACATCCTGGAGAGTGAAGTCAAATGGGCCTTAGAAAGCACTGCTAATAACAAGACCAGTGGAAGTGATGATATTCCAGCTGAACTATTTAACATTTTAAAAGATGATGCTGTTAAGGTGCTACACTCAATATGCCTGCAAATTTGGAAAACTCAGCAGTGGCCAGAGGATTGGAGAAGATCAGTCTACATCCCAATTCCAAAGAAGGACAGTGCCAAAGAATGCTCCAACTACCACACAATTGCACTCATTTCACATGCTAGCAAGGTTATGCTTAAAATTCTACAAGGCAGGCTTAAGCAGTATGTGGACTGAGAACTCCCAGAAGTGCAAGCTGGATTTCGAAGGGGCAGAGGAACCAGAGGCCAAATTGCAAACATGCGTGGGATCATGGAGAAAGTTAGAGAATTCCAGAAAGACATCTACTTCTGCTTCATTGATTATGCAAAAGCCTTTGACTGTGTTGACCACAGCAAACTATGGCAACTTCTTAAAGAAATGGGAGTGCCTGATCACCTCATCTGTCTCCTGAGAAATCTCTATGTGGGACAAGAAGCTACAGTTAGAACTGGATATGGAACAACTGATTGGTTCAAAATTGGAAAAGGAGTACAACAAGGCTGTATATTCTCTCCCTGCTTATTTAACTTATATGCGGAATTCATCATGTGAAAGGCTGGGCTGGATGAATCCCAAACTGGAATAAGATTGCTGGAAGAAATATCAACATCCTCAGGTATGCAGTTGACACAACCTTGATGGCAGAAAGTGAGGAGGAACTAAAGAACCTTTTAATGAGGGTGAAAGAGGAGAGTACAAAATATGGTCTGAAGTTCAACATCAAAAAAACGAAGATCATGGCCACTGGGCCCATCACCTCCTGGCAAATAGAAGGGGAAGAAATGGAGGCAGTGAGAGATTTTACTTTCTTGGGCTCTATGATCACTGCAGATGGTGACAGCAGTCACGAAATTAAAAGACGCCTGCTTCTTGGGAGAAAAGTATTGACAAACCTAGACAGCATCTTAAAAAGCAGAGACATCACCTTGCCAGCAAAGGTCTGTATAGTAAAAGCTATGGTTTTCCCAGTAGTGATGTATGGAAGTGAGAGCTGGACCATAAAGAAGGCTGATCGCTGAAGAATTGATGCCTTTGAATTATGGTGCTGGAGGAGACTCTTGAGAGTCCCATGGACTGCAAGAAGATCAAACCTATCTATTCTGAAGGAAATCAGCCCTGAGTGGAATGGAAGGACAGATCGTGAAGCTGAGGCTCCAATACTTTGGCCACATCATGAGATGAGAAGACTCCCTGGAAAAGACCCTGATGTTGGGAAAGATGGAGGGCACAAGGAGAAGGGGACGACAGAGGACGAGATGGTTGTACAGTGTTCTCGAAGCTACCAGCATGAGTTTGACCAAACTGGACCAAACTGCGGGAGGCAGTGGAAGACAGGAGTGCCTGGCGTGCTCTGGTCCATGGGGTCACAAAGAGTCGGACACGACTAAACGTCTAAACAACAACAACAAGAAATAGAAGCTATTAATATTGCAGTTGTTGTATGAGAGATTATTATTATGACCAGAATGTAATTGAAATTAATAATATTTTGGAACGCAGAAATAAAGAAAATAATCAAATAATCAAATCTAGCACACGTGGGGGCACTGTATCTAAATTATACAATTCAGTATTTGAATTATTGGTATTAATAATTGTATTATAAATTGGCATTGTTATAATTAGGCCATTACTGGACTGTAATTGAAAACTAATAAAAATATTACTTTACAAAAGAAAGTGATATGATTCTAATCTGAGCAAGAGCCCCCAATTATTGCAATTTAATGGTACTAGTGTAATAGTGTGGATTTTTACTCAGGTGAAGTTACTATATGTTCAGTGGAACTTACTCATGGGAAAGTGTTCAAAGGACTCATTTGTTTGTGGGGGTTCAAAAACCCATGACCCAACCCCCAAGCGTAGCCTTCAGTCTTGAAACAAACATCAGTGGGAATGATAATATTTAAAATAAAAATGAAGTCACTCTCTTCTTTCCACTGCTGACTCCTCATACCACCAACCTTCAGCACTTTCCTTCCCTCAGCCAGTGCCCCTTCCAGGCTCTGCCTGATTAATGTGTGCTTCCTATGTCAGGTAGCTAGTCAGGATGAGAGGGAGGAGGTGAGCTAGGATCCCGATCTCTCTCCCTTCTCAAATCTGCCACAGAAGTGCCCACCTCAGTCAGACTCACTGCAGAGCAGCCTCTGGGCTATATGCAAAATTGTACTGTATTTTCCCGTGTATAACATGCCCTTGTGTATAAGACACCCCCTATTTTTGGGGACTCCAAATGAAGAAAATGGGGGGAGATTGCCAAGAGATGTTGAGCTTTTTTGGGAGAGGATTGACCACAGCTGTTGAGATTTTTTGGGGGGGGGGATGCCCAAAGTGGTAGAGGGTTTTATGGGGGGGGGGGTGGAGATTGAAAATTGCTCACCCATCTGAGTTATGCATTGCCGAAAACAACAATCAACTGTCTCATCACTGCCAGCAGCAGCCAATTGACCAGTCAATTGTTGCAGTGACAGCCAATCGATGCCAGACCTCATCGCAGCCACCAATCACCCACCCAATCGCCACTTACTAGCTCCGGCTCGAGGCAGGAACCAATCCCCCGTCCACCCAATGCACTAGCCATGTATAAGACGAACCAAATTTATAAACATAATTTAATCATAAAAAACCTCGTCTTGTACATGGAAAAGTACGGTAACTTTAGGGGGATCTTCTGGATACTGATTCATAATTCAGAATCAATGACTAGGCAAAGTTTGCATTTTTGTCATCCTTTATCTGTTATGAAGCCAATAAATCATATTTTCTGAGCTATGTTGGCTACTTAGTGGCATGCAGGAAGTATGCAAAATAACTTCTGACCTCCACCTGATGATGATCCTACAAATTGCCTCCTCCTGACATAATGCTATGTACAGTATAAATCAGAAATTATTAAGAGAGCCTACCATTGTCCTGATGGCTTTGCTGCAGTTTAATTCCTTCACCCATCATCTATTCTGAGACCCTTTCCCCAAACGTATGCTTCTTCAGCTGAAATTCTGCAGGGTGCTCCTGCTTCTATCACAGAAGTAGCATCTACAGGGATGATATAACCGACGGTCTGCCATAAAGGGATACCTCATTCTGGGAATTTGTGATATGGACTCTCTGAGGAATTTGAAAGCTCTAGTGGCAATTGCAATTAGCTGTTCTACAATGGAGCAATTTTCTCTGGAATCAATCACACCAGTGTCCATAGGTAGGAAAGTCAAGAGGAAAAAACATTGCCAATAAGAAATATAGTCAACCATGTATTAGGTTAACTAATAGGTTACAAATACACATAGGTTACAAATATACACATAATTCAACAAAAGTGATGTGTGTAACAATCAAATGCAATAATATGTTTTTCAAACTAGGGCTGCAGATTTCTCAGATTAGGCATGAATCTGGGATGAATATCTCTGTCTGCCTGCCTGCGATGTAGTGGTCAGAGTGTCAGACTAGGAGCTGGAGACCAGGGTTCAAATTGCCACTCAGTCACGAAGCTCACTGGGCGACTCAGCCTGATCTATGTCACAATGAGCACTCACACTTTACATTGTGGGTACCCTTTGTGGGATCGCGTGCGGTGCTACAGTTCCCAGGGCAAACAGGGGCTGGCCTGCCTCTCAGTGTTATTATTTGGAGGTTCACGCCCAGCCTAAGTAGTCAAGTTTCATTGCTGGGAGGTGGGGCCAGTCCCACTATATATAGGGGGTGGAGCCGACAGTAGCCATGCAGTCGACTCAGGAGATTCACCCACCCTACCCTCCATTAGTTTAATGTTTTCCTCTTTGCAGGTTAACCTTTTCTTCCTGTTTAGCGGGCGCTGCTATGGTCTTTGACTGGTTGTTGCTGAAGGACCGGGAATACGTTGGCAGGTTTTGTCTCCCCTGTAGCAATTCATCACAACTTTGGCAGTTTATGGCCTTGGGTGGAATCCTTTAGTCTTTTCTTCCCTATAATGGGGGGAGGGAGGCGTGAAGTGATGACTCACCCCCCTGCAGTGGCGATTCCAGGGTCCCCTCTTAAAAGGGGTTATATAATGAGTGTCACTGGCCATACACTGAAAAGTTGTCCGTGAACTACCCTGCGTGCACCCCCACATCCCATTTACCCTGATGTGCCCCAGTTACCTCGGCTGAGGGGCTGGGAGGGATGCACGCCCAAGGCCTAAGCCAAGGTCTTCCTACATTCGGAAGTTTAATAAAGTTGTGGCCTAATTTTAATTCCATAACACGTTGTCAGGGTCTTTATTCCTTTCTAATGATCCCTGGGGGCTGGGGCTGTCACGGCCTGGTCACACAAAGTTATTGTGGGGATTAAATGAGGGGAGAACTCCTTGGAGAAAAGGTGGGATATAAATGCCGTTGTTGTTGTTGTTGTTGTTGTTGTTGTTGTTGTTGTTGTTGTTGTTGTTGTTGTTGTTGTTGTTGTTATTATTATTATTTTCAGAGAGTTGGAGGATTTCTTGGTGGTTTTTAATATTAGTATTATTGACACATTTCTTAACCTTCCCCAAGTGGAGCAGTGCAAGGTACAATTTTGTGACTAACAGCTGCAGATTCCAATCAGGAAATGACATTATCAGAGCTCTCTTTTTTACTTCCAACCACAGTGCTTTGGGGAAGAAGTAGAAAGAACGCTTCAAGCAGCAATCGTATTAACATAACTGGAAGTAAGTCCCATTAAACTCGGGGCGGGGGGATGGGACTTACCCTACTTATAGGTAGGCATGCATAGTCTGGTGCTGTCGGTGATGTCTCTGCTCTTTGCTTGTTGACTGCCAAGCCAAAAATGATGGTCCCCAGTGCCAGCCCCCTCCTCTCTGGTCACTCCCCTATGGCCTTTCCCTTGGAAAGAATATGTGGAGAGTGACTGGCTGGACATCACTGCTTGAAGATTTTATTGTGATGAAATTGTGTCTGCATCTAAGGAGGAGAACTACTGTATACCACCTTGAGATCCTTGGAAGATAAGGGTGGCATATGAAAGAAAGAAAGAACGAAGAAAGAAAAAAAGAAAAAAGAAAAAAGAAAGAAAGTTAGTTGTCATGGGCAGTACTTTGGCTCAGCACCATCATCTCTACCTGCCATATTTTTCCTCTGAACTGAGCATGCAGACTATCATCTATCTGTCTACCATCTATCTATCATCTCTCTCTCTCTCTCTCTCTCTCTCTCTCTCTCTCTCATCTCTCTATCTCTCTCATCTCTCTATCTCTCTATCATTTATCATTTATCATCTATCTATCTATCTATCTATCTATCATCTATCTATCTATCTATCTATCTATCTATCTATCTATCTAATCTATCATCTATCTATCTATCATCTATCTATCTATCTATCTATCTATCTATCATCTATCATGTATCATCTATCTATCTATCATCTATCTATCTATCTATCTATCTATCTATCTATCTATCTATCTATCATCTATCTATCTATCTATCTATCTATCTATCATCTATCTATCTATCATGTATCATCTATCTATCTATCATCTATCTATCTATCTATCTATCTATCTATCTATCTATCTATCTATCATCTATCTATCTAGCTATCTATCTATCACCTATCTATCTATCTATCTAGTCTACCCAGTGCTTTTTTTCTGGGGGGATGCAGGGGGACGCATACCCCTAAACATTTTGTGAATCTTTGTACTTTTGTCCATTTCCTGTATTTATTTCCCCCGATTCGAACTATAAAATGGTGATTTTCTTGAGTCAAAATGAGAGTACCCCTAAACATTTTAAAGAAAAAAGCACTCTATCTATCTATCTATCTATCATCTATCTATCATCTATCTATCTCTATCTATCTATCATCTATCTATCATCTATCTATCTATCATCTATCTATCTATCTATCTATCATCTATCTATCTATCATCTATCTATCTATCTATCTATCTATCTATCTATCTATCTATCTATCTATCATCTATCTATCTATCATCTATCTATCATCTATCTATCTATCACCTATCTATCTATCTATCTATCTATCTATCTATCTATCATCTATCTATCTATCATCTATCTATCTATCATCTATCTCACCACTCTTTCCAGGCACTAGTCCATGTATGAGTGGGTATTTTTTTCCTTGTCTCACTGCTTTCCCTGGGAAGA
This sequence comes from Podarcis raffonei, assembly GCF_027172205.1. Classification (NCBI taxonomy): domain Eukaryota; kingdom Metazoa; phylum Chordata; class Lepidosauria; order Squamata; family Lacertidae; genus Podarcis; species Podarcis raffonei. The sequence continues at coordinate 82,392,313 of NC_070602.1, forward strand.
CCCACAGTTTATTGCTGAATCAGAACAAACTGGAATCGGGTTTTCCATGGATCAGATCAATATTTTCTACAAAATCCCAAAAGAGCCATTCTTTTAGTTACTTGAGATTAGTGACTTACCAGAGAAAAGAATCTAGCACAATATATGCCTTTTTATTCTATAATAAAATTCACCCCCAACCTGCTCAGTCGCCTCACTGCACCTGTCAATTCTTTGTTTCTGAAGCTGCAGATCAAAGTGTTTAACTTGGGAATCATAACTGTGTAGAACATGGAGACCATCTTGTCCTCATCAACTGAAGACCTGCCGCTGGGACACACACATATAAAGAAGAGAGTCCCGTAAAAGAAAGATACAACTCTGAGATGGATTGAGCTGAGAGAGAAAGCTTTGTGCTTGTTCTTGTTGCAGCATATTCTCAGGACAGCCATGAGGATAGAATTATAGGTGACAATGACAGTGTTGAAGGTACAGTACAAGACAGACCAAGAAGCACCCTCTGGTATCTGAAAAGGAGAGCGCAAACTGACTGCAAAATCAGCACAACAGGATTACTCATCAGCTGAAGAGCAGCGAGCCGCTGGTGCTGATGTGCCTCTATCAGCTTAACTCTTTCCCCACTGACAACTTGCATGCTTTAACCTGCCCCCGTGACTCCTTTCCTATAGCAGGGTTAAATGTATATTTGGAAGCCAAGCATGCATTTGAAATGTTTGAAGAAAAGAGGTTCAGGGTGAATTCAGACCAGGGTTTCCCAACCTTGGACCGCCAGATGTTTTTGGACTACAAATCCCATCACCCCTAGCTATCAGGACCAGTGGCCAGGGATGATGGGAACTGTAGTCCAAAAACAACTGGAAACCCTGATCTAGACATTTGCTCCAGTGTGGTTGATATTCTTTTAACAAATAGCTATCACTGGACAGAGGGCAAGCAAGATCAGAATCACAGTAGAGGATTGGTAGGGAGCTTTAAGCCTTTACCCCATCATGGTCCCCATGAGAATCTCCCCTCTGCACCACGAATGCTCTTTGTTCTCTCCCCCACCCTAGCTTTTTGTTAAAGAAAAACCAACCACACCAGGGAAATAATCATGTGACAAAATTCATGTCATGTTTGGTCCTTAAGGAGGGTTTGGCATGGAGGAGCAGCTAGGAAGCCTTGCTACTTCTTTGCCTCAAATTTAGTCCCAGTGCTGTTTTTACCAAGGAAGGTGGCCACCAGGCTTTTGCTATATTTAGTGTGTAGTCCCTGCCCCCTTAATGCTAGTGCAGAGCAAAAATTTCCATTCAAGGAAGATTGACCAAATCACATTGAATTTAGCATATTTCTCTGCTACTTAGACCAGGATCCATTAATCTATGTCCCCCATCTTATATTGCAATATTTATTTATCTGCTGCAAAATTCATTTTTAGAACTGTTAGCTATTTAGATATTAGCTTTTTAAACATTTAACACGGCAGTCCTGTACATGTCTACTCTGAAGTAAGACTTCCTGAGCCCAGGAGAGTGTGCACAGAATTACCACCTGGTTGAGTAGTTCTCAGCTGCTGGTGGTGGTAAGATACCTTATAGTAGAAGAATCTTCACCTTGCTCATTCCAGAGCAGAGGTGCATGGGAGATGTAGTCATCTTATTTTTTGTCCCATTGTTTCTATCCCTCCCACTTATATAAATGGGAGAGAAAATCACTATTCCACACCCTGGGCTGCGATAGTTATATGCTCTGCAAAGGCATTTTTCAGTTCTCTCCAAAGCACTTCCTTTCATGAATTCCCCAAACGCGAATGGATGGAAACATCAACTTTTCTTCAAAATAATAAAATAATAAAATTGCATATCAGGAGAAATGTTTCATTCTAATCACCCTCTTGACTGCGTCTTTCACATCTTTGTTTCTTAGGCTGTAGATCAAGGGGTTTAACATGGGGATCAGCACAGTGTAGAACATGGAGACTGCTTTGTCTTCATCTTCTGAGGAGCCAGAGCTGGGCCGGACATAGATGAAGAAGAGGCTCCCAAAGAAAAGAGAGACAGCGGTGAGGTGGGAAAAGCAGGTAGAGAAAGCCTTGTGCCTCCCATCACTGGAGCGGATCCTCAAGGTGGCTGCAAGGATGTAGATGTAAGAGATGATGACAATAAAGCCACTGAGAGTTCCAAGGGTGAAGGAGAGACCCAAAAGCACCATCATGTTGAAACTTGTGTCAGAGCAGGAGAGCGATATGACTGCAGGGATGTCACAGAAGAAATGGTTGATTGTGGACTTGCAGAAAGTTAACTGGAAAGTTAAGCTGGTGTGTGTTGTAGCATTTAGTAGTCCTGCAAGATAGGGTCCAACCATCAGCTGGGCACAAATTTTCTTGGACATGATGACTGTATAAAGAAGAGGCTTGGAAATAGCTATGTACCGATCGTAAGCCATGGCTGCCAAGATGAAAGCTTCAGTGGCCACAAAGAGACAAAACATAGCCATCTGTGCTGCACATCCAGGCAAGGAAATGCTTTTGCTTTTCACGACAAAATCCACCAACATCTTAGGGGTGACAACAGAAGAATAGCAGAGGTCCACGAAGGACAGTTGGCTGAGGAAGAAGTACATGGGGGTGTGAAGTCGAGAATCGATCCTGATTAATAGGATCATCCCAAGATTCCCCACAATGGTGATGAGGTAGACTACAAGGAAGAATAGGAAAAGCAAGATTTTCAGCTCTGGTGAGTCAGTGAAGCCCAAAAATATAAACTCATATATGGTGCTGTGATTTTCCCTTGACATGCCTTTTAGTTCTGTAGAGAATGTAGAGAAGAAAAGACAAGCGATTTCTGAAATGACAGAGCATACATTGAACTATATATCACAGAAAACTCTGAATCTTTGAGTACCACTGGCTCTCATGCCTTCTATTGTTATTGGTGAAATTTTACCTTTGAGGGCATCTTCTGGATTCTGATTCAGCACTCAGTCTCAATGACTAGGCAAAGCTTGCATTTTTATAATCCTTTATCTTTTATGAAGTCAAGAAATAATATTTTCTTATTATTGCCAGCTGCTTAGTTGCATGCAAGAAATACGTAAAATAACTTCTGACCTCCACCTGATGATGACCCTCAGTGATATATGGATTCCCTCCTTCTGACATAATGCAATGTACAGTGGTACCTCAGGTTACATACACTTCAGGTTACATACGCTTCAGGTTACAGACTCCGCTAACCCAGAATTAGTACCTCAGGTTAAGATCTTTGCTTCAGGATGAGAACAAAAATTGTTCTCCGGCGGCGCGGCAGCAGCCGGAGGCCCCATTAGCTAAAGTAGTGCTTCAGGTTAAGAACAGTTTCAGGTTAAGAATGGACCTCCAGAACGAATTAAGTACTTAACCCAAGGTACCACTGTACAGTATAAACCAGAAATTACTAAGAGTGCCTACCCACGTGCTGATGGCTTTGCAGCAGTTTTAATCCCTCATCCATCTTTTACTTCTTCAGCTGAAATCTTGCACCTTGCTCCTGCTTGTATCACTGAAGCAGTATCTACAGGAGAATATAACCAATGATTTGCCCAAAAGGGATGCCTCGTTCTGGGAATTTGTAATATGGTATCTGAAGGATTTGAAAACTGGCAATTGCAATTAGCTGTTCTTGCATTTCTGCCTGGAATCAGTCACCACAGTGGCCCCAGGTAGAAATAGTAATAATAAAACAAATGGCAAGAACAAATATAGTAGATATGTATAATTCAGCATTCATGCATATATAATTCAGCAAAAGTAAGGTACATAACAATCAAGTGAAATAATGTATGCTTCCACTAGGGTTACTGATTTGCCTCAGATGAGGCATCAGTCTGGCATGAATATATCTGCCTCAGATATTCTGGGCATTGCAGGCACTGCTGAAATTTGAGACCCCACAGTCTACCACTTTGGCTGGGCACTGCTGCTTGAAAGCACAGGCGGAGGAAGAGGAGTGCGGGGGGAGCGCACCATCCCTGGCAGCGTGATCCCGGTGGGGTGCCATTGCGGCTACCTCCCCGCCCACACTGGGCACCACGCCCTGCACTGCCCCCCCGCTCTCCGCCCCCCGGTCCCAGAGCATGAAGCTTCGCCACTGCTTGAAAGTGTCCTGCTCAGTGCTTTCAAGTGTCTTCAGCCACAGCTTCTCTGCTAAAAAAATGTCCCCCCTGCCCAAACAGCTTTTGTTTACAAAAAATGACTATTGCAGCTAGTTGCCAAATGCATTGAGTGTGCAATAGAGCTCTCTAAACTTTTCATGTTGGTGACACCATTAGACATGCATCATTTCTGGGCACAGTAATTCAGTTTTACTAGCAAGCTGGAGGTTCAACTAACCCCTTTCCAGCCCCAGGAGGAGAGCGGGGAGCATTCGTGTGACACACCCACAAACTGCGGCCGACATGCTAATGTGTCACAACACACAGTTTGGAAAGCTCTGCTGTACAATGTATAGTTTACCTCTCAGTGGAAAGGTTTTTGAAGACCATTCCTTAATGAGGCCCCAACTTGGTTCAGGCTCTGATACTAATTAATTATGGGGTGAAGTGAGCTGAGAAATGATTCTACTCTTTTTCAGGAACTCTTCACTCACTTCACCTGTTTCACAGACAATTACCTGGTGATCTAAGATCAAAAGTTGTGGATAAATCTATAGGGAGCATTGCTGGAAGGCAAAGATGGGCAAACACCCACCAGCCAGATCCTTGGCTTTCATGACAGAGGCACAAGGCTGGCTCAAGGTTTGGATCCTTCCTTGGCAGAATGCCCTCTGGTTGTCTTCTTCCTCTGCTGGTGTCTCCTAGAAGGCTAACCTGTTGGCCACAATGGACTAGTGTCTGGTACCAATGCGATGATGAGGATCAGGAAAGTGGATCTGACTCACCATTTAAATTTCCCACAATGCCCTGGAGCAATGGTAGTTCAGTGGTACTGTGGGAAATTTAAATGTTGGCTCAGACCTGGCTACCTGGTGTTCAGGGCTCTGCTGGGTCCCTGCCTGAGGATACTGCATATTGATGCTGGGCCTGCAAAGATCCATAATTGAGACAGCCGTTTCCCCCAGTCATGTATTCTGCCTCAGTTCCTGCCAGTCAAGTTGGCTTCCTGCAGTTATTGGAGCAGAATGTACTAAGCTCTAAACCAGATGTGTTATGCTTTTAGGAAGTCCATCATAATTAACAGCAGGAACTGGGGCCTCTGACTATAGCATGTAGGGAGTTTTAACCATTTCCTTCCCATTGTGTGTCTAACAAAAATCCCTTATATGCCCCAGAAGAATGTCCCTGTGGGAGCCATTGGGGTGTTCCTTGGGCTAATAGCAACGCAGTGGGGAAAATGAATTGCATTTTAAGCAGCAGTTAGAGACTACAGCTATACATATGTTTTTAAAAGAATCTTAAATTAAGATTTTTTTACCATCTTTCCTATGGAAATAGAAATGGAAAGAAGAAGAAGTCCCAGCAAAAGAAGAATGGATACAAAAATTTATGGAATATGCAGAAATGGCAAAACTTGCCGGGAAAAGAAGAAATCAAGATAACAAACTTTTTATTAAAAAAAAGGAAATGGTTTTTGAATATTTACAAACAAACTGTAAACAGATAAGAACACTGGCAGGATTATTGTAATAACCTGCAGTTTTATAAGAGTATATATTTAAAGTAGCAAATGAGCAAATGAAGTTAATTTGGATATCCAGAAAATATTAAAAATAAATTTGACAAACTGCAGAAAGAGGGGGAAGGAAGTCAAATTCTGAAATGTTAAAATGACTGTAAAATTATTGAAATGTACAAAACTGAAAATCATAAATAAAATATATAAATAAATAAATTTAGATTTTAAAAAATTATTCCTTGTACTTGATGCATTTCTATTCTTACTATCCATACCAATATTCAACCTTAAAACATATCAATAAAATGCACACACAAAAACACATCTTGTTAATTAAGGTTGCAGTCCTACTCTTGCATGTATACTTTACTGAAATCTGTGATGATGTGAAATTTAGCAATGCAAAATTGAAAGATACATCAGTGCCAGGGAGTAAAGTTCATCCAAATATTCTGTAACTTAAGCACATTAGATATAGAATCATAGGAACAAAGGCAGCTGCCTTATATCACCTCAGATTATCACTCTGTCTTGCTCACAGTAGCTCTCTGGGTTTCCAGAACGGACATCCCCAGGCTTACCTAGAAATGCCAGGGATTGAGATGGGACCATGCTCTTACACTGAGCTGTGATCATAATCTTTATCCAAATAAATTAAGGAACAAAAAGCAAGTACAGTGGTACCTAGGGTTACATATGCTTCAGGTTACATACGCTTCAGGTTACAGACTCCGCTAACCCACAAATAGTGCTTCAGGTTAAGAACGTTGCTTCAGGATAAGAACAGAAATTGTGCTCTGGCGGCGCGGCAGCAGCAGGAGGCCCCATTAGCTAAAGTGGTGTTTTAGGTTAAGAACAGTTTCAGGTTAAGAACGGACCTCCGGAACAAATTAAGTACTTAACCCAAGGTACCACTGTATTCCTGAAGATGCTAGACTTTAGCATCTTCTCTTCTAAAAGATCGCCGAGATAACAAAACATAGTGCTGCAATGAGTCTATTTAAGATAAAATCTTAAAACATTGTGCTGTGTGGAAACAATATTCTCTGTGAAATCCAGAAAGGACCCATTCTTTTAGTTACTTGAGATTTATTATCCATCAAGGAAAAAAAGCCAACTCAATGCATGCCTTTTTATTGCATAGGAAGATTTTTCCCTCTGGCCAGTCGCCTCACTGCATCTTTCACTTCTTTGTTTCTGAAGCTGTAGATCAGAGGGTTCAGCATGGGGATCATAACTGTGTAGAACATATAGACCATCTTGTCCTCATCAGCTGAAGACATAGAGCTGGGACGCACATATATAAAGAAGAGTGTCCCATAAAAGATAGACACTACCGTGAGATGGGTTGAGCAGGTGGAGAAAGCTTTGCGCCTGCCCTTGTTGGAGCGAATTCTCAGGATGGCCGTGAGGATATAGATATAGGAGACAATGATAATTGACGTACTCACAATGCCAAAGGTACACGATAGACCGAAAAGCACCCCCTTGTTGAGTCTGGTATCTGAACAGGAGAGGGATATGACTGCAGGGATGTCACAGAAGAAATGGTTGATCGTATTGGTGTGACAGAAGGTGAGTTGAAAAGTTAAGGTTGTGTGTGTTGTGGCATTCAGTACTCCTAAAAGGTAGGGGGCGATGATCAGCTGGGTGCAAACTCTGCGTGACATGATTACTGTATAAAGAAGTGGATTGGAAATGGCCATATATCGGTCGTATGCCATTGCTGCCAAGAGGAAACACTCGGTGGCTAAAAAGAGTCCAAAAAACCACATCTGTAGAGCACAGCCAGTCAATGAGATAGCTTTTCTTTTCATGACCAAATCCATCAGCATCTTGGGAGTGACGACAGTCGAGTAGCAGAGGTCTACAAAGGATAAGTTGCTAAGGAAGAAGTACATGGGGGTGTGGAGTTGCAAGCTAATCCTGATTAAAATGATCATCCCAAGGTTGCCAAGCAGGGTGATAAGGTATACTGCTAGGAAAAAAGTGAAAAGAGGGAACTGAAGTTTTGAAGAGTCTGTGAATCCCGAAAAAATGAATTCATGTATTGTGGTATGATTTTCCACAGCCACTTCCTCCTGCACTGTGGTGGAAAACAACAACATTGTATTATGTGGATCTCTCCCCTCTTCCCATTGTATTATCAGGACTCCCCTTTTCTATTATTATTATTATTATTATTATTATTATTATTATTATTATTATTATAAACTGGAGGAGGAAAACCTATTGCTCCTTGGACTATCAGCCCCAGCCAGTGTGCCGAGTGGTGAGGTGATTATGGTGACTGGAGATTTGGAGGGCCACAAGTTGTGCGCATCCCTGTTGCAAACAATGCAAGCTGCATGATTTTAGAGCTGCATTTGGAGGGTGGTTTTAAGAGAAGTATTTGTGGTTGTGTAAAAAGAAAGAAAGTGGCACCGGCAGCAGTTTTGGGGGAAATGTTGAAATGTTAAAATGAGGGGTTAGTTTCACCTCAAAGTACCTTTCTAGTACATGCAACAGAATCATTCTGCTTTCCATTCTAGGACATCTATGTGCATTTTGAACTGCTTAATAGGTATATGCAGTGTGATGTCCTCCCTGATATTTGAACAACAGCACAGTCTTTTGTTTAAGGGCCCAACTAGATGTGATACTAAAGGTATCACTATGTTTCAGGCATTATTTTTAAAGGCAAAATTGCAGTTGCAGAGCTAAGGGAGGAGGAGAGGAAGGTGAAGACCACAGTGTGTGGAGTTACCCCTTTCTTCCCACATTGTAGTCTTTGACAAGCTTCCCACCCCTCCCAATGAAGTTGCTATTAGCCCTGCTGGAGGATGACTAATATGTTGGAGAAAATTCCATTGCCCTTCTTCAAATGATCTCTTTCTTATGCCTGTTTATGAAGAAAACATTTTCACACATAAACCATTTGCTTGGTTAATTCAAAATTAGCCCTGGACTTCTTTTTGTTTGAGTTAGTTGTAGACAAGGGTTCAGCATCACGAATCATGCTTTCAGTATCAGTGGCTGCTACTAAAAAAATATTTTAAAAATGCTTTGTTTCAATGACTCTTTGGGGAGAGTGTAAAAATGGTCTGATAGATAGTTGCTGGGTTCCTAGAGAGGGAATCTTGACAGAGAAAGAAGTTTGCATTTGTATCCTCATAGAGAATTACCCTCCTGTGTTTATAATCTGGTTGACTGGGGCATCTTAGCCGAATGGGAAGAGCAGAGAGGAAGGAGAGGCCAGAAGGGTGAAAAGATCTTTCCCTTTTCTTCTCATCTGACTTGGCAGGTCAGGGCGAAGAATGAAAGGATCTCTGGAACAGGCAATGGATGTATGTGGACACATTGCAAGCCTGTAGTTTAGGAAGTGCAATCTGGCCAAAGCCTAATTTGAAAACTAAAATCTAGAAATACTTTTTAACCTACCCATCCTCTTATGACCTTCAAACACTTTTTCCTCTTGCAATTCTTGCCTCTGGTTTGTCCTGTGCATCAAGTTGAAGCTCCACTATTTACTCCACTCACTACCACAGGAGCAGCTTTCAGTGATGAGATGAAAAGATGGCTGAATATCATTATGATGCCTACAAATTCTTATGTATCGCAGGACTGCTTCTTGTGTGCAACTTAGTATTTCTGAAACTGCTGTTCAGAAGGGACTTCCTATTCTGAGAGTTTGAAACTGGGGATTTTGTCCTCCGGAAGGATCAGATATCAGGTGGGAATTGCAATTATCTTAATGGCTCTCTGTAGGAGAAGTCAATTCCACTGCAAATGTCCTTACAAAGCAAAAACAATACATTCTAAGCACACAGTGCCAGCACAAATAGTGTAAAAAGCAGATCTAGACTACAGTCCAGTAGAGAGCATAGTACACTTAAGCCCACTGATATAATAAGAATGTAAGACGTCTGTGCTGGATCAGACCAAAGGTCTACTCAGTCCAGCATCCTGTTCTCACAGTGGCCAACCAGAGGGCTATGGAAAGCCCACAAGCAAGACATATTACCCCTACTTACCTGTTTTTTTCTGTCCTTTCATTCTCAGCTGTGCTCAGGAGAAGTGTGTGGATTTGCGGCCACAGTATAGTCCATTGGGCCCGCGTACGGGTGGTCAGCTGCGGCCTCGCGCCTAATCTTGGTTTACCACCTGGAGTTCGAGTTTCCTGGTTTTCGAGAAGAGGCATGCGTTGGGAAGAGCTTATGCCATTGCTGTGGGAGAAAGTAGCCACGTTCGGCCCTCCCGACATCCTTGTCATTCAATTAGGGGAGAATGACCTTGCTAACAGAAGGAGTGTGGACTTGTTGTGGAACATAAAAAGAGACTTGGATGCATTTGCTGCCTTATGTCCCAGAACGACGGTGTTCTGGTCCTCCTTCCTGAAGAGAATTTTTTGGCGCGGTGTGCAGAGCTTTATGGCCATTGAAAAAACCAGGAAACTCGTAAATCGGGCAGTGGCCCATTGGGTGCGCTTCATGAATGGCCAAGTCATTTATCATGACCATATCTGGATCGGCGACCAAGCCTTATACCGGAATGACGGGGTGCATCTATCAGATCTGGGGAACAACATTTGGTTAGATAGTGTCATCAATAGCATTTGGGATTGGTTACAGCCATGAGGGTATTGGCGGCGAGCCTTTTCGGCTCGGGTGGCGGTTAGGCATTGGAATAATGTGTTGTGGTGTGTCGAAGGGCTAGGTGTGGCCATCGCCTATGCCTTCAATTTTTGGGTATTCCGTTAAAGGAATCTGGCGGTCGTGTACTCTGTCCGATGCCTGCTTGGCGGGAGGCCATGGCATGACCCTCGGTGACATCAGGGGAGAGCCTATAGTTGGATTAGCATCCTGACAACAAGTGTTGGAAATGCAAAGAAGCTGAGGGAACATTCTTTCACCTTTGGTGGACATGCCCAAGGGTTAAGGCTTACTGGGAAATGATATATAATGAACTCAAGAAGGTATTTAAAAGTACCATTCCTAAGAAACCAGAGGCCTTTCTCTTGGGCATAGTTGGCCAATGGGTGCCAAAGAAAGATAGAACATTTTTTATGTATGCAACAACAGCAGCAAGAATACTTCTCGCCAAGTACTGGAAGACACAAGATTTACCCACCGTGGAGGAATGGCAGACGCAAGTGATCGACTACATGGAGATGGCTGAAATGACTGGCAGAATCCGTGATCAGGGAGAAGATTTGATTGAACAGGACTGGAAAAAGTTTAAGGACTATTTGCAGAAATATTGTAAAATCTTGGAGTGTTAATACGTTGTGGGAAGTGAAGGTGACAGGGTTTGTGTGATTTGGTTAAAGGTAAATTAAAAGAAGAATGTTAAAAAGGATAAGGGGTTATGAACAGAACATTATTATGTCATAGTATATAAGATGAGATATGGATTAAAATAAATGGAAAATCGGGACATAATAATTAGAAGAATGTAAAATTAAGTATGGTCTAATAAGGTTTGAATTTGCTGAATTGGATTAGAATAAAGAGGAACACAAAAAAGGGGGATGTGAGGAGGTCAAGACAGAGGGGTATGGAACTTCATAATTTCAAGAATAAGGGTTTTTTCTCTATTTTTCTTTTTTCTTTTTTTCTTTTTTTGCTATATAATTTTGTTTTTCTGTTGTACTTGTTTTTCATGTGAACTTTATGTATGGAAAGGATACATTTTGAAATGATGAATTCTTTGTTTTGTAAAATCTTAATAAAAATTTATAAAAAATAAATAAAAAAAAATAGTTGGATTAGCATCAACAGGCTCCACCTACTGGTGAATAAACCCCCTTGTTTTAGACATCCAATGCCTAAGCCAATACCTTTTCACTGCTGTAATCAATAAAGTTGTGGCCTTTTCTTGCCCATTAACCTTATATCACGTGTCCTTGCGTATTCATTTCACGTTGCGGGGGTCGGGTCCTCGAACCACAAAAACTGTCAGAGGTGAAAGGGTTAGGCAAGTCCCACCCCCCAAAGTTGTCTTCCACTGCCCTCTGAATCCTCTGCATCTGTATTTGATTATCAAAGAAAATATGGGAAGAAACTTAAGTTAGATTAAAATTTAATGTATATGCCAACTTTTCCACAATAAAGGCACAAAACAGAAACCACAATATGTTACACATAATGTAAACATCAATATGTTCATCACAACATATCAGCAATTTCATTTCCCATATATAATGAGTTAAAGAAAAATGTTTAAAAACACTTTTGTTAAAAAACCAGAAGTCTTTTTACTGGGTATAGTAGGCAAAGAGATACCAGAAAAAGATTAAAGACTGTTCATGTATGCAACAACAGCAGCAAGAATCCTTTTAGCCCCCAAATGTAAACAACAAGTACCAACGAAAGAAGAGTGGCAGATGAAAATGATGGACTTTGCGGAACTGATGAAGCTGATGGGAAAAATCCGAAACCAGCATGATCAAGTATTCCAAAAAGACTGGAGTAAATTTATAGAATATTTGAAAGACCATTGTAAGCAATTAACAACACTAGTAGGGTTGCCTGAAGACTTGTAGTGAGCCCCCCCCCTTTCTGCATTTATTTAAACTTTGAGGTATTTTGTAATGAGTTATGTTAGAATTGGAAAATATATAAAGTGCTGTGATATAAAGGTTACTTTTGAAAGCCAAGAGGTGGGAGGGAAGGAAGTCGACAGGCTCTAAAGAGCCAAAGAAGGAAAATGGATTACAATGATGTGATTACATATGTTTAAATGGAAAATTAATTTAAAATATTTTTTTTAAAAAAAATACCAGCAATTTCAATAGCAATTACTTTCAAAACATAGTGCATTTCAACAGCAATGTGTAGATAAAGCAATCAATCCCCAAACTCAGCAAACATTAAAATGTTCATATTCAAAAGTGCCCTCAACAAAATCAGCCCAATCATGGAAATTTCTCGGGCAATTGGTTTGTTAACCCCTCTCACAATTACATTGACTCTCCCCATCTCTCACCTGCGTGATACCCTGGAGAGACCCTGCCTGCTAAAACAGATAGTCTTGGACCATTTGGAGAAATATTCTGGTCAGCTGCCTACATTCCCGTTGTGTAGAATATGGATGCAATCTTGAGTTCTACTGATGAGGTGGTATGAAAGAACAGGAACATGAAATTTAAAGTTGTTCACAAGCAGTTCCTTGAAACTACTAGACCAAGTTAGTCACAAGGATCTCAAAACCCATTGCGATGGGACCAAGTTGTGACAAACTTTAGCAGAATTGGGGGTTTCATATAAACCATGGATGGGGAACTAGATCGAGTCAGCAGGTTGGATCCCTCATCCCCTTTACCCTGTGGACCCAGATGGCTGCGTTGTCAGGTGACTGGCATCTGTTAATGTTCAAAGGAGGTCACTGTAACTGCCAATCTGCTCTAAACATTAGTGAAGTTTCCTCCTAGACCTCATTGTGCTATACATTTAAAGCAGTACCATACCACTTTAACAAGTCATGGCTTCCTCAAAAAATCCTGGGAACTGCAGTTTGTTAAGGATGCTTAGAGTTCTTAGGAGACCCCCTATTCCTCTCTCAGAGCTATGATCAAAGTTCCATGGGAAGAAGGATAGATTGTTAAACTACTCTGCTATGGTTTGGGGCAGCAGACTGGAGCCTTTAGCCCAGAGACCAAAGGTAGACCTCTAATTCTTTCAGTCTGGCTCCTGAGACTCTTTCCAGGATGCACCTTTTCTCCCCTGGGCTTTACCCTGTTCTACATGTGCTCTTCTCAAATGCTTTTGTCTTGGTGCAATGCATCCTTGAAGTATGATAATGCCTCTTGCTTGCCTGGATAATGTATAGAGAGATATGCACGGTGGTGTAGAAATCTCTGACTTTTGCATGGCTGGATAATACAGCTCACTATATAAAGGTCATCCTGTCGACTTTTCCTTTAAGCCCTGCCCACCATTGGAAGATGGACCCCAGAAGGTTGCCCACAGGGAAATGTAGTTGTTGAGCTGAAAAATGTTCCCCACCCCTGATTTAGGAACACAAGCCAGCTTCCTAAACTGCCTTTTTCCTTAGGCATCCTGGTTTCTAGCCAACAGTTTTTCATGAAGCTCTCAATGCCTTTCAAATTCTTTCAGTGCCACGTAAATCAATCGCCCCAAAGCTTGTTCTAATCTTAAATCACCACTTCTTGAATGTTTAAACCAGATTTTAGCCCCATAACATTATAACAGACTCATTTCCTCATCCTGATTAACCTATTAACCACATGTAACATGCTACCTTCCTGCTATAAATTCTGGTTTATCTCTTATCTAATTGCAAGCCCTAGATGAGGAACCTTGAAAATCAGTGTTTTAACACCTCAAAACCTCCTGGGCTTTGTTTATATTCCTAAAAACCTTCCACTCTTCCTTTTACCTAATAAATTTAATTGAAGAGAGTAACAAAATACATGTCATCAATTGAGTTATCTTAGCTCCACCTCTTGCCATATTCTGCCAGGCTGGCCTGGCCAATGGTCAGGGGTAATGGGAGCTGCAAACCAGCAACAATAAGAGGTCACAACACTACCTCTGATTCATTCTTTCTTCTACATAACTGAATCTATGGGTCCCCCCCCACCTGACTTAAAAATGGAAATAAGGTTCACATCTTTATTAACTTACTAGATCTAAAACAAAACATAGCTAATTTAACTGCCTTCTTCAAAGCCTTATAGTTAGAACTAGGTGATCGCTCCTGCTGTTTGCTTTCTTTAGTTGACCCCATCCTGGCTCACAACCTTGAATTTGACCTTAAACTGATTATGGCTCATAATTCCAGTCCACCTAAGCAAGCGCAAAGGAGGAAAGCTGTAATTCTTTGGGATCAATGACTACAGTGGTTTTGCATGTTTATGTCTGAATCCACATGCATGTTACTGCTCATGTGACCTCCAGCATACACTTCTATGAGAGGAACAAAACCTTCAGCACACAGACAGAGGTGCATTTGTTTAAATGTGTGTATACCCTTCACCTTTATTCCCAATAAATAATTTTCCACAATAAGAAACTCTCAAAAGATCGATTTAATGCAAGAAAAAGACAGACAGTACATAGCTTTTAAACACTGAATTACAGTCATCAATACATTCACACACTCTAATCCAAAGAATAAAGAAATCCTAAAGGTATGCAAAAGGAAAGTGTTGAAGATCAACAGGAAATAGAGACGGGGCAAAGATTTATACCTTTCCAGAAGACAATCAAGACACAAAGTCAGGATTATGCTTCTGTGCCTTGTTATGTGGATTAAGCCCTCTCCTTCTTCTATCTATACCCTTGCATTTTGGTTTGACAATAGAGGTGTCTCACCTTCTCCTGGTCTGTGCTGCATGGAGATGCCAACTGAGAAAACTGGTTAGAGTTTTATGTTGTGTAAAGATGCAGTAAGATGTTATGTTGCTAACTTCCCATTGAAAATGCTTGAGTATATTTTGAGGTCTCACTATGTGAACAGAAGGGGTTCTAGGAGGGAACTTGCTTGCTCACAAGCATGACTTTACAAATTCCCCTGAAGTGTGCTTATTCCTTACAATGTGCTACCATGCTGTTGTGATATATTGTGGGACAAAGAGGATATTGTGATATATTGTTGGATGACTTTCTGAAAGCACAAGTCCTCTCCCTTGGTTTGGGGTTGCACATCCACCCAAGAGAAGCAAGTGTCATTTATTTGTTTGAAGCCATGGTGACTCCCTAAGGGAACTGATAACCTGACCTTGCTGGCTGTTTTTGAGCTGATTCTTCTTGCAAACCAGGGTGCTGCATGTGACAGGTGGAAACTGTGCTGATGGTCGGGGTAGTATTACAAGGGCTGACTGGAAACCATGCAAGCAGGAAATGATCCCACACAGATGAACCAGGTGAAAAGTCTAGGCAAGTACATCTCATACTGGAAAGCTACAAGTGGCAGGATTGGGTAAGAATCTCTTCATAATCTGATGCCACAGGGTGCTAACTACTGTATCCTGCACTTTTCTTCCCACAAGAGGAAGCTAACCTAGCCTAGCATCCCTATAACACCCCATAGGCCCTTCTGCAGATCCCTCAAGAACATCACAGAGCTCAAGAGAAGTAGGCACTTCATCATCTATGAAGAGGTGAGGCAGTGAGTTTATTTATTTAATTCATGAATTTATAGGCCACACATTCATAAAACAACATAACAAGGTGGAATACAACATGTAAAAGCAAGGTTAACAAAGATATCCATTTAAAAGCATTATTTAAAACATCAATAAATACTGATCAGATTATAAAGGAAATTAATGTTGCAAAGGGCAGGCCCAACAAGGAAGACTTCAAGAGACATCTGAATGAAGGGAGGGAGGATCTCCGTTGAATCTCTGCAGGCAAGTAATACCATGGGTCAGGGCCTGCCACACTAAAATCTCTATCCCTAGTGGTGACCAACCAGACCTCAGGGATATGGGGAACCAACAGAAGTTCTCAACTGGAGGATCTTAGCACGTGCTGTTTAGATGACAATGATGTCATGCTAGCCCTGCCAAAGACTTGCATGTAAGAGGAGCACCGATCTCACAATTATCACCCACCTGGAAGCACCCAAAGTGCATAATTTATGCCTCAGCGGAAATACCTTTCTTCCTCACGATCCTTTTCAGAGCTGCCTTCACCTCCTTATTCCTCAGGCTGTAGATCAAAGGGTTCACCATGGGTATCACCACTGTATAAAAGACAGCAGCAACTTGGTCTTGGGCATCAGCGTCACTTGAGGTGGGCTTCAGGTAGATGAAAAGGATGGTGGTATAGAACAAGGTGACAGCCATCATATGGGAGCCACAGGTAGATAAGGTTTTCTTGCGTCCCTCAGATGAGCTGATCCGACGGATGGTGATGAGGATGTAGATGTAAGAGATGAGGATGGTGAGGAATGAACAGAGACCTATCAGGGAAGAGATCACGAATAGCAGGATGTGGTTGAGCATTGTGTTGGAGCAAGCAAGCTTCAGTATTAAGGGTACATCACAAAAGAAGTGGTTAATGACATTAGAGCCGCAGAAGGGAAGACGGAAGGTGGTGTTTGTGTGTATCATGCCGTTGGCACACCCCGCCAGGTATGAAGCCAATACAAGCCAAATGCAGACCTTCCTAGACATGACAACTGGGTAAAGCAATGGGTTGCAGATTGCTACATAACGGTCATAGGCCATGGCTGCTAGCAAGAGACACTCTACAGTGGCAAAGACAGCATAGAAATAAAACTGGGCAGCACAGCCAGTGAACGAAATGGCTTTCTTCTCAGCCAAGAAATCTGCCAGCGTTTTGGGGACAATGACAGTGGAGTAACAGAGATCTGAGAAGGACAGGTTGCTGAGGAAGAAGTACATGGGTGTTTGAAGGTGGCGGTCAAGGTGAATCAGTGCTATCATCCCAAGATTTCCCAGAAGAGTGATCGCGTAGATGGTCAGAAACACTGCAAAGAGGGAAATGCGGAGCACTGGGTTGTTTGTGAATCCCGCAAGAATGAATTCTGAAACGGTGGTTTGATTCCATTGGGCCATCATAACAGAACACAAAAGCTGTAAAACAGTGGAGAGAAACAATGGTGATGTCTTAAACTTGGTTGAAAACTAACACTAACTTAACTATTGCTGCAACAGACCATACCTGTCATCCTCCTAATCATCCCGTATGATGGAAAATGTGGGAAATGGATATGCAAATTTAGGGATTTAAAAAATGTATATATTTTTTATTGAAAAATAAAAAGTAATGTGTATATAATGTATTTCTTGAGCATTTTACATCAGTTTAGATGAACATTGGATAAGTGATGCATAAATGTTGGCAGGTGCCTGTCATTTCCCTAGGCAGGAAACAAAATGCTAAGCTTGTGTGTGCATTCATTTATTTATTTTACATCATTTGCATACCAGCCACTTAGCAATGTCCTCTGGATGGTTAACAATAAAAGTTAACAATGACCAACAAGAAACTCTAAAAGAAAACAGAATAAAACTACAGTACAAAAAATAACACAACTAACTAGAACTAGCAAGAGCAAAATATACCTTAACACACACAATCATAAAGCACTAAGAAGTATCAGGATCATAAAGATACACTTCCTAAGTGTAAAAGACCAAAGGACTCAATTCTAGCTTGATCAGGCATTTAAATCTGCAGGATTTTATCCAGCTAAGCCATAGATTTCCATAGGTCATCTGCTCTCTGATTAAAGTTGGATGCTACCTTTAATCTTTTAAAACATTGCTAAGGCAATAATATTCAGTATCAGTATGCAAATTTAACATGTTTACACCATTTGGTTTGCAAGGTAATTTTTGCCAACCCATGCTCACCTGCTCTTTATCTGATGTCATATGTGAAACTGAGCGTGGAGCTAGCAAAGAAGTGGCTGGACAAAAAATGGGGTTTGCAGGCATCTGCACAAAGCTCAGCCCTTGCCTAGAGCTGAGTGCGGTGCTTTGAAACCCCAACAACCACCTGGTCGTCGGGGCTTCAAAGCACCACACAGGGCTCTGTGCTGAGCTTTGGAGTCCTGGTTATCATCTGATCATGGGGGCTTCAAAGTACTGCACAGGGCATGTTTGCACCAGCAAGGCTTACTTTCAAAGCATGTGGGTCGAATGTGGCTCATGCGGGTGGGGGAGATTCAGTTCTGGCTTGTTTTATTTATTTATTAAACAAAAATTATATGCTGCTATATTATTTAATTCAAAGCAGTTTGCAATGATATCTATATATAATAAAAACACTGACACCAAAATTTGTTGGCCAGATCCAGTTCCTCAACCCTGTTTTACAACTTCTTTCCTCCCCTTCAGTTCTTACATTCCCTTTGTAAGAATCTGTTACTCAGAACCTAGGAAACAAACTTCTGCTCTTAAGGGAACAAATCCTCCTCTACATCTGGGAACTCAATTCTCCCTGTTATACCATACAGTTTCCAGTCTGAGCAAATGAAACAAATCCATGCATATGACTTTGCAGTGTGCCAGTGAGGAAATTCAACCCTGGAGTCCATTTTAACTGCTGAATGAGATACAGTGGTACCTCGGGTTAAGAACTTAATTCGTTCTGGAGGTCCGTTCTTAACCTGAAACTGTTCTTAACCTGAGGTACCACTTTAGCTAATGAGGCCTTCTGCTGCCTCCGTGCTGCCGTCACACGATTTCTGTTCTCATCCTGAAGTAAAGTTCTTAACCCAAGGTACTGCTTCTGGGTTAGCGGAGTCTGTAACCTGAAGCGTCTGTAACCCGAGGTACCACTGTAATAGGCTGATGTACTAATAGAAACTAGTCCCCTTATCCTTCCCACATGGGTGTCCTCTAATTTGCCTTGCAGGGTTGAGAGAACACTCAGAACAGTGTATGGGGGGAAAGGGGGAGAAGATTCCTTTGGACAAGCAGAAGGGCTTGCACTGATCAGAAAATCAAGTTAGTGCAATGTTCTACCCAAAATCTACAACTTTGCTTTCTAAGAAGATACTTAGACATAACAAAACGGAGTCACTCACTAATCTGTCTAGAATTGGTGCTCTAACTTTCCTCAGATTTCTGCCTCCATCACCTGGCCGATTGTGTAAGGGCAAATTGCTGTTTTCTTTGGTCTTGCTAAAGAAATATTTTCAAACTACATTATGTTGTTATTCTAGAGCCAGTATCAGAGATATTTAAACTTACCAGGTTGTGTTCTTGTCTGGTTCTGAGATCTTCACTTATGGGCTGAGTGTTTTGCTTATTCCTGCACTGATTTTGGGTTCTGGTTCTGGGCGTAGCATCTTTGTCTCTTCTATGGAAAGAAATTCTCCCTTCGCTCCATGCCTTTCTACCTCTACCCAGTCATAAATTTCTGAAATCTCTGCATGCAAAGCAAGCTGCTTCCTACATATGGCATTGCATCCCACAGACAGGAGTCTTTATATTGAGAATTTGCAGCGTGGGGACCTGTTCCCTGGGGATTTTCTGGTCTTAGAAGCACACAGGGGCAAAACTGTCGGAGTGCAAGTCAATGATTAGTCTGCTTATGTGGAGATGAAAACAAAACAAATTAAATGTCCAGGTTTGATTTTGGAAACTTCAGCTAGTTCAGACTGCAGCTGCCAGACCTCTGAGGGGACTGAGGTCCTTAGATTCTGTTAACACCATGACTGTACTGGTTGATGCTTTAATTCCAAGCCCAATTCAAAGTGCTGGTTTTTATCTTCACATTTTAAAATGGTTTGTGCCCAAGCTATTTCATGGTCTTCCTGCACCCATATCAGCGTGCATGCATGCTGAGATCTACAACAGAGACCTTCCTTGTGTGCCCACTATCTAGATCAGTGAGGCTGATCTACAAGGAAAAGGGCCTTTTCTGTGGTGGCCTCATGACTTTCAAACTCCCTGTCAGTGGACAGGCTCCCATGCTTCAAGCCTTTCAGAAGACCATGGCATGACATATTTATGATTGATGTTTAATGCTCTGGATTGTGGCTTGTTATTGTTCTACAAGGTATTTTAATCGACTGACTGAAAATTTTTATTGGCTGTTCTCTTGTGGGGAGGGGTGGTTGATGGTTTTTTTTGTTGGTATTTTGAAAATTTTATTGTTCTAACCTATCTTGGATGGGCATTTATTATTTAAATTTGTATGCCGCTGCTTCATATAAATCTGCCCAGGGGGGTTCACAACAGAACAACAAAAATGCAAATCATTACATCACTACAATGCAAAGCAAATACAAAATCATTTCAAAGCATAACAGCAAGCTAACAAATAGCTCAGTTTAAGTACTAGGAACACTTTATTTTTTAAGTCATCATAAAAAAAACTATCAGTTAATAACAAATATGATAAACATTCCAGCATGCCAACAATAATATAACCAGCAACCACTGTGTGGCAGTACTATACCAAATGATACAAAAAAACCTAACCAAGTGTATAAAAAGTTTCATTAAGACTGTTTTTAAAGAAGTGAACACATTTCCTAGCAATTTATAAGATACATAGCAATTAAAATTAATCAATACAAAGCAGTGAATAAAGGATATTTAACAGCAAGTAGCCAATTCAAGTACCTAATTTAGAAAAGAGGTAGTAAACCTTTCGTCCTTCGGTTGTTGTTGGACCACAACTCTCATCAGCCCCAGCCAGCATTGCCATGATTAGGGATGATGGGAGATGTAGTCCTGTTCTATCTGGAGGGTCACAGGTTTGCCTGCCTGTTTTAGAGGTACTGCTACTGTACTGGTGATATTATATTGAACTGCTGCCCTCAATGTGCTGTTAGGTACTAAAAACTATTTAGATAAGTGATCACTTGCAAAACCAGTGTGTGTGTTCCTAATGCATTGTGATGCTACTTATACATAGGAATTTGAGAACATTCCACCATTAAGAGAGAATGTACCACATAAATATAGACTCGGGATGGATGAATCTCTTTCTGTTTTCCATCTAATTTCTACATTTTTTTTTAAAAAAAGCATAAGTAAAGGTAAAGGACCCCTGGACGGTTAAGCCCAGTCAAAGGCGACTATAGGGTTGTGGCTCTCATCTTGCTTTCAGGCTGAGGGAGCCAGCATTTGCCCACAGACAGCTTTCCAGGTCATATGGCCAGCATGACTAAACCACTTCTGGCACAATGGGACACTGTGATGGAAGCCAGAGTGCACAGAAACACTGTTTACCTTCCTGCTGCAGTGGTACCTATTTATCTACTTGCACTGGCATGCTTTCGAACTGCTAGGTTTGCAGGAGCTGGGACAGAGCAATGGGTGCTCACCCCATTGCGCGGATTCAAACCGCCGACTGATGGGAGGGCATTCCACAGGGCAGGTGCCACTACTGAGAAGGCCCTCTGCCTGGTTCCCTGTAACCTCACTTCTCACAGTGAGGGAACTGCCAGAAGGCCCTTGGAGCTGGACCTCAGTGTCTGGGCTGAACGATGGGGGTGGAAATGCTCCTTCAGGGATACTGGGCCCACTCCTGCTCATTATTTGTTGAACAATAAACAGTGATGCAGCACCAAACTATATGATAAAAATCATGCCTCATTCAGTCCTAGGGCAGATTGGAAACTGTCCAGGATAATGCTTACACAAAGACGATTTTCAAGTGTTGGGACAGATGAGGGTAATTGCTGGCTTTAGATAAATCTCTGCTATCATTTCTGCAAGCTGTGCTTCAGCAAACAACCTCCCCTTCCACACCAATCACACTTCATGTACGGTACCCCGCTTTTATCCACCGAGCTGCAACAGCAGCAGCCTGGTGCTGGACCAACACATGCCCCTCCCATCTTCCATAGTTTAAAATGTGAACTGTCAAGAGTCCTTGGCTTCGTGCAGTGCTATTTTTCTATATAAAAAAAGCTTGTTCTCTTATAATGGCAATGGCGCCCCCCTGAGAGGTGCCAGAACTGAGTTCCAGTGATTAATGGCTGAAAAAAAAGCCCTGTGTAGAGTGCAATATTATCTTACCATACATTGTTTTTATTACATTTTCATTAGCTGCCCTGACAGTGTCAAACAGGTGGGAAGCATGATTGTGTTGAAGGTATAGGATCAACGTAACGGGTGGAGTCCAACATTCTAAATGAACATTCTATTAGTGCAAGGATTTCTGATTGTGCAATGAAACTTTATCCCCCCTCTTCTCCCCCCGTGCCCTCCCAAATTGTTTTGGGGGTTCCCCCAACCCTCTAGAGCATGTTGGGGGAGGGCAAATGGCATATAAGAGACAGGAAGAAGAGCGAGGGAAGTCCAGCTGCATGAGCAGAAATCGTTGCACTGATGGGACAGGTTAGTTGTATACAGCCCAAAATAAATAAATAAAGATTTGGGGAGTGTCACAAAATCATCCCAGTTGTGCTTCACATTCCCCAGCGACAAATCTTTCAGATAGTTGTAATTTGGCTCGCATTTGTCTTCACCATGTAATTGGTAGGAATCAATGTTCATATGGGTCTGAAGTCCTTTAGGGATAAGGTCCCAAAGCCAAGACTTTCCTCGATGGGATCGTTTTCTCCTTTTTAGTTCCAAAGAGAGCAAAAGAAACAACATCATTTTTCTGTGATTATAGGAAGCTTCTATATTATTTTGAGGGGGTTTTGGGGGGGATTTTAATTCCTTACTTTGGCAGAAGCATTTTGCTGTGTGCCCCACACAGAGAAACCCATCAAGCAATCAGCATTAAACTGGAAAGAAACAGAATGACAAAATGCTTGCATCGCTTAGACAGTGCAGTTACTAGCAGTCTAATTTTTAAGCAGCTCTGTGTTTTTGCTTGCTGGAATATGCTTTTGTTATCAATATCCCTCCAGAAGCAGCTGTGAGAGAAGCATTTTTTTAAAAAAAATGAACTAAAATGAACTGATTGGATATTTAGAGAAGTACTGAACAAAAGTCTGCAGAAATAGCACGAATGATACTTCACAAAACCAGTTTATATAAATAGCTGTTAAGGGGAAGATATAGGACCTACACAGTAGTTTTGAAATTTCCTGCACTGCTTGTCTGATGATGAATCGTCATCCTATAGAGAGCTCATTCCCAGAGTGTGGATCTTTTGGTATCCAAAACAGAACCACATGAAACATGAGGGAGGTACTGGCAGACTTGAGGAAACCCCAAAGTTTTCTGAAGGACAAATAATATTTAGCAAACATCCTTAACTAAAGGGGACAGAGCCCTCCCAAACAACTCTATGACATAGGCATGCATGGTGGACATGGAATGCTGACTGACTGTTAGGAGGGGGAGACAAAAAACCGGGTGGGTGAGGTGGGGAAGGAAACTGGGTGATGGAATGCTGATCAGGAATACTGCAGACTGCAACACTTTGTTGCTGACCCCACGTGTGCATTTGTACCAAGGAAACATTGCAGAGGAATCCACACAAAATTCATTCAGGGACCAGGTGAGTTGGGCTGTACTGCTTTTCCAAATTAACTGAAAATGCAGCTTTGAAATGTACCCAAGGATACCTGGCTGGAGCTCACTGGGAAGGTGTGTAATGGTGGAAAAGCCGCCTTGGAAAGAAGCTTGTATGTCATTGCTTGTTGTTAACTGAGAAATGCCAGGATTCTGTGGAATACAACTGAAAAACCACTCATCTACACGAAGATGCAGCTAGAATATTGAGATGAAAGGAAACAAATTATCTACTTAGGCAGTGTTAGGTAAGATGGCAAACTGATATGGAAATGCAAAAGATCACCAGGTAGAAAATAAACCATGTTTACTTGGAAGTAAGTCTTATTTACGTCAGTGGAACCTCAGAAAAAATGGTCTCAAGATTTCAGTTTTAGGAATTAAACCTTTTTTTTGGGAGGGTGTTCTTTGCTGAAAAGGTATTTTAATTAGATACAAAAGAGTAAGGTATACAGCATTATTAAAATTAGTGAAATGAGAGTAAATGTGGGGTGTCCAACTCAGGATGAGTTTAAATGGCTGAAGTATTGAGGGACTTCATTCTGTTCAGACCAGGATTTTTTATATATATATAGAACTTTACAAACCCCAGGCTATTTTGACTTCCATATTATTGAATTGAAGGAACCCCAATGGTCATCTATTCCAACCTTCTGCAATGCAGGAATCACAGCTAAAACAATCCCATTCAACCTCTGTTTAAAAACCTCAAATGAAGCAGAATCCACCACTTTCTGAGATAGTCCATTCCATTGTAAAACACCTCTTACCGTCAGAAAGATATATACTAACACAGGCTGAGTGCTAGCGATGAGCACAGCTGGGCTTGAATTCTAGCAAAGAACAACACTTGCTCATCTGTTAAAAGTCTGTCTCTTGCTTTTGGTTGGCATGCACACATTATGTTCTGTAGCACAAACTGCCTTAAAAACCACAATGGTCATGAGTTTAAGCAGGACTACTGCTGGAGCTTCTGTCCATCAGAATTGCAAGGGTAAGCAGATCAGCAATCATATTTTAAATGTAAGTACTACATTCCTTGACAAAGAATGAATCATGAAATATTTCTGGACTAAAGGATATTGCTAAAAAAGAAGTCCTGAAACTGTCCTGGGAAAAGACAATTCCACAACACAGCTAATTTTGCCCTTATTAGATGTGTATTCAGGTTCAGAGCAAATCACCTGTCTATTCTGAGGCTTCGTGACCTACATGGTAGTGATCATAGTTCTTTCACCTCTGTCCATGACTCTTAAGCAGTAAATTAGAGAAGCTTATTCATGAGCCAGTGTGAGCTGAGATCTGATGCCCAATGTGTCCTAGACAATTGATTGCCTTGGCATGACTCCATGGTTAGTCCTTTGTCTAGAACCCCAGTCAAGTCTACAATTCATAACTCTGGGTTATTCACTGTAAACTATGTGATTCTCATACTTTATCAAAATATTTTTATCTAGGTATCATAATGTTATAAGTGATGCTGAAGCAGCCTGAAAGTTTCTTACTGCAGACAGAGCATTATGCTATCACTTCAGCTAAATCTGAAGAAATCTGCTTCTTTAATTTCCTTTGACAGAAAGTTAGAAGGAGCCCCAAGCATTATCTGGATAAAAATATTTCAGTTTTGGAAAAGAGAAGTAAAACTGGTTGCTAATGTTTATCCAATATACCTATCTTGAAATGTTAAAAAGAGAAATATTGACTTCTGTGTTCTTCCCACCTCCACAGCGTCATCATGATGCAAACGGTAAACATCACATTGGTGAACAGCTTCCTACTCACAGGGCTAACAGACCTTCCTCAGGTGGAAATTGCCCTCTTTGTGATCTTCTGTGCTGTCTATGCCACCACCCTGGTGGGGAATCTGGGCATGATTCTCTTAATCAGGTCCAGCCCACAACTGCAAACCCCCATGTACTTCTTACTTGGCAACCTATCTTTCTTGGACATCTGTTACTCCTCATCCGTCACCCCAAAGTTCCTAAGCAATCTCTTAAAGGAGAAGAAAGTAATTTATTTTGCTGATTGTTTTACTCAGCTTTTCTTTTATGGTGTATTTGCCACCACTGAGTGTTACCTGCTGGCAGTTATGGCCTATGATCGCTATGTGGCTATCTGCAACCCATTGCTCTACTTAATCACCATGTCCCAAAGAAAGTGCATTGAGCTAGTTGCTCTTTCCTATGTGGCGGGGACAGTAAATGCTTTGGTGCACACTGTTGCTGCATCAAGACTATCATTTTGTGGACCAAACATCATTAATAATTTTTACTGTGAAATTCCTCCCCTACTGGAGCTGGCCTGCTCAGACATCAGTCTCAATGAAATCTTGCTCTTTATCTTTGTTGGGTTCAATATAACAATAACCATTACAATTGTTCTCACCTCTTACACCTACATCCTGGTCACTATTTTAAAGATAAAGTCCACTAAGAGCCAACGGAAAGCCTTTTCCACCTGCACATCTCACCTCATGGTCATCACCATCTTTTTTGGCAGTGCTAGCTTCATGTATGCACGTCCCAGTTCTAGGCAAAATCACCACCTTGACAAAATGGCTTCTGTCTTCTATGTAGTGGTGACTCCCATGCTGAACCCCTTGATCTACAGCCTGAGGAATCAGGAAGTCAGGAGTGCCTTCCGAAAAATCCTGGGAAGAAAAGCTGCTTCTCAGTCTAGGATGATACCTTCCATACAAGTTAGACCTTCTCCAGATCACAGGAGAAAGCACTACACGTAAAAGGATGGTCCACAACATTTTGTCTCATAACATGCATATAAAACTGCTCTGCTGTTCGTTTACTCCAACACTTACAGTTAAGTACATGTAGCTGCTGCTCTACCAGCATGCCAGCAAATCCTCCTCTTCTTCAACAATGCCTTTGGAATATTGCTACATCATGGTATAGCAACAGTCAAAGCTGCAAGATTTTCTTGGGGCAAGTGTCTCAATACACACTTGTAGATTACTTCTCCATGTTCCAGGAATAAGCTCATCCAGAACATGAACGACTATGAGAACTTTAATTATGCCAAGGTCAGGGTTTCCCATGGTGACCCTTGCTCTATCCTTCCAGAGGACAGACTGCTGTCTGCCTGGGAGAGCTAGCCCCAAACTAGCATGCTGTTCACAATACTCAGGGACACAGCAATACTAACATCTGTTCATTTGGTCTCGCTAGCGGAGTGTCCTCGTAAGGTACACAGAGAGCAACGGAAATGAGAACAGCACTTTGCCAGAAATGGAGCTTTAGTCATAAGTATAGCAAGTGGTACTTTAACATTAAACTGTGAAGGCAACCCCAGAGATGGGGTCTAGAGAGAGTGTAAATATTTTGGATGGCAGAGGGTGGGCGATTTCAGTGAGTGGCAACTGAAATGCTTGTGTGTGAGTGAGAGAGAGGATATATTTCCATCTTTATAGTCCTCACACATTTTCCTCCAAGTAATACACATGCACACCCTTAAGATATGTACTTTTTGAACAATTATCCACACATACCTACATGCCACCACTAGAGTGATCCTGTTCTGGGCAAAAGGAAGGAAACAGCCATACCTTCCTTACTCAGACTCTGCCTGCCTGCACTATGAAAGTTAAGTGCATTGAATAAAGATCCTGATGCTTCATTAAATGTAACTTGATATACAAAAAGTTATGTTTCTCAAATGTTCTTTCTGGGTATGGGGGCAACTGCAATTTGGCCTCCATTGACTTCACTGGGTAAATATTAGACAAATGTTTCATAATTTCTTGTAAGCATGTGCTTGGGATCTGAGGTACTTCAGGGAGCATCAAGATTTCCCTACTAGTCATAATGAAAGCCAAGTTAACATAATTGTTTGTCATTATGGTAAAAAAAAAGAAAAAAGCCCTAGAGCCACGAAGCGTATATCTGGCTTCCTTCAAACCACTAGATGGATTTTGCTATTGGTTTCACAAGGATTCAGGTTCACTTGCATTCAGGTGAGAAATCGCCTTGAAAGAAACAGAATGCTTTGAGCTATTGAAGGCACAATGAAGTTTCAAGAAAGAGAGTAAGTTCAGGAGCATTTTCTCAGTTTATGTGAAAAAAGAATTGTGGTTATTAGTGCAACTATCTGACTGCTGCTTTATGCTGCTATTGCCTGAATATGCTTTAGACACAAACACACACACATCATTCCAACCGCAGATCTTAACAAGTTTTCTCTCTCTTCATTTTGGCAAATAAGGAAAAAGGAGAACGGTAGGGAACTTGAAAGACTTATTCACTGGTGAAATCTCTGCAGATACAGCATAGCATCAGCAATTAATTCTCAAAACAGGAAAGATTTAGGGCTGCCTAGCTCAAGGTGGTGCCCATCAGAATTTTAGATTGCAACTCCCACCATCCCTGATCACTGAACACGTAGGCTGGAAATGACGATAGTTGAAGAATATCTGGAGGGCCTCAGGTTTGGAAAGGCTGCTCTAAGCAATAGTATTCAGTCTTCTTACTGGTCAAAACCCCTTTTCATTTTGATGGTCTGTGAGGAACTATGTACATCTGCATTGAAATGGCACACTTTGGTTATGAGGGCTCTATGTACATGGTTGAAGTCTGCAGTCAACTGGCTTCTTGGTTGTTTCTTCCTCTTTGAGACTTTGCATATACAGTACTTGTATTTTGGTTGTATAATAACACATGACTCTGCAATGTCTAACATTCCTACAAAAACCTAGTAGGCAGCAATCTGTTATTATATTTCATTGCAGCTTATCTTGCTTATAACCAAAGCCCATTCAAACACTGTTCACCATCAATGTATGTCCAGTATATTTAGGAAATGATATTGATGTGTTAATGTTGTACAATCATACAGGATGTTTTTCACCGTGTGGGCACATCTATCAGAACAAAAGCTATTTCTGAGGAATAGTCCCATCTCTCCGCCTTCTCCAACACTTTGATACAACATCAGAGAGGAATATGGGCCTTTTTCAGTATTTTAGTTCTTGGGATTCTAAAAGAACAAGCAATGCTGACTTCTGTGTTTTTCCCTTCTCCACAGCGTCACCGTGATGCAAACAGGAAACAACACGGTGAACATCTTCCTACTCACAGGGCTTACAGACCTTCCTCAGGTGGAAATTGCCCTCTTTGTGATCTTCTGTGCTGTCTATTCCACCACTCTGGTGGGGAATCTGGGCATGATTCTCTTAATCAGGTCCACCTCACAACTTCACACCCCCATGTACTTCTTACTTGGCAACCTCTCTTTCTTGGACATCTGTTACTCCTCATCTGTCACCCCAAAGTTCCTAAGCAATCTCTTAAAAGTTAAAAAAGAAATTTCTTTTGCTGGTTGTTTTACTCAGCTTTTCTTTTATGCTGCATTTGGCACCACTGAGGGTTACCTGCTGGCAGTGATGGCCTATGACCGCTATGTGGCTATCTGCAACCCACTGCTCTACTTAATCACCATGTCCCAAAGAAACTGTATGCAGCTAGTTGCTCTTTCCTATGCAGCTGGGACAGTAAATGCTTTGGTGCACACTGTTGCTGCATCAAGGCTATCGTTTTGTGGACCAAACATAATTAATAATTTTTACTGTGAAATTCCTCCCATACTGGAGCTGGCCTGTTCAGACATCGGTCTCAATGAAATTTTGCTCTTTGTCTTTGTTGGGTTCAATATAATAATAACCATTACAATTGTTCTCACCTCTTACACCTACATCCTGGTCACTATTTTAAAAGTCGATTCCACTAAGAGCCGAAGAAAAGCCTTTTCCACCTGCACATCTCACCTCATGGTTGTCACCATTTTCTATGGCTCTGTTAGCTTCATGTATACACGTCCCAGTTCTAGGCAGAATCACCACCTTGATAAAATAGCCTCTGTGTTCTATATAGTGGTGACTCCCATGCTGAACCCTTTGATCTACAGTCTGAGGAACCAGGAAGTCAGGAGTGCCTTCCGAAAAATCCTGGGAAGAAAAGCTGCTTTTCAGTCTAGGATGATGCCTTCCATATAAGTTAGACCTTCTCCAGATCACAGGAGATAACACTTCAGGTAAAAGCAGCTCTGATAGAATATGGTCCATAATTTTTAGTCTCATAATATGCAAATAAAACTATTCTGCTGTGCAAAAAGATCATTAGAATTCAAAGCCAACTTTAAATCCTCAGATGAAATAGTTTCTCTGGCTAAAATCTGATATAGAATTTTATATGATATTCTAGCCACACCTGAGGGAGAAATCTAAGAATGAATAAGCATTACACCAAGACTTTCCAACACTATGTTGTCAGCAGTTGGAACATCTCCAGAAGTAACCAAGCTGGAAAGATAAATGAATCAAAGGCTTCTGAGTGTGGAGAACAGGAAAAGGGGACTTCGTTGAACTGAGATTAGCAGAGCAATTGCAAACTGAAACCGAGAGTGTACTTGAATCCAGTTGCACCATGGGACAGCTAACATTTTCTGACTCTCCTTCTCTGAATATTGATCCTTATAAAAGCAAGACAGCAACATCCATGCACAAGAATGAGTCATCGAAAATCAACAAGGCACTGCAGCATCTGACCAAGTGTTGCGGGGGACGTGCCATTTCCCATGCTGATATAAAATGTATATATCTAACTCCTGCAGGGAATGAGTGCTGGATAGCGGATGTGTTTTAGGGCATCTCCCATTGTTTGCAGTTGTAGGTGGTTTGGTGGTGAGGCATCTTAACCGTCTGGCGGTTAAAGCATTGAGTTGAATCCTAGCCTTCAAGCATGGGGTGATGTGGCGCATCACCCACTAGGAACCAGTGGTGTTTTCAGGGTACCCTGTTGAAGAAGTCTCGGTGGAGGTCCCTGTCCTGAAGTGTGTGGCAGATGGGCCATAGGGCTTCCAGTGGCGGCCTTAGGATGGCTGACTCAGTAGATCGACACCTTCTGGAAGCTACAATCCTGGAACGACCCTGCAGCTGTTCCAGTCCTCCAGCAGGAGGTTGGAATGGATACACCCAATGCCTGAGTCAAAATTCCTCCTACATTCTGTAATCAATAAAGTTGTGGCCCTTATTAATCCAGATTGTTGTCTGCCTGAGTTATTGATCATATATTATAAATAGACACTGACACGGTGTGGGCGGCACTGTGCCTGGGGCCACAACTAAATATGCACACCACATGTTTTTGTGGACAGAATCTCTGTGCCTTTTAAAAGCTGCATAACAGGCCCAGAACAAGAGATGAGCCCCTTTCCATTATTGCATCTTTAAGTGGAGGCTCATGTGGTTCGATTCACATGAGGAAATACCAGGTGAGAGAATTACAGGGATATATGGACAAGCTATGGACATTTCTGGACAAGTTATGGACAATTCTATTTCTATGCAACTTTTGCCACAAAAGAGTGTTACCTCCTGGCTGCTATGGCATATACATGGTCATCTGCAATCCACTCATCTACACAGTCACCGTGTCTCAGAAGGTTTGTGTTTTTCTGGTGGCTGGTTCATACATTGCCGGCTCTGTCTGTTCCCTGATACACAAAGGTTGTTTGACTCATTTATCGTTCTGTGGTCCTAATTTCACTGATCATTTTTACTGTGAAAGTTCTCCATTCTTTCAACTTTCCTGTTCTGATACAAGTGTCAATGACTTTGTGATGTTTGCATATGTTAGCTTTAACCCGAAAAGCACCCATGTGACAGTCCTTTGACAGTGACACTCTTCTATCATTGTCACTATTTTGAGAATCCGCTCAGCTGAGGGCAGGCACAAAGCCTTCTCCACCTGCTCCTCTCACCTGCTGGCTGTCGCTATTCTTTTACCCCCTTTGAGAATTAGATTGATCGGCTGTGGAACTTAGTACTATATGAGTTATTATTACCTTATATACCAAATGTACCACTTCTCAAGCGGTCTTTCAGAATGTATGAGGGATTTTAATTTGGCTGCAATCAGCTTCACTACATGACTATGAGGTCAATTTTAGATATTTCCTTGTATGTTCTTGGGATGTGAGGTACTTCAGGGAGCATTAAGATTTCCCCAGTGATCCCAAAGAAAGTGAAGGCAACATCATTGTTTGCTGAGACAATAAAAAGCCCTAGAGTCATGTAGAACAGAAATAGATCTGGAAGCATTTTGCTATTGGTTTCACAAGTCAATGGTTCACCTGCACCGAAGACTCAGCTTGAAAGAGTCAGAAAGCTTCAAGCTATTAAAGACACAACTGAACTTTGAGGAAGACAGTAAGTTCAGATATATTTTTTCAGTCATGTGAGAGGCCATTGTGACACTAGCACAACTGTTTTGCTGCCACTGCATATTAGCATTGCTGGAATATGCTTTAGCCATGTGTAATATTTCACTAGCAACAAGTTTTGTGTTTTGGGAAATAAGAAAAGGTGAACCATTTGGATCCTCAGAGAAGCATTAATTGATGTACCCTCTGCAGATACAACATGCATGAGGGTGTACAAAAGCACCTGGAATTAATTCTCAACAAAAGAAAGTTATAGGGCAGTTTCCCCCAAGTTGCTACCCTCCCACTGTCTTAGACTACAGCTCCCATCATCTCTGATAATCAAAAACAATATTTGAAACTAATTGTAGCTGTAGCCCAACAATATATGGAGCGCCCCTGGTTGGGGAAGGTTGATTGAGGCAATAGTTCTCTCTCTTTCTACCTGTCAAGAACCCTTTTCATTTTGACAGTGTTTGGGGAACTATGTGTCTCACATGGAAATGGATTATGCTTGGGTATATGTCTCCTTCGGGCATGTTGGCCGCTCTGGTATGCCTACATTCTGGCAGCCACTGATATGCTCTGAGACACCTATGATATAGACATTGGGTCCTTCATTCTATATCACTGTGCATTGTATAACACTCCAAAAGGTAAAGCTAAAGGTACCCCTGACCGTTAGGTCCAGTTGTGGATGACTCTGGGGTTGCGCGCTCATCTCACTCTATAGGCCGAGGGAGCCGGCGTTTGTCCGCAGACAGCCTCCAGGTCATGTGACCAGCATAACTAAGCCGCTTCTGGCAAACCAGAGCAGTGCACAGAAACTCCGTTTACCTATCTACTTGCACTTTGACATGCTTTCGAACTGCTAGGTGGGCAGGAGCTGGGACCGAAAAATGGGAGCTCACACCGTCACAGGGATTCAAACTGCCTACCTTCTGATCAGCAAGCCCTAGACTCTGTGCTTTAGACCACAGCACCACCCGTGTCCATGTATTCCTATTTGCCTATAGAAACCTTGCTGAAAATAGTCTTCAGTTATCTTTCATTTCAGTTTACTGTGCTGAAAACCATAACTCATTCAAAACATGGTTCAATATCAATGACATATTTAGGAAATGACAGAGGTTTGATGAAGCTGTAGAAGCACACTGAACATTTTTTATTGTGTGGAGAGCATCTAAAAGAACGTAATGTTCTTCTGAGGGATCTTCTCATTTCATTTGCTTTTACAATACAGTGGTACCTCGGGTTAAGGAATTAATTGGTTCCGGAGGTCTGTTCTTAACCTGAAACTATTCTTAACCTGAGGTACCACTTTAGCTAATGGGGCCTCCCGCTGCTGCTGCGCCGCCGGAGCACGATTTCTGTTCTCATCTTGAAGCAAAGTTCTTAACCCAAGGTACTATTTCTGGGTTAGCGGAGTCTGTAACCTGAAGGTATGTAACCTGAAGCGCATGTAACACGAGCTACCACTGTAAAGCATTAACACAGGCAACTTCCCCACTATGCTTGTGTCAGTCTTTTAGTTCCTAGGAGTCTTAAAGAACAAGCAATGCTGACTTCTGTGTTCTTCCCTTCTCCACAGCGTCACCGTGATGCAAACAGGAAACAACACGTTGGTGAACAGTTTCCTACTCACAGGTCTAACAGACCTTCCTCAGGTGGAAATTGCCCTCTTTGTGATCTTCTGTGCTGTCTATGCCACCACCCTGGTGGGGAATCTGGGCATGATTCTCTTAATCAGGTCCAGCCCACAACTTCACACCCCCATGTACTTCTTACTCGGCAACCTCTCTTTCTTGGACATCTGTTACTCCTCATCCGTCACCCCAAAGTTCCTAAGCAATCTCTTAAAGGAGAAGAAAGTAATTTCTTTTGCTGATTGTTTTACTCAGCTTTTCTTTTATGGTGCATTTGCCACCACTGAGTGTTACCTGCTGGCAGTGATGGCCTATGATCGCTATGTGGCTATCTGCAACCCATTGCTCTACTTAATCACCATGTCCCAAAGAAAGTGCATTGAGCTAGTTGCTCTTTCCTATGCAACTGGAACAATAAATGCTTTGGTGCACACTGTTGCTGCATCAAGACTATCCTTTTGTGGTCCAAACATCATTCAGAATTTTTACTGTGAAGTTCCTCCCATTCTGCAGCTGTCCTGCTCAGACATTAGTCCCAATGAAATTTTGATGTTCGTCTTTGTTGGGTTCAATATTATAGCAACCACTTCGACTATTCTCTCCTCTTACACTTATGTTCTGGTCACCATTTTAAAGACTCACTGTACTAGGAGCCGAAGAAAAGCCTTTTCCACCTGCACATCTCACCTCATGGTTGTCACCATTTTCTATGGATTTGGTGGCCTCATGTATGCAAGACCCAGTTCTAGGCAGAACCACCATCTTGACAAAATAGCCTCAGTGTTCTATGTAGTGGTGACTCCCATGCTGAACCCTGTGATCTACAGTCTGAGGAACCAGGAGGTCAGAAGTGCCTTCCGAAAAACCCTGGGAAGAAAAATTGTGTTTTACCAAAGGTTTTTAATAAAATAGATAGTGGCTCCT
Source organism: Podarcis raffonei (assembly GCF_027172205.1). Classification (NCBI taxonomy): domain Eukaryota; kingdom Metazoa; phylum Chordata; class Lepidosauria; order Squamata; family Lacertidae; genus Podarcis; species Podarcis raffonei. The sequence continues at coordinate 82,426,631 of NC_070602.1, forward strand.
ACTTCCAGGACTTTTGCTTTCCTTACAACATCTCTACATGTTGTAATTTAAGAAAGGGATGGGCAAGAACTTTGGGCCAGGTTGTTTGACTCATTTATCTTTCTGTGGCCCTAATATTATTGGTAATTTTCACTTGGAAGGTACCTCACTCTTACAACTTTCCTCTTCTGATAAAATTGTCAATAAGTGTGTTGGGTTTGCATTTGTTAGTTTTAACCTGATAAGCACCCATTTGACAGCCCTTACCTCTTATTCTTCTATCATTATGACTATTTTGAGAATCCGCTCAGCTGAGGAGAAAGGCAGAAAGTCTTCTCCACCTGCTCCTCTCACCTGCTGGCTGTCATCATCCTTTATGGCAGCTTGATCTTTATGTATCTCCAACCTAATACATCAACAAAGGGAAACAAAGTGGCCTCTCTGCTGTATGCTGTGGTAATCCCCATGCTAAACCCTCTCATCTACAGCCTGAGGAATAAGGAAGTGAAGATTGCTTTGAGACGTATATTTCCTAAAGATGTTAATGATTTGTATTTAGATAAAACTTTGTTTATGGGCTGCTGGGTGATTGCAACTGTGTAGCTGTCTGATGGTTGACTGGAACACTAACATGTGGGGGGAGCTCATGGTGGAAGCAGATCGCAGTAAGTCAGAAGCAAGGCCATGAACAGATATTTCCAGGACTACATTCCAATATAACATGTTCCATAACCACCTCATCTGAAAGAACCAAGAGCAGACTTTAGCCTCTGCTCAGTGAAACCTACAAGGCTCAAGGGCCATCTTCTTTGAGGAACAGAACAGCCAAGAAACTGTAGGGCTCGCTAAACCTCCTGCTGTGTAAATCTAAGTGGTGTGCAGATACTACTTTTTTGTGTTTTCATAATAGCCCCCAAAGATCTGATTTTCCCCATGTGAGCTCAGTCCCTCTGTCGTGCTCCCAACCACAGGGTTTTAAGCAGCAATTAAACATGCAGTCAAGGTAGAAGGAGACACATATAGGCAACTTGTGATAGCTCCCCTTTCTTCTCCTCTTCACCATCTTACACCCCTGGATTGTTTTGAGGTAGGCCTGTACTGCCTCAGGATGATCTTACAATGCTGCAGCTATAGGATGATGAGGATGATGATGATGATGATGATTGATTGATTGTTATATGTGCCCTGTTTGGTGTTTCATATTGTACATTGCAAGACTGAGGTGCCATTTCTGAAATCTAAGGTGGAATATGAACTTTAAAATGAAATAAATGTATATCACACTTTATTTATTAGAACCATATATATGAATTCCAATACATTTCAACTTCTACGATATAAATACAATTTCAGTGAATCCTGTGATTTAGAAATCTCACCCAAATGGCCTTCTGTGTGTTATAATCAGATAATGGTGTTCGCACCCCTAGGATGTAAATGAATTTCCCATGTCACAGAGGGTAGAAGTGAGGTTTCTGGTGCTATCAACTGGTCCTTGGAGACTTTCTTTCTTTCTTTCGCCTACCCGACCATGCCTTGATTTGAAATTGACTCTAGCTGGATTTCTCAGGCTATTCAGTTTGGCACCTACCACGGGCAGTCAGGTGGATTTTAGCAATCGCAACGGAAAACACCCTGAGGTATCCGTGGGTGAAGGGCTGTTTCCAACCAAGTTCCCTTGCTGACTAGCTTGGTGGGTTCTTTTGTTACTGCTTGGTTCTGGGCTGTGCATTCTGCTGTAGTGGTTGGAGTGCAAAGGATGGGTATTCCTACCCCCTCTTCCTCTAGCAGGTGATGGATCATTTTGTCTCTCATCCCCTGTTTTGGAACATGGAGGCCAGCTGGAGTGACCTTGCCCAGGATGAAAGGAAGGAGCCATTCAGACCATTCTTACGCAGATTTCCCCCCGCCTTTGAGAATTAGATTGGGTGAGGGACCTAGTGCTATATGAGTTATTATAACCTTATATATCAAAATGTACAATTTCTCAAGCAGTCTTTAAAATGTGTGAGAGATTTTATATTGGCTCTCATTAGTTTCACTACATAACTATGAGGTCAATTTTAGATATTTCCTTGTATGTTCTTGGGATGTGAGGTACTTCAGGGAGCATTAAGATTTCCCCAATGATCCCAAAGAAAGCGAAGGCAACATCATTGTTTGCTGAGACAATAAAAAGCCCAGAGTCATGTAGAACACAGATAGATCTGGCTTTCTTCACATCACTAGAAGCATTTTGCTATTGGTTTCACAAGTCAGTGGTTCACCTGCACTGAAGAGTCAGCTTGAAAGAGTCAGAAAGCTTCAAGCTATTGATGACAAAACTGAACTTTGAGGAAGACAGTAAGTTCAGACGTATTTTTTCAGTCATGCGAGAGGCCATTGTGACACTAGCACAACTGTTTTGCTGCCACTGCATTGTATTGCTGGAATATGCTTTAGCCATGTGTAATATTTCACTAGCAACAAGTTGTGTTTTTTTTTGGAAATAAGAAAGGGTGAACCATTTGGATCCTCAGAGAAGGATTAATTGACGTACCTTCTGCAGATACAACATGCATGAGGGTGTACAAAAGCACCTGGAATTAATTCTCAGCAAAAGACAGTTATAGAGCAGTTTCCCCCAAGTTGCTACCCACACGCTGTCTTAGACTACAGCTCCCATCATCCCTGATAATGAAACACAATGGCTGAAACTAATTGTAGCTGTACCCCAAGAATATTTGGAGGCATGTGGTGATGAAGGCTCTGTATTACATGGTCAGAGTAAGCAGAATACAGGTGTCATAATCCTGGAGTTTCTTTTTTAAGACTTTGTGTAGATTATGCTTCGGTACATGTTTCCTTCGGGCAAGTTGGCTGCTCTGCTACGCCTCCATTATGGTAGCCACTGATATGCTCTGAGACACCTATGATATAGACATTGGGTCCTTCATTGTATATCACTGTGCTTTGTATAACACTCCTATCTGCTTATAAAAACCTTGCTGAAAATTATCTTCAGTTATTTTTCACTTCAGTTTATTTTGCTGAAAACCATAACCCATTCAAAACATTGTTCTCATATCTTTTGCTTTTTCAAGAAAGCACCAGCAGAGGCACCTTCCCCACTATGCTTGTGTCAGTCTTTTAGTCGCTAGGAGTCTAAAAGAACAAGCAATGCTGACTTCTGTGTTCTTCCCATCTCCACAGCGTCACCGTGATGCAAACAGGAAACAACACGTTGGTGAACAGTTTCCTACTCACAGGTCTAACAGACCTTCCTCAGGTGGAAATTGCCCTCTTTGTGATCTTCTGTGCTGTCTATGCCACCACCCTGGTGGGGAATCTGGGCATGATTCTCTTAATCAGGTCCAGCCCACAACTGCAAACTCCCATGTACTTCTTACTTGGCAACCTGTCTATCTTGGACATCTGTTACTCCTCATCCGTCACCCCAAAGTTCCTAAGCAATCTCTTAAAGGAGAAGAAAGTAATTTCTTTTGCCGGTTGTTTTACTCAGCTTTTCTTTTATGCTGTATTTGCCACCACTGAGTGTTACCTGCTGGCAGTGATGGCCTATGATCGCTATGTGGCTATCTGCAACCCACTCCTCTACTTAATCACCATGTCCCAAAGAAAGTGCATTGAGTTAGTTGCTCTTTCCTATGCAGCTGGAACAATAAATGCTTTGGTGCACACTGTTGCTGCATCAAGACTATCCTTCTGTGGTCCAAACATCATTCAGAATTTTTACTGTGAAATTCCTCCCATTCTGCAGCTGTCCTGCTCAGACATTAGTCTCAATGAAATTTTGATGTTCCTCTTTGTTGGGTTCAATATTATAGCAACCACTTCAACTATTCTCTCCTCTTACACTTATGTTCTGGTCACTGTTTTAAAGACCCACTGTGCTAGGAGCCGAAAGAAAGCCTTTTCCACCTGCACATCTCACCTCATGGTTGTCACCATTTTTTATGGATTTGGTGGCCTCATGTATATAAGACCTAGTTCTAGGCAAACCCACCACCTTGACAAAATAGCCTCTGTGTTCTATGTAGTGGTGACTCCCATGCTGAACCCTTTGATTTATAGTCTCAGGAACCAGGAAGTCAGGAGTGCCTTCCGAAAAGTCCTGGGACGAAATCTTACATTTTACAAGAACTTTTTTATAAAATAGATTCTGCTACCTGCTTCCAGGACTTTTGCTTTCCTTACAACACCTGTAACTTAAGACAGGGATGGGGAGCCACTTTCGGCCGGAATATGCTATCTCCCATTGAAGCAATTATAATTAAGAGAGTTAATATGGACAGACAGTAAGGACTTACCGGGAACTCATGGATTCCACAGGTGCGGGGGGACGGGGGACAGACCCAAGCTGAAACCAATGGAAAACCTAAGGAGCCAATTTGTGGATTGGTTGCAATATCATCAGTTAAACACTATGTTTAAATTAGATAGAAATAATGGGTTTTTAGATTAAAGCACACCTTTTTTAAAAGAACTATTGCAAAATAGGGATAAACCTTTGTCTTATATGTATAATCTTCTATTAGAATGGGAAACAAAAGATGAGCTTCTTAAAACTTCAATGACACACTGGGCAATATATATAGCACACAATATAGATCTTAACCTCTGGGAGAAACTCTGGGAAAGCGACCTGAAATTTACAGCATGCTATTCATTGAAAGAGAACTATTTGAAAATGATTCATAGATAGTACTCAGCTCTGAGTATGTTGGATAAGATTTATAAAACAGAATCAAGTTGAGTGTTGGAAGTGTAAAGAAGTGGAGGGAACGTTCTTCCACATGTGGTGGAGATGTAAAAAGGTAAAAGAGTATTGGGGAATGATTTATAATGAATTGGAAAAAAATGTTCAAAATTACTTTTCCAAAAAAAGCAGTTCCTTTCTGTTGGGGATAACCCAGACTGAAATTCCCAGGTGTCAGAAAAGGTTATTTATGTATGCAACAACTGTGGTCCATGTTTCGTTAGCCTCAAAATGGAAAGTGAGCGAGGTCCCAGCTAAAGAGGATTGGCAACTGAAGTTGACAGAATATGCACAACTTGCAGATTTAACTTGCAGATTTTACCCTTTACCTTTAACATATAGAATAAGAGAGCAAGAAGAAAATATTTTTAAAGAAGATTGGAAAAAACTGTATACAACTGAAAATGCTGGCAGCATTAAGATAAATTCAACAGAGTAAATAATTTTTGATGTATGTAAAAGTGGAAAATTGATTAGAATTGTTTATAGTAAAATATGCAGAGATGTATGATATGCAAAATGAACCATGGAAATAGAAGAACGGAAGTCATTGGATATTCTAAAGTTTGTAAAATGTTTATTTGAAATTGTAAAACAGAAAATTTAATTAAAATTATTACAAAAAATAAAAAATAAAGTATTTGCATTTATCTTGATATGGCTTCTCGCAATAAGCTTTGGCTGCATATCTGGCATTTAGCTGCTAGGTCATACATTGCTGAGTAACCTGTGAGCTTGGGGCTCAAAAGACAGTGAGTGGACGGCTTGACTATAGTCTCTGTGAATCTCAAGGATGTTCAAAAGCAGCCTGTGTTTCTCCTGGCTCAGTATTAGGGGACCACAGGTGTGGTAGGAGTGCTACTGGCAGGGTTCATATTCCCTGGGTTATTTTGGGACTGTTCTAAAGAATTCCACAACTTCTTTATGTTGCTTCAAGGAAAGATACCAATATCAAGGTTGGGGGCAGGTATGCTTTGGTGAGAGAACCCTAGCAGAGAATTAAAACAAAACATGTGGCAAAGTAAAGAATAGAAATATAGGTTGTTAGACCTTTAAAATATGCCCCCGTGAGTTCCAAAATGTACATCTTTCCCTAGCATAGAAGAAGACCACATGTTTTGTAAGTTAAAAATGGTTTACTTACAATCTTCCCAAAGGTCAGATTCATGTGCTTTTTCATACAGTACTCAGAAAAAGTTGTGCAGGCAGTAAAATTTGGCTTAGTTACAGTGATGAACGTTTCTAAATTAATGGTATAGGAACTCAAGAGAGACTTGCTAGAGCTATGGAGGCTAAGCTGTAGCAACCAACTGAGTCACTTCACATGTCGAGCTTCTGAGGTAGACTGGAGGGAAATAAAGGCTTGAATACCTAGTCCTTCCCAATGTCAGCTAAGTCTTGCAGACAGCATACTCTATGGTCTTATCCTCATTCATTCATTAAGCATGTTGGTTATATGGGCTAGTGATCCCACACTTTATAGGCTGGAAGCTGTGGGACACAGTCTGTGGAATGCTGTAGGCTAGAGGGTAATTTTTCATCCCTCTCCTTTACAGTGGCATCCAGAAGAGGTGGCAAGCACAATTTGCATTCCAGCTTATTCTACTGAACGAACACATTTTCAATCAGACAGTAAAGCCACCTAAATAGAAAGGTGGATGGATCCATGTAGATAAGAATTGTGAGCAGTTGTTTCCCTCAAAACAACAACAACAACAATAACAATAATTTATTATTTATACCCCGCCCATCTGGCTGGGTTTCCCCAGCCACTCTGGGCGGCTTCCAACACAATATTAAAATACAGTAATGCATCAAAAGCCTCTGCAGTGCATGGACTCCTCTGGGACAAGGATCCTCTGGGACAAGGCTGCTACTGTTGCTTTGAGCAAAAGGAACCCTTTTCATAGAAAGCTTTGCAGTTACCGCAAAGTAATTAATCAACAAGTATAATTGTTTATAGTCTGCTGGCAGTCTCTGGAGATGTTAGCAGAGAATTATCAGAAATATAAGGCACCAAAAATAAGCAAGAGACCATTTCTTATTGGATAATGTAGAGCTCTATGCACTATGTCATGCTGTACAAGCTGAACTAATTCCATTGATGAAACAACTGCAGATCTTTCACTACGTCTGTAGCTATTCAAGCTAATGGTATGTTTGCTTATCAAACTGTGTAAGATGCATTGTAGAGGACCTTGAATAAATACAGATTCCACTCTTGAACCTAAGAAAGAGCAGATGCCTCAGAGGACACACTGGCTGGAGGGCACAAGTAAAGAACAGAATGATATTCCAGGTAACTTCTTGATTGTGGAGTAGAATGTGCTAGACTGGCCACATGTTCACAAGTAGCCTGACCATTAATCAGTCAGGAGCGGATGCAGGTAGGTAAGGAGGGCCTGGGGTTGATAAGAGTCTCCAAGACTTCAGATTCCTCCTGATGGCTTATGAGCCCAAAGAAAGACATGGCAAAGGAATGGCTGGAAGAAGGCAGAGGTCATTTCTTGGGGGAAGAGAAAGGAACTGCTGGTGGTGGGATGGGTTGTCTACCTTCTAACACTATCATCAGGGCTTGTTTGGTCTAACAGGAAGATGGAGAAGATAGCAAGGAGCAGCTACCCTAAGTTCTGAAGGGTCTCGGGTCCCAGGACTGTGAGGCCGATTCAGGGCTTTAAATATGGGATAATTTGATAATTCTCAGCCTAGGAGTTATCACAGAAGAGAATAGCCCAAAGGTCACAATATGTGCAAGATACTCATACCTACAGTACATTAAATAGAAGTTGAAATTTCACCTCACATTAGAGAGATGATGCTCAGAATAACCTTCCATTTCTCTCCTGTTAAAACCAATCAAAAGAGAAATTGCAACTGGTGGGGCAGTTTCTACCATATATGATGGGACTGCCCTGTCATGTAGGTGTGCTTGAAAAAGAAGAGGATGCCCACACTTAACCTTCAATTATGAATAGCAATAAATTGTCATAATATTTCCTGTATGGACACTTTAAACCTAATGACTAGTAATATTTTTTAAATAAATGCAACTAAGTACAACACATATATACATTTTAAGAAGATGTTATGCTCAGAACTGCAGGTCAGGGTATCATATTTCAGTAAGAGTCAGGAAATTTTTTTATTGTTTGTGAATGTATATGTGTGGTAATGCCTGAATTGAAATATTCTCAAAATTGAACTGAAAAAAATTAGTGTAATATATGAGCATAGGTTGTCCAGGTGTTTCCCCCCTATTCTTTTGTATATCATAACATCCCTGGTCATACTATCACTATATGTCAAGCAGAACCCACTTTAATGCACCTATGGTGAACACACCTTGCAGACAAGTGTAGTTTATTGTTGATAATCACCAAGTGATGAATACAAACAAGTAGGTCATGGATGCAAGTGTTTCTGGGGAATCTTCTTGTGTGGTCTGAATGGAGGTCCAATCCCACTCTGCTTCCACTACATGAACCCCCCTTTTATGTTGCAGAAGGCTATTTATCACAATATGATGGCAAGTGACAGTGCTTGGAATTCTGAAGCTGAAGAGATGAAAATTCAACACCATCCTCTTAAAAATCCTTTAAAACTCACTGACCTGCCATATTCAAGAGGTTAAAATCTATTGTTTTTTAAAAGATATAGCTGTGAAGACTGATTACCAAATTTCTATGGTTTCTTTTGGCAAACTATTAAGAACCTACCTATTCCTCACCCATCTTCATATTGTTTCTCTTTGATTCCATCAGGGAGAGAAAAGATGGCTGACAGGAACAGCAGTAGAGTGAAGGAGTTTGTGCTCTTGGGATTCACTGACCGTCCGGAGTTGGCTGCCCCCTTGTTTGCATGGTTTCTGGTGAACTATCTCATCACTATTGTAGGGAATCTCGGGATTCTTATGCTAATCAGGTTTGATGCTCGACTTCATACCCCCATGTATTTCTTCCTTAGTAATTTGTCTTTCTTGGACATTTGCTACTCAACTACCATCAGTCCCAGGCTGCTGATAGACCTCTTAAGGGAAAGGAAAGTGATTTCTTTTACTGAATGTCTAGTTCAATTCTATTTCTATGCAACTTTTGCCACCACTGAGTGTTTCCTCCTGGCTGCTATGGCATACGATCGGTACATGGCCATCTGCAACCCGCTCATCTACACAATCACCATGTCTCAGAAGGTTTGTATTTGTCTGGTGGCTGGTTCATACATTGCCGGATCACTGAATGCTATGATACACACAGGTTGTATGACTCGTTTATCATTCTGTGGTCCTAATGTCATTGATCATTTTTACTGTGATGGTCCACCAATCTTTCAACTTTCCTGTTCTGATACCAGCCTCAATATCTTTGTGATGTTTGTAGTTGTTAGCTTTAACCTGATAAGCACCCATTTGACAGTTCTTATCTCTTACTCTTATATTGTTGCCACTATTTTGAGAATCCGCTCAGCTGAGGGCCGGCACAGAACCTTCTCCACCTGCTCCTCTCACCTGCTGGCTGTCATCATCCTTTATGGCAGCTTGATCTTTATGTATCTCCAACCTAATACATCAACAAACGGAGGCAAAGTGGCCTCTTTGTTGTATGCGGTGGTAATCCCCATGCTAAATCCTCTCATCTACAGCTTGAGGAATAAAGAAGTGAAGAGTGCCTTGGGACGGGTGATAGAGAAATATATTTTGTAACAATTTAACACTTAATATTTATATAAAACTCCCTGTTTTATATAAACCTGCTAGAAGGTTGGAGCTGTGTATCTGGTATCTGACTGATGTTTGACTGAAACACAAGAAAGAAAGAAAGAAAGAAAGAAAGAAAGAAAGAAAGAAAGAAGGAAGGAAGGAAGGAAGGAAGGAAGGAAGGAGGAAGATTGCACTGGGCTGGGTGGAGACATATAGCATCTCCCATGAAAGAGTCAAAGGCATCTACCCAGAGAAGCCTACAAGACTCAAGGAAAGGAACATCCTAGTTGAGAAAGGCAACAGAATATAGTAGAGAAGAATGCTTTAAGATGTTTAAAATATTTGTTCAATTTTACTGTGTAAATTACTTTGAGTACATTTGTAATGGAAAAGAAACATATACATATTCTAAATAAATGCTCATAGTACTACACATGCATTCTCTCTGGTATCATACAACAACCATGTAAGGTAAGCTAGTAACGCTGGAGAAATCCGTGGTGAAAAATTTGATTGGGCACATTTATCTTGGACAGATCTGCCAGTGACATTTTACCAGGATAACTACAGTATTTTTCCGTCTATAAGACTCCCCCATATATAAGATGCCCCCTATTTTGCGGGACTCAGATTTAAGAAAATGGGGGAGATGTATCTGTGTATAAGATGCCCCTTAATTTTTGACATTATTTTTAAGGAAAGAAACATAGTCTTATACGGAAAAATACCATAAATGAAACCCCTTTGTTCAAAAGCAGTCGATATCTTGGAGAAGAAGTTTCCTGGGGCCATGAGTGGGGAGTATAATGCGTCAACTCAAGAACTAAAGGAAGCAGCAAAGACTTGAGCTTCATGAGCTTTCTAGTTCATGCCTTCTCTCACACATGAAAAAGGTGACAACTCCACACTTTCAGGTTAGCAAACATTAAGAAAAAAAACTATGGAAGATGAAGTAAGCTGTGTGAGAGGCAGCATAGAAAGGATCTCTCTGCGTGGGAGGCTGGGGGAAGAGGAGGAAACTGCTAGGTGAGAGCAAGGAGGGCTCACTTTTCTCTGTGTGGAATAAGGCTTAATAGATAACTGTGATAAAAGTACTCTCCTAATGCCAATGCAGAATTTATTAACCTTCTTTAGCTGTGGGGTGAGAGAGCCAGCCGCCACTACATAACTCAGTGTCCACCCTTTCCTATGTTTACATCCAGTTGTTCTGGCCACAGTTCACAGCAGATATCAGTGCAACTTAGCTTAACTCCTTAGTCCTGTGAAATTACAAACGCCACTGGAGAGAATTGGAGGAGGCTGCAGAATCCTTATTCTCTTGGTATGGAAACTGAGTTACTTTGGGATAGGCTTTCGATGCTTTTGACAGCAGAGTCTGCACAACACTGACAATATGTCATGGAAATTGCATTGTTATGGTGATTTCCAATAAAATATACTGTTTCATGCCACCCCAATCTCTGATTCCAGGGGCTCCAGGCACTTACTCAGTGTTTGGTTTCCTTCGGAATGATCGACATTGGGGACTGTAGTGTCTTTATGATATATGGTGTGTGTGTGTATATATATATATATATGTGTGTGTGTGTGTGTGTGTGTATACACACACAATCTGAGCCTATGATGGAGGGATACACAGCATTAACACCCCAAGATGGTCTTGCTTCTTCCATAGCCAGAGCCTTGAATTCCAGCAGAAATCAGGCATGGTTCTGTCTCCCAGCTGCCCAGCCTGCCAGCTTCTACCTTCTAACTCACACACCCAACCATTGAGGGAGGGGGCCCCACCCATTTTCTGTCTGGCACAAAACCACTTCCTTTGTTACCTTAATGGTCCATACCTAGTGGGCAATTACCTCTCCAGAAAGCTAACCTGGCTATTCCAGAAATTGAATCCATCCAGGAATTAGAAGCGGATTCAGGCAACACATCCCCCCAACTCATAACAAAGAAAAACATCATCATAGTTGTGTTTATGACCCACCCTTCAATGCAAAGGAACCCAGGGCAATACACAAAAATCATGAAAATATAACTAAGAAAATGACATAAAAACCAGGGGCTGTATCCCATGTCAGGCCAACTCAAAGCAAACCCATTGAAATCAATGGACATGATTAACTTGTTGTTGTTTAGTCGTTTAGTAGTGTCCGACTCTTCGCAACCCCATGGACCAGAGCACGCCAGGCACTTCTGTCTTCCACTGCCTCCCGCAGTTTGGTCAGACTCATGTTTGTAGCTTCAAAGACACTATCCAACCATCTCGTCCTCTGTCGTCCCCTTCTCCTTGTGTCCTCCATCTTTCCCAACATCAGGGTCTTTTCCAGGGAGTCTTCTCTTCTCATGAGGTGGCCAAAGTATTGGAGCCTCAGCTTCACGATCTGTCCTTCCAGTGAGCACTCAGGGCCGATTTCCTTCAGAATGGATAGGTTTGATCTTCTTGCAGTCCATGAGACTCTCAAGAGTCTCCTCCATCACCATAATTCAAAAGCATCAATTCTTCGGCGATCAGCCTTCTTTATGGTCCAGCTCTCACTTCCATACATGACTAACTTAGGCCCATACATTTCAGTGGATCTACTCTGGGTATAGGATAGTTGGAAACAACCCCATAATAGCAATTAACATTATAAAACAGCAATCTAGCTGTTTTTATTCGGACACATTTTAGGATAACATGGTGGCATCCAAAAAATTGTCACAAGAAATCAGTGGCTTTGGCTTCCTATGCCTCAGGTGAGCATTTGTATATGCATGCATGTATGAAGCCTCACACATTCAGAAAGCTACAAACTCCAGTGTGGAGCTAGTAAGTTGCGTCAGTTGAAGAACTTGCTTCACTTTTATAGGCCTGAAGAATCAGGAGGTCAAAAGTGCCTTCTGGGAATAAATAAATATTGTGTTTTACAAAAGCTGTTTTTGAAACAGATAAAGGCACCTGCTTCCAAAACACTTGCTGTTCATACAACTTCTCCAAATGTTGTACTTTAAGGAAGGGATGGGGAACCACTTTGGTCCAGTGGTCCAGATCCAAGGGTGACCATCTCTCTGTCCAAAGACATACCATGGCCTCACATGTTGTGTAAACAATTCCACAACTTCTTTACCGGCTGGAAACTATGGGACAGAGTCTGTAAAAGACTAGACTACAGGCTAGAGGGTAAATAAATTCTCATGTTCTCCTCCGTAATAATGGCATCCAGAGGAGGTGGAAGCACAATGTGCATTCCAAGTCCTATTTCTCAGCAAACATGTTTATGATCTGATAGTGTAACCAACCAAAGGGTATGCTAGATTGTTGCATGTAGATAAGAAGTGTGGGCAGATATTTGCCTGGATAAGCTCCTGCTAAATATGGATTGTTCCTCTGGGACTAGGTTGTTACTTCTGTTTTAAGGAAAACATGTTTATCATAGAAAACTGTGTAGTTATTGCCACCCATGTAATTGTTTATAGCCTACCTGGTGGTCTCTCGAGATGTCAGCAGACGGATCTCAGAGATATAAGGCACCAGAAGTACACAAGAGACCATTTCTTATTGGATGATGTAGAGCTCTATGCACTATGCCATGCTGTGCCTGTGGAACTAATTTCACTGATGCAACAACTGCAGATGTTTCACTATGTGTACAGCTATTTGAGCTAACAGTGTGCTTGGATATAAAACAGTGTAAGGTGCATTTTAGAGGACCTTGGAGGAAGACTCTTGAACCCCCAAAACAGCAGATTCACCAGTAGGCACTTCCACTGGATGCTACAAGTAAATGAAAAACGATATGACAGGTAACTTAATTGCTGAGTAGAAGATGCTAGACTGGCAACTTGTACACGAGTAGCTTGACTAGTAATCAGCCAATAAGGGCTGCAGTTGGGTAAGGTGGGTCTGGTGCTAAGAGTCTCTAAACTTTCAGTCTCCTCCCAATGGCTTTGAAGCCTGAATGGAAGTCAGGGAAAAAGCGAGTGTGGAAGAAGACTGTGGCCATTTCTTGATAGAGGAGAAAGGGGCCAGTGGGGTTTGGGGTTGAAGCTGAGGTGGTGGGCTGGGTTATCTACTTTTCCTCATAATGAGCAGGGCTGGTCCCGTCTGATAGAAGGACAAAGAATGGAGTGCAGTCTAAAGGTTGCATGGGGCAGCTACCCTAAGGTCTGTAGGTTCTGGGATCCCAGGTCTCTAAAGCTCACCAAAAGGCTATTCAGGGCTTTTCATATTGGCTAATTGGAGGGCTCTCCATCTAGGAGTTCTCACAGAACAGTACAGTCATACCTCATGTTGCGTTCCACTCTTGTTACGGACTTTCAGCTTATGAACTCGGCAAACCCAGAAGTGTTTACTTCTAGGTTCGCCGCCCATCCATGCGCAGAAGCGCTCAATCGCGCCATGCACATGCGCAGAAGAGGCGCTCTAGTTGCAGACTTTTTGGGGTGCGAATGGCACCCCAAAACGGATTAAGTTCACAACTAGAGGTACCACTGTATACCCCAAAGGTCACAATACACACAACATACTCATGCCTACAGTGTGCTAAAAAGAAGCTGATAATTTATTCTCCTTCTTGAGTAAGGGCAGAAAGCTCAAACTTAACTTACAATTGGCAATTAATAGTGGTAATATTTTCTGTCTGGACACTATAACCAAAACAATCAGAATGTTTTTTCTATAGATACACACACCTATTTACAAAACAGAAATACATTGTAGGACAACATCATGCTCAGACCTGCATATTGGGAATGCGTCAGCAAAGACATTTCAGTGTGTGCTCATGAATGTGCATGCAAATGCTTGGACTTAACTATTCTCAAAAATAAAGTGCTATCAATATATTTCAAACAGAAGCTATTTTTAAAGGAATAAGATCTGCACCTATGGTGACCACACCTTATAGACGGGTTTAGTTTGTTGTGCGTAATAATGACTCAGGGTTGGTAAACCAGCAAGTTGTCCACAGATACAGGTGTTTCTGAGGAAACCTCTGCACTCCCTCCATCAACCACCTTCTAATGTTGTGTATTACAACACTCTGCTAAGTAATGTAGTGGCAGTGCTTTGAATTCTGAAGCTGGAAAGATGGAAATTCAATACCACCCTCCTATAATTCATTAAGTTCTGTTCACCACCAATGGCAATCTATTAAATCTCATAGTCTCATAGACATCTTCCACGGGTTAAAGTCTCTCTCTCTCTCTCTCTCTCTCTCTCTCTCTCTCTTATTTGTAAGAAAAAACATATAGTTGAAAAGACTGATTCCCTTATTTCTGATAACAAACTATTAAGAATTGTCCCATTCCTCAGTCATCCTCATTTGTTTCTCTTTGATTCTGTCAGGGGGGGAAAGATGGCTGACAGGAACAGCAGTAGAGTGAAGGTGTTTGTGTTCACGGGATTCACTGATCGTCCAGAGTTGGCTGCTACCTTGTTTGCATTGTTTCTCATGAACTATGGCATTACAATTGTGGGGAATCTCGGGATGCTTTTGTTAATTAGGGTCGATGCTTGCCTTCACAACCCCATGTATTTCTTCCTTAGTAATCTGTCCTTCTTAGACATTTGCTATTCAACTACCATCAGTCCCAGGCTGCTGATTGACCTCTTAAGGGAAAGGAAAGCGATTACGTATCCTGAGTGTCTAGTTCAATTCTATTTCTATGCAACTTTTGCCACCACTGAGTGTTACCTCCTGGCTGCTATGGCATATGATCGCTACATGGCCATCTGCAACCCACTCACCTATACAATCACCATGTCTCAGAAAGTTTGTGCTTTTCTGGTGGCTGGTTCATACATTGCCGGATCAGTGAATGCTATGATACACACAGGATGTTTGACTCGTTTATCGTTCTGTGGCCCTAACGTCATTGATCATTTTTACTGTGAAGCTCCCCCAGTTCTTCAACTTTCCTGTTCTGATACAAGTGTAAATTTGTATGTGCTGTTTGCATTTGTGGGCTTTAACCTGGTGATCACTCATTTGACAGTCCTTATCTCTTACTCTTATATTGTTGTCACTATTCTGAGAATCCGTTCAGCTGAGAGTCGGCAAAAAGCCTTCTCCACCTGCTCCTCTCACCTGATGGCTGTCATCATCCTTTATGGAAGCTTTTTCTTTATGTATCTCCAACCTAGTTCATCAACCAAAGGAAAGAAAGTGGCCTCTTTGTTGTATGCGGTGGTAATACCCATGCTAAACCCCCTCATCTACAGCTTGAGGAACAAGGAGGTGAAGAGTGCTTTGGGACGGGTAGTGGAGAAGTATGTTCGCTAACAATATGAACTATTTGTACAGTAACCTTTATATAAATATTGACTGCTGGATGGTTGCAGTTATGTATCTGGCATCTGGCTGAAGTTTGACTGAAACCCGAAAAGCAAAAGGGAAAGGGAAGGAAGGATTACAGTGGGCCAGAAACTGATCCAGGTGGAGACAATTCCTGGGCTCCTTTCCAATCTGCCCTCTGGTCTGAAACAGCCAAAAACATCTATCCAGTGGAGCCTACAAGACTCAAGGAATATCCTCTTTGAGTAAGGGAACAGATAATAGTAGAGAAATATGCTTTAGGATGTTTTAAATTGTTGTCCAGGTTTACTGTGTAAATTCTGTTAAGTACATTTGTTATTGAAATGTAGTATATACTGATTCTAAATAAATGGAAATAAATAACTAGATGTTCACAGACCTTCACATACATTCTCTCTGGTATCATGGAACAATTGTGTAAAGTAATGTGGTGTTATTCTCCTAACTGGGTAAAATCATGGAGGGTAATTTTTATCAGGCCATGAATAGAGGATAGAAACCTCAATCACTTTTAGCCAGGATAGTGAAATCAATCCTCTTTGTTCAGAAGCAGTATGCATCAAGGACAAGAAACAGAAAGATGAGCAGCACTATCATTCCCTGTATACAGAAGCAGCTGGCTGGCTCATGTGGGAGGGCATCTCCTAGGGGCCAAGCCATTTTGCCCTCCCGAAATATCTTTGGGGAGGAGGCCAGGTTCCCAGCGTTCAAAGGATGTACAGATTGGGCAAGAGACGTTGGACACAATATAATGTTTGAAGATTGGGAAAGGTTGTGGAAGAAAGGGGTTAAGTTTACTGCATGTACGATGTTAAAGGAAAATATAATGAAAATGATGTATAGATGGTACTTAACCCGAGTGAAACTAGCAGAGATCTACCATATGAGTGATAATTTATGTTGGAAATGTAAAGAAAAACAAGGTATCTTTTACCATATGTAGTGGATGTGTCCAAAGGTGAAAGACTTCTGGGAAAAGATATATAATGAATTGGAAAAAATGTTGAAATATACTTTTATTAAGAAACCAGAAGCCTTTCTACATGGAATAATAGGTTTGGAACTGCCCCAAAAAGATGTTAGATTATTTTTGTATGCCACAACTGCAGCAAGAATTTTGTTAGCCAAAAACTGGAAGTCACAAGAGATACCAACAGTGGAGGAATGGCAGATGAAGATGATGGACTGTTTGGAGCTGGCCGACCTGACTGGAAGAATCTGCGAACAGAAAGAAGAGGAGCATCAAGAAGAATGGAAGAAATTTAAGGACTATTTGGCTAGATACTCTAATGTAATTTAAGTAGCACTACTTGTAAGTACCAAATTGGCCTAGGAATAAAATAGGTGGAACTGAATAGCATTATGGAGTGGGAACATTATGAAAAGAAAGAAAGATATCAATGGAATAAGTTAATTGTATTTGAATGTGGATATCGGAAAACTGCTAAAATGATTATTATGGAAACACAGGGGGGATCTGAGGAAGTCACCCAACAATGTTATTTAAATTGGGATTTTAACAGTTAAGTTATATGTTTTGTCTGTCTGTTTTTCTTTTGTGTTTATTATAAAATTGGAAAACTAATAATTTTTTTGAAAAAAACAAAAACAAAAAAACAAAGGAGGTACAAGAGGCCAAGTGCATAGCCGAGCATGGCATGACTTTAGTGGCTGGCTCCTTTACCTTCTACTGCTGTGGAGGAGAAGGAGCAGGGAAGCAGCTCCCAGGCAGTTGTGGTGGCAAGAGGAGGAGGAATGGCCACTGACCATTGAAGGCGTGTTGCTGCTGCTTTCAGCTTCATCTCCTGATTCCTTCCAAAGTGCTGATGTTATGCACACAATGTTGGCCCCCATTCTCCCTTGGAAGTTGGCACCTCTATGTGGGAGACAGAATGCTGGGGTGAATGAGCCTTCATCTAATTCCACCCAAAAGTATGCATGACAGCAAAGAAACAATTCATGAAAATATGATCAAGAGTATGATATGAAAGGCATGGATTGCATCCAGTGTCTCTCCTACTTGGAGTAAGCCCATGGATATCAATGGACATTAAGAATCTAGGCCTATATATTTCAGTGGGTCTACTCTTGGTATATGTTGGATGGATACCAACCCCATATTACCAATGCTTGAAAGTTTTCATCTCCTTACAGAGTCCTAATTAGTCCTTAAGGAGTTGTTGTTGTTTTTTTTACAATAAGAGGGGGAAACAGTTTTTGGCATGTTGTTCTCATGGCACCAGTGCATTTAACAAGGCCCAGGATGGATTATTAAATTGGGAGTCAAAAACATTGATAATACCAGAAATCTTTTTTCTCCTATGACACAATAAACCCTATGTTGTTATCTGTTGTTACAGTTATTTTCAGCATTGAAGGTTTTATGAAGGGGACCTTGCTGCCCATACTGTAAGCTCCTGGATTTTGATAAACAGGTTTTTCATGATTTCAACCCCCCAAAACCTGTTTGACCTCATGCAATGGTAGGGGAAAAGAAAACTGTGCTGCTGAACTAGCACATCTGCTTAACTCACTTTGACATTTTGTCACCTGGGTGGGGTCAAGATGCTTCATCAGCTGAAGCTCCCTCTAGCTCATGAAGTAGGTTCTCTTTGCTAACAGGCTCTAGATGGATATTTGTGGTTAGTTCCTCTTAGTTACAGCACTAGCCACTGAAATAGGGATGTGAGGCTTATATTCAGATAGCCCCCTGGGAATGGGGAGTGTAGAATGGCTGTTGATAGAATAGGTAGTGGGAATAATAATAATAATAATAATAATAATAATAATAATAATAATGTATTTGTACTCCGCGCATCTGGCTGGGTTTCCCCAGCCACTCTGGGCGGCTTCTACAAAGACCAAAAATACACTAAAATGTCACATATTAAAAACTTCCCTGAACAGGGCTGCCTTAAGATGTCTTCTGAATGTCAGGTAGTTGTTTATCTCTTTGACATCTGATGGGAGGGTGTTCCACAGGGTGGGTGCCACTACCGAGAAGGCCCTCTGCCTGGTTCCCTGTAGCTTTGCTTCTCGCAATGAGCGAACCGCCAGAGGCCCTTGGTGCTGGACCTCAGTGTCCAGGCAGAATGATGGGGGTGGAGACGCTCCTTCAGGTATACTGGGCCAAGGCTGTTTAGCTGCTGCATCAACTGCCTTCAGTGATAGGCCATTCTTCCTTCCTTCCTGTGAGGGAGTTTTACACAATCTTAGTAATGCTACTGAAAAAAGATAAATGGATTTTACTTGCTTTATTTTATTTACTTGCAACGACACACTTTTAAAATTGCCTGCTACCATGTAGATTTAAATGGTAACTTGTACTCTAGTTTTGATAAAGTAGACAACATTTTAGTGGGCTTTAATTAGCACTAGATCGGGGCCACAGCCGAAAAAGCCCTGGCTCTGGTTGAGGCCAGCCTAACCTCCCTGTGGCCTGGGATCTCCAAGATGTTTTTGTTTGAAGACTGTAAGGTCCTCCGTGGGACATACCAGGAGAGGCAGTCCAAACTGGAAGCTGGATTGGAATGGATCCAGAGCCGATGTTTCATCCAGAAACCCACCAAGCTGTTCAGCAACCATACTCTCAATCCCCTTACCCAGGAACAAAAGATTTGACACCGGGTGGTAATTGGATAGATCTAAAGGATCTAATGATGTTTTCTTTAAGAGCGGGTGCACCACTGCCTCCTTCAATTCCCCTGGGAATGTCCAGGTGCCAAGGGACAAATTGATGATATCACTGAGAGGGCCCCGCACTTTGTCTGGACATGCTCTAATCAGCCAGGACGGGCACGGGTCCAGAGGGTAGATGGTGGGCTTTCCAGCTCAGAGGAGTCTGTCTACATCGGCTGGGGATATCCGGCCAAAGTGGTCCAATACTGGACCTGAGGACAGCCAAGGGGCCTCCAGTTCTGTTATTGTATCCAAATTGGCAGGGAGGTCAGGCACCTCACTTGAGTGCCTTGATCCAATTTGACAGGCCTGATATCTTTTAAAACTTGAGAGTTTTCCGCTTCTTGCCTAATCCTAATTAGCCCTTAAGGGGGTTGTTTACCTGAAGGGGAAACAGTTGTTGGCATCTTGGTCTCATGGCACCATTGTATATAACCAGACCCAATGCAAATTATTACACTGGAAGTCAACCATCTTAGACCATTTTGTATTGGATGATGTTGAGCTGTATGGACTATGTCATGCTGTACATGCTGAACTTTTTCTGTCAGTGCAGCAACTTCAGGTCTGCCACTTTGTAGCAATTCAAGCTCCTTATCAAACAGTGTAAGATGCATTTTATAGGTTCTTGGAGGAATACAGAGTCCACTCTTGAACCTAAGTGGAACAGTTGCACCAGTAGAAACTTCCACTGGAGAAAGAAAATAATGATATCCCAGGTAATTTCCTGGTGGCGGGGTAGAAGCTGCTAGAGCAACCTTTTGCTGAGAAGCAGGTTGATCAGTCATCAGCCAAGTTGGCTACATGTGGGTTAGGGCCTGGTTGTGGCTGAGTCCCACGTTGCCCTTCCTAAAGTTACATGCTTTTATGTTGTGTAAGGCTATTTATTGCAACACTATGTCAAATATTGTAGTGACTCTGTTTTATTTCTGAAGCTGGAGAAATGGAAATTCTACACTACTCATCTACATGAAGTTCTGTTCTCCACCAATGACCATCCTTTAATGACAATACTGCCGTCTTCTAGGGATTAAAACCTCTCTCTTTTTATAAACCCATATAACTGTGAAGGTTGCTCACCTCATTTCAGATCGAAAACTACTAAGCAGTTTTCCTGTTTTGTTTCTCTTTGATTCCACCAGGGGGAAAAAGATGGCCAACAGGAGCAGCAGCAGAGGGAAGGTGTTTGTGCTCTTGGGATTCAATGATCATCCAGAGTTGGCTGCAATCCTGTTTGCATTGTTTGCATTAAATCTCATAGTCCTGACATCTTTCAGGGGTTAAAATCTCTCTGTCTGTCTTTTATTTGTTTGTAAAAAAATACATATAGTTGAAAAGACTGATTCCCTTATTTCTGATAGCAAACTAATAAGAATTGTCCCATTCCTCACTCATCCTCATTTGTTTTCCTTGATTCTGTCGGGGGGGGGGGGAGATGGCTGACAGGAACAGCAGTAGAGTGAAGGTGTTTGTGTTCATGGGATTCACTGACAGTCCAGAGTTGGCTGCTACCATGTTTGCATTGTTTCTCATGAACTATGGCATTACAATTGTAGGGAATCTCGGGATGCTTTTGTTAATTAGGGCCGATGCTTGCCTTCACACCCCCATGTATTTCTTCCTTAGTAGTTTGTCCTTCTTAGACCTTTGCTATTCAACCACCATCAGTCCCAGGCTGCTGATAGACCTTTTAAGGGAAAAGAAAGTGATTACTTATACTGAGTGTCTAGTTCAATTCTATTTCTATGTCACTTTTGCCACCACTGAGTGTTACCTCCTGGCTGCTATGGCATATGATCGCTACATGACCATCTGCAACCCACTCACCTATACAATCACCATGTCTCAGAAAGTCTGTGTTTGCCTGGTGGCTGGTTCATACATTGCTGGATCTGTCAATGCTATGATACACACAGGTTGTATAACTCGTTTATCCTTCTGTGGCCCTAATGTCATCGATCATTTTTTTTGTGAAGGTCCCCCAGTTTTTGAACTTTCCTGTTCTGATACAAGTGTAAATTTGTATGCGATGTTTGCATTTGTGGGCTTTAACCTGGTGGTCACTCATTTGACAGTCCTTATCTCTTACTCTTATATTGTTGTCACTATTCTGAGAATCCGTTCAGCTGAGAGTCGGCAAAAAGCCTTCTCCACCTGCTCCTCTCACCTGATGGCTGTCATCATCCTTTATGGAAGCTTTTTCTTTATGTATCTCCAACCTAGTTCATCAACCAAAGGAAAGAAAGTGGCCTCTTTGTTGTATGCGGTGGTAATACCCATGCTAAACCCCCTCATCTACAGCTTGAGGAACAAGGAGGTGAAGAGTGCTTTGGGACGGGTAGTGGAGAAGTATGTTCGCTAACAATATGAACTATTTGTACAGTAAGCTTTATATAAATATTGACTGCTGGATGGTTGCAGTTATGTATCTGGCATCTGGTTGAAGTTTGACTGAAACCTGGAAAGCAAAAGGGAAAGGGAAGGAAGGATTACAGTGGGTCAGAAACTGGGCTCCTTTGCAGAAAAATTGCCTGGGCTTCTTTCCAATATGCCATATAGTCTTATTAAACAGCCAAAAATATCTATCCAGTAGAGCCTACAAGTCTCAAGGAATATCCTCTTTGAGTAAGGGAAAAGATAATAGTGGAGTAATATGTTTTAGGATGTGTTAATTTGTTGTCCACTTTTAAAGCATAAATTCCGTTAAGTACTGTACATTTGTCATTGAAAAGCAGTACATACTGATTCTAAATAAATGGAAATAAATAACTAGATATTCACAGTCCTTCACATGCATTCTCTCTGGTATTGTGGAACAATCATGTAAAGTAATGTGGTGTTATTCTCCTAACATTGGGTAAAGTCATGGAGGGTATGTAAACACTGGGTAAAGTCAGGTCATGAATAGAGGATAGAAACCCTAATTACTTTTAGCCAGGATAGCTAAATCAATCCTCTTTGTTCAGAAGCAGTATACATCAAGGAGAAGAAACAGGAAGATGTGCAACACTATCATTCCCTGTTAACAGAAGCAGCAGGCTGGCTCATGTGGGAGGGCATCTCCCAGAGGCTGAGCCCCCCCCAATATTTTTAGGGAGGGGGCCAGGTCCCCAATATTCAAAAGGGGTGCAGGAGGCTAAGTGCAGAGCCGAGTGGGACATGATATCAGTGGTTGGCACCTTTTCCTTCTACTGCTGTGGAGGAGAAGGAGCAGGGAAGCAGCTCCCAGGCAGTTGTGGTGGCAAGAGGAGGAGGAATGGCCACTGGCCATTGAAGGTCTGCTGCTGCTATGTTCAGCTTCACCTCCTGATTCCTCCCAACGGCCTGATGTTCTGCCCCCATTCTCCCTTGGAACTTGGCACCTCTAAGCGGGAGACAGAATGCTGGGGTGAATGAGTCTTCATCTAATTAAACCGAAAAGTATGTATGGAGTACATAAACCATTCATGAAAATATGATCAAGAGTACAATAGAAAAGGTGTAGATTGCATCCAGTGTATGTCCTACTTGGAGTAAACCCATGGATATCAATGGGCATTAAGAATCTAGGCCTATATATTTCAGTGGGTCTACTCTTGGTATATGTTAGATGAATACAACACTGTATACCATGTGGGAGTCATAAAGCCCTACCAGAGGCTTGTAATATTGCAGGGGCCCCCTGACCTCGTGACCAGCACTCTAAGCTTTACGATGTATTGGAATGTATTGACTTTAAATGGAGTTGTGTTTCCTCTGGGCAGTGATGACCCTATATGGCGATGGGTGGGTAAAAGCCATAACCGGATGTAGGTAACGTGAGACATTGGCAAACGGCCATGCGACAGGGGAGAGGAGAGAACAAAGGATAATAAAAAGAGACCGGAGACGAGAGAAGAAGTTCGAATGAGCTGCCCTCCATCCATGAAAATATTGCTGGCTCTCTGTGTCTTTATTTTATGCTAAACAGCGCCATTTGTGATGGCTGGCTCTGTCAATGCCAGTGCTTGAAAGTTTTCATATCCTTACAGAGTCCTTATTAGCCCTTAAGGAGTTTATTTACAAGAAGAGGGGGAAACAGTTTTTGGCATGTTGTTCTCATGGCACCAGTGCATTTAACAAAGCCCAGGACAGATTATTAAATTGGGAGTCAAAAACATTGTTAATACCAGAAATCATGTTTTTTTTCCTACGACACAATAAACCTTATGTAGTTTTCTGTTGCAGTTATCCCTGTGAGGGAGTTCTGTTTACACAATCTTAGCAATGCTACTGAAAAAAGATAAATAGATTTTACTTACTTATTTTATTTACTGGCAACAATACCCTTTTAAAATTGCCTGCTACCATGTAGATTTACATTGTACGTTGGACTTGAGTTTTGATAAACTAGCCAACATTTTAGTTGGTTTTAATTTGCACCAAATTGCTCACTGAATGTCATACAAAAACTCCGTGAGTGAACTCTCTTGTTTTCTTATTCAGTTACAAGTGAAAGGAAATCATTTGGAAAACTGTATAATTAGTCTCATTGTAATAACTGAGCTCACAAAAAGAGAATCAGTAGTAACACTGGATCTCAGTTTAAGATGGAATTCTGCTCCTTGTTCTGAAAGCTTTTGTAATGCCTTTGTTCCTCAGGCTGCAGATCAGAGGACTGCATGAAGAGCATGAAGAGCGTTAGAGTGTAGAACGTGGACACCTATTTGTCTTGCTCAAATACATACACAGAAGAAGGCTTCATGTCAGGGTCCGTGCTGAGGAGGGCTGCACAGATGAGGAATGGTGGGAGCCCCCCCCCCCCCGCTCCTGATCAGGATCCTGAATCTTCCCAGGAGCAGTGGGACAGTATAGATTTGGAACAGTGGTTTGCAGAGGGACATAGTTCAGAAGACAAAGGTTGGGAGGAACTGTGGGTGACAGCTAGAAGAAGAAGAACAGTGTGTGTGAGAGTTAACAGACTCTGGTTTGCTGGAAAGTGTCCAGTTGTCCAGGAGATTAAATAAGGTAGCTGCACAAAAGGCACGGTGGTTGCAAGCAGCGGAAGTGACTATAGGGGAAGTGGGTAGAAACCTTAACTGGGAGCACCTTTCCTCTGAGATGGACACATTGTTCTTGAGCTGGGTTCCTTAAAATCTCTTTGAATGATAAGAGACTATTTTTGCTTTGTTCGGCTTATCCACAGAAAAAATGAGGAGGAAGCTGCTCTCCCGAAGCCTGACATTCCATGGATTCACTCTAAAGACAGATAAGATGTAAGAGACGAGAATGATGGAGAGGGCAGCAAAGTACTGGGCTGTGCCCCAAGGGAAGGAGATGGTCCTGTTCTCAGATAATAAGACACATGACATTCTGGGAGTAATAGTAGATGAGCAACAGGTATCACAGAAGGACAGGTGCCATGGGAAGAAGCACCACTCATTCAGAAAGCTATAAACTCCATAGTATCGATAGTATGTATGGAGCTACTCAGGCACCTCACTTGAGTGCCTTGCTCCATTTTGACAGGCCTGATATTTTTACCAGGTGCAAGACCTTGAAAGTTTTCCTCTTCTTACTGAGTCCTAATTAGCCCTTAAGGGGGTTGTTTACAAAAAGACGAAACAGTTTTTGTTGGCATCTTGGTCTCATGGCTCCTTCGTATATAACTAGACCCAATGCAAATCATTACACTGGAAGTCAATGTTCTTAGACCATTTTGTATCAGATGATATTGAGCTTTATGGACTATGTCATGCTGTACATGCTGAACTTTTTCTGTCAATGCAGCAACTTCAGGTCTTCCACTTTGTCTGTAGCAATTCAAGCTAAGAGGATACTTCCTTATCAAACAGTGTAAGATGCATTCTATAGGTTCTTGGAGGAATACAGTCCACTCTTGAACATAAATTGGAGCAGTTGCACCAGTAGAAACTTCCACTGGAGAAAGAAAATAATGATATCCCAGGTAATTTCTTGATGGCGGGGTAGAAGCTGCTAGAGCAACCTTTTGCTGAGAAGCAGGTTGATCAGTCATCAGCCAAGTTGGCTACATGTGGGTTAGGGTGTGGGTGTGGCTGAGTCCCACGTTGCCCTTCCTAAAGTTACAAGCTTTTATGTTGTGTATGGCTATTTATTGCAACACTACGTCAAGTAATGTAGTGACTCTGTTTTATTTCTGAAGCTGGAGAGATGGAAATTCTACACTACTCATCTACATGATGTTCTGTTCTCCACCAATGACCATCCTTTAATGACAACACTGTCGTCTTTTGGGGATTAAAAACACATATAACTGTGGAGATTTCTTACCTTATTTCAGACAGAAAACTACTAAGCAGTTTTCCCATTTTGTTTCTCTTTGATTCCATCAGGGGGAAAAAATGCCTGACAGGAACAGCAGTAGAGTGAAGGAGTTTGTGTTCGCGGGATTCACTGACAGTCCAGAGTTGGCTGCTATCTTGTTTGCATTGTTTCTAGTCAATTATCTCATCACAATTGTGGGGAATTTTGGGATTCTTATGTTAATTAGGGCCGATGCTCGACTTCATACCCCCATGTATTTCTTCCTTAGTAATTTGTCCTTCTTAGACATTTGCTATTCAACCACAATCAGTCCAAGGCTGCTGATGGACCTTTTAAGGGAAAAGAAAGTGATTACTTTCAATGAGTGTCTAGTTCAATTCTATTTCTATGTAACTTTTGCCACCACTGAGTGTTACCTCCTGGCTGCTATGGCATACGATCGGTACATGGCCATCTGCAACCCACTCACCTACACAATCACCATGTCTCAGAAAGTTTGTGTTTCTCTGGTGGCTGGTTCATACATTGCTGGAACAGTCAATTCTATGATACACACAGGATGTTTGACTCTTTTATCCTTTTGTGGTCCTAATGTCATTGATCATTTTTTTTGTGAAGGTCCTCCACTCTTTCAACTTTCATGTTCTGATACCAGCATCAATTTGTATGTGATGTTTGCTTTTGCTGGCTTTAACCTGATAAGCACCCATTTCACCGTCCTTATCTCTTACTCTTACATTGTTGCCACTATTTTGAGAATTCGCTCAGCTGAGGGCAGGTACAAAGCCTTCTCCACCTGCTCCTCTCACCTGCTGGCTGTCATCATCCTTTATGGAAGCTTGATCTTTATCTACCTCCAACCTAATTCAACAAATGGAGGCAAAGTGACCTCTTTGTTGTATGCGGTGGTAATACCCATGCTAAACCCTCTCATCTACAGCTTGAGGAACAAGGAAGTCAAGAGTGCTTTGACACGGGTGATGGAGAAGCGTATTGCCTGACAATGTTAATATGGAATGCTCTGTGAAGACTGCTGGAGGATAGCAGCTGTTTATTTGGGATTTGGCTGATGTTTGACTGGAATATTAAAAAAGAATAAGTAATTTTGTGGCAGAAACTGGGCCATGTGGAACTATTTCAAGGACTATTTTCCAATAGGACTTCTCCAATAGCTGCCTCTCTTAGAGAACCAAAAGGAGTTGATAGCAACTTCCCAGTGAAGCCTTGAAGACTCAATGAATATCCTTTTTGATTAAGAGAGCAGAAGATAGAAGTGAAATATACTTCATGGTGTTTCAAGTTGTTGCTCAGCTTTACTGTATGAACTACTTTGAGTCCAGATGTTGTTGAAAAGCTACGTATATAGATATATATTCTGATCAAATAAAAGCAAATAACTAAATGTCTGAAGCACTTTCCATACATTCTCTCTGGCATCTTACCAAACCCCTGTAAGGTAAGCTCATATTATAGTCCTCACTTTGGACAAATTTCATGGAGAATTATCTTATTAGGCATATTTATATTGGATAGATAACTCAATGGCTTCTAGTCAGAATTGCTAATAGAAACCTCTTTGGATAAAAGAAGCATATATCTGGGACAAACAAAAGGAAGATGGTCAGCACCAAAATTCCCTGCATGCAGAAGCTTCTGACTGGCTCATGTTGGTGACAAGATGGTGAGCTAGAAGAGCCTTCAACTGATTCAAAAAGGCACTTAAATAATGTTTTAAATAGTCGTATTGAGGCTGATTGAGCATGGATTGATGAAGGGCACACAGTCTAAACCAGGTTATTAATAGCTAATGCTATTAGTATTACATCAGTCCATACTGCTGAGGGTATTGTAATGTTGTGATTACAGAGTCAGGGTGTTCTAGTGGACGCTGTATAAAAGACATGGGATTCCATGGGGAAGGGCTGCAAAAGCAGCAGTTGCTCCTCCCCTGGATGAGCATTAGTCCTCAATGTCCCAGTTTCTAGCGTCCGCAACATCCCAGTTTCTACACACTACTCTCATTTCTTTTGTCTTGCTGCCACCTTTCAGTGTTTTTAGCCAAGGAATGAGGTTATAGCATTGCTTCACCTTTTAAGCACCCATTGCCTAGACTCTAGAGAAGGAACTTCTTGTTTTGTTTTTATTAAGCCTTACTTCTGGTCTTCTTTGTTGGAGAAGTAGTTGATTCTCCACAGAAAACAAACAAACTGGTTTTTATAATTTTATTGTAGCTGGGATTGGAGGTGGTATACTGTGTGCCAACTCAAGAACAACAGGTAGCTACAATGACTGGAGTTCATGAGCTTTCTAATTTAGGTCTTCTTTCATACATTAAAAAGGTGATTCCTGCCCTACTGGGTATGTAAACATAAAAAAATGCACTCTCCTAATACCAATCAGATAAAGTCAATCATTATACCCATTGTTGTTAAAACCATTTTGCTGGAGAAAGGGAAAGTTAGAGTTGAGCAGCTTTTGCCCATCTGGTGACCTCCATATACTTGTGTTTACTTCCGGTTGGGCTGCCCAGAGTACAGAGCAGAAGTCAGTGGTAGCCTAGTTGGTGCCTCATACTTGTGAAACTGTTGAAGCTGCAGGGAAGTTTTGGAGGAGGCCACAGAACCCTGGTTCTCTTGGGTTACTTAGTATAATATTGTGTTTTTTTGAGAGCAGAGTCCCAACAACACTGACAATGTACCATGCAGATTGCTTTCTAGTGGAGATTTCCATTAAAAAGATCTGATAACACCATCATGCTTCTCCTTAGTGTTGTTGTTGTTGTTGTATTTATAATCCACCCTTCAACCCTAAGGTACCCAGGCAGCACACAAACAATTCATTAAACTACAACACAACAATAAAAACCATGGAGCACTAATCCTACTCAGAATATCAACAGATATGACTAACATAGCTGATAAATTTCAGTGGGTCTACTCTGTATATAAATTGGATAAAACCCGATAATGGCAAGTAGTGTTATAAAACAGCAAACCAGCTGTTTTCATGATGACACATTTTTTTTATAAGTTGGTGGAATCTTATTTAAAAAATTGTCACATGAAAGCAGTGACTTTGGCTGCATGTATCTCAGGTGTGCATTTGTATATACATGCATGTAACAAGCACCACATATTCAAAAGCCTATAAACTCCAGGATGTTCATTGTGTGTATGGAGTTACACAATTGCCTGAGTTGAGGGCCTTGCTCCATTTTGAAAGGTCTGCTATTTTTACAGGAACAGTGGCTTGAAAGCTTTCCTCTTCTTACAGAGCACTAATTAACCCATAAGGAGTTGGTACACAAGGGGGGCGGGGATATTGTTGGCATGTTGGTCTCATGGTACCACTGCATTTAACTTTGATGCAAGGCAGATTATTAAACTGGAAGTCAACAACCTTAGAGCAGTAAACAAGAGACCATTAACTATTTGATGCTGTAGAGCAAGGGTTGTCAACCTGGTTCCTACCACCCACTAGTGGGCGTTTCAGGATTCTAGGTGGGTGGTAGGGGATTGTACTGCACAAGCTGAACCCTCCTTCCATCGAGCACTGGTGAGCGGTAAGGAAATGTTACCCTCAAGAAAGATGCATTAGTGGGTGGTAGGTATAAAAAGGTTGACTACCCCTACTGTAGAGTTTTATGGTCTATGTTATGTTGCACATGCTGAACTTTTTCAATCAATGCAGCAACTGCAGGCCTTTCACTAATATTTGTAGCAATCTTAGTCAAGAGCATGCTTGCCTATCAAACAGTTGTTTGCATCTTAGAGGACCTTGGAGGAATACAGATTCCACTCTTGGATCTAAGTAAGAGCAAATGATCCAGTAGATGCTTCCACTGGAGGACACAAGGAAAGGAAAGAATGATATCCCAGGTAACTTCCTGATGGTAGGATAGAAGCTGCTAGACCAGCCCATTGCTCCTAACCATGCTGACCAGGATAGGTTACAGGTGGGTAAAGGTGAGGATAAGAATTTCCAAGCCTCCAGACTCCTCCTGATAGCTTATAAGCACTATAGTAAGTCATGGAAAAAGAGAGGGTAAAAGAAGGCAGACACCCCTTATTGAGGGAGATGAAAGGAGCTGGTGGGCAGAGCCTGTCTGGTCTGATAGGAGGACAGAGAAGAGAGTGCAGCCTAAATGATGCAAGGAGCCAAAGATCTGAGGAGTCTTGGAGCCCAAGATTGTGAAGTTCATCAAAAGGCTATTGACTGCTTTAAATATGGCCTGATTCAGGAATTTCAACCTGGAGATTACAGTTCTAAAGGTCAAAAGATGCGAGATAGGCTCATATATACAGTGGGTTAAAAACAAGTTCTAATTGAATCCCTTCTCTTGAAAAAAATGAAACTGCATGTTTAACTTATGATTGCTGTTAGCAAATAACAGACCCTCCAAGTGTCCCTATTTTCCAGGGACGTCCCTGATTTAGATAAGTCATCCCAGTTTCTGGTTTGATCCCAGAATGTCCCACTTTCCCCAAGGATGTCCCTATTTTCATTGGATAAATGTTGGAGGGTATGGAGTTATTCGATCCCCAAGCCGCCTGAAGACAATCCTGTACAGGGAAGTTTTTTCTAAAAAATGTTTACTGTTTTATTATGTTTTTATATATGTTGGAAGCTGCCCAGAGTGGCTAGGGCGACCCAGTAAGATGTGTGGGGTATAAATAGTAAAATCATCATTATGGAATGGAACGTCCCTATTTTCATCATAGAAATGTTGGAGGATATGAAATAATAGTGTCAATATTTTGTGTTTGGACACTTGGAATAGAATCAATTAACTATTTTTCTCTTAAATGCATGTAACTATTACAAAGCGCACACACATACACAAACATTACAGGAAGATGCTGTCGTAAGTACTGCAATCAAGGAAATATCAATATTTCTGCATGCATGTTTGTGAAAGGGCTCCGCTGAAATATTCTCAGAATTAAACTGCAAAATGCAGTGTAATTTAAGAGCACATGTTTTCCATGTGTTTTCTTTAACAGAATGACATGTGCACATATAGTGGTCCCCCTTTGTAGACAGGCCTAGTTCACTGCTGATAATAATCACTTAGTGTTCAATACCAGCAAGTTGGCCGCAGACAGAGGTGTTTCTGGGGAATCTTCACATGTCGGAATGTGGGCTCAGTCCCCCTCTGCCCTCCCTATATCATATGGTTGCCGTATTGCAAAAAGTGAAAATCTGGACACAAAAGGTTTTTGGGTTTTTTGCCAAAGTCGTTTAGCTTTTTTAGTTTTGCCTAAAGCTGTTTAGCTTTTTTTATTGAAATCACCCCAAAATGACACTGCCAACATGGATTGCCATGTGTCTGGATTGTCTCATACATTTTTGTCGATTTATAGCTGGACACTGCTTACGACTGCAGTATTCCGTATATGTCCGGGAAGTTCCGGACATATGGCCACCCTACTACATCACCCTCTCTTTGTGCTGTGTAAAGCTATGTATACTGCCTTATTTCAAGGTAATAGAGTGCCACTGCTTTAAATTGTGAAGGAGCAGATATGAAAACACCATCCTCATATGTTAAAGGTCTTCTCCACCAATGGTGATCCTTTAAACTTTATATTCCAGCCATAATTCAGGGGTTTAAACCTCAATTTCTCTATTTAAAAAAGCACATATAGCAGTGAAGACTGATTACCTCATTTCTGATGGTGGCTGATTTCCAAATCTTCCCACTCCTCACCCACCACCATTTTGTTTCTCTTTGATTCCATCAGGGGGGAAAAATGCCTGACAGGAACAGCAGTGGAGTGAAGGAGTTTGTGTTCACGGGATTCACTGACAGTCCAGAGTTGGCTGCCATCTTGTTTGCATTGTTTCTAGTCAATTATCTCATCACAATTGTGGGAAATCTTGGGATGCTTATGTTAATCAGGGCTGATGCTCGATTTCACACCCCCATGTATTTCTTCCTTAGTAATTTGTCCTTCTTAGACATTTGCTACTCAACTACCATCAGTCCCAGGCTGTTGAAAGACCTCCTAAGGGAAAAGAAAGTGATTACTTTCAGTGAGTGTATAGTTCAGTTCTATTTTTATGTAACTTTTGCCACCACTGAGTGTTACCTCCTGGCTGCTATGGCATATGACCGCTACATGGCCATCTGCAACCCACTCACCTACACAATCACCATGTCTCAGAAGGTTTGTGCTTTTCTGGTGGCTGGTTCATACATTGCTGGAACTGTCAATGCTGTGATACACACAGGTTGCATGACTCGTTTATCATTTTGTGGTCCTAATGTCATTGATCATTTTTACTGTGAAGGTCCCCCACTCTTTCAACTTTCCTGTTCTGATACCAGCCTCAATATCTTTGTCATGTTTTCATTTGCTAGCTTTAACCTGATAAGCACCCATTTGACAGTCCTTATCTCTTACTCTTACATTGTTGCCACTATTTTGAGAATCCGCTCAGTTGAGGGCAGGCATAAAGCCTTCTCCACCTGCTCTTCCCACCTGATGGCTGTTATTATCCTTTATGGCAGCTTTATCTTTATGTATCTCCAACCTAATACATCAAGAAATGGAGGCAAAGTGGCCTCTTTATTGTATGCGGTGGTAATACCCATGCTAAATCCCCTCATCTACAGCTTGAGGAATAAGGAAGTGAAGAGTGCTCTGAGACGGGTGATGGAGAAGTATGTTGCCTGACAATGTTAAAGCTTATAATTGATATAGCATAATTGATATAGACTTTTGGTACAGACTGCTGGATGGTTGCAGCTGTGTCTCTGACATTTGGCTGATGTTTAACTGGAAGATAAAGAAATAAGAGAGGGAGGGAGTAAGAAAAGAAAGAAAGAAAGAAAATATTGCAATGGGTCAGAAGCTGGACTACTGTGGAAATATATCCAGGATTTCTCTCTTGCATGATATCTTCAATAGCCACTTCCTCTGAAAGAGCAAAGAAAAATTGATAGCATCTGCCCAGTGAAGTCTACAAGTCTCAAGGAATATCCTCTTTGAAGAAGAGAAGAAAAGATATATGAACTTCTTGATTATACACTTGTTGAAAAGCAGTACAGTGGTACCTCAGGTTAAGAACTTAATTCATTCTCGATGTCCGTTCTTAACCTGAAACTGCTCTTAACCTGAGGTACCACTTTAGCTAATAGGGCCTCCTGATGCCGCCACTGGAGCACAATTTCTGTTCTCATCCTGAAGCAAAGTTCTTAACCCGAGGTACTATTTCTGGGTTTCTGTAACCTGAAGCGTTTGTACCCTGAAGTGTCTGTAACTGAGGTACCACTGTACCACTAAAAAGTTTTGCAACTGTAGTTTAAAATATGCAGAACGTTACAACAGCAGTAAAATAGACTAAAATAATTAACACTCCTACAAAATTTCTAAACATCTGGGTAGGTTTATCTGAATAAGAATGCCTTTAACAGGTACGGCAAGGAATACAGCGAAGGCATCTGTCCAATATAAAAAATCAAGGAGTTCTAAAGTGTCAGTGCTGGCACACCAAATGATATGCTCTTACAGATGTGGTGCAGGTATTTTGTTGATTTATAAACGTGCCAATTCTGTCGATTGTGTACACACATGGGGTAATGTGATATCGTAGGTAGACTGGTTGTTAAGGGGTTTAAATACTAACAGTAAAACCTTGAAGCTAGCCCTGTCACAGATTGGCAACAAGTGCAGATCTCTGAACACAGGTGTTATATGCTTGAGGAAGGACTTCTAGCAGGAGATGGGTTGCACCTCACACAGTGGTTGGCAACAATATGTTTGCTAAGAGTCTCCTGAACCTGATCAGGAGTGCTTTAAACTAAATCCTAAGGAGAAGGGAGACAGTATTACAGATGACAGGTGAACACCTGGTACTGGGGACAATAGCTTCATTTGCTGCACAGAAAACTGAAGTGATGCTACAGAAACTTGGTAAAGGGCAAGCAACTACAAGAAGGAAGCAGCTGGAGGGAATGACTCATGGTTTCTGTTGTCTCCATACTATTGCACAGAGTATGGGAAACAAGCAAGATGAATTGGAACCTTATGGGTATTACTGAAACTTGTGGGATGGGACTCATTACTGGAATGTAGAAATTGAGGTATAACCTGTTCAAAAGAAATTGTACAAACATTTGTAGATCCAAAAATATGAGGCAAAATGTTCAGGCTCTATTCTCATTTGTTTTTTTAAAGAAGCTAGCCTTTCCCCACCTTTCAGTGTTTTTAGCCAATCAATGAAGTTATAGCATTGATTGACCTTTAAAACACCCACTGTATAGCCTGTGTTGTTGTTGTTGTTGTCATCCATACCCCGCTCTTCAGCCAAAATGGTTACCAGAGTGGCTTACATACAATCATTTAAACAAGACACTTCCTGCCTGCAAGTGAGCCCTGCTTCCTGCTATGTAAGCCCGGGGGTGCTGTATGAATGTAATGCTTTTTGGACCCTTGAGCCCCTGTAGTTTCTATGGTGCAGTACTCCAGGGTGAGTTTCTTCTTTTAGTCTTGTCTTGTAGTAATAAAGGACATTTGTTCTTTGAGAGGCCTGCTTCCTTCTGACATGCTTTCCTGATACCCCAACACAACACTTGCCATCTCTCCCAATGAGGCGGTCTGATGGAATGGCTGCTTTCAGGTAACTCCTCACACTTGTGAAATTGCAAAAGCCACAACAACGCTTTGGAGAAGATCCATTAGTGATGATAAATAGCTCAGGTATTGTGCATAGTTCCTTTCTACTGTAAATGACTAGAAAAACCAGAGTAAGTTATGCAAAAAAGCAAAACTAAAACAACATGTATGTTCTAACTTAATTCACACAGGCTACAGAATCCTGGCTCTCTTGGTGTGGAATCTGGATTACTTTGGAATAGGAATTTGAGTTTTTGAGAGCAGAGTCCTCGCATCACTGATAACATACCATACAAATTTCATTCTGGTAATGATTTCAAATCAAAGATCTGATAACATCATCATGGTTGTTGTTATATTACCAATTAGCATCTTAAAACAGAAATTCAGTTGTTTGATGACGACAGATTTTTGGATAGCAGTGGCATCTCATCCAAAAATTTGTTATAAGAAAGCAGTAATGTTGGCTTTATGTGCCTCAGGTCATTATTTGTGTATACAAGCACCACACATTTTAAAAACGACAAACTCCAGGGTATTTCAGTATGGAGCTACTCATTTGCCAGGGTTCAGGACCTTGCTCCATTTTGACAGACTGATATTTTTCACGGGGACAGTTTCTTGAACGTGTTCATCTTCTTACAGAGTCCTAATTAGACTTTAATGAATTTGTTTACAATAAGAGGGGCAGAATGTTGACATATTGGTCTCATGGCACCACTACATTTAACTAGACCCAAGGCAGATTATTAAATTGGAAGTCAACAACCTCAACAGTACCAGAGTACTTTGACTCCTCTCAATGACTAGTCTATCCCTACAGCGCATCTGTCTCTAGTCCCCCTACACTCTGCTTATATTTTGTTGTCATTTTGAAATCACTCTGTTGTATTGCTCTCTGAAGGAGTGCCAGAATGAGGTGGTCCTGTGCTTGGGCATGGGGTGGGGAGGAGGAGAGCACATGCCAGGAACCACAACAGGACACACATGATTATTGTGACACTATTAGGATCATCCTACTCGCATGTAGGACCCTGGCAGAGACACATGCCCAACTGGCACGTTGTTTCCCTCCTGGTCGGTCATTTGGATAGATTCAAAAGCTTTCTTCAGCCCGAACATCACAGTGACTGATACCAAGAAGCATCAGCACACTTAGGGATCCTGCAGAATATTTGCAGTTCATGTAACAGAACTCAGTAGCACAGCATTTTGGCTAATCTACGTTTATTTACATATAATACACTTGGAGCATTCTGACTTAGCTCCTTCCTCTTTCTCATTAGACAGCAAAGAGAAAGAACAAAGGACAATAGTCCCACTTCGTAGAACACAGTAACACAAACATCCTGTCTCTGTCACTTCCCACACTGTGGAATAAAAACATACACCGTCATGTGATAGAACAACAATCCCATGACTGCAAACATGGAGCAAGAATCCTAACAGACACTGGCCAACTTGCAGAGGCGATATTGTTACTTATATTCCCTTGTTCTTTTGAAACCCCACTGTGTTTGAAACCCCACAATACTGGAGAAGGATATGAATTGGAAACTAAATAGATATATGGCTATATGCTTATTCAACATTCATTCATTCATTCATTTAAAACCAAACATTTATTCAAAAGTTACAATGCAGCTTTGTCCACTGCCGGAATATCACAGAATGTTTATTCTGCACATGCCCCTGGTCATGTCTCTTCTAGAGGCCATACCCACAGAACACTGGGATGGGACAATTTGTTCCTTTTCTTTACACTGTTCCCAATGGTTTTATATGACTAAAACACAGAGTAAACCAATTGACATCAATGGACTTTAGCTAGTAATGAGTTACTTAGGCCCATTTATTTCAATGGGTCCACTTTCAGGCATAATTCATTTATCAGAGAAAAAGCTGTGTTGTTTTTACAACAACAAAAAAAGTTTCTGTGGCATGCAAAAAATAAGATACCCCATCAGCACAATCTCTGTCATGTTTATGCCTGTCCATCAGATAACATAACAGTGCTGAGTTGTTGTTTTTGCTTGCTACTTTGTTAATGTTGTTAAGATTGATTTATAGATT
Source organism: Podarcis raffonei (assembly GCF_027172205.1). Lineage (NCBI taxonomy): Eukaryota > Metazoa > Chordata > Lepidosauria > Squamata > Lacertidae > Podarcis > Podarcis raffonei. The sequence goes on from NC_070602.1 coordinate 82,462,997, forward strand.
ATAAATGATGTATTGATTTTTCAATCATATAATATGATTTTTTTGATTGTAATGATTATTTTATAGTTGTTGCTTTGTTAATAGTATTTTATAGATTGATTGATTAATAAATAACCAGTGAAACAATTACATTCTTCATAATTTATACTGTATTTGTGAAACTCTATTATGCTCTATCATGTTAATATTTATTGTTCAGAAGCTGCTTTGGGATTCATTTTAAGGAAAAGCAGCATAGAAATATAGTAAATCAAATCAAAGACAATCTATAAGGATAATATTCAAGAGGAGTTGCCAAGTTGTGCTGTTTTAGTGATAGAAAATGTACTGTAACATATTTATGTGTGGACTTGAGCTCATTTCTTTCAAATGAATAAAATGGAGAACAAATATTTTACAAAAATATAGATGTAAGCCCAGTGCAAGACTGAACTTTCACACACGCACACGCAAAAGCATGCATGCGTACACACACGCACGCGTGCGCGCACACACACACACACAGAGAAAGCAGAATTACAATATATGAATCATTTAAGTAAAGTTAACAAGCTTTACAGTGCAATCCTATACATATCATCTCAGAAGTAAGTCCTACTGAGGTCAATGGGTCTCTACTCCAGTTAAGGCTGTATAAGCAAAGCTGGGAAACTATGGTCCTCTAGATGTTGTTGGGTGACAATTCCCATAATCTCTGACTATTTGCCTTGACTGGGGCTGTTTGGAGCTGGAATAAATGATACCTGGAAGGCCACGGGTCCCATTTCCTCATATATAGAAAAGCAGCCTCAGTCACCAGACACCAGATGACACAAACCAATCAATATATTTGATAGTTATTGATTTTATTACCCTGCCCCAAATGTGAGTAGATTACATTATTATTGCAAAAAGGAATCTAAGGCAGAAAGAAACTCCTCTGATCCAGCAATACTCTTCAATGTGAGGTAGGGATTTACAAAAGAGAAGTCACATAATTCAGGGGTTGGGGGACCTGTGGCCCTCTAGATACTGCTGTAGTCCTTCTAGATACTGCCATCATTTGTGACCTTGGCCATATCAGTTGAGGCTGATGGAAACTGGAATCCAGCAAAATTTATAGGGCGACAGGTTGCCATTCATGACATAATTGCTTAACAAAAGTGTTTTTGCACATGTGGCATGTTGCATGTAAATAAATGTGCACAGTGATGCAGTGTAGATGATAACTGGTCTGTTTTCTCATTATTATTACAGATGTGAGGATGTATCTGCATGAATACTGCATGTAGTATTAGCTGTGACTTGTGCCCTTTTGTAAAGGGATATATTTGAAATGAATAGGCTGATAGGCTGTAATTTTCCAACCGCTTACTATTGAGTCATTTCAGAAGTTTCAGCCAACCTCATTCTGCATATTTCTGATTCTCTAGCTAGTGGGAAATTGAGAATTAGCTATAAGTGAAAGGAAAAAAAGCATTCAGTAATAACATAGCATTTCAGTTTAGGACAGGACTTAGCTTATTGTTGATGGGTTTTCTGAAAGCTTCCTTAACATCTTTGTTCCTCAAGCTGTAGATCAGAGCTGTTTTCATGATGACACATTTTTAAAGAAGATGGTGGAATCTTCCTGTTATGTATGCTAGGGGGTGCTGTATTTGAATGTAATGCTTTTTGGACCCTTGAGCTCTTATGATTTTCATGGTGCAGTACTCCAAGGGGAATTTCTTCTTTTAGTCATGTCTTGTAGAAAGAAAGGGACACTTCTGATATCTTCCTTATATCCCAACATAACACTTCCCATCTCTTCCACTGAGGTGGTCTGATTGAATGCCTGCTTTCAGAATGCCTCAAACTTGTTAAATTGCAGAGTCCACATGAAGTTTCAGTCAACCTCATTCAGCACAGATGATTTTGAAATTGCAAATGACATTGCTCAATGAATGTCAGACAATATCTCTGTGGTTGAATTCCTTCATATTCTGGTTCTCTAGCTAGTAGGAAATTGATGATCAGCTATAAGGGAAAGGAAATCGTTCTGAAACCTACAAGTCAAGTTCGTATGGAACCAATTCACAAAAAAATAATAATTCAGTAATAATACTGCATTTTAGTTTAAGACAGAGTTCAGCTTCTTGTTAATGAGTTTTCTGAAAGCTTTCTTAACATCTTTGTTCCTCAAGCTGTAGATCAGAGGATTGAGCATGGGGATCACTACTGTGTAGAACACAGAAGCCCATTTGTCTTGATCCAAGGCATAGACAGAAGTGGGCCGGAGATACATGAAAATCACAGTCCCATAAAATAAAGTGACCCCTGTGAAGTGGGACCCACAGGTGGAGAAGGCTTTGAGTCTCCCTGAGGGCATTCTCAGGACGGCTGCTAAAATGAAGATGTAAGAGAGAAGGATGATGGAGAGGGAGCTCATCTCAACAAAGCCACCAAAAGCAAAAAGCAAAATCTCATTAATGTGGGTGTCAGAACAAGCAATTGCCAGCAATGGAGGAACATCACAGAAGAAATGGTTGATGAGGTTGGAACTGCAGAACTGCAGGCTGAAGGTGGCTGATGTGTGTATTATGGCACTAGTTGTGCCAGCAATGTATGACCCAAGTAGGAGCCAGATGCAGAGGGACTTGGACATGGCAGTGGAATAGAGCAATGGGTTGCAGATGGCCACATAGCGGTCATAGGCCATCACTGCTAAAATGTAGCACTCGGCATCCAAAAAGGCAGAACTGAAGTAGAACTGTGCAGTGCATTCAGGGAAGGAGATGGTCCTGCTCTCAGATAACAAGTCAGACAATGTTCTAGGGGCAATAGCAGATGAGTAGCAGATGTCACAGAAGGACAGGTGCCAGAGGAAGAAGTACATAGGATTGTGAAGGTGGGAATCAAGTGTGATCAAGATGATCATGCCCAGGTTTCCCACAACATTGACCAGATAGATGATCAGGAATACCACAAATAATAAGATTTTCATACCTGGATCGTTTGAGATGCCCTGGAGAATGAACTCTTTGATGGTGGTACTGTTTTCATTCACCATTTTAAGGAAAAGATACAGTGGTCTGGAGAAATGTAGGAAATGTGGATGGCAGGGTTGTTTTAAATATTAATTAGTCTATGAGATGTCAAAGTTTGCTTGGGTCCCACTTGCTCTGTGAGGCTGATGATTACATAGCTGGGTCTTACCAAGGCTTCTTGTGGAGATTTTAGAAGATCCAGAGTTCCTGAGTGATGCTCCCCTTTGTCTTTTCCTTGAACCTTCGTACGTGTGGGAGAGACGAACTCTGACGTTTTGATCATTGGTTAAGTCAGCATCCAACTGATCCCTGTAAACTCCTGGATGATTATTTATTGTTCATTGAGTTTCCTACCTCCGAAAAATGATGCAGTAATTAAAGAGTAGAATGGCAGTGGCAGGGAGCTCTGTCCCCAGAGGATTTCTGATCTCTGATTCCCTCATCAGGAGACATATCTTTGTGGAGGTTTCAAGGGTATAGGCATCCCATGCAATTTGCTTTCTCATTATGCTCCCTGTCATTTCCCCTCCCCCCCTGCAGAAGAAAACACATGACATCCATTTCTCTGGCTTTCTGGCAGGGTTTATTGGGCAATGGGACTAATTATGGTTTGTCAGGGGCCCTCATTTTCTTTTCTGCACCTGACATCACCAACGCTCTCAAGGACTGGCAGGATTCTGAAGGGTGTGCAGACAAGGCAGGGGACTAGGGGAGTTATCCAGGCAAGGGGACCATTGATTAATGGGTCCTGACACTGCCTACAAGGCAGGAGCCAAGGGACGAGTGTGGGATGGAGGAAGGCACACCAGACGGGGCCGCAGCAGAAGAGGCTGTTCAGCCGGCAGACGGTTCAATAGACTTTGCACCTTCCTGTGCCCGCTGTCTCCTAAATCCAGGAGGGGCTTGAAGTGGGAAGGGCAGTGGCACCTTCCATACCGGTAGAGGTCTCTGGTTGCTGGAGCACAACCCATCAGGGGAGAACATATAAGCAGGTGGAGAGGTGGAATTTAACTGTTGCTGCAACTGCTCCATAGGCTCCAGACCTTTAGGTTCCTATAGGCTAGAGGAGTATATTTGTGTGTGTATCCAGAGCACTGTGGGAGCTGCTGTAAGTGTTTATCTTGCCAATAAAGAGTTAACTATCAGATGTGCGTCTTCTTGATCTGGGATGGGCCATGACGTCAGCTGTGGGACAGGTAAAAATGCAGCTTCCTGTTGAAAACAGAATTTGCAGATGCTGCCAACCAGGTGATTGGCAGTGCTTGCAACCCTCCGATCCCTTTCCAACATCATTTGATTTCATAACCTGTGGGCAAAGGATACAGGGTTTGTAGGCACCAGCAAGCAATTGATCAGCAGAATTATGCAACTCCTGTTCTGTCAGGAATGCTCCTTCCCAGAGCAACAGCGGGGCTCCGATGACGAAGGGGGGGGGGTGGCAGGCAGAAAGAGATAGAGGCATGTCTTCTTCCCATACGGGGGGTGAGGTGAGTCCCTCCCGTCCTGGAATGTGTGTCGTAAACTCCCAAGACAGCGTGAGGCAGGTAGAGGAGCCACAGATCTCAGACAAATTCTCTGGGGAGGAGGGGCAAACTGGGCAAGCTGCTCCATAGTCTCCTTGTACTAGGAGGAATGGTAGAGTCCAGACTTGGCGTCAGGCCAACAGGCTGGAGGGGGCAGCCAATGGAGAATAGCCTGTTGGTGAAGAGACCACCCTTCAGTGGGCGCAACTGACTCATTGAGTGCGGAAGACTGAGCTGTGTGCTCAGACTGAAACTATTGTGTCAAGACTAATAAATTTAAAGAGTAATAAAGTCGCCAGCCTGACATCTCTTGGTGTGAGAGGGAGATCGTAAATCCTGACATGTTCCTTTGCTTGCATAGTTTAACTGAGGTGTTAGGGAGCCGCAGCCTAGCACTGAAAAGCTCCCTATCATAAGTCAGGCCCAGCCCCGCAGCCCCAGTAGTGGCACTACGAACAAGGCCTCACCTGCTGGTTGTAGATTCAACTCAAGAACAAAAAGGTAGCTACAATGACTGCAGAATTCAGGTCTTCTCTGAATTAAAGAGGAGGTTCCCACCCCTCTGGGTTTATAAACATAAAACATGCACTTTTCTGATACCAATGCAGATGAAGTCCATCAATATTCCTATTGTTGTTAGAACCATATTTCTGGGGGAAGGGAGAGTTAGAGTTGTGCAGCCTTTGCCAACCTGGTGACCTTTATAAGTTGTTGGACTGGAATGCCTGTCATCCCTGACCACTTACCACACTGTCTAGGGCTGATGGAATCTGTTGTCCAACAACATATAGAAGGCACTACTTTTGCTCTACTATTGTATAGCATCTCTCAGTGGCTGCAGTGGATGCATGTGGTGTCCTTACCTGCCAGTTCATCATAAAATCCCTCCTAGCAGCGATTACTAGAAATAAAAGTAACTGCAGATGAAGCTGAGACCTCTTTCAACCTCCCATCTGTCCAGCTTCCTCCCACTCCTGCCTGAATCCCCTGCTTGCTTGCCACTGTATGACCACAACCAAAATCTTCCTTTCTCCTGATTTCTGCATTACTCTCCTTCCTACCTGCCATCTCCTCTGAGGAAGCATTTTGGTTTGGATTTGCTTACTGCTCTCTCTCCTGCTCTCTTTCCTCCCCACATAGCTATCATGTCTCTTTATGCAGTTGAGGGTATGGGTGGGTGAATCTCTTAGCGTTGCTTTCTCTCAGTTTCTCACATTTCCCCAATCTCAAGCTGCACACATTTCCACATCTGTTTACGGGGTCGTTGTTTGTTCTGGTGAAAGTTCCTCAGCATTCCATAGCAAATTTCTCCAAATAAACTTATTCTTGCACACAATTTTGCCTGATATAAAGCATGCTTTATTTTTATTCCCGTTGATTTATGCATTCATATGCACATTTTATCCTAGGTTGTGAATATTACTTGACTGGGGATGTGCATTGCAAAATTCAGAGAAGTTTGAATTTTGACCGATGGATTTGTATTGGTTCACATTGCTTCAGAAAGTGGAAACTAGGTAAGCTCACCTTTAAATGTGCACTGAATCACATCTCTCCCTCATCATAGGCTGTGGGAGGTAAGAGTGCATTGAGTGGTAAGCTGCTACTGCATAGTTCCACTGTAGGCTTGCCTGTGTTTACTTCTGGTTGGGCTGCCCAGAATGCAGAACAGAAGCCTGTGGCAGCCTAGCTGGTGCCTCATACTTGTGAAATTGCAAAAGCCACAGGAAACCTTTGGAGGAGGCCATAGAATCCCAGTTCTCTTGGGTTACTTTGTATAGCATTTTGTATTTTTGAGAGTAGAGTCTTAACAACACTCACAATGTACTAGGGAGATTGCATTCTAGTGGTGATTTCCATGAAAATATCTGATAACATCAAGCTTGTTGTTGTTGTTGTTGTTGTTGTTATATTTATAACCAACCTGTCAACCCAAAGATACCCAGGACAGTAAACAAACAATTCATTAGACTACAACACAACAATATGACATAAAAACCTTGGAACATTAATCCTATTCAGAATATAAATGGATATGACTATCATAGCTGATAAATTTCAGTGGGTCTACTGGGGAAAAAACGAATTGGATACAACCCGATGATGAGAATTAGTGTTATAAAATAGCAAACCAGCTGTTTTCATGATGACACATTTTTAAAGAAGATGGTGGAATCTTCCTGTTATGTATGCTAGGAGGTGCTGTATTTGAATGTAATGCTTTTTGGACCCTTGAGCTCCTGTGCTTTTCATGGTGCAGTACTCCAAGGGGAATTTCTTCTTTTACTCTTGTCTTGTAGAAATAAAAGGACACTTCCTTCTGATATCTTCCTTATATCCCAAAACAACAGTTCCCATCTCCCCCATTGAGGTGGTCTGATGGAATGCCTGCTTTCAGGTGACCCTTCACATTTGTTAAATTGCAGAGTCCACATGAAGTTTCAGCCAACCTCATTCAGAACAAATGATTTTGAAATTACAAATGACATTGCTCAATGAATGTCAGACAGCAACTCTGTGGTTGAATTCCTTCGTTTTCTGGTTCTCTGGAAATTGATGATCAGCTATAAGGGAAAGGAAATCATTCTGAAACCTACAAGTCAAGTTCCTATGGAACCAGTTCACAAAGAAAACCCCATTCAGAATAATATTGCATTTTAGTTTAAGACAGAGTTCAGCTTCTTGTTAATGAGTTTTCTGAAAGCTTCCTTAACATTTTTGTTCCTCAAGCTGTAGATCAGAGGATTGAGCATGGGGATCACTACTGTGTAGAACACAGAAGCCCATTTGTCTTGATCCAAGGCATAGACAGAAGTAGGCCGGAGATACATGAAAATCACAGTCCCATAAAATAAAGTGACCCCTGTGAAGTGGGACCCACAGGTGGAGAAGGCTTTGAGCCTCCCTGAGGGCATTCTCAGGACAGCTGCTAAAATGAAGATGTAAGAGAGAAGGATGATGGAGAGGGAGCTCATCTCAACAAATCCAGCAAATGCAAAAAGCAAAATCTCATTAATGTGGGTGTCAGAACAAGCGATTGCCAGCAGTGGAGGGACATCACAGAAGAAATGGTTGATGAGGTTGGAACTGCAGAACTGCAGGCTGAAGGTGGCTGTTGTGTGTATTATGGCATTAGTTGTGCCAGCAATGTATGACCCAAGTAGGAGCCGGATACAGAGGGACTTGGACATGGCAGTGGAATAGAGCAATGGGTTGCAGATGGCCACATAGCGGTCATAGGCCATCACTGCTAAAATGTAGCACTCGGCATCCACAAATGCAGCAAAGAAGTAGAACTGGGCAGTGCATTCAGGGAAGGAGATGATCCTGCTCTCAGATAACAAGTCAGACAGCATTCTGGGGGCAATAGCAGATGAGTAGCAGATGTCACAGAAGGACAGGTGCCAGAGGAAGAAGTACATAGGATTGTGAAGGTGGGAATCAAGTGTGATCAAGATGATCATGCCCAGGTTTCCCACAACATTGACCAGATAGATGATCAGGAATACCACAAAGAATAAGACTTTCATACCTGGATCATTTGAGATGCCCTGGAGAATGAACTCCGTGATGGTGGTACTGTTTTCATTCACCATTTTAAGGAAAAGATACAGTGGTCTGAAGAAATATAGGAAATGTGGATGGCAGGGTTGTTTTAAATTTTAGTCTATGAGATGTCAAAGTTTGCTTGGGTCCCAGTTGCTCTGCGAAGCTGATGATGACATAGCTGGGTCTTACCAAGGGCTTCTTGTGGAGATTTTAGAAGATCCAGAGTTCCTGAGTGATGCTCCCCTTTGTCTTTTCCTTGAACCTTTCTACGGGTGGGAGAGACGAACTCCAAAGTTCTGATCATTGGTTAAGTCAGCATCCTACTGATCCCTGTAAACTCCTGGATGTCTATTTATTGTGGATTGAGTTTCCTACCTCCTAAAAATGATGCAGTTATTAAAGAGTAGAATGACAGAGGCCGGGAGCTCTGTCCCCAGAGGATTTCTGATCTCTGATTCCCTCATCAGGAGACATATCCTTGTAGAGCTTTCAAGGGTATTGGCATCCCATGCAATTTGCTTTCTCATTATACTCACTGTCATTTCTCCTCCCCCCCTGCAGAAGAAAACACATGACATCCATTTCTCTTGCTTTCCGGCAGGGTTTATCGGGCAATGGGACTAATTATGGTTTGTCATTTTCTTTTCTGCACCTGACATCACCTGACATCACCAACGCTCTCAAGGACTGGCAGGATTCTGAAGGGTGTGCAGCGAGGGCAGGGGACTAGGGGAGTTATCCAGGCAAAGGGACCATTGATTTATGGGTCCTGACACTCCCTATAAGGAAGGAGCCAAGGGACGAGAGTCAGGGCAGAGTGGCATGCACACCAGACGGGGCCGCAGCAGAAGAGGCTGTTCAGCTGGCAGACGGTTCAATAGACTTCCCACCTTCCTGTGCCCGCTGTCTCCTAAATCCAGGAGGGGATTGAAGTGAGAAGGGCAGTGGCACCTTCCATACCGGGAGAAGTCTCTGGTTGCTGCAGCACAACCCATCAGGGGAGGACATATAAGCAGGTGGAGGAGTGTAATTTCCATGTTGCTGCAACTGCTCCATAGGCTCCAGACATTTAGGTGCCTATAGGCCAGAGGTGTGTATTTGCATGTGTATCCAGAGCACTGTGGGAGCTGCTGTAAGTGTTTATCCTGCTAATAAAGAGTTAACTATAAGATGCGCGCATTCTTTATCTGGGATGGGCCGTGATGTCAGCTATGGGACAGGTAAAAATGCAGCTTCCTGTTGAAAACAGAATTTGCAGATGCTGCCAACCAGGTGATTGGCAGTGCTTGCAACCCTCCGATCCCTTTCCAACATTGCTTGATTTCATAACCTGTGGGCAAAGGATACAGGGTTTGAAGGCACCAGCAAGCAATTGATCAGCAGAATTCTGCAACTCCTGTTCTGTCAGGAACGCTCCTTCCCAGAGCAACAGCAAGGGCTCCAATGATGAGGGGGGGGGGTGGCAGGCAGAAAGAGATAGAGGCTTGCCTTCTTCCCATACAGTGGGTGAGGCGAGTCCCTCCCGTCCTGGAATGCGTGTTGTAAACTCCCAAGACAGCGTGAGGCAGGTAGAGGAGCCGCAGGTCTCAGACACATTCTCAGGGGAGGATGGGCAAACTGGGGAAGCGGCCCCATAGTCTCCTTGTACTAGGAGGAAGGGTAGAGTCCAGTCTTGGCGTCAGGCCAACAGAAGGAGGGGGCAGCCGATGGAGGATATCCTGTTGGCGAAGAGACCACACTTCAATGGGTGCAACTGACGTATCGAGTGTGGAAGACTGAGCTGTGTCCTTGGACTGAAACTATTGTGTCAAGACTAATAAATTTAAAGAGTAATAAAACCGCCAGCCTCCCATCTCTTGGTGTGAGAGCAGGAACTTAAATGCTGACATGTTCCTTTGCTTGCATAGTTTAACTGAGGTGTGAGAGAACCTCAGCCTAGCACTGAAAAGCCCCCTATCACAAGTCAGGCCCAGCCCCGCAGCCCCGGTAGTGGCACTACAAACAAGGCCTCACCTGCTGGTTGTAGAGTCAACTCAAAAACAAAAGGTAGCTACAATGACTGCAGTTCACAAACTTTCTAATTCAGTTGTCTCTCATACATTAAGGAGGAGTGTCCCACCCCTTTGGGTTTATAAACATAAAACACGCACTTTTCTGATACCAGTGCAGATGACGTCCCTCATTGTTGTTAGAACCATATTTCTGGGGGAAGGGAGAGTTAGAGTTGTGCAGCCTTTGCCAACCTGGTGACCTCTATATGTTGTTGGACTGGAATGCCTGTCATCCCTGACCACCTGCCACACTGTCTAGGGCTGATGGGAACTGTTGACCAACAACATATAGAAGGCACTACTTTTGCTCTACTATTGTATAGCATCTCTCAGTGGCTGCAGTGGATGCATGTGGTGTCCTTACCTGCCAGTTCATCATAAAATCCCTCCTAGCAGCGATTACTAGAAATAAAAGTAACTGCAGATGAAGCTGAGACCTCTTTCAACCTCCCATCTGTCCAGCTTCCTCCCACTCTTGCCTGAATCCCCTGCTTGCTTGCCACTGTATGACCACAACCAAAATCTTCCTTTCTCCTGATTTCTGCACTGTATTACTCTCCTTCCTACCTGCCATCTCCTTTGAGGAAGCATTTTGGTTTGGATTTGCTTACTGCCCTCTCTCCTGCTCTCTTTCTTTCCCACATAGATATCATGTCTCTTTATACATTGAGGGTATGGATGGGTGAATCTCTTAGCGTTGCTTTCTCTCAGTTTCTCACATTTTCCCAATCTCAAGCTGCACACATTTCCACACCCGTTTACGGGGTCGTTGTTTGTTCTGGCGAAAGTTCCTCAGCATTCCATAGCAAATTTCTCCCAATAAACTTATTCTTGCACACAATTTTGCCTGATATAAAGCATGCTTTTTTTTATTCTTCCCGTTGATTTTTGCATCCATATGCACATTTCACCCTAGTCTGTGAATATTACTTGACTGGAGATGTGCATTGCAAAATTCAGAGAAGTCTGAATTTTGACCGATGGATTTGTATTGGTTCACATTGCTTCAGAAAGTCGAAACTAGGTAAGTTCACCTTTAAATGTGCACTGAATCACATCTCTCCCTCATCATAGGCTGTGTGAGGTAAGAGTGCATTGAGTGGTAAGCTGCTACTGCATAGTTCCACTGTAGGCTTGCCTGTGTTTACTTCTGGTTGGGCTGCCCAGAATGCCGAGCAGAAGTCAGTGGCAGCCTAGCTGGTAACCTCATACTTGTGAAATAACAAAAGCCACAGGAAACCTTTGGAGGAGGCCATAGAATCCCGGTTCTCTTGGGTTACTTAGTATAGTATTTTGGAATTTTGAGAGGAGAATCTTAACAACACTCACAATGTACTAGGCAGATTGCATTCTAGTGGTGTTTTCCATGAAAAATATCTGATAACATCAAGCTTGTTGTTGTTGTTGTTGTTGTTATATTTATAACTAACAAGTCAACCCAAAGATACCCAGGACAGTAAACAAACAATTCATTAGACTACAACACAACAATATGACATAAAAACCTTGGAACGTTAGTCCTACTCAGAATATAAATGGATATGACTGTCATAGCTGATATATTTCAGTCAGTCTATTCTGGGTATAAGCTAGTTGTATGCAACCTGATGATGAGAATTAGTGTTATAAAATAGCAAACCAGCTGTTTTCATGATGATACATTTTTAAAGAAGATGGTGGAATCTTCCTGTTATGTATGCTAGGAGGTGCTGTATTTGAATGTAATGCTTTTTGAACCCTTGAGCTCCTATGATTTTCATGGTGCATGGGGAATTTCTTATTTTAGTCTTGTCTTGTAGAAATAAAAGGACACTTCCTTCTGATATCTTCCTTATATCCCAACACAACACTTCCCATCTCTCCCATTGAGGTGGTCTGAGGGAATGCCTGCTTTCAGGTGACCCTTCACATTTGTTAAATTGCAGAGTCCACATGAAGTTTCAGCCAACCTCATTCAGAACAAATGATTTTGAAATTACAAATGACATTGCTCAATGAATGTCAGACAACAACTCTGTGGTTGAATTCCTTCGTTTTCTGGTTCTCTCTGGTTCTCTGGAAATTGATGATCAGCTATAAGGGAAAGGAAATCATTCTGAAACCTACAAGTCAAGTTCCTATGGAACCAGTTCACAAAGAAAACCCCATTCAGAATAATATTGCATTTTAGTTTAAGACAGAGTTCAGCTTCTTGTTAATGAGTTTTCTGAAAGCTTCCTTAACATTTTTGTTCCTCAAGCTGTAGATCAGAGGATTGAGCATGGGGATCACTACTGTGTAGAACACAGAAGCCCATTTGTCTTGTTCCAAAGCATAGACAGAAGTGGGCCGGAGATACATGAAAATCACAGTCCCATAAAATAGAGTGACCCCTGTGAAGTGGGACCCACAGGTGGAGAAGGCTTTGAGCCTCCCTGAGGGCATTCTCAGGACGGCTGCTAAAATGAAGATGTAAGAGAGAAGGATGATGGAGAGGGAGCTCATCTCAACAAAGCCAGCAAATGCAAAAAGCAAAATCTCATTAATGTGGGTGTCAGAACAAGCGATTGCCAGCAATGGAGGGACATCACAGAAGAAATGGTTGATGAGGTTGGAACTGCAGAACTGCAGGCTGAAGGTGGCTGTTGTGTGTATTATGGCACTAGTTGTGCCAGCAATGTATGAGCCAAGTAGGAGCCTGATGCAGAGGGACTTGGACATGGCAGTGGAATAGAGCAATGGGTTGCAGATGGCCACATAGCGGTCATAGGCCATTACTGCTAAAATGTAGCACTCGGCACCCACAAAGGCAGCAAAGAAGTAGAACTGTGCAGTGCATTCAGAGAAGGAGATGATCCTGCTCTCAGATAACAATTCAGACAGCATTCTGGGGGCAATGGCAGATGAGTAGCAGATGTCACAGAAGGACAGGTGCCAGAGGAAGAAGTACATAGGATTGTGAAGCTGGGAATCAAGTGTGATCAAGATGATCATGCCCAGGTTTCCCACGACATTGACCAGATAGATGATCAGGAATACCACAAAGAATAAGACTTTCATACTTGGATCGTTTGAGATGCCCTGGAGAATGAACTCCGTGATGGTGGTACTATTTTCATTCACCATTTTTAGGAAAAGATACAGTGGTCTGGAGAAATATAGGAAATGTGGATGGCAGGGTTGTTTAAAATATTAATTAGTCTATGAGATGTCAAAGTTTGCTTGGGTCCCACTTGCTCTGTGAGGCTGATGATGACATAGCTGGGTCTTACCAAGGCTTCTTGTGGAGATTTTAGAAGATCCAGAGTTCCTGAGTGATGCTCCCCTTTGTCTTTTCCTTGAACCTTTCTACGGGTGGGAGAGATGAACTCTGACGTTTTGATCATTGGTTAAGTCAGCATCCTACTGATCCCTGTAAACTCCTGGATGTCTATTTATTGTGGATTGAGTTTCCTACCTCCTAAAAATGATGCAATTATTAAAGAGTATGAATGGCAGAGGCAGGGAGCTCTGTCCCCAGAGGATTTCTGATCTCTGATTCTCTCATCAGGAGACATATCTTTGTGGAGGTGTCAAGGGTATAGGCATCCCATGCAATTTGCTTTCTCATTGTGTTCCCTGTCAATTCCCCTCCCCTCTTGCAAAAGAAAACACATGACATCCATTTCTCTTGCTTTCTGGCAGGGTTTCTCAGGCAATGGGGCTAATTATGGTTTGTCAGGGGCCCTCATTTTCCTTCCTGCACCTGATATCACCAACAGTCTCAAGGACTGGCAGGACTCTGAAGAGTGTGCAGCGAAGGCAGGGGACTAGGGGAGTTACCCAGGCAAGGGGACCATTGATTTATGGGTCCTGACACTGCCTACAAGGCAGGAGCCAGGGGAGAGTCAGGACAGAGTGGGATGGAGGAAGGCACACCAGATGGGGCAGCAGAAGAAGAGGCAGTTCAGCTAACATATGGATCAGTAGACTTTCCACCTTCCCCTGCCTGCTGTCTCCTAGAACCAGGAGGGTCTTGTAGTGGGAAGAGAATCAGCACCTTCTGTGTCGCTAGAAGTCTCAGGTTGCAGGAGCACAACCCATCAGGGGAGGACGTATAAGCTGGTGGAGGCGGGAGTTTCCTTGTTGCTGCAACTGCTCCATAAGTCCCTGACTCATGGGTGCTGGCTCCCTCGGGCCCTGAGAGCCAGTGTGGTGTAGTGGCTAAGAGCGGTAGTCTCGTAATCTGGGGACCTGGGTTTGCATCTCCGCTCCTCCATATGCAGCTGCTGGGTGACCTTGGGCTAGTCACACTTCTCTGAAGTCTCTCAGCCCCACTCACCTCACAGAGTGTTTGTTGTGGGGGAGGTAGGGAAAGGAGAATGTTAGCCGCTTTGAGACTCCTTTGGGTAGTGATAAAGTGGGATATCAAATCCAAACTCCTCCTCCTCCTCCTCTTCTTCTTCTCCTCACACACACTCCTGTGGAACAATTGTGTCATGCAATGAATTTTTTTATCTAGAATGGGGATGAGGAACCTGTGGCCCTCTGGATGTTATTGGACTACAACTCCCATCGTCCCTGCACATTGATCATCTTGGCTGGAGTCCAACTACCTCTAGAGGGCCACTGGATGTTGAATTACTGTTTCTTCACACAACAGCACTGATGTAATAGCCACCAACACCCAGAACAAATAAACCTTTGCAATAACAGAGGCCAGTTTTATCATATACTTTCTAATTTATTATCATTGTTTTATGAAACAGGAAACATACATTTTTAAATGAAATTGTTATCTTTATATTTTTTTTCAAATTATATCATAACATCTCAACTAAATAAGTGAGGAGTGAAGTTTGTTATGATCATAGATGATCTCTATGAGAGCAATATATTGATCTAGGATATACACAAGTGGCTAATATTGCAATCTTATGTAGCATGCCTTATCAGAACTAGGTCTCATTGAGTTAAATGCAGAGATAAGTTCAATAAATATCTTAATGAGAAACTGCCTCTAATTTTTTCTTCCAGAAGCAATATGCAGCCCAAACGCAGCCATCCTTTGAAATCGGCACTTCTCTGAATTTTGTGATGCAGTTCCCCAACTAAATTATGTGTAAAAACGCATTGTATTTGGGAAAATGGGCACTAAAGTGCTGATGAATTTTTGTGAGGACTTAAGTGCAGAACTGGAAAACCAAAAAACTGTGGCACATTTAAAATGACAGATTTATACATTCTTAGTTAAATGAGATGCCCCGGTAAGTGGGCATAGGATGGCAGCCTAGGGTTCAGATACTTTATCAGGGAAAATGATCTAAAATGATTGTTATCTGCAGCAATAGTCAGCCTCAAAATGGGGAGATGGAGAACAGGAAGAATTAGTCCAACATGAATGGGTCTTATGAGTATGAAAAATAGTGTCTCACAAATAATGCATTATACAAATGAGGTTCTGAGGACACATCTACATAAAAACACATGACAAAAGATCTTACTAATGAGTAATAATGCTAAGCTACTAGAAACAAAACTGCATGCTTCCAGTTATATTCATTCATGCTGTCCTCCATTTCATTGCCAGTTTCTTCAGAGCATGTTTTACATCCTTGTTCCTGAGGCTGTAGATGAGGGGATTAAGCATAGGAATCACTACTGTGTAGAAAACAGAGACCACTTTGTCCCTTTCCAAAGCATAGCTGGAGCTGGGCCGTGAGTAGATGAAGAGGATAGAGCCATAGTACAAAGTAACTGCAATCAGATGAGAAGCACATGTGGAGAAGGCTTTCAGTCTCCCTTCAGTGGAGCGAATCCTCAAGATGGCAGCCAGAATGAAGGCATAGGAGGCAAGGATAAGTGCAGAGGGTGTAATTACATTAGAAGCCAAAATGAAGTACAACACGGACTGATAGCTCTTGGGCATGTTGCAGGATAGCTTCACCAATGGAGGTAAGTCACAGAAGAAGTCATCAATGACGTTGCCATCACAGAAGCTCAATGTGAAGGTTTCACTAGTGATTAAGGTGGAATTGATAAACCCCCCTAGATATGAGAGGGCCACCAGTGCTGTGCACAGCTTTCTGGACATGGCAGTGGCATACAACAATGGCTTGGCTATGGCCATATAACGGTCATAGGCCATAGCTGCCAGAAGGTAGCACTCGCTATAGGCAAGGGCAGCTGAGAAGAAGAATTGGGAGGCACAGCCACCAAAGGAAATGCTCTTGTCTTCAGAGATGCAGTTCACCAAGATCTTTGGCGTATAGATGGAGGAATACCACAGATCCAGGAAGGAAAGGTTCCCAATGAAGAAATACATGGGCGTATGGAGGTGAGAGCTGCTGCAGATTAGAGCAATTAATGTGATATTCCCTGCCAGACTGGCTATATATATTATTAGAAACAGTACAAATAAGATCAGCTGCAGTTTAGGGTTTGTTGTGAAACCCAGGAGAATGAAGTCGGTCACTGTGGTGAGATTTCCTTCCTCCATGAAGCTGTGTGGGATTAGCTGGTAAGGAAATTGAAGATATACACTGAAGTTCTGGCCTATCAGAATAGCATCAGTTCTCAATGAGCTAAATCAGGGATGGAGAACCTCAAGACCTTATCTATGAAACTCTCTTCATGCTACAGTCCCTGTAGAGATGGGCAAGAAATTCTATTCAGGTCTAATTTGAAGCCAAATCTATCAAATTTGCACTTTTGGAACCACTATGCAAACCGAGACACAGCTATCCTTTGAAATTTTCACTCATCCCGATTTTGCTATGCGGTTTGCCAACCAAACATTATTTACAAAAGTGCATATATATAATGGGAATGTGGATATTTAAAACATGTAATTTAGTGAAAACTGTGTATACAAATGTGTTTATTGGGAGAAACCTAAACTAAAATGCTGATGAATTTTCATAAGGATTTCATTATTATTATTTTGCAACTTGCTGCAAAATGTGAAGAACGGAATTTGAAATGGGGAAAACAGAGAGAACTGAAATGGATAGATCCATCCATCCCATCTCCCCTCCCTGAGGCATCTTGAAGACTTTGGCTTGGCTGAAATGAGTCCCTGAACTGTGAAAATGCCTTTTACATGACTGGATGGATCTCTGTTTCTCACTCTCACTCTATATATTTGTGTGCACAGAAACCTCTGATTTTTCCGCAGGCAGAATGCAGCTTACTGTGCAGAGGTGTCACAGCTGCTGCTTCACCCAGTTTTGCCTGGCCCCTGTTCATCACTGACATGTTGTCCTTGGAAGCTTGCCCTTGAGGAAAGGCCACCACTGAGCTGAAAAAAGTCATCACCTCTGAGCTAAATGGCTTGTGGTGTTCTCAGCATCTGGAAAATAAGAGATCTCTGATCTTAACAAGTAGCAGAGGACAACAGTGGAAAAGGATGCAAGCAATGCTCTTACACACTCCAAATTCTTCCACAACCCTGTTGCCCCATCCAATGCGCTATATAAAGATCCAAATTTCATTTATTGTTAAAAGTTTTGATTTACTTGGTCATGCCCACCATTTTATGGCTGATTGGGCATTCTATGGCCTTTTAAATGTGTTTATGGGAGGTGCTATTGGTTTGCTTTTGTTTTATTATCCATTTTGTATTCCCAGTTTGCATTTTTTATGTCATAAGCTGCCCTGTGATGTTCAGATGAAGGGAGGCATACAAAGTTTAATAATAATAATAATAATAATAATAATAATAATAATAATAATAATAATAATTTTCTGCCACTCCTTTGTAAACTCAGATGTTTAGAATACAGTCATATCTCGGGTTAAATGTGCTTCAGGTTGAGTGTTTTCAGGTTATGCTCCGTGGTGACACAGAAGTAACGGAGCACGTTACTTCCAGGTTTCGCTACTCGCTCATGCGCAGACGCTCAAAATGACATCACACGCATGCGCGGAAGCGCCAAATCGCAACCCGTGCATGCACAATCGTGGGTTGTGTTCGCTTCAGGATGCGAACAGGGCTCCAGAACGGATCCCGTTCACATCCAGAGGTACCACTGTAAGTGTATTTGGAACATAAATAGAAATCCAGTAGAAAGCAATATGAAAGAGCACCAACTGAAGCAGAAAGGACAGTTGCTTTCCATTTTAAGTGCTTCATTTCTGCTTAAGAAATATGCTTTCAAAATGGAATTTACACATGAATTTATTTTAATGGGAGTTGTTTTAAAGCCATATTTATTATATTGCATTAATCGTTTTCAATCCAATTTTATTATTTTAAAAAATTACTGACATATACCCAGAGGCATTTCAAGCATGCGTTAAAAAGTGCTGCCATTAATACCAATCTCCATCACAATTATAACCTTGATTTTAATCTGGGCACCCAAGTCTTTGAAGTGTGTTGCCTTTGATTGCCTTACCTTCTCCAGCCGAGGCAACGAGGCTTGTCATCAATCTTCTCCTCCTTGTTCTTTCCAGAAAACATTTCAAAGACAACAAAACAACCAGGTGCATAACATACGCTTTGAGAATTGATTCTCAGATGTGATTTGCTTGGTCAGTCAACTGATTTCTTCTGCTGGTTTTGTGCTGTATAAGCCAGTATGCAGGGAGGAGTGAAAGAGGGTGTGTCTGTTTCTTATCGTATAGAATCAAATATCTATAGAATCAAATAAGCTGAACCTGTTAGGTGATAAAGCTCTGGAAAAAAACTTAGCTCTTAATCTTGATGGCACCCACTAGTCATAGGGCACAATATGATAGTCATGGGTGATGCTGATTCCAGAAGAAAATGAGCTTATTCAATCTCTGGACTGATTTATATAAGTGCTGGAACCAGCAATTCACCCACAACCCATTAGTGGCTTCAGATCAGAAAAGTATTATTTGATATTTAGTCAGAGCATTCTATTGTCTCTGGAGGATACTGTCCCAGTGGCCTCTTTAATGACACAAAACTTCTCATGCCCTGTTGGGATTTGGTTTTATGCCTTTGGAATAACCTAATACCCTAAGCAAATCAAGAGTGTTACTTGTTGAGGAAATAGACTTTGAGAACCCATTCCCCAAATCTCTCTAGTGGCCATTTCTTTCTCTGGATGCCTTCATGTATATATTTGGAAGAGCTGAAAGAGAACAAGAAGATAGGGGAGAGGGAACATAATGTAGGGGGAACATCAGGATTATTTAGGGGGAGCATCAGAATAGCTAGTGCAGACCAGAGGAGATATTTTTGTTACTTCAGTCATCACCATTATCTTGTAACTAACTGTAATGATTGGCTGCTTCATAAGATCACACACCTATTTAATTAATTAAAGTAGTTTTTACAAACCTCATTTACTGTAGTTCCACTTACTGAAGTCCTGAAGCTCTTGCTCCTACATTCAGATTCAGCATCCTTGTTCTTGTCCAGGGTCCTGATCTCACTCCACTATAAAATTAGATCAGGCAGTCCAGGGCCTGCCTCGTATCATCCTGTTTGAAGCACTGTCTCTACTCAGTGACAGAGACAACTATGGATTAGGAGAAATGTTTACTTGGCCTTACTCCGATCCGTGCAGTGACTTCCTGATCCGCAGAGCTATTGAGGGTTGGGGCAGGTTACAACCCCCTAGAGTCGAAGGCCGTGAGCCAGTTTCCTATGGGTTGCTCTCGCAGATACGCACAAAGCTTAGGTCAATCTGTTGGACAAAGTTTGAGACCCGCCTCTTTTCCGCAGCATATGCTATCGCCTTTTTTGGTGCCTTGAGAGTTGGGGAAGTCGTAGCCGAGGTTAACGCAAGTGGCTCAATGTGCGGCCTCCTTATGGAGGACGTGCAGTTGTCTGAAGCAAGCATAATGGTGCGGATACATCAATCCAAAACTGATCAGGCCGGTAGGGGTGCTCTTGTTAAGCTTACAGCTTCAGCCCAGCAGGGTCCATGCCCGGTCAAGGACACTAGACGGTACCTTTACCTCAGACTGGACGGCCCGGGCCTGCTCCTGGTTCACGAGGATGGGTCACCTTTGTTGAGACACCAATTCACAAAGGTACTCCGCAAAGCGATTGATGCCTGTGGTTTAGCTTCCCAGGATTATGCGGCACACTCATTCAGGATTGGTGCTGCCACAACAGCTGCTCGCTTGGGGCTGCCGGCGGATAAGATTAAGGAAATGGGCCGGTGGAAATCCGACGCTTATAAAGGTTACATTCGTTAGAATGCATTCTGCTCCAGTACCTCTACTTACCCGTCTTTTCTTTGCTTTATTCTCAGCCGTTCTCAGGAGAAGTGTCTGGATTTGCGGCCATAGTATAGTCCATTGGGCCCACGTATGGTTGGCTAGCTGCGGCCTCACCCCTAACCTTGGGTTGCCACCTGGAGTGCGAGTTTCCTGGTTTTCTAGACGAGGCATGCGTTGGGAAGAGCTTATGCCATTGCTGAGGGACAGAGTTGCCGCGTTAGGCCCTCCTGACATCCTTATCCTTCAATTAGGGGAAAATGACCTTGTTAGCAGAAGAAGTGTGGACTTGTCGTGGAACTGTGCTGGTCCAGGTGGGAGGTTACCATGGGGCGAGGTCCAGGACCTGAGTTAAGGGTCGGCAGACAGTCCTCCTCGGGCGAAGCGGGGTCCACAGCGAGAAGCCGGGCAAGGACAGGAACTCTGGGGGAACAGGACTGGATGCTGGCCGAAACAGCTCTTCAACGACATTGCTCCCGCAACCTGGGACCGGGCTGACCGGCCTTTATCTTCTCTGAGGCCAGGGGCAGTCCCGGCCCCCAGGAGACCCGCCTCTCCTGGCCTTAAGGCGAGCACTCCTCCTGGGAGAAACCATTTCCCTTTGCCTCTCTGCCCTGAGCCTCTGCAGTTCAGGAGAGGCTGAAGGGTTAGACTCACCTGTAGGCACTGAGTCCTCAACCACCTCCGGAGCCAGAGTGGATTCACCTGGTGCCTGCCCCTGAGAAGCCAACACAGGTGCAGGCGCTTCAGCATCAAGGCCCTGCCCCAGTTCAGCTGGCCCTGGAGGCGGGGACTCCTGTGCAGGCTGGGATTCCTCTGGTTCAGCCTCTGAATTGGATTCCCAGGCCATCACAGGAACATAAAAAGAGATTTGGACGATATCACTGCCTTGTGTCCCGGAACAACGGTGTTCTGGTCCTCCTTCTTGAAGAGAATTGTTTGGCACGGTGCGCAGAACTGTATGGCCATTGAAAAAACCAGGAAACTCTTAAATCGTGCAATAGCCCGTTGGGTGCGCTTTATGAATGGCCAAGTCATTTCTCATGACCGTATCCGGATTGGCGACCAGGCCTTGTACCGGAATGATGGGGTTCATCTTTCAGACTTTCAGATGGGGTTCATCTTTCAGACTTTCAGACATTTGGTTAAATAACATCAGCAGCAGCATCAGGGATTGGTTACAGCTGTGAGGGTATTGGTGGCGAGCCCCTTTTGGGCTCGGGTGGCGGTTAGGCATTGGAATAATGTGTTGTGGTGTTGAAGGGCTAGGTGTGGCCATCGCCTACGCCTTCAATTTTTGGGTATTCCGTTAAAGGAATCCGGCGGTCGTGTATTCTGTCCGATGCCTGCATGGCGGGAGGCCATGGCACGACCCTCGGTGACATCAGGGGAGAGTTTATAGTTGGATTAGCATCAACAGGCTCCACCTACTGGTGAATAAACCCCCTGTTTTAGACTCACCCCTCTCCGAGTGGGTGGAGTCAGCTGACGTAATCCAATGCCTAAGCCAATACCTTTTCACTTGCTGTAATCAATAAAGTTGTGGCCTTTTCTTGCCCATTAACCTTATATCACATGTCCTTGTGTTTCATTCCACTATGCGGGGATCGGGTCCTCGAACTACAAACCTCATTTACTGTAGTTCCACTTACTGAAGTCCTGAAGCTCTTGCTCCTACATTCAGATTCAGCATCCTTGTTCTTGTCCAGGGTCCTGATCTCACTCCACTATAAAATTAGACCAGGCAGTCCAGGGCCTGCCTCGTATCATCCTGTTTGAAGCACTGTCTCTACTCAGTGACAGAGACAACTATGGATTAGGAGAAATGTTTACTTGGCCTTTTTTGTCATCATTTTCAACAAAATAATTTCCTTCCTAAACAAAACTCTTGGCTTTATATAATATTTCATTGATTCCCAAAGTTTCTTGTCTGGTTTATAAGAACAGCTCAGAAGTTATATTTTATGCCTCAAAATATTTTCCCTCATCTTTCTGAATTTTTTTTTATTAACCCTCTTTTCTACTGATTCCATCTTCACTGAAGCTTCTTCACCTTTATTAAAGAAAGCCGGAAGGACAAATCCTAAAATTAAAAGATTAGACAGCAGGTTGCTTGCAGTGTAAGAATTTTACATTGTTGTTGTAGGCATATTTTAAGCTAGATGAAAAGACTTTTGGTATGGAATGAAACAAGTATTAAAGAACAGTTTAATTAATCTATTTTTTTCTTTAATATTGATGATACTTTACATTCCTGCCCATCCTCAGTTGATGTCCATGTATTTAATATAATGTCTAATAGTATAGTTATATCCACAATTTGTGGGTTCTCAACTTTTGAGCTCAAAAGCTTCAGACATATCTATTATACCCTTTCCTTAAATATTTTTGAAGAGGAAAATTGCACGCATGATTACTTAGATACCTGAAACTGATGAAAAGGAGACTCAGATTTGGCAGAATATTGATAAGCATAACTTCACTCAGCAGGCGTAAAACCTAATTGCAGACTATTTGTAGCACAACAGAGCATAGCTACAAGGGGGTAGAATGCAGCTGAGTCATGTGATTTGGTTGACTGTGCAAATCAGTTGTTACTTTTCACATACCAGTGCAGGAAATTCAAATACTCTCTTCCATGGGAAAATAGATAAAAATATTTTATCTATTATTAACCGTAAGAATATCCTTTCCTATAAATTTCAAGGCAGAGGTCAGATGGCAGAGGTTGGATGGTCATCCTCTGGCATGGGTGCTTTAGTTTAGATTCCTGGATTGCAAGAGGTTGGACTAGATTACCCTTGGGGGTGCCTTCCAACTCTACAATTCAATGAGTCAATGAAGCCCTCAACTTCCATGGGGCTTTGTTCCGGGGAGTGCACCAAAAGACAAAATTTCATCTGGTCAAAACACAATGGGTTCAATGGTGAGTTGGATTGCCTGTATACTGAGATGTTATAACACAGTTCTGGGACACAATATACAGATGGAGGAATGGGAAAAACTATGGAAGAAAGAGATAAAATTTACAACATGTGTGGTGATTAAAGAAAATTATGGTATCTCGTACCTACGGGACCGTCTCTCCTGGTATGCCCCACGGAGGACCTTACAGTCCACAAATAATAACATCTTGGAGGTCCCAAGCCTCAGGGAGATTAGACTGGCCTCGACCAGGCCAAGGCCTTTTCGGCCACTGGTGGAACGCTCTGTCACAAGTGACCAGGGCCCTTTGGGATATGACATCTTTCCACAGGGCCTGCAAGACGGAGCTGTCCCACCAGGCTTTTGGTCAGGGTTCAGTCTGACTCCCTCTCCCCTTTCATAAGAACTTGCATGAAAGTGGTCTCCCAAATTTTCCCACAGGCTCATATAAGTTCAGTACAAACAGTTCGGCCTGATGAACGTTTAAGGTCCCCAACCCAAATCTGCAGGTTGCCATCTGATCCTGTACTGATTTTAGGATGTATTTTATTTGATTTTATGTTAATGTGTTATACATTTGATGTTAGCCGCTCTGAGCCCAGTTTTGGCCCAGTGGCGGGGGGGGGGGGGTTATAAACAAAAATTATTAGTAGTATTATTAGTAGTAGTATTGTTATACTCCAGTTAAATTAGCGAAAATGTACAAAACTAAAGAAAATAAATGTTGGAAATGTAAAACAACAGAAGGCACATTTTTTCATATGTGGTGGGATTGCAAAATTGTTAAGAAGTATTGTGAAATGATTTATAATGAAATGAATTAGATGTTTAAAATAACCTTTGATAAAAAACCAGAAGCTTTCCTATTAGGTATTACAGGAATGGATTTACCAAGATCACAAAAGAACTTGTTTATGTATGCAACCACAGCTGCATGAACATTATTAGCACAACATTGGAAAGAGGAAAGTATCCCAGCTAAAGAAGATGGGCAAGTAAAATTAACGGAATATGCTGAAATGGCAAAATTGACAATGAAATTAGGAGGAAGAGATGACAACGAATTTAAGGAAGAATGGAAGGACTTTATTGCATATATACAGAAGCAATGTACATTGGCAGGGTTTTAAGAACACTTGTCATTTATTATGAACAGATAATAAGTAAAGCAAATGGTTAAAACTTTATAATGGACATGTAGTACATTGATATACATTGGAACCAAGGAAGAGAATAGGGGGAAGTCAATCTGTTTTTATTATTGTTGTTGTTTGCTTTGTTTTTGTTATTGTTGGAAAATGGATAAAATGTTATGGGTAAAAAAGAGAGAGATGTTATAACACAGTTCTGAAGAGATTTGAAAACCTAAGACGGAAGAGAGCATATTTATTGCTCATATTTATTCAGAAACAGTTTCTTCCATTTGAGACTGACACATATTAAATTCATAGCTGTAGGCCATGTGTAGTAGAGAAGGGGAAAAACTGAGTTCTTAATACAGTTCCTCAAATGGGAGATATGGGGAAGGTATGGCAATGAAAGCATACAAATGTGTGCTATAAAACCAGTTTACATTATAAATAAATCTACTATGTCATATATAAAGTATTCTTCATTTAGAAATCTGTCTTTCTTGTCATCAACTTCTTCACAGCCTTTTTCACATCCTTGTTCCTTAAGCTATAAATCAGGGGATTCAGCATGGGAAAGACCACTGTGTAGAATGTGGAAGCCCATTTGTCACGCTCCAAAGCATAGCTGGAACTGGGGCGTGAGTAAATGAAGAGGATGGAGCCATAGTATAAGGTGACAGCTGTCAGGTGGGAAGCACATGTGGAGAAGGCTTTGCGCCTGCCATCAGTGGAGCGGATTCTCAAGATGGCTACTAGGATAAAGATATAGGAGGCAAGGATGAAGGCTGAAGGGGCAATGATGTTTAAAGTCAGGAGGACGTACAGCATAGTCTGGTAATTGTCAGTCACATCACAGGAAAGCTTCACCAGAGGAGGTACGTCACAGAAGAAGTCATCAATGACATTGCCATCACAGAAGCTCAATGTGAAGGTTTCACTAGTAAGGACAGTGGCATTGATGAACCCCCCTAGATATGAAAGGGCCACCAGTGCTGTGCACAGCTTTCTGGACATGGCAGTGGCATAGGACAGTGGCTTAGCAATGGCCACATAACGATCATAGGCCATGGCTGCCAGAAGGTAGCATTCGCTATAGGCAAGGGCAGCTGAGAAGAAGAATTGGGAGGCACAACCACCAAAGGAAATGCTCTTGTCTTCAGAGATGCAGTTCACCAAAATCTTTGGCGTATAGACGGAGGAATACCACAGATCCAGGAAGGAAAGGTTCCCAATGAAGAAATACATGGGCGTATGGAGGTGAGAGCTGCTGCAGATTAGAAGAATGAGTGCAATGTTCCCAGCTAGACTAGCTATATAAATGATGAGAAACACCACAAAGAGTATCAGTTGCACTTTGGGATTTGTTGTGAATCCCAAAAGGATGAATTCAGTGACTGTGGTGTGATTTCCTCCTTCCATGAATCTTCTGTCAATCATTGGCTGAAGGACCTGAGAACACACAGAACACTTAACACTTGGAATGGTACCATGGTGTTCTATTAAAGCTCCTTTTCCTCAATATGTTCTGAATCAGAGAGCTCACAAGGGCAATTAAAAATGGGGAGGGAGGAGATTACTTGTTTAATGAGATTCTCACTAATACACACTTCAGAATTATTTTGAGCTTTCAGATTTTTCACCTGGAACAAAGCCATGTTTTTACAAAGTGTATATACCGTATTGGCCTGAATATAAGCTACACCCGAATATAAGCCGCACCTTTAGAATTCAATGGGGGGGGGGGAGAGACATTACCCGAATATAAGCCACTCCCTTAAAATTCTGCAGGCACTCACACCTATTCCAATTTACCACATGTCTGTTTCAGCAGCAATATTGTAAAAGCCAATTTTTGTAAGGTCACGAAATTAAGCCACACTTTAACTTTTCATGGTCAGAATTTGGAAAAAAAGTGAGGCTTGTATTCAGGCCAATGTGATAAAATACTTTCTAATCTGACACTTTTCTCAGTTTGTTTGTTTTTCAATCTGACTTTCCTGTTGTTATTTTGCAAAAAATTCCGAAGTATCTAGTGCAACGACTATGGCAGTTCAGAGAAATGTATTATGAATGTGCTCTAATTTCTAGAGATCAGAAAATATCATTTAGAGTACATAGAACCGACATAGGAAGATACATACTTCTGGCTCTATCAGTTACATGTTATGAGAGTTTGACCAAATTCATAGAACTAAATCTTAAACAGACTGTTTTAATCATACATAGGAATATATTGCAGTTGGATTGAGACGGGAACCCTCAAAACACTTGCTAGGATGCAAGAATACACTATGACATTGTGTTGCAGATGCAACTTCTTTAATCAAACAGCACCAAAAGACTCAGCAATTAAATGTAAGAATATTAGTCCATTTGTGTATTCCCTTTCAATTCCAAGCTTCAATCATTGCTGATGTCATGATTTGTGAATTAACTTTATTTCAAGGTGATGGTCGTGAGCCATTAACATAATGCTAGAAGTGGATGTCATGTCTGCGCTGCCGGCCTGACTTCTGTCCTACTGAGTCACTAGACAGGGGAGGGTGTGTGGTGGCAGTGAGGTTTGCACAGTACAAATGCACCCGTGAAGTCAATGTGGTGCTCTGCTGGCCCATTCCCAATGTACCAAGTCAACAGCATCACACTCCTTCCCCTCTCTATCCTGGTATGCTGCAGCAACTCATTTGGACAGAGATCAGCAGGGCTGTGCAGCCTTATGTATGTCTTTTGCAGATACCTGGAGGTTCCAGATGGGGATGTTCATCCCCTGCCACATCAAGACACACATGACCAGTTCAAAGAAGGCTTGAATGCCATCCTTGTGTTTGCATCAGCAGCAGCAGCAACAGCAGCGTAGGTGAAAAACCTACATGCCAATCTCCCTTGATGTATTTGGCTAATTGTATTTGAGGTCATATGAAGAAGAAGAAGAAGAAGAAGAAGAAGAAGAAGAAGAAGAAGAAGAAGAGGAGGAGTTTGGACTTGATATCCCGCCTTTCACTCCCCTTAAGGAGACTCAAAGTGGCTAACAATCTCCTTTCCCTTCCTCCCCCACAGCAAACACTCTGTGAGGTGAGTGGGGCTGAGAGACTTCAGAAGTGTGACTAGCCCAAGGTTACCCAGCAGCTGCATTTGGAGGAGCGGAGACGCAAACCCGGTTCCCCAGATTACGAGACTACCGCTCTTAACCACTACACCACACTGGCTCTCAGTTCACCCTATCCTCTTTCCTCTGTGATGACTCATGCTTAGCTGCAAATCACCACCTAATGCTGCAGGCAAGACAAGCATGTGAGAACAAGATAGAGAGCAGAGGAGGGGAGCCCCTGTTGTTGTTGTTGTTGTTGAACCATTTTCTAAGGTAATCCTTTAATCAGATGGTGTTTTTAAAAATATATCTAGAGGTTTTCAGTTGTTATTCTGAAATCATGCTCATCATAATCATTCTGGCACCAAAATTACGCAACCATTTCAACTACCCAAGCCTCATTTCCTTACCTTATCAAGCCCATCCAATGAAAGACCCCTTCTTGTTATTTCCAGGCTCTACAAAGCTTTCCAAACTAGGATAAATAAAAATAGAACCAAGTTGCAGGGAAACTGGAAGCCAAATTTAGGTGTACTGGGTTATGCTCACATGGTTTTCTGTCGCTGGCCACTGATGGCCAATTAATGATAGAGAATGTCATTTTTTTCTTGGCAATAAGCTTAAAGTGTCTTCTGGCAGCACCATATGGAAGAACTGCAAGGTTGTGGAAAGTGTCTCTGTTCTGATGCTGAGCACTGGAACCAAGAGCTCTAGGGTCTATGTACCCTTTTCCTTGTTATACTAGAAAATCAAAAGGTATCTTTAAAGATTTACTTTGAATATAACAGTGGGGAATATGACATTTTAAATTTCCTCAGATGAAGCTAATCTCAGTGTTCTTCTGTTCCATCACATCAAACAGTCCTGATTAGAAAGAGCGAGTGGATATTTATCCAGAAGGTTCTGATTCTCTCTCTCCCCTGCGCCCCAGTGGTGCTATCAATGGGACTGCATTTCAGAGCTCTGGTGCAATTAAAGGATTGCATTTGGTGCCTGTTGCTCTCAGGTGGGTTGCTATATGATTTGTTTACTCACTACATTCTTTGTAGAAGGAATAAGTGTTGTGAACATATCTCCTAGAGTTCATGAACTTGTATATCCACAGTCCACAGCCAACCATCCATCAGAATTCCGTATTATCTATGAGCTTCAATGAGTATTCATGAGTTTTATATTTTCAGCTGAAATATGCACATTCCATTTTTGTGTCTAATTAATTACCTACACTTTGCACACACACACGAAGGTAATATTTAGCTCACAACTTCTTGAGATTATTTGCACAACCAGCCCCTATGCACTTTGTTGATCTTAGCTCTTAGTTCAGAAACACCTTGGTATCACCCTGAAGCATGTGAAACCATCCTATATGACAGATCCTATAGGACAGAAACCATCCTATATGAACTACAGGCCAATCATATAGGATGTAGGGCACCATGATGTCACTGAGATGTCTGAATAAATGAACCCATTTGTTGTTGTTTAGTCATTTAGTCGTGTCCGACTCTTCATGACCCCATGTACCAGAGCACGCCAGGCACTCCTGTCTTCCACTGCCTCCCACAGTTTGGTCAAACTCATGCTGGTAGCTTCACGAACACTGTCCAACCATCTCGTCCTCTGTCATCCCCTTCTCCTTGTGCCCTCCATCTTGCCCAGCATCAGGGTCTTTTCCAGGGAGTCTTCTCTTCTCATGAGGTGGCCAAAGTACTGGAGTCTCAGCTTCAGGACCTGTCCTTCCTGTGAGCACTCAGGGCTGATTTCCTTAAGAATGGATAGGTTTGATCTTCTTGTAGTCCATGAGACTCTCAAGAGTCTCCTCCAGCACCATAATTCAAAAGCATCAATTCTTTGGCGATCAGCCTTCTTTATGGTCCAGCTCTCACTTCCATACATCACTACTGGGAAAACCATAGCTTTAACTATACGGACCTTTGTTGGTAAGGTGATGTCTCTGCTTTTTAAGATGCTGTCTAGGTTTGCCATTGCTTTTCTTCCAAGAAGCAGGCATCTTTTAATTTCGTGGCTGCTGTCACCATCTGCAGTGATCATGGAGCCCAAGAAAGTAAAATCTGTCACAGCCTCCATTTCTTCCCCTTCTATTTGCCATGAGGTGATGGGACCAGTGGCCATGATCTTCGTTTTTTTGATGTTGAGCTTCAAACCATATTTTGCGTTCTCCTCTTTCACCCTCATTGAAAATGAACCCATGCAAACATAAAAAGGCAATCATATACCATGTTGCATCATGACATATTGAATTCATGAATAATATTATTTATTTATTTATTCATTCATTCATTCATTCATTCCGCACCCATCAGAAACCTAATGATGAACAAAAAATATGATAAGCATGTTTAGAACAAGAGAAAAGGATTTCATCATGGGGAATCCTATGATGGGAATGCCAGGTGCTTGCATGTGGTTTATTTTTCTAGAAAAAACTCTTTTACAGAATTACGATTCCAATCAATGCCCTCAGCAGTGGTGGATGATCGGTACGACAAAGTACAGTACAAGGAGAGGCTTTGTCTGTGTGGGCAACCTTGCGTAGAGGACCTGTGCCACTATTTATTCCAATGCCCACTATATATAGAACCAAGAGACCGATTTATAAAACCCCTGTTCATGAATAGAACACACTCGAACAGGGTGGAAAGGGTGAAATGGCTGCTGAGTTATACTGATGACTTCGTAACTTATAAAGTAGCACTATATGCGTTAGCAGCTAAGAAGATCAGGAGAAAAGAACTAGATAAAATAGCGGTCAATTGCAAAGGTGATTCGGACATTTAAGCTGGCACATTCTACCTGAGAACCCCTTGCTATTCTATCGTATGCAACAAATAATTTTTAGGAGAAGTGATTGTGGTTCATTGTATCTGCGGTGCCTGATGTTTTTATGGTTTTTTATGCTTATTGTTGCTATTCTTTGTTCCCTTTGTGAATGATGTCATGGCCATTGGCTAGTGCAATACATGGATGATGATGATAGAAAAAAGAGATGCTGGAATTCACCACAAACACCTCTCTCGTTCTCTAAAAATGGCAATGGCGCCCACCTGAGAGATGCCAGAACTGAGTACTGGTGAGTTCCAAGTGAAAAAAAGCCCTGGGTTTACCTTTCTCTTCCCCCCTTCTGCAGTGGCGGAGGAAGGGGTGTGTGGTAGGTGTGGCCCACCCCAGGTGTCATCCCTGAGAGGGGATGATATCGCCGCCCCGCCCCCTGGGACGCTTGCCCTGCCCCTGGGGCGGCTAGCCTCACCCCCGGGTACACAGCATGTACACCGCTCTGGGTGCTGGAGCACCAATATGCACCAATCTGGCTGTTCTGTTGCTGAATGCCGGATTGGTTCATAATATGATCTCACTGATCCAAGACTTGATAGTGGGTGGGGGAGCCAATGTGGTGTTTATGACCGAGACCTGAGTGAGGAAGCTGGGAGAAGTGGATCTTATGAAGAAACCACAAAGCCCTCTCTCAAGGGTAGATCTTAACCCTTCTCTCACACAAAATGGGGTGGACCCTCCCAGCTCTCATTGGGGCTTCCCTTTCTTCTCCCAGAGAGAGAGAAGTATTCACTTCAGGATGGCATCCAGCTGTTCCTCCTTCTGCTAGGCAATATTTCCCCAGTCTTCAGATCCAGACATTTCAGTTCATTCATTTTTCCTTTCGCACAAGAAGTCTAAAAGTGGTTCTTCAATTATTATTATCAATAAATGTCAACAGTAGTTTTTCTCCATTCCAGCATAACAACTTTCCTTCCAATGTTGAGGAACAATAAATGTTTCATCTTTATTCACAAAGGAGTCTCTCCACTGTGGTCATATACCATATTGGCCTGAATATAAGCCTCACTTTCCCCCCAAATTCAGACCGTGAAAAATTAAAGTGCGGCTTATATTTGCGACTGTCAGAGCTGCCCGAGGTCCCAGCTCACAAAGGACCAACGCCGCTTCGTTGTTAAGTACGAAAGTCTTTATTGAAGTTCAGTTTCACTTTCTCAGCCGCAGCGTGCAGCCCTACGTCTCAAACTCTAGACCGCTGAAGCTCCGTCTGAATCTCCTCCCCCCAGACACCAGTTTAAGACTCTAGCCTTGCTCCACCTCTTCCTTTGCTCTTTCCTCCTCTGGTTCCGCCTGTCCGTCGGGGTCTCGCCCTTCCTAGACTCTTCTGACGCTGAGTCCCCTGAATCTTCCCCCTCCCTCCGGCGGGCTTTAGGACCTGGTTCCCAATCCGGGTTTCCTGCTGTCCCGCGCGCCTGTACATTTGAACTTGGCGTGCGCGCCCAGCCTGCAACCTTCCTCCTGACCGTTGCACTGCTGCTGTCACTGCTCCCCCCTTCGGGGAGGCTAGCTGGACCTGACCTCCCCTCCGTTCCCCCACTTTCCGATGGAGGCGTGGTCAGTCCTGACTCATCTTCTCTCCCCGCTGGAGGAGACGCTGGTCCTGACACATGTGACTCTTCCCCCCCACTACGCTCTGGTGGGGAAGCTGGTCCTGATCCCCAGCTGCTGCTTTGGGAGTCCCCGCTGGCCCCTTGTTTCTGGTGCGTCCCCCCTGGGACCCCCCTTGCCCTGACCATCGGCGCCCCCTTCTGGGAATCTTCTGATTCGCTGGAGAAGCTCATGGAATCTCTCGGGTCACTGTCATACTCCCCTACGCTGCCCTCGGATTCCTCCCCTTCGCTTTCCATTTCCTCTCTCCCCTGTGCTTCTGCTCCTGAGTCCCTGACAGCGACTTTATGGTATGCAGCCAGGAGTGCGGGGCAAACAGCACCAGGAGCCTAGCAAAGTGGTGCCTGCCCTGCACGTTGTCCCCCATCCTCTCCCCCAAGGCCGGGAAAGGAGAGAGTGAGGAAGAGGAAAGGACGCTGGCAACGCAGCACTGCTCCTCCCTCCCCCAGTATGCAGCCAGGAGCAGCGAGGAATGGAGCTGTTTATATTCGGGTATTTCCCCCCCTTTTTTTCTCCCCCCCCCTCCAATTTTAAAAGTGTGGCTTATATTCGGGTGCAGCTTATATTCGGGCCAATACGGTATTAAAACAGTAATCCATTCTAATGTTTATATTTGCAAATATAATAATGAGAATACAATGAGTTTGCATTTTTCATTTCATTAACACTGAGCTGACAACAGTGAACCCAAGATTTCTTTCCTAAGTAGATACATATAACCAATTCAGACTTCATAACTATATACATTGTTAGAATTTATTTGCCCTAAATACCACCACTTCTTACTAATTTGCACTGACTCTCATTTCACTTATTGTTGCCAACTTACAGCACAATCACAAGTCCTTGCTGCTGAAGGACGTTGGTGTAAGGTGGAGGAAGATAAGGATGAATCTGTCAATCTTAATTTCAGGTCTCCACATTTGCACAGCAATTTGCAATTTGGTGTTGATGTTTTTTTTAAAAAAATTTAAATCCTCATGAAATTTTATCACCATTTTAGTGTTCAGTTTTGAGAAATATACACATTTTTGCAAAGACTACACTAATACAATGCATTTTTTTCTACACATTGTTTGACTAAAGAACAGCATCACAAAATTGGGAAAAGTGTGAATTTTGAAGGAGAGCTGTGTTTCTGTTCACATCTTGGTTCAAGAAGTGGAAATTAGGTAGTTTCTCATTACCATGCAAACAAAACAGAACACCTCTCTTGGCCTCCCTCTACTGGGTTCTACTGGTCAGAGATTCTGCTGCCACAGAGGCCACACATCATGCCCACAGAAAGCAAAGGCGATCATAAACCTGAGTAATTAAATCACACATGACATTCCGATTAGTCTGCTGCACACCTATCCTTTGCTTAATCAAAACCACCAGCAGTGGAATGTATGCTATTTAATTGTGTCACCAATGCTAATGCTGTATCCTTATTAAGGAGTCTCAAATATTTTCATAATGTCTTGGACTGGGAGGTGTGGGGTTCCACCATATCTGATTCCTCCCTATCAGTGGCGTAGCGTGGGGGGTGCAGGTGGGGCTGGCCGCACCGGGCGCAACATCTGGGGGTTAGGGTTAGGGGGCGCAAATCCACGGGTTAGGGGGCGCAAATTACTTGCCTTGCCCCGGGTGCTGACAACCCACGCTACGCCACTGCTCCCTATACATGCCCTGATGCGTTCCTTTCTGTGACTGCCTTAAACAGGAGCAAAAGGTGAGAGCTGCTGCAGATTAGAAGAATGAGTGCAATGTTCCCAGCTAGACTAGCTATATAAATGATGAGAAACACCACAAAGAGTATCAGTTGCACTTTGGGATTTGTTGTGAATCCCAAAAGGATGAATTCAGTGACTGTGGTGTGATTTCCTCCTTCCATGAATCTTCTGTCAATCATTGGCTGAAGGACCTGAAAACACACAGAACACTTAACACTTGGAATGGCACCATGGTGTCCTATTAAAGCTCCTTTTCCTCAATATGTTCTGAATCAGAGAGCTCACAAGGGCAATTAAAAATGGGGAGGGAGGAGATTACTTGTTTAATGAGATTCTCACTAATACACACTTCAGAAATATTTTGAGCTTTCAGATTTTTCACCTGGAACAAAGCCATGTTTTTACAAAGTGTATATACCGTATTGGCCTGAATATAAGCCACACTTGAATATAAGCCGCACCTTTAGAATTCAAGGGGGGGGGGAGAAAACAAGACAATACCCAAATATAAGCCGCTGCCTTAAAATTCTGCAGGCACTCACACCTATTCCAATTTACCACATGTCTGTTTCAGCAGCAATATTGTAAAAGCCAATTTTTATAAGGTCACAAAATTAAGCCACACTTTAACTGTTCACGGTCAGAATTTGGAAAAAAAGTGAGGCTTGTATTCAGGCCAATGTGATAAAATACTTTCTAATCTGACACTTTTCTCAGTTTGTTTGTTTTTCAATCTGACTTTCCTGTTGTTATTTTGCAAAAAATTCCGAAGTATCTAGTGCAACGACTATGGCAATTCAGAGAAATGTATTATGAATGTGCTCTAATTTCTAGAGATCAGAAAATATCATTTAGAGTACATAGAACTGACATAGGAAGATACATAGAGTTCTGGCTCTATCAGTTACACGTTATGAGAGTTTGACCAGAGTCATGGAACTAAATCTTTGTTCAGATTAAACAGATTGTTTTAATTACATATTGGAATATATTGCAATTGGATTGAGACGGGAACCCTCAAAACACTTGCTAGGATACAAGAATACACTATGACATTGTGTTGCAGATGCAACTTCTTTAATCAAACAGCACCAAAAGACTCAGCAATTAAATGTAAGAATATTAGTCCATTTGTGTATTCCCTTTCAATTCCAAGCTTCAATCATTGCTGATGTCATGATTTGTGAATTAACTTTATTTAAAGGCAATGGTCGTGAGCCATTAACATAATGCTAGAAGTGGATGTCATGTCTGCCCTGTCGGCTTGACTTCTGTCCTACTGAGTCACTAGAGAGGGGAGGTGTGGTGGCAGTGAGGTTTGCACAGTACAAATGCACCCGTGAAGTCAATGTGGTGCTCTGCTGGCCCATTCCCAATGTACCAAGTCAACAGCATCACACTCCTTCCCCTCTCTATCCTGGTATGCTGCAGCAACTCATCTGGACAGAGATCAGCAGGGCTGTGCAGCCCTATGTATGTCTTCTGCAGACACGTGGTGGTTCCAGGTACTGATGTTCATCCCCTGCCACATCAAGACACACATGACCAGTTCAAAGAAGGCTTGAATGCCATCCTTGTGTTTGCATCAGCAGCAGCAGCAACAGCAGCGTAGGTGAAAAACCTACATGCCAATCTCCCTTGATGTATTTGGCTAATTGTATTTGAGGTCATATGAAGAAGAAGAAAAAGAAGAAGAAGAAGAAGAAGAAGAAGAAGAAGAAGAAGAAGAAGAGGAGGAGGAGGAGTTTGGACTTGATATCCCGCCTTTCACTCCCCTTAAGGAGACTCAAAGTGGCTAACAATCTCCTTTCCCTTCCTCCCCCACAGCAAACACTCTGTGAGGTGAGTGGGGCTGAGAGACTTCAGAAGTGTGACTAGCCCAAGGTTACCCAGCAGCTGCATTTGGAGGAGCGGAGACGCAAACCCGGTTCCCCAGATTACGAGACTACCGCTCTTAACCACTACACCACACTGGCTCTCAGTTCACCCTATCCTCTTTCCTCTGTGATGACTCATGCTTAGCTGCAAATCACCACCTAATGCTGCAGGCAAGACAAACGTGTGAGAATAAGATAGAGAACAGAGGAGGGGAGCCCCTGTTGTTGTTGTTGTTGAACCATTTTCTAAGGTAATCCTTTAATCAGATGGCGTTTTTAAAAATATATCTAGAGGTTTTCAGTTGTTATTCTGAAATCATACTCATCATAATCATTCTGGCACCAAAATTACGCAACCATTTCAACTACCCAAGACTCATTTCCTTACCTTATCAAGCCCATCCAATGAAAGACCCCTTCTTGTTATTTCCAGGCTCTACAAAGCTTTCCAAACTAGGATAAATAAAAATAGAACAAAGTTGCAGGGAAACTGGAAGCCAAATTTAGGTGTACTGGGTTATGCTCACATGGTTTTCTGTCGCTGGCCACTGATGGCCAATTAATGATAGAGAATGTCATTTTTTTCTTGGCAATAAGCTTAAAGTGTCTTCTGGCAGCACCATATGGAAGAACTGCAAGGTTGTGGAAAGTGTCTCTCTTCTGATGCTGAGCTCTGAAACCAAGAGCTCTAGGGTCTATGTACCCTTTTCCTTGTTATACTAGAAAATCAATAGGTATCTTTAAAGATTTACTTTGAATATAACAGTGGGGAATATGACATTTTTAATTTCCTCAGATGAAGCTAATCTCAGTATTCTTCAGTTCCATCACATCAAACAGTCCTGATTAGAAAGAGCGAGTGGATATTTATCCAGAAGGTTCTGGTTCTCTCTCTCTCCCCCCCCCCCGGCTCAGTGGTGCTATCAATGGGACTGCATTTCAGAGCTCTGGTGCAATTAAAGGATTGTATTTGGTGCCTGTTGCTCTCAGGTGGATTGCTATATGATTATGTAGTTGGGTAAAGATTTGTTTACTCACTACATTCTTTGTATAAGGAATAAGTGTTGTGAACATATTCCCTAGAGTTCATTAACCTGTATGTCCACAGTCCACAGTCAACCATCCACCAGAATTCCATTTTTGTGTCAAATTAATTACCTACACTTTGCACACACACACAAAGGTAATATTTAGCTCACAACTTCTTGAGATTATTTGCACATAGAAGCCCCTATGCACTTTGTTGATCTTAGCTCTTTAGTTCGGAGACACCTTGATATCACCCTGAGGCATGTGAAACCATGTAGAACTACAGGCCAATCATATAGGATGTGGGGCACCATGATGTCACTGAGATGTCTGAATAAAAGAACCCATGCAAGCATAAAAAAGACAATCATATACCATGTTGCATCATGACATATTGAATTCATGAATAATATTTATTTATTCATTCATTCATTCATTCATTCATTCATTCCGCACCCATCAGAAACCTAATGGTGAACAAAAATTATGATAACAATTTTGAGAACAGAGAGAAAAAAGGATTTCATCACAATCACAAGTCCTTGCTCCTTAATGACGTTGGTGTAAGGTGGAGGAAGATAAAAATGAATCTGTCAATCTTAATTTCAGGTCTCCACATTTGCACAGCAATTTGCAATTTGGTGTTGATGTTTTTTTAAAAAAATTAAAATCCTCATGAAATTTTATCACCATTTTAGTGTTCAGTTTTGAAAAATATACACATTTTTGCAAAGACTACACTAATACAATGCATTTTTTTCTATACATTGTTTGACTAAAGAACAGCATCGCAAAATTGGGGAAAGTGTGAATTTTGAAGGAGAGCTGTGTTTCTGTTCACATCTTGGTTCAAGAAGTGGAAATTAGGTAGTTTCTCATTACCATGCAAACAAAACAGAACACCTCTCTTGGCCCTAGGCAGAGGCCTCCCTCTACTGGGTTCTACTGGTCAGAGATTCTGCTGCCACAGAGGCCACACATAATACCCACAGAAAGCACAGGCGATCAGAAACTTGAGTGATTGAATCACACATGACATTCCAATTAATCTGCTGCACACCTATCCTTTGCTTAATCAAAACCACCAGCAGTGGAATGCATGCTATTTAATTGTGCCATCAATGCTAATGCTGTATCCTTATTGTTGTTGTTGTTTAGTTGTTTAGTCGTGTCTGACTCTTCGTGACCCCATGGACCAGAGCACGCCAGGCAATCCTGTCTTCCACTGCCTCCCGCAGTTTGGTCAACTCATGTTGGTAGCTTCGAGAACACTGTCCAACCATCTCGTCCTCTGTGGTCCCCTTCTGCTTGTGCCCTCCATTTTCCCCAACCTCAGGGTCTTTTCCAGGGAGTCTTCTCTTCTCATGAGGTGGCTAAAGTATTGGAGCCTCAGCTTCATGATCTGTCCTTCCAGTGAGCACTCAGGGCTGATCTCCTTAAGAATGGATACGTTTGATCTTCTTGCAGTCCATGGGACTCTCAAGAGTCTCTTCCAGCTCCATAATTCAAAAGCATCAATTCTTCGGCCATCAGCCTTCTTTATGGTCCAGCTCTCACTTCCATACATCACTACTGGGAAAACCATGGCTTTAACTATATGGACCTTTGTCAGCAGGTATCATTATTAAGGAGTCCCAAATATTTCCATAATGTCTTGGCCTGGGAGGTGTGGGGTTCCAACATTTCTGATTCCTCCCTAAACATGCCCTGATGCATTCCTTTCTGTGACTGCCTTAAACAGGAGCAAAAGGTGTCTCTTCATTCTCTACCCTGTCTCCCTTCCACAGTTGTTATCTCCCACATAACTTACCGTAGTTGACTAAGAGTTCTGAGGAGCTCTGCAAGGCTAAAGTGAAAAAGAGAATCTTTACTGCTCACTTTCATAGGTGCCAACTTCCTGGGGCCTGGGTGCCTGAACACCCACAAAATTCCTCATGATGGGCACTCATAAATTTCAGTGCCAGGGCTGCATGGCACCCATGGCCCCGGGCAACCACAGTCGTGGGGCCAAGTTGGCACTCCAGCTCACATTTCCTATGGGACAGATACCTCCATTTGAGACTGACACATATAAAATTGAAAGCTATCTATCAGTCATATGCAATTGAGAAGCCAACCATTTGAGTTTTCAATACAGTGCCTCAAATGAGACTTTTGATATTTTAGATTAGAAGTTATGATGATAATAGCATTCAGATATGGGTTACAAAACTATCTTACACACTTATTTCTGATCTTACAGTCTTTTTAATTTAGAAATCTCTCCTCCTTGTCATCAACATCTTCACAGCCTTTTTCACATCCTTGTTCCTTAAGCTATAAATCAGGGGGTTCAGCATGGGAAAGACCACTGTGTAGAATGTGGAAGCCCATTTGTCATGCTCCAAAGCATAGCTGGAACTGGGACGTGAGTAAATGAAGAGGATGGAGCCATAGTATAAGGTGACAGCTGTCAGGTGGGAAGCACATGTGGAGAAGGCTTTGTACTTGCCACCAGTGGAGGAGATTCTTAAGATGGCTGCTAGGATAAAGGCGTAAGAGGCAAGGATGAAGGCTGAAGGGGCAATGATGTTTAAAGTCAGGAGGACGTACAGCATAGTCTGGTAATTGTCAGTCACATCACATGCCAGCATTATCAGAGGGGGTGCGTCACAGAAGAAGTCATCAATGACATTGCCATCACAGAAGCTCAACGAGAACGTTTTACTGGTTCCAACAGTGGCATTAATGAACCCCCCCAGATATGAGAGGGCCACCAGCACTGTGCACAGCTTTTTGGACATGGCAGTGGCATAGGACAGTGGCTTAGCAATGGCCACATAACGATCATAGGCCATGGCTGCCAGAAGGTAGCACTCGCTATAGGCAAAGGCACCTGAGAAGAAGAATTGGGAAGCACAACCACCAAAGGAAATGCTCTTGTCTTCAGAGATGCAGTTCACCAAGATCTTTGGTGTATAAACGGAGGAATACCACAGATCCAGGAAGGAAAGGTTCCCAATGAAGAAATACATGGGTGTATGGAGGTGAGAGCTGCTGCAGATTAGAAGAATGAGTGCAATGTTCCCGGCTAGACTAGCTATATAAATGATGAGAAACACCACAAACAGTACCAGTTGTAGTTTGGGATTTGTTGTGAATCCCAAAAGGATGAATTCAGTGACTGTGGTGTGATTTCCTCCTTCCATGAATCTTCTGTCAATCATTTGCTGAAGGACCTGAAAACACACAGGACACTTAACACTTGGAATGGCACCATGGTGTCCTATTAAAGCTCCTTTTCCTCAATATGTTCTGAATCAGAGAGCTCACAAGGGCAATTAAAAATGGGGAGGGAGGAGATTACTTGTTTAATGGGATTCTCACTAATATGCACTTCAAAATTATTTTGGGCTTTTTGATTTCTCACTTGTAACAAAGCTTTTTTTTTTTTGCTAAGTTAAATACTTTTTAAACTGACACTTTTTCTCAGTTTCATCATTATTTTTAACCACTTCCTTTTTCATCTTTTGAAAAAATATTTCTGAAGTGTCTAGTGCTGGTGACTATGACTGTTCATACTTATTATTATGTATTATTTAATACATGTGCTTTTATTTCTCTGTTTTCTAATTATTATGTGCTCTAATTTCTATGTTTTCTAATTATTATGCATTATTTAAATGTGCTCTAATTTCTATAGATTAGAAAATATCGTGTAGAGTATAGAGAACTGACACAGGAAAATGCATACTTCTGGACCTGTCAATTACATATTGTGAGAGTTTGGCCAGACATGGTAATTATTCCATGTTCATATTATTGTACATTTTATATATGAATGTCTTACAAGAATATTGAGACAGGAACCCTGAAAACCCCTGTTAGTATGCAAGGGTACACTGTGACATATTGGTGCAGATCTCACTTGTTTAATCGAACAGCACCAAAGGACTTAGTAAATAAACTTAAG
Organism: Podarcis raffonei; assembly: GCF_027172205.1. Taxonomy (NCBI): domain Eukaryota; kingdom Metazoa; phylum Chordata; class Lepidosauria; order Squamata; family Lacertidae; genus Podarcis; species Podarcis raffonei. Next base: position 82,503,466 of record NC_070602.1, read on the forward strand.
AATATTAGTGCTTCTGCATCTTCCCACTCTGTTACATATAACTCAATGCTTCAATCATGATAAGGGAGATTGGTGTCCCACTTAATTTCTGATGACAAGAACTGTTAGTTAACTTTATTTAAAAGTGTTGGTTATGAGTTAATAACATAAAAGCAGGCATATGGTGACACTGCCCTGTTCACCAGACCTCTGTCTGACTGAGTCAGTGCAGCATACTGGGACTGAGAAGGGAAGGGGTGCTGTGGCAGTGACGTTGGTACAGTGCAAATGCACTGGTGGAGCCAGTCTGGTGCTGCTGCTGGCACCTTTGCACCACACCTACCTCACAACCATCACAACCCTCCTCCTCTCTAGCCCAGTGTGCTGCACACTGCACACAGTGTGGATGGAGATGGTGTGAGCTGTGGAGCCTCACCATGGCTTCTGCATACACAGCCAATGGTTCCAGAAGGAGATGTTCTTTGGCAGCCACACCAAAAGACACACCTGATCAGTTCAAAGAAGGCTTGAATGCAAACCAGATGTTTGCATCCTCATCAGCTGCATGAGTGAAAAACCCACATGCTGATCTCCCTTCCTGTATTGGACTAATTGTGTTCAGAGGTGTTGCGGAAGTTCAGTCTGTGCTGTTCACCTGATGCTGCAGACAAGACATGCATGTGTGAACCAACCTACAATATAGAGAACAAAGGAGGTGGGGAAGAGACAGCCTCTGTTCTTTTTTTACCCTCTTCTAAACTAACCATTGAATTCATGTAATTTTAAAAAAGCTATCCAGACATCTTCACTTCTAAAATCATAGTCATCATAATCATTCTGGCAGCAGAACCATCAATGCTTGAAGCCTGATTTCCTTACCTCCTTCCTTACAAATCAAATGCAACCAAGAAGAGAGCTCTTCTTTTCCTTTCAGATGCTGCAAGTCTTTCAAAGCAAGGAGACATAAAAGAAAAGCAACGTTGCATGAAAATGGAAAGTCAGTTTTGGGTGTGCTGGGTTATAAACACATAGTTTTCTGTTGCTTGCAAAGAATGGCTCTGGTGTCTGTGTCCCCTTTTCCTTGTTATATTGGAAAGTAAGTAGGCATCATTCCAGACATAATGCATGGGATTCTAGAAATGTTGTAATTGGAATATAAAAAGGGAAAGATGGCATTATAAATCTTCTCAGAAGAAGCTGATCTAAGTGTGTACTTCCGTTCCTTCATGCCAAATAATCCTGACTGCCAAGGGTAGGTGGGGAGAACGTTCTCTCTTCCTGAAGGTCTTGTTCCCAGTGTGCTGCCAGTGGGGTGGCATTTCAGAGATCTGGTTCAATTAAAAGCTTGCATTTGGTGTTTGTTGCTCTCAGGTGGGCTGCTATATGATAATTGTGTAAAGATTTGTTTATTTACTCTATCCCTTGGGGAGGGAATAAGTCTTGTGAACATCTTCCTTAGAGTTCATTAACTTGCATGAAGCACCTACATTGTGTTTATCTTTATGATTTCAACAAGAAAAAGCAGCAAATGTAAGGGCTGCAGATCCATTAGAAGTCCATATTATTTGGGAGCTTTGACAAATATTCATTAGTTTTTAATTTTCAGCTGAAATCATTGAATCGTAGAATTGTAGAGCTGGAAGGGATCAGAAGGGTCATCTAGTCCAACCCCCTGCAAAGCAGGAATCTCAGCTAAAGCATCCATGACTGATGACCACCCAAACTCTGCTTAAAGACCTCCAAGGAAGGAGAGTCCACAACCTCATGAGGAAGACTGTTCCACTGTCAAACAGCTCTTACTATCAGAAAGTTTCCCCATATGTCTAGTCAGAATCTCCTTTCTTGTAACTTGAAGGTATTGGCTCAAGTTCTATCCTCCATAGCAGCACAAAACAAACTTGCTCCATCTTCCATGTGACAGCCCTTGAGATATTTGAAGATTGCAACCACATCTCCTCTCAGTCTCTTTTCCAGGCTAAACATACCCAGTTCCTTCAACCTTTGTTGAACCTTTGTTTCCAGCCCCTTAATCATCTTGGTTGCCCTCCTCTGCACATTATATATTTGGTTGGTTTGCGGGGGCGGGGGGGCTTTCATCTGGTGCTGAAGTGACTTCAAAGCAATCCATTACAATCTGTTGCAGCCTAACACGATGGCCCTGTGGAGTCTCTCTCTCTCTCTCTCTCTCTCTCTCTCTCTCTCTCTCTCTCACACACACACAAATTTGTAAATGTATCTGTGCTTGGCTACCCAGAACCTGACCTTTCACACATCCTTTCAAACACATGCGTTTGAAGAGGAGGAAATGTGAACTTGTTTATTCTCTTTGACTTCTCAGTGGATTTTGATACCTTCAACAATGATATCCTTCTGAAGCAGGTGTCATGACAACAGATTTGGCTGGCATGCATACTTATGGTATGGGAAAGGGAAGATTCATAGAAGCTTTTACAACCATATAATCAGGAAATCATTAATGAGAGTATGGGAGAGATATAAAGACTTATTGGAACAAAAGACTCCGTGGTGGCTTTCACCACATGAAGCATTACTGCTCAAACCACTTGGAAAGAAAGGAAAATGGCTCACATATGCTGATTTATTAAAGGAACATGATGGAAAATGGAAATTAAGAGATTATGATGAGATCAAAGACCACTTTCAGAGTTGGTTGCATTATCGACAACTACATGAAACATATAAAGAAGACAGTAAGAAATGATTTAGTTATACTAGATCCAGGTTTTAAACGGAAGTGATTGAAGGGAAAGTGAAACTACTGAAGGCCGCATATAGCATATTATTAGAATGGGAGACGAAAGACGAAGAGCTAAAATCAGTTATGATTAAATGGGCACAAGATGTAGGTCACAACATTATGATGGAAGATCGGGTTAAATTATGGAAAACTGACTTAAAATTTACAGATTGTTCCCTACTGAAGGAGAATTACATGAAGATGATGTACAGATGGTACATAACACCAGTGCAGTTAGGGAAAATGTACAAAACTAGTTCAAATATATGTTGGAAGTGTAAGGAAAAGGAGGGAACATTTTATCATATGTGGTGGGATTGTAAAGTAATTAAAAAATTTTGGGAAATGATATATAATAAATTGAAGAAAATGTTCCATTTAACATTTGTTAAAAAACCTGAGGCATTTTTGTTGGGGATTGTAGGGAAAGACCTGCCAAAAAAGTTGAAAAACATCTTCATGTATGCGACAACGGCCGCGAGAGTTCTGGTAGCACAAGGATGGAAGACTGAAGAAACCCCAACTAAAGAATCATGGCAAGAAAAATTGATGGACTATGCAGAACTGGCAAAATTGGCATATAAGCTACGGGATAAGGATAACTGTGACTTTAAGGATGAATGGGAACCTTTCACAAAATATTTGAAGACGCAACAAAGCGAACTGGACTCCTTGGCAGGTTTTGAATAAACATTCACAATTTTTTTACTGATAATAATTAGCTAAACAGTTTGAGGATCTATACAACTGTGTAACATGCAGAAAATAGCATTATTGGAGAAACCAAAGACTGGAACTGGGGGAAGTCGGGGGGTGGGGTGGGGGGATGGGTTCTGTGGAAGGGAGGGAGGGAAAATGGGGGGGGAAATAAGGATGCGTTTTTGGAAAATATTTGTTATAATTTTGAATAATAATAATAAAAAATGAATTAAAAAAAAAGAAGAAGCAGGTGTCTGAGTAAGGGGTGGGCAGCTCTACTTTGAAGTGGTTCTGGTCCTGCTTGGATGGTCATTTCCAGAGCCTGTTGCTTGCGGAGTGCTCTTCAAAGTGGGGTTCCTCATGATTCAGTTTTATCCCCTGAGGCACTGCTAGTGTGTGGTTCCTTAGACCAAATAGATGGGAGGTTGTCTGCTCTTTATGGGATTACACTTCTTCTGAAGGAGCGGTTACATAGCTTGGGGGTATTTCTGGACCCTTTACTGGTGCTTGAGGCTCATGTGGTTTCAGTGGCATGGAGTGCTGTCCACCAGCTTGGCTAGTGGACCAGTAACGCCCCTATCTGGACAGGGATAAGCTAACTACTGTTGTCTGTGCTCTGGTAACTTCTAGGTTAGATTATTACAATGTGTTATACGTTGGGCTGCCTCTGAAAACTGTTCAGAAACTTCAGGTGGCCCTGAACTTTGGTGTCCAGATTGCTCACCGGGGCAAGATGGTTTGAGCATATTACACTGATCCTGGCCCAACGACACTGGCTGCCATTTAGTTTCTGGGCCCAATTCAAAGTGCTGGTTTTGACCCACAAAACCTTAAATGGCTCAGGACTGCAATACCTCAAGACCTCTCTCCATTTGAATCAATCTGGACCCTGCAATCATCCTCTGAGGCCCTTCTTTGTGTTCCTCCTCCAAGAGAGGTCCGGATGGTGGCAACACAAGTTTCCTGCAGCAGCTCTCCAATTGTGGAATGCTTTCCCAGAGAATTTCCACTGGTGCCTTCATTACCTTTAGGCATCAGGTGAAAATGTTCCTCTTCAACTAGACCTTGGGCTAACTAACTTCCTATATCCTTTTAAATGTGTTCATGGGAGGGAATGGGGGGAGGGTTTTCTTTGTTTTTGTTCTTGTTTTTATTACATATTTTGTGTTTTTATCTTGTATTTTTATGCTGTGAACCTCCCTGAGATCTACAGATGAAGGGCGCTATGCAAGTTAAATAAGTGAGTAAGCCAGTAAGCCAGTCAGTCAATAAAAAAAGAAATAAATAATGACAACCATCTGGCCACAAACAGACAACTATTCCTTGGATTAAACTTTCTTTTTATCCATGTGATTTATCAATGAGATTTATATGCTCATATATAACAAAAAGTTCTCTGAGAAATGTCCAGAAAAAAACAACAACTACCATTTCATTGGCACCAGCTGTCTCGCCAGAACATATTTCACATCCTTGCACCTGGTTGTGAGTTACAGAGTCACACTGGGGATGCTGACACTTTGTCCCTATCTGATTTAGTGAAGGTGGTCTTCAGCATGGTGTTGGAGAACCCTAGGACCAGTGTGCTATTTTTCTAGAAAAAGAGGTGCTAGGACTCACCATGAACTCTCTTGTTCTCTTAGAATGGCAATGGTGCTCCTCTGAGAGGAGCTAGAACTGTGTTCCAGTGAGTCCCAACTGCAAAAGAAAGCCCTGACTAGGACTGTTGACTATTGTCTAGGGGACTTCATTGTCATTGTGTGTGCTGATGACCAGCTCTCACTGGTCTAGCTTGGGCCTTCATGGCCACCATAATAGGCTGATGAAAGGCACTCTGTGCCACTGAAACCACCTGAGCTTCAAGCAATAGCAAAGCATCCAGAAGTACCCCCAAGCTATGTACCCACTCTTTCAGAAGAAGTGTAACCCCATCAAGAGCAGGCAACCTCCCATCCATTCAGTCTAGGGAACCACCCAGAAAAAGTGCCTCAGTCTTGTCTGAATTGAGCTTCAGTTGTTGCCTCTCATCCAATCCATTATCAAGGCAAGACAATAGTCCGGCACATCCCCAGCCACAACTGCAGATGTAAAGGGGAAGTAGAGCTGTGTGTCATCAGCATATTTCTCACAACATACTCCAAAACTCTGGATAACCCCACTCAGTGGTTTCATGTTAAACAGCAAAGGGAATGAAATTGAACCCTTAGGAACCCCACTTTGAAGGCTCCATGGGGCTAAAGAGCACTCCCCAAGCATTAACCTCTGGAAATGACCATTCAAGCTGGACTGGAACCACTTCAAAGTGGAGCTGCCCATCCCTAACTCAGACACCTGTTCCAGAAGTGGCTGATGGCATTGAAAGCTACTGAGAGTTCAAGGAGAATTAACAGGGACACATTTCCCCTGTCTCTCTCCTGGCAGAGGTCATCATACAGGGTGGAACCTGGCTTAAATCCTGACTGACATGTCCATCATTCATTAGTGAGATTTATATGCTGCTTAATAACAAAAGGTTATTTCTGGGTACCATCTGGTCAGAAAAACCCATCATCTTATTAGCACCAATGGTCTCTTCAGAGCATCTTTCACATCCTTGTTCCTTAGGCTATATATCAGGGGGTTAAGCATGGGCATTATAATGGTATAAAACAAAGCAATCACTTTGTCCCCGTCTCGTGAGGACTTCGACCTTGGTCGCATGTACATGAAGATGGCTGTCCCATAAAATATGGTGACAACAGTGAGGTGGGATGCACAGGTAGAGAATGCTTTGACCCTTCCTTGGGCAGTTTGTATCCGCAGCACAGCTAAGAAAATGTAGGTGTAGGAGACAATAATGAACAGGAAGGGAATGAAGACTATGATGATGCTGAAAACAAAGACAACCATTTCAGCAAGGTAAGTGTCAGTGGAAGCCAAAGACAGCACTGCTGGCACCTCACAGAAATAATGGTTCAAGATGTTAGGACCACAGAAAGGCAATTGTAAGGTGAAAATGTTAATAATCATGGAGCTCATCAAACTGCTGCACCAGCAAAAAGCAGCCAGCTGAGCACAGAGCTTCCAGTTCATGATGGCCGTGTAAAGCAAAGGCTGACAGATTGCCACATACCGATCATAAGCCATGACGCCAAGCAGAAAGCACTCTGTCATGCCAAACGCCAGGGAAAAATACATCTGGATCGCACAACCCCAGAATAAGATAGTTTTCCTTCTGGTCACAAGGTTCATCAGCATCTGGGGGACATTGGTGGAGACATAATAAATGTCTAAGAAAGACAAATTGATAAGGAAGAAGTACATGGGTGTATGAAGCCGAGGGTAAGTGCTGACAACTGAGATGATGGTGACGTTCCCAAACACTGTGAACAGATAACAAGCCAGAAACACCACAAAGAGCACCAGCTGCACCCTTGGTTGATTGGAGAACCCCAAAAATATGAACTCGGTCACAAATGTTTTGTTGCAGCCAACCATTTTCATTCACATTTAATCTGTGAGAAGGATAAGGGAAAACAGCAGATGAAGTGAAGTGCAGAATCAGCACCTAGTGACATATACTGTTCCTGGTCTTTGATGCTCACTGAAGTGATGAGAATGGCAACCCTTGCAAATTTTCTTGTATTCTATGGATGTTCCACTGCAGGGGAAAAGCTTACCTTTCCATGAGAAAAAAACCCCACAATGCAGCTCTGTGTTTTAATGATAGCGTTTGAAATGGAGACAAGGAAGTAGCATTTCAGTGGTGGGGTGAATGCTAAATTGATGTTCCAAGACCTCTCTTCCAATTTCTTGGCAGTTTTCTTTCTCTGCAAAAGAGACATCCATTTTTCTGTCTCATTTGCAGGCGACTTTAGAAAGCATAAGCTTTCAGTAAGTATAGGGTTCCACCCCACCCCACCCCTGATTAAATATTTCCCAATGCTCTGTTGCTTCCATGTTCTGCTTCCTAATCTGAAAAAGTGCGTGGGAGGAGTTGCTCTATGATGTCTTCCCTGTTCGGAGAAGTGTAGGAAACGAGGAATCAGGTTACTGAGAGCCTCAGAATTTGGGTGGTTTTTTAGGGTTTTTAAAGGGAAGTCCTTCCTTTCATCTTTCAGAATGCCCTCCCCTATTTCTTTAATAGCAGAAGAGACTTCATTTGCAAAACAGCAACAATGAATAGCTGTCAGAAGCATGGTGGACAGCTTCCCCACCACCCAGCACTTACAGGAAAGCTGAACCAAAGATTTTCAGGAAGCAGGGGCTCCCAGGAAGGCTGCAAGCCACTAGAGAGATGCTTTGTACAGTGAAAGAAAGGACAGCCATACAAACCCCCCTTGGCCATCTTGATAGTAAGATAAGCACAACAAGCCCAAACCTCAAACTTTTCTCTTCTCTTTGTTAATTTTCAAATGTAATTTCTTTTCTTGTTAATTTATAGAATGCTCTGAAAATCAGAGGAAAGTGTTGGTACAATACAAGTTTCTAGGTCCTAGCCATAAGTCAGTTGACTGCAGGAATTCATAAGTAAGGGGATGGTTAAGTGGAAAGGATGAGTAGACAGAACCTGCAAAATCCCAGACTGTAGTCCACGAACACTTATGCAGTCATCAATATGTTAGTTTTTAAGGTACTACAATACTTTTTTGTTATTGTGCTGCAACAAACCTAACACAGCTATCCTTCTGGAAATTGTTGTATGTGGAACCAGTTCCCAGTGATTATAAAAACATAGTGCACATTGGTGACTTCCTGTTGTTATTAAAGGAACAAACTAAATAAAATTAAAACATTAACATTTTGCCTCATTTTCGCAACACAGTTAGGAAGCAGTTATATTACCTGGAGTTCTGTAACTGCCCTGCCGCTTCCCAGAAACACACTCCACACTCCATCCCCCCACCCCAAAACCCAACCCAACAAGCGCTGAGCTGAAAAGTTACTATCAAGGATCCTTTCTTACTTCTCTATTATGTTACTGCAGAGGAAAAAACAGGATGGAAAGCAAAGGTTATAGAAAAGTAGGAGAAGCACTTGGGATTTGATGTCTCTGAAGAATCACCTCACATTAATCTGTTACAGCAAACACATACAAAAAAATATTGTGATACGATAAAACAGAGGGCTTGGAACTTCTGGTTGTGGGCCAGATTAGGCCTGGTGAGGGTTCCAGTTTGGCCTGCCAGGGTGTTTTCTCCAAACCACATCCACTTGCCCCACACCTGATGTCATGTGCACAGCAGGTAGAGATGTGATAGCAGATTGGGGGCCAAAAAGTGTGCTTCCGATTGCTTCATTGCAAATGAATCTAGTTGTCAGTGCTGATCAGTGATGATAACAACAAGCCCCCTGGTTCCTCTCTGAAATTTAGAAATATTTAAGCCGCTTCTCTTCAGAGAGAGGCGGGGTTGCACGCGGGCCGCGCACTTCCAGCCTTTCAGCGGGGGGGGGGCATGTTTAGGCCCCCACATCACAGGGAGCCCTGGTGCGCGTCACAACCACAGTAGGCCAATCCGGCCGGCTGGGGGGCGTGGCTTGCCACATGAAAGCGGCTGCGCACTCAGGAGATCTCCCTCTCTAATCCTGGCTTCCATGGATCTCCAGCCCTTTTTTCTGGTAGTCTTCACCTTGACCTTGCTATGGACTTCGGTTGGTTGCCTGCTGAAGGGACCTGGTAGGAATTTTTCCATTTGGCAGATTGGCACCAGCCACTTGGTTTTCGCCTACCTCGTAGCAAATCGTCACAACTTTGTAAGGTTTGGTTAGGCATTGGAAAAGCTTGGTTTATGGGAGGGGAGGTTGTGGCTATCACCTAACTCTCCCCTTTAAGGGTATTCCGTTAAAGGGATCCGGGGGTCGTGGTTCCTGTCCGAAGCCCGGGTGGTGGCTAGGGCCATGGCACGACCTTTCTGGTCACCATGAGGGAGCTCCTAGTTGATGTACATCAGCAGGCCTCCCCCTACAGGTGGTTAACCCTTGTGAGACTTCCTGCATGGCAGGCAGGAGTCAGATATAGTTGGTATGGGTCCAATACCTAAAGCCAATACCACTCACATTCTGTAACCAATAAAAGTTGTGGCCTTTTTTCGCCCATTAACCTACAGTAAAATACCGATGTCCACATGTTTTATTTCATCAAAGGAGGGGGTACGGGGCCTTAAGTTGCAACTATAGTTTAAATAGAAATACATGTCAATGTAGAGAAGCTGTGTGCCAGGTGACCTGAGTGTGTACTCATTCTGCTGCCCAGGTGCTAAGGACCTTGGGCAATTTCAAGCCCCTTTTCTCTCTTATTTTCTCTCATCTTAAAATGGGCTTGGGTTGGGGAACCATTCAAACAGAAGACTCCATCAAATAGTATTTATTTACTTATTGAATTTATATACCGCCCTATACCTGGAGGTCTCAGGTCAGTGCAGAGGTCTCAGGCCTTCTGAGGGTTGCCTTCTGACTTCAAATATAGGAATGCCCTCTGTAAATTAGTGCACATGGCCACTATATTGAGTAGTAAGCCACTTTGTGGAGCAGGGGTTGTTTGAGGATCAGGCCTATCCCTGTAAAGGAATGACTAGTCTTATAGACACGAGCATCTTTCTGTCATCAATGGTAACTCATGTGGTGCCATCCAGATGTTGTTGGACTACAACTACCATCATCCCTGAACATTGGCCATATTGGCTGGGACTGGAGTCCACAATATCTGGAGAGCACCATATTGGCTACTCTGGGGGAAATTCCCCTTGAGGGGTTCAAGTATGGAGGCCCACACTAAATTCCAAATCAGACAGACTTTATTCAGTAATGCATTACAGGACAGAATCCTAAGAATCTTCAAAGTACGGTATTTCCACTGGGATCCACACTATATAGGCAAATATAGACATCATTTTAGTTGTTCACCCTCTATCCAACGACCTGATGCTACCCTAGCACTTTGTCATCTTTCATCCAGCCGCAGTCCATGAAATGACCACCTCAGAACATTTGCAGGAGCAAACAGGATTGAAAGCAGGATTGTGTCTTGAGAGCATCGTGAGCACAAATCATCAGGAATGTGTGTAGAATTTGTCTTTTGGGAAGCAGCCATACCTTCACCTCAGTGACTCTTGTTATGCTGCATCTTTATGAGGACATATAACTTTTCTATGCATTTTGACCACCATTTTCCACCACATCATTTTCCACCCTCCATTTTTGATGCAAGCCTCACATAAATAATCCCAAAAACTTTCAGTGAGTGTAATGTAGTAAGTAGAACTTAAATGATTACAATGGCTTCAACATATACACATACCTGAAAGTCACATTGAGCTTGATGAGACTTACTTCTGCATAGCAAAGGACTGAGCTATTAGCTCACCTTTTAAAGTAATTTTTCTGGAGTGTTTTTTATAGTCCTTTTTCCATCCTGACATAGTCCCTAATATATTTTGACGCATGAAAGGAAACCATTAAAATTCTTTGGACATTTTTGTTGGCTCCAGACCAAGTTAATCACACTTAGTCCCACTAAAATTAATGTGAAAGCTTAGTCATGACCAACTTCAGTCCCATGAATACCAACGAGACATAACTGTAATTAATTTTCTCAGACTCTAACTCTCTGGGTGCAGAAAAATGTGAATCAATATAATACTCTCTTAAAATGTTTGCTTTATGTATGGCTCATCATCACTGCAATCAAAGTTAAAGTAGAAAAAAAATTCTAATAATGTTTTTCATAAATAAAAACATTTGAAAGTAAGATATTATCATTAACTCTTTTTGGTTTTGAGAATAATTTTTTTTGTGTGTGTGTGTTTAGTGAAAAATACTGGGAAATATTGTAATTATTCTAAAACTTGCATTATATTCATAGAGCCACACACATGGAAACAAATATCACAGCTCTTAATGGAAACAAGTCTTCTTCCCTCTCTTTCTTTAGTAGTATAGAATAGCTATTATCATACTCTGTAAACATCTATAGACTCCTGCACAATATTATATTGCAGCATAAGACATGGAATGTATTCCTTCTCATAATGTTTTGAACTTAGCATGTCATCACTGAAGGCTGCCCTGCTGCTTTCCCCCAGGGAAACTCAACATTTAGCACTGAATCAGAACAAACAGCAATTGAGTTTTCCACAGGTTACTGTTTGTTCAGATTTAGCACTAAGGAGTGGGTTTTCTGGAGGACAGCGGGAGGCAAAGGCAAAATCATTTGGACCCATGCCTAGAAAGTCTGAGACAAGTGGGAAACTGCTCAGACCCGTGCTTTCTAGGCAGAGGACAAGCAGAATTGACTAGAAAGAACACTGAGAGAAGATATTACTGGGATAAAACTTTCTTGCTGACAACTCTTCTAAAAGCTTCCTTCACATCTTTGTTCCTAAGGCTGTATATTAGAGGATTGAGCATAGGAATCACAACCGTGTAGAATACAGAGGCCCATTTGTCCTGATCTAATGAGTAACTAGATGTCGGTCTCAGATACATAAACATAACTGTCCCATAAAAGAGGGTGACTCCAATGAGATGGGAAGCACATGTAGAGAAGGCCTTACGTCTGCCTTCAGCAGAGCGGATCCTCATGATGGCCGCAAAGATGAAGAGATAGGAGATAAGGATGATAAGGATGGTGCTGAACTCGATGAAGCCACAGAGGCTGAAGAGGAGGATCTCACTCATGTAGGTGTCAGAGCAAGACAATGCTAGGAGTGGGGGGATCTCACAGAAGAAATGATTGATGATATTGGAGCCACAGTAATCTAAACTGAAAGTCAGGCTGGTATGGGACACCAGGCTTATTAGACCTGCTATGTAGGAACCAATAGCCAGTACCAGACAAACCTGCTTTGACATGACTGTGGTATAATGGAGAGGACGGCAGATGGCCACATAGCGGTCATATGCCATGGCAGCCAAGACATAGCATTCAGCATCCACAAAACCTACAAAAAATGCAAACTGTGTGGCACAGCTGGAGAAGGAGATAATTTTTCGCTGGCGTAAGAAGTCAGCCAGCATGCGTGGGGCAATGGCAGTAGAGTAGCCCAGATCCACTAAGGAGAGGTGGCAAAGGAAGAAATACATGGGTGTGTGGAGTTGCTCATCTACGGTGATCAGGAGGATCATGCCCACATTTCCTACCACATCTGCCAGGTAGATGAAAAGAAAGACCACAAAGAGAGCCATTTCGAGGCGTGGATTATCTGTGAAGCCCAAGAAAATGAACTCTGTCACCTGGCTATGATTGCCCTCAGCCATCGTGGCTGAAGACAAATTGGGGATCTTGGGATCCGGTGAGAAGACAGAAGACATTACTTGAGTCAGAAGAAATGCTTTGTAGTGTAGAGCAATAGAATGGGAGAAGAGGCAGTCTGCCCTGCTGGGCAGAGAATACAGCACTCCTTCTGCAATTGGGTCCACCAATCACTTCAAGTCCCCTTAGTCAATGTTATGAAAGGAACATAAACTATCACATTCAGTGTTTCTTCCTAAAGAAAAGAAAGCAGTTATTTTATTATATGGGACCACACTATATAAAATGGAGGAAAGTACAATAATTAAACATTTTTATCCATTTGTTTCCCTGATTGGAATCAAAGCCTGCCTTAGTTAAAGCCACAGATAGAATATGCTGCTTTATAAAGTCTTGATCATTATTTGCTCCATTTGTTGTTGTTATTTAGTCGTTTAGTCGTGTCCGACTCTTCATGACCCCATGGACCAGAGCATGCCAGGGACTCCTGTCTTCCGCTGCCTCCCGCAGTTTGATCAAACTCATGTTGGTAGCTCCATTTCTTACCAGATCCCAATAAAGTGAATAATTTTTTTCATATACTTTGCATGCAGATCTAGAAAAGTGTAGCCAGAGAGTGCAATAAAAGGGGGAAACACATCCAGGGGCACATTTATGCAACTGTTGCAGTTGATTGAGGATATGAAGCTTCTGCAATCTTTTCCACCATGGCAGATAGGATTAGGCTAAAGAATGGGACTTGTGGGTGAATAGCTCCTATAAAACACTCCCTCCCCCCTTTTCCTGACATAGGAGGAGTCTGGTGTTATGAGAGATCTTCAACAATTTTTCCCCAAATCACTAATCTGTGGGAGAAGGGAAGGAAGGATCTATACTCTCCTGATGTTACTCGTCTCCTGCTACCATCTCTTCTTCCTGGGAGCTAATGGATCTTCTAGTCTTCTACCCAACCTTCCCTGAGAGAACCATGAGAGCAGCACAGGGCCTGGAACCTTCCATTGTCCTACTAGTTCTCTGGGTTATATCCATGGTCTCTGTAGCACCCTGTTTGCATGACTTATTCCAGATTCCATTTTATATTTTGGCTCTTCAACTGAAGTGAATATTCCCTGTGCAGATCCCCCTGAGTTGTTAGCTCTCCCTGCTATAAAAGAAGATAATGACCCTGAAATCGTCCTGGTTTTGAATATGTAAACATTAAGAAGCTAAGCAAACCCCTGCTGAATTAGGTTGAAAGCCTCTTAAATTCAGCATTCTGCTCCCACAGCAGCCAACCAGATGCCTATGGAAAGTCCACAAGCAGGACATGAATGAAATAGCACTCTCCTCACTTGTGATTCACAGCAAATAGTATTGCTGCCTCTATCAGTGAAGGTAGAACATAACCACCGTGCATAGCAGCCACTGATAGCCTTTTCTTCCATAAATTTGTCTAATCCTCTCTTAAAGCCATCCAGGTCAGTGGCCATCACTGCATCTTACTCACCAGCCATTTTAATCAGACTACCCTTGGAAGAGCACAGCATTGTGGGTTGTTAAATATTGTTGTGCCTATCTGTTGCCCATTTCTAGCAGCACAACAACAACAACAACCACAAGAACAACAACAAATGCTTTCAGGAGATTCTTGCTTGGCTTTCAATGTCAACTTGAGTAAGAATTCTAAGCAAGGTGGACTCTCTAGCATGGACAATGTTTGCTAGGGGATTCCTCAAGCAGAAACCCTGACTTCTTAAATTCCCAAAATTCCCTGAGCTAGCTTGGGTCCACATATCTACTTACACAACCTTGAGCCCCTCCTGCTTTGAAAAAATGTATCCCACCTGAAAGTCAGATGCTCAGTCCATACTTTTGTCCACTCCTCTGCTTCTTAGCTGTTGTAAACTGGCAAGTCAGAAAGGTGGTATTTATTTATTCAGCTCAGAGCCCCAGATGGCTGATGCAAGGATTACATGGCTCCGCAGGAAGCCATTAAAAATACTTCTCAAGGGTACCCCTCCCCTTGTCACTTTCTCCCTTTCATCCTTACAGAGATAATTAAAGATGTTAATTGAAGTTCTTTCTCTTGAACCTTTCCTCAGCAACACAAATTTTGTGCTGTTATACAGAAAATTATACCTAGAATTGACTCAGTCCTCCCAATATGTCACAGCATCCTCTTCAGCCAAATGTGGGTGGTGCTTCCTTTGAAGTTCCTCTTCTGGAAGTAGAGTACCTCATAATTAAAACTGTCATGGATTCCTCCAAAGATCATTGAAATTATATTTTGAGTGGGTACTTAATGAGAAGTCACTGTTAGACATTCATGTCCCCCACCTCACAGAACTACAACTTCTTCCATGATTCTTTGGGGAAAGGGAATGACCACCTAAATACTTTAAGTATATGATGTTATATACCATAGCCCAGCAGCCTATTTCTTTTAAACCTAAAGTTGGAAGCTTAGTCCTATGCTGTAGTCCTCCTGTATTTCAGAATGTATCCATTGAGGGGTGAGAGACTCTGTGTTGGCCAGAAGGTAATGGCTTTTCCACCTTCTTTACCCCATCCTAAAGCGCTAGGAACCTTCATAAGGGAGCTGTTTCCAGAAGAAGAAGAAGAAGAAGAAGAAGAAGAAGAAGAGGAGGAGGAGGAGGAGGAGCAGGAGGAAGAAGAAGAAGAAGAAGAAGAAGAAGAAGAAGAAGAAGAAGAAGAAGAAGAAGAAGAAGAAGAAGAAGAAGTACTGTTAGGGGAGACACACCCTGTTTGCTATCAGGAGTTGGTTGGTTTCACCTTTGCCACCCCACCTCTAGCCTGAGGAACCTTCAGAAAGGAGTTGTTGCTGCAGGCATTATGTGTATGTGTATTCTAATGAGCTGAACAGAGTGCAAGATTATGAGTCATAGGGGTGGGAGAGTGTGTGTATGAACATAACAGTGCTTAGTTTATTTTCTGGTTGCTATTTTGTTAAGTGTTCCGAATATTATTTTATAGATTATATTATTTGGTAATCATAAAATATGACATTTGCTTTAATTGTGATGTTTAGTTTATTTTTACGTCATTGCTTGGTTGACAGTGTTTTATAGATTGTAATTGTTTCACTGATTATTTGTTAATTATACTATACGATTTATGTTGTATTTGTGATGTTCTATCATGTTATTGTTCTTAAGCCGCTTTGGGATTCATTTGAATGAAAAGCAACATAGAAACACCCCACACACAAACACACACATACACTTCCCACGCTGAATTGGATCAGCAGTCCATTGTGTGCAGTATTCTGCTTCAAAAGTGCCTAATTGGATGCCTCTGGAAAGTTCACAAGTGGGACATGAAGACAACAGCTTCCCTTATTATTTGTCCCTAGCAGCTGGTATTTAGTTGTATGCTGCCTCTGCATCCAAAGGCTCCATCAGGCAACATACATACACTCATATTGAAAGACATTATGACAACAGTTCTTTATTAGCCAGCCTATGTATCATTCCTTATACATTTCCTCCTTTAAATAGACTTATTTGGTATACAGTCATACCTTGGTTTTCGAACAGCTTAGTTCACAAACAACTTGGAACTCGAACACTGCAAACCCGGAAGTAGGTGTTCTGGTTTGCAAACTTTGCCTCGGAAGCTGAATGTCCCGTGCAGCTTCTGCAGCTTCCAATTGGCTTCAGGATGCTCCTGCAGCCAATCGGAAGTCGCACCTTGGTTTCTGAACATTTCGGAAGCTGAACGGACTTCTGGAACACATTCTGTTCGAAAACCAAGGTACAGCTGTATAGATAACCAGGACTTCACAGAATAACTCTGCTCTACTAGGTACACCGTGCATCCCTTTCCTCATCAATCTCTATGAACCGCCTCATAGTTATAACCAGAGTTAGTGTGAAAACATTTTCTTGCTGATGATTCTTCTAAATGCTTCCTTCACATCCTTGTTCCTCAGGCTGTAGATTAGAGGGTTCAGTGTGGGGTTCACGAGTGTGTAGAACACAGAGGCCCATTTGTCCTGATCTAATGAGTAGCTTGATGGTGGCCTCAGATACATAAACATAACTGTCCCATAAAAGAGGGTGACCCCGGTGAGGTGGGAAGCACAGGTAGAGAAGGCTTTACGTCTGCCCTCAGCAGAGCGGATCCTCAAGATGGCAGCAAAGATGAAAAAGTAGGAGATAAGGATGACAATGATGGTGCTGAACTCGTTGACTCCACAGAAGAAGAAGAGGAGGATTTCACTGATGAAAGTGTCAGAACAAGACAACGCTATGAGAGGAGGGATCTCACGGAAGAAGTGGTTGATAACGTTGGGCCCACAGAAATCTAAGCTGAATGTGAGACTGGTGTGGGCCACCATACACATCAGACCTGCAAAGTCTAATCCCTAGCACCACACACACCTTATTTGACATGACTGAGGAGTAATGGAGAGGGCGGCAGATAGCAGCATAGCGGTCATATGCCATGGCAGCCAAGGTGTAACATTCAGCATCCACAAATATCACAAAAAACACAAACTGAATGACACAACTGGAGAAGGAGATGACCTTACGTTGGCACAGGAAGTCAGCCAGCATGCGTGGGGCAATGGCAGTGGAGTAGCCCAGGTCCATTACTGAGAGCTGGCAGATGAAGAAGTATATGGGTGTGTGAAGCTGCTCAGCCAGGAGGATCAAGAGGATCATGCCCACATTCCCAACCAAATTTGCCAGGTAGATCAATAAGAACACCACAAAGAGGATAACCTCTAGGCATGGATCATCTGTGAAGCCTACAAAAATGAACTCTGTCACGGTGGTGTGATTGCCCTCAGACATCACCAGACAATTTCAGAACAGGAGATGAAGAGGAGAAGTGAGGAAAGGCAAAGCCTGCACTGCCAGTTCCAGAAAATAGTAACATTGTAACCTGCTTCAGAAAAGTGGAGAATTAGTCTGCATTGCCAGATACTGCTTCTTTAGCCTTCTCTATAAAACTGAGAAAATGCTTCTCAACTGATGTATGCTTAGAAAGGAACACAATCTATTAAAACTTGTGTCTTCTCTAGGGGTAAAAGTTACTCTTTCAAATAATTACAATGGCGCAGAGAATGAATGCAGTAAAAAATATAAAAACTCACTGGGTCAGAGCATCCCCAAAGCAACAAATTTCTCCCCTTTCTCCCCCTCCATCTGCTAGTGCTGGCTGAAAGAGGGGAACTGCGAAGGTGAGGTGGGTAGGGCAAGCTAGGGGGAATCAGGCAGCCATCTTACACAGACAGCCTGTCAGCTCCATACCTGAGGCAGCCATGTTGAAAACTGGAGTGGGACACTCTTTATGTTCAATTAATTCATTCAGAAAACTTTGCTTATCATTTGCTCTGCCTCTATCCACCCTGGGCATGTGCCCTCCATGCCAACAAATTTCCACCAAAGGAATGCAACCCTTGGCAGTAGAAGGCTGCCATTCCCACCCTTGGATATTTTTTGCCTGTGTGATTCAGGGAAGAAAGAGGAACAGTAAGTGCACTTCACTGACCCACTACAAGGCCACATTAATTAAGACACAACTACAAAGTGAACGCGGGTGGCACTGTGGGTTAAACCACAGAGCCTAGGACTTGCCGATCAAAAGTTCGGCGGTTCGAATCCCCGCGACGGGGTGAGCTCCCGTTGCTCGGTCCCTGCTCCTGCCAACCTAGCAGTTCGAAAGCACATCCAAGTGCAAGTAGATAAATAGGTACTGCTCCAGCGGTAAGGTAAACAGCGTTTCCATGTGCTGCTCTGGTTCGCCAGAAGCGGCTTAGTCATGCTGGCCACATGGTCAGATCACATGGTCTGATTTCAAGATAGTAACTCTACTTCAGAAAAAGTCACTAACATGTTCCCTCACCAATTCTGAAGTGAATATCTTCAAAAATAAGCATGATAAAGACTTGAAACAAAATCTGCATTAAAAACAGAGGTCTGTGAAATTATTTTAATGCCATGGAGGTGAGAATACCTAACCTTCAATTAATGTACAAAGTTGAAAGTTGAGAATCATGGGGAAAATTTTCCCTTCAGGTAAAAAATACGTATCATTTAGATGGGTTTTTATTTCATCAAAATATGCTAGGAAATTATCTGAGCAACAACTTTTCCCTTGTTATGGTCCATACCATTAACTACTTATTAATCTATTTATTATTTGAGGTCTTTATATACTGCCTTTCATAAATACTGATTCCAGTTGATTTTCAATGCATTTTCAATACTCATCCAAACTCCACATGTACACTTTTAAGATGTATTTTGCATCATATCATTCCATAGTGTGATAAATACTCTAAGGGTTATTTTGTTATGGGACAAGCAAAGCACATAGGGAATAATTATAGACTGTGCTACAGAGTTCTGTATGTTGCAATTAAAAATAATAGGACTTTATCAGCAAAGAATGCCAACACTAATATCCTCCTAATAATGTCCTTTGTACACAATTATTTATTCATTTGCTTGTCTTCTCTGGGGTGCAGAATCCAGGAAATGTTTGTTTTAATAAAGACTCACAGGGCAAGCCACAAGTCATTGAAGATGTTACTAATTAGAATCAAGATTGTTAAGTAAATGAGGATCATTTAATCCTACAAGTGAACCAAGGCCAGAGCTGTAGCTAATCAATTTACTATATTTGTCAACCTCTGTATCCTGAATATTGTCAATACATCATGTTCTGTCTACATGCCATTGCCTGTACTCTGACATCACACACATCTCCTAAATCTGTATGGAAACTGTACATCAAAGTGGCATAACACCAGTGGTTTATAGTTGTTTCCGTTCATTAGTGTGGCAAAGAGAATGTAACACAGTGTTTGTGGATCGAGGGCCCGACCCCCGCTATGTGAAATAAACACACAAGGACACGTGATATAAGGTTAATGGGCAAGAAAAGGCCACAACTTTATTGATTACAGCAGTGAAAAGGTATTGGCTTAGGCATTGGATGACTATAGGAGGTGGGTTTATTCAACAGTAGGTGGAGCCTGTTGATGCTAATCCAACTATAGGCTCACCCCCTGATGTCACCGAGGGTCGTGCCATGGCCTCCCGCCAAGCAGGCATCGGACGGAATACACGACCGCCAGATTCCTTTAACGGAATAACCCACGGTAGATAGCATAGGCGATGGCCACACCTAGCCCTTGACACACATGAATCCAATGCCTAACCGCCACCCGAGCCGCAAAGGGGCTCGCCGCCAATACCCTCACAGCTGCAACCAATCCCTAATGCTACTAATGACGCTGTCCAACCAGATGTCATTCCCAATGTCTGTTAGATGAACTCAGTCATTCCGGTACATGGCTTGTTCGCCGATCCGGATACGGTCATGATAAATGACTTGGCCATACATAAAGCGTACACAACGGGCTACCGCCCAGTTCAAGAGTTTCCTGGTTTTTTCAATGGCCATACAGCTCTGCGCACCGCGCCAAGAAGGAGGACCAGAACACCATTGTTCTGGGGCACCAGGCCGCGATCGCCTCCAAGTCTCTCTTTATATTCCACAACAAGTCCACGCTTCTCCTATTAGCAAGGTCATTCTCTCACAAGTGAATGATAAGGATGTCAGGAGGGCCAAACGTGGCTACTCTGTCAATCCGCAATGGTATAAGCTCTTCCCAACGCATGCCGCGTCTCGAAAACCAGGAAACTCGCATCCCAGGTGGCAAACCAAAATGATGGGTAAGGCCGCAGCTGACCGCCCGAACGCGGGCCCAATGGACTATACTGTGGCCACAAATCCACACACTTCACCTGGGAACAGCTGAGGACGAAAGGAAAAGGGGAAAACGGGTAAGTAGATTCAACATAGCGGAGGATATACTAGCGGATATACCCTTTATAAGCATTGGATTTCCATCGGCCCATTTCTTTAAACTTGTCCGCAGGCGAGCCCAAGCGCGCAGCAGTTGAGGCAGCGCCGTCCTAAAGGAGTGGGCAGCACAATCCCGGGAAGCTAAACCGCAAGCATCAATAGCTTTGCGGAGTACTCTTGTGAATTGGTGTCTCAATAAGAGGGACCCGTCTTCGTGAATCAAAAGCGGACCTAGGCCAGGCGGTCTGAGGCAAAGATACCGCCTAGTGTCCTTTACCGGGCATGGGCCCTGCTCCCCCAGACATTGTGAGTTTAAGAAGGACACCCCTACCGGCCTGATCAGCTTTGGATTGACATTTCCGTACCATCATGCTCGTCTCGGACAGCTGCATGTCTTCCATAAGGAGGCCACGCATTAAACCATTTGCGCCACCTTCAACTACAACCTCGCCCACTCTTAGGGCGGCAAAAGAGCGATGGCATATGCCGAGGAAAAGAGGCGGGCCTCAAACTGGGACCAACAGATTGACCTAAGTTTTTGTTTTGTTTTGTTTTGTTTTTGCGTATTTGAGAGAGCAACCCGTAAGAAACTGGCTTACGGCCCTCGGCCGGTTGTAATAGCTCTGCGGATCAGGAAGTCACTGCATGGATCGGAGGAGAACGTGGCCTTAGCGAAGAAGCTAATGGCAGCTACATGTATTTTTGAGGTTTTAGGCGCACGTCCTAAGTCATCGAGGTGTGAAAGGTATTGCAGAACGTAGTCAGTGGTGGGCGACACGTTAGGCGAAAGCCCAGATGTCCCAGACCTGAAGCCCAAGAAATCGCGCCAGGCCTTCTTGTAAAACCTGAGGGTGGAGGGTGCGACAGACGCTAATACTCCCTTAATCACTTTGCGTCTCCAACGTTCCACAGGTGCTCCGGAAAGGGTTTGGGCAACAGCTGTGCTCGAGGTGCCAGCGACCGGAAGCGAGACATCACTGCCAGGTTGTTGGTTCTGAAGCACACTCTGCGATTTTGGAACTCCTCCGTCCAGATATGCACGGCCACTACTATTGGAAAAAACTCGAGAAAAGTGAGATCCCGCGTGATGCCCTTGCCCTGCCACCCCGTTGGCCAATGTTGGGCGCATCATCGACCCTTGAAATACAAGCCAAATCCCAGAGAGCCTGCTGCATCCAATTGGACCTGAAAATCTGAGGACAAGTTAAGGACATCCTGCCATAGGGACACTCCATTATAGTGTTCCCAAAAATGTCGCCCAAACCTCCAGGTCGGCCTTAACTGTCTTTGAAAGACGGACTCTGTGGTGTGGGTGCTTGAGACCCACCGAGAGCCTGGCTAGGCGGGCACAGAAAGGGCGTCCAGGGGAAACCCCTCTACAAGCAAAATTGAAACGGCCTAACAGGGGTTGTATCTGTCTGATTGTATCTGTCTGAAATGGCCTAACAGGGATTGTATCTTTCCTAAGTGTGAGGGTAGCATGAATTAATTCCTTAAGGGTGTCAATCTTCTCTTCCGGTAAGCGGAATGATTGGGCAACTGTATCCAGCTCAATACCCAAATACGTGAGGCACGTAGTCGGACCTTCCATTTTTTTCCGGCTGCTAGGGGAACACCCTGGTCCTGAAAAGGCCCCAAGCAGAGAGGCGCATTCCCCAGTGTTTGGTTTCCCCACGAAAAGAAGTGTGTGACCCCATTGGCGTTAGTTCGGAATCGTAGGGCCCAATCCAAGAAGGTGCTAAATGATTCAAATGCCGAGCAAGCTACTGAGCAGCCCATTGGCATAGCCTTGTCAATGTAATACTTCTCTTGGAATTTGAAACCCAGCAGCCAAAAGTCCTTGGGGTGCACTGGCAAAAGGCGAAAAGCCGATTCTATATCACTTCAATTGAGCAAATTGGTCAAGCAGGCCAGGCACTGTTTAGAACCGCCAGCCTGTGTCTTTCCCTTTTAACTTAAGCCTTTATTACCAGAGGACACTTTAGCCCAGCCGGCCTAGTTCCGTATTGATTAAACCGACCACACTTGGAAAGAAATCAGATTCAAACCACTAATCCCTAATGGCAAATGAAACTGGGATCAATTGTTTATTATTTATGTATTTTAAAAGGGGTCCTCTAGTCCAGCCCCCTACAAGGCAGGAATCTTTTCCCCAATGTGGGGCTCGAACCCACAACTGAGAGATTAAGAGCCTGATGCTCTACTAACTGAGTTAACCCAGCTGTTTCAAATCTATAACAACTCAATAATGGACAGAGTTGTATTACCTTTCCGCCCCAAAAAAGGACGTGAAAGATACTAAACAAACACCGGCCTTTATGAACAAATAACCCAAATCACTTACCATGAATTAATGTATTCAAGTAAACTGTGCTGGGCGTAAGGCAACAAAATTGCAATGAAATAATTAAATTATTATTATTATTATTATTATTATTATTATTATTATTATTATTGAATTCAATTTATTCTATTCTATTCTATTTATTTATTTATTATTTATTTATTTATTTATTTATTTATTTATTTATTTATTTATTTTTGGTGTGCAGTCAACTGCGTTTGGTTCAATAGACTTGCCCCTAATGACTACGCCCAACTTCGGAAATAAATTGTAGAAAACAAGCTAATTAAAATGACCGTGCCAACATCAATTAATGAATGTATTAGATTAGCTTTGGTTAGTGATTGCTTTGAATTGCAATGAAATAATGCACCAAGCAACACTTGTGCTGTGCTCAGCTGTACCCAGACCAGTGTAACTTCAGTGCAATAAAGCCAAAAAGTACAGAAAAGCTGTGAAAACTCACGAAGACAAGGTTCCTAGTTCAAATATACAATCCCCCCCCCCACTGGTCACGAGGTCACGAGGTTACTATAAAGGGGCACGCCGCCTTTTACTAATATACCCAAAAACTTAAATAAGCTGTATGAAACGTCAGTTGGCTACTATGAAATGATAGATGTATGAGCAGCCACTTGGTTTCCGAAGCACTATATAATTCTTGCCGCAAAGTAACAAACCGAGGAGTGGATGCTGCGAAAAGTAACTGGGACCTAGTCCGGACTGGCTCTGCCCTGGTGCTTACACCCGCCCTTGTTGGTTGAGAGTCACCAGAGAGTGCAACCGAGGTGCCGGGAAGGTCATCCCACTGAGAAGGAGGAGGGCTCTCTGGAACAACCTGAGAATAGGCTCCACTCTCTGGATTGTATCAGGAATGGCATCAGCGGATGGGGGTGGGCTGGGCTTTTAATCGGGAAAACGTTGCTCATAATCATCCATAATTGACCTAAATGCCTTGAGAAAATGGGAAATGGGCTTTTGGTTATAATTCCTTCCACGTAGCCCCCCGTGATGGATTTCCCGTCGCATTACGTGCTGTTTCTGATGCGTGCTTTCTTTAGGGCACCATGAGCTGTGTTGTGCTGTGATAAAGTGTAGTTGTTATTTAACGAGTTGGGTTGTTATTTAATATTTATTTATTTATTTTACTTTTTTGTTATTTTATTATTTATTTTATTATTATTCATTAATATTTATTACTTATTATTGTTATTTATCATTATTAATATTTATTTATTACTTTTGTTATTATTATTTGTTCTATTATTTATTTATTTTATTATTACTATCGTTAAAATGATCAATATTATTACCAGCAATCAATTAATCACTTGATTGTAATGTTAATATGTAATTACTGTACAACCAATAGCGTCCACAGCAAGGTAGATGAATTCAATATTAAACAATTGTTATTAGTTCCTCAAGTAACCCCCAATGAAATTGTATCTATAACTTAGTTTTAATATTACTGTTATCAATAGCTCGCCGCCACTGGAGGCAAATGATTAAGCTGAATGTCAGTGAACTGCACTGTTGAAGCTATTTAAAATATAATAAATTGTATTTGCTTCCTCCCTCCTTTATTTATACTGTATATAAATTGCCACTGAGGCAGATGTGCTCAGAAGCTTACTTAATACAATAAATTGAATGATCTGAAGGCATTGAGGAACTGCAAAATGGGTTTGGGTTTATTATTACGACGGTTGCCATCTGCAATGTGTGCTGGTACTGCACCCGTGCGCTTCCTCTTGTAAAATGTGCCTCCTATTTATTTCGTCACTAATTATTTTATTTTATTTTAAATTTAATTTTCATTTATTTATTTATTTATCTATATTTTTAATATTAATTATTATAATTTTTTATTTTTTATAATTATAATTATTTATTATTATTATTTATTATTATTTATTTTTCAATTTTATTTTATTTTATTTTATTATTGTTGTGGTTATTTTTAATTAGTATTAATATCACCAATCAATTAATAGCTTGACTGTAATTAAATGTCAGTATACAATTATTGTGCATCAATAAAGTTCAAAGCACGGTTGATGAATTAATTATTAATCGATAGTATCTCAATTAATAGCCAATGTATTTATAGCTATGAGTAGAAATTACTATTATCAATTGCTCCACGTAACTGCTGACAAAATGAACAAGCTATACGTCACTTAACTGCACCGCTTGTATTTATTTATATTTGTTAAATCACAACCCAGCAAGAGTTCAAGCAGCAGCGCTCAGCTACATATTAGCACCTGGCTCCAAGGAACAATCCCATACACAAAGCAACCCCAACTGCAGTCAAACAGAATTAGAAGATAATTGCCTACAATAAAAAGTTGCCCCTTTTAAATGATAGGCAAATCTAGGTGCAAAGCATTGCCAAGTAATCAAACAGAATTGAAAATAACTGCTTACAAGGGGATGCTCAGAAGCTGCAGCCAAATTAAGAGAAAAGGAAATCAATAAGATTCCAGGCCCACACCAGCGGCCCTCTGAAAAGGAGGGGTGAGGTTGCTCTTAAGGGGTTTATCTGGGGAAACTTACACCAAACAAAAGAAACTTTGCCAAACAAAGAAAGTAAATTTTTTGCCCACAAGGTCGGCTCAAGACCAGTTGATGGAAATAAAGGTGCTTAAATAGACAAAAGACTGTAATTGGTCAAACTGCTGGTTAGTTAAACTGACAATGCAACTAGAGCTGCTGAACTGCCCGGTGCTTAAAGACAATGCCTCACAATCTGCCGGTCACTCAAAGAACAATCAAGCCTGCCCAGCATTTGAAAAAACCTGTCTGGTAACTGTGATGACTCAGGCAAGAAGCAAAGGGAAATCCAAAGATGCCTTATTTTTTATTTATTTATTTATTTATTAAGGTGAATGTGATGTATCTTTCCTGAAAGGGTGGGGGGTGTAGGGAGGGAGGAGGGGTGGAGTGAGGAGAAGGAAAGCGTGGGGGGGGGAGTTTGGAGGGAGGAGGGGTGGAGGGAGTAAAATGAAGGAAAAAGTTTGAAGAAAAGGAAAATAGCTGTCCTTTACAGTGAGCCAAACTGAAGTGGAAATATAAACCGTGAGTTAACCTGGACTTTTTAGTAAGGTACTATAAGCCAAAACCTTTTTTTTTGTTGTTGTTTAAAAGCAGTTTTCTTTAGGGAGCCTGTACTGGCAAATGCAGCCAATGACAAGAACCAGGCAAAGGCACACCTTCAAAGGTTCTAAACGTATAAACATGCAGTGCTGAGGAATGGTTTCCTGATCATAAACCCTGAATTGTCCACCCCAAGCCCTGCCTTATTTCTTCCCCCAAACATCAAGCGATGGCTTAGAGGGGTGGCTTAGAGAAACCAAGAGGGGTGAGGTTTAAGTGCACAATGTATTCCAAGCCCCAGCAGCCTTTAAATTTTACAGTGGGCTCCCGATTTAAGTGGTACCAATGGAAGGGATGGCAGGGTAAATTAAACCCACGCTAGCAGAGTAATAATCAATAAACGGCAGGCACAAACACACGCTGCAAACACACACACACGACTTAAAATTGGAGAGGAGCCCTGAGGATCATCTAGTCCAACCCAAGCAATGCAGAAATATTTAGCTGTCCCATACAGGCTCTCAAGGACAATGGAGGGGAAAAACACATAAGCACCCTGGCCAACAAATTAAATGTAAGGCAAACCCACTCAGTCACCCAGACCAGCCATGCAATTGGACAGGCAAGGGCAATAGAGGGGAAAACATACAAGCATCCTGGCCAAAATGGAAGGAAAGTGAGGAGACGAGGGAGAAAGAAAGATGGAGCCACACTCACACTCAGACCTCGCTGGGGGCACGTGCTGGGCACAAACAAATCAAGCACCAGGAGTGGGGGGAAATAGAAGGTTAAATGTAGGTTTTTACACGGAAAAGAGCACACAGCAAGGCAAACCTGGATGCCTGGGTTTTTAAAAGCAGTAAAGCAATGAGCGCATGCAAGCCTCTTAAAGTTAAAAGGCATGCAAGGAACCAGACCCCCCCCCGACTCCAAACCTCATGGCTCTTCTCTGCTAGCTGATGACTCGCTGCAGGACGACGACGACTGAGGAGGAGGCGGAGCTGGAGCCGCAGCATTAAGCTGCTAAACACGCCCCCCGGAGACACCTGGTTGGCTGCCTCCGGTGGGCGTGGGCACCAGCCAGGTGAGGAGGGGCGGGGGCTAAGGCCCCCGGCCAGGGGCGGAGCTCGGGCTCCCGCCCACAACCACTCCCCTCTCTTCCAGGGAGGAGAGTCTTTCCCAGACTTGGGTCTCCAGCTGTTTTTGGACTACAACTCCCATCATCCCTGACCACTTGTCCTGCTAGCTGGAGACCCGAGTTTGAGAAACACTGATGTAACACTACTGGGAGAGTGAAAAGTTAATAATTGTAGGAGAGCCTATCTGCCATCCAGAGGCAACATGGGAATACGAACACCTGGTTGGGTTATTGATAAAGTGGCTGCCAATAATTAGAAGCGATAGGCCATAACTGTGTTTATATTTAAATATTTTTAGAAGGGAAAAAGTCATCATGCTGCAGTTTGTGTGGCCGCCAATAGGTGACCATGTGAACTGCAGCATGACAACAGTGGATGGAACGAGCAAAACCGATAGGATGACTATGTGAATGAGCAGGCCAGCAGAATGAGCAAACACACTGGCGGGCAGGCAGTCCAGGTGGGCTTTGACCTGTTCCCTGTGATGCTGCCACCCGCCTGTCTGCTTCCATGATTGCACAACAGAGGGAAGCCTGGGGTCTGAACGAGCAGACGGCTTAGCTGAGTGAGTAGGTGGGTGGGGTGAGTGAACAGGCAGCCTGGCAGATGGCCCAGGAAGGCCTGCAGTCCTTTACACAACCGTCATCATTACTGCTTTCCATGGTTCACACTAGTTGGTTGTTTGTTGCTTCCAGAAAATAATGTATAAGGAAGTTCTTTGCTCTCCCTGCAATGCTTTTTCTTAATTTATAAAATTTGGCAAGTGTAAAAGCAACAAAATGGAAGTCGAACAATATAGAAAGATGAGTCTTCCTGTATGAATTAATAAATTATTCTTTCATGAAATTCCTGAAGCCAACCAAGGTTATGAGATCCCCTAGAAAATGCTTTAGAATGAGACTTGACTGATTCTCAACTTCACTGGTTTTGTGGTTATCTTGTTCTTTCTTTGTCTTCTCCTCCCCTATTGCTCAATCATTTACCTGCCTTTGGACTAGCCACACTCAACCTGCTGCTAGGGGAAACCCATCAACCAGCACTGTTTTGAAAGCAATGGTACCTCTCTTTTTCAGTGATGTCATGGATCCCTTAGAACGAGTGCCTTGTGCACCCTTCTCCTCCATACCATAAATAACCTTCTATATGTTATTTGTCCACAAATAAAATATAGAGAACGAATATTCATGTGGAGGGGTAAGCCGTGTGAATTTCCCCGATACTTACTACAGTGGTACTTTGGGTTACAGATGCTTCAGGTTACAGACTCCGCTAACCCTGAAGTAGTACCTCGGGTTAAGAACTGCTTCAGGATGAGAACAGAACTTGTGCTCTGGTGACGTGGCAGCCGGAGGCCCCATTAGCTAAAGTGGTACCTCAGGTTAAGAACAGTTTCAGGGTAAGAACAGACCTCCAGAACAAATTAAATTCTTAACCTGAGGTACCACTGTATTCCTATACCAGTTACAATTTTGCTCCCAGCCTAAAATATTAAAACCTGAGTTATCCATAGCACAACACATGGCCTCTTGCAAAAAATATAAAGAAAGGGACTGAGGAATTGAGAAGTTTGCACTTATTTTATCTTTAAATACCCAACCTTTCTCAGGGCTTAATCAAATAGTCAAATTGGATTCTGGGAAACCATACAGTATCCATTCTTGTCCTCTGCTATTATTGTGGTTGCATGGCCCTTTGGAATTGTTTCCTGTTCCTTGCAACTTCCTAGAGGGTTTGATTCATTTATTTCCCACCATCCATTCCCACCATTTTAACACATTTTCACAGGCAGCCTGCAATAACATGCCAATAACATGCCAACTATAGGGCCGGTTGCATTTGCTGACTCCAAGCAAAACAGAAATACACTAACACCCCAATGCTTGGTGACAAATCATACCGGGGAACAGGTCTAAATCTTTCCAACCCTTGCCACATACAGTGGTACCTCGGGTTACAGATGTTTCAGGTTACAGATGCTTCAGGTTACAGACTCCGCTAACCCAGAAATAGTACCTCGGGTTAAGATCTTTGCTTGAGGATGAGAACAGAAATCATGCAGTGGTGGCGCAGTGGCAGCAGGAGGCCCCATTAGCTAAAGTGGTGCTTCGGGTTAAGAGCAGTTTCAGGTTAAGAACGGACCTCTGGAACGAATTAAGTTCTTAACCCGAGGTACCACTGTAGTGGTTTCATCCAAATTTTCTTTAAATTAGTTGAAGTCCTTCCCATCATCCTCTGTACAGAAGAAAGGCTGCATTGCAATACTCTGTATTTGCAATAAACCCCACCTTTCATTTTGTTGAGATATAGTTTTCTGCCAAAGAATTAAACATTTCAATAAATTTCATTTATTAAATTTGTATACCACCCTTCATCTCAAGGCAGTTCATAGGTATAAGATTTAAAAAACAACAACTAAAAAGACCTAAAAGCAACAACAAATTTATAGTACATGTTAAGTCCAACCAAAAAGAAATATGAAAAACAAAGGAGTAAGTACCACAAATAATAATGCAACCACCCACCAAAGACTATGATTCCACCAAGGGCGAGAAACTCCCTGGTGATGTTCAGGTCCAGACCATTCAGATGGAAAGTTTGAAAAATCTTCTATCTTAGTATTTTCTCTATCAATAGTTGGCCTTCCAAAAGGGAAACTGTTCGTTTCAGTTTACCAGTCTTTCTGGAAAAATGCTTCAGTCTGGTCATCTGCATCAGAATAACCTCAAGGGGAATATCTGTGATTCCGCCAACTCCATTTGTGCTTCTCGTTCTTGTAATTTTATGGTCTGGTTCTGGAGCAACCTTTTCTAGGTCAGTCCCTCAGTTGTGCTCCCCCGAGGCACCCGGTGTTCCCCTAACCTCCAGGGTAAGAACTGCAACAGGTCAGGAACTCATTTTAACTTGCATGCAGCGAATCCAGGGGTTGTTTCCTTCTCATTTTACAGAGGGATGAATGGCCAGAAGTTCCTGATGAGGGATATCCCACTGTGACTCTAGGCAATTCTTTCTTATTACCTAC
This sequence comes from Podarcis raffonei, assembly GCF_027172205.1. Taxonomy (NCBI): domain Eukaryota; kingdom Metazoa; phylum Chordata; class Lepidosauria; order Squamata; family Lacertidae; genus Podarcis; species Podarcis raffonei. The sequence continues at coordinate 82,533,559 of NC_070602.1, forward strand.
TTTACCAGGACCCAATCACAAGGTTGCAGATCATACAGGGCCACATCCAGAGGCCAGGACTGAGTATTCCTAAAGAGCGTAAGAGCGAGAGTCAATGCATTCTGGAGTTCTTCAACATGTTTAGCCAATTTTTAATCTCCTCCCATTAGTGAAGCATATAGAATGCATGATGGCCCAGTTAACTGAAATAATCTTCCAAAGAGGACTTCATCAGGGCACAGGCTTGTACCTACCATTGAGGTGATTCTAAGCTAAGTTTCTTCACCAAGTTTTCCCAATCCCACCTGTTACGTACTGAGTTGAATAGGATCCAAACTGCATCAGTCTGATTGGTCCTAGAACAATAGGATCCAAACTGCATCAGTCTGATTGGTCCTAGAACAATAGGATTCAGAATGCAGCAGTCTGATTGGTCCTAGAACAATGCAGCAGTATGATTGGTCGGCAGGAGCCACCCAATCTAGCTCCAGATAGAAGTGAATCCACAACCTGATTGGCCTACAGGAGAAGTCCGGAATTAGCCAATCACGTGCAGCCCATTGTGTAAATAATGTATATAAAGCAGATACTTTGAGGGGACTTTCATTCCTCCTCACCACTATGAGATGAATAAAGAGCATGAAATCACTTTGCGATTTCACCACCTTAATTTTCCCAGTAGTTTTCTCAACAAGCCCTTGATAACTGTGGGCAATGCAGTGGATGCAGTTGCTGGGTTATTCCCAAGGATGTAAGCACTGTTTAAACAGCTTGATTATTGAAGTGGGATCCCAAATCTGGCTCTGTTATTTGAGGACCTCCAAACTGGGGGATGATATCCTTCAGTAGAGCTTTGACTACTGAAGCAGCACCTGCCTTTCTGGTCAGGAAAGCCTTGACCCATTTCAAAAATGTACAAATTATTAAATCTACCACTTCCTTCTCAGTTTCCTCTATCCATGCTTTACTCAAAAGATGCCCATAGCCCTGGCATGGAGGCATAACTGCAAAGTCAGTGTGTAATCTCTGAAGGGGGCCAAAGATGTTACCTGGAATACAACTCCCATCATCCCTGACTATTGGTCATGATTGCTGGAGAAGATTGAGAGTCTAGCGACATCTGAAGGGCCTCAGGACCCCATCCCTGCTTCAGAGCAAGGAAGGAAACAGCATTGTGTCACACATTACAATTACCTGATGAGACTAACAAGATGGTGATTATTACTGCGTAGTCTCTCTAGGATGAGTGTCATGGGAAGCTGCCCCCAAGGCTCTCTGTTGTTCAATAAGCACATATACTCTCATCACCTCTAGAATCAGTTCTTTAAAACACATGTACACTCATAGCCTCTAGAATCAGTGCACAATATGAAGAAAATTCTGTTTGACTACAGGTAAGGCTGAGGTGATGCAATCAGATCCTATAATATGCATGCTGAGTTTTTATGGGGAAGGAATAATCTTTCTTCTGCAAGAATAGTAGTTGCCATTACTGAAAGTATTTATCCACACTTAATGGGTTTTTTAAAAAATCAGGTAAATATCCATTTTAATGAACTTTGAATCTTTTGTTTTCAGTTAGTTTGAGTAGCTGGAAACCAATGGGTATCTAGTTGAGGATGCAGGGCTTACTAAACTGTGATTTCTGAATTTGGGGGGGGGGAACACACTGAATGGAGTAAACGGCTTTAATTTTGGCTTAAAACTGCTTTTCCCCACCCTCAGTGTCACCTACCCCTGCTTACTCTACTCATACCTCTGTCATTGTTCAAGATCGCTCCTTTCCCTCTCTCAATTTTTCTACATGCCTGCTTTATTCAAGCCTCTGTTGTTTTAAATTTGGCATTTTTCCATCTTTGCTTAAAACCACAACTTTCCTCTGTATCATTCAATCTCTGCTTTACTTAAACCCCAGTTGTTGTTTTAAAATGGGCAATTCCCTCTGTCTTTCCATTCCTGCTTTACTCAAACATCTGTTCTTGTTTAAAACCACAATTTTCCTCTCAGTGTTTCTCCACCCCTGCTTCACTCAAAGTTCTGTCATTGTTTAAAAATAGTCACTATTTTTTATTTCATTATCTCACACATATCTCATGTGTGAGATATAAAGGGTGTGGAGCCCTCATATATTCCATTGTAAGAAGGTACTTTACTTAAACCTCTGCTATTGTTTAAATTCTTCCAGTATGATTACTGGAGAATTGATGCTTTTGAATTAAGGTGCTGGAGGAGACTCTTGAGAGTCCCATGGACTGCAAGAAGATCAAACCTATCCATTCTTAAGGAAATCAGCCCTGAGTGCTCACTGGAAGGACAGATCCTGAAGCTGTGGCTCCAATACTTTGGCCACCTCATGAGAAGAGAAGACTCCTCATGGAAAAGTCCCTGATGTTGGGAAAGATGGAGGGCACAAGGAGAAGGGGACGACAGAGGATGAGATGGTTGGATAGTGTTCTCGAAGCTACCAGCATGAGTTTGACCAAACTGCGGGAGGCAGTGGAAGACAGGAGTGCCTGGCGTGCTCCGGTCCATGGGGTCACGAAGAGTCGGACACGACTAAACGACTAAAGAACAACAGCAACAATTGTTTAAATCCACCTCTTCCTTCTCTGTTTCCTCTATCCATGCTTTACTCAAATGTCTGTCTTTCTTTAAAACCACCACCTTACCCTTCTCAGTGCCTTTGCCTTCTCATTCCCAGGTCATGGTCATGGCTGGTGTGCAACCTCCATTCTCTTTTGCTCCCATACACCATGGTAATTTCATGCAAGCCCAGGCTTGTGATGAGGCACTACAAATCCTCCAGTGGGGGCTGCATGATGAAGGGAAGGCATGGCCAGTTGGTCCCTGAAGAGTTAAAAGTGGTAAAGAAAATCTGAAATGATGGCACACACTCATTAAAGCCCCTCCTGTCTTTCTTATTTTTATGAATGTACACAAATATAAAATTAACTCTGGAGTGGCCATGCATTTGCCTAACGTAAGTGGAGTTTGCTTCATAGTGCAACATGAAAAATATTTTTGAAAAATGTTTTTCCAAATTATATAAAAGAAAATCGGTTTCTTTTTTTAAAAAAAATAAAATGTTTCCAATGCACACTCTTATATTATCTCAGGTTTTCACTATGATATTCAATGTTTTCTCTTATCTATCCTAATTTTAGCCCTCATTACTGATTGATGGTTAATCATACTGGAAGAATGCAAGAGGGGAACAGGACCCAGGTGTCTGAGTTCATTCTCTCAGGATTCACAGATCGTTCTGAAGTGGAGATACCCTTGTTTTTGCTCTTCCTATTAATTTACCTACTGACAGTGATGGGAAATCTGGGTATGATTGTGTTGATCCAGACAGACTCCCTTTTGCAGTCTCCAATGTATTTTTTCCTCAGCAACCTGTCCTTCATTGACATTTGCTACTCCTCCATCATCATTCCCAGGCTGCTGTATGATCTCCTTACAGAGAGGAAAGTGATTTCATACAATGAATGTGCAACCCAGATGTGGTGCTTCACCCTCTATGCTACAACAGAGTGCTACGTTCTGGCTGCTATGGCTTATGACCGTTTTGTTGCCATCTGCAAACCACTGATTTATCCTATTGCCATGGCCAGAAACATCTGTCTTCAGCTTGTGGCCGGGTGCTACCTGGTGGGGCTTGTGAATGCTATTGTTCACACCTGTGGAACCTTTAGTTTGTCTTTCTGTGGTCCCAATGTAATTAGCTCCTTCTATTGTGACATCCCTCCTTTGTTGCGACTCTCCTGCTCAGACAACTATGTTTCCAAGGTTGTACTCTTCGTCCTTTCCACTTTTGTTGTGGTAGGGAATGCAATTATTGTTCTTGTGTCCTATGCTTATGTCATCTCAGCCATTTTGAGGATGCGGTCATCCACAGGCAGACAGAAGACCTTCTCAACCTGTGCCTCACACCTGACTGCCGTTGTACTGTATTACGGGTCCTTGACCTTCATGTATGTGCAGCCTGGAGGCATTGAGGCAGTGGAGCAAGACAAGATTGTGTCCGTCTTCTACACCATTGTGATCCCCTTGGTCAACCCCATGATCTACAGTCTGAGGAATGAGGAGGTGAAAAGAGCCCTGAAGAAAAGACTAAGCAATAATATCTTACTCCCACAGCAAAAGCAGTGAATATTCATGTGGTTCTTGTTGTTAAAATGTTGTCCTATCTTGCACCTTTGTCTCACACAATATTGGATTTGAGCCAAAATATATCAGAAGTCATTTTTCTGGAGAGAGAGAAAATATCACTGTTTTCCAATTTCAGGCTGGGTATATTCCCAGCTCTGCTGCAACATGCCAGGAATTGAACTATGGCTTCCTACTCCTTTTGATTTGTCTCCAGAAATATATGAGAAAACTCCTTAAAAATAGCCCATTGATGGGTCTTGACCCCAGCCCATCTTGCACATATATCTAAATTTGGGTCCCCTATGTGTTGGAAGGTTTGTATCGAAAGAGCACATGTGGTGGTCTTGCAAACATGTATACGAATTTTGAGAAGAGTTAATGGAAGAAATTTCTGAAATAATAGGTGAACTGTTGCCTTTAAACCCGCAACTATGACTTTTATCCATTTTTTATTCGTTTAATACACACTTAATATGTAATTCTGTGAACTGCCCTAAGACCCCTGGGTATAGGGTGGTATATAAATTCAATAAATAAATAAACAAGCCACTTACATTTTTTTCCTAATAGGAGCTGCTCATTTGACAATATCACAGGGCTGGAAGGTGTCCTCAGGTTTTTCTTTACATATTTGGTTCTATAAAATAATGCTTGTTCCCATTTTTGAGAAATTGACTTATACATTAAGGGTATATCCAGATCTAGGTAAACCTATGGATCTTGCTTCCATTTTGTGGCCATTTGCGTGGACAGGCGGAGTCCCCAGATCCCCCGCGGTCCCCCCGTCATGCGGAATAACGACTCGAGACAACGTGCTATGGGATTAAATTGGCCACAACTTTATTGAATTTCAAATGTGGGTAGACCTTGGCTCAGGCATTGGGCGTTCTCCCTCCCCAGTCCCCAGCCGGGGATCTAGGGAGCATCAGGGTTTTTCAGTGTGTGTGTGGGGGATGGGCCGGCTCTGGAGAACATATGTTCAAGCAGAGACAGCCGCCCCCGTTACGCCGCCGCCGCAGGGGAGAGCAATGACAACCTTTCGGCGCACGGCCAAAGCCTCCCTTCAGAAACCCCTTTAACGGGGAACCCTGGTATCGCCGCCGCAAAGAGGAAGATGGACTAAAGGATTCCGCCCAAGGCCTGATACTGCCAAAGTTGTGACGTTTTGCTACGGGAAAGGCGAAACCTGCCAATGCAGGGAAATTCCTTTCCGGCCCTTTAACAGCGACCTTACGTAGCAGCGCCCGCATACCTGTGAAGAAAAGTTAACCTGCGAAACCTGTGAAGAAAAGTTAACCTGCAAAATAAGGCATTAACTGAGGGTGGGTAGGGTGGGAGAAGCTCTGGAGCCAAGTGAGGATTCCCAGGTAAGATCCTCCCTCTATTGTGTGGGCAGGTAATCCCTCCCCTACCTGGACTGGTCTCCTTGGCAACGCTTCCCCCAGGTGGGATTGGGCAAATGACTGAGGTAGGCGGAGACCTCCAGGTACCCCACCTGAGGGAAGGCAAGGCCAAGCCTAAGCTATTGGAGCCGCTCGAGATCCAGGGGCTGCACGCGTCCACGCAAAGGGCGCCCCCCGTTTTTAAGCGGGGAGCGGTCATTGTTACTTACCGTATATAATACGCCAATCATGGGGGTGGCAAGTCTCAATGAAATATGACTCTATTTGGTATTCATAACATTTGTTTTGTACCAGTTCTGTATCAGTTTGGTTTTTGTTGTAACATCTAATTCAATGTGTGGTCTGCATGATTAATCCCTTGACTTGGCAAATAACAAATGGTAAGGTTCTGGTCATAGACCTTTGTAGAGCTCTTTTGGTTTTCTGAAAGCTTTAAAGAAGTAGCAGCCCTTGTTTCCAATGGTAGAAACCTGCTGGGAAATAGCCAAATGATGAAGTTAGTTAGGGTAATTAAAAACACAAAGAACAGGAAAAATTCTTGTCTTGCCCTCAGATAAAACACTTGTTTAATTGGCCAAAAGCCTACTGAAGGAAATTTACTGCAGTTTCAATGTGTTCTTGTACACATTGAGGAAACTGATTGATTGTAAAGCCACTTCCGGCCTGCCCAGGAGGTGGGGTTGCGGGCTTCACGCCCACCCCCCACGTGAGCGGGGGCTGGTTTCAGCCCCTGCGAGAGCAGGGGAATCCCGGCCGTGTCTGCCCCCCCAGCCAGCCAATCGGCTGGCTGGGGGGTGTGCATGACCTGCCCTATTTAGGGCCGACGCAGAGGGGGCTCGCCCTCTTTTCACCGGCTAGCCCCCACGTTTTCCCACCCTCCCTCCCTTTAGGTAGGCTTTAGGTAGGTCTCTGACTTTGCTATGGACTTCGGTCTGTCACCGCAAGGGGCATGGTAGGAATTTTTCCCAATTGGCAATTTCAGCCATTGGGTTTTTCGCCTACCTCATAGCAACTCATCACAACTTTTCGGCATTGGCGGTAGGCATTGGTAAGAAGGGGTTAAGAGGATGTGGGGGGGAGGAACGCCATCACCTCCCCCCAGTGAGCGAAGGGTGGTCCATTAAAGGACTCCGGGGGGCGTGGCCCTGTCCGAAGCCTATGGAGGTGTGGGCCAAAGGCACGCCCCAGAGCGGTGACCCGGGGGAGCTCCTAGTCGACGTGCCTCGGCAGGAGACTCCCCCAATATAGTGTTAACCCTTCCCCGTGTCTCCAGCAAATGGGCTGGAGCCGGATAGTCGCTAGGACCAATGCCTAAGCCAATGCCTCTCATTCCTGAATTCAATAAAGTTGTGGCCTAATTCGCCCATTTAACCTTAAACTATGGTGTCTCATGTCTTTATTTATCCTGGTGGGGGGCGGGAACTCGCCACGCAAAGAGTTCTCTTTTGTTTTCTAGTTAGAATGTCAAAACATAGGCTGTATACCTGTGCAATATACTTGGCAAAGGAATCAAACTTTATTTAGGACATTGGTTTCTGGTAGTCATCGTTTTGGAATCCATTAACTGCATTCTCCAGTCCAATATATACCAGCAGAGAACCCATTTGTCAACTGTCAATCCTTATGTTGCAAATATGTATCAGCAGGCTTTGGGTGGGAAAACCCAAAGGATTGTAGAAGTATCCAAAAGACAACAAACCTGGGTGGCTTGGGGAAGACACAAAAACAGACCAATGAAGAACATGGTCAGTGGCTGGAATACACTGTTCATTATCCTCTCTGCTCTTCTCCTTTGCATCTTGGCACCACTCCACTCCCCCAGCCCTTGCACCTCCCAATTCTTTAAATTAGTGGTGACCAACCTTTTATGCCAGACTGAGCCCAATGGTAAATTTGGGATTTTGAGTGAGTGAGTGAGGTGGGCTCCTGGTGGTAGGGATGGTTCTTGACACAAAATAACTGCCATGAGCGGGTGTAGCTTGAAAAAAATGGGGGAATACTACTGTTCCTATATACGTATGTGGATTTATCCATATTTAATGTTTTCTTTTTCTAGATGTTAACATCCATTTCACTGAACAGGTGGGTGAGGCTGTTGAAGTCAAAGACTTGCAGACAACCTTCTAATACGACCTTTCCAAGTGTTTGCCTTACACCCCCTTTTCCTTTTTTGCTGTTGCTTCAGTCTGCGAGCCTGGGGTTAAAGACTGTCTTACCACTGATATTTGTAAGCTGCTCACAGAGACTTTTGTCAGTTGAAGAATGGGGTCAAAAAGCTCTAAATAAATAAACTTGGATGGTGATAGAGGGTTGTTCTCAGTGTCTAATTTGAATTTTCTCAAGATGTGGCAACAAGATGTTTTAATTAGGTCCACAGAGCATTTATATTGTTATGATATCGAAAAGGACTTCCAAAACCAACTATAAAATCCTTGTTTCTCCATTGGAAGTCACACTTCCCCTTGACTCCTTTTAATATTAAGCCTTGACCTGCTAAAACTGAAAGATTAAACCAGAAACATGGACCATATCAGAGGAGAGTCACTGAATGATCTACAAAACTTTTTTATTTCATGCACGTCACTGCTAAAGCCAAAAGGTAAACCAAAAGGTAAGGTGCTAATCATAGACCTCTGTAGAGCTCTCTTGGTTTTCTGAGAGCTATAAATTAGTAGCAGCCCCTGATTCCATTGGGAAATAGCCAAAGGATTGAGTTAAGGCTTTTGCTTTAAACACACCAAGATAAGAGACAAATTCTTATCTTACCATCAGACAAGCACTTGTTTAATTTGGCCAAATATCTATTGAAAGAGACTTATTGCAATTTCAATGCAGTTTGTGTGTCCTTGTACCCGCTGCAGAAATTTGCTGAGTGTAAAGAGTGCTCTTTTGTCTTCTTGCTCAAATAACAAAACAGGCTATCAAACTAGGCAAACTATTTAGTGAATGGACCAGACATTACATATGAAATTGGTCGGTGATATTCATCTTTTGGGGACACTTTCCCTCCATTTCCCACCCCAATCTATACCAGCCCAGAACTCATTCTTCAAGCGTCAATCCTTATGGAGCCATGAGAGAGGTGCCAGCAGACTTTGGGGGAACTGAAAGATTTGTAGACATAGCAAAACCTGGTTAACTTGGGGAAATATACAAAAACAGACCAATGAAGACTGAGCATGCTCAGTGGCCAGAGAACACTGTTTATTCAGGGAAGAGTGGGAAAGAGACAGTGGGAATGGAATGGAGTATCCTGCTCCATACAGTTTCAAAGGGACATAGTCATCCATTAAGAGAGCTATGGCTGAAAGTGGGGCATACATTGATAAAATACTCTGGGCTGTGAACTTGCTCTCTTCACTGACTAACCCTGTCTACTCTAACCCATCTTAACTTCCCACTTGCTCACCAGGTGCCTACAGGGCTGCACTGCTTTCAGAGGTGGGAAGGAGAGCAGCAGGAGAACAAAGCCCTTTGTGATCCTCCCCCCTTCTCCTTTGCGCCATGCTTTGTTGGAGCTGCAATCATGTACATGCACATACACACACCACCCTACCTCTCTCCATTTCTCTGTTGCTCACAGAACACACATATGACTTTCTCCCTCCCTTATAAAAGCCTACCCAGGCTTGCAGACAGTTGGAGAAACAATTAGGGCAACCATCTCAACTGCTTCTCCAACACTTTGGTCATTATGTAACAGGAACAAATGTTTTTGAAAAGTATATTGCCAATAATTGAAATCACAATTTTAAAAGATGGTTTGCAATGATTCTTTGTTTTATAGAATATATATAATAATATTATGTTACTAAGCAAATTTAACAAAATGGGGGGGGGACTTAAAAAGAAAAAAAGAAAAAAGATGGTTTGCAATGCACCCCCTTGTATTACCTCAGCTTTTCACTTTGCTTTCCAATCCTTCCCCTTATCTATCCTAATTTTAGCTGTCATTCCTGACTGAAAGTTAATCATATTGGAGAAATGCAAGAGGTGAACAGAACCCAGGTGTCTGAGTTCATTCTTTTAGGATTCACAGATCGTTCTGAAGTGGAGATACCCTTGTTTTTGCTCTTTCTACTAATCTACCTCCTAACAGTGATGGGAAATCTGGGTATGATTGTGTTAATCCAGACAGATCCCGTTTTGCAATCTCCAATGTACTTTTTCCTCAGCAACCTGTCCTTCATTGACATTTGCTATTCCTCCACTATCATTCCCAGGCTGTTGTGGGACCTCCTTACAAATAGGAAGGTGATTTCGTACAACGCATGTGCAACCCAGATGTGGTGCTTCACCCTCTATGCTACAACAGAGTGCTACCTTCTGGCTGCTATGGCTTATGACCGTTTTGTTGCCATCTGCAAACCACTGGTTTATCCTATTGCCATGACCAGAAATGTGTGTCTTCAGCTTGTGGCTGGGAGCTACCTGGTGGGACTTTTTATTGCCATTGTCCACACAAGTGGTGTCTTTAGGCTCTCCTTCTGTGGTCCCAATGAAATCAGCTCCTTCTACTGTGACATCCCTCCTTTGTTGCGGCTCTCCTGCTCAAACAACTATGTTTCCAAGGTTGTACTCTTCGTCCTTTCCACTTTTGTCGTGGTAGGGAATGCAATTATTGTTCTTATCTCCTATGGTTACATCATTTCCACCATTTTGAGGATGCGGTCATCCGCAGGCAGACAGAAGACGTTCTCAACCTGTGCTTCACACCTGACTGCCGTTGTACTGTATTACGGGTCCTTGACCTTCATGTATGTGCAGCCTGGAGGCATTGAGGCAGTGGAGCAAGACAAGATTGTGTCCGTCTTCTACACCATTGTGATCCCAATCGTGAACCCCGTCATCTACAGTCTGAGGAACGAGGAGGTGAAAAGAGCCCTGAAGAAAAGACTGAGTAAGAAAATCTTTCACCAGAGGCCACAGTAGCAAACATTCATGTGGTGTGGATTATTATGATTTTGCTCAGTCCTGCGCAATTGTCTGCCCTCTCACAACCTATCTATGGGTGATTGGAGCTGAGCCTAAATTTCTGAGATGTGATTTTTCTAAGGCAATTTCTGATACTCTTTTTCTTTTTTGAGTGGTATAAAAGCTTGGTGAAATAAATAAATAAATGACAAATCCAGGTAGGTTTGAAGCACTGGGTGGGTAGGTGTTGTGGTGGTGGTGGGGATGTTGGTCAGGCTGCCAGCACAATTAAAGGTAAAGGGGACCCCTGACCATTAGGTCCAGTCGTGACCAACTCTGGGGTTGCGGCGCTCATCTCGCTTTATTGGCCAAGGGAGCCGGCGTACAGCCTCCGGGTCATGTGGCCAGCATGACTAAGCCACTTCTGGCGAACCAGAGCAGCGCACGGAAATGCCGTTTACCTTCCTGCTGGAGTGGTACCTATTTATCTACTTGCACTTGACGTGCTTTCGAACTGCTAGTTTGGCAGGAGCAGGGACCGAGCAGCGGGAGCTCACCCCGTCACGGGGATTCGAACCGCCGACCTTCTGATCTAATTGGCAAATCCTAGGCTCTGTGGTTTAACCCACAGAGCCACCTGCGTCCTGCCAGCACAATTACTGCTTTCCAAATACTGGGCATTAATGGAGTATTGCTTCTGCTGTTCAGGGTGAAGAGAAAAGGGGTGATGCAGCCACAGTGGCAAAAGCATTGAATTGTCTCTGTGCTGAGGCATCAAAGCACTGAGCACCATGCCTGAGTCATCTTCTCCCTCTCCCTCTCCCTCTCTGGCACTGGCAGTGACACTTGGCATTGGGAAGGCATGTGAGCAGTGCCACGATGCCTGTGCTGCCTCATTGCCTGCTGCAATTGCTTTTGCCATTTCCAGTGGCAGCAATTTTAAAATTCTTTTTTTTAAAGAAGCTCTGCTGCTGCCACTGCTAATGGTGAGCCCCACTTCTGAGATACTGTGATCCCTGCCCCTGACAGTCCCTGCAGAAATTTAGTAAAATAGCCCACCAATTTGTCTATCCAGAAATATGGCGGAGAAATTTGAGAGGCTATTTGTGCACACTCCGATCCTATATATTGCATGTATTTTACTGTCTATACAACGCTATCAGTCTTCAACATCTGGCAGAATTTCAGGATGCAATCTGATTTATTTATTTTTTGAATAGCGAACCTTTTCATTTATTGCTCTTTTGGAATTTTGAGTTTGAGGACTGTTTTTGAGGAATAATTGTAAAGCAGGGATGGAAAATGCCCAGATATTATTGGACTACAACTCCCATTATCATTGATCATTGGCCATTCCAACTGTGGCTGTGGCTTGCTCCCACCACCACAATGAGAAGGATGGATTAGCTTTGACTGGAGGCATACCAATCTGGTCAGTGGTGCTGCTATTGCCAGCACCTCCCTCTGCCCCCTTTGACTGTGCACCATAGCTACACACAGGAGTGCTGACCTGGGCCCCAGGTTATGAGTGCCCAATGATGCCTGTGATGTAACATGACGTCATGATGTCACGACGGCATGACTTCATGTTGTGTTGGTGGCACAGCAGTGCTTCCGAGGCCTTGCGGACTCTCGGAGGTTACATCCGAGGCCTCATGAGACCTCCGATGAGATTTCCTGTTTCTACTGGAAGTCATGTTCAGATGCTGGCAGGGCCTTGGACATTGCTTCTGAGACCTCGCAGGGTCTCCGAGGTCACATCTGAGGCCTCGTGAGACTTACATGGAACAAACACAAGAAACAAACAACTAAGACTGCGGCCAAAATGGAGGGTGGAGGGTGCACTAGCCAACTAAGATAAAACACGGGCAACAAACAATGTCTACTTATTTATTTGCCGATTTACTGACTTTAAGGAAGGGAATGATTAATTGGCAAAGGACAGAGAAATGAACAGATAATAGGCTGGATACCAATAGGCACTGGATGGGAGAACAAGACAAAATAATTAATATAAATAACTACTAACGAATTAACCACTAATGTTAACGAAAGCTAAGCAGGGTACTACTGCAAATATTCACACATACACACATTCACACACATGACAAGATGAAGTGGAACACAGAACTGTAAAAACAACAACTAAAAAGCTTTAGATAAAAAACAAACTTTAACTCCTTGGATAGAGAAGAGAAGGTGGTTCTCAGTGTCATGCTCTATTTACGAAATGTATTCTATTTACTGTTTTGAATTTTCTCAGTATTTGACAACTCAGATTTTAATTAGGTCCACTGAGCTTGTATATTGTTATGGCATCTCAAAGGACTTCCAAAACTAACTATAAAATCCTTGTTTCTCCATTGGAAGTCAGAGTTCCCCTTGTTTCCTCTTTATATTTAGCCTCAACCATCTCAAACTGAAAGACTAAGCCAGGGAAATGGATCATATCAGAGGAGAACCACTGCAGGACCTGCAGATTTATTTATTCTTTTAACAACATGAACTTAACTGCAAAAGCCAGATTTCTGTGAGGCTGCTTTGCATGATTAACCCCTTGGCTTGGCAGATAACAAGAGGTAAGGTGCTGATCCTAGACCTTTGTAGACCTCTCTTCATTTTTCTGAGAGCTTTACATGAGTAGCAGCCCCTGATTCAGTTGATAAAAACCTGTTGGGAAATAGCCAAATGATTGTTAGGGTGTGTGTGTTTTTTTAACCAATTCTGCTTGTCCCATAACTAGAAAGCACATGTCTGAGTGGTTTTCCACTTGACCAATGCTTTCTAGGCATGGATCCAAGTGATTTTCCCCTTGCCTCACTCCTTTCCCAGGGAAAACCTGCTCTTTAGCTCTAAATCAGAACAAACAGTAATCAGCAGAAAACCTGATTGCCTTTTGCTCCAGCTGAGCACTAAAGTGGTTTTCCCCAGGGGAATTGCAGTGGGAGAAGAGGAGGTGTATATGGATAAGCTCCAAGTGGCGAACCAGGGGACAAATTCCTGTCTTGCTGTCAGACAGCACCTGTTTAAATGGCCAAAAGCCCATTGAAGAAAACTTACTGCCGTTCCAATGCAGCAACCCCAAGGTTTGTAGAAATACAAATAAATTTAAAAACCTAGGTGACTTGGGGGAAACCCCACAACAGCTCAATGAAGCATGTGGTCCATGGCCAGAGAACATTGTGTGCTCGAGTGGAGCAGGGAAGAGATCCTGGGAATGGAATGGACTATCTTCTACAAACCCCCTACAGCATTGCACTGCTCTCAGAGGTGCAAAGGAGAGTGGCAGACCCTCCAATGTCCCTATTTTCCAAATACGTCCTGGATTAGAGAAGTCGCCCCAGTTTCTGATTTGATCCCGCAGTGTCCCACTTTTCCTTAGGATGTCCCTATTTTCATTGTAGAAATGTTGGATGGTATGGAGTTATCTGACCCCTGAGCTGTCTGAAGGCAATCCTGTATAGGGAAGGGTTTTTGGTTTTTTTAATGTTTAATGTTTTGTTATTTCTTTATATATGTTGGAAGAAGCCCAGAGAGGCTGGGACAACCCAATAAGATGTGCAGGATAAAAATAGTAAAATTATCATTATGGAATGGGACATCCCTATTTTCATTGGACAAATGTTGGAGCGTGGGGAGGAGTCTCTTCTTTCCTTTGCACCTTTGATGTCAGAACTGCAAAGAAGAAGAGGAGGATTGCAACATGCTGCATTATTTGGATCTTCCTAACTGAACCTACTGCAGTAAAAGGAGAGAGCTAATTATACAGTGATAGTACACATGGCAGAGGCAGAGAGTTTGCTTTTCTTCCCTAGCCCATGTGCGTGTGACTTCCTGATACATATCATGTTGCAGCCAGCAAAAAAAGCCTTGAGGAAGGAACCTGATCTACCGAAAGACCTAGCAGAGGAACAAAGCGCACAGGATCATGCACTGGGCTCAGGCTAGCAGATGCATTGCATTCTGATTGCTGCTAACAAGATTGAATGTGGGAGGGGAATCTCACTTAAGGAGGACAGGGAGAGAACAAAGTAGCAAGCCACCTTTGGCTAAACAAATGGCAGGAAGGGATGGAGAGGGAATTCAATGTCTCACAAGCAAGGCTGACAATGCCCATCCATGACTCACCTTCTGTTGCTCACACATGCAGCTCAGCTAGATTGGTAAAGAAAAAGTGTTTTATATGCGTTGTATATGTGATATAGCACTGTGACTCCCGATGGCGCTGTGGAGTCCCGTCTTTCCCTACCAGATTTCCCTTTATGAGTTTACAATGTGTTTAACTGAATTGCTTTTTTGATGTGTCTAGATCCAGCCATGCAATCACCATGTACATACAGAAACACATGCCTATGCATACCTCCTTCCCTCTCTCAGTTGGCCCAAGAGTATTTCTCTGTCTCTCATAGAACTGAACACACCTCTCTCCCCCTTACAAAACCCTTCCCAGGGTAGCAGACAGGCAGAGAAGCAATCAGGGAAACCATCACAATTGCTTCTCTAAAACTAGAAGAAGAATCTCTTTAGGGCATTGCAAGCCCACCACCGCCTTCAACAATACACAGCCGGGCAGCAAAGTGATCCTTGTTTCTCCACTGGAAATTAGACTTCTCCTTGTTTCCTTTTAATTTTTAGTCCCAACCATCTAAAACTGAAAGATTAAGAAGGATTATATCAGAAGAGAATCACCACAGGATCTGCGGGAGTTTTTTACATCATGGACATACTGTACCTGAAAAAGCCAGAAGCCTTTGGGGCTGCTTTGCATGATTAATCCCTTGGATTGGCAAGTAACAAAAGGTAAGGTGCTCATCATAGACCTTGTTGAGCTCTGTTGGTTTTCAGATAGCTTTTCAAGAGCAGCAGGCACTGTTTCCATTGGTAGAAACCTATTGGGAAGTAGCCAGATGACAGATGACTGAGTCCCAAGAACACTAGAGGATCACGTGTTCCCCAGGCCTGTTCTATAGACTTGATATCATGACTGGAAAGGAAAGAAAGGGAGGAATTGATCAACTGTTTGGTATTCACTTTTATAAACAAGTTCAGGTCCACATTTTCCCCCAATATTCTAGGATGAGAAAAATTACGCATGGGGAGGAAATGGCCATGGAGAATTACACCACAACGACTGAGTTCATCCTTCGTGGACTGACAGATCAGCCAGAACTGAAGATTCCCCTCTTTGTGATCTTTCTAGGGATCTATGCTGTCAGCATCATGGGTAA
Source organism: Podarcis raffonei (assembly GCF_027172205.1). Taxonomy (NCBI): domain Eukaryota; kingdom Metazoa; phylum Chordata; class Lepidosauria; order Squamata; family Lacertidae; genus Podarcis; species Podarcis raffonei. The sequence goes on from NC_070602.1 coordinate 82,549,235, forward strand.
TCTAGGAATGATTGTTTTAATAGGAATTGACTCTCGACTTCACACGCCCATGTATTTTTTCCTTTGCTACCTGTCCTTTGTTGACTTCTGTTACTCCACCGTCATCACTCCCAAGATGCTGGTGAACTTTGTAGCTGATGCTAACATCATTTCATTCCATGGATGTGCAGCACAGTTCTACTTCTTTGGCTCATTTGCGGGCATCGAAGGTTTCCTTTTGGCGGTAATGGCATATGACAGGTACAATGCCATTTGCAACCCACTCCTCTACAAGGTGATTATGTCATGGAAAGTCTGCAGCTACTTAGTAATTGCTTCATTTCTAGCTGGATTTATAAATGCAGCAATTCACACTTATTTCACGTTCCAGCTGCACTTCTGTGATTCTAACATCATCAACCACTTCTTCTGTGACACGCCCCCTCTCCTCGCACTCTCTTGCACTGACATACACATCAACCTGATCATCATTTTTGTCTTTGCCAGTTTTAATGAATTAAGCTGCCTCATCACAATTCTCATTTCCTACATCTATATCCTCTCTGCCATCTTACGGATCAGCTCCTCAGAAGGGAGACGCAGAGCTTTCTCTACGTGCACTTCCCACTTACTGGCAGTCACCATATTCTTTGGAACGATCCTGTTCATGTATTTGAGACCCAGCTCCAGCCACTCTATGGACCAGGACAAAATAGTCTCTGTCTTCTACACTGTGGTGATTCCCATGCTGAACCCACTGATCTACAGCCTGAGGAACAGGGAGGTAAAGGATGCTCTGAGAAAAGCTGTGCGTAGGAAAGCCGTGTTTTAACATGTTGCCTACTGGAAGACTATCAATGTGTGCTTTGGGCGTGTCAACTGGCTTTAGCATAATTTTATAAATGTATTGTTAAATGTAAATGTTATCAGTTGATTTTTACCCAGTACTGTTTAGCTCATATTTTCATTATGTTGGGAAGAACAGACTGTTTGGGGTAGAGCTGCAGCTCAGTGGAAGAGCATTTGCATTGCCTGCAGAAGGTCCTCTGGTTCAATCACGAGCATCTCTAAGTAGGCTGGGAGAGACCCCAGTCTGAAACCCAGGAGAGTCCCTGCCAGTCAATGTAAATAATATTGATCTAGATTGATTAATGATCTGATTCAGTATAAGCCAGCTTCTTATATCCCTAACTTCATTACAGTGGTACCTTGGGTTACATATGCTTCAGGTTTCATACGCTTTAGGTTGCAGACTCCGCTAACCCAGAAATAGTACCTTGGGTTAAGAACTTTGCTTCAGGATGAGAACAGAAATCGCACCACGGTGGCACGGCAGCAGCAGGACTCCCCATTAGCTAAAGTGGTACCTCAGGTTAAGAACCATTTTAGGTTAAGAACGGACCTCCAGAACGAATTAAGTACGTAACCAGAGGTACCACTGTATAATGGAACCTAAAGGTAAAGGTAAAGGGACCCCTGACCATTAGGTCCAGTCGTGACCGACTCTGGGGTTGCAGCGCTCATCTCGCTTTATTGGCCGAGGGAGCCGGCGTACAGCTTCTGGGTCATGTGGCCAGCATGACTAAGCCGCTTCTGGCGAACCAGAGCAGCTCACGGAAACGCCGTTTACCTTCCCGCAGGAGCAGTACCTGTTGATCTACTTGCACTTTGACGTGCTTTCGAACTGCTAGATTGGCAGGAGCAGGGACTGAGCAACGGGAACTCACCCCGTCGTGGGGATTTGAACCGCCAACCTTCTGATCAGCAAGTCCTAGGCTCTGTGGTTTAACCCACAGCGCCACCCACGTCCCTTATAATGGAACCTAATGACTTGTAATTCAGCCAGGTATCCAGATTGCACAGAAATAACTTATGGGGACCTAGAGTCAACTAAGTTCTACTCAGAGTAGACTTATTGAAATTTATGAACCTAAGTTAGTAATGTGTATTAACTCAGGACTACTCTGAGTAGGGCTAGCATTGAATGCCACCCCTAGGCTTGGATCCTAATTTCCTTTCTTTCAACAGGAGCTTTCTCTGAGTGAAGTTCCATCAGCAGCAACAGAGAAGGTGATTTCTGCCATTTCCCCATGCAGTCACTTCCCCCCCTGGAAACCTACTCAGGAGGGTTCTGGATCCTTCCAGAACAGTGTGAGGGGCTTCAATGGGAGGGTGTAATTGGCCAAAAAAACCCCCCAACCCTGCAACCCTGCACCTCTTTCTTTTGATCCTTCAGCCAGTCAAAAGCCCTACATGAATGAAAGGAGCCCTTCTGTCTGCATTTAATTCATTTGCTGAATTAAAATATGCTGAATAATTTATTACAGGCCAATGTAGTATCCTCTGGGTGTTGTTGAACTATATTTCCAATTTGCCACAGCCAGCATAATCAATAATCAGGAATAATAGGAGCTGCAGTCCAACAATGTTTGGAGGGCACCAAGGTGATTACCCCTGAAGTCATCCCCAAAGAAATATCAAATTGAAATCCAAACTATTTAAAGGTTTCATAAAGATGATCTATTTTCTCAATTCTAGAAATATAATTAAAATATTTTTGGATAAAGCACTATTGTATTATTCCCCCCCCCCCATGTTATCAATTTCCAGATCTAACATGACCTTCAGTGGAAACTAAATAGTAGCAGAATTTATTTTATAATTATAATTATTTCATAAAATTTATATGCCGCTTGATTGTAGAAAAAGCCTCAAAGTGGTTTACAAAAAGATAAATTTAGCAGAGCAAGATGAATTAAAGATGCAACACAGACTGTATTCACATGTGATGCCACGTTAGGGATGCTCACTGGAAGTTTTCTGGTGTAAAATTGTACTCCACACTGTAGGGCCTTGTGAGGTTTTGGTGAGTTAGTCTTGAGAATGTGGGGACAAGAGGGGGAAATGTAATTCATTTGCACAAAACACCTGGTTTATTCAATAAAATACCTTACACTGAATGTATGACAAATATACATACTGCACAGAAAAAAGTATCCCTTGGTACAATGCTACACCATTTTATCATTCTGCTGGTAGGCCTGGAATACATAATGTATTATGAAAACACACAGGGGATCCTGCCCATTTAGGTTGCTGTTGCAGACATCAGACGAAAGATGGAGCTCTGAGAAAAGGAAGGAAAAGAAGATGTTGTTTTCCATTGTGAATGTAAGCCTGTTCAGGGTGATTCAGAGCTCCTTCAGACCAATAAATGTCCTTTAAAAAAACCCATGATGCTCAGCAGTCAAATATTTGGCAACTCAAATCCAATTCAGAAATATCCCTCATGTGAAGAGTGGGGTCATGCTGACTAGCCCACCTGGAGATTGCATGAACCAACTACCTCCTCCCCATCTGAGCATTTGCAGGAGAAAGCATTCCCACATACCACTGTATGGAATCATACATATATTAAAGGTTCTCCCCTTGTAGACGTTTGCACTGTACAGGCCAATGTTAGAGTGTAGGCACATGGCAGGTGCAAGGCCTGTCAAAGCAGGCCCAGTCTCTTATGCACCGGCCCAATGTGTGAGGGATACTTTTGAACAGAACTTCAGTATGGAGGAAACTGAGCTAACAGGATCTTCTTACCCTCTTTGAAATATAGACTTACAAAGCCACTGGGGCCTGGGTGGCGCTGTGGTCGAAACCACCAAGCCTCTTGGACTTGTCGATCGGAAGGTCGGTGGTTCGAATCCCCGCAACAGAGTGAGCTCCCACTGCTCTGTCCCAGCTCCTGCCAACCTAGCAGTTTGAAAGCACGTCAGTGCAAGTAGATAAATAGGTACCACTGCAGTGGGAAGGTAAACAGCTTCCTAGCAGTGGTTTAATCATGCTGGCCACATGACCCGGAAAGCTGTCTGTGGACAAACGCCAGCTCCCTCGGTCTGAAAGCGAGATGAGCGCCGCAACCCCATAGTCACCTTTGACTGGACTTAACTGTCCAGAGGTCCTTTACCTTTACTTTACAAAGCCACTGTAACATATGTAACAAAAGGTGAACAAAAGGTGAATCACTGTAGGATTAAAAACTTTACTGGACAGTATCAATGTCATTCTTGGGTATTGGCTCAGTTTTATTTCTACTGTAATCACTTTGTAGTTTAACAACCAATCAATTGCTGTTGTGAAACTCCTGCACATCTTTGTCCTTTTATTCTAGTAAATTAAGACAGATATTGGGGTCTTAGGGGAGGGGTAGCACCTCTGGTGGGGGGCACGTCATGCTCCTTCTGGGGTAGTTTATCCACCTTTGATCCCCACCCTGCATTTGGCTCTCACCTGTAGCTTCCAGAAGCTGTCAGCATGCAACAGCATGCAACACAACCTGGGAAATTGCTTCAATTGGCCGGCTAAACCAGGTGAGGATAGCCAATGGGTCTTAAACCCTCAGTGTGTTAGGGACTAGTCTGTCCCCTGTAGGTGAAGAGTGAAGCCCTGTAGGCTCCAGTGGATTGAGTGGACGAGACCAATAGTGGGTCCAATGGTCAAGAAGGCGGTTTCTGCACATGGTGTAGAGGCATATGGGGCTCATCAACCTGGGAAGGCTGCCCATCTAGGGGAAGGAAAACTCTGATCCTAAACCTCTGCTGCCTTGTGGAATATTTTCCGGCTAAAGTAAACCCTACATAAATCTGGAGTGGAGTCCCTAAGGTGGTTGGAAAGTGCCTTGTATGCCTCCTTTCAGCAACTTCTGCAGCAAAGCTGGTGCCAAAAGTATTGCTTTGCCTTCCTTTGGAGCACATCAATGAGGCCACCTGCTGCTGGTGGTGGGGTCTTCTTCCTGCTTTGGAATGGCTTATAAAGGTGCATCGGCCTTCCTTGCCAAACACCCTGCCCCTTGACAGCCCAGGTCACTCTGCATAGTCCAAGGCAAACTGGAGTGATCCAGGACTGTCTAACTCTCACCCCAACTTCGTTGAAGCCAATTTTCCCCCTTATCATCCCATTTTGGCCTGGGAGTTGGCTGAATTCAGTGCACAGCCCTTGTGCCCAAGCTTTGCTGTTCTAAGATAAAAAGAATCAGGCCTAACACTGCACAAATAGAGCTGTCATTGTCAATATTTTTGTGGGGGGCGAAACCAACGGTTTTCTCTGGGTCTATTATAAAGGCAATGTTTTACTTCTTTATCCTTGGAAGACTTACAAGTTTCAGCCCCAAATTAGTGACTTATCTAAGGGCATTGAGGTTTCACTAACCTCTGTTTTCTCCCTTGTCAGCCTCCCCAGTGTTTCTTAGGGTTAGAAACAACCACTAACAATGTGGTAGCTGCTTTAAAGCCTTACTGCATCACCACTCTTGACAGAGGCAATTGTGTTTATTTTTTAGTTTGATGGAAGCTCTGAGAGCCACTCAGAAATTGATGAAAGTGAGGAGGAGTGGAAGAAATGGCAATGCTGGGCCTACCATGTTATTAGAGTTTGCTATGATCTCAAACCTACATAGATGTGTGAAAAGTCTATGAGCAGTGAAGGCTCTGGATAGCACCTTCCTTTGCCCATGGCTTCCCATCCCCAAGTCTGCCAGACATGCATACATTGGATGTCATGTTTGAATAGCTACACACAGCTCCAAAATCATAATGACCATTCTATACAACACATGTCCTTAAAATCAGAGATAATAATGGGATGGGCAGCTCTAATTTGAACAACGAGGCTGCTATTTTTCAGTAGCAGTTCCATTTCATTTGTAATGTCCACTTCTGTCTTTAGACTATATAAATGTACAATGTAAGAGCAAGCCAGCTTCCCACTTTATAAGTATCAGCAAGTGCAGGTGCCATAAACTGCAATATTAATTTCATCTGAAACTAGCTCTGATCAAAAATGATCAAGAGCTGAACCCATTCTGCTGCAGTAGTTGACCAACATGGTTACTTGTTGCCTAATGCCTTTGGCATTACAAGCAGAACAGAAACACACAACACTCACAACAGTTCTTTATATAAGCATAGACTTCACACTATTTATGGAAATAAATAATAGTGGATATTAACCTTTAAATAAGGAATTAATGGACATTATCGTTTACGGTGTATATTAGTAAAGTACTTCCCTACCAGTCTCTTCATGGCACCCTTGACCTCCTTGTTCCTTAGGCTATAGATCAGTGGATTCAGCATGGGAATCACCACTGCATAAAACAAAGATACTATTTTGCCCCGTTCTGGGGACAGGCTAGAAGGACGCCTGATATACATGACGAAAACTGTCCCATAAAAGAGGGTAACCGCCATCAGGTGGAAGCCACATGTGGAGAAAGCTTTGTACCTACCCTCAACAGAGGGTATCCTCAGGATCGTAGAGAGAATGAAAATGTAGGAGATTAGAATAACAGCTAGGGAGCTGATGAGGTTGAAACTGGCAGAAAGTAACATTAGGGTCTGTTTGACATGGGTGTCAGAGCAGGACAGTTTCATGAGAGGTGGGTCAGCACAGTAAAAGTGGTTGATGACATGGGAGCCACAGAAGGTCAGGCGGAAGGTGAATATGGTCTGTATCATGGCATCTAGGAAAGCATATGCAGAGGGAACAGCCACCAGCCACATGCAAACCTTTGGTGTCATCTTTATGGTATATGTCAGTGGATTGCAGATAGCTGCATACCGATCATATGCCATGACGGCCAGGATGAAACATTCTGTGAGACCCAGAGCAATGAAGAGATAACACTGTATCACACATCCAGTAAAAGAAATGTATTTGTGGCCTGTAACTAAATTTGCCAACATCCGAGGTGTGACATTGGAGGAATAGCAAAAGTCTATAAAGGACAAGCTGCTGAGGAAGAAGTACATGGGTGTGTGGAGTTGGGAGTCCATCTTGATTACTGTGATTGTCCCCAGATTTCCCACAACAGTAATAATATAGACCAGCAGGAACAGAACAGAGAGTGGAAGCTGCAGTTTAGGATACTCTGCAAATCCCAAGAGAATAAATTCAGATCCTGATGTATTATTTCCTTTCACCATTCTGCTATGCATTTTGCCTTTTGAGATACAAGAATTGAAATGCAGGCAGTCTAAGTGCTTTTCCTGAAAGACAAAACAACCCAGTTTATGTTTCTTCCTTCCTTCGGGCAGACATTGGCACAATATACTTCCCTTGTAGGAGATATAATAATAATAATAATAATAATAATAATAATAATAATAATAATAATAATAATAATTTATTATTTGTACCCTGCCCATCTGGATGGGTTTCCCCAGCCCCAGAACATCATCATCATCAGTAAGTTTGTTGTTCAACTGAAGGCCATGACAATTGAGTAGAATATCTATGGAAGAATAAACATGGAAACATGCTGCTGAAGGCTAGCCTAGAACATACTGTGGAATTGGATTCTGCAGGATCTTTCCCAGTCTTTTCCCAGTCTACCCTTCAAGCCCATCTAGGCACAAACAAGCCCCAGATAATTCCCATTGAAAGTATAGAGGAAAGTAGGAATTCCGTGTGTAAGTTTATGCCATAATCACTGGGTCAGGTGCCATGTGCCTGACGTTTCAGAGGATGGTTCACTCTTTGAAGTGCTGCCAGATGACAGTCCTCAGTTTGAAGACATCTTCTGTTTGAAGGGCTGTGTGGTCCAAGTCCAGTTTTAAGATAAAGAGCCATAAGAAGAGATAGCAGAAGCCTTGAACTTGCTCATCAGCAATTAGCCCCTGGACTGTAGAATGAGCAGAAACAAAGGTCATCCAGTCACATACTTCCCCATTAGGGTGAGATATATTGCATTTCTCCTTAAATTATCATAATTCTTTCAACATTTGCACCTATACATGCAAATTAGGATGTGCTAATTACATGCCAACCCATGTCCTCTTTTTTGATGACAAATGAGTAGCTACCCTAATCACAGGATTATTTTGCCAGCATGGTCTTGCCATTCTGTAGATTGGAACAACCCCACCCCCATAGATACAGTGCTGTATGGGATTACAAATAATCATTGTTTCTGGGACAAATAATGAATACTTTTTACAGCCATGTTCAGCCTACCAGTTCAGGAAATGTTGGAGACATTTCCACCCAGAGTCCAGAGCAAGGGTGGATTTTGGTAATCTTTGGTAGTATGGCACCCTGAGTGAATCCAGAATTTGGGGCCCTGAAATGAATCTTCTCAATGATGGATCTTCTCAATTTTGTGCCCCCTGTGCAGGGAAACTGCCCTAAATCTGGCGCTGTCCAGAGCACTGACACTGGAGCTAGGCAGAAGAATAGTTTTATACTGTCATCCTTAGCTGTACGACATGTGACCACTAACATTTTCCTGAACTTCCTGACTAGCATGGATCCCCAAAGACATGACACAATCATTACTTTAGTGCAGCCTTGGAAGTCAATTAAGAATACTCTGAGAATTTCTTTCCCCCAGAGTTGCTAAGAACAGAAAAGCATATTTATGTTTGTGATTCCTGTGGGGTTTTGAGCGGGTGAAATCCATATTCTTTCTACAACTGTCATAGCCTGGTTGAAAAGAGGCATTTAATTATTTGTTTTCTTTATTTATTTACATTTATCTATAGGGTGCTCTTTGTTGAATGCTTTCAATTCCAGAGGGGGAAACAAAGTAATAAAAATAAGCAGAGAAAAGCAAAAAATACAAGGATCATATTGTAAGTTAAACAAGCAAAAATACAATGCAAATTAATATTTCCAATTTAACAAAACACAAGCCTCCAGGTTGGCAGGGCTACCAGATAGTGATGTGGAGATGGATTTGCTGCCCCGCCATCTCTCTTCTCCTTACTTGCTGACACAGACAGCATTCAGGTTCTTCCAGGGTCTTGGGAGGAGGGTCTGTGGCGTCTCTCCTTAAACAGGGAACAAACACAGTTTCTTCACGGTATGGAGATAGAAGCATAATTGTTAGCTTATAAACCAGCTCCTCCCCAAACTGAATGAATGAATGAATGAATGAATCGATCAATCAATCAATCAATCAATCAATTAATTTTTTATGGTCACAGACCAGAAATTCCTCCCTAAACTGCCCCAAACTGTGTGGTACACACCCGTCCTGCCTTTGTACAGTGTGAACTTTGCTAGATGCTTGTTGAAGGGACTGAGTAGAAGTTCTTGGTAGAGCACCTAATTACCCTGGAATTTGGCCTCTTTTTCACCTACTTTACTCTCCTGGGAGTTCCTTGTTTGGAGTGGAGTTCCTTATTTGGTTTAATCTGGCCCTTAGTCTGGGCAGCAAAGTGGAATTAAGATCTGTTGAGTAAATTCCTGAGGTATTATGCAAGGCATTATTGTTAAATGCACTCCTTGGTCAGCCTCCATTGCAATTGCTTTGTGGCTTATTGCGGGTGTCATGTAGCATATGTACTAGGGAGAACGTCAAACCAGTGGGCTGTGATGCATTGTTTGGCTCAAAAACCCAAGGCCCTGGTAGCAAGGAGGAAGTGTTACTTCAATATTTGCTGTGGGGGTCATAGGTTGTACCTTGCCTAGGAGCAAGAAGGGATATGATCTCTCCATCAGTGAGGAACTTTCCTGCTTGGATTATTTGATTTGTCTGATCAGTTCAATTTTCTATTTGGTTATTGCAGATCCTCATTGTTATTTTCATATTTTAATAAATATAACATTCTCCCACTTTAGTATTGTGCCCTGAGTCTTCTTTGGGGGTATAATGGCAATAGGAGCATTTTTGGAACAGAAGATGTGGAATGGGAGACACAGGACAGAGAAGCAGAAACTCACCTTTGAGCTCTAGAAACTCATTTGTATTGTAAATGTCTCTGGTGATCTGAAATGAAACGCTGCCCTGAAGGATGAAAGCTGTCTGCCTCCAGCTATGTTCTATTTGCATATTTCCACACATACTTTTTTAAAAAAAATATTAATTTTTTACAAAAAGCCGTAAGTTTTCAGTGGTCTTATCTCCCAAACTCAGGTAAGCGCTTCCACTTGGAATCTTTAACCATCTGAGGAAGGAGGGAGCATATAACAATAAATACCATCTCTACTTTATTTGTTTATTATTAGCAAGCTTAGGAAGAATGTAGGCTCATGTTCACCTTAACTTTCTATCTCCTAGTTGTGCAGTACTGCAGTTACGGTTAACATTATGGTCCATAGCTGTAGCACCCTGCTTGTGGTTAACGCTTAGCTGGAATGAAATATTCAACGCAGCAATAGAGAAATTAAAATAATAATTTATTTGTCAGACAAATAAATAAGAGGCACAGTGGTATATGGTTACCAAGCTCTGGCCTGGCCTCCTGCCATTATGGCCAGCACTTATATTCCCTCAGCTCAGCCCCCTTGCTCCTCCTTTGGCTGCCTCTGTCCAATCAGCCTGGTTAAAATTCCTATTGGCTGTTTGCTAGAACCAATCATAAAAGATACACCCATTTCCTATTACCTTTTATGGGAGACAAAGAGCTATATTTCCTTCTATTTATAATTGGCAAATAAGTAGTCATATATCTTACATTTACCTCGACCAGGCACCTTAATTACCAGATAACCTTTTGCCCTAGACTAGGCGCCTTAACTAACATTTCATCTTTTGCCCTATTGCCCTATTCACTCCAAAACAGATGATGGCTAATTTTATCTGAACAGATCTTTTTGTTCACCTTCCCACACATTATCAATGAAAGATCTCCTTCTTTGGAGGTCATCAAGCAGAGACTGACAACCATATGTCAGGAGTGCTCTGATGGTGTTTTTTCTTGCTTGGCAGGGGTCTGGACTCGATGGCCCTTGTGGTCTCTTCCAACTCTTCTATGATTCTATGATTCTATGATTTCTTACTTTCTAAATCCTTTGCATAATTACATTTAAGCCAATATTTCATAACATAGTTTTTTTAGAAGAAAGGGAACTTAGTAAAAGCTAAGCTAAATTCTAAGTTTTCTCTAAATTCTCTGAAGCTTCAAAGCAGCTTCAGAGAGAAGCCTCTTCCCTATCCAGCTGCTGTTTGTATTAGCTCTTGCCCTTTTAACCTTGGGAAGATGTGGCTCAAGTTTAATGGGAGGCACAATAATTATTACTATTTGTGTTTTTGCAACCTTGATTGTATTCTATAATTTGTATGGTCAGTGTGACCTTTTGTTCCCAGCCTGTAATTTCCTTTTACAACCCTGAGACACTGCTATAGATCAGGGGGGCCCTTGATCAAGAAGATAAACAGCTGCCAGAGTATGGTTTCTGCCTGGCATGAGAGATACAAACATTTACAAATATATATTTCTTTAAGGTCATTTTTAGAATACAGGAATCTGATCAAAATATAAGCCTTGATTAAAAATGCAGGCTATGATCAGATGCCTCATAGCCACTCAGATATCATTTGTACCATTTGGTTATTTGATGTACGTTCCTAGGGATATGGCACAAGACTCCACTTCTGGCTCCTCATCCACAATTCAGAACAAATCTACACATTATGTGCTACAGGGGTTGCCAGCCCTTTTGAACCAATGGGTACATTTCAAATGTTGAGAGTGCTGGAGGCACCGGTCAATAAACAACTGTTATGGCATAAGACAAAATGGCTGCCATGGGGAGTGTAGCCAGAAAAAGCAAAAGAGATATGGCTACCCCCAACAAAGTTATGCTTATTATGGAAAATCAGCTACTGCATGTTGTGTTGGTTTTGATTCTGGAAATCACACAATATTGGTTTTACACACACACACAAACACACACACACACACACACACACACACACTGATCCCGTTGCTGTCTAATGGCAACAGGGGACATTCTTCAGTAGGAAAAAATATATATACAATGTAGCCACACCCACTCACTGTACATTTTGTCCTATAACTTTCATTTTTGGAGGGTTACAGGGTTGCTTTTTCAAGAAATGAAGTATGAAAGCTCAGAGACAGCAGTGAAACCCTTCAAAAGCATCATGGCTCCTGCACATTCCAGGATGGCAATCTCTGATCTTCTGATTCATATTAGTTCAAAAGGTCATACCACTATAATCTAATTAAACAGGAAAGGGGGCACATTTTCATTGTCAACAACAGCTCCCAGGAATCCGATGGAGAGCAGTAATTTTACTCTCAGGGCTCTAGAGGACAACAAGTAGAGCAGAAGAGCCATTTCAGAGACAATCTCCCTGGGCTCATAGATGAATATAAAGCCTTCTGCTTCATTCAGCCGCCGGTGCTCTTGGGAGTCTGTGGGATTGCCTATTTCCTCATTGAGGTAGGTTTTACCAGCATCCATTGCCTATATTTGGGTGTGGGACATCTTATATCAGTTGAGGCATTCAACCTAACATCCATTGGGCTCTATTTCTATAGCATAGTGTGTTGAGAAAGACTGCCACTGTGCAGTGGTCTTATCTGTTTCTGAATTAGCTGCAGCTAGATGTGTCCAACAACAGCAAGATTTAGTTTGGACCCCAATTCAGAACTGTGGGAAAACAACAGACCTCAGTCTGAAGTAGTTGGCGAATCAGTCAGAAAAAATATACCTTTTAATTATTATTTTAGGGTAGGAATGGATGAGATTTGCAGGCAAAGTCATCTGCTAAAGAGGGCACAGAACCTGTCAAATTTTAGAATAGCTGTTGTGGTTTTCCCTGTAGCTTTACAGTTTGGAGGTTGGTAAAAAATAATCAACCACACCTGGGGTTTTATGAGTAGTTGGTCTGAAAATTACAAACATGTCTAATCTTTTTTTGTGAACCGTCCTGAGACCTCTGTGTATAGGGCAGTATATAAATTCAATAAACGAATGAATGAATGAATGAATGAATCTCCCACTGAAACGGCCTTTGAAATCCTCAAAGGCAGTCATTGTCCTGAATCTCTTGCCAATCACTTTCATTGGATGACCCTGAGTGCTAGCATTATTATTTACACAACAACATTAGGAACTTGTCTCTGTTCACCATCTCCACAGTATGCATATTTTTATTAACTTTAACCACACCACTCTTCTCTGTTTTCTATGAGGTTCGAACACCTTACTTTTTAAAGGAAAGGTTTGCTAATCCCGTGATCATTTTACTGGCATTTTCTGCACCTTTTCCAGATCGACAATACCCCTTTTGATACTGTGTGGCCAGAGCAGTAGATAGTATTCCAAATGCAGCTACCATTCTAAATTCTTTCTACCATGATCACAAGACGCCATGTCATCATCATAATCAGCAGACCCTTTCCTGTATATGTCAGTTGTTGATATTTTGCCCCATTGTGTGAATCACTTTACATTTGCTTTCATTCGATCTTGTTTTCATTTCTCCCCTTTCATCTAATTTGGAGCTATTGACAAGCTGTTTGATTTTAGGTTGAAAGTAGTTTTTCTGACTCTGGAATATTGAGTGGAGTGCTATGGTTGTGTATGCTTTCAGGCTCTTTTTTGAAATTCACACACTTTTTTGTCACATTCTAAATGCATCTGTTTGGCAGGCGTGGGAAAGAAAATACTGAACTAGATGGTGCTTTTTGTGTTCTTATTCTCTGTGTAGTCTCCTCCCTCATATAATACTAACCTTTTTCAAATTTATAAGTTTGTGCATGTGTGCATTTTAACTATGTTTCTATTATTCATTCCCTTTTCATTCAGGTAGCACAAAGTCTATTATGAAACAAAATATGTTGTCTTCAAGCTAGTTCTGTTGTGTGTTAAAACAATGGAGATAAAAAGGACCCCAAGATCCTCCCTTGAATCACACACAAAAACAGTAGAGGTTTGAGACCACATAATAAAACTAGGGAAGAATATTTCTTCACCAGCACATCAAATAATAAGTCTGATTTCACATTCTTTGCATGTATGTTCCTTTCATTTTCAGAAGACGTTATAAATGTGTAGATGGCTGAAAGAAATAACACAATTGTATTTGACTTCATTCTTTTGGGTGTCACAAATCGTAGAGAGCTGCAGCTTCCTCTCTTCATGCTGTTTTCAGTCGTTTACATTATCACCCTTCTGGGGAATCTGGGGATGATCACATTAATCAGGATGGATTCCCAACTCCACACTCCCATGTACTTCTTCCTCAGCAGCCTGTCCTTTGTAGACCTCTGCTATTCCTCCAATGTCACACCTCGGATGCTGGCCAATTTTGTAGCAGACTATAAAGTCATTTCCTTTACTGGATGTCTGATACAGTGTTATCTCTTCATTGCACTGGTGCTTATGGAGTCCTTCATCCTGGCTGTCATGGCATATGATAGGTATGTTGCCATCTGCAATCCACTGACATATACCACAAAGATGTCCCGGAAGGTTTGCATGTGGCTGGTGGCAATTCCCTCTGCATATGCTTTCCTAGATGCCATGATACAGACCATATTCACTTTCCACTTGACCTTCTGTGGCTCCCATGTCATCAACCACTTTTACTGTGCTGATCCACCTCTCATGAAACTGTCCTGCTCTGACACCCATGTCAAATTGACCCTGATGTTACTTTCTGCCAGTTTCAACCTCATCAGCTCCCTAGCTGTTATTCTGACGTCCTACACCTTCATCCTCTTCACTATTCTGAAAATTCGCAATACCGGAGCGAGGTACAAAGCTTTCTCCACATGTGGCTCCCACCTGACAGCTGTCACCCTTTTCTATGGGACACTCTTTGTCATGTACATCAGACGTCCTTCTAGCGTGTCCCTAGAACAGGGCAAAATAGTCTCTGTGTTCTATGCCGTGGTGATCCCTATGCTGAATCCGTTGATCTACAGCCTAAGGAACAAGGAAGTGAAGGGTGCCCTGAAGAGATTATTGCAGAGGAAAGTGTTATTGCATTAAATGTCTATTCATTCACTAGTTATGAAATGAAATGATCCATGAGGAAGATGTGTCCACCATATGGTGAAGAAGAGGGAATATGAAATTTTACAGCTTATGGTGTTTAATATGTGGTAGATGAGTTCTTGCAACTTGCTGTCTGGTTTTTTCCTTCCCTCCCCACTTTTCCAATTCAGTTTTGGTTTTTTGTTTCCATTTCCATAAAATATTGACAGTATGGCCCAAATACGACATAGTATCTCTCACTCATCTTCAGCATCTAATTTTCAGATCCACCAGTTCTTCAAAATTGAAACAGGGTGTTTGGGTGGACATATTGCTTACACACTGCAATGGCACCTAATGGGTAGGTGAGATGCTCTTTGCAGCCTCTTCCGAAACTTCTGACTTACATTTTCACCCTCAAATTGTGAATCTCCTGGGAAAAAAGAGAAACTTGGAGTCAGCACCAGGTATGGAATCCTTCTTACATCTGCAAAGAAACACCGAAGCCCAAACCTAGCCTGGTGTCTTTTTCTCCATGAGCCCCCAACTTCACGAGACCATCAACTACAATGAAGAAATGAGTATCTTTATCCTATTGGTGTTACCTCTCATTTTGGTTGTATATATACTATTCTTTATTTGGCTCTCCAAGAAATTAAACTTGTGGTGTTAATGTGAGGTGGTATTAATGTTACTATTGGTTTATTGGATTTTACAATGAAAAGAATGCTCCTTATATTCATGTGGATGTAGTGTTTCCCTCTGCCTCATACACAAACCATTTGAAAGCCAGAAAACCATTTGTTTGCACCACAAGTTCCTTAGTCTTTCTGAGGATGCTTGCTTAGGCATGATAGGGTCTGGAGGGGGAGGGAATAGTTGGGGTGGGGAGTTTTGGGGATGTGGAATTTGTTATAGAATACACACATTAGATTTTAGTGATTGCCCTGGGCCTGTGTATCATTATGGGATTCCTCTTTTGTCATGGCTGATGTCTATAGTGTTTCACTGAAGGTACAAGGCTTAGATGATGTAATCAAGCAATGGAGGAACTCTGAGTACATTAGGAGGCAGAAGCCCTTTATTGTTTCTTTCTGCAGGAGACACATGATGCAGCTACAAGCAGTAGCCTCTTATCCTACTCATACCTTAGCAAACATTATATGGCTCCAGGTAATAAGCAGTCCAGGGGTGTTGTGAAAACCATGTCCTAATCTCATGTTTCCCAGTTAGCTAAGTACTGTGGACCCCGTATTTTTCAAAAGCCAAGCCACAGACCCCTACTTTTGAAAATTGTGATATCTTTATGGTAGTTTTTGTTATGTGAATGGTGCCACGGACCCCCTGGGTGGGTTACATGGACCCCCTGGGTCTGCAGACTACCAGTTGGGAACCACTGTCCAAATCTTGTAATTTTCAGGACCTACGGGGAAGGGTTCCGTGTGTGGCTGGAATGCTAGGTACCCTCACTCTTATTTGCATTGGTTTAAACACTGGTCCTGTTTTATGAACACAATGGAAATCATTTGTTAGGCAATTGTTTGCATAGCAAGTCAATGATTTTCACTGATTCCTACTGGAAAAATTCTAATGCACTCTTGAGTATGCAATCCGTAGTGCATATAGTGAGGAATGGATACTAATTCATTTTGTTCAGAAAAGTGAATTTTCACATAGCAAGCATTTGTAAAATGGAACCTGAGTGTTACCTTCAAAACTCCCACCCACACCACTCACACATGAAAACAAAGACCACCACAGCCAACCACAAATGAACAACCACACCCTAGGCCAACCCCAACCTCTCTCACCACCAAAGGAACACAAGTGAACAACAAAGAACCTGCACAAGCAACGCTGACACCAAACCCTACATATAGTAAGTAAAATAGTAACACCGTCACCTGACCCCACCCCCACCCATCTCCCCCCTCCACCTCTTTCCCCCTTTTCTTCCCAATGTCTCAACAAATGAAACTGATTTGTAAAAATGTTACATGGGGAAAAAAATATGAGACAGACATTGCAAACACTTTTGTAAAACAAGAAAATCTTTAATAAAAAAAATAAAACTATTTTTGCAGGCAATTTGAATGCTATCTGTAGTAAGCATTTGGATAGACTTCCCAATGTGTCTCTTGGCAGCTATTCTGGAAATAAATGTATATTCCCACTCTTAAACAGATACAATCTAAAAAATGCATGGTGTCAGATAAATCAGAGAGCAAGCTATCACACATATTTATCTCTGAAATTTCATTCTTATTCAGGAATGAATTTTCTTTTTAATCTCTTGTCTCCCTAATTTTGATTTTATTGAACATAGAACCCATGACTCTATCTGATCACCCCCCTACTAAGGCCTCTTTACAAATACAGGGCCCCATTATCCCTGACTCGATATGGTGGTTGCATACATTCCTGCTGTACCACAAGATATTGCAGAGGCAATCCAAATGGTTATAACAAATTACTTTGTTGGCAATGCCTCTCCCAATGTCGAACCTCATATTCTCTGGGGTGCAATGAAGGCTACAGTACTTGGCATATGCATTGAAGAAATGACTGGACCAACATCAACAAAAGGAATTCCTCTAACAAAAATGCCAATCAAGTCAGATATACAAGACCATGAATTAAAACATAAAAGGACAGGTCCCAACTGAATTTATGTCAACCTAATCACTAAAAGGATTCTACATCCTGTGTCCATTGAACATATTCTTTCCTGGGCTACATTTGTGTCCCTTCTTCCCCTGATTTTTGTTTTTGTTTTTTGTACTTCTGCAAATCATGGAGTTACCCCAAGGCTACCAATAATTCTCTCTTGGGCATGGATGATTCCTTTTAGCCACATAAGGGTTGATAATCTCAGAATGAGTTCACAGTTAATATAAATGATTACACTAGCTCTTATTTTAAATACTGGATTTCTCTTCTGCAATTATTCCTGGTATTATTACCAAACTTTCACATTTCATTCCTTTTCCATGAGTGATGAACTGAAATAATGACATCGTCAATGGTAAAAGAGAACAGGAAGTCTAATATCTTCAGCCAAAAAATTAACTACTAAATTATACTAGATCAATAGATGCAATAGTCTAATTAAACAGGAAAAAGCATGGACACATGTTCATTGTCAACAGCAGCCACTAAGTATCCTATGGAGTGCAGTAATTTTACTCTCGAGGTTCTAGAAAACAACAAGAGAAACAGAGGAGATTCTGTCCCTTGACTCACAGATGACTATAAAATTTTCTGTTTCATGCAGCTGTCAGTGCTATCAGGAATCTGTGGGACTGTCTCTTCTCTCATTGAGGTAGGTTTTACCAGCATCCATTAACTATATTCAGGTGTGATACGTCTAATATCTATCCAGGCATTTAGCCAAATGTGCCTTTGGCTCTGCAAATTTTATTTCTATAGCATGGTATGTTGACTAAGACTGCAGTTGTGCACTGGTCACATTCATTTCCAAATCACTTGCAACTAGATGTGTATCCACCAATGATAAGATTCATTCCTCTCCCATTCAACACTTTGAGAAAACAGATTGCCTCAGTGTGAAGTGCTTTGCAGGCTTGCCAATTCATTCAGAAGCATTTATGCCTTTTTATTTTGGGCTAGAAATGGGCGCAATCTGCTGGCAAAGTCGCTCCTTATGAGGGCATGGAAACTGGCAAATTTCAAAATGGTTGCCATGGTTTTCCTGCAGCTTTATCTGCTGACAAGGTCGCACTCCTGTCAGCACTTGTGCTCCAGCAACTGCAGCTTCTGGATTAGGCACAAGAGAAGCCCCACACAGAGTTCAGTAACCCAATGCATGAACTACTGTGGCAAGGCTTTCCTGGTCCAGGGATGGTCATAGCTGTTGAAACAGTTGCAGTTGGTAAAAGGAACTGAGCACCCCCAAACGACAAACCTGCTCCTTCAGGGGGAGTACGAACCCATCCAGGGTAGGCAACTGAACAATTTGTCAGACAGAAGAAGAAGCAGAAGAAGAAAAAGAAGACGACGAAGAAGAAGAAGAGTTTGGATTTGATATCCCGCTTTATCACTACCCAAAGGAGTCTCAAAGCAGCTAACATTCTCCTTTCCCTTCCTCCCCAACAAACACTCTGTGAGGTGAGTGAGGCTGAGAGACTTCAGAGAAGTGTGACTAGCCCAAGGTCACCCAGCAGCTGCATGTGGAGGAGCGGGGACGCGAACCTGGTTCACCAGATTACGAGCCCACTGCTCTTAACCACTACACCACACTGCCTCATTCACAGTGCCTCTGTCTTGCCAGGATTCAAGATCAGTTCGTTTTTCCTTATCCATTTCACCACTGTATCCAGGCAATGGCCGGGACTGGACAGCTTCTCCTGATTCTAATGTTATGGAGAAACAGAGGTGAGTGTCAGCAGCATACTGATGGCCCTCATCCTGAAACATTGAATGACTGCTCCCACTGGCTACGTGTAGATATTGATAGTACTGGGGATAACAGAGCAGAACCCCATAACATAGCTGCCAGGGGACTGAAAAGCACTCTCCCAATGCTACTCTCTGGACTCAGTCCTGAAAGTAGGATTGGAACCAGTGTACAGTAATAGAGTGTCCCCAATTCCCATTCCCCAGAGTTGGTCCAGGAGGATGCCATGGTCGATAGTATGAAAAGTCAACAAGAGATTAAGAAGTAGGAGCAAGGTCGCAGTCTCCCTGTTCCCCTCTCTGCACAGGTCATCCGTCAGGGTGACCAACAAAGTACTTCTTATGTTCTTATTCTCTCCTTTCCAAAGTGTATCAGCTTGTTTATGTGCATGTGTGAAAATACATTCTGTCTTTCTGTCTTGCATTCCCTGAGATTTTGATAGCACCAGTTCTATTAGAAAACAAAATGTGTTGTCTTCAAGCTAGTTTTATTGTGTGTTAAAAGGTGGGGGCATTAAAAAATAGGACCTCAAGTTCCTTCCCCAATTTACACACAATCATAGAAGAGGTTTGAGACAACAGAATAAAACCAGAGAAGAGTATTGTTTCATCAGTACATCCAATAATGAGTCTGCATTCACTTTGTGTGTATGTTCTTTTTTCTTCTCAGAAGACATCATACATGTGTAGATGGCTGATAGTAATCAGACAATGATGTATGACTTCATTCTTTTGGGGTTCACCAATCGTAGAGAACTGAAGTTTCCATTCTTCATGCTGTTTTTATTTGTTTATATTATGACCCTGCTGTTGAATCTGGGAATGATCACATTAATCAGGATGGATTCGCAACTCCACACTCCCATGTACTTCTTTCTCAGCAGCTTATCCTTTGTGGACATTTGTTATTCCTCCAATGTCACACCTCGGATGTTGGCAAATTTAGTAGCAGACTACCAAGTCATTTCCCTCACTGGATGTGTGATACAGTGTGACCTGTTCATTGCACTGAATCTCACTGAATCCTTCATCCTGGCCGTCATGGCATATGATAGGTATGTTGCCATCTGCAATCCACTGACATATACCACAAAGATGTCCTGGAAGGTTTGCGCGTGGCTGGTGGCAGTTCCCTCTGCATATGCTTTCCTAGATGCCACAATACAGACCATATTCACCTTCCGCCTGACCTTCTGTGGCTCCCATGTCATCAACCACTTTTACTGTGCTGACCCACCTCTCATGAAACTGTCCTGCTCTGACACCCATGTCAAACTGACCCTGATGTTACTTTCTGCCAGTTTTAACCTCATCAGCTCCCTCGTTGTTATTCTAATCTCCTACGTTTTCATTCTCTTCACTATCCTGAAAATTAAAAATGCTGGGGCGAGATACAAAGCTTTCTCTACATGTGGCTTCCACCTGACAGTTGTCACTCTCTATTATGGGACACTCTTTGTCATGTACATCAGGCGTCCTTCTAGCGTGTCCCTAGAACAGGGGAAAATAGTTTCTGTGTTCTATGTGGTGGTGATTCCCATGCTGAATCCGTTGATCTACAGCCTAAGGAACAAGGAGGTCAAAGGTGCCCTGAAGAGATTAATGCAGAGGAAAGTATTATTACATTAGATGTCTATTCATTCACTTGCTATGAACAAAAAAATGAAGAAATAAGGAGGTTGTCTCCACAGTATGTCCAAGTAGAAGGGAAATTAAATTTTAAAGCTTATGAATGTGTGAAGTTTATTATATGCTAGATGCATTATTATTGCTGTTTGGTTTCTTCGGTCCTTTACAAAATTTCTGATTCCCATTTAGTTATTGGTTTTTATCTCCAGAAGATACTGACAATATGACCAAAGTTTAGCTTAGTACCTCAAAATCCTAAGGAATCACCAGCATTTAATTCTCAAATTCACTAGTTCTTTGGTTTATCCTTCTTGGGAATTTTCAGTTTTCTTCTCAGGTTTTCTTCTCTATCAGTTGTGGAGCCATCAGGATGCAGCACTGTACTCAACATTTATTACAACTTTGAGATAAATGTATTGTTATTGTTTTGGTGATATTAGTTGGTCCTTCTCAGACCTGCCATTCTTTGTGAGGTTAGAATCTACAAGAGGAAACCTGGTGAATCAGTCAAACTAGTTACTTTTTTAAGGTAATGGCCTTGGCTGGCCTTGTTAGCATTGCAAAATTTTTGCTAAGAAAAGATATGTTGCCATAGTGACAAATGAAGATGTGTCCAGGAGCATTTAGACTTTCCCCTTCTCACCTGGCTGGATGCCATCCAATCCAAGGAAGGAGCATAGTAGGCTAGGGGAATTAATGTTGGTTGGTGAAGCTGTAGACACTGAGGCTTGCCTTGCTCTGTGCTGGACCCAAAGTTATGGCTTCCTGGGAACCTAATGGGGAGGCAAAATCTTTCTACCAGCTCCATCTGGTACGTAGGCTGAGATCCTACCTGCCCACAGATTGTCTCGCCAGAGTGGTGCATGCTCTAGTTATCTCTCGCTTGGACTACTGCAATGCGCTCCATGTGGGGCTACCTTTGAAGGTGACCCGGAAACTACAACTAATCCAGAATGCGGCAGCTAGACTGGTGACTGGGAGTGGCCACCGAGACCATATAACACCGGTCCTGAAAGACCTACATTGGCTCCCGGTACGTTTCCGAGTACAATTCAAAGTCTTGGTGGTGACCTTTAAAGCCCTAAATGGCTTCGGCCCAGTATACCTGAAGGAGCGTCTCCACCTCTATCGTTCAGCCCGGACACTGAGGTCCAGCGTCGAGGGCCTTCTGGTGGTTCCCTCACTGCAAGAAGCCAAGTTACAGGGAACCAGTACTACTACCTTCTTGGTAGTAGCACCCACCCTTTGGAATGCCCTACCATCAGATGTCAAGGAAATAAACAACTATCTGAGTTTTAGAAGACATCTGAAGGCAGCCCTGTTTAGGGAAGTTTTTAATGTTTGATGTTTTATTCTGTTTTTAATATTCTGTTGGGAGCCACCCAGAGTGGCTGGGGAAACCCAGCCAGATGGGCAGGGTATAAATAAATTTATTATTCTTATTCTTATTCTTATTCTTATTCTTATTCTTATTCTTATTATTAGCTTTGAACCTTTCCATCCTATGCTCAGGTTATACACATGTGTAAATAAAACCATATATCCTAAATATGCTACAGTCTCTACTAACTTTCTTTCCAGGGAAATTGAGCTCTCTACTGCAACTGTATTTAATATCTCCTCTAGTCTCTTAAAGTTATTATTTTACATTTTCATGACTCCCCTTTTTATTTCCCAAATTTTAATCCATTTGACATAACTGAAAAGCAGCTGGTTACTTTAGATGTCAAATTCCTGATGGAGAGAAATGCCTCATTACAATAAGGATGATCTGTACATGAAAACAGAATCTTCACACAGATTGCCTTTTAGAATTGGATCCTGCGTATGCAAAGAGCACCACGTGGCTAATAAAATCCCACATCCTACATTCAAAGATAAAAGCATCACTTGAAGATGGAAATCTCCAGAAAAATCTCTAGGAAATGGGAAATGCATTTTCATAGTGTACACTTCCTTGGATTATCTCTTGCTGGCAGTGGACTAACCAGAAAGAGATTACAGAAACCCTTAAGGTGGACTTTTGCAAAGATAAAACAAGTCAGGCACAAAGCTTTCCAGAACACAATACTAAGGACAACCTCCCCAAGCTTTCTGAAGATTTCCATCTTGATATACAGTGGTACCTCGGCTTAAGAACTTAATTTGTTCTGGAGGTCTGTTCTTAACCTGAAACTGTTCTTAACCTGAAGCACCACTTTAGCTAATGGGGCCTCCTGCTGCCACTGTGCCGCCTCTGCACGATTTCTGTTCTCATCCTGAAGCAAAGTTCTTAACCCAAGTTACTATTTCTGGGTTAGCGGAGTCTGTAACCTGAAGCGTATGTAACATGAAGTGTATGCAACCCGAGGTACCACTGTAGTTCATGATAGGATGTTGTAGAAATAATTCTATAAACAAATAAATGGATTTTTAAATGGAAATGCTACATATGTTATGTCTGGTCACATGATTTATTTTTGCAACCAGTAAACCTATTGTTGCTTCAGATTTTACTGGGGTCAGCTGCTCATCGTGAACTCCTATAAATTATTAAGGAAGAGCTTCCAGAATGAAAGAAGGATATCAAGGAATGCCTAAGAAAAGGGAGGGAAATTGTGGAAACTGAATTACGTTTCTGAATGAATACTATTATTGGAGACGTGTGGCTTTTGCCTCTATGTTACTGAGACCTTCAGCTCCAGATGATAGTTTATCAGCCTAAGACTGGGCTCAAGTTGGCAATAACTGAATTATTTATATGGCTTGAGTCCTTGGTCTAAGGCATTTAATCGAGCAGGAGCAGATTCAACCAAAAATGTGGTGATTTAGAATTGATTAATCTTTTTAAAATAATATACTTTTCAAAAATAAATACATTGCCAAAAGAGACCCACAAACTAAATAACTGTAGGATTTGACAGAGTACCAGCTATGCCATTGCCATGAGAGATACACTGATGGTACACTGATGAATTCACCAGTGGAGTCAATATAGCTCCACTGTATATATTTATATATTTTGTGGTTTTATATTCTGATTTTGTTATGTGAACTGCCCTGAGACCTTTGGGTATAGGGTGGTATATAAATTCAATAAAATAAATAAATAAATCTGTACACTGCCCTTTATCCAAAGATCACAGAGTGGTTCAAAACATAAAAATACAAAGTGGGAACACAAAATACATAATAATAATAATAATAATAATAATAATAATAATAAAAAAAAAAAACCCAAACCAATAACCCCACTTCTAAAAGCACATTTAAAAGGTCACAGGATGTTAATCAGCCAAAGGTCTGGTTGTAGAGGAATGTTTTCGCTTGTCACCTAAAGATATGTAATGAAGATGCCAGGCGGGCCTCCCTGGGGAGAGCATGCCACAAAAGGGAGCCACTGAAGAAAAGGCCTGTTCTTGTGTTGCCATCCTCTGGACCTCTCTGGAAACGACCATCCAAGTAGTACCAGAACCACTGCAAAATGGTGCTACCCACCCCTAACTCGGACATCTGCTCCAGAAGTATACCATGGTCAAAGGTATTGAAAGCCACTGAGAGGTGAAGGACAACTGACAGGGACACAATTCCCCTGTCTCTCTCCTGACAGAAGTCATAATCCAGGGCAACCAAAGCAGTTTCTGTGTCAGAACTGGGCCTAAACCCTTATTGAAATGGATTTCATTTCAAAAGAAATGATTGAAATGTATTAAAATGTACACTTTAAGATAAAATATATTTAGAGGCACACATTTGACTGAACATTTTCTTGCAGATTTTCGAGAAGAAATATATTAGCAAATTAATGGGGAAAGGGAATTAAATGACATTTTGAGTGAGCACATGTGGAAGTGACATGGACCAGAAAGAGATTGATTTATCTATCCATCCTTACATTGAGGCTTTTCCGTCTTATCTCCTGTGTTGCTTTCTAGCATCACCTCCATTTGGCCACTCCAAGCATACACACAACACATTCCATTCTTGGCTTGAATAAAATACATTAGGAAGAATGTCCTAAATATCCATCAGCAGACAACAACAATTCTCTCTGTTGTTCTCTTCAGAGCATCTTTCACCTCCTTGTTTCTCAGGCTATAGATCAGAGGATTGAGCATAGGAATCACCAGTGTGTAGAAAACGGAAGCTATTTTATCCGTTGCTAGAGAGTGGTTTGTACTAGGTTGCAAATACATAAAGATCAGAGTGCCATAGAAGATGGTGACAGCAGTCAAGTGAGAAGCACACGTGGAGAAGGCTTTGAGTCGTCCCTGAGCAGAGCTGATTCTCAGAATGGCTGAGAGGATAAACGTATAAGAGATGAGAACAATGAGAAGGGAGCACAGCATATCAAAACCAGCAAAAGCATAGATCAGTATCTGCTTGGTGCTGGTGTCAGAGCAAGAAAGGGCTAACAGTGGAAGGTCATCGCAGTAGAAATGGTTGATCACATTAGCAGAGCAGAAGGACAAACGAAATGTAACTATGGTGTGGAACAAGGCAACACAGAAGCTGTATGCATAAGGGCCAGCTGCCAGCTGGATGCAGACTCTCTGGGACATGATGATCTGATAAAGC
This sequence comes from Podarcis raffonei, assembly GCF_027172205.1. Classification (NCBI taxonomy): domain Eukaryota; kingdom Metazoa; phylum Chordata; class Lepidosauria; order Squamata; family Lacertidae; genus Podarcis; species Podarcis raffonei. The sequence continues at coordinate 82,574,546 of NC_070602.1, forward strand.
AGTGGATTGCAGATGGCCACGTAACGGTCATATGCCATCACCGCCAGGAGAAAGCACTCTGTGATCATGAAAGTAAGGAAGCAGCCCAACTGTGCTGCGCATGCATAGTACGAGATGGTTTTCTTAGCTGCTAAGAAGTTTGCCAGCATCTTAGGGGCAATGACAGAGGAATAGCAGAGGTCAACAAAAGCCAAGTGGCTGAGGAAGAAGTACATGGGGTTATGGAGGTGGCTATCAGTCTGGATTAGAAGGATAATCCCAAGATTCCCCATCACAGTGATAACGTAGATCAGGAGGAAGATGACAAAAAGGGGGACTTGTAGGTCCGAGCGGTCGGTGAGTCCAAACAGAATGAACTCCTTCACTGTGGTCACGGTGTGATTGGCATCTGCCATTTATTCCGCATCAGATCATCTGGTTAAACAGGGCATGATTAAATTAGGGGAGAATTTCACTTATCTCTGACAGGCAGAAAACATACAGTAGTGTTATCTCAGCATATGTGGATGATAAATTTTTCTTGTGGGTACTTTTTAAAAATACTGTCTTGTTTCTGTAGGTGTTCCGTTTTCAGTTCTGATGTGGTAAACATTATCATGCAATCACAATGTCACCACCAGCTGAAATCATTGTTTGAGAAGTGTTATGTGTTTCTGATCTGCATAACCACCACCACCTCAACCCTAAGAGTTTGCCTGGGTTCAGAAAGCATTTCTTGACCTTCTTACCAGATAAACCCTATGACTGAACACGGGTAGCTTAAACTCTGTCTCCTTATAGGGTTTTTTGTCATTTTGAAGTCAGGAAGGCAATAGAAATGCTGCCCGTTTTGATACATTTCTGTATTTCCTCCTTAGAATAAGGTGTGCAATATATCCATTGTACACAGCAGGGAAATATTCAAACGTAAATACACCATACAGCAAAAGTGATCAGGGTGGAGGAGTAGTGGCACTTGCCTAACCTTCTGTGACTGGTGTGGATTACTGGGAGAGGTGAGGTGGTGGGGAGATTGGTGTGGTGCAAACACAGCTATGAAGCCAATCTGGTACTCCTGTTGGTGGATTTATATCTTGCCAACCTCTCCTTCCCAGTAAGCTATACTGATGTCAGTGATGAGAGGTCATGTAAGCGCCACCCCTCCTCCCCATCAACCATCATGGTCATACAGGTACACTGAAGAGACTAAATTGGTTGCAGCAACCTTTTGAGTGCACAGGTGACAAAATTGGACGTGCTGCTACATAAAGTGTGAAATGGTTCCTTAGCAGCACCTTATTCTTGCCAGCAGGGCAGCTTTTTCAAACTGCCTTTCCAACAAAGCTGATACCCCATGAACGCCACCTCCCAATCAGGTTTTTGCTTGAATCATAACACACCTGACACTTTTATGAAGAATCTCTAGGCAAGTAGATCCTTGGCCATATTGTTAACGGATGCTTGGGGAATTTCGTCTTTTGTGACTTGCTCTGAATTTCTTAGACTGGATAATTTTTGCACTTCTCTGAATTTTGCAACACTGCTCTCTGCAATTTAAGGGTATCAAAGTACATTTAGAAACACACACACACACACACACAGAGAGAGAGAGAGAGAGAGAGAGAGAGAGAGAGAGAGAGAGAGAGAATACATATAGAAATATACACCAAAACATATATAAATGCATTTTTGTGTGGAATTTTACAAAAAGAAATGGCTGATTAATGGAATCAGCCTATGGAACAGATTTATGGATGACACAAATGAGAAACACACTGGTTCTTCCATCTCCATATATATCATACATCTATTCTTATTTCCTGGACAAATCCCGTTTTTCACCATAAGGGTTGCTATTCCACCTGGCACTGCTCAATGTCTGAAGGATGTATCACTCTGTATCTATACATCAAAAATGTATCTATCTACATATACGAAGATGTTAAATACTAATATCTCATATAAAGAAATGCACATTCACTCCCAAAGTGCCAGAAGAAATATAGTTATGAACTGAGCGATACTTTGCACTTGTCACTCTTCCTGCAGAGAGGTAAAATTTACCCTTCCTGGAAGAAAGGTGAGCAAAGTTGTGGCTGAAGAATGTGACAGTGTCCATTTTTTGCCACCACTAACCATGCTGAGGCACTTCTGCACTGATTGCTTCCCCATCTCATGGATAAAAATATACTCTCCTCCTGTGTTCCTCATTCACAACAGAATACACATTTTTTTAAACATGGAAATTATCCCCTTTTAGAACAATGCTGATTTGGTTCTTGGTTAAAGTAGCCAGCTGCCCAACCTACCAGAGTGTCCATTTCCTTGTTCTTTTATGCACTCTGAATGGGTCCCCCTGACTGCTTCCAAGCTCTTTATGTGTGTATCTGTCCCTCTAGCATTCTGCCTCATATTCTACCTGTAGGAGTTTTGATCCTTAGGGATATCTCCAAATGAGTTGCTGAGATAAACATGTGCCATGTAATCATGCTTCTTTGCATGATGGAATCCTCTTCTTACCAACTGGTAAGTGCAGAATTCAACCCAGCATGGCATTGCTCCTTCCCAAGGGGTTTCCCTTAAGGGCAGGTGCTTGCGAACGAGCAACACTGAGCGCAGTGGAATGTTTTGCTTATCAGATGGTAAGTGCAGGATTCAACCCTGCATATTGCACTAACAAACATGCAGGACCTTTCATTCAGTCAGGAGAGGGGAAAAGGAGATGCAGATACTCCCCTGCCCAACCATATGTTTACTTAGGTTTTTAAAAACCCTAAGTATAGGGCTGTCTTTAGCATATGCGCCACCAGGGTGCAAAGATCTGCCCAGCGCCCCCAAATTTAGTTTAACCGCCCCCAAATTAACTTTTATTGAGCTTTTTTGGGGAGGGGGGAGCCAAAGTTGATGACCTTGTGGGGGAGGGTGAACTCAAAGTTACTGAATTTTTTTGGGGGGAGGGGGGAAATAGCTCACCTATAACAACCTTTTCACTGCTGCCGATCAAGAGAGACCAGTATGCAGTAGGTATACATTTGGCACCCCCCAGAATTAGGCGCCTGGGTGCCCCACACCCCTTGCACCCCCTTAAAGACAGCCCTCCCTAAGTAGCTCTGAATCAGAGGCACAAGCTTGCAAGGCCAGTGTTGCATGTGTGACATATGTGTGATGTCAAGAGGTCAGGGGCGGAGCCAAACATGGTGATCATGCAGCTTCAGTGGCTGGTGGCTTCTCCTCCACTTCCTCTTGGTACCACCACTGATGGGAGGCTACTTCGACCCTCCTTCCCCTCTGCAACAGCAGCAGGAGAAGAATGAGTCGACCGCTGGAGTTGTGCAACACTTGTCTCTGTGCTTCACCTCTGCACTTTTTGGACATTGGAGGAAGCCCCCACTCCCAAAATATAGGGAGGGCAAAAGGGCTCAGCCCCCAGGAGCTGGCACCGCTGCCTTGAATTGATCGGGGATCAGATTTTGGGTGGATGATCCTTTGGCAGGTCTGCTGAATCCAGGGAATCTAGATTAGGGCCCTGGTGCAGATTCAGAGTTTGTGTAAGTCTGTGCAATAATGGCTGCAATAAATAAATAATAAGATGTGACTTGTCATTCTATTTTGAAACAAGACAAGGCTAGGTGGGAATGTTTGGTCCTAAGTGCTTCTTGTCGCTTTTTTGTACATACAATGAATGGGGTGAGCATGTATTTATATATATATATTGCAGAGTTTTGTAACATTTAAATTAAAAGAGATGCTGCTTTATAATGAATCAGAGCAGCAATCCAGCAGCCCCCTTTTAAGATTCCAAGAAAACTTTGGAGATTCTGTGGTTTAGACAATGAGACAGAACCAGGAAAGCAAAGTGCACCAAAGGGAAGTAGAAAACAGCAGCCATTTTGGACTACAAGAATTCCTATAGAGCAGTGTTTCCCAAACTTGGGTCCCCAGCTGTTTTTGGGCTACATCTCCCATCATCCCTAGCTAGCAGGACCAGTGGTCTGGGATGATGGGAATTGTAGTCCAAAAACAGCTGGAGACCAAAGTTTGGGGAACACTGCTATAGAGCTTGGTGTCCAAATAACTCATTCATCAATCACAGCTCTGACTTCACACATTGATTAAAAACGTTGAAAGGCAGGAGCAGCCTGGTGACTCATTTCATAGAAATTGCTTAGAAAGTTGCATATACATTCTAGAAGGTCTTGGTATTTACAGTGATACCTCGGTTTTTGAACATAATCCGTTCTGGAAGACCGTTTGAGTTCTGAAACGTTCAAAAACCGAGGACTCGACAGCCGACAGCTAGGCCTCCGGATCTTGCAGTCAGTGGAGGCTGCGTGGCATGTTCAACTTCTGAGGCGTGTTCGAAAACTGAAGCATTTACAGTGGTACCTCGCAAGACGAAATTAATTCGTTCCGCGAGTTTTTTCTTCTTGCGAGTTTTTTGTCTTGCGAAGCATGGTTTCCCATAGGAATGCATTGAAAATCAATTAATGCGTTCCTATGGAAACCGCTTGCCGGGCTGGCGGTGCGGAGAAGGGCTTTTCTCCCCACCGCAAGCCTTCAGGACAGGTCCGGGAACAGAGGGGAAGACGCGCTGCGCTTCTCCTCTGTTCCCGGAGCTTGCGGGGCTTGCGGTGAGGAGAAGGGCTTTCCTCCCCACCGCCAACATTCAGAGCAGCATTCTGAATGTTGGCGGTGGGAAGGAAAACCCTCCTCCCACCGCAAGTCTTCAGGACAGGTCTGGGAACAGAGGGGAAGGCACATTGCGCTTCTCCTCTGTCCCCGGACCTGTTCTGAAGGCTGGCGGTCCACCGCCAGCCTTCAGAACAGCCATCCGAGGGCTGGCGTGGGGAGAAGGGCTCTCTGCCCCACCGCCAGCCTTCGGAGGAGCCTTCCGAAGCCTGGCGGGGGGAGGAGGTCTCTCCGCCCCACCGCCAGCCTTCGGAGGAGCCTTCCGAAGCCTGGCGAAGTGAGGAGGTCTCTCCGCCCCACCGCCAGCCTTCGGAGCAGCCTTCCGAAGGCTGGCGGTGGGAGGAGGTCTCTCCACCCCACCGCCAGCCTTCGGAGGAGCCTTCCGAAGCCTGGCGGGGGGAGGAGGTCTCTCCGCCCCACCGCCAGCCTTCGGAGCTGCCCAGGAGGACTCCCCTGAGTGAGTGCCTGAGGGCCCTGCTCCTTCCTGCCACTTACCATCTGGCCTGGGGCGGGGCCTGGGGCCTCATAAGGACTGCGTGGTGCTTGCTGCCTGCTGCCCAGGAGGACTCCCCTGTGTGAGTGCCTGAGGGCCCTGCTCTTGCCACTTACCATCTGGCCTGGGGCGGGGCCTGGGGCCTCATAAGGACTGCGTGGTGCTTGCTGCCTGCTGCCCAGGAAGACTCCCCTGAGTGAGTGCCTGAGGGCCCTGCTCCTTCCTGCCACTTACCATCTGGCCTGGGGCGGGGCCTGGTGCCTCATAAGGACTGTGTGGTGCTTGCTACCTGCTGCCCAGGAGGACTCCCCTGTGTGAGTGCCTGAGGGCCCTGCTCTTGCCACTTACCATCTGGCCTGGGGCGGGGCCTGGGGCCTCATAAGGACTGCGTGGTGCTTGCTGCCTGCTGCCCAGGAAGACTCCCCTGAGTGAGTGCCTGAGGGCCCTGCTCCTTCCTGCCACTTACCATCTGGCCTGGGGCGGGGCCTGGGGCCTCATAAGGACTGCGTGGTGCTTGCTACCTGCTGCCCAGGAAGACTCCCCTGTGTGAGTGCCTGAGGGCCCTGCTCTTGCCACTTACCATCTGGCCTGGGGCGGGGCCTGGGGCCTCATAAGGACTGCGTGGTGCTTGCTGCCTGCTGCCCAGGAGGACTCCCCTGTGTGAGTGCCTGAGGGCCCTGCTCCTTCCTGCCACTTACCATCTGGCCTGGGGCGGGGCCTGAAGCCTCATAAGGACTGCGTGCGGCTTGCTGCCTGCTGCCCAGGAAGACTCCCCTGAGTGAGTGCCTGAGGGCCCTGCTCTTGCCACTTACCACCTGGCCCAGGGCAGGGCCTGACAGGCCTCACGAGGACAGTTGTTACTGCCGGGGGGCACAGAGTGTTTTTAAAATGTTTTTAAAAATTTTCTTTTGGATTTTTTGTATGTGGGGGGTGGGGGTGGGATGGATGTTTGGTTGGGCTTGGGGAATTATTATTTTTTATTTATTTTGATGTTTTTGTAATTTTTACATTATTAATTTTTTTGTTTGTATTGTTTTATTGGTTTTTTGTTTGTTTGTTTGTTTAAGGTGTTATTTTGTTCTTAGGGGGAGGGGTCAGGGCTGCCGGGGAGTGGGCCCCAGCCCACAAAATGGCTGGGGCATGTTCCACAGGGGGGGATGCACTGGGGCAACCGATCTCAGTGATCACGGGTAGGAGGAGGAGTTACGCTAAGACTAGACCACGTCATTACAGAGGGGGCAGGTTTAGTCGTTGTCTGAGGACTATTCCTGCCTCCGGGTCTGGTCCTGACCGGATGGATACTAGAATCAGCAAGGGATACCCACATGACCTGAAGGTGCTGCTGTGCAATGCCAGGTCAATGATTCATAAGACCACTGCCATCCATGACTTGATCATGGATGGAGGACTTGACCTGGCATGTGTAACAGAGACTTGGTTGGATGAAGCAGATGGGCCTGTCCTTGCCGCTGCTTGTCCACCAGGTTTCTCTTACGCACAGCAACCCAGGTCATGTGGGCGGGGAGGGGGGGTTGCAGTGGTTTTTAGGAAGTCATTAGTTTGCACCAGGCGTCCTATTGGGAAGACCCAGTTTTCCGAGTGCATGTTCTGGAAGTTGGGCAATAGGGGCAGTACAGGATTCCTTTTGGTGTACCGACCTCCCCGCTGCACCAAGGATTCCCTGCCCGAGCTGCTTCAGGTCGTGGCGGATGTTCTCCTGGAGACACCTAGCTTGGTCGTCCTAGGGGATTTTAACATCCATGCCGACACGACCTTACAAGGGGCCGCTCGGGACTTCGTGGAAAGCATGGCCTCCATGGGGCTGTCCCTGAATAAATCTGGCCCAACCCATAGCCGCGGACATGCCTTGGACCTGGTGTTTACCTCTATGGATGTTGGTGATCTGACACTAAGTAAAAGCGAAACGAAAGAAGTGCCATGGTCAGATCACTTCCTGGTGCAACTGGACTTCTCTGCGACCCATCCCCTCTGCAGGGAGGTGGGACCAATTCGGATGGTCCGCCCCCGCCACTTAATGGATCCAAATGGTTTCCAGAGAGTGGTAGGGGATGCTTTATCCCATGTTGATGGCCTTTCAGCTGATTCCCTGGTGGCCCGCTGGAATGCGGAGTTAACCAGGGCTATTGACTGTTTGGCTCCGAAGCGCCCTCTCCAATTGCATGGAGCCCGGACAGCCCCGTGGTTTTCCACGGATCTGAGGGCAATGAAACAATCGTTGAGACGGCTAGAGCGCCGGTGGCGGATAACTCATTCCGAATCTGACCGGACACAGGTTAGAGCTCAACGTCGAGCCTACCAAGTGGCGATAGCGACGGCGAAGAAGAATTTCTTCACCGCCTCTATTGCATCTGCAGAAAATAGCAGCAGGAGACTTTTTCAGGTGGTTCACAATTTAGCGGAACCACCTGCAACATCGGGGCCCAGTATGGGCCACATGTTCTCCTGCAATGATTTTGCAAAGTTTTTTGCAGATAAAATCGCTCAGATTCGGGAAGAAGTAGACTCCACCGTGGGAGCAGGGCCGGGGCGGGAGAGTGCTAGAGTTCTGTCTAGTCAAGTTGAGTGGGATCAATTCCAATCTGTTACCTCCGAGGATGTGGACAGGCTGCTTGGACGAGTGAGACCAACCACCTGTCTCCTGGATCCTTGCCCATCCTGGCTTATAAAAGCTAGCCGGGAAGGACTGGGCGATGGGCTTCGTGGGGTGGTGAATGCTTCCCTCCGTGAGGGAGCCTTCCCAGACCCGCTGAAAGAGGCGGTTATTAAACCGCTTCTTAAAAAACCATCTTTAGATGCGGCCACGATGGCCAACTATCGCCCAGTCTCAAATCTTCCATTCTTGGGCAAGGTGATTGAGCGAGCGGTTGCCGAACAACTCCAGGCACGCCTGGAAGAAGCGGACCATTTGGATCCCTTCCAGTCGGGATTCAGGCCTCATCATGGGACTGAAACTGCCTTGGTCGCACTGGTTGATGATCTCCGGCGGGCTAGAGACAAAGGTGAGAGCTGTTTCCTAGTTCTGCTGGATCTCTCAGCGGCGTTTGATACCATTGACCATAACATCCTTCTGGACCGTCTTGAGGGGCTGGGAGCTGGGGGCACTGTCATACAGTGGTTCCGCTCCTTCCTCCTGGGCCGTGTTCAGAAAGTGGTGGTGGGGGATGAGTGTTCAGACCCCTGGGCTCTCACTTGTGGGGTGCCTCAGGGTTCTGTCCTCTCCCCCATGCTTTTCAACATTTACATGCAGCCGCTGGGAGAGATCATCAGGAGGTTTGGGCTGGGTGTTCATCAGTATGCGGATGATACCCAGCTCTACCTCTCTTTTAAATCAGAACCAGTGAGGGCGGTGAAGGTCCTGTGTGAGTGTCTGGAGGCGGTTGGAGGATGGATGGCGGCTAACAGATTGAGGTTGAATCCTGACAAGACAGAAGTACTGTTTTTGGGGGACAGGAGGCGGGCAGGTGTGGAGGATTCCCTGGTCCTGAATGGGGTAACTGTGCCCCTGAAGGACCAGGTGCGCAGCCTGGGAGTCATTTTGGACTCACAGCTGTCCATGGAGGCACAGGTCAAATCTGTGTCCAGGGCAGCTGTTTACCAGCTCCATCTGGTACGTAGGCTGAGACCCTATCTGCCTGCGGACTGTCTCGCCAGAGTGGTGCATGCTCTGGTTATCTCCCGCTTGGATTACTGCAATGCGCTCTACGTGGGGCTACCTTTGAAGGTGACTCGGAAACTACAACTAATCCAGAATGCAGCAGCTAGACTGGTGACTGGGGGCGGCCGCCGAGACCATATAACACCGGTCTTGAAAGACCTACATTGGCTCCCAGTACGTTTCCGAGCACAATTCAAAGTGTTGGTGCTGACCTTTAAAGCCCTAAACGGCCTCGGTCCAGTATACCTGAAGGAGCGTCTCCACCCCCATCATTCTGCCCGGACGCTGAGGTCTAGCGCCGAGGGCCTTCTGGCGGTTCCCTCATTGCGAGAAGCAAAGCTACAGGGAACCAGGCAGAGGGCCTTCTCGGTAGTGGCGCCCGCCCTGTGGAATGCCCTTCCAGCAGATGTCAAAGAGATAAACAACTACCTGACATTCAGAAGACATCTGAAGGCAGCCCTGTTCAGGGAAGTTTTTAACGTGTGATATTTTACTGTATTTTTGGTTTTTATGGAAGCCGCCCAGAGTGGCTGGGGAGCCCCAGCCAGATGGGCGGGGTATAAATAATAAATTATTATTATTATTATTATTATTATTATTATTATTATTATTATTATTCCGAAGGCTGGCGGGGGGAGAAGGTCTCTCCGCCCCACCGCCAGCCTTCGGAGGAGGTCCGAGGACAGTGGGGAAGACACGCTGCGCTTCCCCGCTGTCCGCGGAGATTTCCCTATGGGCTTTCGTCTTGCGAAGGAAGCCCATAGGGAAATTCGTCTGGCGAAGCACCTCGAAAAATGGAAAACTCTTTCTTCTTGCGAGTTTTCTGTCTTGCGAGGCATTCGTCTTGCGAGGTACCACTGTACTTCTGGGTTTATGGCATTCGCAAACTGAAATGTTTGTCAACAGACATTCAAAAACCGAGTTACCACTGTACTTTTTATTTTTTTAAAAATGAAAGCTTAGACTCTAGGCCCTTGCAAGTCTGGACCCTGATGAGGGTCTCTCATCTCTCTCTCTCTCTCTCTCTCTCTCTCTCTCTCTCTCTCTCTCTCTCTGTGTGTGTGTGTGTGTGTTGCTTGATGTTATGGGGAATTTTCCCAAGGCTCGGGTGAAATTGATGAGTTTAGTCAGCTGCAGACATCCAAGTTCGGAGGCAGATAGACTAATCCTGAGCCATCCACACCTAGTGTGACTTTCTCTGCTCTGCAGCAAGAGACATAAAGGTGATTGAGAGCCTATAGGGAATCCTCACAAGAGAATGAATAAATACTCTGTGCGCTCCTCATCCAAGCTCAACCCTCTGAATGCTGCTGAGGCTCCATTCCATAGGTGAGCTACTAAAGTATGAAAATGGTGTTCAGGAGACATGTCCTAGGAATCTCTGGTTGTTGTTGTTGTTATCTGCAATTCATTGAGTACTTTAAAATAGATATTAGTGGTAGACAGAATGGTGCTGAGAGTTTAGGATTTTGCTCATTTGCTACAATTAAAAATGCTGCAATCCATAGCTGATCATGCTTTTGGATGCTCAAATACATATCTTGCATAGATTGGAATTCCTGTTAACTTCCGTGTGGGTGGAAGGGAGCCAATTTGTGTGTTCTGAGGAATATGTGAGTGGATCAGGTTTTTTCACTGAAAACAAAGAGAGAAGTAATTTGGTAGGGAAGATAGCATTATACAGGCACCAGAGTTTCCACATTTGGAAAAGATTACAGGAGGGCACTAAGTTAAAATCTACCTTCAAAAGGTGTTTTCATGCAAAATGTGTAGGATTTTAAAAATTAGTAGCACTTTAAAAAGGTAAAGGGACCCCTGACCATTAGATCCAGTCATGACCGACTCTGGGGTTGCAGTGCTCATCTTGCTTTATTGGCCGAGGGAGCCGGCGTACAGTTTCTGGGTCATGTGGCCAGCATGACTAAGCTGCTTCTGGCGAACCAGAGCAGCCCATGGAAACACCGTTTATCTTCCCGCCAGAGTGGTACCTATTTATCTACTTGCACTTTGACGTGCTTTCGAACTGCTAGGTGGGCAGGAGCAGGGACCAAGCAATGGCAGCTCACCCCGTCGCGGGGATTCAAACCACCAACCTTCTGATTGGCAAGTCCTAGGCTCTGTGATAGTAGCACTTTATATCCAAGTAAAATAAAACATGAAATCTTTACAGGCCTCAGAAGTAAATAACATTGAGTCTAGTGTGGCTTACCCCTGAATAAATGGGCATCTCCTGAAAATAGAACATTCTGTAATTTGAAGGGAATTCTGAAATATCTCCTCCTGAATTTACAAAGGGTGTAGTTCCACAAATCTCCCTCTTGCACATCATTTGCTCCTAATGACCATATGCAACTGGCAGGATTAAGGAGATGGAAATTGTCTGACCCCCTCCTCCCATCTTCTTCGCTCTCTCAAAATAGATAGTAGATACTCAGCCTTTTTCTTTCTTTCTGTCCCAGCAGCTAATCTATAATAAAAAACATGTCTGTGTGGAATCATTCAAGCACCACTGAGTTTATTCTCCTGGGAATCACAAGCCGAATGGAGCTGAAACTGCCCCTCTTCTTTCTGTTCCTTCTGATCTACATTGTCACCCTGGTGGGGAACATAGGGATGATCTTGCTCATCAGGAGAGACCCTCGCCTCCACACCCCCATGCACTTCTTTCTCAGTAACTTGGCTTTTGTGGATGTCAACTATTCCTCAGCCATCACACCCAACATGTTAGTCACTCTCTTGACAGAGAACAAACGCATTGGGGTCATTGGATGTGCAACTCAGATGTTTATGTTTGTTATATGTGGGAGTTCTGAATGCCTCTTGTTGGCAGTGATGGCGTACGACCGGTATGTGGCTATCTGCAACCCACTGCGTTACCCCATCATAATGTCAGGGAAAAGGTGCATGTGGCTAGTAGCTGGTTCCTATTTCCTTGGCAATTCTTATGCAGTTCTACATACAGTGTTTACCTTCACTCTGTCCTTTTGTGGGCCAAATGTGATCAACCATTATTACTGCGACATTCCCCCACTGCTACAGCTTTCTTGTTCGGATACGCACACCAACGAAACAGTGATATTTGCACAGGTTAGCATAAATTGCGTCGGCACGACAGCAATCATCTTGCTCTCCTATGCCTGTATCTTGGCCACCATTTTGAAGATCCATTCTTCTGAGAGCAGGCGCAAGGCCTTTTCCACCTGCACATCCCATCTGACAGTTGTCAGCTTATTCTACGGGGCAATTTTCTTCATGTATCTGAGACCCAGCTCCACGTACGCACTAGAGCAAGACAAAGTGGCCTCGCTATTCTACACAGTGGTGATGCCCATGCTGAATCCCCTCATCTACAGCCTGAGAAACAAGGAGGTTAAGGATGCATTTTGGAGACTGCTTGGGAAGACACTGCCATTGTAAAGGACAATTATGGAATAACAAACCAATATAATAATGAACAGGATATTCAACTTTCATTCTGTTTACTAATATTCATTATGCATTTCAGTTTATTATTGTTGCTGTATTTCTATTTTAAGGGCTTGTTCTAATGGTGGTGCAAGTAGAAGGAACCTTCCCAAACCAATGTTTATCATTTATTTATTTATTTATTTATTAGATTTATATACCACTCTTCATTAAAAGATCTCAGGGCAGTTCACAAAATGTTCACCTCCCTGTTGCAGCCCCCTCTACCAAGGACAGATGCATCAGTCATATCTACATGTTGGTTCAGAAGTCCATCCCATCCCATTTCCAGATTAATTTGCAATTTTTACTTTTAAAAATACAAAAGAATTTTTGCATATAATACATACACATACTTTTATTACAAAATACATACGGTATATAAATATTATTTGATCCCAAAATGAGCATTTAAAATACCTTTTTCATCTCACGTTGTGCATTTTAAAGCATATTTTATCCTAAAACACACATTTCTTTCCTGTTTTTGTTTCTATGAAGAAATGTATTGTGAAATTCAGAGAAGCAGAAAGAAAATTACACTCTGATCTATGTATTATTCTGGGAGACGTGGATTAGGTTTGTTCACTTACAAATTCAGACAAAATTCATCTCCGAGGCATCTTAAAGTTTTTACATTTTTTAAAATGCCAAAGCAGTCAGTAGGATAGCCATTCTCTACTTTGCAGAGAACAGTTCTCCATTTGAAAAGTTATCCCAGGACAGCCCTCTAATCTGAAGGGCTACCAATTACATGCTTAGTATATAAAGAACAATCAAGAAGAAAAAGCAGCAGAGGCCTTGAGGTTGCCTATCAATGGTTAGCTCTTGCACTGCAGTCTAAGTAGACACAGATGCCACCTGATCACAGTCTTTGCTACTATGGGGAGATGTATTGTATTTCAATTGTAGTAATTATTTCCAGATTTGCATCTAAACACATTAGCACCTGCAAATGTTATGTGAACCTGTGTCCTACTTCATCCTCTTTATTTTTGTCAGATTAACAATGGGTAAGCCACCACCCTGGCTTTAAGTCATGGAATCTGGAGTTGTACAGCCTAAGAATAGGTTTACCTGCTCAAGGAGAGACAGGCTAGCAGCAAATACAGCTGAATGTGCATTTGTTCATATAAAGAGATATAGCAGAAATGCATCTGCGTATAAGTGTTTATATGCTAATGCTAGAAGCTTCTGAACCTAGATGGAAAAACTGAATGCAGGAGAGGAAAGTTAGGGCTGCCATACATCCTGACTTTCCAGGAATAAAAAAAAGCACAACTTTTGTTCCCCTAAAAAAGAAACACCCAAAAAACTCTGTTCTGAATTTCACTTGGAGTTATGGCAACTCTAGGAAAGTGCCTGCTTGTATGCTGCCACAGGCATGTAGCTGGCCACTGTGAGAACAGGATGCTGGACTAGATGGGTCATTTGGCTGATCCAGCAGATTCCTCTTATGTTCTTATGCCAGGCATAGGCAAACTCGGCCCTCCAGATGTTTTGGGACTACAACTCCCATCATCCCTAGCTAACAGGACTAGTTGTCAGGGATGATGGGAGTTGTAGTCCCAAAACATCTGGAGGGCCGAGTTTGCCTATGCCTCTCTTATCCAACATTTACTCCTATCTAAAAGAGCTGCGGTGGATACCACTATAAACACTATAAACCACTATAAACAATATTGCTTGTTCAAGTAGCTACACACCCAACTAGAAACATGCAATTTGATGTGGTTTTCACACGTGAAACATGGATCTCCAGATTTAGAAAGGATAAAGACTGCAATGTACTTGAACATTCTGGCCCATGTAATTTTAACATATGCATTACAAACCCAACTGAAGCAAAAGCTCCATTAAGCCTTATGTGTGGGAGCTATATTTATCATGGTTTTCCACTGGTGAATTCCCTGTGATCCACCTATTACGGATACAGGCTCCAGATGGATATGTAAGTTAGTGATGATGATCTATTAATACACTAGTGGTTATTATAGGTAGAATGTTTACAAAGATATGATTCCTCTTAGAGACTCATTAAGTTTATGGAAGCAATAATTACTCAAGGCAAATCTTTATTTAGTATTAGGAACAATGCTTCCAAATGGTAACAATGATTATGGTCTTAACAAATGATGAGATTGGAGGTCCACAATGGCCTGCGCTTGCCCAGGCAGGTGCATTATGTGACCCGTGAGAACAGCAAAATAACCAGACTGTACAGTGGTGATGGGATAAAATCAGGCCAAATCTTTATTGAAAGCAGCAGGCAGTTCAAGGGTTGCCATGGCATTGGGTCCCAAGATCAGTTCATCATTCCACAAGCCCCGTATTGATGGATTGGATCTGCTGGATTTGGATGGCTCCAAACCTGTTTGATGGGAGTCAGCTGATGTTGAAACTGCCATGGCGCAGGCAGGGTCTCACTGGGAGACCAGGGTGCAGATTCCAACCAGGCAGATACTGAACCTGCACTTGGGATTGCCATGGTCAATCCTCCTCTCAGGCCCCTTATGGCCGCCCCTATACTATGTTGATCCTGACTAATGCCGTTTCCGCCTTCATACAAACAACATTCTTCTGTCTAACAAAGGAAAGCCATAATTTCACTGAGGGAAAGGTGAGAAAAGCCCCAACCAAATGCCAATCAAAAGGAAAGAAATTCCTTTCTGGTCCTTTCAACCAATGACCCAGAATTGCTATGTGAAGGCTCTAACCCAAGGGCAGGCAGGTAGGAAGCTCTCAAAGCAAAATGGCTGTGAGCTTCAGGGGAAGCAGCCTTATATAGGCTTTCCCCTCCCCTCTTCAGCAAGGACCCATGAGGAAGCTTTTTCACACAAGCCCATCACACAGAGAAGATACTGGGCAAAACCTGGCCACAGCCCCACCGGCCAAAGGGTCCCATGCTTATTGGGCATGGAACGGGGCTTATGTCTGCTTGACAATGGAAAGGGTGCTCTGGAAACCTGGGAGATGAAGACTGTGGCCCTACAATTAGACAGAGTGAGACAACCACCTCAGAGGGAAGATGATGAGAGAAGGCAGCGCTCATTCTTCCTGAGACTCACCTGGGATGTTCCCAACTCCCTAAGTCAGTGCCCTAGTGATGGTGCTTGCTCAATGCTGGTCTGAGTTGACTGGCTTTTCCAGTCAGTTAATCTCTCTGATTGTGTCAAAGATAGGACCTTCAGGAAAAGGCAGCCAACGTAGTCCACATAGTTCAGCAGGAAAGCACTGCTCTTAATATGTGATGCGTGCTGATGCCATTACTGCTGCATTTGTTTGAGTGGACAGTGAGCATGCACCAGGTACAGAAGTAAGAGAGTGGCAGCAAAGTGTTGAAAGGCAGAGGCGTGTGTTCCATGTATCTTGTCCTGCACTTCCTAAGCTAACCAGCAGACAATGCTGACCCAGTGCTGGTTTTGAAGTAAGATTCAGTTGCTAGTCTGATTGGCTTCTGTACATGGGGGTGTCTAGGCAGCAAAATATATTGGGCTGGCCCCGCAAGCATTATGTAGATTTCTCTAAAGCCCATAGAAGAACAAGGAAGGAAGAAGATGAGGAAGTGCTATAGGAATGAATAACTCATTCTAGAACAAATGACTATTCACAACAGCCCAGACTAATTGGGCAACTTATCTTCAGCATCACACTAAAAAGTATATGTGAAACTTAGGGGAGTTAAGTCCCAGAGGTAACAGCAAATAATAAATACTATGAGAGGCTCCTCAAGATAGCAGACAATCATGTTCAACAAGCAGGTGCTTCATCTCACAGGGTAAGCTGGCAATTAATCACTTCTGAGTATGGTATTTAGGGGCCAATGCTTAGCAATCACAAGCATTTTTATCACTAGTGTTAATCACCAATATAGAGACAAACAACATAGTAGCTGCTGTTGGGAAAATAGATGTAATATATGCCTGGAGGGCTGGATATTCTATATTGGATAGATAAGGGAGGGTTGATGGGAGACATCAGGAATTGACAATGCACTGCAGGGAGCAGCAGCAGAAAGTAAATTGATGGTAGAGGAAACAAGTAAAGATGATTTATGGAAAAGGAGCATCTTGAGGGGCAACCTGGAAGGAGGAGGAGGATCCATCTCTAAATGCACCCATTTCAATTGTGGAAATAGAGCTGGCTATTAATCAAGCAAAAACAGGTAAATCATCGGGTCCTGATGGGCTCACCGCCTCTTGCTATAGAACATTTCGAGATCTTCTAACAATACCACTGAAAGATACAATGAATGGAGTACGAGAAAGACACAGCACTTGAAAATTGCACCCTAGCCTAGGTCATTAATTACCTTCCTACTGAACAGCCCACACCACGGCCCATAATCGTCTTATGGAAAACGTTTAATAGCTTGACCATGATTCCATAAGAAATCAACATTTTACCATTGAAGTTTTTCACCCCTCCTGAGGTTAACTATAATTTTATTACTATCTACTCTTAGTAGAATTTTCAGATTTTCAGGTTACATCTTTGCCTCCTTTGCCAGGAATGAAGAAATGAGGTATGAATTGGGGTGAATAAAACATGCAGTTAAAAGAAACACCCTAACACCCCTCATTGTGGGTTCCTGAGAGCTGGGAGAATAAGCCTACCAAAATTCCATCCCTGCTCTGACCACTAGAACAGTCTCCCCTTGCCTGTTCACCTTAAAGGTAATCAACCACAGATGTAATGAGACAGACAGAATCCTAGAGTAGCTTCATTTCTGTAGCACTTATGCAAGACAGTTGTGAGAAGTCGATTGGATAAGCATCTCTTCACCATAAGGATGCCTCAGTTTAACTCCCTCCTGACCCATCTTACACCTGCATCTGTGTCAAACTGGTGTTTCACCAAGTTGGCCCAATTACCATATCCCTCCCTCAACATATCCCTCTACTACTACAGCATGAAATAGATGTGGGGGGCCAGTGCTCTCAGTTTGCCAATTCTGAGGGTACCCACCCCAATACAAATTCTACTTAACCCCTTAAATAGGGACTGGCTACTCCCATGCTCTAAATACATAAATATATATACAGTAAAGGTAAAGGTAAAGGGACCCCTGACCATTAGGTCCAGTCGCGGATGACTCTGGGGTTGCGGCACTCATCTCGCTTTACTGGCATAGGGAGCCGGCGTACAGCTTCCAGGTCATGTGGCCAGCATGACTAAGCTGCTTTCTGGCGAACCAGAGCAGCGCACGAAAACACCATTTATCTTCCCGCAGGACTGGTACCTATTTATCTATTTGCACTTTGTGCTTTTGAACTGCTAGATTGGCAGGAGCAGGGACCGAGCAATGGCAGCTCACCTCGTCATGGGGATTCGAACCGCTGACCTTCTGATTGGCAAGCCCTAGGCTCTGTGGTTTAGACCACAGCACCACCCGTGTCCCATATATACAGTATATAATTATAAATATAAAAAGTGGCGCATTAGGAGAGCTGCCACTCTGGAAATGCACTGAGGAGGGTTAGGCTTTTAAGCCTGTCCACATTCCTCCTTTAACTGGCAGATGCGTCCCACCAGCTATGGGTCACTAAAACGGAGTTGGGTGAGGGAATCACCCTTCACCTGAAACAAGGGCAGAAGAGCAGCATCCCATTCACTCTTCCAGGCTTTGTATTTTGAAACCCTTTGCTTTAGAACTCTGGAAGCACATGAAGTCTTTGTCCAAAGTTACCTATTGAAATGGTATTTTGTTTTGTTTGCCACACAAAGGGAACTGATCTGAGAAAATAAAAGATTACTTTGCTAACCATTGTTTCTCGTCCCACACAGGTAACTTGTATATGAGGAAATGTCTCTGGAGAATCACACCACAATCACTGAATTCATTTTTCTAGGAGTCACAAACCGAACAGACCTGCAATTGCCCCTCTTTATCCTGTTCCTTATTGTCTATATTGCCACCGTAGTAGAAAATCTGGGCATGATCTTTCTGATAAGGAGTGACTCACAGCTTCACACTCCCATGTATTTCTTCCTCAGCCACTTGGCTTTTGTGGATCTCTGTTATTCTTCCACCATCACCCCCAAAATGTTGGTGGATCTCTTGTCAGAGAGAAAGAGCATTGGGGTTTCAGGCTGTGCAACCCAGATGTTTCTGTTTGTTGTATTTGGGATTACTGAGTGCCTCCTGCTAGCTGGAATGGCCTATGACCGTTATGTGGCAATCTGCAACCCCTTGCTCTATTCAGTTATTATGTCTGAGGAAAGGTGTGCCTGGCTTGTTGCTTGTTCATATGGAGTTGGACTGTTCCATTCAGTTACCCACACCACATTCACTTTTACTTTGTCCTTCTGCAGAGCAAATAAAATAAATCATTTCTTCTGTGATATTCCTCCACTTCTCCAGCTTTCCTGCTCTGATACCCACATATATGAGATGGTGATCTTTGCTTTGGTTAGTGTAAATTGTGTGACCACCACAATGACCATTGGCATTTCCTATACTTGCATACTGGTTACGGTTTTGAAGATACGCTCCGCAGAGGGCAGTCACAAAACCTTTTCCACCTGCACCTCCCACTTGATGGTTGTTACACTGTTCTATGGGACAATTTTCTTCATGTATCTCCGACCCAGCTCTGCATACAGCCTGGATCAAGACAAGGTCGCCTCCGTGTTCTACACAGTGATGATCCCTATGTTGAACCCCTTGATCTATGCCCTGAGGAACAAGGAGGTTAAATGTGCCCTTCAACGAGCGATTGAGAGGATGTTATCACTGTGAAATGAAATAGCAGAATAGCTGGAATAAAGTACAACAAAAGAACTTTGCAATACAACTTGATCACTCTTATAATTGATCTGTTCTCCTGGTTGTTTGTTGCGAGTCCTAGCAGGGAATGAATTTGGAGCGACAATAACCATGGCTTCATGCTTTTTGTACACGTGAAGGACAATTGAAAAGCCTATTGCCTTTATATAAAAAGAATTCTCATTCCTCAGGGGTTACTGGAATGAAAACTTTATGATGAAATTGAGAGAAGGCTATTGCAGTGCTAGGAAATTTAGAAACATACAGTGACATTCATAGTGATAAGAGCTCTATATAGATCAAAGGTGCAACCCAATCAGTTTCTGTGCTAAGAATGCCTTTCTCGGGATGAAGCACATTAATAATAATAATAATAATAATAATAATAATAATAATAATAATAATTTGTACCCTGCCCACTCTGGGTGGCTTCCTACAAAGATTAAAAATACATTAAAATGTCACACATTAAAAACTTCGCTAAACAAGGAACAATAACTGCTATTCTAGCACAATGTTAGAAAGTTCAGTATTGTGTAGGTGTCATGGGCCAGAATGTTGCACAACGTGAGGATATTACTGAATTGGCACCTGCCACAATTTATTTATATATTTTTATCCCTTCCTCCCTGCAATGTAGCTAATATGGCTTTCACAGCTTTATCTCAGTTTTTCCAACAGAGGGCAGAGAGAGGGTGAGAAACCCAAATTCAAGCTTGAATATGAATTTGAACGTATGACACCTGGTGACATATATGGTCCTATGTACAATAAGGGATGTGGGTAGTGCTGTGGTCTAAACCACTGAGCCTCTGGGGTTTGCAGATCAGAAGGTCGGCACTTTGAATCCCCGTGATGGGCTGAGCTCCCATTGCTCTGCCAACCTAGCAGTTCGAAAGCACACCAGTCCAGCATTTTGTTCTCACAGCGCCCAACTAGATGTCCAAGCAAAGTCCAAAAGCAGAGCACAGGCACTCTACCCACAAGTGAATCCCAGCAACCAGAATTCAAATCCATATAAACAATGACAATTGAGATAGAATACAGACAAAATGAGCTGCAGTCATTGATAGACCTGCCCTCCATTAATTTTGCCTTTTAAAGCCATCCAAGTTAGTAGCCATCACTACTTATTGTGGGAACAAATTCCAGATTATAACTATGGGCTGTGTGAAGAAGTATGATCTTTTATCTGTCCTGAATTTTCCTACATTCAGCTTCATGGGAAGGCCACCTGCTCCAATGTTATTCGAGTGGGAGAAAAACTTTTCTTTGTCCACTTTCTCTACTCCATGCATCATCCCATGGCTTCTGACAAAATTAACTGGAATTTTACTAAAAACATATTTCTTTAAATTGTAAAGATTTTAGTAAAAACATCCTGAAACTGCATTAGCCATAATACTTGTTATATTGACACCCCAATTTCAAAGCTCCTTGCTTTGTCTGAATCTATACAAACCTCTGCCCCACCAGAACACCCTCCTAGTGCTTTGCCCCAGTGGGAGGTATCTGCTAATGGAGGAGAAGGGGGCCATTTTGACAATTCCCCCACCCACTGCTGCCCCACATGTCCCTTGAAAATCTAAGCTGGAGGGTGGGGAAACAACCCACCCAGCCCCTGAGATCACTTTCTGAGGCCCTCCTAAGTGTGCCTCCTCCACCAGAGGTCTGGAGGGTGGTAACATGAGAAGAGCCTTCTCTGCAGTGGCTCCCCATTTGTGAAATGCTCTCCCCAAGGAGATTCAGCTGGCGCCTTCATTATACATCTTTAAGTGCCAGGCACTTTTGGCTGATTAATTTCTATGGACCTTTAAGCGTGTCTTGTGGTAGGGTGGGTGTTGGTGGCTATTGTTTTGTTATTGTTATTGTTTTTATTATATACTTTGTTGTTTTATTCTGTGCTGTTATGCTGTGAACTGCCCTGAGGTGGTGGTGGTGGTGGTGATATTTCACTCTTTCCCTCTCTGGAATTCTGCTCGACAGCGCCATTTCACCGCATTTTCCATTAAGAGGCAAAAAATAATAATTAGCTGCCTGTTGGTTGTTTTAGTTTCTATGAGACCTCAGGAGGGATTAAAGTCTGAAAAAGTCATGTGTGAGGAAGCTCAATATCCTGTCAGCTGTTTATCTTACAGCAGCCAAACAAAAGTGCTCCATAATAAATTGCAAGGTAGTCTCTTGCAAATTCAGATCAGAATAGACATTCTATTTATGCTAAGAATTCTGAAAGAGCGGGACTGCTGAGAGAATAACATCTGGAGGAAAAGTAATGTTAGGAACCAAGTGTCATTGGAAAGATTGGTGAAGAAAGAAAATGGAACAGAGCTTCTTATGGTACACATATAGTACCAACAATCAGGGGGTTGGCAATCAGATTAAGGGAACATTTGTAGCTTATTTTAGAGTTGAGGACAGAAAATGTTATTGCAAATTATCAGATCCCTGTGATTCAACACATCTAGTTCATTTTAATATTATTTTACATCTTACATGAACTTGCTGATCTATCTGCCTTAAGCCCCCCCCCTCTCTCTGACTGCACCAGAGTACCACAGCTGTCTATGCAGAAGCTGCACAGAGCTTATTTCCAAAGGTATGTAAAAGTATGCAAAAGTGCACTTTATGCTGTGCTTTTTTGTGTTGGTGTAGATAGAAGTAGGGACGCGGGTGGCGCTGTGGGTTAAAGCCTCAGCGCCTAGGACTTGCCGATCGAAAGGTCGGCGGTTCGAATCCCCGCTGCGGGGTGCGCTCCTGCCGCTCGGTCCCAGCGCCTGCCAACCTAGCAGTTCGAAAGCACCCTCGGGTGCAAGTAGATAAATAGGGACTGCTTACTGGCGGGAAGGTAAACGGCGTTCTGTGTGCTGCGCTGGCTCGCCAGATGCAGCTTGTCACGCTGGCCACGTGACCCGGAAGTGTCTGCGGACAGCGCTGGCCCCCGGCCTCTTGAGTGAGATGGGCGCACAACCCCAGAGTCTGGCAAGACTGGCCCGTATGGGCAGGGGTACCTTTACCTTTACCTTTAGATAGAAGTATGTGAAGTGAAAGAAATGACTTGCATGAATTCTTTGACCGTTCATAGCACAAGAGTAAATATCTCCCGAGCAGATACAGTGATAATCCAATTTAACAGTCTTAGATACCATCCATACTCAGAAATAAGTCCTACTGTGTTCAGTGGGGTTTACTCCTATGTGATCATAGAGCTGTAGTTGGAAGGAAACCTGAGTGGCATTTAGTCCAACTCCCTGCAATGCGGGAATCTCAACTAAGCGCTTTTAGTACAAATTGGTTTGCAAAGATTCTAACTGGATTTGTTTTTCCAACAAATGTGTTGGATTTGCTGGCTTTTTAAAGTAGAAGTATGCCTACAGCAGGATCAATGTAAGAGGCACACCCTGTACTAGAAGCAATTCATGATTCTGAGCTCTCACACTGTATCTAATACAGTGGTACCTCAGGTTACATACGCTTCAGGTTACAGACCCTGCTAACTCAGAAATATTACCTCGGGTTAAGAACTTTGCTTCAGGATGAGAACAGAAATCGTGCTCTGGTGCTTCAGGTTAAGAACAGTTTCAGGTTAAGAACGGACCTCTGGAATGAATTATGTACTTAACCCAAGGTACCACTTCATAGGCAAATTGCACTGGTACCATTGGTACCAAGGTACCACTGCACAAATTGACAATGCTTCCTCAAATCATCTATGCCTCCTAGATGTCATTGGACTACAGCTTTCATCATCCTTGTTCATTGACCCCAGCCCACACCTCTAGTTGTGCAGATAGGTAACTTTAAACATGGACTTGGTGGTCTTACAGATAGCTCCTCTTTAGATGGTGATTTCATTTCATTAAATTATGACAAGCCCAACCTGGTGCATTTGGGATTCCTCTTGCTCATTCTACTGTGTGGTGCCTTGCACTTTTGCCCCAGACTCCTGCCTTGAGGGGACTGCTCCCTATCACACCAAAGCTGAGCACAAAACCTCCATCAAATTCAGTAACTCACCTTAAACTTTGGCCCACTAGTTTGGGCTGGGGAGCCTACAAAGAAGGCATGGGGCGGGTAGCCATTCCCTGGTCTTGCACATCTGATAACCAGATATATAATGCTGCTTCTGTAATTGACGTTTCAGATTAGCCACAGACAGTACAATCCTATGAATGTTTAGTAATCTGGAAGTAGGTCTCAGTGCATTCAGTGAGATTTACTCCCTTGTAAGTGTGCATAAGATTGCAGACTAAAAGCATAGCAAATCTGTTAGTCTCTAAGATGCTGCATTAAACTGTTTGTTGGTTTGAACGCAAGCCTGCAGCAAACTATGCCTGAAGGTCTTGTCCTTCAAGCATGCATAAAATTTTCTGTTAAAGTAATGGAAGCTCATAGTCATCCCTGCCACTGCTGACAATGAAATCCATACATTGGTTGTAAAGTATTGTTTTACCTGTGCCATGCTTTGGTGTTTTTTCAGATCTGGACATTTCACCTGGGTGCAATGTCTGAAGAAAACTCCACAACAGTGGTCAGTGAGTTTGCCTTTGTGGGATTAACAAACAACCCTACACTACGAACTAGTCTCTTTTTGGTGTTCCTGGTTATTTATATGATTACCTTGGTTGAAAATCTAGGAATGATTGCCTTAATAAGGGCCAGTCGCCGACTCCACACTCCAATGTACTTCTTTCTCAGCAGCCTATCTTTCCTGGATGTATGCTTCTCTTCTGTGTTTGCTCCAGAGGCATTAGTGAACTTCCTAGCAGAGAAAAGGTCCATTTCCTTTATTGGGTGTGCAATGCAAATGTACTTTTTTATAGGTCTGGGGAGCGCGGAGTGCTTTCTCTTGGCTGCAATGGCATATGATCGCTACGTGGCTATCTGCAAACCCTTGCTGTACCCAGTCCTCATGTCTCCTAGAGTCTGCATTCTTCTGGTGTTGGGGTCTTATGCCCTAGGCCTATTGCACTCTCTCCTTCACACAGTCCTCACCTTCAGGCTGTCATTCTGCAGGTCTAACGTGATCAATAACTTTTTCTGTGACATCACAGCACTTTTGGCCATTTCCTGTTCAGATATCCACCTCAATGAACTCCTGATTTTCTATGTGGCTGGTCTTGTAGAAGTCACCACCATCCTGAGTGTTGTAGTTTCTTATACATATATTCTCACCAACATTGTGGTGAGGATCAGTTCGGTCGCAGGCAGGCTGAAAGCCTTCTCCACCTGCACCTCGCACCTCATGGTGGTTACCATTTTCCATGGGGCAATTCTCATTCTGCACTTCCGACCAACCTCTAGCGATGAATCTTTGGTTCAAGGCATCTTTGACAAAACACTGAACGTGTTCTATACAGTTGTCATCCCTTTGCTCAACCCTTTGATTTATAGCCTCAGAAACAAGGAGGTAAAGGATGCTCTGAGAGGCTTTCAGCGGAAGGTGTGTGACAAAATATTTTGTTAATGAACCTTATAAAATCAAATGGGCATGGCATTATTAAATCTGTAAAGTCTGGAAAGAAAGAAGGATGCACCGAATTCCCTCTGGCCTCTATGTGCTGATTTGGTGAGGAATGTAATGTTTCCCTTAAACTATGTCCATATTATTCCAAGCTGAATGAAGGAAACATTCTATGCTATGAATGATATATGGTGTATCCCCTAATATGGAGGTTGACCACTGTTTTAACTATTCTCTTTTGTATTATTAACATAGTGCTTAATAGTGCATTGTATCCCCACCTCCTTAAGTCAGTGATGGGAAGTTGCTGTAGCCCTCTTGGGGTTGTTGGGTTCCAGTTCCCATCAGACTCATGTTCAGGCAAGATGGAAGTTATAGTTCAGCAGTGTCTGAAGAACCACAGGTTCATCACTCCTGCCCTAAGCCATAGGGAGTATGAGAAGTGCTCCTGTTCAGTCAACTTGGAACAGGAACCTTTCAGTGCTGTTCAGAACTCTTAAAGAAATTAGTTTCAGGACATGAAAATTAGCAAATCCTACAAGTGCTCCTATTTTCCAGGGACAGTTCTCAATTTACAAAAGCCGATCCGGTTTCTGATTTGATCCTGGAACACCCCTCTTTTCCTTAGGATGTCACTATTTTCATTGGAGAAATGTTAGAGGGCATCCAACCCCTGAGTCAAGGAGACCAGTGACTCTACAACCATTAGAAGACATCTGAAGGCAGCCCTGTACAGGGAAGTTTTCTTAAAATGTTTAATGTTTTATTATGTTTTTATATATGTTGAAAGGTGCCCAGAATGGCTGGGGCAACCCAGTCAGATGAACAGGGTATAAATAATAAAATCATCATCATCATTATTGAATAGGGCGTCCTTATTTTAATTGGAGTAATGTTGGTGGAGGGTATGAATTAGCTGTCAGAAAAACTAGTGTGGGCCTGGCTTAAGCATTTTACATCTATATAATTGGGGGAGGAGAGTGGTACAGGCATTGGAAAGGTTAAACTACATCCTGTAAGGGATTTTATTTTTACTTCACATTCCATATTCATTTCTATAACTTGTTGAGGATTGAACAACCTATTTTCTTCTTTTCTCCCCACCTCCATTTTCTCCCCCGCCTCCTTCACATTCTGGAACTCTTGACAGATTATTTGACAGTGTGTGATTTTAATTTACAAAAATTCTTCTGTGTATCTAGAGAAACTCCCGTTTGTGTTGAAACCACTACCTTAGTTTTAGGTGGCTGCATTTGCCATCCTTGCTAACCTATCCACACCCTGAGAGGTTTGCTTCTGCCCAGGGCTCCAGACAGTAGTGCTCTTTAGACTTTGTTGGAAGTGGGGAGTTTCAGAAGAGAGGAACGGGTGCTTTTATCTCCCCTACCAACCTTTCCCCTGTTGTGTTACATTATATGGCAGTAGGTACCTGTCAGTCCTAAACTTGAGCATGTTATATATTTATAGTGAGGGACATGTCAGCTAACAGGGGTGGGGGCGGAATTGGGGGTGCAGGGGAGAAATATGCAAGAAGCTTTTGGGATGCTGCTTATCATGCTTTTTTTGAAATTGCAATTTATAAACCAGTCGAAACCCCCTTTCTGCAAGGGTGGAGGGAGGGCTTGCATTTGACAGAGTTGTCCGTCTATCCATTTTGCCCACCTGCTGCCTGCCAAGTGATGCCAACATCATTCCATTGGCACAGAGCACCCTTTTCTATCCACCAAATGTATGGCCAGATAAAAGTATCACCAATGGGATTGCTGCGAGTGGTGGCCAGTGGAAAGTCTTGAAAGGGATCCCTTCCCAGTGCTACTACCATTGTATGAAAACATTGTGCCCGATTCAGTTCCAAGCGGGTGCAACAGTCTTCTTGCTCCCAACTCCTGTCCTACCTGTGATGTACAGCCGGGCTGTAGATTTGACAAAGAACTTGCACACAGAAAGAAGCAGAGGGAGAGGGAGCTGCTGTCTGCCAGTCATCTCAAAAAGTATCTGAGATGCCATTGCACTGCCTGCAGAAAGTTTAAAAAGGCTTTCCCTGATGTGTGACTCAGTCATTTTCTACAGTGACTATAACTGTAGATATGATTTTATTGCTTTTAGTTCACTGGGTTTGTTTCTTTTATATTTTATCCTATATTTCTCTATTTTCTCAATGCTTGCATGACTTTAGGCTATGAAGTGTTTTTTAGAATTGAAAAATTAAAAAAAGGCAGTCAACTTCTCTCCTCTATAGACTTAATTGTGAGACTCAATTAGGCCCTCTTCAATTGTTTGGCTTGACATTATGCCAAAAGCTAGCCAGCAATAAATCACACAGAGTAAGTGACGTTTACTCTTTATTAGAAGAAACAAGGTCTGCTCAGGAGTGTCAGCATAGCAACACATTTCAGAGGCCTAGCCCCTTTGAGGCAGTTGTGGAGACTGCCTGCAAGTCCCCACTTTCCAACAGCTGCCTAAATCTCCTGCTCCCCTGGGTCCTTCCTTGAACAAAAGAGATAAAATTCAAAATGGATATCAATATTTATTATTAGAAAATTCAGTCGCACGTGTTTCCCCATGCTTCAGCACTGGTACCTACCAGTACTTTGTATTTCTGCTAGGGTTGCCATATTTCAAGAAGTGACAATCTGGACTAAAAAGCTTTTGAGCTATTTTTGGCAAAAATGCTTTTTAAAAATGCACTATTTTTGAGGAAAATCGGCAAAAACACTGCCGACATGGTTGCCATACATCCGGATTTTCCCAAACATTTAGCTGATTTCCGCCCAGACATTGATTCCGACTGCAGTATTCTGGATATGTCCGGTAAATTCTGGACATATGGCAACCCTGATTCCTGCCATCTCACTGTTTTGTATTGTTGTCTGGGGTGTGTGTGTGTGTGTGTGTGTGTGTGTGTAAAACCTGGGACCTTCTGCAGGCAGATGCACTACCACGGAGTTACAACCCTTTCCCAGAAAAACAAATTGTGACAAAGTGTCAATGTGAATTTGATGAAAGATCACATGCTTCCCCTGCAAAATATCCTAGGTTCAGTGTGCAGCATCTCTAGGTAGTGCTGGAAAGGATCTTTCCCTGAAACCCTGGAGAGCCACTGCCAATCAGTGCATAGTCCTGCACATGGCTGCTGCCCTCCCATGCCAATATTCATTCAGATAAACCAATGATCTGGCTTTGGCTTCCTACGTTATTGGGATCCCTTCATGAAACAATGTTGTGGATCGAGGGCCTGACCCCCGCTATGTGAAATAAACACACAAGGACACGTGATATAAGGTTAATGGGCAAGAAAAGGCCACAACTTTATTGATTACAGCAGTGAAAAGGTATTGGCTTAGGCATTGGATGACTATAGGAGGTGGGTTTATTCAACAGTAGGTGGAGCCTGTTGATGCTAATCCAACTATAGGCTCACCCCTGATGTCACCGAGGGTCGTGCCATGGCCTCCCGCCAAGCAGGCATCGGACGGAATACACGACCGCCAGATTCCTTTAACGGAATAACCCACGGTAGATAGCATAGGCAATGGCCACACCTAGCCCTTGACACACATGAATCCAATGCCTAACCTACCCACCAATACCACAAAAGTTGTGACGATTGCTACGAGGTAGGCGAAAAAACCAAAAAGCCTAATGCCAAATGGAAAAATTCCTACCAAGCCCCCCAGACAACCGGGGCGACCAACCTAAGGTCCATAGCAAGGCCAAAAAACCTAGACCCTGAGCTAAATGGGAGTGGAGGGTGGGTGACTCGCTGCGGGACGATGACGACTGAGGAGGAGGTGGAGCTGGAGCCGCAGCATTAAGCTGCTAAACACGCCCCCCGGAGACACCTGGTTGGCTGCCTCCGGTGGGCATGGGCGCCAGCCAGGTGAGGAGGGGCGGGGGCTAAGGCCCCTGGCCAGGGGCGGAGCTCGGGCTCCCGCCCACAACCACTCCCCTCTCTTCCAGGGAGGAGAGTCTTTATCCATTTCCAGTCTATGATGCCCCCAACATTCTTCCAGTTGTAGCTATAGCTGTCAATGTTTCACTTTTTTTAAGGGAAATTCCCTTATTCCGATTAGGATTCCTCACAAGAAAAGGGAAAAGTTGACAGCTATGGTTGTAGCTTCATATAAGTTTGTTTTTTTAGGGCTAACAATACTCTTCCCCTTCTCTTTGCCTCTTCACAAGGGCGGCCCACCCATGAAGCAAGGTGAGGCAACTGCCTCAGGTGGCAAGATCCACAGGGGTAGCAGATCCCAGTGTAGATCTTTATTTCCCCTTTGTTAATCTTTGTTCACTCCTTCTTCCCTAGCAGGGAAGGGGCACTTTTGTGGTTCACTTGAAGGGCCAAAATGTATTGGGTCGGCTCTGCCTCTTCATATGGAATTATTATTATTTTTTATCAGAAACAAACAATGCAGTTGAGTCTTGGGGAGAGTATAGCACATTTTCCCAATAGATGAATTCCTAAAACGATGAATTCTGTGCAGTTCTCCAAGGACATGGAGCACTGAGAGTGGTAGGGATAAAATAAAAGCTCTGCAGTTATATATACATGCCATTCCATGCAGCTGACAAAGTGGACTCTGTCTAAGAATGCTTCTGGGTACAATAACTGTGCTCGTTATCACATTTCTCTATTTGGGTTTTACTGCAAGCAACCAAGATAGTTATCTCTCTGGAATTAAGTTCCATTGATGCAATTTTATTCTCCATTTATTTCTTCAGATCTTCTACCACCCCAGTTTTCTTTAAGAGTAAGTAGAGACATATAAGAAAGCAGGAGTCAGTGTGTTGTTTTCCCGCAACCACACGCCTTGTTTTTCTGCATAACTTTTCCCAAACTTTGCTCTTAATTTGGCACATATATGCACGTCTTCTGCTAATGATGATTTTGAAGCATGTTTGATTGATCCTTGTGGCAGGCTTTTTGCCTATTTGTTTGTTATTTTGTTTGCTGTTTGCATTATTTATATGAGCTCTGTTATGCAGGCTTATATACATTTAAAGAATTATGGGTTTTTTTATGCTCTACAGAGAAAGGAGAGAGTGCTTCATGATTCCACTGCAAGCCAGTTGATCAGCATTCTGCACTGATTATTTTTCTTCAATATTGTAGTGCATATACCTTCCAAGCATTGTTCTCAAGAGAAGATTATGCTCAGCAATCCAAGAGTCAGAGTTGTTACTTAGCTGTAACAGATACCAGATCCTGCAATGTCATTTTAGTTTAGAAGGGGAAGGAAAATGTGCAGAATTTTACTAAGGGACCCTCTTAACAGTCAAAAGAGCTTCTGGAAAAATTGCAAGTATGCGTAATGATTATCGTAAATGTACTCTGAGTGTCTCGATTATACACTTAAAACAGAAGTGAGAGGAATTTTTCAGTCGAACTCTTGAATTTACTTGCATAACTTTGACTACATATTCTTTCTCAACATCCCCAGTAATAGAGACTCTTAACAGCGGCATTCTTGTAGCAGCAGAACCAAAGGCACACTTTCATACCCCTCAACTGTCCCAATTTAAGTGGGACACCCCATTTTGGGGTGCTGTGTTCGTGCACAAGTCCCCTGGCTCCTTTGAAAGTGCAGCCCTGAAAGATGCATGTCCTGGTTTTCCTCTGGGCTGGGCTGGAGGGTATTCACTTTCAATGCCAAAAAGTACCGTAATTTTTGAAAGAGGTTCTACATTGCTTCCTGGTATAGCCACTTTCCTACATTAACAAAGGATGTGCTAGCTGTGTGGGGTACATTCTTAGTTTGTGTGGGTGTCTTCATCACATCCTTTCCCACCTATAACTAGGCCCCCATGTTGTATAAGCAGATACCTTTGCAGAGCTGAAGAAGAAGGTAAGACACTCCCTTTATCCCCAAGCGCCTGGTACCTTTGATAGAAATCCTTCCAATATTTGTCTAAATAAAACAAGGGAGTCACTGGTGGCAAATGAATTGCATAGATTTCTCATGTGCATGATTATTAAATGGTCGTTTCTTCTCAGTTGTCGTGTTTCTTTATTTTACAGCTCTGGAATAAAACAATCTGAATGCAATGAAAGAGAAAAACTTCACCGTAATAATCAATGAGTTTGTATTTGTAGGGTTAACAAACAATTTCATACTACAGATTGTCCTCTTTCTAGTCTTCCTTGCTATTTATATTGCTACTTTGGTGGGAAATCTAGGACTGTTTGTGTTAATAAGAGCCTGTCCCAAGCTCCACACTCCAATGTACTTCTTTCTCAGCAACCTCTCTCTCCTCGATGCATGCTTCTCCTCTGTGGTTGCCCCTAAGACTTTTGTGAATCTCTTAGCAGATAAAAAGACCATTTCCCTCACTGGATGTGCATTGCAAATGTACTTTGTGATAGGTCTGGGCAGCACAGAGTGCTTTCTCCTGGCTGCAATGGCATATGATCGCTATGTGGCTATCTGTAAACCACTGCTGTATCCAGTCCTCATGTCTCCTAAAATCTGTACACTTCTGGTGGTGGGGTCCTATGCTCTTGGGCTTCTGCACTCTCTTCTCCATACAGTCTTCACCTTCAGGCTGTCATTCTGTCAATCGAACGAAATCAATCATGTATATTGTGACATCACTGCACTTTTATCACTTTCCTGTTCGGATACTTACATCAATGAACGCCTGATTTTTTTTGAGGCTGGGCTTGTAGAAGGAACCACCATCCTGAGTGTCATCGTCTCTTATATGTACATTCTCATCAACATTGTGAGGATCAGCTCAAGGGCAGGTAGACTCAAGGCGTTCTCCACTTGCACCTCACACCTCACTGCAGTTACCATCTTCCACGGGGCAATTCTTATCTTGCATTTCCGACCAAACTCTGGCAGTGGATCGTTTCTTCAAGATGTCATGGACAAAACCCTTGCTGTGTTCTACACAATTGTCATCCCCTTACTGAATCCCTTGATATACAGCCTGAGAAACAAGGAGGTTAAGGATGCCTTAGGAGGCATTCAGAGGAAGGTATGTAACAAAATGAGTAGCTAGCAACAATTTCTAAACATTTCCACAAGAGCTATATATTGCTAGACCATTATCAGCATCTATGTATGGTGTTGCATGTTCAATATTAAAATTACAAAAATGTAGCCTCTCTTGTCATTTACCTATATGATCTTAAGGATCAATTTAAGTTCAGCAAATAATATAAGCGGAAGTGCTCATTGTAGCTTAGGGTTGCCATATTTCAAAAAGCAAAAACCAGGACATCCCAAAAGTTGTTGAGATTTTTTTAGGAAGCCCCCAAAATTGTTGAGTTGTTTTTTAAAAAATAAAAGAGAGTAAGTCAACTCTAGGAAAGTAATGCCCTATTCTTAAATTGCTTCTCTATGATTACCTCATACAATAAATATGTAGAAGATACTACAAATCATGTGTGGTTGCAATGAGAGAGGGCTGTGGAGATGAACATGAGATCTTAAGATTGTGAGGAAACATAAAAGCCAGAGTGGTCTCATGGGGAGATCTTGGGCCAATCACTACTACTTAGAATATAGAATATAGTAGAATATAGAATATTCTATAATAGAATATAGAATATTCTATAGTAAAATAAGGACGCGGGTGGCGCTGTGGGTAAAAGCCTCAGTGCCTAGGGCTTGCCGATCGAAAGGTCGGCGGTTCGAATCCCCGCGGCGGGGTGCGCTCCCGCTGCTCGGTCCCAGCGCCTGCCAACCTAGCAGTTCGAAAGCACCCCCGGGTGCAAGTAGATAAATAGGGACCGCTTACCAGCGGGAAGGTAAACGGCGTTTCCGTGTGCGGCTCTGGCTCGCCAGAGCAGCGATGTCACGCTGGCCACGTGACCCGGAAGTGTCTGCGGACAGCGCTGGCCCCCAGCCTCTTGAGTGAGATGGGCGCACAACCCTAGAGTCTGTCAAGACTGGCCCGTACGGGCAGGGGTACCTTACAGTAAAATATTCTACTACTTAGAATATAGAATATATACTATTATATACCTCATACAATCGCTGTGAGGATAAAAAGGTAATAAGGAGACCATGTTTACTCTACACACCCAGAGAACCTTAATTATTGGGCAGTACATAAACACTGCAAATAATAAGTTACCTTCTGCTTGGAGAAAGCGTTTTTTAAAGCAACAACAGCTAAACATATAATAAAGCAGTGTGCAAAAGTTCCATGATAGATGTTCAGAGATTCCTCATAATAAGCTCAAGGTGTGAAAAATAGGAAATATACTTTATTTCCTTGACATCTAATGGGAGGGCATTCCACAGGGTAGACGCGACTACTAAGAAGGCCCTTTGAGCTCTCCACAGCCATCAACAGCACACCCACATGAAGGGAAGAATCTACTTGGACTTCTGGTCCAGCATTCACTCTGCTCTCAGCTTCTTCATTTCTCTTCACCTGCCTTGTTTCCCTCTAGAGCATCCTTTCTCAACCTGTGGGTCCCCAGATGTTGTCGAACTACAACTCCCATCACCCCTAGCTAGCAAGGCCAGAGCTCAGGGATAATGGGAGTTGTAGTCCAACAACATCTAGGGACCCACAGGTTGAGAAAGGATGCTCTAGAGTCTGCCATCCCAGTCTGCACTTGACAATGAGTCCTTCATACACAAACCAAACTACATGCCCTTGGGGTACACTTGACTTTTTCAAATGTGAATATTCCCATAAAGCTGATTGCTCGGAGGAAACATGTTGCTCTGTAATACCGTTTCATAAACGTTCAGGTCCATCTCAGCAATAATTCATAGTTTCATCATGAATAAAGGGTTAAACTAGAAGTGCAGAACCTGTGTCCCTTCAGATGCTGCTGGGCTCCCAACTCCCATCGGTTCCAGCCAATATGGCTAATGATCAGGGATGATGTTAATCCAGGAGCATCTGGAGGGCTGTAGGTTAGCCATTCCTGAGTTAAACTAATCAGCTTCTGGGTATGTGTCAAATACCTACCCTGGAAGGTGACTTTGAGCAAGAAGACAGTTTGGTTAATGCAAACAATGCTAGCTTAAAAATCTCAACATACTTTCAATTTACGTTTTGATCCTGAGGAAGAACTTGAAGAGAGTCCTCCTTGGAATATAGCTGGCAAAATAAGTATTTCAAGACCATGGATACTTTTAGTACTGGAAGTACTGCTTGTTGATTTCCTTGTGAGTTTTATTTTCAATACAAATAGGGTAAAATACAATTAAGACACTTTTCAAAACGAATTTTGGCATCATCAATAGACCCCAACGCCAAACTGTTTAAGTTATGTGAGGTCTCATTGTTGTTATGGGTAAACCTCTCAGGTGCAGGTCCAAAATCATTCTCCAAATCATGGGGAAATGGCAATTGATCTTCTCACACTGGACAGCTGCCAGGAAGCAAAAGTGGAGAGATAACAGGAAGCTGGACTAGAGGGGCCTTTGGTCTGATGCAGTGGGGCTCTTATGTTCATTTCTTTTCTCTAGTTTTTTTAATATTAAAACATGCCTTGCCAGTTTTTCAAGCAGCATTTTAGATGCTCTCAGCTGCTGCCATGGGGCAGATTGCTTCCCATCAACTGTAGTCCTTTAGGATCCAATCATATTTTGCATATTTATTTTAATATGATAACTTGCACCTGTTTTATTTTTGGTATTTTTGGGTGAAGAAGAGGGTCTATGTAATAAATAAGTAAATATTAGAATTCACAAAAATCTGTTTCCTTTATGGTTACAGATGGCACTAACAGAGAATCCAGCAACTGTTTCATTAGCCAGTGCCCCATGGGAGATTGTACTAACAAATCTCTGCATGCTAGAACCGCCACAGGAGTTTTGTTGTTGTTGTTAAAGTACAGTGTGGAAAAAATTACTTTTTTGTCTTGTAAAATCCTGGCACTTCACCATCAAAGAAAGGAAAGTATAATGAAACTACTTTTTGTAACAGTTTGTGGAGGTTTATATTCCCTTCCAATGAGGTCTGTCAGTGTGAAGCACCCAAAACCATTTCAACCATAATATCTTTCCACTGTGTATTATTTAGAGATTCCTCCATATCAAACCAAAAACATCTTGGCAAAGTCACAAGGTAAACAAAGAATTATTAACAGAGCAGCTTGACTTATTACTGCAGAGGTCCATCAGGTGGAAGGATCCCAGTGGGTTTACCCAAACCCAGATCTTCAAGATAAAATAACTACATCTTCATTTGGGAATCTGATGACTAAAAGAAGGCATGCACTTCAGACCTAGAATAGTAACCTAGAATAATAATTAAGAAACCAACTTCAATATGCCCCCTTCCCTGGCTGCTATAATTGTTGCCTGAAACTGTGGTGAGTACAGATCTCTCCTTTTCTCTACTGTGGTATACAAGCTGATGTTGTCCTCAGATTCTCAGAGAATTCATAATGATTTTAAAGCATTTATGGCTAAAAATGAGATAACTATTCTACCTAAATTTATCAGTGAGAGACATCCATGCTGACATAAAGAAAATGATTTGCTTCTTTCCCATATGATTTGTCATCTTATATTTCTTAACCTGGTGCCCATGTCCATATATAGAGAACATTCCATCTGTGGAATTTTGCTTCCATATGTGGAACTCCTTTATTGGTTTGGCGTGTAACATCAGTATGTTACATTAACGAAAACATTAGAAGAGCTCTGACCAAAGACCTGTCTTATTCAGCATCCTGACCTAAGCAACCAGATCCTTATGGGAAGCTCATAAACAGGATATGAACAAAAGAGTGCTACCGTCAATTGTTATTCCCAGCACTTGAGGAAATGATATTGAGTTTAAATGAAGTCAACTGGGTGTAGCTTAAGTCCAAATAACTCATCATTGCTGGAGTTCTTAAAAGTGGCCTACAATTTCCTTTCCCCTTTCTCCCATTTTATTCTTTCTCCTTGTTTTTATATATTGTTTATAGGAAATTCTATCCTGCTGTTTTAGTGCCTCTGCACTGCTCAGTATTCTTAATTTTTTCACAATATAAAAATATATTTAGAGGGGGGCCTTTTTTAAAAAAGGAGAAAGAACAATAACTGAAACAACACCTGTTTATTTTCAGTTAAAGGATCGAACTGGAGATTGCTCAGACAAGTTCCTCCTTTTTTTTAAAAAAAGATATTTCCTAAGAGATTTTGAATGTTAAATAATCTTGTATTTTTCATAGCAGCTTTTCAAAATCTGATTTGCTACCTATAACACTGAAATTTATTATTTTCCTCCTTTCAAATAACAGTATGTTTGCAAGTGCACATGGATGGGGACAACTGCACTATAGTGAACGAGTTCATTCTTGTGGGACTCACAGATCGATCTGAACTGCAAATCATCCTCTTCATAGTCTTCTTGCTGGTCTACATTATCACAGTATTGGGGAATGCTGGGATCATTGTAATCGTGAGGACTTGCTCTCAGCTTCAGACGCCAATGTATTTCTTCCTTAGCAACTTATCATTCCTGGACCTGTGCTATTCCTCTGTCGTAACACCCAAGATGCTAGTGAGCTTCATATCACATAGAAAAACCATCTCCTACTCTAGCTGTTTCACTCAGTTGTATTTTTATATTGCTTTGGCAACAGCAGAATGTTACCTCTTGGCAGCCATGGCATATGATCGCTATGTGGCCGTCTGTAACCCACTGATGTACACAGTCATCATGTCTGAAAGACTATGTGTTTTGTTGGTGTTTGCTTCTTTTGTGGTGGGCTTCCTAAATGCAACAGTACAGATAGGTTTTTCCTTAACAGTGTCCTTTGGTGATTCTAAGGTCATTAACCATTTCTTTTGTGATGGGCCACCATTGATGAAGTTGGCCTGCTCTGATACCACTCTCAACCAAATCCTTGTTTTTACTATTGTTGGATTCAATGAAGTTACCACCACGTCCATAGTTCTCATCTCTTATACCTGCATCTTCTCTACCATCCTCAGAATACGCTCCAATGACAGCAAGCACAAAGCTTTCTCCACCTGTACTTCTCATCTAACCGCCGTCAGTTTGTTCTATGGGACCCTCCTCTTTATGTACTTGAGACCCAGTTCCAGCTACTCTTTGGAGCAGGATAAAATA
Source organism: Podarcis raffonei (assembly GCF_027172205.1). Taxonomy (NCBI): domain Eukaryota; kingdom Metazoa; phylum Chordata; class Lepidosauria; order Squamata; family Lacertidae; genus Podarcis; species Podarcis raffonei. The sequence goes on from NC_070602.1 coordinate 82,611,120, forward strand.
ATCGCAGTGGTTTACACAGTATTGATCCCGTTCGTGAATCCCCTGATCTATAGCCTCAGGAACAAAGATGTGAAGGATGCCTTGATTAAAGGAATGGAGAGACTCAGGATTTCAAGATAAATGTAGCAGTCGCATACTGGAAAGAATATAGCAAAGGGTTAGCTCTTTGATTTACCTGAAGGTTGGGGAGGGGAGAGAATTGTAAAACAAAAGAAAAAAATAGGAATAAAAACTAATGCTCATTATCTATATATATCCAGAGTTATACAGGATTATATTCAATGTTAGTTATACCCATTGTGCCAGGCTGGTACAATAAGAGTGCTGAACTTTAGTAATGTACATTCATTGATTTTAATAGGTCTGAGCTCTGAATATGACAGTTGGATATCATCCACACCTTATTATTTCAAATAGAGATTTTCACAAGCCTTCATAAAGTAACCAAAAGGAAGAAAAATAATATATTTGTACGTACAGTATCTACAATAAATAAAAACGAGAACATAGTGATAGTAGTAGTTGTAGTACTATGAGTAGATTTTTAGAAGGTTCTTAATGCTTAGAAGGGATAGGTATGGAGAGTGTATTGATTGCTATTACCGTGTGAAACCAAACAAATAAACAAGTAGAAGGCACAAATATAGACATGTTGAAATTTAGATTTTCAAATAACATTGGTTGCACATTGGCTTGAAATTTATTGTTCCAGTGATTTATCGATATGGACCATCTCTCAGTGAGCTTGTCTCCCGTCTTTTGCTTAGCCCTATGTTTCGCTTGGCTTAGAAGTATGTAAAGTTTATTAACATATGCAACTACCGTTTCAAAAGTAGCTTTGTCAATATAAGAAAGGGTTTCTTGAAAATGAGAAAGGTGATTCATGATTTGCATATTAATTATTTATGAATAAATAAAAATACAAAATCTGCTTGTTATTATCCAAAAATTATTATGCAACTTTACAAACTGCCCCCTCCCCCGCCCCCTCAATCCAACTTGGTGCTGGTGCCTAGGTGGTTCAGAGATGATTTGGCATTGGGGTGAACTGTGAGGTGGCCAAGCTTGCTAAACAAATCAGATTATTTGGGATGATGAAAACAAAAAAAAGGATAGCCAAGATTTTCAAAGATATACCGCATAACTGGCAAAGGCACAATCTTATACTCTCAAGCAATTCTTTCAAAAAGTTAAGGCATTATAAACATTTTAAATATTCCCATTGTAGTGAATGGGGAAACTTGAAGCTTCATTGTTCCAAAACAAGATTCTGATTTGGGTCTGAGCAAAGCAAGTAGCCTCCGAAGTGGTCCATGCCAAAACACACCACTTTCTGAATCATCTGGTCGAGGTCCAAACCAAATCTTGTGTTCAGTGCACACCTCTAATATCTATGGTCAGTACTAAAAGCTGTGACATGTGCTACAAAAGACATTTCCATTTTCTCCTTAAGGGGAATAAGCCTTTCTGGTATTACTCTGTTTATTTATAAGTATTTTTAGGATGGCTGCAATAGCCTTTTCATACTTAAGGTGGAATTTAATTATATCATATATGGTATAAAAATGCTGTTTTTAAGTGGCTCCTTTTTTCTTTTCTTTTTTTGAAGGGGCTACTTGTTAAAGGGGTTTTAAGTTTATTTTTATTAGTTTTCAAATTGCTATAGAACCATAAGAACAGATAAACAATAACATACAAAAACTAAACAAATTAAATAATAACACCCAATCTAAGATCAAGATATCCATATTTCCCTAGAAGGTGCAGAGAGTGATAACTGTAAATCTGAAACTATATGGGATTACACACATGAGACAGGAACTTTACAGAGCTGATGGAGTCCACTTCTCAGACTTATGGAATGACATTTTGCTCTCTGATAATAATAATAATAATAATAATAATAATAATAATAATAATAATAGTAGTAGTAGTAGTAGTAGTAGTAATTGTTGTTGTTGTTGTTGTTGTTGTTGTTGTTGTTGTTATTTCTTGTTTGTACCCCGCCCATCTGGCTGGGTTTCCCCAGCCACTCTGGGTGGCTCCCAACAGAATATTAAAAACACAATAAAACATCAAACATTACAAACTTCCCTAAACAGGGTTGCCTTCAGATGTCATCTAAAAGTCAGATAGTTGTTTATTTCCTTGACATCTGATGGGAGGGTGTTCCACAGGACGGACATCACTACTGAGAAGGTCCTCTGCCTGGTTCTCTGTAACCTCATTTCTTGCAGTGAAGAAACCACCAGAAGGCCCTCGGAGCTGGACCTCAGTGTCTGGGCTGAACGATAGGGGTGGAGACATTCCTTCTGACCTTCATAGGGGGTTAAGAGCAGTAATAGTTGAGCAGTGGGGGAAGAAGCACTAAGCTTTCCTTTTCCTGTTGCAGGTGTGAACAGGAAAGGAATAGATTGAAACGGATAATGAGTTCCTTGAGGCATGTTTGAGGTAAATTGTGATACCAGAGTATTTCACGCTTTGTGCTGTCATGGTGAAGGGTATGGCTCACTGTTGAGCTTAACCTGTGTCACCCATTTTGGGTTTTGCAGACTTAATGGGCCACGAATCAGGAAGAATTCCCTCCTCACCTTTAAGGATGTGGTGTGACAGGTACATGTCCATCTGCAAAACCATTACACAGCTATCATGAGTAGAAGTGTATGCAGCAGGATGATGAGGGTATTATGGCTGAGTGCAGTTTACATTCAATGGTACAGACTCTCCTCACTATACAGCTCTCTTCTTGTGGGTGAAATGAAATTGACCATTTTCTGTGGTGTCCACCCTTTGCTGAAATTTGCAAAAATTAAGTTTCACCCCCTAAAATGGCATGCCCTAGTATGGCAAGGGGAGTTGGAAATTAAGGCCAGCTTGACTCCCTTTAGTGTAGGCTTACCAAGTTAACAGACAAGAGCCTGATAGAGTTTGAAGATGCTTCTGTACATATTGTTATTTATAAGTTGAGTATGTTCTGCTTATATTTAATAAAAGGTAAAGGTACCCCTGCCCGTACGGGCCAGTCTTGACAGACTCTAGGGTTGTGCGCTCATCTCACTCTATAGGCCGGGAGCCAGCGCTGTCCACAGACACTTCCGGGTCACGTGGCCAGCATGACAAGCTGCATCTGCAAGCCAGCGCAGCACACGGAACGCCGTTTACCTTCCCGCTAGTAAGCGGTCCCTATTTATCTACTTGCACCTGGGGATGCTTTCGAACTGCTAGGTTGGCAGGCGCTGGGACCAAGCAACGGGAGCGCACCCCGCAGCGGGGATTCAAACCGCCGACCTTTCGATCGGCAAGTCCTAGGTGCTGAGGCTTTTACCCACAGCGCCACCCGCGTCCCACTTTATTTAATAAAGTGGTCCTAATTCTACGCCATACTTGGTGTTTTGTCTCATTATTTCTGGTTTCCTAACATAAAAGCACTCTTTCTTCTTTTGGGAGTAGGGAATCGTTTTGAACAGAAAATGATTCCCTAGTTCCAATATTGTTTTCTCTACCATCAAGGGAAAACAACTCAAGCCATTAACAACCAACCGATTTTGTGCTCAGGGAACTAAAGCTCTTGACATCAGGCAACCTAGTATAAATGTACCAACACTTTCAGACCCTTGTATTTTTCTGAAATGAGAAAAGGGCATTATTTAGAGGCATAAATTTAGGGTAAGTATTAACTAGCGGGATGAGAGAGTTGAATTTCACTCTGTTGGAAAGGTTGACAAAAGGGTTGTGACTGAGTAGAAGACTAGGAAACAAAGATGTTTCCCAATGCCATTACAGCATTTGCTAAAGTTGCAGTTGCAATAATCAAACTTTAATTGGTCTAGCTGTCACCTAAAGCTTTCAGCCATAATCTGGTGCCCACTGACCCCATTAAATTCAGTGAGATTTACTTTTGAGTATACATGTACAGGATTGCTTTCTCAGTGAGGCACGGAGCTGAAGAACTCACTCAATTAATTTAACCTGTTTGTTTTAACCTGTTTGTGGTGCATTACTGTGAAAAAATCAGTATGAAAGAATCGGTATGAATGATGACTCATCCTAACAATTGGCCACATATTTCTTTGAAAAAAAACAAACCCCAATTAGGTTACATTTGTTTCAATATAATCAAAAAACATGATGTCAAGATGGTTATTCTTCTTCTTATTAAAAAGTCAGTCAAATACTTTAAATTCAGAATGCTGATAACATAAATTGTTTAATCAGTTGACAGCTGTAATAATTGGAGAGCTTCTGGTTGCGCTGTGGCCTGCCAAACTACATCTAGTGGTAACCTAGGCTAAGCCAGGCCTTTTTCAGTTGCAGAATCTAGTCTCTGGGATCTCACCCCATGCCCCATGGTAGCAGCTCTGTTGAGTTTTTGGTGCCTCGTGAAAATGCATTTATTAACCCAGATTTTGTTGGTTACTGGCACCAAACTTTGAGAAATTATCTGGAAATTGCTGTCTCTAGTGCCTTCACTGTCCAGTATTTTTAATTCTGAAAGAGGAGAGGAGGAAGAAGAAGGAAGAGGAGGAGAAGCATTACATGAGTCAACCGTAACATGACCTTCATGCTCTCATTTGAACTACAATAATGGAGATTGCTGGGGAAAGATCCACCTTTCCATCCAAAACTGATAATATTTCTGCTTTAAAATTATAATTAAATCATGTTTTTTTCATGAACAATAACCACATACCTTTTAAAATTCAAATCCCTGGAGAAACCCAGCCAGGTGGACAGGGTATAAATAATAACATTATTTAAAAAAAACATTGTGAATGATGTACACCAGGCACTGAAATATTATTTCCACCCTCTCAAATAACAGAATATGTACACATAGATATACATATAGACAGACAGATATATCAAGTGCTTGCAAGTGCACATGGATGGGAATAATTGCACTATGGTGGATGAGTTCATTCTTGCGGGATTCACAGATCAATCCAAGCTGCAAATCACCCTCTTCATTGTCTTCTTGCTGATCTACATTATCACTGTGATGGGAAATATTGGGATCATTGTAATCGTGAGGACTTGTTCTCAGCTTCAGACGCCAATGTATTTCTTCCTTAGCAACTTATCCTTCCTGGACCTGTGCTATTCCTCTGTCGTAACACCCAAGATGCTAGTGAGTCTTTTATCTCATAGAAAAACCATCTCCTACTCTAGCTGTTTCACCCAGTTGTTTTTTTATATTATTGGTGCAACAACAGAATGTTACCTCTTGGCTGCCATGGCATACGATCGCTATGTGGCCATCTGTAACCCACTGCTCTATACAGTCATTATGTCTCGAAGGCTATGTATTTTGTTGGTCTTTGCTTCTTATGTAGCTGGGTTTATAAATGCATTGGTAAATACAGGATTTACCTTAACAGTGTCCTTTGGTGACTCTAATGTAATCAACCATTTCTTCTGTGATTGGCCACCATTGATTCAGTTGGCTTGCTCTGATACCAGTCTCAACCAAATCCTTGTTTTTGCTATTGCTGGATTTAATGAGGTTACCACCACATTGGTAGTTCTCATCTCTTATGCCTGCATCTTCTCTACCATCCTCAGAATACGCTCCAATGACAGCAAGCGTAAAGCTTTCTCCACCTGTACTTCTCATCTGACCACTGTCAGTCTGTTCTATGGGACCCTCCTCTTTATGTACTTGAGACCCAGATCCAGCTATTCTATGGAACAGGATAAAATAATTGCTGCGGTCTACACAGTGTTGGTCCCTTTGGTGAATCCCCTGATCTATAGTCTCAGGAACAAGGATGTGAAAGAAGCTTTCATGAAAGGAATGGGGAGGCTGAGGATTACTTTAGCAATCATCTGCTAGGTAGAACCCAAAGAATAGGGAGGGGAGAATATTTTAAAAATGAAAGAAAAATTGTGAGTAAAAAATAATCACACTCTGAACAAGCCCAATGAATTTAAGAGATTTAAATAATGTACATCCAGTGACTTCAAGAGCTTTATTCTCTGAGTATGACAGCTGGAGATCATCCATATTTCATTATTTCAAAATAGAGAATCATACAAGCTTTCAGAATGTGATGAAATGAACAAAAAAATTGAACATTTGTAAATACAATATATACAATAAAGAGAAATATAAGAACATAGCAATAGTAGCAGTACATATTTAGAAGGTTCTAAGTTATTAGAGTGGACATCAAGATTGTATTGTTACCAGACTAGCCCAGACAAAGACACAGATATGTGGAACAAACATACACTCATGAGAATACAGTTATTCAAAACAAAGAAATGGTTGCACATTGGCTTCAAATCTGTCATTCAAATAATTTATTAATAAAAACCAACTCTGTGAACTTGTCATCTTTTGTCTTTCACTTAGCTCAATGTTTCATTTAGCTCTGGAGAATATGTGTGTTTTGTTGACATACAAAACTCTCTTTTCAAATGTAGTTTTTTCTGTGATGCTCATTTTAAAGAATAAATTTTGAATAAATAAATAAATGTGAGTCATTAAATACAACAAGTTATGGTTGCTGTTGTTCAAAAATATTATGAAACACTATTATTTTTTTACAGTGGAAGGATGCGAGGGGGAACACACACACACACACACACACAGAACCCTTTTGAGTAAAAAAAAAGTGAATAAGGGACCTGACTGAGGTCCATAACAGTGGAACTTGTGGTCAGCTAATAAAGCTACATCTTGGGAGACAAAAAAATGTACTTCCTCACACACTTCATGGAATTCACTAACACAAATGTACTGGTGGCCACCAACAAGGACAGTTTTCAAAGTGGATTAGTTACATAACAGAGGATCAGGCCAATTCATGGAGCATAGGTTGCTCAGTGGCTACTAGTTATTGTGGCTAGAAGTCACCTCCAGTATTAAAGGCCACATATTTCTGAAACCATGTTCCTGGGTTCCAGCTCAAAGGTATAGCCTATGTGCATTCAGCAGGCTTCCCCTCTACAGACATGCCCCCAACATGTGGACAGCAGAGAGTGGGGCAAACAGAGGATTTGACTGTAGGAGTGGAGCAATAATAATAATAATAATAATAATAATAATTTCTTATTTATACCCCGCCCATCAGGCGGCGTTTCCCCAGTGACTCTGGGGGCTTCCAACAGAATATTAAAATACAATAGTCTATTAAACATTAAAAGCTTCCCTAAACAGGGCTGCCTTAAGATGTCTTTTAAAAAATCTGGTAGTTGTTTTCTTTGACATCTGTTGGGAGGGTGTTCCACAGGGCTGGTGCTATTACCAAGAAGGCCCTCTGCCTGGTTCCCTGTAACTTTGCTTCTCACAGGGAGGGAACCACCAGAAGGCCCTTGGCGCTGGACCTCAGTGTCCGGGCAGAACAATGGGGGTGGAGATGCTCCTTCAGGTATACTGGACCGAGGCCGTTTAGGGCTTTAAAGGTCAGCACCAACACTTTGAATTTTGCTTGGAAACATACTGGGAGCCAATGTAGGTCTCTGCTTTCCCCCCACATAATGGAGAAAATAACCCTGGAGGGGAAAACACACAGCAATGTGCATAAAGATGTATACAGTACTTTAATTTCTTTTAATTTTTATTATTTGTATACTAGGGTTGACATATTCCCAAAAGTGAAAATCTGGACAGAGTTGTTGAGCACAAATCCTTCCAGACGCCATTTTTTCAGAGCGATTCCCAGACGAATGGCAGCCATATTGTCAGTGCAGGATTTACGTATAAGCTAAAGAAGCCTCTCTTGGGGCCCCCAAACAATTTAAAGGGAAAAAACTGGATGTACATTTCCAAAATATAAGATAAAAAACAAATAAAATAAAACCTACATACAGCAGCAGTGTTTTGTGTTGTGTAGGCTCCTATGCTATAAGTAATAGGCCCTATCTGCTAGCCTTCTCCATAGAATATCACTGGTTTGCTCATTCCTATATATACGGTGCCTACATTCTGCATGGACTGGTTGCATGGCAGCATGTGCAAATGGCTTTAGATACCTATTAGGTCCATAAATTACCATATAGCATATATTCAACACACAAAAAACACCACAGAGATAATTTGTTGTTAACAAAGGACAGCTGGACATATAAAGGGCCCCATTACCGTCAGTAGCTTAGGGCCTCATCAAACCTAAATCCAGCCCTGTGTATTGTATACCACCTTTCACCAAAGGGCAGTTCACAATTTTATAAAATACAAAATGAGAGCACAAAATACATAATAAAACAAGAACAAATCAATAACAATCCCCCTCAAAAAAACACACCAAAACACACCAAAAAACCCACACACATTTAAAAGGCCAAACGCTGGGTACATAAAGATATGTAGTGAAGGTGTCAGGTAAGCCTTGATGTGTGTTTGAGAGGATGAAATGTTTTCTAACGGTGGGTAACAAATGCATAAACTTTTAGTATGAACACACACTGCAACAGCAAGCTCATGGTAGGAAAGTGAGCAGGGGTGTGTATGGAACCAACCCCCTGATATCGGCCTTGCTATTGCTTTCCTACATTGAGCTAAGGCAGGGCTGGTAAGCCAAGAGGTTGAGGTGATGTGGTGACTCACTCTCTTTTCTTTTGTTGCTTTATTCTTGTAACTTTCTTGATTGCCCACTTTAAAATAAAGATGTAATTGGGCTTTTAGCTAATACCCAGTATGCCTTATTAAAAACTGCTTATTGCATGGATAGGGAAATTACACAATCCATATGTAGAGAGAGAGAACATGATAACAATATTTATAGTTTGTGTAATGACAGCTAACAGTGCTCGGCAAGCTGGACTTCTGCCCTGTCAAAGACATGCTCGTGATTTTGAATAAAAAAAATTATTTGGCCAGCATTTTAATACTTAAAGCTTGGGCAAAAACTAATGTGTCCTGGTGTGTTTGGGTGGTAGAGGGGACTATTCCATGGATAATCACTGCTAGATCTACATCAAAAGGGCCACATGGGTCAGGAAAATAAATGCTGCATAATCTGTCCCTGGGAGAATCGGCCTAACAAGCTCATTTGAGAGGGAAATAAGATGTGTGTGTCTAACTAAATTCCTTGCTATAGCTGCTTATTTTCCTCTATAGATGTGTCTGTGTGTATTTATTTGTCTGCAGCAATTAAAACCATAGGTATGCAAGCAATGTCAAGGGACTACTGAATCTTTAGGGGTATGATTCTGCCTTTCTATTATTTAGAACCTCATTCAAGGAAAATAGAACAATAAAAAACAACAATTAATATCCATGAAACGTTCTCATGATTGGGTTGTATTCTGTGTTTGTCTAACTCAGGGTAAACCCATTAATAATTTCTTCAGCTGATGGAGGCAGATTTTCTTTGGCCAAGCTGCATGAGATCTAGAGCCACACTTTCATTCTACCTACACCATTCTTGTATGATTATTGATCACAATGTAGAAGTCACTTGAAAACGGGCTTCAAATATTGCATGTAAGTGTCATAATCTGTAGAGCAGCTTGCACTGAGAAATGTTACCTACTGAATAGAGTTTCCATGATACCTTTTACAACAGAAATGGGAACAACTTTCATGATATTTTTTTCTGCCCTCCAAAATTTTCCCCAATATTAATTGTGATTTTGAGATGAACTTTTGGAGAGACGCCCACCCCCCACCCACCCCGTACCCTGGAAGAAGCTGCCCAGAAAAGGCATCTGCTTTTGTACAGTTCTGAGCAGTCTTCAGCCCAGACACATTCAGGCAATACAATAGACCTGCAACTTATGCATCATTTACAGTGGTGGCTTTGCATGTGTGGCAGGAAAATAAATGGAGAACAGGAGGGAAACAGTCAGAACAGGACATTTGAGATCTCACACAATCTTTCCAGGGTCCAGTAAGCAAGGTGGAGGGCTTACAAAGTCTTTTCACACTGGAAAGACTTTTAAGACCTTAACCTGCTTACTGGGCTCTGAGGAGGACACTCAAGGCCTCTAGAAGGCTGTGGAAAGCTCCTGCAAGATCTTGGATGGCCCTGCAAGCCTCCCACAGCCCCGGAAGTTGGGATAATCATGCAGAGGTGGTTCCTGGGGTCTTCCTGACATCACAGTACTTTGCCTTTGTGTGCAAACTCCCAGAATGTAACCTTTGCCAAAGTTGCATAAAGTATTGTGCATGCCTTCATGGCCTTCTGCACTTTTGGTGCTACTCCCCTTCCTAATCAAATAAGCCTTCTTCAGCCTCATAATATAAAGGTGGTCATCAAAATCTACCATATTTTTAAATGTGAAACAATGGTTCCCAAATAAATACTGTTCCCATTCTAAGTTTGATTCATATTTCTAGTTTTATTTTGCAATGTTCTAAAATGAATACATACATAGATATATCCAGCTGTCCTTGGAAAATATGGTATAGATCTCAATATTGGTTGCATGCATGCATCTTTTAGACCCTCTTCTGGAAATGGATTACAAAGAACACTTGCAAAGAACACTTTTTATGAACATATGACCATAAGGAATAACTTTGTCCACATTGCAACTGCAGCTGGTCACCAGAACAGCAAACAAGAAGGAGTCCTAGAAATTAGCACTTTCCTAGTCTTGGGTCACTAGATGCTGTTCAACTACAACTCCCAGCATCCACGACCCTTGGCCATGCTAGCCACTGTTGTTCAACAACATTGGGGAGCTAAGGTGGGAGGGCTCCTCTACCCTAGATCCACATGCTACCTGAGGGGCATCAGCCTTTTGAAGGCACCTTTCACTTCCTTGTTCCTCAGGCTGTAAATCAGGGGATTCAACATGGGGATCACTATTGTGTAGAATACAGAAGCAATTCTGTCTCTTTCCAAAGAATGGCTAGCATTTGGCTGGCAATATATGAGGAGAATGGTAGCATGGAATATAGTGATGGCTGTGAAGTGAGAGGCACAAGTGGAGAAGGCTTTGTATTTCCCTTCATTGGTGCGAATCCTGGATACAGATATAATAATGAAAATGTAGGACATGAGAATGATCACTATGGTGCTAGTCTCCACAAAGGTAGCAAAAATGAAAAGTAACATCTTATTGGTGCTGTTGTCAGAGCAGGATATGGCTAACACTGGGGAAATGTCACAATAGAAGTGATGGATGACATTTGGCCCACAGAAAACTAGCCGAAAAGCAGAACAAGTGTGAACTAGGGCACAAACCATGCCACACATGTAAGAAACAGCTACCAGTTGGGTGCAGAGCTTTCTAGACATGGCCACTGTGTACAGCAAGGGATTACAAATGGCCACGTAGCGATCATATGCCATCACAGCCAAAAGGTAAGATTCAGCCACCACTAAATTAACAAAGAGGTACATCTGTACTGCACAAGCAGAGAAAGAAATTCCTTTGGCCTCAGAGATGATGTCCACAAGCAATTTGGGTGTGATGGATGAAGAATAACAAATGTCAATAAAGGACAAGTGGCTGAGGAAGAAGTACATGGGAGTGTGGAGTCGCACTTCGAGCCGGATTATGAGGATGATGCCAAAATTCCCCATCAAGGTGACAACATAGATTGTGAGAAACACCACAAAGAGGAGGATCTGCAGCTCTGGGTGGTCTGTGAATCCCAGGAGGATGAACTCTGATACCAAAGTGTAATTTCCTTTCTCCATTCCTTTGAGATCATGCTTTATCGCTAAGAATTGGGGAAGATGGTAGTGGATACAAGATTGTTGACTCAAAAATCAGCTTTGAACAAGATTATCTGTTGCCATATTATTTTGTCAATGAAGAGTGCCGCAGTAAAGGCTTCATGTTGACACCTCTGTGCATGGTCTGGGTAGAGTCTTGTGAGCTGGATAGAGAGATCTGGATGACTTAAATGATCCTGTAATTGGTTTGAAAGAGAACCTAAATCTAAAGGTTCATCACTATGAAATATTCTGTATTTATACTGGATATGTTTTTGTTGTTTTATCATTTCTTATTTGCTGTCCTGTGTTCCTGTGTGAGGAAGGATAGCATATAAATTTAATTAACAAAGAAATAAAATGCAAGAAGCATATTAAATTCAAAGTCCACTCACTACATTTTTTATTTATTTTTACTTTTATTTTATAGTGACCACAGAATGTGAAAGGAGAAGGAAAATCTCCCGCCAGTTGTCTAAATCTGGGGTAAAGTTTATGAAAAGCTAAGTGGCTATTGTGAGAGTTAATGCTGAAGGGAAGGTCTTTGCCTCTGAAGGATCCTGGAAGGAAAGAGAGGGTTCCAGTTCTGCTCAGAACTGTTTTTAGTTGCAGTGGCCAACATTTTCTGGGACCAATCCTAACTTTGTTCCTGCCCTTCTTACCTGTCTGATCCTTATCATGGGAAGCCGTGAAGGAAGAGAGAAGATGCTCTTCCTTGAATTCAAAAGCAAATGCTACTTGAGTGTGCGGGAGCTGTTTTTCATTCAGTTTTATGGCCTTTGGGGTTTAATCTCTGGAGCAATTTGAGAATTCCCCATCTTGGAGAAAAGAAACATTATGACAAAACTTTAGTTGCAATGCTTTTTTTTTCTAGAAAAAATAGGTGCCGGTACTCACCATGAAGTTGTTACAGCAAGTGCCACACTTTTTAACCACAACAAAAAGAGATGATAGTACTGCATCCCTTTGAGTACCCACTGGAAAAAATCCACTGTATCAGTTGTATTATTATTATCTGTGCTTTTTTTTTCTTAAAAAAATATGTTTAGGGGTACTCTCATTTTCATACTCACATTGAAATGTTTAGGAGTATGCATACCCTTGCATCACCCCAGAAAAAAGCACTGATTATTAAAATGCACAGTTATCTTTAAAGGAACAAATAACACTGCTACCATTCCTTGCTCCACCAGCCCCAGGCTCCACTCTTGCTCCCTGACTTACAAGACCAGAGCGCTGGGCAATCGATTTTCTAATGAAACCTAGAGATCCTTTGAACATGGGTTCTCAGTACAGTGATACCTTGGAAGTTGAACAGAATGTGTTCCAGAAGTCCGTTCGACTTCCAAAACATTTTGGAAACCAAGGCGCAGCTTCCAATCAGGAGCTGCAGAAGCCCCGTCGGAGATTTGGGTTCCAAAGAACGTTCGCAAACCGGAACACTAACTTCTGGGTTTGCGGCATTCGGGAGCCAAAACATTCAACTCGCAAAGCATTTGGGATCCAAGGTACGACTGTAAAGTGAAGTACAGTCATACCTCATTTTGCGGCCAGGGTCTGTCCTGGAGTCCCGGCCACTAGCCAAAAAGGACGCAGGGCAAAGCCATGCATCTGCGCACACGCATGGAGCGGTTTGTGCTTCTGTGCATGCACGAGCAGCAAACCTGGAAGTAACCCGTTCTGGTACTTCCGGTTTTGCTGCGGACGTTTGCTGGAATGGACGCTAGACAAGGTGGATGTTTGCGGAGGTATTACTGTACAGCATAGGCAATCTGCTGCTCATGTGAATAAATGTCAGAACTGAATTAAACTTTGGCTGCCTTCAGTTGGGCTTGTATAGCTCTATTTAGGCATTCCGCTGCACACAGCTGTAATTGTGTAGAAAGTCAGAGTGGTGCTATACTGTCCATTAAACTTTAATTAGTTTAATGTTAAGTAAACGTCCAGTGTGCTTCCAACGCCATAAATGTTATCTCAGCAGAGAATTTCGTGCAGCGGTTGAAGAAGGCAGGAGAGTCAGTACCTTTCAATGAAGAATCCTGGAGCAAGCACTTTGGAACTCAGGAAAAAACTTTATTTACAAAAGAAAAACCCTGGCGATAAAGCACACATGCTTTTATCTCCGGCATAAAGAAAACTTTACTCTAAACTTAACTCATATCAGCAAACACGCCCATGGCCACAAACTGAGTCTGCGAGTCAGGTCAAGGGGGAAAACACACGGGTGAACTGACTATTTATACAAACTAACTCACATTCCTGGATGCTTAATGACTTCCAGCTGCTCAGTGATTAGAGCAACTTGTTACCTCTTAACCCTTTAGTACCAACATATACCTGGCTATCTGCCCCCAGCCCTATGAAGAGGCGGGCAGGGAGGGCAAAATCTCCACTCCTCTATTAAACCATGCTGCAGCTGCATTTAAATTGAGGGCAAAGTGCTTCACAGAGCACTTTAGCAAACAAATTAGGACAGCTTAAGGACTCCAATCGGTGTGAAGCTGGTTTGAAATACAATGCATCAAATAGTAGCACTGTAAAAGAAAGTACTAGATACATGTGTATTTTGGGTAATGTCATGTGAACATGTCCAGCACTGGAAATGCAGTTGAGTACACACTAAATGGGAGTCTGAACACAGCCTAAGTTGCAGTCTTAAGGAGCTCCTTATGCCAATGGATGAAAAGTTAAGCTTATAAAACTAATTAATTAAACTTGTTTATGTGGCAGTTCATCATCAAGGATACCTTATTCTTCCATGTAGGAAATACAATTGGTAGGAATAATATGTGGCACCAGAGCAGTCTTGTGTACCACATGCTACACCAATGCCCTAATACCAGGACCTGTGTGCAAAGATGCAGGGCTGTCATATGAACTAATGAGTTAAGTTCTGGATCGTTTCAGGGAGATTTTCCCCTAAGACAAAAATCCTCTTGTGCTTTCATCTTCCAACCTACAGCAGAAAAACAAAGTCCAAGTGCAGAAACAACTTGAAAAAGACACAAACAAATTCAGAATCATTGTGCTCTTGGGATGAGGCCACGGTATAGGCACTCTTGGGGAGAGAAACAAGTATTTCCAGTGACTTGTGGTTTCATACATGCAGTTAAACAATGCTGAGAGCTTCCAGAGGAGCCATTTCCATGCCTCTTAAAGGTACAGATAAAATTTAAAAATCTGACCTTGTTTCCTTTCTTAGAAATATCTTATTCCAAAAGTTTTATATGTATATGATGATATATCGGTTGATGGTGATATTTGTGCATTTGGATATGAATGGCGAGAAGCCTCAAGTGGAGCATAAATTAGCAGTGAAAATATTTAAAGAGATGGGAATAGAAAGCAAATCAGAAACATTCTCAATTGATGAAGATGTTTTTTTCTGCCAAAAGTTTAATGTATATATTAACCAGTAAATATATGTTTTAATACTCAAACTAAGGGGTGTCAGAAACATGGCTAAAGGTTTTGCCAGGAGATGTGGAGAAAAGGTAGGATTTGAAATATTGACGAGAATGGCAGGATTTGGAAATGGCTTGGATATAGGAGAAGGAAGGAGATGAGTTGGAGATGATTCCAAGCTTGGACACCAAGGAGTTGACCTTCTAGACTTTTACAGCATTAGCAGCCAACTAAAATAAAATACGGTATTTTTTCTTTCAGCTCCAATGCCATCAGGTGACAAGGACAGACAAAGACTGGCATGTGAGAGCAGCATTGAAGGAATGTCTGAGGGAAATGGCTCTTCGGGAACAGACTTCATCCTTTTAGGATTTACAGATCAGCATGAGCTCCAGGTTTTGTGCTTTGTGCTCTTCTTTGCCATTTATATTTTTACCGTGGCTGGGAATCTCGGCATGATTGTGTTAATCAGGATGGACCATCGGCTCCACACACCCATGTACTTTTTCCTTAGCCATCTTTCATTCCTAGATGTGTGCTATTCTACTACAATTGTCCCCAAGACCTTGATGAATTCTTTAGCAAACAGCAAATCCATTTCTTTCTCCGGATGCACCATTCAGCTCTTCTTCTTTGCAGCTTGTGCTACCACTGAGTGCTAACTGCTGGCTGCCATGGCCTATGACCGTTATGTTGCCGTTTGTAACCCTCTGCTGTATGCGGTTGTGATGTCTCATAAGCTTTGCATAGGGCTAGTGGCTGGGGCATACGCTGCTGGCGTGATTAGCTCAGCCACACACACCATTTCCATCTTTCACCTGCCATTCTGCCGTTCTCGTAGGATCAACCATTTTTTCTGTGACGGGCCTCCACTCCTAACTCTGGCCTGCTCAGACACACATTTCAATGAGATGCTGCTTTTTGCGGTTGTTGGCTTCAACATCATAGTCACCACTGTTATCATTCTAGCATCGTACTTGTCTGTCCTCACCACTATCCTGAGGATCCGGACAACGGAAGGGAGGCACAAAGCCTTCTCCACCTGTGCCTCCCATTTGGCCTCTGTTGCTTTGTACTATGGGAGTTCCCTCTTCATGTATTCACGGCCCAGCTTGAGCTATTCCCTAGATCAGGACAAGGTGGTTTCTGTTCTATACTCAGTTACAATCCCCATGTTGAACCCTCTCATCTACAGCATGAGGAACAAGGAGGTGAAAGATGCCCTCAGAAAAGTGAGAGGCAGATTCCTTTCTTGGTGACTAAAACTGCACCGTAAGATAGAGGGGGTCATACATTTTTCTGATGCAAGAGCCAGGCGGCATGGCTAACCAAATGTCTGGTGGTCTCAGCACAGAGGTGGGGAAGCTGTGAGCCTCCAAATGTTGCTGGACTCCAGCTCCCATTGTCTTTGACCATGAACTACGTTGGCTAGGGCTGATGGGAGTTGGAGTCCAACAACATCTATAGGGCCACAGGTGGTCCACAAGTGGGGAATGCCCACAGGATCTGCCGTCATATAATATGTTGAAAATGCTGCCCTATTTAAGAAATACATTCCTGCCCTGTTCTTGACTTGGTACAGGAAACTCTGTGTGATTTTTGTTGGCTTGTATTGTACAGAATCATCTATTCCACTTGCATGATGTGCAATACATAGGTGTTTTATACTTTTTGATAAAGTTAGATGTCACCTCTGTGCAAAGAGGAAGTGGGGGGGGGGGAATCCACATTTGAGTGTCATAATAACCACATGCCCAACTTTGCTCTGTTTCTTTTGAGTCTGCTGCTGATGTCACAAACTGAAAGGACAAATATGAGCTGTGTAAGGCCTTTGGTATGATGGGGAGAGGAGTCTGCTTCTTTTTCTGATGGTGTGTTTCACATAAGTGAGTTTGACCTTTACTGCCTTTTCTACAATTAAGGTTCCCAGAGTAATTGCACTGGAATGCTTTTAGTCCTGTACAATTTATCTTGACAGATTAAAATGGATTAAATCACACCAGTCAGGCTTCACAGCGCTATGTGAAGCAGACAATTAATGAGCTGTTGCTCCTTCCCATCTTTAGGCTATTGTGTAGTTAATGATAACCTCTGCCTTTCGGGATGAGCACCAAAGTTGTAAGGAGCACAGCTTCAGTATTAAGTCTCATACTCAGGTTAACCTTAAGGACAAACGCCAGTATAACAAAAGAAAATTGCATATATAGAGCATGTTATATAAATGAAGGACATGTTCAATGAACTTTTTATGTGTTGCTTTGCTGTAATCTATACAAAATCCCAGTAAGGTAAATTGGTATTATTAACCCACATTGTGGACTGAGGGAGAGCAGCTTGCATAAGTCTACCTAGTCAGCTGAAAATCAGACCTTCCATGGCTTTGTTTATAGCTCTTTGTAAGTCCTGACAGTCACCTAGTTGTCCTGACACTGTGTGAATGACACATGGACACCACCTTCCTGTCAAGCTTGGCCCATGGGGAATGGGGGAGATGAGAATGAAGCCCGCTGGGCAGCTCCAGTTCCTCACCACATACCTAGTGAGATGATGGTAGAAATGTATTCCTGAAGGGGAGTTCCCGATTTATAACCCAGTCACTCAGCCACTATGCTATGTCAGCATTCAGTAAGCTAATTTATCAACATGAAGCTTTGGGTAGCACTTTTAGGTAAATAGGTCCACTAGCTGAGGATGAATTTTTTCTTCTGCCTCTCAGGAGAGCCAGTGTGGTGTAGTGGTTAAGAGCAGTAGTCTCGTAATCTGGGAAACCGGGTTCGTGTCTCTGCTCCTCCACATGCAGCTGCTGGGTGACCTTGGGCCAGTCACACTTCTTTGAAGTCTCTCAGCCCCACTCACCTCACAGAGTGTTTGTTGTGGGGGAGGAAGGGAAAGGAGAATGTTAGCCACTTTGAGACTCCTTAAAGGGAGTGAAAGGCGGGATATCAAATCCAAACTCTTCTTCTTCTTCTTCAGTTAGATTTCACCATAGATTTCATTCAAGTGTTCTAGCCTTGTTATGTAAAGTACTTAAGCATGTTCTTCATTTAAACGTATCAGTAATCTAACAGAAGTATCCATGCTTCCAATCATATTATGTATAATTTTAGAGATCATATGAATTGTTTTTATTTTCGGAGAAGACTCTGGACTGTTCCCCTCAAGACAATGAGCATAATATGGTTCTGAGAAAAAGAATGTTTCGTTAGTTAAACTTCTTCCTGGAATAAAGGTCCCACAAAATGGTGCTGGGGAGCTGTGGCTTTAAACTGTGTCCTTTGACAGGCAGGCACTGAAGGGTTCCATCCTGTCTCTCGTCTAATGTGGGGAAGCTACTGAGCTCAGTTATCTGTATGGAGCCTACTAACCCTGAAAGTGATACCATCCTTGGTCCTGGCACTTATCCTGATACAATGTTGAGTGATTTATCCCTGCCTTGGAAATATGGTCTATGTTGCTTATAAACCTGATCAATAAAGTTGTGGCTATTGATTAGGAGTTGTGTCATGGTCTATCTTCTAGCTGGTTCAGTAAATATGGAAATGACAACTTCTGCATCTCTGGGTCTTTCTTACTCCTCTGAGATCAAGTCCCTCAAATTAGTAAACAGTATATCTTTCCAATTAGTATAACAGTGTTTGTTCCCATATGAATACATGCAAAAGGAATTTAAAGGCAAAAGGAATTTAAGGCACAGTGGAAGAAAGATATAGCTCTTTTGCCAACCTCAGCTGACTGGCCAACTGGCCTCAGTGAGATCAGCAGCACACTCTATAGTTGCTGTGATAATTACTTACTTGAGGACTTATTTACATTACGATAAAATCACCAAACCACAGAAACAATATGGTACTGAAGTCTGGCAGTGAGGCACTTCCACTGTCAAGTAACTTTCTTCACATTAATTAAGGTAGGTAGGTAGTACATGATCACAAGAGATCAGATGAGTTGTCTCCTTACTGCCCTTGGACAGTGCGTATGACTGGGGATAGAAATGGTGGCTGAGTGTATTTGTGGGGGCCTGTGTGTGAATGTATATGTATATGAAAAGATGTGTACAAGGGAGAATGATGTTTCTGTGCGTGTTTAGGGGAAGATGAATACTACTTGTGAATGGGGTATCTGATAGGTCAGAAACATAAAAGAAGCAGACCCTGACCTCTCCCATGGCACCTTCCCCTCAAACTTGCTGGATGAGACTCAGTGAGCTAGGCTCAGTGAGACTAGCAGAATTTCATGCCTGCTTAGGACATCCTGGACCAGTGTGAGAATAGTAGTATAAAGCACTAAAATATATAGCTGTGTAATTCTTAAAACATTGACTTAAATCTGTACCACAATCTGATGCCTGTTTACCCTGAAGTAACTGTCGGGATCCAAGCAAAAGCCAGAGCCTCCAGCTCTGCTCTTAGTCCAGAGGAATTTGGCCACCCTCCAGGTGCCCGGCTTGAATCCTTAAGACCTCCTGCCAGCGTCTGCCGGCAAGATCAAAGGAGGTCTCCAATCGGCGATTCTCCTCAACGTGAAGGAGAACACACCACCCCTCCCACTCCCATCTCCAGGGAGGGGGAAAGAGCCAGACAGAAATATATCTACATGTCTTTATTCCTGTCGTTCAGCAGTACAGAGAAACATGTCTGTACACTTTGCTTCCCAATGCAGAGAGAGAATAGACTCCACCCATGTACTTCCAGTACAGGGTCATGTGCTGCTCTGAGGTAACATCCAGCTCTCAGAGCACTTTACAGACAGTCCCAGTTTCCCACGGGACAATCCAATAACATCAGTTTCCTGTTTACCATTCCAGCCACCTGGTGCTTGCTTCTGCATTGCTCCTTTTTCGTAACATCCTCCCCCAAAAGAATCAATGCGTGTTGCAGCAAGCAAAGCATGATCCAGAGAAGAAAACAAACAGTTGTTATACACATAACACTCCCCTGTTGTTTCAGTTCCACCCTTGGAACTCCCCGCCACTGGTTTCCCCAGTGTACCTCTCTGGTTGTCTTGTTTCCAAGGAATGAGTGCATCTGCATTACCTTGGCTAGCAACTCTTTGTTGTGTCTTTGTCTCTGACTTAGACACAGCTCCAACCTGTCCTCGGTTGTTTACAACAGCAACACATGCAACAGCTAAGTTAGCAAACTCTTTTGAGTACCTCTTGGGTGGTTGACCCTTTGTAACTCTCTCAGACCTACGTATGAGGTGCTGATCCTCTCTGCTCACTGGTCCTGTCTCAGGACTCTTTGGAGACCTAGTTCCAATGGTAAACAGTGGTTCATCCTTCAGTTGTGAAGGCCTATCCATTGTGTGAGACTTCCTCTCAATGACTGTGACAACTGAGCTCTCCGAGCTATCAGTGTCATCACTTTCTGTACAGCTGAAATCAGTGAAATCATCATCATCTGAATCGTCCTCAGTGGGAAATGTGTGTACTATCACTCTCTCCTGTTCAGGAGCACTCTCTAGAAATTTTGTGAGAATCACCTGACCAGATTCAGACAAAATTACTCTGTAGAGACCCTTTTCATACCCCACAAAAATGCCTCTGGCATTCTTTACTCCACCTGGAGCTTCTGTTCTCACATGAGACCCAAAAACCTTGAAATGGGCAACAGAAGGTTTTCTGTGGAACAGTTTCTCAAAAGGAGAACTTCCCAACTCTTTTGAAACCTTTCTCACTTTCGTATAACAGAACGACACTAGAGACTCGGCCCAGTACTCATGTGGCAGATGTGAACTTAGCAATTGCGCTTCCATCCCCTTTTGCAATTCTCTGTTCACCCGTACACAGACACCCCTGTTCCACGCTTCCGCTGAAACAGAAACCTTGTGTCTTATTCCCTTCTTCTGCAGGAACCTCTGGAAATCCTGTAAAAGAAAAATCTGCTTCTCATCTGTGAATAGACAATCAATGTTAGCATCATGCATACTCTTAACTTTGTCACAAAACTCCTGAAACCTCTCCAAGGCTTCCTTTGGCTTTCTCAACACATAAACCCAGACATAGTTAGAGAAATGATCCACACACACAAGATAATATCTTGCATTGCCTCTAGATGGTTCTAGAGGACCAATCACATCAGCATACACCCGCTGAAATACTCTGTTGACTCCGGTCTTCTTCTTGCTCACCCCTGCAAGAGAAACTAGGTTAGACACAGACGAATTACATTCCATGTAATCACCTTGTGCAAAAGTCAACAAATAAAGTCCATCCTTCTGTTTGGCAGAAAGATAAAGCTCTCCATCTTTGTAGATCTCGCAGCTCTCAGCATCGTAGGACAGTTTCAGTCCTCTCTTTGCAATCTGCGAAACACTCAGCAGATTGAACTTCAATTCAGGAACCAAGTAAACATTGTTTATTGTCAAGTCCAGACTCTTAAGATAGACAGTTCCCACGCCGGCCGCTTCCAGCTCCTGACCATTGGCCTGTTTCACAGCGAAGCTTTGCTTCTTAAACGATGAAAAGAGTTCTTTGTGTGGAGACATATGAACGGTCGCTGCAGTGTCGATAATAAACGCGTTCCCAACATCTGGCGTGGTTCCCTTCGCCATCAAAGCCTTTGCAGGTTCCACCATAGGCTTGGTATGACCTTTGCCTGACGCCTCAGGCTTTGCTGAGCGGCCCTTCGCTCCTTTTGGCTGACGTGGCTTCTTACAGCTCCGCTGAAGATGCCCAGCCTGTCCACAACTGTAACACTGGACAACATTCAAAGCTACAGCATCCTTTCCAGTAGCCTCATCGGTGGGGGAATTAGAACTCCGTTCCTCCCTCCCCCTGTCCTTTATTTCCAGTGCAGCATGCCGGCTGTGTTCTTCTAGAACCACGGCACTCAGGGGCACTCCCCCCTTCTTGGCATCCATGCTGAATCCTTGGGTCAGTTTTGCACTCAATCTCAAGCCAGCTTTCACTTTCCAAGCCAGTAAACCTCCAAAAGTCTTTGTTTACTGCTTCACTGGCAGGCTTGCCTTTGGGCTGTGTTTTTCAAAACCCTTGCACAGCTGCGCAGATACACTTTCGATTTCCCAGGCTCTTTTTAGGCCACTCTGTAACTGGCAGACGTTGCCTAGCAACCTGCTCAGAACGGAACTCCTTATCTTAACCACAGGAATTTCTGGTATGCAAGCTTGCTCTTTCAGAGCTGTTGTTTTTCAAACACAGCTCTTTCTTGTGAACCAGAGAATTAAACCTTTCTGCGTTCACTTTTCTCTTGCCCGAAATGCAGCATACCTTTCTCTGGCTCCGTTGCCTTGAAACACACTCCTCTCGGTGTCCAGCTGTCTGTTTCAGCTTCTGGCTGCAGGCAGACGCTTTCTTTATCTCCTTAGGTGCAGAGGATGGCAACGATTCATCGACCTCTCACCTCTCATGCAGATTCTCATAGATCAGATATCCATCGGTCTGCTACCAGTTGTCGGGATTCAAGCCAAAATCCAGAGCCTCCAGCTCAGCTCTTAGTCCAGAGGAATTTGGCCACCCTCAAGGTGCCCGGCTTGAATCCTTGACCTCCCCTGCCAGCGTCTGCCGGCAAGATCAAAGGAGGTCTCTTCGGCGATTCTCCTCAACGTGAAGGAGAACACACCACCACTCCTCCCACTCCTCTCCCATGTCTTTATTCCTGTCGTTCAGCAGTACAGAGAAACATGTCTGTACACTTTGCTTCCCAATGCAGAGAGAGAATAGACTCCACCCATGTACTTCCAGTACAGGGTCATGTGCTGCTCTGAGGTAACATCCAGCTCTCAGAGCACTTTACAGACAGTCCCAGTTTCCCACGGGACAATCCAATAACATCAGTTTCCTGTTTACCATTCCAGCCACCTGGTGCTTGCTTCTGCATTGCTCCTTTTTCGTAACAGTAACGCCTACTGAATGATTTGGGGCTTACTTCAAAGTAATAAGGCATAGGATTGCAGCTTCAAAGCATTTTTAAAGATAACAGTTGCATATTAAATGATCTAATCTGAAAATGATTTTTAAAAAGATGCATATTCACAAAGCTGGATATTAGTGCAAATGAAGAAAAAAATTTATATGGAATTTATTCCGCTAATGAACTATGGGAGTAACATTTGTTAAATTATATAACTATTCTTTGTAATATCACTAGGTATTATGATGTTTTTTTATATTTGCAGATTGAGGATAAAGGAGAAATTCATGCTCTGCAAGCTATGGCGCACAAGTAGCCTGTACGAATTGGTAATCACAGAAATACTCATTATTAAGTACAGTGATACATTCTGACATTTTGGGTTATGACTTCTGAAGGTATTTCAGCACACTCTATCTCCAACTGCCTCTGTCCACGCACACCCTTAATATCTGGCAAGGGGGTGGAGAAGTCAAATGACCTCTTCACAGAGCAAGATGTCAAAATAGGCAGCGCACTACACTGCAGACTTCACTTCCTTCCCCATCTGAAGGTGCACAAAGATCCATGTTCAATCACCATAACTACAGCAGGAATAAATCAGCTGCAAAAATGTCTACAAAAAATATCAGTGTTGTATCTGAATTTATTTTTGTGGGATTTGCAGATGTACCAGAACTGAAGATTCCCATCTTCACATTGTTGCTGCTGATCTATGTTATTACTGTGGTGGGCAACCTAGGGATGATTTTGCTGATCAGAATGGACTCTCAGCTTCACACCCCCATGTACTTTTTCCTCAGTAATCTGGCTTTCTTAGATTTTTGCTATTCTTCCAACATCACCCCCAAAGCCTTAAGAACTTTACTATCAGAGAAGAGAAACATTTCTTTCCTGGGATGCTTCATCCAACTGTATTTCTTTGTTGCTCTGGTAGGTACAGAATGCATTCTTTTTGGGCTAATGGCTTATGACCGCTATGTGGCCATCTGCAACCCTTTGTTGTACACATCAATCATGTCACACACCCGATGCGTCAAGATGGCTGGCGGAGCATTCACAGCCGGTTTCTTGAACTCAATCATTCATACCACTTTGGTAGGTACTTTGTCTTTTTGCCAGTCTAATGAAATCAACCATTTCTTCTGTGAGATCCCCCCACTACTCAAGCTCTCATGTTCTGATACATCCATAGCTGAAACACTAGTTTTCATTTGTGCTGGAATCAATATGTTAGGCTCTCTCTTGATAATACTGAGTTCTTACCTGTACATCCTTTTCACGGTGCTCCAGATGAAGTCAGCCAAGGGCCGCAAGAAAGCCTTTTCCACCTGCATCTCCCATCTGATTGCTGTGATCATATTCTATGGAACGACTATATATGTCTATTTGCAACCTAGTTCCAACTATTCAGAAGATCAGAATAAAGTTGTGTCAATGTTCTATTCCTTTGTCATCCCAATGCTCAACCCCTTAATTTACAGTCTGAGGAACAAGGAGGTGAAAGAGGCAATGAAGAGAGTGATGGATAAGAATGCATTTTCACATTTACTATAAAATACTATATCAACAGACTGTCGAATTAATTAGATTGCATGTTAGATTTTATTCAAGTCCTCTAGCCTTGTTATGTAAAGTACTTAAGCATGTTCTTCATTTAAACATATCTGTAATGCAATAGAACTGTCTATGTTCTTTGCCATATTTTTAAACATTTTAGAGAATATATGGATCCACCTTGTATTTGGAGGAGATCGTCAGGTATCCACCCTGATACAATGAGCATTGAGCTATTAGAAAACACTCCCCAAAAAGAGGCCCTCAAAATTGGCAAAAAAAAGACCAATGCAGCAATGGCAATAGAGCTGAATGCATGTGTTCCCAAATGAGCCTAAAATGGGTGGGAAACCTGGGGTCCTCCAAATTTCTTTGGACTCTGATGATTTCCTTCATCCACACCCAGCATAGAATCCTTCTGGACCACAACGGTAAGAAGTTTTTTTTTGGGGGGGGGACAACATTTTTCTGTGTGGTTATGCTGCTTCCTGAAGTACAAGGTGGTGCTGGGTACTGTTTCCCTAAAATGTGACCTTTGACACTGAATGGTTCCATCTTCTCTCCCATGCTTTTGACATCTACCTGAAGAAGTTAGCTGTAGTTTGGGGGTGGAATGTCATCACAATGCTGATGACACCCAGCTCTTACTTATTGCTTCCACAATTCAATCCTGTGGAGGCACTGCAAATTCTAAATTTATATAGTTTTGGAAGAAAATCAATTGAAATGTAATCAAGGTAGGACAGAAGCAATCTTGGTTGGCCATTTTAATGATCTTGGAGGAAGTACACAGACTTTTCTCGACTCTTTGTACAGAAGTGCCCTTATATTCAGAAAGATAGAATATACATTTCTGAAAGAATCTAAAGAACTAGGGTGGTTTGTTTCATACTTCACGTGGTATTAGAAGGATTTATCTGCAGGTCTAGAGGGAGGGGGAAAGAGTTTATGCTATCGGGAGAAGCAGCTGAGCTGAGTTTATCCCTGCCCTGGAAATGTGGTGTGTGTTGCTTGCAAGCCCAATCAATAAAGTTGTATCTGTTAATGATCTACCTTTTAGAAATCTTTAAGATAATATTTCAGTTTTATATTATGCTGCTTTGACTGTATACTCTATATTTGACTTTCTTCAGATAGCTTTATTTATGTTTTATAGATTTAATTTGCTGTAAACCGCTTTGAGATTTTTCTTAAAAATATAGAGTGGTATAGAAAATAAATAAATAAATAAGTTGATGGCAACGTCTGAGGCTCTGGATCTTTCTTAATCCTTGGAGATCAGGTTCCCTGATAAACAGTGTGTTCTCCAATTAGTATAAAAATGTTTGTTCCCATAGGAATGCTTGCAAGAGGAATTTAAGGCACAGTGGTAGAAAGATATAGTTCTTTTGTTAACTTCAGCAGATGGGGTAGACCTGACCCTGAATGAAATCAGTCACACACACTTTGCTTACTAGGACGATAACTTTATTGAGGACTTAAAGGTACATTGTAGCTGAATCACCGAGTCACAGAAAGAAAACACTCCTGAAGGTTGGTGGTGGGGCACTTTCACTGTCAAGTGACTTTCTTCGCAGTCATACAGGTAGGTAGTTTCTGATCCCATCAAGTTACATGTGTTCTATCATTATTGCGCTTTTACAGTGCTTCTGACTGGGGATATGAATGGTGAATGCATGTGAATGTGTGTGTCTATACTTTCTCTGTGTGCGGTGAACACACACATATATATGAAGTAGTGTGTGCATGAGAGAATGGGTTGTGTATTTTTAGGGATGGGTGAATACTGCTTGATGTGAATGGGGCATTTGGGTAGTTAGAATGTGAGATGTGGGGGAAGGGAAAGGAGAGTGAACAGTGTATATATGTGAAATGGGAGGAGTTCAGTGCAGGTATCAGATGGAATTATCCTCCAAAGAAATTTTAATACTGTTCCAGGCAGCCTGAATCTCCACATGGTGGGAGATTTTGGGGTTCCAGCAATTTTTCAGGGTTTGTTTTCCTTGGAATGAAGCTCAGTGAAGACTGTGGTGCATGTAGGATATCTAGTTTCATTTAGACACAAACAGTATATAACCTGAGCATAAGATGGAGGAGCTCACAGCATTAACACCCCAACAGATCTTGTTTCTCTATCAGTCCCAGCTTTGGATAAAGCACAGTTCCAGCATGTCTCTGTTTCTCCATCTTCCAGCCTGCTTCCAGCTCAGTTCACACCCACCCACCAGACTATTGCTTTCCTCTCTAGCAGCTAGGTGAGCACAAGTGAATGAAAGGCCCCCCTATTAGTCTGGAAGGCACCATCACCTAGTGGTAGCCTAGCTCATTTGTTTTGGATGCCGAAGAGGACACTTAAGGGGTCAGCTAAAGCCATTCTATTACAAGGAAACTTCTCCAACTAGATCAGCTATCTCCTCGGTTAGATTCTAACCCTCACTGGGTACACAGAGCTCCCTGATGCTTAGCGGCTGTTTCCCACTTTACTTTTCAAGGCTGCTTTACTCTGTCTAATGGCAGGGCTGTCTTTAAACCAGACACAAACATAATAGTTCTCCTTCGAGCAGAAGATGTGCATGTAGCAGCCCCCTGGCATGCCTGCATAGTCCTTCCTAGAACAAGGTGACAACTATAGGCTAAAGCACTAAAATATATAGCTCTGTAGGTCTTATTTAGTTATTAAGTTATTAAGAAATCCCATTCAAGTCTACCCTGAAGTATTTCCAGCTGAATGCAATGTGGCTTAGTCCCAGGTAAGTAAGCCTAGGATAACAGCTTCAAATATATATATATATATATAGAGAGAGAGAGAGAGAGAGAGAGAAGAATTGCATCTTAAATTATCTAACCTGAAAATGAAAAGAAAGCAGATGCAAATTCATACAGCAAAATGTTACTGTAAATTTTAAAGATAATGGATTTTCAAGAAAATTGAAAAGAAACTTGTTTAAGCAATGGAACGTTGCAAAATTATATTTGTTAAATTATAGATATATTGTTTGTAATATCCCTAGACGTTAAGATAAGGCTTATTTTATTTTATATCTGCAGATTGAGAAGAAAAAGCAAAATCATGCTCTACAACGTAAGGCACACAAGCAGTCGGTACATATCGAACACCCAAGAAATGCCCTTTACTTAGTACAACCAGACTTTTTTCGTTATGACTACTGAAGGTATATCATTCGCTCTTCCCAGCTGAATCCATTCTCTCTCCCAACTTAAATCATATAAAGATCCATGTTCATTTGAAATAAAAAATAGCAGGAATAAATCAGCTACAAAAATGTCCACACAAAATACAAGTGTTGTGTCTGAATTTATCTTTGTGGGATTTGCAGATGTACCGGAACTGAAGATTCCCATCTTCACATTGATGCTGCTGATCTATGTTATCACTGTGGTGGGCAACCTAGGGATGATTTTGCTGATCAGAATGGACTCTCAGCTTCACACCCCCATGTACTTTTTCCTCAGTAATCTGGCTTTCTTAGATTTTTGCTATTCCTCCAACATCACCCCCAAAGCCTTAAGCAATTTCCTATCAGAGAGGAGAACCATTTCTTTCCTGGGATGCTTCATCCAGCTGTATTTCTTTGTTGCTCTGGCAAGTACAGAGTTCATGCTTTTTGGGCTAATGGCTTATGACCGCTATGTGGCCATCTGCAACCCTTTGTTGTACACTTCAATCATGTCACACACCCGATGCGTCAAGACGGCTGGTGGAGCATTCACAGCCGGCTTCTTGAACTCAATCATTCATACCACTTTGGTAGGTACTTTGTGTTTTTGCCAGTCTAATGAAATCAACCATTTCTTCTGTGAGATCCCCCCACTACTCAAGCTCTCATGTTCTGATACATCCATAGGTGAAGCACTAGTTTTCATGTGTGCTGGAATCAATATGTTAGGCTCTCTCTTGATAATACTGAGTTCTTACCTGTACATCCTTCTCACGGTGCTCCAGATGAAGTCAGCCAAGGGCCGCAAGAAAGCCTTTTCCACCTGCATCTCCCACCTGATTGCTGTGATCATATTCTATGGAACTGGCCTGTTTATATATTTGCAACCTAGTTCCAACTATTCAGAAGATCAGAATAAAGTTGTGTCAATGTTTTATGCCTTTGTCATCCCAATGCTCAACCCCTTAATTTATAGTCTGAGGAACAAGGAGGTGAAGGAGGCAATGAAGAGAGTGATGGATAAGAATGCATTTTCACATTTACTATAAAATACTATATCAACAGACTTTCAAATCAGTCCGGTAACATGTTAGATTTTATTCAAGTCCTCTAGCCTTGTTATGTAAAGTATTTAAGCATGTTCTTCATTTAAACATATCTGTAATGCCTTTAAGTTAAGGATTTGCTGAACAAATAATTTGAAAGGGAATACAAGAAGGGGAGGTATGAGGAGGTCAGAGAAATATGTTACTGAAAAGATTGTATTATGAACTATATGTCTTTTTTAATCTTTTTGTTTGCTTTTTGTTTGTATAAAAAATTGAAAATCTTAATAAATATCTTTTTAAAAAAATAAACATATTTGTAATGCAACACAACTGTCTATGTTCTTTGCCATATTTTTAAACATTTTAGAGAACATATGGATCCCCATTGTATTTGGAGTTGGAGTTACCATAAGGGTAAGAAGTATTCACCCTGATACAATGAGCATTGAGCTATTAGAAAACACTGCTCAAAAAGAGGCCCTCAATGCAAAAATGGTGGTAGAGCTGAATGCATGTGTTCCCAAATTAGCCCTAAAATGAGTGGTAAATCTGGGGTCCTCCAGACTTTTTTGGACTCTGATGATTTCCTTCATCCACACCCAGCGTAGAATCCTTCTGGACCATAGGGGTAAGAAGGTTTTGGGGAAGAAGAAAAAAACATTGTTCTGTGTGGTTATTCTACTTCTTGAAATACAAGGTGGTGCTGGGTACTGTTTCCCTAAATTGGGCCTTTGACAGGTAGGCCCTGAATGGTTGTATCTTGTCTCCCATGCTTTTGACACCTACCTGAAGAAGTCACCTGTAGTTTGGTCCAGGCAGACCAGCTCTTACTTATTGCTTCCACAGTTCAATCCTGGTGAGGCACTGCAAATTCTAAACTTTTCATAGTTTTGGAAGGAAATCAATTGAAATGTAATCAAGGTAGGACAGAAGCAATCTTGGTTGGCCATTTTAATGATCTTGGAGGAAGTACACAGACTTTTATTAGCTGGCTGTACAGAAGTGCCCTAATATTCAGAAAGATAAGAGTATACATTTGTGAAAGAATCTAAAGAACTAGGGTGGTTGGTTTCATACCTCACGTGGTAGTACAAGCATTTATCTGCAGGGCTAGAGGGTTATGGAAAGAGGTTATACTATGTGGAGAAGGAGCTGAACTGAGTTCATCCTTGCCTTGGACATGTGGTCTGTGTTGCTTGCAAGCTCAGTGAATAAAGTTATGTCTGTTAATGGTCTACCTTTTACCTGGTCCAATAATATGGAAATGAAAACTTCTTAGTCTCTGGATTTTTCTTATTCCTTGGAGATTAAGTTCACTGATAAAAAAAATGTATGCTCTAATTAGTATAAAAATATTTGTTCCCATAGGAATACTTGCAAAAGGAATTTAAGGCACAGTGGCAGAAAGATATAGTTCTTTTCTTAACCTCAGCAGATGGGGTAGACCTGACCCGAATGAAATCAGCCCCACACTCTTTGCTTACTAGGATGATTACTTTATTGAGGACTTAAATGTACATTGTAGCTCAATCACTGAGTCACAGAAAGAAAACACTTCTGAAGGTTGGTGGTGGGGCACTTCCAATGTCAAGTGACTTTCTTCGTAGTCATACAGGTAGGTAGTTTCTGATCCCATCAAGTTACATGTGTTCTATCATTATTGCCCTTTTACAGTGCTTCTGACTGGGGATATGAATGGTGGCTTTGTGTGCATGTTTGTCTCTCTGTGTGTGTGGTGCAGACACGCATATATATGAAATAGTGTGTGCATGAGAGAATGGGTTGTGTATTTTTAGGGATGGGTGAATACTGCTTGATGTGAATGGGGCATTTGGGTAGTTAGAATGTGAGATGTGGGGGGGGGGGGAGTGAACAGTGTATATATGTGAAATGGGAGGACTTCAGTGAAGGTATCAGATGGAATCATCCTCCAATATAACACTGTTCCAAGCAGACCCAATCTCCACGTGGTGGGAGATTTTAGGGTTTCCAGCAATTTTTCAGGGTTCGTTTTCCTTGGAATGAAGCTCAGCGAAGACTGTGGTGCATGATAGATAGATAATTTATTACGGTCGGAGACCAGCTTATAAAACACACTTGGGGTACAATTCCAGAAAGAAAACAAACTGTTAAAACAATGTACCACAATAAATTTAAAATTTATAAATGTGATAATCATATAGACACTTAAAACTTTAAGATCAGCTACCGCATAGATATGACCCAGAGTCACGCATGGAACCGAATTTGGGGATTTTCTTCATGAACTAGTTTGAGTCAGGGGATGGTCTGAGCCTACAGATCTGTACACAGAATCTGGCGACCATCCGGGTCGTCTTATGATCTTTGCCTAACAGGAAAAGGTCGAATTTTTTTATTTTTCCAGTAGCTCAGCGAGCCTCACCAGTAGGGGATCAATGGTTTTACAACGTGCCTCTTCATAAAAGGGACATCTAAAGAACAAGTGCTCTGGGCTTCCTATATCCCCCAATGAACAGGCGCAAAGTCTCTGAGCATATGGGACTTTTTTAAAAGGCTCCTTCCAGGACCAGCGAGGGCAGAGCTTCTGGCAAGTGTAAAGGCCCTTCTAGCATTTTTGGATACGAGAAAGAAGAGATATGCTGCCGGTACGACTATATATCTCTTGATTTCTCCAATTTTACAGTCAGGGCACCTTGAGCAGTCCTGTTGTCTCTCGGTGTCTGTGATTCTTTTTTTTTTTTTTTTTTATAATATTTTTTATTACGTTTCTTTCCAAATTTTATACATTACAAACAAATAAGGAGTTTACAAGAAACCATTTTTTTTTTTTTAACAAAAATCCCAACTTGGACTTCCCCACCCCTTCCGATTCTGCGTTCTTTATATTAACAATGTCAGCAATTTGTTACCTTATGTCATACCTTATTGTAACTTTTACATGTTATGTATCTATATTCAATGTATTATGTCACAATTTTTATACCTTTAAAATAAACGTAACATGTTCAATTTCATATTATCTCCTTTTCTCTTTTATCACTTAGTTTACTATTTACTTAATCATAATTGCTAAAGCGTATCATTTCCAAATCATGCACCGTCTTAAGATTCATACAGTTTGTAATACTTTTGCAAGTAGTCTTTAAACTTTTTCCAGTCCACCTCAATTGTTTCTACATCCAAATCTCGGATTCTGCCGGTCAGTTCAGCTATCTCCATGTAGTCCATCAACTGCATCTGCCATTCCTCCAGCGTGGGTAAATCTTGTGTCTTCCAGTTCTTTGCGATGAGTATTCTTGCTGCTGTACTAGCATACATAAACAAAGTTCTGTCCTTCTTTAACACTTTCTGGTCTACCATGCCCAACAGGAAGGCCTCTGGTTTCTTGGGAAAGGTATACCTAAATACCTTTTTCAACTCATTGTAAATCATTTCCCAGAAAGCCTTAACCTTTGGGCATGTCCACCAGAGGTGAAAGAAAGTCCCCTCTGCTTCCTTACACTTCCAACATTTATTGTCAGACAGGTGATGTATCTTAGCTAACTTGACTGGGGTCATGTACCACCGGTATATCATTTTCATAATGTTTTCCTTCAAGGCCGTACTGGCCGTGAATTTCATTCCGGTGTTCCATAACCTTTCCCAGTCTTCAAACATAATGTTGTGTCCAACATCCTGTGCCCATTTAATCATAGCAGATTTAACTGTCTCATCCTGTAAATTCCACATAAGCAGCAAGTTATACATTCTAGATAACAGCTTTGTCTTTGGTTCTAACAGTTCTGTCTCTAGTTTCGACTTTTCCACCTGGAAACCAACTTTTTTGTCCATTTTGAAAACCTCTTGAATTTGAGCATAATGTAGCCAATCTCGCACCTTATTTTTTAGTTTGTCCTGGCTCTGCAACTTCCAATTGTCTCCAATTTTTTCAGTCAATTCCCAATATTTCGGCCAATAGGCCTCCATATTGGGTCTTTTTCGGGCCTTGGCCTCCACTGGTGATAGCCACCTCGGAGTTTTACTCTCTAGTAAGTCTTTATATTTCATCCAGACTGCAAAAATTGCTTTTCTGACAATGTGGCTTTTAAACAATTTATGCGCTTTAACCTTGTCGTACCATAGGTATGCGTGCCATCCAAAAGCATTATTAAAACCTTCCAGATCTAGGACATCGGTGTTTTCCAACAAAAACCAATCTTTCAGCCAGCAGAAGGCTGCAGCTTCATAATACAACCTCAAGTCCGGCAGGGCAAACCCCCCTCTTTCTTTCGAATCTGTTAATATTTTAAACTTTATTCGGGGCTTTTTGCCCTGCCAGATAAATCTAGATATATCCTTCTGCCATTTTCCAAAGCAATCCACTCTGTCCACGATCTGTAAGGTTTGAAACAAAAATAACATTTTCGGCAACACATTCATTTTTATAGCTGCAATTCTTCCCAACAAGGAAAGTTTCAATCTTGACCAAATTTCTAAATCCTTTTTAACTTCCAACCAACATTTCTCATAATTATCCTTAAATAAATTCAAATTCTTGGAGGACAAATAGATCCCAAGGTATTTCACTTTTTTAACTACATTCAGTTCTGTTTCTCTCTGAAACCCCTCTGTTTCTGTAATTGTTAAATTTTTGGTCAGAACCTTAGTTTTTTGTTTATTCAACCTAAATCCCGCCACCCGACCAAATTCAGATATAAGTTCGAGAACTCTTTTTGTACTGGATTCTGGCTCCTGCAGTGTCAAAACTAGGTCATCTGCAAAAGCTTTCAGTTTATATTGTTTCACTCCGACCTCTATCCCTTGTACCAACCGGTCCTCTCTGATCATATTCAATAGCACCTCCAGGACTGAAATAAATAACAGAGGGGATAGAGGGCACCCTTGTCGTGTCCCTTTTTCAATTTTAAATTCCTCCGTCACCACATTGTTCACTATTAATTTAGCTTTTTGTTCTGAATAGATTGCATGTAATCCATTCTCAAACCCCCGTCCCACTCCCATCCCTTCCAAGTTCTTCTTCATAAACATCCAAGATATGTTGTCAAATGCTTTCTCCGCATCAATAAAGATTAACACCGCCCTTGTGTTCCTGTTAGTCTGCAAAAGTTCTAAAATGTCAATGATGTTTCTAGTGTTCTCATATAAATGTCTACCAGGGAGAAAGCCAGCTTGGTCTTTATGAATTACTTCATTTAAGACTTTTTTAAGTCTATTTGCCAAAATGTCTGCAAATATTTTGTAATCCACATTTAGGAGTGAGATGGGACGGTAGTTTTTAAGCTGAGTCTTTTCAGATTCTGACTTAGGTATCAATGTGATGAAGGTTTCTTTCCACGTTTCTGGTGCCCTCTTCCCATCCATAATCTGGTTACATACCTCCAACAAAGGTTGTATCAAATAGTCCTTCAGAACCTTGTAATATTTGGAGGTAAGTCCATCCGGGCCTGGAGATTTGCCTAGTTGCATATTCTGAATGGCACCTTCAATTTCCTGTGAGGTTATTGTAGAGTTCAAGATTGATCTTTTATCTTGAGTTATTTTTGATAGTCCATTTATCTTTAAAAATTGATCTATCTCTGATTCTTTCTGGGGCCCCTGTGCATACAGTTCTTTGAAGTATCTGTGGAAGCACCTCCTAATTTCTTCTGGTTTCTGTACGATCCTTCCATCAATCTCTAGATTTGTTATCGTGTTTAGCTTTTGTCTTTTTTTCAGCTGCCAAGCTAGCAGCTTTCCACATTTATTTGCTGATTCAAAAGATCTTTGCTTCATCTGTTTTATTTTCCATTCAATCTCCTGATTAATCAATTTTGAGTATTCTGCTTGGTGGAATTTAATTTCTCTCAGCACCTCCTTGGACTTTGGTTTGGTTCTCAGTTTTTTTTCTCCTTGGTGTATTTTCTCCAATATTTTGTCCTTCTTTCCGTTCCAGAGTTTTTTCTTGATTGAATTCTGTTGTATCAGAAACCCTCTCATAAGAGCTTTGCTTGCGTCCCAGATCGTTCTTTTTTCAACTGTAGTATTCAGATTTATCTCAAAATAGTCCTTTAATGTTTTTTGGGCCTTTTTCACAATCTCTTGATCTCTTAGTAGTGTGTCATTCATTCTCCATCTGAAGGAACCGGGTTGAGTTAATCTAAGTTCTATTTTCAAGGCGTTGTGGTCGGAGCATGTTTTTGGGCAGATTTCCACCTTTTTAGTCTTGGGTGCCAGCCCCCTGGAGGTCCAGATTTGGTCGATCCTTGACCAAGACAGGTGGGCCTCAGAGAAAAAAGTTCCTTCTTTACCTAGGGGGTTCTTTGTCCTCCATATGTCGATCAAATCCAGATTGTCAGTCAGTTCGAAAAAAGTTTTGGGCAGTCTGCCGTCTGATGTTAAGTTTTGGTTGTAAGACTTATCCATATGTGTAGACACCACTCCATTCATATCTCCCATCATTATGATGTTAGCATAATCCAGATAGTCCAGCAACGTCTCATGCAGCTTCTTGAAAAATTCTGATTTCCCGTCATTTGGGGCATAAATTCCTAATATCAATATTTTTTCTCCTTGGGTTTGAATTTCAATTGCCAAAATTCTTCCTTGTTCATCCTTAAATAGAAATTTGGGTATCAGGCTCTCCTTAGCGTAGATCACCACTCCTCTTTTCTTTACTTTGTCAGACGAAATAAATTCTTGGCCTAATCTTTTATTTACCAAAACCTTCCTGTGGAGCCTGGTCACATGGGTTTCTTGTAGGCAAATAATGTCCAATTGTTCTTTCTTCAATATGTGAAATAACCTCCTTCTTTTCTCCGGGGAATTTCCGCCATTTATATTCCAACTGAGTAGCCGCAGAGACATCCTGAACTATTCTGCTACACCTAGAGCGGTGTATCTTCTTTCTCCTCTGGTTCCGAAGGTGCAGGTATTGCTCCACCTGGGTTGGGTATAGGCCAATTAGCTGCTGCTTCTTTTTGGAGGTCTTCTCCGTGATCGTGCTGGAACTTTTGTAAGTCCTCTGGTGATCTTATTTTAACCTTCTTCTGTTTGTAAGTGAATGATAGCCCTTGTGGGAACTCCCACCTGTAAGGAATTGTGTTGAGTCTCAGCAACTTAGCCAAATCTGAGTAGGTGGCTCTCAAGTCCAATAACTGTTTAGGAATATCTCGGTAAATTTCCACCCTTTTCTCTTGTATCACAATTGAGTTTTTGAAGTGTAGGCCTAGTATTTTGTCTCTCTCCTCCCTTGATCTCAAAGCTATTAAGCAGTCTCTGGATCTATCTTTTCTTACTAATCTTCCCAACCGAAAAGCCGATACAATTTTGAAATCAATTTCTTCTTTTAAGTCCCAGAACTTTGTAAACTCTGTTGTCAAAAGTCCTTTCAAATCTTCTTGTTCAATTTCTGGGACTGCCCTTAGTCTGAGGTTGGTCTCGCGATTTTTCAATTCCACCAACGAGAGATAGGTTTGTTGGTCCCCTATCTGTTTATGAAGAGGCTTGACTTCCGCTTTAACTTCCTCGACTTCTTTTTTAGCTGATGTTGCAATTTGAACGGCTTCCCCTGCCAGTTTACGATTCTCTTCTGTTGCTCCTTGCAATTTTTCAATTGCTTGGGTATGTTGGGAAACCTGATCTGTCAATTTCTGGATCGAGGATGTTGCTTGGTCAATTTTTGTTGATTGGTTATCAATTTTTTGATTTATTGCTGACAATTGTTCCAAAACTTGTTTCAGTACTGCCTCAGCTCCTCCTGCTGCCATATCTTCCTCTTCAGATTTTTCAGGCTTTTCGGTTTCTACTTTTTGTGTCGCAAGCACCGCTGGAACTGATAATCTACGTCCCTGAGTTAAAGTTGTTTGCAAAAGCTGTGCTTGCTTTTTTGCTTTCTCTTTCTCCTTAGCTTCCTTAGCTTTGGCTGCTCTTGTCTTTCCTGTGCCACTCATCAGTCAACGTTCAAGGTCAAGTGTTGTAATCCCATGGGAAAGGCAAGTCCAGAATTAAAAACAGTCTATTGAGAGAAGGTAAACAGAGAAACTTTCCCAGGCCTCTATATTCCCAATGTCCTCTAGGGGGAGTGCCACCAAAGTTTTAGTAAGAAGAAGGTAACTTTCCGCAATTAAAGTCTCTTTGTTCCAACTTTAAAAACAATTTTAAAAGCAAATTAGTTCCAGCACGCTAAAAGAAAGGTCCTGCAGAGCCCTTTTAAACATATAACAAAGTTCCAGCAAGGTGCCTGCAATTGTATCCACTTCAGCTAGGTGAGCTCAAAATTACACTATCCAGTTACAAAAGTATCTGGAAGCTTGCAACAGTTCCGCAGTTTAAACAACTTTACCCGGCCACCCGGGAATTTGGGGTTAGAGTCTTCCCTTGCCCTTGGGGTGTCCGCTCCAGGTCAATTTTATGCTGTATTTATTCTTTAAAAGTAAAATTCAAATGTGCACGAAAGTCCCGATTTAAAGCTTCAAAGCTTCCCTGTTCACAGCGCTTTCCGCTCTTTAGACCGTCTGCTTTGATCTTGAAAGCAGTGTCGGAAGACGGACTTCCTCTTTCTCGTCTCCCGTTTTTAGCCAAATTTTCCGATTTGATTTGTAGAATCTTAGGTCCTTACTCACGGGTTTGATGTTTCAGCCCGATGTTTCTTGGAAGAAAGGTCAGCGCTCATCCGTGACAGCCGCGCGGCTTCGCCTCCGCAGAAAGAGCGATGAACCCACAGCACCGCTCCCCCTCCTTCACTCCGGAGCCCCTTACGGGGTTCCTTTTGTGATTTCGGGGTCGCTCCAGGTGCCCGCCGGGTCCCACGGCCACGGACTCACTCTGCCCGTGGTTTATCTTGATGGGTTGCCGCTGCGCCGTCGCGAGCAACCCTTTTCTGCGGTGCCCCTCTTCAGAGCTCGAAGAGGTCCGCCATCACGGTTTTGCGCCGCCTCCGGAAGTCCTCGGTGTCTGTGATTCTTTGCCTGACCATAGCTTTTGCCTGGCCCAACCCCAGACTTAGAAGGGCTTAAGGGGCAAAACCCAGTTTCTGAAGGGTGTTCAGGACTGCTGTCAGCCAGCCTGGCTGGAACTGGTCACAGAGGATCAGTGGGGCTATTCCTCAGGGGAGCAGATTCAATGTCAGCCATTTGTAAATTGATGTTAGGCAGATATAAGCCTCCACTCTCATCATCCCCATTTCTAGTCTAACCCATGCATTTGAAACACATCTGGGGACTTGTAGGAGAGCTCTAAGGAGTTTAGATTGAACTCTCAAGGGGGGAGAAAGCAGAGGAAGGTGGGCCCAGAAAGGATCCATAAAGGAGCTGTGTCAACGTTTTGGCCTTGTATAATTTTAGTGACGCAGGGACGAAAAAGCCCCCTTGTGCTCTAAAAAATTTAAGAAGACAGTTTGCGTTTTTTTCTGCTGAGCTGCTGATGAAGTTTATGTGAAGTTTGTTCCTGAGGCCTGTACCACCATTCCTAGATACTTATAATTTGTGACTTGTTCTAATTTATGGCCTCAAAGTTCCCAGCTTCTAAGCTTTGGTTTTTCCCCAGAAGTGAGTATCTTGGTCTTTTGATAGTTGATTTTGAGACATTCAGTTTCACAGTATGCTGCGAGCTTTCTTAGTGCTCTTTTGAGTCCAATGGGGGTTCCAGATAAAATTACCATATCATCGGCATATAACAGGACCGAAATATGCCGATTTGCGAGCTTCGGAGGGTGAAGTTCTAAGTCGTTGAGTGCAGATCCTAAATTATTTAAATAGAAATTGAATAGTAGAGGGGCCAAAAGGCACCCTTGCCAGACTCCCTTGAAGGTTTTAATGGGGTCTGTTAGATGTCCTAGGCAGCTACACCTGACTCTAAGAGCCGTGTTTGTGTGCAGTGCCTGAATTAGGAACAGAAGCCTTCTATCTATAGTGGTACCCTGTAGTCTGTCCTAGAGTCCGGTTCTGGAGACTGTATTGAAGGCTGCTTTTAGATCAACGAAAGCAGCATATAGTGAGGCCTGCCCTCTTGATTTATATTTATTGATGAGATGTTGCAACGTTAGACAGTGATCTATCATGGACCTTCCGGGTCTAAACCCCGCTTGTTCTATTGCCAGGATATCTTCATTCTCTAGGCATTCTGTAAACTTATTAAGGAGGTGCTTTGAGTAGAGTTTACTAATCACACTTAATAAGCTGATCGGAATGTAATTTGCTGGGTCCCCTCTATTACCCTTTTTATAGAATGGGACAATTATGGCTGTTCCCCATTCCCTTGGGATGCAACCAGTGTCATCTATGTAAGTAAAGAGGATGTCTAAGAAAGGTGCCCACCAATCCGCCTGTGCTTTTATCGTTTCTGGCGTAATGCCGTTTGGGGCTGGGGCTTTGGTCGTTTTCACTTCAGTTACTGAAACTGGCAGCCATTTAGCCAGTTGTTATATATTATAATTCCATGATGGAGGTTCAGTGTCCTCATACAAAGATTGGAAGAATGAGCCCCAAAAGTTAGGGGGAATTTGTGAGGTTAAGGGGGAAATAGCCTTATGGGTGCCAGAAGCTATCAATTTCCAGAATAGTGTCTGATCTTTTGCTTTTGCAGCATTAATTAATTCCAGAAACATTTTCTGGTATAGGCGTCCTTTTGGTGGATTATTAGGTCTTTATACTCTTTTTTTAGGGCACAGACGGCAAGATAGGCTTGCTGTCTGACAGAATTTTTGGCTGTCAGGACAGTTTTGTAAGCATGTTGCAGGGCTCTCTTGGCCTCAAAACAGGTGTAATCAAACCAGGGTTTATTTCTGTGGTGCATGTAGGATATTGTAGCAGTCCCGCTGTTCCAAGTGGCGTAAATTAGTATAAAATAAAGACGCAGAGAGCTAGTATTTTTCCTTGGACTGAGGAGCAGCTCTTTCAGACATCTTCTCCTCTCCAGTCCGTTTTTATTACCCTTTGTTCTCTCCAGCCGCATGGCTGCTTGCCAGTGTCTCATGTTACCTCATCCGGCCAAGGCTTAAACCCACCCACACCATATAGGGTCATCACTGCCCAGAGGAAACACAACTCCATTTAAGGTCAATACAATCCCAATACATGGTAAGGCACAGACATGTTGGTCACTGGGTCAGCAAGACACCAGGTGGCACTACAAACCTTTGCCAGGGCTTTCTGGCTCCCACATGCCCTCTTTCTTTATATTTTAAGCATAATCATATATATCAGTACCAATACGGTTATTGTCGAGCGCGATAAGCGACTCTTTTGACACCGGAAGCGGGCCGTGGACTGGAGAACCATGCAGTACATACAGAAATTAAAGAAGGAATACATTGTATATAGCAACACAAAATAATGCAAATAACTACTATAATAATCACTATAATCAATAAATGTCGAAGCCAACTTCCATCCGGAAGCTAAGAATATAAGAATTCTGATTCCAAGTTGCATGGTAGGCTTCTTTTCCTAGTTTTTAACCATGCACTGGTATCGCTTCTATAGCACTGAGATTGGTCACTGTATGTTCCTGTAAGAGAACAAAAGCTATTAAACATGAATTTCAATGTATATTGACAGTTTGGATATATGCCCCATGATTCTTTCCCCTCTTTAATTTGAAAACAAATGGGGGCAGGCATACATACCCAACATTTAGAAGCATGCAATAAACTAGTAAACTTAATCATAACTTGTACAAAAATATTATTCCTCCATATCTTATGATAATTTTCACCCTTAAAAGTCTTATTCAACAACACTGTCCTTCTAGTTTGAGAGTGGCTGAGCCGTGAATACTGCCAGCCAGTGTAGGATTCAGGCAACTGCTGCTTGCCAGCCGATAAGGTGAAATATGGTGGTTTCAACTGGACCGTGTCGTCTGCTTCTCTTCCTTGTATAATGGTGCAGCAAAAGATGGCAAGGAAAATGGTTAGGAAGCACTTCCGCAGTTGAAGGGACTTGCCATGCCGCACGCATCGAGCTGGAACCCATAAAGGCTTGTCCTCGACGTCCACTGCCGCGTACCCTCGTCCCCACGTGATCAGCGGGACAGGTCCATGCCATGCGGGATCAGGCAAGCGTCGGTACACCACCAAGGGGTGGGGGAGTGCCTCCTCCTTCCTAAAATGCAATTCTGCGGGAGTATGGGTCCTAGTATTTGGATATAAGAAATGGTTAAGTACAAAAAGAACTTGGTGAACAGCTGAAGGAATGGGTGCTGTTGGTATGTTTCGGCCGCCAAGCAGTTTTAGCAATAGTGTTTTGAACGTCAGGTGCGCCCTTTCCACTATCGCTTGCCCTATGGAGTTAAAGTGTATATCATGAGTTAATTTCACATTCCACAACATACAAAATTCCGAAAATGTTTTAGAAATATATGCTGGACCATTATCAGTTTTGATACGCGTAGGTTTACCCATGACTTAGAAACAGCGGATAGTGTGCTGAATAACATGCCGAGCTGTTTCCCCCCTCATGGGCGTAGCCCATATGAATCCAGAGTGGGTGTCCACCGTGAGGTGAACCTTGGAGAATGGAGCCAACACAGGTGTGTGTGACATCCATCTGCCAACACGCCAATGCAGACGTGCCCCTAGGATTGACAGCATCAAAAGGAATGGCCAGCTGAGATTTAGAACAGGAAGCACATTGGGAAACTATATCCCTAGCTTGGGCCAAAGGAATAGAAAACTGCTTAGCCAATGCTTTCGCAGGGAGATGAAAGTTGTTATGACCTAGTATAGGATCAGAAAAGAGAGAAGGCAGAAATGTTCTTCAGAGCTGAATCTGCTCTTGAATTTCCCTCTGCTAAATACCCTGGGTGTGATGTGTGGGAGCGAAGATGTGCAACATAATAAGGAAACTCTCTGTGCTGAAGTAAGGCTTGCAGGGCAAGAAACAAGGAAAACAAGTCAGAATTCTAGGAAGGAGTTATATAAGATATTGGTAAAATAGCAAAAAGGCGATATACATACTGAGTATCCACAATAAGATTGAAAGAATGAGTAGGAAAGGATTGAAAGGCAAGAATCACAGCCGCTAGCTCTGCTCGCTGGGCAGAAGTCTGTGGAGAGGTAAATAACTTTTTCCATTTTCCTCCCTCTTCCCCTGTCACCCCCCCCCTATTTTTCGTTCCATCTGTGAAAAGGGTTAGTGTAGAGGGGAGAGGTGTGAGAGACAAGGGTTAGTCAAAACTGTGTCAGAAATGTCAAACGGTCATCCTTTGGAGGATTAAAAATGATGACCTATAAAATCAGCCAAAACAATTTGCATGGCAGCATTTGTGATCAATGAATGCTGCTGTTCAGTCTGTGAAAATGGCATATAAATTGATGCAACATCAAAACTGCTCAAAGCTATAGCACGTGAACGTCCTTGATAACAATGTCTGATGTGGATTCATTTGCGGAATAAATGTTCTTTGAAGGGGTATGAGGTAAATGTAACCATTCTATAATGCAGATAGTCTTCTTCTTGTCCGTCTGAGCATATAAATTTTCTGTTGGCAACAATGGTGTAGCAAATACTGCCAGGTGCAGCTTGTGTTCAGCACCTCTAGGTGGCGCATGCGGAAAGGTTTCGATGCTTCATCCACAAATTTTTGGCAAAGTGTAGGGGAGTTCCGCATGCTGTTGTGGCAGAACAACCCACTGATATCGCTGGGTGGATTGCAATTTGTTATATACTGGCAATGTAAAAGCAAACTGTTCCTGTCTGCTGGATCCAGTGGGATGAAAATGATTCAATGTCAAAAGTCAATTGTTCAGAAATAAGCTGTTCAGAAACGAGATGGTGCCATTGCTGCGGTTTTTTCTTTTGGTGGAGGCCACTGTTCTACCCACACTGAGGTATCAGTGATCTTGGTTTGCCACGCTGGAAATGCTGTATTGATAGCTACAGGTTGGTTTTTATTTAGTGCTGCTGCCAGCAAATGAGCCTTGTGGGTGGCTGTACCAACAGACTGACCAATGCGTAGCATCGTAGCTGTATCAATGGCAGGAAGGTGTATTATCGGGCGCAACGCAACCTTACAATCCTCAGTGGCATTTTCAAAGGCCAATTGTTTGATAATTATTTGTTTGGCTTCAGGATTTTCAATTTGGCTACTCACTGCTGTAATCAGCCTGATTTTTCTCATTGCTTGTTGAGCAGCAAGAGCAGTATCCCTCAATAAGATCTGCAGCAGTGTGGCTTGTACTGAAGCCTGAGCAAAGGTCCCACGCCCCATCATAGCATCCATCACATCTGCGAGGGTAAGGTTAGGATTATTCCCTCTGGCTTGGTTCAGTAAAGCAGGAGCATAAGCACCACAGGCAATTTCCCATTCGTGAGCTGATGGGGGTAAAACTGTACGTGCCAAAAGCTTGAAGTCATCTGGAACCAAAAAGCTGGGCTTGAGTTCCTGCTGGAGCACCAGCAGGTGGCACAATAACAGGGAATGCCATAGTATCCTGAGTTAAGTTACAGGCAAGTACTGCACGTTGCAATGGGGTAGCTACTTCTGCTGCTGGAAGAGCAGGATCATTTCCAGCCAGACCACAGTATTTTTGCAGATTTGGGTCCTCTGGTGAGGAACTGCAGTCTGGAGGTTTGGGATCTGGGGCTGCAGGCAAAGCAAGGGCTGGAACACATGGCAGGACAGCAGGCTGAATTAAAGAAGCTGAAGCTTGTGTTGGCAATGCAGCTATGGAGATATTTTTTGGTGATAAAGAATCCATAGCATATCGAACTTTGCACCATGCATTTAAATTCCGAACACCAATGCTGGGATGTCCATGAAAATGTGTTCCAATATTATCCCAATGTTTTAATTCCAAAGTTCCTTCTTGAGGAAACCAGGGGCAATGTTCATCAATTGCCAGAATGAGCTGTATCAAATCTCCCTCAGGAACTTCCAATTTGTTGCAGGAGAGGAGAAATTTTAAGTCTTTTAAAAATTTCTGTTGGGGAGTAGTCAAAGAGCTGCCCATTTTTCTAAAATCAATATTTAAGGGATCGACTCACCTTGGATCCGTAGATGAATAGCGCTTGAAACCTTTGCCAGGCGAGGTAAGTCGATGAATATCCACTGCTTGGATCAAAAATCTAGTCTGGCCTCAGACTGTTTGCTTTAATCTTGCTTCTTAGCTCTCTTTTAAAAACCTCAGTCGTAATCTTTTATTCAGCCTCACACGGGGCACCACTTGTAGCAGTCCCGCTGTTCCAAGTGGCGTAAATTAGTATAAAATAAAGACGCAGAGAGCTAGTATTTTTCCTTGGACTGAGGAGCAGCTCTTTCAGACATCTTCTCCTCTCCAGTCCGTTTTTATTACCCTTTGTTCTCTCCAGCCGCATGGCTGCTTGCCAGTGTCTCATGTTACCTCATCCGGCCAAGGCTTAAACCCACCCACACCATATAGGGTCATCACTGCCCAGAGGAAACACAACTCCATTTAAGGTCAATACAATCCCAATACATGGTAAGGCACAGACATGCTGGTCACTGGGTCAGCAAGACACCAGGTGGCACTACAAACCTTTGCCAGGGCTTTCTGGCTCCCACAGGATATCTAGTTTCATTTAGAAACATACAGTATATAACCTGAGCATAAGATGGAGGGGCTCACAGCATTAACACCCCAACAGATCTTGTTTCTCTATCAGTCCCAGCTTTGGATAAAGCACAGTTCCAGCATGTCTCTGTTTCTCCATCTTCCAGCCTGCTTCCAGCTCAGTTCACACCCACCCACCAGACTATTGCTTTCCTCTCTAGCAGCTAGGTGAGCACAAGTGAATGAAAGGCCCCCCTATTAGTCTGGAAGGCACTGTCACCTAGTGGTAGCCTAGCTCATTCGTTTTGGATGCCGAAGAGGACACTTAAGGGGTCAGCTAAAGCCATTCTAGTACAAGGAAACTTCTCCGTCTAGATAAGCTATCTCCTTGGTTAGATTCTAACCCTCACTGGGTATGCAGAGCTCCCTGATGCTTAGCGGCTGTTTCCCACTTTACTTTTCATGGCTGCCTTACTCTGTCTAATGGCAGGGCTGTCTTTAAACCAGACACAAACATAATAGTTCTCCTTCGAGCAGAAGATGTGCATGTAGCAGCCCCCTGGTATGCCTGCATAGTCCTTCCTAGAACAAGGTGACAACTATAGGCTAAAGCACTAAAATATATAGCTCTGTATGTCTTATTTAGTTATTAAGTTATTAAGAACAAAATCCCATTCAATTCTACCCTGAAGTACTTCCAGCTGAATGCAAGGTGGCTTAGTCCCAGGTAAGTAAGCCTAGGATAACAGCTTCAAATAATTATATATATGAATGAATTGCATCTTAAATTCTCAAACCT
Source organism: Podarcis raffonei (assembly GCF_027172205.1). Classification (NCBI taxonomy): domain Eukaryota; kingdom Metazoa; phylum Chordata; class Lepidosauria; order Squamata; family Lacertidae; genus Podarcis; species Podarcis raffonei. The sequence continues at coordinate 82,656,064 of NC_070602.1, forward strand.
GAAAATGAAAAGCAAGCAGATGCAAATTCATACAGCAAAATATTACTGTAAATCTTAAAGATAATGGATGATTTTCCAGAAAACTGAAGGAAAAAAACCTGGTTTAAGGAATGGAACATTGCAAAATGATATTTGTTAAATTATAGAAATATTGTTTGTAATATCCCTAGACGTTAAGGTAAGGCTTATTTTATTTTATATCTGCAGATTGAGAAGAAAAAGCAAAATCATGCTCTACAACGTAAGGCACACAAGCAGTTGGTACATATCGACCACCCAAGAAATGCCCTTTACTTAGTACAGCCAGACTTTTTTGGTTATGACTACTGAAGGTCTATCATTTGCTCTTCCCAGCTGAATCCATCCTCTCCTCCAACTGAAATCATATGAAGATCCATGTTCATTTGAAATAAAAAATAGCAGGAATAAATCAGCTACAAAAATGTCTACAGAAAATACAAGTGTTGTGTCTGAATTTATCTTTGTGGGACTTGTAGATGTACCAGAACTGAAGATTCCCATCTTCACATTGTTGCTGCTGATCTATGTTATTACTGTGGTGGGCAACCTAGGGATGATTTTGCTGATCAGAATGGACTCTCAGCTTCATACCCCCATGTACTTTTTCCTCAGTAATCTGGCTTTCTTAGATTTTTGCTATTCTTCCAACATCACCCCCAAAGCCTTAAGCAATTTCCTATCAGAGAGGAGAACCATTTCTTTCCTGGGATGCTTCATGCAACTGTATTTCTTTGTTGCTCTGGCAAGTACAGAGTTCATGCTTTTTGGGCTAATGGCTTATGACCGCTATGTGGCCATCTGCAACCCTTTGTTGTACACATCAATCATGTCACACACCCGATGCATCAAGATGGCTGGCGGAGCATTCACAGCTGGCTTCTTGAACTCAATCATTCATACCACTTTGGTAGGTACTTTGTGTTTTTGCCAGTCTAATGAAATCAACCATTTCTTCTGTGAGATCCCCCCACTACTCAAGCTCTCATGTTCTGATACATCCATAGCTGAAACACTAGTTTTCATGTGTGCTGGAATCAATATGTTAGGCTCTCTCTTGATAATCCTGAGTTCTTACCTGTACATCCTTTTCACGGTGCTCCAAATGAAGTCAGCCAAGGGCCGCAAGAAAGCCTTTTCCACCTGCATTTCCCACCTTATTGCTGTGATCATATTCTATGGAACTACTATATATATTTACTTGCAACCTAGTTCCAACTATTCAGAGGATCAGAATAAAGTTGTGTCAATGTTCTATTCCTTTGTCATCCCAATGCTTAACCCCTTAATTTACAGTCTGAGGAACAAGGAGGTGAAGGAGGCAATGAAGAGAGTGATGGATAAGAATGCATTTTCACATTTACTATAAAATACTATATCAACAGACTGTCGAATTAATTAGATTGCATGTTAGATTTTATTCAAGTCCTCTAGCCTTTTTATGTAAAGTACTTAAGCATGTTCTTCATTAAAACATATCTGTAATGCAACAGAACTGTCTATGTTCTTTGCCATGTTTTTGAACATTTTAGAGAACATATGGATTCCCTTTGTATTTGGAGTTGATGGTCAAGTATTCACCCTGATACAATGAGCATTGAGCTATTAGAAAACACTCTCCAAAAAGAGGCCCTCAAAATTTCCAAAAAAGAGAGCAATGCAAAAATGATGGTGGAGCTGAATGCATGTGTTCCCAAATTGCCTAAAATGAGTGGTAAATCTGGGGTCCTCCAGACTTTTTTGGACTCTGATGATTTCCTTCATCCACACCCAGCGTAGAATCCTTCTGGACCATAAGGGTAAGAAGGTTTTGGGGAAGAAGAAAAAAACATTGTTCTGTGTGGTTATTCTACTTCCTGAAATACAAGGTGGTGCTGGGTACTGTTTCCCTAAATTGGGCCTTTGACAGGTAGGCACTGAATGATTGTATCTTGTCTCCTATGCTTTTGACATCTACCTGAAGAAGTCACCTGTAGTTTGGTCCAGGCAGACCAGCTCTTACTTATTGCTTCCACAGTTCAATCCTGGTGAGGCACTGCAAATTCTAAACTTTTCATAGTTTTGGAAGAAAATCAATTGAAATGTAATCAAGGTAGGACAGAAGCAATCTTGGTTGGCCATTTTAATGATCTTGGAGGAAGTACACAGACTTTTATTAGCTGGCTGTACAGAAGTGCCCTAATATTCCGAAAGATAAGAGTATGCATTTGTGAAAGAATCTAAAGAACTAGGGTGGTTGGTTTCATACCTCACGTGGTAGTACAAGCATTTATCTGCAGGGCTAGAGGGATATGGAAAGAGCTTATACAATGTGGAGAAGCAGCTGAACTGAGTTAATCATTGCCTTGGACATGTGGTCTGTGTTGCTTGCAAGCACAGTGAAAAAAGTTGTATCTGTTAATGGTCTACCTTTTAACTGGTCCAATAATATGGAAATAAAAACTTCTGAGTCTCTGGATCTTTCTTATCCCTTGGAGATTAAGTTCCCTGATAAAAAATGTATGCTCTAATTAGTATAAAAATGTTTGTTCCCATATGTATACTTGCAAAAGGAATTTAAGGCACAGTGGCAGAAAGATATAGTTCTTTTGTTAACCTCAGCAGATAGGGTAGACCTGACACTGAATGAAATCAGTTACACACACTTTGCTTACCAGGACGATTACTTTATTGAGGACTTAAAGGTACATTGTAGCTGAATCACTGAGTCACAGAAAGAAAACACTTCTGAAGGTTGGTGGTGGGGCACTTCCACTGTCAAGTGACTTTCTTCATAGTCATACAGGTAGGTAGTTTCTGATCCCATCAAGTTACATGTGTTCTATCATTATTGCCCTTTTACAGTGCTTCTGACTGGGGATATGAATGGTGAATGCGTGTGAATGTGTGTGTCTATACTTTCTCTGTGTGTAGCACACACACGCATATATATGAAAGGGTGTGTGCATGAGAGAATGGGTTGTGAATTTTTAGGGATGGGTGAGTACTGCTTTATGTGCGAATGGGGCATTTGGGTAGTTAGAATGTGAGATGTGGGGGAAGGGAAAGGAGAGTGAGCAGTGTATATATGTGAAATGGGAGGAGTTCAGTGCAGGTATCAGATGGAATCATCCTCCCAAGAAATGTTACTACTGTTCCAGGCAGCCCTAATCTCCAAGTGGTGGGAGATTTTAGAGGTTCCAGCACTTTTTCAGGTTTCATTTTCCTTGGAATGAAGCTCAGCAAAGACTGTGGTGCATTTAAGATATCTAGTTTCATTTAGACACATACAGTATATAACCTGAGCATAAGATGGAGGGGCTCAAAGCATTAACACCCCACCAGATCTTGTTTCTCTATCAGTCCCAGCTTTGGATAAAGCACAGTTTCATCATGTCCCTGTTTCTCCAGCTTCCAGCCTGCTTCCAGCTCAGTTCACACCCACCCACCAGACTATTGTTTTCCTCTCTAGTAGCTAGGTGTGTGCAAGTGGATGAAAGGCCCACATATTACTCTGGAAGGCACCATCACCTAGTGGTAGCCTAGCTCATTCATTTTGGATGCCGAGGAGGACACTTAAGGGGTCAGCTAAAGCCATTCTATTACAGGGAAACTTCTCTGACTAGTTCAGCAATCTATATTAGATTCCAACCCTCACTGGGTACAGGAGCCCAATAAATGGAAGGGTCTTAGGGCATTATCCAGACAGGACCCCAAATATCCACGGTGCTGATAACTGCCGTCCTTCAGCAATCGACACATACTTGTGTCATGCACAGACTCATTATCTTATCCAGACCTGCCCTCTATCTCTCTATTTAACATTAGGGATGCAGGTAAAGGCCAATCACAACACCATCATCCCCCATAGTAACTGTTGTTCATCCATGAATGATGGAGGTATTGCCCATCATTCATCGGTGGATAACTACTTTCTTCAGGGCCATATAATTCAGAGAGTTAGGGAAATGAATCATCTATTAGTGTAGTAGCACAGCACTTACGTAAAAAATGTGTAACTAATTACATATAATTTACTGAGGGTTTTCTTAAAAAGAAAACAAAAAAAACGACCCTGAGAAAATACAATTGCATTCAGTTCAACAAGAAACTCCATTTCTAATCAGTGAATAAACAAGGAAGTTGGGAATTTCTGCATCTGTGCCCATGTACAGTGGAGATCTCTGACATAGGGTTGCCATTTTTCAAACAGTGGAAATCCAGACAGAAAAGGCTTACTTTATTTTTTATTTGCAGATTGAGAAGAAAAAGAAAAATTATGCTCTACAACCTAAGGCACACAAGCTGTCTGTACACATTGACAACCCAAGAAATGCATTACTTAGTACAACCAGACTTTTTTGGTTATGACTACTGAAGGTATATCATTCTCTCTTCCCAGCTGAATCCATCCTCTCCCCCAACTGAAATCATATAAAGATCCATCTTCATTCAAAATAAAAATAGCAGGAATAAATTAGCTACAAAAATGTCCACAGAAAATACAAGTGTTGTGTCTGAATTTATCTTTGTGGGACTTGCAGATGTACCAGAACTGAGGATTCCCATCTTCACATTGTTGCTGCTGATCTATGTTATCACTGTGGTGGGCAACCTAGGGATGATTTTGCTGATCAGAATGGACTCTCAGCTTCACACCCCCATGTACTTTTTCCTCAGTAATCTGGCTTTCTTAGATTTTTGCTATTCTTCCAACATCACCCCCAAAGCCTTAAGAACCTTACTATCAGAGAGGAGAACCATTTCTTTCCTGGGATGCTTCATCCAACTGTATATCTTTGTTGCTCTGGTAAGTACAGAATGCATTCTTTTTGGGCTGATGGCTTATGACCGCTATGTGGCCATCTGCAACCCTTTGCTGTACACATCAATCATGTCACACACCCGATGCGTCAAGATGGCTGGTGGAGCATTCACAGCCGGCTTCTTGAACTCAATCATTCATACCACTTTGGTAGGTACTTTGTGTTTTTGCCAGTCTAATGAAATCAACCATTTCTTCTGTGAGATCCCCCCACTACTCAAGCTCTCATGTTCTGATACATCCATAGCTGAAACACTAGTTTTCATTTGTGCTGGAATCAATATATTGGGCTCTCTCTTGATAATACTGAGCTCCTACCTGTACATCCTTTCCACGGTGCTCCGGATAAAGTCAGCCATGGGCCGCAAGAAAGCCTTTTCCACCTGCTTCTCCCATCTGATTGCTGTGATCATATTCTATGGAACTGGCCTATTTATATATTTACAGCCCAGTTCCAACTATTCAGAGGATCAGAATAAAATGGCCTCTCTATTTTATGCCTTTGTCATCCCAATGCTCAACCCCTTAATCTACAGTTTTAGGAACAAGGAGGTAAAGGAGGCAATGAAGAGAGTAACAGGTAAAAGCACATCTTCTCACTTACTATAGCTTGCTACTTTAAAAGGTTTTCAAGTCATATGGATGAGCTTTTATTTTTTTGTATATAATTTTTATTAAATTTTCTGGTTTACAATTAAAATACTCATTTTTACATCCTGAAAATATCAATGACTTTCCTTCTTCCCTTTCCATGGTTCATTACATATCATAAATCCCTGCATATTTTATAAAAACTATACCATTCAGTATTCCATTATTGCATCCATCACAACTATTTATACTGTTGAATTTACCTTAATGCTGCCAACGTTTTCAGCTGTACACAATTATTTCCCATATATTCAATAAATGTTTTCCAATATTCTCTAAACACGTGTTCTTCTTGTTCTCTTATTCTATATGTTAAGTATCCAAGCTGCTTATATTCTGTCAGTTTAAGTTGCCATTCTTTGGTTGAGACCTCGCTCGTTTTCCATTTTGGGGCTAACAAAACACAGGCCGCAGTAGTAGTATACATAAATAACCTTTTTTGACACTTGGGAATTTCAGTCTGAGTTACCCCCAACAGAAAAGACTCTGTTTATTATGGATCATTTCCCAATACTCTTTTACCCTTTTACAAATCCACCTCATATGAAAGAATGTTCCCTCCACATCTTTGCATCTTCAGCACTTATCTGATTCAGCCTTACACATTTTCACAAGCCTAATCAGAGTTAGATACTGTCTGTAAATCATTTTCAAAGAGTTCTCCTTCAAATAATAACATGCTGTAAACTTCAAATCACTTTTTCACAGTTTCCCCCAGAGGTTAAAATCTATGTTTTGTCCTATATCTATCGCCCAGTGTGCTTTAACACGCCCGTCTATTGTTTCGCAGTCTAATAACAAATTATATATTTTGTACAAAAGTTTCTCTTTGTTTTGTAGAAGTTCTTTTTCAAATTGTGAGCTTTGGTGTGAAAAACATTTTTTTCTATCTAATTTAAACATTTCATGTAACTGATGGTATTGTAACCCCCTGTAAAGTACAGCAATTCTCTGTAAGTTACCCACCGATATGGATTACCTTTTAGATATTTTCAAGTATTCTAGTCTGGTGACATGGGGTACTTAAGTACTTAACTTCCATTTAAGTGAATCTGTAATCTTCTAGAAATATTTGCTATGTCTTCAAGGCTAGATCCATCCCCCCCACATGCACACACTGGGTATACAACAGTGCTCCAGCAGCACTCCAAAACATAATTGCCAGGGTGCTGAAAAGCACTTCCCCAATGCTACTGGACATGACCATGTATAGTAGGTAGAACAAGAACTACCAGGACACAGTGCCTTCAATTCCCATCCCACAGAGCCAGCCCAAGATGGAGGAATCCAAGGTCACAGAGAGACAGAGATGCAGGAGAGAGCTTGAACTTCCCATGTCCCACTCTTGGTAATGGTCATCCATCAGAGCAACCAAGACTGGCTCCATCTCATGGCCAGGTGTGGACTCAGATTAGAATGATCTAGATAATGCATGACATTCAAAATGCCTGCAGTTCCTCTCTTGACCACTTGCCAAAGGAAGGGGGTTGGTTGCCTTCCGTCCCTTCCTTGCTGTCTTCCAGGACCACAAAGGGCTTGAAGAAGCAGGCACAGTGGCAACTTCTGTGTAGGAGAAGTCGCAGGTTGCTTTTGTGTACGCCATCAGATGATGGTACAGTGGTACCTCGGGTTAAGTACTTAATTCATTCCGGAGGTCCGTTCTTAACCTGAAACTGTTCTTAACCTGAAGCACCACTTTAGCTAATGCGGCCTCCTGCTGCCACTGCGCCGCCAGAACACAATTTCTGTTCTCATCCTGAAGCAAAGTTCTTAACCCGAGGTACAATTTCTGGGTTAGCAGAGTCTGTAACCTGAAGCGTATGTAACCTGAGGTACCACTGTAAATAAGTTTGGGCAGAGGCATGGCCATGCTGTTGCTCCAACAGTCCAGCTTGGAGCACGGGTCTGAGGAGAGGATGCAAGCTACTTAGGCACCAGAAGCGGGTGTGTTTAGTGCACCTACTGTGTGTGCTTTGTCAATAAAGAATTAAACTACCATCCGTTTGTCACCTTTGGGCTGGGTGTGCTCAGGACACCTGCCACATGGGAGACATGATTCTGTGTACTAACCAGTGTTGGCTTGACTTCAAAATAAGAATTGCACCATTTGTGCTCTAGTCTTCATCTGGCTTGTTTCATAGCCTGTAGCTCACCAGAATACCCCGGAGTCACTTGGGTTCCACAATGCTGGAGTGGACATTTAGCAGTGACTCTATCAACCACCTGTCTCATCTTCCCATTCCACAGTGAGACCATGATCAACAGCTTTCTCCACTGGAAAGCCTGGCAGAGCATTCAGGAATCCAACAGGTTCCATCAGTCTCTGGGGGTGAGCTACCCAATGAGTTCCATCACCCTTGCAGTGAGGAACATCTGCCACCACTCCAATCTAGGCCAGAAGCAAACTTCACTTGGTGAATGCTGGACGGTGGGGCCAAGATGCCTGTGCCACATTCACATATCCGAAGTCCATGTTTATTTATTTATTTATTCATTCATTTATTTATCAATTGCCTACCTTTCACCCTAAGCTTCCAGGGTGGGTTATCACATTAAAGCACAACATCATTTTTTTAAAAAAATGACAATCATAAAAATAAGGTGGGTCCTGAAAACATACACCTCAAGTTTCAAAGACCAGGGTAAAGAAGTACGTCTTCTGCACTCTCCAGAAGTTGTATAATGAAGGTGCCAGACACACCTCTGTGAGGAGGGAGTTCCACAAATTAAGAAGCTGCCACAGAGAATGCCACCACCACCTGAGACTCTGAGACCAGAGGAACTACCAAGAGGGCTTCCTCTGCTGATCTCAGCACCTGAGAGGGTCTTTAGGGAAGGAGACGGTCTTTCAGGTATTTGGCCCCTGAGCCATTTGGGGCTGTTTTCCTGTAGTGGAAACAAGGGAAAGCATTTCAAAAGCTTTCTGAGCACTGGTTAATATGAGCACTGGTGTTTCCATCCTAAAATCTTAGGACACCACCCTTCATTGATTCATGTTTTACCCCTGCAGTATCGTGATATACCTGTAACTCTTTGGTTTGGATATGCAACAGTCCCTTTCCTCCTGAAGCCTTCCCCAGCTTCCGTCAAGTTCTCCAGGGACTTGGTCTCAACAGCATGATGATGAACGCAAATCTTCAAAAGCAACAGTTCCTGCAATGAGACAATGCATAATCCATTACGTGCTTCACAGGTAAGTTGCCACAAATGAGAACCATTTAAGAAGAATTTGACCTGAATATGGTAATTTTTGCTATCTTAGCAGCTCCAACACAGTGGTAAATTGCTGTCTTCCTTGATGCAGACACTTCAAAGATTCCGGCTTGTGACTATTCTGCATAAAGGCTTCACAAAGGCACCTTACTGTATTTTCTTCTACATGGTTTTCTGAGCTCAAATTGCATTAATTCATCAAATTATTGCTTTCCTTTAAAAATGTCAGGAAAGCACAACTTCCAAAAGTAAGAAAACTTGTTTTCTTATAATCTGCATAGGATGAAAAGAAACTATACAATATTATAAGTGACCTGTTCTTTCCAATAATGTTATGAGGGCACTTAGGTGTTTTGTTTGTACTGCTTTTGCATTTTACTGCTTTTGCATATACTACTTTGGGTATTTTTTAAAAAAACAAGCAACTGGTTATACAGAATGAAGTTCTATAAACAGACGTCTATTGGCAGCAAGTTGTTCTGAGCAGTCAATAAACACACACAGAGACAACTTATTTCTAAGCATGTTGACTATTATGCAGTGGTATTTTTGTCTTAATTTCAGTTAGGGTTCATGAGGTTGAAGCCCTGTAAAATATTTTAATGCCAAGGCTCAACTCTGAGAAATACATGGCAATAAGGAAGATACAGTAGCTCTGAGCACGTGCAAAGTGTCCTTTATCATCAAAGAGAGAAGGCAAATTCAGGTCAGCAAGTGAGGTTTCTAATCACACTTGAGCCATAGCATTTACAAATTAACCATTTAAGGTACTTTTACACTCTCTAGCAATAGTTTACACCACAATCAGAGTTCTGTATATCTCCTTCGTGAAATGCCCAATTAAGCTGTGGCCCAAGTTACTAAACTAATAGTGGCTCCACCAGTGCACTTGCACAGCATTAACCCCCTCATTGCCTCAGACTCCCAGTAAGCAGCAGCTCTGCTGACAGGAGGCCAGGAGCATGGGCACTGCCCCTCCTCACCAGCCACTACTGGTGAGGCAGCCTCAGGAGCCGTCATGTGATAGCCTGGCTGAGAACCAGGTAGCCCCTCAAATAGAGGACATCTTTCAAAAAGAAGACTGTTCTCTGCAAAGTTCTCTGCAAAGAGCCCTCCCACACTGCTCCTTCAAGCAACTGCAACTACGCCCAAAATGTTCTCACAAGGGTAATATTTATTTATTTATTGTTGTTTGCTTATTTAATTTTGCCATATATCGCACACCTCCTTATAAAATATACAAGGCGGCTTTTGAGAATATTTACTCTCCTTCTTCTAGTTTCAAGGGAGAGGCAGAGGAAACTACCATCTAAAACCATTTCATTGTCCCCACAGCTCATTCTTCTTCTTGATTCACCTACCATAGAGCCAGATGCAATGAAACAAAAACGGGAGGAAATGGCCAAGGGGAATTTCACGGCAGTGACGGAGTTCATTCTCCTTGGTTTCACAGATCGTCAGGAGATCAAGACCATTCTCTTTGTGCTCTTCCTGGCCATCTATCTGGCCACCTTGGTGGGGAACTTCGGCATCATCACATTAATCTGGATCAGTCCCTCTCTGCACAGTCCAATGTACTTTTTCCTAAACAACCTGGCCTTCCTGGACCTCAGTTATTCCTCCACCATTACTCCCAAGATGCTGGCCAACTTCATAGCAGAGAGGAAGAGCATATCATTTGCAGGATGCATTGTGCAAATGTATCTGTTTGCTGCCTTTGCCGATGCAGAATGCCTCCTGCTGGCTGCCATGGCGTACGACCGCTACATGGCCATTTGTAACCCACTACTCTATCCACTTTTCATGTCACGCAAAGTGTGCATATGTCTGGTAGTTGGCTCCTATCTCACAGGCAGCATGACCTCACTGGTGCACACTTGTCTTACCTTCCGTCTCTCCTTCTGCGGTTCCAACGTCATCAACCATTTCTTCTGTGACATCCCTCCTCTGTTGGCCCTCTCCTGCTCCAACACCCACTTCAATGAAATCCTACTCTTTGCCCTGTGTGGATTCATCCAAATGAGCACATTTGTGCTCATCATCATCTCTTATGCCTGCATCCTTTGCACCATCTTGAGGATCCCCTCAACCGATGGCCGCCACAAAGCCTTTTCCACATGCACCTCCCATTTGACAGCTGTTGCCCTTTTCTATGGCACCCTCTTATTTATGTATCTACGTCCTAGTTCCAGCTATGCCATGGACACAGACAAAATAATCTCAGTGTTTTACACAGTTGTGTTTCCCATGGTGAACCCCTTGATCTACTGCCTGAGGAACAAAGAGGTGAAGGACGCCTTGAAGAGAACATTGGAGAGAAATGCGTGCTGCTGTTAGTGATGAAATGCAGAGAAAAGGGGACACAAGCTCTCTTCTTAGTCCATTTGTTATCTACTTTGTGTATAGATAGATTGTAAAGGAGTGGTCCAGAAGAATATATAAACCTGGTCAGAGACACCTGAGTATGAAGAAGCCACACTTCTACATGGTTTGGTTCTAATGTACTATGTTGTTTTGATGTGGCTCACTGGTAGAGCATCTGCTTTGCATGCAGAAGATCCCAGGTGGGGCTGGGAGAGATCCCTATCTGAAATACTGGAGAGCAGCTGCCAGTCAGTGTAAAAAAATATTGTGCTAGATTGACCAATTGTCTGACTTAGGATATATAGCATCTTTCCATGATTCTTATTCTGAATGGAAGAATGTCATTTTCTCAGTGATATCTTTGTTCATCTGACACTGCTGGGGGAGGGGTTCTGAACAGGGAGCAGGAAGCACCCCCAACCGTGAAACCACATTACATAAATGTGGAAACATTTTAAAACCTATTCATTGATAATTGGTGTTTCCCTGTACCGTATTCCAGCATATTTAATAGGGAAATAATTACTTGACTCTTTCCCCCACACCCTCCATTATTCTTTTCATCCTCCTTCTTTCTTGTCTTTTTGGCATGAAATTTGATTTGTGTTTGCTAAAGGCTTATGTAATGTGAGAAAGAAGTGGAATCTGAGGATCCCCTAGTACAGAATAGTACTGACTCAAGAGTAAAGGATTGTTTCTTCATTGCTTCTTGGTGCCATCTTTCACTCTCTCTTCCCAATGAGTAAGTTGAAGCATGAGATAGAAATTGGCAGAAAACCAGGTGACAGAAATGAGCCAATTCAACCAGTAAGCCTGAACATCAACAGCAAAAAAACAGCATTGTTTTACTGAGAGAACAATCCTATGCATGTTTCCTCGTGGATCAGCCCCGCAGTTTCCAACTGAGCTTACACCCATGTGATGATGGGCAAATTTGCTGGTTTCAGTTTCTCATTTTTCCAATCTGGAGTTCATTTCTCCACACTTACAAATTGATGTAGAAGGTTGTTTTTTAATGTGAATTAGTTTTTAAAGTCCTCATGAAAATTCATCAGCATTTTAGTGTGAATTTATTTGAATATGCACATAGTTGCAAAGCAATTTCCCTTAATATAATGCACATTTGATGTTTTTCACCAATACACACACACACACAGAGAGAGAGAGAGAGAGAGAGAGAGAGAGAGAGAGAGAGAGAGAGATATTACTTGCCTGGGGAACTGCACTGCAAAATTTTCAGAAGTGTAAATTCTGAAGGATGTCTGTGTTTTGGTCCTTGAGTTGTTTCAGAAAGTGCAGTTTAGTTAGATTCCCTCTTTAAAGGAGAACTGAATAAAATTTCTCCCCCTTCCCTACTCTTTGTGCACAGGAATACAACATGAAAGGGCCAATTCATGCTTTTGGTTGCAGAACAGATTTGCTGGTGTTTACTATGGCAAACTCATACAATGTCAAGTAGATATGTACATTTCCATAAGCACATGCTAGAATGAAAAAATAACTATGGCTTCTAGGCAGGAGTGCCAGCTTGGCCTCGTGACCATGGGTCCACGGGGCTGTGGGTGCCATGCAGTGTACATGCCGCTGGCACTGAAATTTGTGGGTGCCCGGCTCCTTCATGGGGAATCTTGTGGGTGCTCATGCACCCAGGGCTCCAGGGAGTTGGCACCTATGCTTCCAGGTACATGTTCACTGCATGTCTGGAGATGCACACTGTATCCTTTTGGGGGGGGGGAATTACACACACACAGCAGGTGAAGATTAGTGAAGACCAGGCTCAGTCACTGAAACACAAATGAAATGAATTGGGCTTCTTGTCCTTTTCTGTGAGCACTCACAACCACCCTTCAAATAATTTATTATCTAAAGCTGGATTTAAAAATTATGTGAAGGGTGGTTGTGAGTGCTCACAGAAAAGGACAGGCTGGGTTAGGGGCGTGGGTGGCGCTGTGGGTTAAACCACAGAGTCTAGGACTTGCCGATCAGAAGGTTGGCGGTTCGAATCCCTGCAACAGGGTGAGCTCCCATTGCTTGGTCCCAGCTCCTGCCAACCTAGCAGTTCGAAAGCACATCAAAGTGCAAGTAGATAAATAGGTACCACTCCGGTGGGAAGGTAAACGGCGTTTCCATGCGCTGCTCTGGTTTGCCAGAAGCGGCTTAGTCATGCTGGCCACATGACCCGGAAGCTGTACGCTGGCTCCCTTGGCCAATAAAGCGAGATGAGCATGCAACCCCAGAGTCGGTCACAACTGCACCTAATGGTCAGGGGTCCCTTTACCTTTACCTTAAGGCTGGGTTATAATGGGGGTGTATGTGGTTTCCTCCCCTGGGAAAAACCCCACTCACCGTTTGTGATCAGGGCCCCTTTTCTGCTGAGGCCATTACAGAGAGAGGTCCCAGCAATTTAGGCAGGCCCCACTCACTAAGGAGGCAGTCCTTAGCTCGCTGCTCCCTATTCCAATGGCAACACTATAACAGGTGGTGACTGCTACTGAAAATGGCTGCAGATTTAGTGTGGCGCTTTTCATCAAAGTGCCCATCTCCCACCAGTAACAGCGGCAATGCCACTCTGATCTGGCTATGTGACGATGTCACCAAAAGCAAAGCAAATTAATTCAGACCTTTACTTGCTCTTCATTAGCTGTGCTTGCCCTCAAATAACCAAATCTGATTGGCTGGGCAGCAACATCACCATTACTAGGATCGCAAAGGGCAATTTTAAAGGGGAACAAAAATAATGTCCATGTAACACCTGTTGGGGGTGGCAAATATGACTTAGGGTGGTTGTGTGTCCTACTTTTACAGAGGACAGTCCACTGTTTAAAGCTGTCGAGTCCAGCTTAAAGAACCACAAGGAGGATGAGGAATTCCTCATCAACAACACCTGAACCACAACAGATTGAGCAGGCACACAGGTCACATTCCTTCTCGCTTTGGTGAGACATATTTCTAGTTAAATTATAGTAATTATTTCTATCTGTGTGCATTTAGCCGATGCTAATTTTATGCAAATATGTGCCCTCTTTTGCCCGCCTCTTTGATGATGCATAAGAGCCTATCCTAAATATATTCATATGGGGATCTCTCAACCCCTGAAACACCCCCTTTTACACTGAATTGTCCACTGGGAAACATTAGGCCCATTCCTAACTGTTTGTGACATATAATCATGATGCACTCATGGCAATTCAGAAAATGATTAGAAATGTGTCTCCAGGTCTAGAAGGCGATCACTGGCAGTACAAACCACAGGTCCATCTTTTCCAGCATTGTGTTTTCAGTAAGATGCTTCTGAGCATGAAGAGAGCAATTTCTGAATAAAGCTTCAGTAAAAATACTATTTTATACTGTCCCAATAAATTGTTTATAGAAACTCTTATCCAGAGCACTTACATTGTTTTCATAACTGAGAGAAACTTTATGACCGTGATCCACAAATCATATGACTCACAGTGGATCTATTTGAAAATGTCTTCATCACCTCTTCCAAAAGATGTAATGTTCTCCAACTTTTCCATTAGAAAGCTGCTATGTCCCACACAGCCATTAAACATCTAAATATCACTGGTTAAGCAAATGGTTTTAAATGAAGTAATGATCACCTGCAGAACTGAACTGAAGCAATATAATTAGAGTCACCATATTTCATATGGTGAAAATCCAGTCAGAAAAGTTGCTGAGCTTCTTCTTCTTCCTTTGCCAAAGTTGTTTAGCTTTTTTGAGTTTTGGCCAAATTTGTTGGGCAAACCCTTTTGAAGTTTTTTGAGTTATTTTTAAGGGAAATCGCCAAAAACAATATTGCCGACATGGGTTGCCATACGTCTGGATTTTCCCAAATATTTTTGCGATTCCTACCCAGACACCGCTTCCGAATGCAGTATTCCAGATATGTCCAGGAAATTCCAGACGTGTGGCAACCTTAAATATTAAACAACCACAAGTACTGTAAAGGGTGTAGCATTCTGTTGTTGTGGATCCATAGATTCAAATCTGTATGGCAAGTGGTGATGTTTATGCCGCCAATAATAAATGGAAATCTTGCTATCGACCTCTGAGTACCATCACTTTCCTTTGCAATATTTTGCCGAGGGTATCCTTCACCTCTTCATTTCTCAAGCTGTAGATCAATGGGTTCAACATGGGGAAAATCACAGTATAAAACACTGAGATTATTTTGTCTGTGTCCAGAGCATAGCTGGAGCTTGGGCGCAAGTATGTGAAGAGAAGAGTACCATAGTACAAAGTGACAGCCGTCAAGTGGGACGTGCAGGTGGAAAAGGCTTTGTGGCGGCCTTCTGCTGAGTGGATCCTTAGGATGGTGCAAAGGATGCAGGCGTAAGAGATAAGGATGAACACGAAAGTGCTTGTTTGGATGAATCCACAAAGAGCAAAGAGCAGGATTTCATTGAAGTGGGTGTTGGAGCAGGAGAGGGCCAACAGAGGAGGGATGTCACAGAAGAAATGATTGATGACATTGGAATTGCAGAAGGAGAGGCGGAATGTAAAGTAAGTGTGCATAAATGAGCTCGTGCCGCCTGTGAGATAGGAGCCAGCTACTAGCCAGACACAAACCTTGCGTGACATGAGAACCGGATAAAGCAGCGGGTTACAAATGGCCATGTAGCGGTCGTACGCCATGGCAGCCAGCAGGAGGCATTCCGCATCTGCAAAGGAAGCAAACAGATACATTTGCGCAATGCATCCTGCAAGCGAAATAGTTTTCCTTCCTGTTAAGAAACTGGCCAGCATCTTGGGAGTAATGGCAGAGGAGTAACTGAGGTCTAGGAAGGCCAGATTGTTGAGAAAAAAGTACATCGGACTGTGCAGAGAGGGACTGATCCAGATTAACGTCATGATGCCGATGTTCCCCACCAGGGTGGCCACATAGATGGCCAGGAAGAGCACAAAGAGGACTACCTGTGTCTCTTGATGATCTGTGAAACCAAGGAGAATGAACTCAGTCACTGTTGTCTGATTCCCCTTGACCATTGCTTCTGTTTTCATATTCATATATGCGTAAGCAGCACTTGCCGATCCGAGTAGGGAGACAGCAGAGAAGTTGCTCTAAGAGCAGGTTTCCCCTCAGATTTTGTCTGTTGCCTGTATCTGAAAGAGAAGGTGAATGTGCTTAACAACCCATCCATTTTGAAACGCTGCTTTGCATAATCACCATTTATCCAGCTGAAAACCTTCACAAGTGTTGTCATAAGGGTAATATAAATGAGTGGCTCTATTTGGCATAATATGAATATATCCAGCTTGTGCATATAGTGTTTGGATATGTGAATAAATTGAGAATCAGTAACTTTACAAATCCTGAAAAACCTGCCTGCCGAAGGCAAAAGGGAGATCAGTCTCCATGTGCCTCATGTAACTGCAATGTCTGCCATTAATGTCCTATGATACACACACACACACAACCTTTCTGCATTACTTGCACTCAAGATGGTGAACAGGAATATAACTATAAAACACAACAATGCAATGCTCCATAATGCAATATATTAGTTTTAAAACTTGTATTAAAACAGAATAAAACTTTCAGAATAAAGAACACCAATCAGTAGAATAGAGTTGGGGAAGTTGTGGTCCTCCAGATGCTGCTGTACTACAACTCCCATCATGCCTGACAACTGACTGACTGGGGTTGATGAGCGTTAGGAGGCCAGCAACCTTTGGGGCCGACCAGTTATCCACCTCTGCATTAAACTATAAACCAGCAGGAAGATATTTACACAGTCACAGCTTGAAAACAATAAAACAGTAGCTTATACAAATATTTAATCAGTGAAAAACTAATGGGGACAGAGGTGTGTGTGTACAGTGGTACCTCGGGTTAAGAACTTAATTCGTTCTGGAGGTCCGTTCTTAACCTGAAACTGTTCTTAACCTGAGGCACCACTTTAGCTAATGGGGCCTCCTGCTGCTGCTGTGCCGCCGCTGCACAATCTCTGTTCTCATCCTGAAGCAAAGTTCTTAACCCGAGGTACTATTTCTGGGTTAGCAGAGTCTGTAACCTGAAGCGTCTGTAACCCGTATATACGTATATATGTGTGCATTTAAAATATTTTTAATACTATGGTACTTCCCTGCTCCCTTCTTTGCTCTTTCTTTCTCTCAGTATATAAGCACAATTATGCACATATAATACTTCATTTTTTAAAAAAACTCAGAACAAAGAGAGCTTTACAGCACAATCTTAACCGTGTATATTTAAAAGGAAGTCCTACTTATTTCAGTGGGGCTCACTCCAAAGTAAACAGAATTAGGATTGCAGGCTGAGCTGTCTTCTGGTCTTTTAAATAATCCCTCCCTGCCCCCAAAAGCTGCTAACAAATTATTATGATAAAACAAATCATGTTGATATGTACAGTACTTACTTACTATGATAACTATCACTAGAAAACTGTAAGGAGGGGTGATAAATTTGGGGGCTATCTGCAAGAAAGAGAAAGTTTTAGCACTTTGTACACGCAACAGTCCAAGAATGTATACACAAGTTCACCTTTTTTAAAAAAATCCAGGTTAACCAATCGAGAGAGACGTTTCTGTTTGATTCCCTGTTCACCTGCTCCACCGTAGCTACAGAGACTGCTTCATAAGGGATGACCCCCGCATCCAGCCACTGTGTAAAAACTTGAAGGTAAATCAGCTTTATTGTGAGGAGTTTCTGTGAGGAGTTCGTTGTGAAGAGTTTCACTAACTTACCTGAGGGGTACATAGGGAAAATATGTCGTTTTGCTTTGGGGTTGTATTTTGGTACTGTGCTGATTTTAGGTAAGCTGCCTTGTGTACTTCAGTGGAAAGGGGGTATAAAATCTTATTTGTTTGTTTGTTTGTTTGTTTGTTTGTTTGAAAACATTTCTGAGCTGCCTATTATTTCAAAATACAATAAAACAATGAATACATAAAAACAAAGCTACAGCATAGAACCAGTAAAAGAATATTATAAAAACGGGAATTCAGTCATAACGGGCTCTAACCATATTGGTGGGTGGGTGGGTGTATACATTTAAAAGCCTGAGCAAAATGTTTTAACACTTCAGCATCTGAAGAAACTTGGGGATAATGCTTCAAGTATATTATCAGAGAAAATAATATGACTAAGGTGCTCCCTCTGGCCTTTTCCATGCTAGTTTCTGCCCTGTGACAGGCTTTTGCTTCCATTGCCATCTGCACTGTGAGGAGCATGAATTCAGTACCAGGAGGCACATATCCTTCAGTGTCTACTAAGAATGCAGATTAGCATTTTTACTTCACATAGCAGCTTACAGAGGGAAAGTGCAGGGTTTAGGGATAACTAACCCATGCAAACATGAGTCTGACCAAACTGCGGGAGACAGTGGAAGACAGAAGTGCCTGGCTTGCTCTGGTCCATGGCGTCACGAAGAGTCGGACACGACTAAACGACTAAACAACAACAACAAACCCATGCAATGCTCTCATAAGAATTCACACCAAACCTGTCAGATCAGGTTGGAACTATGGCCTGGAGAACTTGCATCATAGAACTGTCGAGTTGGAAGGGACCATGAGGGTCATCTAGTCCAACCCCTTGCAATGCAGGAATCTTTTGCCCAATGTGGGGCTCAAGCCCGCAGCCCTGAGATTAAGAGACTCGTGCTCCATCTTTAGCGCTGGAAAACACACTGCCTCTGAAAAGTGGGAGGAGTAATCTATTCCATAAAGTGTCTGTGCTCATTGTAAGATTATGAAACACTGTGCAAATTAAAAGTGCTGTATGGTAAATGATGAGGCACTCACTACTTCAACATTAGGGCATATAATACTATCACAATATATAAATGTATAGCAGTGACAGAGCAGGGGGGGAGAGGCATGATAATCATGATTAAAGGGTGCCTAAATTTTTAAAACCTTGTCTGCCTTTTATTTAATTTTAAATATAGGTAAGCATAATTTTAATATAGGATTATCAATGAATTTAATATAATTTTAGCTCTTTAACCAATTACTCAGTTTCATTAAAATAATGTAATGTTATCCATACCTCATGATTCTTTATTCTTATTCTTACTCTTATTTATTAATTGATGTATTTATATACCACCATCTCATAAAATATCAGGGCAGTATGGTGCAATATAAAAACATAAAAACCATTAAAGGTAATACAGAGCAATTATTATAATGATTGGCTACTAAATAAAACTCTAAACAACTTCATAGGCCTGTTGGCATAGAAAGGTCTTTAAGAGACATCTGAAAAGTCAAAAGGGAGGATGCCTGCCCAATCTCTGTTGGGGAGTGTTTTACAGCAGGCATGTCCAACAGGTAGATTGTGCAATGTAACTTGAATTTAATGTAAGAATAAAAAGTTTTCCTTAACTTTTATTGATTCCCTTTTATAGAAGCTCGTAGCAACTAAATTAGCCCGCCTAATAACCTCTTGGCTCCTCTACCGCATTTGGCTCTTGCTAATTCAAGTTACCAACCTTCACTCAATCAACTAACAAACTTTAGTTGATATATCTACCAATCAAGCCTTCAGTCTTATTGAAAGTATATTTTGCATTACAAGAAAAATTGATGGACTATGCAGAACTGACATATAAGCTACGGGACAAGGATAACTGTGACTTTAAGGATGAATGGGAACCCTTTACAAAGTATCTGAAGACGCAACAAAGCGAACTGGACTCCTTGGCAGATTTTGAATAAACATTCACAAACTTTTTGTTGATAATAATCAGCTAAATAGTTTGAGGATCTATACAACTTTGTAACATGCAGAAAACAGCATTCTTAGAGAAACCAAAGACTGGAACTGAGGGAAGTCGGGGGGGGGTGGGTTTTGGGGGGGAGGGGGGAGGGAGGAAAAATGGGGGGGAAACAAGGATGATATGTTTTTGGATAATATGTCTTGCTATAATTTTGAATAAAAAGAAAGTAAAAAAGAAAGAAAGAAAGAAAGTATATTTTGCATTAGTAGAAGAGCTTCAAAAGATACTTTAAGAAAGCAACAGTACTGTTTTGAAATATTCCAAAGGAGAATATCACTTTCTCAAACTTTGGCACACGTGCTTCACTCAAAGCTTCCAATTTCTCTGAACAACTCATCACCAGCCCTTTCCCCCCTTTACATTGGAGAAATGGTCATACCTGTTAGATAAGAAGGATGACAGCCATTCTCTGTTCCTGAGGATATGTAAGACAGAGTTGATGGTTTCCTTCCATCCAACATAATGCGGCTTTGAAAGAGAGATAAACTCGTATCTCTGTCTTTCAAGACAAGACCTGTTGGGAAAATTAAAATGCCCTTTGCATCTCCTGGGGGGTAGATTAATGACATGCAGAAAAGTGGCCTTGAAAAGTTAAGTAAAGTTCATAGTATTTTGACTAACATTTGGTAGGAAAATTTAGCAAACTTCAAAAAACAAAAGCACAGTACTTTCTTTAAAAGCACAGAAGTTTGTTGCCTGACATGAAGATGAGTAAAGAACCCATTTTGATGGAACAACCTGAGCACCTCATTTTGTTAAAAGGGAAATAATACCTGTCATTTTGGTTGTCAAGTTGGTTGGCGAGAGGGAGAGAGATACCATATACGGTCCCTTTGAATAGGTCATTCAGTATTGCATGCTGGGGTCCAGATCTTATATTCATCACAATGGTCTCTTGAAACTTTTTGCCTTACCTGTGTATTCAGAATTCCTGCTCACATAAAACAGGGATGGGAAATCTTTTTTCAATCTGAAGGCCACATTCCCTCACTGACAAGCTTCTGGGAGCCATATGCCTGTGGTGGCTGGAAACAGAGGCAAAAGTGTGCAGAGCAGTGGATGTGATTCTTTACTCTGTGTAGTAAACTTCTACACACCTTGCCATACAACTCTCCATTTTTCTTTCAGGCAAGCAATTGGCATTATGAGAGTTTGAGGAGTCATTCCAGCCAGCCAAAAGCCCCAACAGCCCTACCAATGACATCCCATTTACTTTGCACTTTATTCAATTATTTGTGACTATTTTCTTACATTTCTATTTGGCATAAATGCGGTTTGTGGAGGTCACCTGTCCAGGTACTGACCAGATCCAGACCTGCTCAGCTTTACCAAATGGCTCCATGTGCTTTCCCAATCATACCCTGGGACCATTGTTAATTGACTCTGCACTTGGCTTATTACTATTATTCATTAATTTTTTTATACCACGCTTCATCCAAAGATCACAGGGTGATTTACATGATCAAAGTATAAAGACTTGTGGGCTGGGGGTTCTCCACCCCTTCCAGGGTTGTATCCAGCATTAGTTGTATTCAGAGTAGAACTATTGAATCAAGCCACCCCAATCTCTGTCAAGCAGTAGTGAGAGATTCCAGGGTTCCTGACACTTCATCAGTGTTTGTGTTTCTTTGGAGGAAATGAGGCACAACAGAGGCTAGGGTCTTTATGAAGTATGGTTTTTACACACATATTTACACCAGAGTTTTATGGAGAGCTCACAGCATTTGCATCTCTGGAGGGGCTTATCCTTCCCAACAGCGCAGCACTGGATTCAGAGGCATCCTGAGCACCAAAGCTGTGTCTGTCTGTAACAACCTGCTCCAGCTAGCCAGCATGGCAGCTGCCCTTCAGTCCTGACATGGAATTCTGCCCACTTCCTCCTCCTGTTTCCTAGTGGCACTTGCAGAAAACAAACCTTCTGCTTCCAGCATCCCCAGCCTCTGTTGCCCCAACCATGGCAACCTCTGTTTCTCAAGTCCACTGCAAAAGACTTTCTTCTTCTTTTTTTCTATTGCTTACATCAGGCCAATGGTAATCCTACCAACCTTAAAAGCTACTGGGCAGAGAGTCTGATGTTTTGCCAATGCCTTGCCATTATCAAACAAAGCAGACCTTTATCAGCCTTTTGCTTCTTCAATGAACCACCCACAGTGAGCCTCATGAGGAAGCTAGCTAGTATTATTTCCAGCCCTTGCTAAATTCATGAATTTATGAGTTTGCTCATGAATTTCTAACCCTTCACTGAATGTAAAGGTTATTGGGGGAGGAGCTCACCTCCCAAAACTCATAATAGTAACTTAAAACAATTTATTTCAATGGGTCTTCTTTGTGTATGAAGCATTTGGATATGTCTCCAATTACTAAAAATGCTAGCACGTAAAGACACTAAAAAACCCCAACAGAGAAGGTGGCCAAAATGCTAGTTTAACATTTTAATAAAATGTTAATAAGGGCATTTCCCCTCCCACCGCTTGCATGTGGCCCCCAGAAAATTGCCCTAAGATGAGTGTGGCCTTTAGGCTGAAAAATTTGCCCCACTCCATTAATTTGACTTAGTTTATTGATGGGTGACATTGGGAGCTAAATGGACAACCTACTGCAGCAGGAAATCTTGTATTCCAAGCATCAAGCACGTTTGTTGTATGGTGTGTTCCATCACCAGGAAGAATTCTTGAAGCAAGTTTGAGATTTTCAGTTTGTAAACTGTAACTAATTAAGAAGCAATAAATGATAAATGTTTACACAACATTGCAAGAAGTTTACATTCTAGAGGAGTGAACATGCTTATCAGCTGCAGAGGGTGGATAGGGAGATGTCTTGTGGCACCACTAAAGTGTCACATAATTTTCTGTTCCACAGGAATGCTCATCTTTATGTGATTAATGCTGCTCCTAAGTGGTAAAAGGCATGATAATGAACCCAGAACAGCTATGCAGTGCATTCTCTTCCACAGCAATAGCATGGTGCACACAAAAACCTAGATCTCCCATCCAATTCTGTGATTCCATGAATCAAGAAGGAAATCCCATCCCGTAAGTATGGCTATGCATCCAAATGGTTTTCAGGTTGCCAGAAAAGAAATCAGGATACAGTATAATCATATGTGATATCTATCTATCTATCAATCCTCTGTCTGTCTGTCTGTCATCTATCTATCTATCATCTATCAAATGATCACCTATCATTTCTTTCTGAAGTCATATGTTAAAATAGTTCAAGAATTCCTCAGAGTGGGGAGATAGCAATGCAAAGAATAATAAGTCATGGTCTCCAAGCCATGGGTCTATGTATATGAGAAAGACCATTCATTTGCACTGATTGTTCTGACAGGACTCTTGTGGCCAAGAGCAGAAGTCTTTCTTGGTCCTGGTAAATTGTCACACAGGGTAAGAGTAGAGGACAGATGGCACACAGAAGCGGTCTAGCAACTTGCTTTGCTGCTTTCAGCAACAGACAGCATTGACCATTAAAAGGTGATTGGTTGCATTGGATTCTGCTACATATGTGCATGGATATCAGAACACAGACATATAACAATACATCTATTTTCAGAAGAACATAAAAAGCATGATGGATGAGGCCAGTGACCCATCTAGTCCAGCACTTTGTGCTTACAGTGATGAACCAAGGGGAAGGCTGCAAGAATTGATCTCTGTGTTATCCTGGTTTAAATTTTACCTTTTTTATTCTGGTGCAGTAACTATTGGAACTGAATGAATGGTGAACATGAATTGCGTGGCGAGTTCCCGCCCCCCACCAGGATAAATAAAGACACGAGACACCATAATTTAAGGTTAATTGGGCGAATTAGGCCACAACTTTATTGAATTTCAGGAATGAGAGGCATTGGCTTAGGCATTGGTCCTAACGACTATCCGGCTCCAGCCCATTTGCTGGAGACACGGGGAAGGGTTAACCTTATATCGGGGGAGTCTCCTGCCAAGGCACGTCGACTAGGAGCTCCCCCGGGTCACCGCTCTGGGGCGTGCCTTTGGCCCTCACCTCCATAGGCTTCGGACAGGGCCACGCCCCCCGGAGTCCTTTAACGGACCACCCTTCGGTCGCTGGGGGGAGGTGATGGCGTTCCTCCCCCCCCCCACATCCTCTTAACCCCTTCTTACCAATGCCTACCGCCAATGCCGAGAAGTTGTGACGAGTTGCTACGAGGTAGGCGAAAAACCAAAAGGCCAGAAATCGCCAATTGGGAAAAATTCCTACCATGCCCCTTGCGGCGACAGACCGAAGTCCATAGCAAAGTCAAAGACCTACCTAAGCCTAGTTAAAGGGAGGGAGGGTGGGAAAACGTGGGGGCGAGCCGACGAAAAGAGGGTGAGCCCCCTCCGTGCCGGCCCTAAATAGGGCAGGCCATGCCCCCCCCAGCCAGCCAGCTGATTGGCTGGCTGGGGGGGGGCAGACCCGACCAGGATTCCCCTGCTCTCGCGGGGGCTGCGACCAGCCCCCGCTCATGTGGGGTGGGCGTGAAGCCCGCAACCCCACCTCCTGGGCAGGCCGGAAGTGGCTTTGCGTGGCGAGTTCCCGCCCCCCACCAGGATAAATAAAGACACGAGACACCATAATTTAAGGTTAATTGGGCGAATTAGGCCACAACTTTATTGAATTTCAGGAATGAGAGGCATTGGCTTAGGCATTGGTCCTAACGACTATCCGGCTCCAGCCCATTTGCTGGAGACACGGGGAAGGGTTAACCTTATATCGGGGGAGTCTCCTGCCAAGGCACGTCGACTAGGAGCTCCCCCGGGTCACCGCTCTGGGGCGTGCCTTTGGCCCTCACCTCCATAGGCTTCGGACAGGGCCACGCCCCCCGGAGTCCTTTAACGGACCACCCTTCGGTCGCTGGGGGGAGGTGATGGCGTTCCTCCCCCCCCCCACATCCTCTTAACCCCTTCTTACCAATGCCTACCGCCACACGAGCAATCGCTCGCCGCCAATACTCTCATGCCTGAAACCAATCCCCTACCCCCTTTGCTATATCAGTCAGCCACATGTCATTTCCCGCATCTGAAAGATGCACGCCATCAAGCCAAATATCATTTCCCGCATCTGAAAGATGCACGCCATCAAGCCGGTAGAGGGCCTCACAGTTGCCCGGGTGGTCAATGACCCACCCACCCAGGGCTGCCACTCTACGCACCACCGCCCGATCCAAGGCTTTCCTAGCCCTATTTGTGGCTATCGGGCACCTGCTCTCTCTCCAAACCCGGCTTTCCATCAACAAGGCCCCAAGAATGGTGATGTTTGGATAAGAGGCCTTAAGTTCCTCAAAGTCACTAAAGATATGCCACATCAAGTCGACTACCTTTCTGTAAGCTAAATCCTTTTCGCCAAAGTGGATAACTAAAGCATCTGGGGGGCCCTCCGCTGCCGCTCTAGCCCTAATCGCGGGCAACATTTCGGCCCAGCGCATTCCCCTCCGATAGCTCCAAGATATATTGATGTAGTTAAGGTGCGGCCCGAGACCGGAATTGATGGCGCGGGCCCTGGCCCAATGCACAATGCTGTGCCCGATTATCCAGATGTGCGCCCTTATAGCTCCTGCACCCTAGGTCCCCGTTAACAGCTTGGTTTCTATCCCAGTGGACGGTGCAGGGCCTATACTCCAAATATGCACAACGTCACCTGAAAGCAAAAGAAGGTAACAAAGCCAGGTCAGGTATACTGTGAACAGTCACAAGGTCTTACGTATATATCCCTTAAATGCATCAGACTTCCACTGCCCCCAAGTCCTTTATCCTTTCAGCTGCGAGTCCCAAGTGCAGTGCTGTGGTGGCGGCCCCAATCCTAAAGGAGATAGCCACGAATTCAGCTGAGGATAAACCGCAGGCAGCAATCTCCCTTCGCATAATGCGCGTGGACTGATGCTGCGCAAGGCGGGAGCCAACCAAATGCATAAGGAATGGACCTGAGATGGTTGTTCTCACGTACATGAAATGTTTAGTGTCCTTTACTGCTGATCGGTTTTGGAACATTGGACATGCAGGACTAAATTGGATCTGAACAAGGTCAGGTCTCTCAAACTAACCCTGGGCAGCGGATTCTGGTTGGCCCTTACAAACCACTTCGCCAATGCGCATAGTGCCAAAGGCAATGGAGTATGCCGCTGAAAATAACTGGGCCTTGTCCTCGGACCAACAGATACTTCTCATTTTATTTTATTTTTATTTTTTATTATTTTAATTTTATTTAATTATTTATTTTGGAATTGGCATAGAATGTCATAAGGGCCTTCTACCATCACTTTTAGGAGGCAGCAGCCTGCGCCAGCCCTACAATAATACAATAATAATAATAATAATTTATTATTTGTACCCCGCCCATCTGGCTGTGTTTCCCCCAGCCACTCTGGGCGGCTTCCATAGAAACCAAAAATACCCTAAAATATCACACATTAAAAAACTTCCCTGAACAGCAGCCCTACAGTGCCCCTCACACTAAGAAGTCCACACCAGGGTCTATGGATTAAACAACCTTACAGAAAAAGGGAGATTGCCGCCTACTGGATGTTTAAGAGTCTTTGCTGCACGACCCAGCACCCTCCAATGTACCAAGTATTGCAGAGCTTCAGCCTTGGTAGGAGGTGTGTCAAGCCTAGGATTTTCTAATTTGCCTCGAGGTGCCTCGAGGTGTGTCAAGCCTAGCATTTATTCATTCATTTATTATTTATTTATTATTTATTTATTTATTTGTAAGATCTAAGCGTGGACGGGGCTCCTGAAGCTAATACTCCCTTCAGGACATCAGGTTCCCAAGGCTCCAAAGGTGCTCCCGGAATGGCTGTGGCAATTTGCTGCGCCTGGGCATCCGTGATGTCATTGTTAACCCTAGAGGTAAATTTGGTAGAGAAATAGATGTTTAATTCTAAGCACAAAAGGACAAAGGTCCAGGGCAGATCTGCCACTCTAGGAGAGTGCAATAATTGCTTTGACAGGACACTGACAATCGTTTGATTGTCGGCCCAGAAGCACACCTGGTGATTCCTGAACTCTTCAGCCCGCAAATGCCACTGTACTTTTCCATGAACTTTAACCCAACCTTCAGGTCCGACTTGACCACTTTAGAGAGGCGCACTCAGTGTTGCGGGGCGCGCAGTCCCGCTGACAGCTTAGCCAATCGCCCAAAAAAGGGGCGGCCAGGGGACACTACCCGGCATGCAAAGTTGAGGTGACCGAAGCATGAATTTACCCTGGCCAATGGTGACCTTCATGAGGGGAAGAAGTTGCAGAATTAATTTTTAAGTACTGTTAGCCTCTCCCTAGGTAGGCGGGATGTCTGTGCGATTGTGTCCAATTCAATATCCAAAATAGGTTATGATCAAAACTGGACCCTCTGTTTTGTCTGCCACCAAAGGTACCCCAAGCTCCTCAGCCAGGGAGGTGAAGGCCTCTAAAGGAGAAGCGCAATCAGGGCTATTACTAATGATGGAGGGGGAAGAGTTATCGAGGTAATGGGTCACCCCTTCCGAACCAGTTCTAAAGCGAAGAGCCCAGTCCGAAATTGCACTAAATGACTCAAAGGCTGCACAAGCTACTGAGCACCCTATCGGCATAGATTTGTCTATGGGATGAACCCCCTCAAATCTGAAAACCTAGCCATAGAAATTCCTCAGCGTGAATTGGCAGGAGACGGAAAGTCGACTCAATGTCGCACTTAGCCAAGAGCGCGCCCCTGCTGAACCTGCACATACGCTTTATAGCCTGATCAAGGAGGCATATTTCACAGAACAAGGCTTCTGTCGTATTGGATCATTGACTGAGCCACCTCTAGGGTAGGGTAGGTTGTGGATCATAGGATACTCTCCTGGAGTCTATGGGGGGACAATGCCTAAAGGTGAAATGAGTAAACCCGCTATAGGTGGCTCCCTGAAGGGGCCGGCCACCCTCCTGGCCAGAAATTTCATTAATTTCTGGTGTTTCCCAAAATGATTCTTTGATTTGGGGGGGGGGATTTCCCTGAGTTAGGGGGTAATGAAACGAGGATCCTGAAGCCATAAGAGAAACTCTTTCCCCAGGGTACTTTGCTGCCTCTATTTTAGAGTATTTATTGAGAGGGGTTCTAAAAGGTGAGAGCTTAACAGAAGAGAACATCACAGTCAAGGGGCAAATTCATACCAGTTTGTGACTGTTCTTCTTGGCGGGTCTGTGAGCTTTTAAGACCCCTGGTGGAAATGCCCCCTGCTGCCCGGAAAGGGCTGTTTACCTTTAAAACATGAAGACGCTGGGTGGTTACCTATGCACTTCACACATTCATGCGCATACTTACAATTTGGCCCCTGGCACACACCCGTGTTGTACTCCCAGCAAACCTCATGGTGAGGGACTTGCTTAGCTTCACATTTTCCAACTTTCCTTTTTCCACATAGGGACCCATATGCTCCATCCTGTAATTCTGGTCGCTCGGAACCCAGCAGGTGGTGGGCAGCAGGAAGCTTTTCTGAATCGTCCTCGGCATCAGAAGGCTTACTTCTTTTGCTCTTCTTGGCCGAATGCTTCTTCTTAGACTTCTTTCTCCCTTGCCCATCATTGGGGACTGGTGCTGTTCTGCAGCCGCTGGCACTTCCTGTTGCCCCTGCGTCTCATCATCCGATGATGTTTTGGAGCCTTCCGCAGTAAAGGCTGAGGTTGTGAATCCTGTAGAATAGGAGCCCCCTTCCGCAGTACTAGGAAAGTCTGGGGTATACTGAGAGGCAGAAAGGTTATAATTGCAAGCATGAGCCCTACCTCCCGAGGATCTGTCATTGGAAACCCAGGGACACGTAGACTGTAATTATGTGTGAGGATGCATAAATGGATTGCTACCCGAATGTGGGACCCTAAATAAGGAGGCCAAAGTGCAAGGGAGCTCCTCATTGCTGGACAGAAGAACTCACTATTAGGGAAGAGGCCACAGTGACCATGGGCCTGAATTGTTGGTAAAAGGTTTCAAAAGCAGAGGAAACACTGACTAGGCCTGTGGGTTGCAGGGCACAGGAGGCTACCCTGACCCATCTTGGACACAGGACCCACTGTTGAATCACTGGCTGCTCTCAGCACTGCCGCGGAGGTGCCGGGGCGGTCCACAACGTTAGGTGGCGTATCCGGGATGCATTCTTGGGTGAGCGCCAGAGGTGCTGCTGGCACCTGGTCTGCGGGCCTATATTGCCTATAAAATGTCTGAAACGCATTGAAAAAACTGTGCCAAAGCCTGTGGGTTACTAGGCACTACGAAGGCCTGAGGCCCCTCTTGGTTCCCTTGTGCCACCCCAGATATAGCAGCAATTTGCTGGTTCTCATGAGCAGACATAGTTTGATACCCTTAATTAGCCTGGTTCAGCAAAATCAATGCCAACTAGCTTGGATTATATGCGTGAAAAGCGATCAATATCACGGTAGTTCAGTATTGTCTGCACTGGTAAGTTTAAAGGACCCAAAGATGCCTAACTAATCTCCAACAGATTGTATTTAGCTGCAAACAATATCACCGTAGCTCAGTATTATCCGCACTGGATAGCAGTCCAAAATACCAGCCCACACCTCAAAGCAATGTATTTTGAGGAATACTGAGTTTATAATAAACAGAAGAGAACCTTTGATAATGTAAGCAGCTATGCAGCAAGCTAGAGGTAGAATTATAAATTGTAACCCAGCAATACACCAGTGAAAATGATAAATTGATTTATGCAACAAACCTAAGCAAAGCAAAGCTCCCAAGAGCCCTTAAGCACTATTATAAAAATCAACCAAATGAATTAAATTGCCAGATTAAATATATACTTATAAACCAACAGATGAAATACCAGAAAGAGATGAACGTAGAAGAGGCATGAGCTATTTACTTTAGATTCCCTATAAATCTGTATGCAAAGCTCGCAAGAGATTGCAGGCGAAGAAGCCCTTTAATAAATCAAATGATATCAAACCCGGATCTCTTTTTCCTTATAACTATGAATTGACTATACCAAATTATAAAACTTAATGCCTAGGCAGAGAGTAAATGACACAGCTCCACAGAGCACCGCAAGCTGAAAGAAATAATTTGAATTCCAATATACTGTGCACTAATGCTTCAATTTAATTTAAATGTAAGTATAAACAAAAGCAGTCAAATTAATTAGAGGATATTAATTCTAAGAACAGCCTAGCCAGAGGCGCTGTAGCCAGCTCTATACAAGCTTATGCACCAAGAGGAGGCGCTCCCTGCAGCCCCTTGTGCGCTCTTATTTAAGCTAGGCTCTTTTAACAATTGCGCTATCATCCTTTGTTTATATTGCTTATGTTTATTTCCTTTGTTTATATTGCTTTTGAATTTAAAACCAACGAGAAAGTGAGGGGCACTCGAAAAGGAGATAGCTCCCACGTGGTTTTGCCTCTCCTAAAATGGCTGCCGCCGCAAGGCCACATGGGCCATCAAAATGGCGGCCATAATGCGTTCCGGTTGCCTAGCGACAATGAACCCGCGCGAAAACACTTAACGCTAGCCCTTTAACACTGAAAGATTCCTAATTATCCACCTGGTGGTTTTGTTTGTTTGTTTGTTTGTTTTCCAGTTGGGCTTAAAAGGGAGGGTTTGTAAAATTACTTCCCACGTGGAATGCCTATAGTAAAATGGCGGCCGCCTGGAAGGCCACGTGGGCGGATGAAATGGCGGCCGGGGCGCGCTGGTTGCCCGGCAACGGCGCAGCTGCTTCCGACGCTTTCCAGGTCTAAACTTCCGCGCGAAAATAAAACAGCGTGCTCAGCAGAAGCCACTCACCCCTCAAGAATGCTGCTGAAATGTTTATTTAACAAGAAATTCTGCCCCTCACCCCAGCAGTAAAATGAAACACAACCGGCACAAAACGCAGCCCACACCGCGCTCCCCTGCACAAACCTCTAGCTAAAACCTGAAGCCCCAAAAGCAAAACCTGATTGGATGGGTGCACTGCGTCCTCCGAACGGCCGTGGAAATAACGAAGAGGAGCCAAACGTTCTTCCTTGAGCTCCTTGCAGAACAGGCAGTCAGCAGCCGAGGGCAGGCAACGGATCACCAGAAAAAGCTCCACCAAGCTGAATAAATTCCTCTGCAGGGGGCATGCAGCAGCAGGCACAGCAAATTCCTGAGGGCAGAGAACTTGCACCGAAGCATACAGAGGTCCCTGTAAAACTGTAGACGTGAAAGAGATGCTGGAAGGAAAGCACACAAACACACACACAGTGTTTTTAGCTCAATTACAGCTCCGGTGTTAAACTGCAGCAGCTGGAATGGAGCGCAAAGGGGAAACCCCCAGAAGGAGAAAAGCCCCAAATTGGTTTCAGCTCCAAAACTAGAGATAACAACTCCTGAAAAGCAAGCAGTTTAGAAATCAAGCAACACCAGCAGCGAATGCTGGAAATTCTCTGTAAAAGAAAGGGAGCTTTTTCTGTGAAGCTACAGCATATTGCACGAGGTGCCCTGCCGCTAAGAACAAAGGCAACAAAGAAGCAAGGCAGGAACGCTCCAGGCAAGGCAGATAAGATCTCGGACAAACAGGAACAGCTGATATGCGGGAAACAAACGTGGGGGCGAGCCGGCGAAAAGAGGGTGAGCCCCCTCCGTGCCGGCCCTAAATAGGGCAGGCCATGCCCCCCCCAGCCAGCCAGCTGATTGGCTGGCTGGGGGGGGCAGACCCGACCAGGATTCCCCTGCTCTCGCGGGGGCTGCGACCAGTCCCCGCTCATGTGGGGTGGGCGTGAAGCCCGCAACCCCACCTCCTGGGCAGGCCGGAAGTGGCTTTGCACTACATCTACCCCTGAATTTGTTTTCTCGGGACTGACAGCTTCCAGGGAGGTGCAGATCACTTTATTTGAGCTGTTCCTAATGATTTACTTGGTTACCCAGGTGGGGAATCTCGGGATGGTAGCCTTGATTCATGCTGATGCCCACCTTCAGACTCCCATGTACTCCTTCCTACAGAGCTTGTCCATTGTTGACAGCTTTTATTCAACAGGTATCACTCCAAAGCTGTTGGCGGACCTCTTAGTAAGAAAAGCCACCATTACCTATGTAGGTTGCGTTCTTTAATACTACACTTTCATCTTTTTGGCAACCTCAGAGTGCCTCCTGCTTGCTGTAATGGCATATGACCGTTACGTCCCGAAAAGGTGTGTACAGCTGTTGAGAGTAACATTCATATGGGGTTTCATGACCTCTTAAAGTTGTATGTTTCATGTACATAAAATGTTGTGTTTGAACACATTGTATTTGGAATGCTGTAAAGAGACATTTACCTTAAATGAGAGGTTCCACTCTGGGTGAAAGTGGAAGGCTGGTGTTTTTCAATTTCAAGGAGCTAAACTACCTGATGACTCATCTCCTGGAAATCAGAGCTGCAACTCTTACAGCAAGAAATGAAACTTCAGAAGTCAGAGATGGGACTTGAGAGAGGAAAGTTTACTGAACAACATAAAGCTTGTTTGCAGTTGTGCTACTTTACTATTCTGTTCATGTAATGTTTATACCTGACTAGCATTTAAAACTGTTCCACAGTAAAACATTAAAACACATTCTTGGGGTTGAACTCTCATTTACTTCTACACAAGGTGCAGATCAGGAATTCCACCGAACAACTATAACATTATGTGCACACTTACCAGAAAATACTACGACTGGGTAGTATGGCTGCAATCCTATACACACTTATTTGATAATAAGAACTATTGAATCCAATGGTACTTATTTCCAATTAAGCATGCATGGAATCATGGTGCATAAAACCAGGGGCAGGGACAAGAATATGCCCATGTTTGGTCCAATAAAATAAACAATCCCATCAGTTATATGGCATTATTTCACTGGGAATTGATATTGGGATGTATTTCCACTGAAAAGGGTGGTTTAGGGAGCAATCCTAAGCATGGAAAGCTAGCATAAGTTGTACTGATTTACGTTTTTCATGGATATATTCTAGCTCTGTTTCCAGGGGTGAATATTATTAAGCCACTGCTCAGTGGTAGAGCATCTGTTTTGCTTCCAGAAGGTCCCAGGCTTAATCCTCAGCATCGTGAGGGAGGGTTTCAGAGACTCCTGCTTGAAACCCTATGGAGCTACTGCCAATAGGTGTAGACAATACTGAGTTAGAAGAGCCAATGGTTTGAGTACATCACCATCTTATATTCCTGTGCTTCCTACTTTAAGGCTGTACTTCCACCTCCATTATGGAGACAGGCATTACAGGGAATTCTGCTATATTAATTTTGTTTCAATGGGGCTAAATGGCATCCCTGCAGGTTTGTGAACCTTCTTGATTGACAAGAAGGGAATCGGGCTTATTTCCACCCCCTGTGTTTAGATTAAGGATTCAGCTCAGTGCCTTTATCCACCAGCAAGTTTACCTCACGTTTGTTGTGAGGTAAGCAAAACCTCCAAACCAGCCCAATTTGTCTGTAGGAAAATTCTGTAGGCTTTTTCCTCCTTGTCCCCAAATATGGTGACCGAGTAACTCCACAGCAAGGCCATACACATGTATTGCCCGCTTACCTTTGGACAGGGGCAAAACATGCAAGTTGGGTGGGTGGGACATCTGCTGCAAACAGTGCGGCTGAGCATACAAGGTTAGAACTGCAAAGCAGAAGTACAAAAAGTACAAAAATTACTTTGGAGTAAAAGAAGCATTTGACAAACAGGGACAATATTCACAAATACCTTTGAGATCAATTACCTTTCTTGAAGAACACACCACTGGGAGAAACTTTAATTGTGTTGTTTTGGTGTTAGAGATATTTTTGAAAACTTCATGTAGTTTGCCTCAAATCTCTCTGTGATACACATAAGTAGTTCAGAAAAGCACAACTTCATTTCAGGAATGACTTCTTAAGCAACTGGATATCTTCCATTTCTTCTACAGGTAACTCTCATAGCATTAGTGACTTTTCTCTTTTTGTAGCTTGCTAAATATTTATTCGTGGTTGCCTCTTCACTTTGTTTATCAAATGTCTGAAAAGCATAAAGAAAATCATTACAATATCTCAGGTCTGTTTTGGGCCTGTCAAACTCACTAGGAAAATGTGGTGAAGCATCAGAGGATCAATAAACCTGGTTTTGTTGGCTGCCTTTGAGTTCTAAAATGGGAGGTGCAACAACAACATAGGAGAAGCTCTGTGTTCATGGTTCGTGTGTCTTAAGTTGTGCAATCTGGTCCATGTCCCAGAGAATGAATCCGTCCCCCACCCCCAGTCATATAACAGCAATTGCTCTGGTCATTTGAGGGCTGCCTTGAGCCTCATGGATGGCAGCTCACAACGTTCCTAACTTTGGGTGATGCTGGCAGGTTCCCTGAAATACACTGATATACCAGAAATAGTCTGATTTGTGCCCTCCAGAATAAGGTCTGTTATATTTAATCCAAGATTCATATTTTCCAAATAAAGATGAATAAATTTGTTTTGTGATGTCATTAGTAGTTTTATTGAATATAAAAGCCAAACAATTAATAAACCTATAGCCATGAATTAACTTTCCATTTCTCTTGTGGTTAGGAGGGTGGTTCCAGCCAGATGTGGGGAAAGAATGTGTGGTTCTTTTATTCTACTGTTCCAATTCTGAAAACTTAAGAGAATGTTCCTAACGTTCACTGGAGTGATCTGGGAAAAGGGCAACATTGTTCAGACTAGAAGTAACTTTGACATATCTACTTATGTAAATGTGAGGAGACATAGAAGTGAGGTTCCGTCAGGGAGAGTGATCCAGGTCCATGATGGAGACACTTGTCTAAGAGAAAGAATAATGCTCAAAGGGAAGAGTTAGGTAGAAGATCTTGAGGAATGGAAATGGGATGAAGAGCTGTGGGGGAAGAAAAGAGGAGAGTCTGGGAGCATCAAAAGAGGAGTAGTGCAGCTGATGCCAGTGTGGTAAGGGTCCATAGTCAACAGTGGAGAGAACTTCACCTTCCAGAGCAGTGTCAAATTCAGAGGCAGGGAGTGTTGAACTAGAAGATAAGGGAATGGGTAGCCCAACAATTAAGGAGGCTCTAACACTGCAGTCCTAGAGGACTATGGAAACTGGGGGTAGGGGACCCAGCTATACAGCTGCAAATAAAACGTTTTAAGTGTGTTGTAATGTGCAATATACAAATGTGACACTAGATGGCGAGAGTGAGCTATGACAAATTCAATGTATTTTTCAAAACGTTTTTTTAAAAAGCATTTTCACTGCGTTTTTTAAAAAAATGTGTGCAGATTCCACCAGGCTCACTATTGTAACTTAAAACAGTAAATTGTTATGAGCTAGAATGGTGTCAGAGTTGTATCATTTGAGGGTATTGGGAATTGGCATGACATGGAACTTTCCCCAGCAGCTCACAGAGGATATGGTATCATTCTGCTTTTTCCAGTTTGACATTTTATGTACTTCTAATGTGGTGAAATCTGTACATGGTAACCTAAACTCAGTTCTGAGCAAGCATATAGAGACCACTGCTCTTGCCAAATTCCATTTTATTTGAGTTGTGATTCCATCTAATTGAAGCAGGACTGTGAAGTAGCCAAGAGGTCTAAGGGCGTTAATGGCTCACTTTAGCTGCAATAATTAATTTTGTGGAATTTACAGTCTGTCCAGGTGATTGATGGGTGCAATGGCAAAACCAGATTAAAAACTTTCACTTTTTAAAAAGTCTCCAGTTAATAAAGGTCCATCAAAGAGGACCTCCCAGCCAAACAATTGTAGCTCACACAGTTCAACTACTGAGGTTAGAGAAAAGGAGACAAAAAGAGGTTAAAATGCCATGGTGTCCCATATCTAATAAAGAAATCTTGCTTTGTTTTTCCTAACAGGAAAGCGTGAATGAATCCAATGGCTAAAGAAAATTACACCATGGCAACCAGCTTCAATCTCTTTGGACTAACAGAAAATCTGGAGCTGTGTCCTCTACTCTTTGTGGTCTTTTTAATAATCTATATTGCCACACTGGTGGGGAATCTTGGGATGATTATATTGATTGGCATAGATCCTCAACTACACACCCCAATGTATTTTTTTCTCAGCAGCCTGTCCTTCCTAGATGCCTGCTATTCCACCACCATCACACCTAATATGCTGGTGAATTTTTTAGTAGAAAACAAAAGCATCACTTATGCTGCCTGCATTTCACAATATTGTTTCTTTGCAATCTTTGCCACTACTGAGTTTTTTCTTCTGGCAGCCATGGCGTATGACCGGTATGTGGCTATCTGCAACCCTCTGCTCTATGCTTCTGTGATGACCAAGAAACTTTGTGCAGGTCTGATAGCAGGATCCTACCTCTTGGGTATTGTGAACTCTCTGATTCAGACAGGTGGCTTGTTGAGACTGTCCTTCTGTGGTTCCAATATCATCAATCACTTTTTTTGTGATCTCACGCCCCTTCTGAAACTGGCCTGTAATGATATCTACATCAATGAGATGCTGGTATTCATTTTTGGTAGCCTGTTTGAAATGAGCACCTTGCTGGTCATTATAATCTCTTATGTATTCATTATTATAGCTGTAGTCAGGATTCGCTCTGCTGAGGGGAGGCATAAAGCTTTCTCCACATGTGCCTCCCATCTCACAGCAGTGGCCATATACCATGGGACCATTCTTTTCATGTACTTCAGACCCAGCTCCAGCTACTTTCTTGATACAGACAAGGTAGCTTCTGTGTTTTACACAGTGATAATACCTGTGTTGAATCCTTTGATCTACAGTCTGAGGAACAAGGATGTAAAATGTGCTCTAAGAAAAGTGATTCAGAGAAAAGTGGTATTTCAATAAATATCTCTTTTAACAGTTACCAAGTATAGGTGGACTGGGCTACCTATATGCCAATAAAATCTCAAGGCATGGCCTTATATCAACTGAACATACTGGAACATTTCCAAATGTATTTTGGTGATCTATACCAGTAGAATAATAAAATCCTAGCAACTGCATCTTTTTCCAGCCCACCACATATACCTTAAACCTTCCTGTCTATGGACATTGAGGGACATGGAACTTCAGGTCCAGTATTACCCTACAAAGAACAAATTAAATGCCAATCATCCTGTCAGGAGATGAGGGAATTGAGAAGGTGTGTATTTCAGAATTCCCTGGATATGTTAAATGCATACACTGTGCTTTCCTTCTCTGTTCAGTCTGTCATAGGCCTCTCAGTTTCATCAGGATCTAGCATGGTTTGGCAGTCCCAAATGGAAGAGGAGCAGAGAGAAGAAGTGGTGGAGGCTGAACCTTGAAGGCTGCCACCCGGGGATGGAAGATGGAGGTTCTCCTCTTGCAACTCTAGATATCAGGGGGAGAGAGAAGCAAATCTGCTGGCTCTCTCCACTGCCCCTCCTGTGAAGCACAGAGTTTCACTGGGGAAGGGGGAGCACTTCGGCCAGCCTATAGGAGGGACTGAGCAGAAAGAGGTGGCAGTGAATCCAGAGTCTGAGGGCAAGACACAGTGAGCCCACGCATCAGCCCAAATGGAGCTTACGTTTGTGCTCACAGAAATCTTGTAAAGCAAGAAAGTCTTGTGTGTGAGCTTGCCCTGTCTTTAAAATCTTGGTGGGAGGAGTGTGGTAACTGTTGGGACATCTTCATTGCTTCCATTCAAATGTGTACCTCTTGTCTAACCGTTGTATCTTGGAACCATGATTTCTGGGCCCTGTGATTGCTGCTGAGCCACTTCTGTTACTAGCCTGAATAAAGATATCTTCCTTGTTCTCAGTTAAGAAGCACCGTTACTGTGTTTTGGTATGGGAGCATGACACAGTCCTTCCACGCCAGTCAAATGCAGATCATTTGCTATCAACAATGGGATTCTGCCCTTAGTGGTTGGGGAACTTGACATGGTCAGGTTACTTCAAAGCAGAAACTAGACCAAAACAAGTGACCATGAAAGTAGCAGCTGCATTGCTAAGAACAAAAAAGGTAAAAGGTAAAGGACCCCA
This sequence comes from Podarcis raffonei, assembly GCF_027172205.1. Lineage (NCBI taxonomy): Eukaryota > Metazoa > Chordata > Lepidosauria > Squamata > Lacertidae > Podarcis > Podarcis raffonei. The sequence goes on from NC_070602.1 coordinate 82,693,755, forward strand.
GTCAAAGGCGACTATGGGGTTGTGGCACTCATCTCACTTTCAGGCCAACGGAGCTGCTGTATGTCCACAGACAGCTTTCCGGGTCATGTGGCCAGCATGACTAAACCACTTCTGGCACAACGGAACACCATGACAGAAACCAGAGCACATGGAAACACCATTTACCTTCCTGCCACAGAAGTACCTATCTATCTACTTGCACTGGCATCCTTTCAAACTGCTGGGTTGGCAGGAGCTGGGACAGAGCAACGGGAGCTCACTCTGCTGCAGGGATTCAAACTGCCGACCTTCCAATTGCAAACCCAAAAGGCTCAGTGGTTTAGACCACAGCGCCACCCGCGTCCTTGCTAAGAACAAAAGCAGCATACTTGACTGCCTCAGCTAACACCCTATGGTTGGAATAGGAGCACAAAAGTTAAGCTCCCCATTACAGACATGCAGGAATGTGTCAAAGGTTGTAAAGATTAGAAGACAGCAAAAACTAGTGCAACTTAATTAACAAAATGAAACACCGCACACAATTGAAAATGCCATTTAAAGTGAATCCTTTAGATGTTCAACAGGTCTTAGTCAAGCAATGTAGTGGTATTGGGGGTCTGCATGCTGACACACATCAGTGTCTTTAGCAACACCTGTGGTAGGTTGCATACGTGCACAGAAACCCCGTCCAAGAATGTATCTCTCTTACAGGATTTGAATGACTGAATGCACTGCAATACCCCTGTGTGTGTTGAGAGAATTTCCCTCGTATTGATACATGGGAGATCCTTACATGGACATGGTTGATATGACAGGCAAGGAGAGTTTCTTGAATCTATGAAGGAAGAGAAGCAAAAGTCCTATCCAGGCCTAAACTTCATGCTATCCTTTACAGCCCTTTAGGCCAATTAGATACAAAGCAGTACAAAATGCCCAGTCAAATTGTATTGTGGAGACTGTGTCTGATTCAAGACACTGGAGTACACACACCACCACCATTTGTGTAATTCAGACAGGTGGAAAGGATCCAGCTCTGCCATTGTTGGATTCCGGCTCAAGTGCAATGGAATACAGTCATACCTCGGGTTGAATACGCTTCGAGTTGAGCGCGTTCGAATTGCGCTCCTCGGCAACCCGGAAGGAACGGAGTGCGTTACTTCCGGGTTTCACGGCTTGCACATGCACAGATGCTTAAAATGACGTCACGCGCATGCGCAAAAGCGACGAAAAGCGACACGCGCATGCGCAGATGTGCCATCGCTACTTACATTTACTTCTAGATGCAAACGGGGCTCCGGAACGGATCCCGTTCGTATCTAGAGGTACCACTGTACATTCCCCATATCAAAGGCAGTTTTATGGTAGTAAGGTAAAGGACCCGTGGATGGTAAAGTCCAGTCAAAGGTGACTATGGGGTTGCGATGCTCATCTCGCTTTCAGGCTGAGGGAGCCAGCGTTTGTCCACAGACAGTTTTCTGGGTCATGTGGCCAGTATGACTAAACCACTACTGGCACGCGGAGGACCGTGACGAGTGCCAGAGTGCATGGAAACGCCGTTTACCTTCCCGCTGCAGCAGTACCTAGTTATCTACTTGCACTGGCATGCTTTCAAACTGCTAGCATGACCAGTTGGGGCACACTGGGCACCACAACAATGCTGTAGAAAGAAGCACAAGAGGCAGAGGGTGCTGGATTTTAATGTTGCACAGGACGTCACTGGAATTTGAGAGACCAAAGTCCGTCACTGCCCATATGGCATATATAAAACTGATAAAATTATTTATATGTCATGCTGAAGACAGGGCTAACTCAAATTTTGATTATGGTGTTCCTTGTACTTGAAGCATGAACAAAATAAATTATGAGGAAAGGTATGTTCATTATTTATATTCAAATAGAGGGGGGAAACAGCAATTCAGTTTTTAATTAACTTAAATAACAGAGCTTTTTTTAGAGCTCCCACAAGTGTAATTTTTAATTATTTTCTCTGAGACTAGAGTGGCTTCAGGGATTTTATTAATAATAATAAAAAAATCCCTCTCCCATCATAAACCATTGAACCTGGGATCAACTGTCCTGTAAAAATTGTGCAGTGATGCTGCCATGCACTCATTCCAGCCTCCTGGTAAAGGTAGACTGCCTTCCTCTATTATTTGCAGATGGTGTCGGCTGTAGCTGGGACTCCCAGATTTCCTTTGCATGTTTTAAGGTAGCAGCAAGCAAATTGCATTCAATGTTTCGTTTTCCATTGCAAACTGATTGATAATGAAGATGTATGTGATTCATGCCTGAACCTGACAAATCCAACAAAGGTGCTGGTAAGAACAGAGTTTGTTTGCCTATTTAATTGGAGTTTACATTTCCTTGGACACATATTTTAAATCTATTCAATTAGTATGTTGACTGTTAAATTCCATATTGACCGTTTTTATGTTTATTTAAAAAATATTCTGCATTTCTGGTTTCACTATGCTGGCTGTTTAGCTGTAATAATAAACATTGATTCAGTTTGTTCATTTAAAAAATACTTTCCTTGAACGGGAATGTAATGTTAGAATTACAAGGGCCTGAAAACATAAGTAAAGGTAAAGGTAAAGGGACCCCTGGCCATTAGGTCCAGTCGTGACCGACTCTGGGGTTGAGGCACTCATCTCACTTTATTGGCTGAGGGAGCCAGCAGACAGTTTCCGGGTCATGTGGCCAGCATGACTAAGCTGCTTCTGGCGAACCAGAGCAGCGCACGGAAACGCCCTTTACCTTCCCGCTGCAGCAGTACCTATTTATCTACTGCTAGGTTGGCAAGATCAGGGACCGAGCAAAGGGAGCTCACCCCATCGCAGGGATTTGAACCGCCAACCTTCTGATCAGCAAGCCCTAGGCTCTGTGGTTTAACCCACAGTGCCACCCGTGTCCCGAAAACATAAGTACCCATCAGCAAATGTGAGTTCCCTAATTTGATGAAATAATGCAAATGGTGGTGGTGGTGATTTATAGGGGTAAATCAGAAGATAGAGATTCTTAACTATTTCTGTGCCCTACTCCCAATTCTTCCCTTCAAGTGCCCTTCCAATATGTCATTCCCTTGGATTAATTTCCAGTCATGTAGTCCAGCTGAAGGGAAACCAGGATAAAATGGCTGTCCCATATCCAGTTCCTGCTTATTTCCTCCTGTAAATTAGTATGAGGAAGAAGACAATAGTTGAGTACCTTCTGTTTGCCTCATAACGTGCTGCTCTTACAAACAAAAATTTGGCAGGCCTCTAAAAGGAGAAGTCTTATTTTCATTATTTCTCCTAATACACACGTTTCTGGGCAATTTCCTCCTAATGTATATAAAAACATTTTTACAAAGCCATTTCCCTTGCTATTATGCTTTTTTGCATGTTACTTTAACAAATATATGGATTTTTATACACAACACCCTAGTATAGGATTTATTTGTTACACAGTACTTGACTGGATAACTTCATTGCAAGATTCAGAGAAGTGCAAATGCCAAAGTATGTGTGTGTTCTGGTTTACTGATTCTTTTCGAAAGTGTGAATTAGGTAAGCTCACATTTAAATGTGATATAACAACATATATCTCTTTAAATCCTTATAGTGGCTTGGTAACTGTGCTACCTATCAGAAGTGATGACCCTCTTCTTTTCATTGTGTTAACCAGGTGCAAGTATCATATCAACACAACTAAATGGCTGTAAACAATTACACTATGGCGACTGAATTCATCCTTCTTGGACTAACAGATCGGCTGGAGTTTCAAGTTCCTCTCTTTGTGTTATTCCTGTTGATCTATATTCTGACATTGGCTGGGAATATGGGGATGATAGTACTGATCAGGATTAGCCCCCGGCTTCACACCCCTATGTATTTCTTCCTTAGCAATCTTTCTGTAGTTGATCTCTGTTATTCTTCCATCTTTGCCCCAAGGCTGTTGATGAATTTAGCACAATCTAAGATCATTTCTTATGCGGGATGCATCACTCAGCATTGCTTCTTTGTAGTGTTCGTGAGTACCGAAGGCTTCCTCTTAGCTGCAATGGCGTATGACCGTTATATTGCCATATGTAATCCCCTGCTCTATACTGCTATTATGTCCAAAAGTGTCTGCATTTACTTAGTAGCAGGGGCATACTTTGGGGGGATATTGAATTCCATCACACATACTTCTGGATTGCTGAGACTGTCATTCTGTGCTCCTAGTATAATCAACCACTTCTTTTGTGATACCCCAGCTATGTTGAAAGTTGCATGCTCTGATATCCATATTAATGAACTTTTGTTGGTAACCTTCTCTGCGACAGTTGCTATTTCTACACTCCTGATCATTGTAATCTCTTACCTCTACATCCTCTCCTCTGTCATAAAGATGCGCACTTCTGAGGGCAGAATCAAAGCCTTCTCCACCTGTGCTTCCCATATGACAGCTGTGACTTTGTTCTATGGACCAGTAAGCTTAAGTCACTTGCAGCCCAGTTTCATGTACTCTGTAGAACAGGAGAAGATCTCAGCTGTGTTCTACACCCTGGTGGTCCCAATGCTGAACCCATTAATCTACAGCTTGAGAAACAAAGAGGTAAAGGATGCTTTGAAGCAAGTGATCAATTGTCAAAAGAAATAATCTCAGTCTCCTCGCCTCAGGATGGTTTAGACTGCAGGGGTGGGCAATCTATGGACCTCCAGATGTTGGATCATAGCTCATATCTGTGGCCACTGGGCATGCTGGAGTGGATGCGAGTTAGAGTCCAACAATATCCAAAGATTCAAAGTCAAAGATTCCCCATCCCATATTCAGTCATTTCTTTTGAATGAGTTGGAGGTGAAATGGGGAGAGGAGATATTGTCTTAATTTGTCTGATATACAAATATGATGTACAAATAAAATAAAATGGAGGGGAAATAAGCTAGTGTAGAAAATGCCTTTGCTTATTCATTTCATTTGGTTATCTCCTCCCAAGAATAAAATGCTTCCCAAGGCAATACACACGAAATACAAAAGCAAAATTCACATCAAACCAGTGAAACAATCCCATATTTTAAAATCTAGCTGTCCAACATAATATCAGAAAAGCAGCATAATAAAGACACCAAGGCCAGGCCACACAATCAGATACCCAGACACAATTTGTTTCTGAAAGACAAGGCAGAAATATAGTTTTTACAGCCATTAATGGAACCTACCTAACATCACATGGGATAGTGTGTGTGTGTGTGTGTGTGTGTGTGATATTACTGTTTACTTGATTTAAAGAACAACAACCCTCTAATCTAAAATATTCATTAGAAAAATACAGTCTGTTCCAATCACAGCGATTTAAGGGAGAACTAAACAGTCGTTCTTCAAGTGGAGCAACCTTGTCCTACGTTTTGGCTGCGAGAGAACAGTGAAAGCAGAAAGCAGAGTGATAGCACTCTTGGGGTGCCTTGTTTCTTTCCCAAGTGCTCTTTTGGCTAACAGATAATTAAAAATCACAGCCTTCTCATTCTTTCTCATTCAGCTTGGGTGTCAAGGCTTCAGTGAATCCTATCACTCCTACGGCAGCAGCAAAGAAGCAGATAAAAGAAGAGTTCTTAGCAATTAGTTTATTCAGTAATCACAGCGAGAGACAAAATAATGCATCTCTCTCCTAGAGATGGCATTGTTCCAAGTAATGTGTCCCCCCCCCCATCTCTCTTATACTACGTCATCCCTGTGCCAGTTGGTCTGGGCTTTCTGTCTCTGAGCTTTCTGTTTGGCTACTCTCGCAGCACTCCTAATCCTGGGGGAGGGGGTCTCAGGAATGCTCTCCAAAGACACTGCGTCTGTTGGCTGCCTCTCTCCTGGTGCTTCTCTTTCTTCCTGCTGTTCCTCTAGTATTTCCCAGCTTCTTCAGCCTGTGCACTGTGCCCTTCTGCAAACCACTGCTCTAAATCTACACTGTCCTCCTGTTCTCAGGAAGGTTCAGAAGAAGGGGGCAGCCGCCACCATTCCTCCTCAGTCCAGCCCCTGACATTGTGTGTGGGTGCTCAGGTTCAAGTGTCTTGGATTCTCATGGATTCCAGCTGGTGGACTCAGGCTCAAAAGAAAAAATTTCAGAAGGAAATACACCAATCTATGTGGTGATTTTCCCCATGAAGAAGTGGGCTTCTGTGCTCATATCCCTGGCTACACAAGAACCTCTGAACAGTTGCTTTTTGTTTTTACCAGCCCTGATAACTAGGTGTCACCAACAATGGCAAATTTGGTCTTCTCACTGCTTACCTCTGATTTCATTTATGAACAGATTTAAAAGCATCAGTCCCAATACAGATCATTGTGGAATCCCACACCTTACGTCTCTTCATTGTGAAAACTTCATTTATTTCTACTTTTCGCCTCCTATTCTTTTTCCAGTTACTTATCAATAAAAGCACTGGTCACCTTATCCCATGACTTACTCAGAACTCAGTGGTGATGGACTTTATGAAAGGCTTTTTAAAAGTCCTGTGGGTAAAACTCCCACAGCATCTGGTGCTTCCAACAGGAACACAGACAGGCACAGAAATGCAAGGAAGATGGCGGATGCCTCTGCCTCAGTGCCACAGATGACCCAAATGCTGTCAGGCCAAGGAGGAGGCTGGCAAACCTAGCTTCCTAGGCAGCCAAGGGGAAGGTTTCTAGGGCGAGAAAGGAAGCAGTAATACTGTTTATGTTAGACTAAGAGAAGGAAGAGGGGGGAACCTGAGCATAAGAATGTAGGAGAAGCCCATAGGAGGGTCCTGTGATGAACCAGGCCCCTGAGTTCTGGGGACAAAGGGCTCACAAAGTCTACTTTTAAACAAAGATGGTCTGGGATTCTGAGGAACCTCAAAAGGGATGAGTTTGAGGAAAGACTGTAAAGTGTAACAGGATCAAAGAGATTTTAATAGATACTTTAACAATGGGTACAGAAAGTTATCTTACCAAATCAGTTTTATCTCAAATGAAGTTTGACTGCTCAACAAGCAAAGATCTTTCTGCCAATTGCCCTTTTCACAGCTTCCTTCACTTCCTTGTTCCTCAGACTATAAATCAAAGGGTTTAGCATAGGGATCACCAGTGTATAAAACACTGAGATAATTTTGTCTTGGTCCATTGTGTAGCCCGAGGTAGGCCGCAAATACATAAAGATCAGAGTTCCATAGAAGATAGTCACAGCCATGATATGGGATGCACAGGTAGAGAAAGCTTTGCGCCTACCCTCAGCAGAGTTGATCTTTAAGATGGTGGTGACAATGGAAACATAAGACACTAGGACAATCAAGATAGTACTCATGACAACTATTGTGGACAAGGTAAAATGAACAATGTCTGTACTGTGGATGTCAGAGCAGGACAACTTCAGGATTGGAGGGATATCACAGAAGAAATGGTTAATTACATTGGAGCCACAGAAAGACAAACTAAATATAAAAATTGTCTGTGCAGTGGAGTTCACAAAACCAGTTATGTATGACAAAATGACAAGCGAGATACAAAGTCTCTTGGACATTGCGGTGTGATAAAGTAATGGATTGCAAATAGCTACAAAGCGGTCATAGGCCATCACACCCAAAAGACAACATTCATTTGTTACAAAGATACAGAAAAAATAAAACTGCACAGCACACTCAATGAAGGGAATGGTTCTGTTTTCAGATACAAAGGTCATGAGCATCTTAGGGGCAATGACTGTTGAATAACCAACATCTACAAGAGACAGGTTACTGAGGAAGAAATACATTGGAGTCTGAAGTCGGGCATCAATCTGGATTAAAATAATCATACCAAAGTTCCCCACCAGGGTGGTGATATAAATACCAAGGAACAGCACAAAAAGAGGAATCTGCAGCTCTGGGTGATCCATAAATCCCACAAAAATGAATTCTGTCACACTGGTATGATTCTTTCTTTCCATCTATGTTCCTTTGTTCTCCACTGAAAGAGAGGAGCATTTGCAATTAAATGAGCACCAACATTAATAGTTCTTCAAGACAAGTTCATGCACACTTGCTCGGTCCCCCATTTTTGAATAATTCCAGCCCCTTCTTTGATGACTGCATTCCAAATGCCTACTGCGTGATGCACCTCAATAGGTTCCACAACACTCATTAACAGTAGCAGTTTTGTTCCTTCCACTAGAGCAGGGATGGTCCTAGTGGTACAGTCCCCCAACACTTTATTCTACCCAACCCTATCAAAGGGGGGGGGCGGTTAAGTAGACATGGTAAAGGGGTAGGCAAAGAAATTTAAATCTCTTCATCCAAACCAGCATCCAGATTGATCATTTGATTGAGCATTGATAACCACCCTCTCTGCACAGATTAGTTAAGGAGAGGCTGTGCATGTGTCCTCAATGTCCTGCACCTCTCATGCACATAACAGCAGGTGTAAGAGCATGGATGTCCATGCCCATCACTGGCATGCACCCCTCAGAGGATTGGCCAAGGTTGACTGTTACCCTCAGGTCAAAACAAAATATCCACTCCTCCACCAGAGCCTCAAGCATCACACCTAACTCCAATCTCCAGTACTATCAGTTAGCTGCAACGAGTCTTCTTTCTGAGTAAATATTATTGGGATGGAACGGTAACATCATTTTACTGATCTGAGGCAAGTCAGCAGAAAGGAGAAGGGAAATTAAGTTCTATTTAAAAAATCAGTGAGAGGCTGTTTCCCTGAATACTGCATGTTGGGGTGAAGAACAGGGGAGGTCTACCACATGCATGCCTTGTTTGTGAGCTTCTGAGAGCATCTACCTGTTCACTGTTTGAAGCAATATGTTGGAGCTGATGGTCCTTTGATCTCAGCCAACCTGGTCCTTCTTCTGTTCTACATTTCCAGTACTTTGAAAAATGTTCAATACCTTGGATAATATGTTGTATCCAATGTTTCTCTTTTTCATAATTGTTTTACATATCGAAAGTTCAACAGATGTTTTATGTTATCAGCCTGAGTGATGTTCTTAATACATATGAAGGGTGTAGTCTAAATGTTCTGCTAAATAAATGAAATAAAATGCTGCTCTTTCACTATAGAAGGGCTTCTGATCCAAAATAGGCTTCCACGGACAGAAAAAGGGTGGGAAGTGATTTTCAGAAATCTCCCATGCATGCCTCTTTGCCTTCCAAAACTCTGTTCCTAAAGATTGGGGGGCACCCCAAATCAGCACTGTAAGTGGTAGAGAAGGTTGCAGGGAGAAATAGAAGGAAACTGCTTCCATTAGTCGAGGCTTCTGCTAAATCAAAGAGCCTTCTGCAAATGGAAGTGCATGAGCAGATATAGCCCATTGTTTTTGTTGGTATTATGTATCCATGTATCCAAGGAAATCAGCCCTGAGTGCTCACTGGAAGGACAGATCGTGAAGCTGAGGCTCCAATACTTTGGCCACCTCATGAGAAGAGAAGACTCCCTGGAAAAGACCCTGATGTTGGGAAAGATGGAAGGCACAAGGAGAAGGGGACGACAGAGGACGAGATGGTTGGATAGTGTCTTTGAAGCTACCAGCATGAGTTTGACCAAACTGCGGGAGGCAGTGGAAGACAGAAGTGCCTGGTGTGCTCTGGTCCATGGGGTCACAAAGAGTCGGACACGACTAAACGACTAAACAACAACAACATCCATGTATCCTGCCAATAGACATTCAGAGCAAGCTTTAAGTAAGGACATATGAAATGACTGCTTGAACATGCCAGTCACTCATCTGGTCCAGCATCCTGTTCTCATAGCAGTCAACCAGATGGCTCTTGGAAGCCAAGAAGCAGGTCTTGAAGGCAACAGCACTCTCTTATTTGATTCCCAGCAACTGGTATTCAGAAGCCTACCGCCTCCCTCAGTGGAGGTACATACAAACCTTTCTACTCCTTATATCCAAAGAAAAATAAGAAAACTGTGCCTTGCCTTGAAAAGTTTATGGAGCAACAGAAAGGAGATGGATAGATTCCCAGTTCCACACTGGATGAAACTAGGAAGAATCATTCTTACATTATAAAGGTAAAGGTACCCCTGCCCGTACGGGCCAGTCTTGACAGACTCTGGGGTTGTGCGCCCATCTCACTCAAGAGGCCGGGGGCCAGCGCTGTCCGGAGACACTTCCGGGTCACGTGGCCAGCGTGACAAAGCTGCATCTGGCGAGCCAGCGCAGCACACGGAAACGCCGTTTACCTTCAAATCCTCAATTGAAGCCCATTAATTTCTCATTAAAGTATAGTACTCTGAAAGAAACACCCTACTGAGACATGAGACTTTAAATAGTCCAGTGCAATCATTGTATACATGTTTCATATGGTAACATATGAACATCATATGTCCAATATCTTCTGTGCATCAGCTTTGATCTACACCACCACCACTCCAGAATGTTGGGCAAGTTTCACCATTTAAGGCTGCAGTCTTATCCACAGTTACTAGTGGGAGTAAATTCAGTGAGATTTACTTCTAAGCATAAAACTCCACGTTATAGTATGTTTTCAAAAATGCAATTAGACACTGTTTTTTCTTCTAACACTTCTTGCCCAGATCTTGTATCAGTATGGTGTAAATGACAAAATGAAATGCCTTTAAAAAGCTAGTCCAACAAACTTGGGATAGCTCAGTCAGTAGAGCATGAGACTCTTAATCTCAGGTTCATGGATTCGAGCCCCACATTGGGAAAAAGATTCTTCCATTGCAGGAGGTTGGACTAAATGACTTTCATAATCCCTTCCAACTCTATAATTCTATGAGCGTAATATCTATTTTGCACAGTTTAAAAAGATGCAGAAGAAGGTCGACAACAACAACAACTCTTTCAGCTTTATTAGCCAAGCTGATAAATCTTACCAGTGGAAAGAAAAGGTATTTCATCCATGAATACAAGAGTCTTGTTGTGTGAATTAGTAAGCATTGTTTATATATAATTCTTTGGAAACTAGGGACATAGACCCCATGGACCTTTCTAAGTAAGATATAGCTGGGATTGCAGCATTCCCTTCAGGCCTACTGAGTATTTGTAGATGACTGTGAAGTAACATGTTGTCTCAGATATAGCACCAGTTCACATACCTTCATTACTTCTTCTTTGGGTTATTTATTTATTTAACCAGTCTACAATCCAAGAATGCATGGCTGGTGTACAAAAATAGAATATCAAATATAATACAAATCATAATACAATGTTAAAAACATGAAGCCAACAATAATTAAACGTTGCAGAAATAGAAAGGACCAATTCAGGAAGGCTTGGGAGAAAATAAAAGTTTTCAACACAGTTTAACCAAATTTGCAGGTGTGTTGTCTGAAGTCTAGGGATAAGGAAGAAATTTGATTTTGTTTGCATTTCAATGGGAAGCTACCCAATTCACAGTTCTCAATCTTATACATGGTCTGACACAAAGTTGTTACTATAAATTCACATTTCTCAGTAGAATAATTCGTAAAATTCTAGCATTGGAATATGCAATGTTTGCTACTTTTGGCTCCATGAGCTCATTTGAGTCTCTTCCTTGTCCAACATTACTTATGTGTAGCAGTGATGACATGCTGCCCAAAAGCATGTGATGTGATTGCATGAAGGTTATTTTTGTACAGTCATTTATCAGGTGAAGGCCTGGCCAGGGCAAAGGCCTCTTACATACCTGCTGGGATTCACAAGGCAGCTGACCCTCACCTGAATCTCATAACTCTCCTGGCAGGTGATTTGGTCTGCAGCCACAGTGTGGAAATAAAGGATGAGATTGCCCCCTGTGTGCTTGCTTGCTTGATTAACAGCTGTTGGGAACTTCAAGGTCCCTGCTCTCCCTTCTTAGGTTCTTTGTACTGGACCTGGAGACTCCAATAGAGAGCATTCCATGTCAAGAGCATTCCATGTCAAGAAGGAGGGCAAGTGGGCACCCTATCAAATGACAGGGCAGGAGCTACACGGAACAGGGCCTTTTCACTGGTGGTGCCCATTGCATGCCTCGCTCTTCCCAGGCCTGTTCTCTTTTGGCCTGTATTTTGGAGCTTTATAATTTAGGAAGACTTTGGAAGAACTGGTTGACAAGTCTTATCAGTTGCTGACATATGAGCGGATTTTATTTGCTGTTATTCTGGGTTCCTGGTGCACCGGGGTTTACACCAGCATAATAGAGTTGGTCAGGACGAAAGAAGGGATACAATTTATGAGCTTTCTCCATTATCTGCACAGCAGGGGGTGTTCAGTAAACAGTGCAAAGGCTGAGCTGAAGTGTTCCCTGCTGGTTACCTGCTTTCAGCAATAGAGGTCGCTGTTTGGTTAGCTGTCAGATTCTAGAGCTCCCTATTGGTAGCTCTTAGGTAATTCATAAAATACAGAGTCCATTCATAAAACACAGTGTTCATTCATAAAGCAGTACAGTCATTGTACAAATCTCCATTGCTACATTTTGGGTGTATATTTCAGCAGTTGAACGTAGAAGTCTATGGCCACGCTGTAGTGTAGTGCTTATGCGACTGTGAATAAAAGGTGGCTGGGCTCATTGTCTCAGGGTTTTTTTGGGGGGGAGAGGTGACAAAACTGATTTCCAATAAGTGCCCCCCTTTATTTCCATAACAAGTCCTTGAGCCTGTACTCTGAATAGTGACACCAGGGACCTAGAAGGTGCAGGGCTTGTCAGTCCAACCCCTGCACAGTCTCATCAGGGCCGACCTTAAGGCAATTGGAGCAATTTGGCCATATTGGGCCCCGCGTGCCATTCCTAAGGGGGCCCCCACACCAGGGCAATCTAGATGGATTTTCCGAGCACAATTCAAAGTGTTGGTGCCAACCTTTAAAGCCCTATACAGCCTCGGTCCAGTATATCTGAACGAGCTTCTCCACCCCCATCGTTCTACCCGGACACTGAGGCCCAGCACCGAGGGCCTTCTGGCGGTTCCCTCACTGCGAGATGCCAAGTTACAGGGAACCAGGCAGAGGGCCTTCTCGGTAGTGGCACCCACCCTGTGGAATGCCCTCCCTCTCAAAGAGAACAACTACCAGACTTTTAGAAGACATCTGAAGGCAGCCCTGTTTAGGGAAGCTTTTAATGTTTGGTGCATTACTGTATTTTAATATTTTGTTGGAAGCCGCCCAGAGTGGCTGGGGAAATCCAGCCAGATGGGTGGGGTATAAATTATTATATTTGGCTGTGAACTGAGGCCCTACAAAAAAAAAAATCAACTTGCGCCCCACTGCTTCAAATTGGGCCCCACTGGCTAGCCCTGAGTCTCATAGTTGCTGGCCCTGAGTTGCCCTGCCCTTGCATGAAGTCTTGGGTTTGCAATTCTGGAAGAGGGGAGACTGCCCACTGGGGAGTGGGCAGGCTGGCGAGACCCCCTAGATTTAGAGGCCCTAGGCTTCAGACTACTTGGCCTACTTGCCCCCTGGTACTCCCTCCTCCTTTCCCATTATTTCCCAACTTTCCCCCTCATCTGCCTCTGAGCTGTGACCTCCCTCAAACCCCTGTTGTAATTCTAAACTGTCTTCCTCTTCCTCCTCCCTGGAAGGGTCAAGCTGGGGAGGCAGTCTCCACCATTCCTCCTCTGCCCAGTCTCTGACACGGTCACATTCATAGGAAAATGATTCCAAAATTGTCAGCACATTTTGCAACTGTATCTTCCTCAGTCACCCAAAAGCCTCACTTGAAAACAGAGAGCAATGTTTGAGAGTAATTGGCACAGTGGAAACACCTGGCTGAAATACTCTGTTCTAGTGACACTGTTCTCTGCTACCCTCGTAGAATATATTTCAAAGATAAATACTGGAAATGAATCCTCTTTGTCAGTGGTTTTAACACCTGGAAGACTGCTTTGGAGAGCAAAAAAAAGTACTGTAAACACAATAGCTGCTATAGTATAGCAAACAGTATGGGAAGATCACAAATAGAGGTAAGAAATGGGGAAAGAGATTCACACCCTATTTGTTACTGAGAAGATAGGAATTATTTCACTAATATGATGGAATGCTTGGGCCAGCCCGCATGTGGCTAGAGAACATGTGTGAAGATGGAATAAAACACTCTTCTGCATTCACCATTCTGGTTTTGTTTTTGTTTTTTTAAGCTACTGAATGTGGCTCTAAGCAACAATGCATGCACGTGCACGCACACACACACAAAGTTCTGCAGGTGTGTTGTAGTCGGGCATGGATTACAATACATGTTATGATAGTTTGCTGCACACACGCACATTACAGGAAAATTTACGGGGCCCCACAAAGATAAATTTACTGGACATGACCCTGGAAGGCATTAAATGCACAAAAATCTGTGGTAAAATGTGCATGTACAGGGCACTGTGCAACATTCAGAAATACAAACAATAAAGTATAAAACAGTGGGGAAATTCTCCAGTTCTGAAATTTTAAAACCTGAGGAGAAATTTAGATGAGAAACACAGAGGCACACCAGTATATTGGTTGCTCCATAACATCCTTCATTGAGTTAATGTGATGCTGCTTGGCAAATGGCCTTCAAACCAGCAGCCCAATCCTCCCCACGTCTTTAACTCTCATTGAGTTCTGCTTAGAATTACAGTGTTACTATAGTTAGTAGTGTTACTGAAGTTAAACTCTTTTACATTCCATGTTACATTCCATTTTACCTTCCCCATTGAAATAAGCTGAAGCTATGTTTGAAATACATCCTACCTTTTTTAAAAAAAATAAATCTTAATAATGACCATGTAATTTCTAACATTGTATAACTTAAAATACCAACATGATGTCCATACAAGGATGCAATACTAATCCAGCATTTCTATTCTTACTGCTTATTTATTCCTAAAACAAATAATATGTGGTACTCCCCTCCTTTGCTATCTACCCCCTTTGTCCCATTTGCTACTGAAAAGTTTTAAGTATCAATAGAAATGTCCATATAATGTTTCTAATCCAGGAGTTTTACACAAATGTTGAGCTGGGATACTTACAGAAGTAGCACTAAATCAAGCTCAACATAGCACTAAGCAAATTGTTCTACTAGCAAAAGGATTTCTCCCTGCACATTGGAACACTCTCCTCATCTGTTCCCTCTGTTAGCTCCTTATGTCTGTTTTGGATTTCTCCCAACGCCCCAGCACAGATTTCGGGATGGCATGGAGGAAGGAAAGTCCCATTGCACTAGTGCTAATCCTTGTATTCAAATATTTAGTTGACTACCACCCCTAATATTTCCAATTTAGTGGAACATTGTACTCAGTGCAATGATAAATGACTTCAAGGTTGTTCTTAAGAAATGAAATGAGAATAAGTATTATTGCAATCTATTTGATTGCAGCTTTCCCCTCCTGCTTGCAGCTCCCCCTGCTCCTGTAGCAAAAATATTCATATAGGACATAAAGTAATACATAAAACATCCCTGACTATTGGGCATGCTGGGTCACGTTGAACACAGTTGGAGTCCCACACTATCTGGAAAGCCACAGGTTGCCTGTCCTTCTTTTAGAAGAAAAGATATCCCTGTGTTACAATAAGTCTGGGAAGATAGCCAGCGGTAGGTGAAGGAAGCCTGAGTAAAATTTGTTTGAATGATTTCTACAAGCATCCTCTCCTGGCAATTGACCCAGCCCTTTCACTTTCAACTCCATTTCAAGAAAGCTGGAATAAATTACGGTAACTTACCCAGGAAGAGTATCTGTTCTCAAAATATTCCTGCACAATACAGCATAATGTGTTATTTCCATGAGGCATTTGCATTTGATATAGTTTAATGGTTAGCTGAGGATGCGATTCGGAACAATATGAATTTTGGATGAGGCACATGATGCTCTTCAGTTATTGTTCATGCCTTCGGGACCTAATCACATGAATGCATGCCTCCTCCAAAGATTATTACACATCACCTTTAATGAGTTTCAAAGAAAACTCATGAACTGATGAAATAGTTTAACTTTTAAAGATCTCTAACAAAGAACACATTTTCATCAATCATGATTCCTGAGAGTTAGTAATGCTAGCAATTATCAATCTTGTTTTACTCAAGTTTAAGTCAGTCATCAGTCAGCCAGATTCTAATGTTTTAATCATAGATGATTTTAACTCAGATGATTTTGGGGCCCTGATGAGGCTCACCCCAGTCTGTTGGGATCCCTAAGCTCCTTTCATTCTACTAGATTCTCCAGGATATCTCCTTGGGACTCATGAGAAAGATACCCTTACCCCTTAATATCCCAAATTCATCTTGTTTTTCTCTGCAGAAGAGAGCCACCTGATGATACCATCACGTCAGGAAGTCTGCTCTGTATGATATAGGAATCAGATCTTTACTGTGGCAGTGTCTACCCTTTGGAATGCAGACAGGCCCTGTCTCTGCTGTTTTTTTGGTGTTGACTGAAGACCTTCCTTTTCCAACCACCCTTTATCTCAGTCTCTATCTATATCGGCTGTGTATATGGTTTTACATATGGAATTCTATTTTTTTAAAAAAAACAACCCTTTTTATTGTGAAATTGTTTTGAGATATTTTATGGATATTTTATGGATAGATATATGAATGGGTTCAAATACATAAAAAGTATGCAGAGATTTGCATAGGCGTTGCTAGGATTTCATTGCTCTTACTCAGCTAAGTGAAACTAGTGCAAGGCTAGAACCTAAAGTTGCAATCCTGCTCACAGATATTGCAGCTGAAATCAACAAGAGCTTACTTTTGCAAAGGTGTATAGAAAATATCATCAATCAGGTGGCCATGGACCTTCTTTGCTGTCCACAGGTTGTCCTTCTGGGCTTGAAAGAAGCATCCTATTTTGACCAATAGGATAAGCTGCATTGTGTGCTTGGTTGTAGTGTGTTGATAACTTTTGTGATGGAAAGCAAATCTATTTCATTCAATGAGTGTGCAATTCAGTTCTTCTTTTTCTGCATTTCTGTGTCCAGGGAGTGTGACCTCCTGGCTGCAATGGCATATGATCACTTCACAGCCATCTGCAGCCCGTTGCTGTATACAGTTATCATGTCCAGAAGACTCTGCATTTCTTGATTATGGTTGCATATACCTATGGCATTGTGTATGCAGTTGTTCAGACAATTTTCATATTCAGTTTGATATTCTGTGGCTCTAATGCCATCAATCATTTCTTCTGCGATGTGCCCCCCATTCTGAAACTGTCGTGTTCTAACACCTATTTTATCCATCTTGTACATTTCATCTTCTCCACCATTATTTTGTCAAGCACCGTCTTAATCGTTCTTGTTTCCTACATATACATCTTGGCAGCCATTCTCTGAATCAATTCTACAGAAGGTCAATGCAAAACCTTCTCCACTATTGCTTCCCACTTGACTGCTGTGACCATTTTTGGGAACTGCCATATTCGCATATGTAAGACCTGATTCCAGGTTTGCAGTTGCCCATGACAAAATCATCTCTTTGTTCTATACTCTAGTAATTCCTATGCTAAACCCCCTGATCTACAGCCTAAGGAACAAGGAAGTGAAGGTTGCTTAGAAGAGGTCTATACAAAGGAAACTTTCTTCTCAATAAAAGCTTTGCTTAGGGACTGGTATGTAAAAATAAATAAATAAATGGTTCTGTAACAGAAAGCTATCAGCACTGTGATATTGAACTTGAACAGTTTTTATGTGCCATTCAAGCTTGCAAAGTTAGCCGCTATCAACTCTCAAAATCAGTAATGGGTGCGGACTTGCATCCACATGCATGTGCCCTTTTACCATGTCAGTTTCAGGAACTCTACTTCCTTGTCACTCACAGTCAATTGATATGATCCAAAAATGTAAATCTAGGCATACCTAAATATATGTCCATCTTCTGCATCTTGTTAAAGATTGGTCACCTTTCAATGACCAATATAGCAGATTACAGTTCTCATCATGATCAATAAATATAGTGTCACCAAAATGTCAGTTTTCCTGGACATGGTTAGATCTGTCCATCACACTATTTGCTATTGCTTTATCTGTTTAACAACCATGTTCATTTAATGAAATGTAGCTGTCTTGAGCAAAAACTTGTGAAATGTTCCTCTTCAAGTATTTATAGAGCTATGAAATTGCCGTATTTTTCGCCCTATAGGACGCACTTTTTCCCCTCCAAAAATGAAGGGGAAATGTGTGTGCGTCCTATGGGGCGAATGCAGGCTTTCGCTGAAGCCTGGAGAGCGAGAGGGGTCAGTGCGCACCGACGCCTCTCGCTCTCCAGGCTTCAGGAAGCTCTGCGCAACCCTAGGGAGCTCGGCGCGAAGTCGCACTGATCTCCCAAGGGCTGCACAGAGCTGCCTGCAGCCCCGGGCTTCGCGCAGCTCTGCGCAACCCTATGGAGCCCGGTGCGAAGTCGCACTGGGCTCCCGAGGGCTGCGCAGAGCTGCCTGCATTCTGAAGCCTGCGGTGCGCTGAAGAGCGCGCCCGGGCTTTGCACACCTCTCCGCAAGCCTCGGGAGACGACTTCCCGCCGGTCTCCCTAGGCTTGCGGATAGCAGGCTGTTCTGGGGGCAGGGGTCGGGGGAAGCTCGGGCTTCCCCCACGCCAGCCCTGCGCCTGGGGGAGAAATAATTTTTTTTCTTTATTTCCCCCCCAAAAAAAACCTAGGTACGTCCTATGGGGTGGTGCACCCCTGGGGCGAAAAAAACGGTACTCCATCTGAAACCACTAGTACATGTATCAAAGTTATAACCAACAGCACGTCCATTCAAAATATCAGTGGGATTTACTTACACACCATATATTTACCATTGTGGCTTTGATGTCTATTACATTTAGGACACAATGCTTTATTTATACCACTTTTGTATCTCCCTGTATCTGCCAAAAGGTCTTCTGACACAAGGACTAGAATTTTCACAATCCAGGCATGTATTGCAGCCTTATGCGCCTTCCTAAAAGAAAGGCATGTTTCCATGTTTCTTTTTCTTTTTCAGTGCAGCTTCTTCCTTAATGCAACTGCTGGATTGTTCCACTGTGTCCTTGAAGTAGGGACGTAGACTAGGACCCATCATCAGCAGATCAAATGTTGTCATGAAAACTGAAACAAATCCTTAATATCATTGTCAGGCACCTAACTTAAAGCTGCTAAAGGGGTCACCACCATTAACCTTTACTAAGAGGTAAAGATACATTTCAAAATTCAGGAAGGAAAAATGGGTGTGTTTTTATACCATGGAAAATGCTGTAACAGATGCATTGTTGCCCATGGTGTACTCTAGCAGTGCCGTCCAGTAGTAACCTCTAGATTCCATTGTGGTGCAATCAAAAAGAGGCATTTCCACCCTTATCAGAAACCAATGGGAGAAGTAGAATTGTTCAAGTGCCTAGGTCTGATTAGTTAGATGCAACACATGAGCAGAGGCTGCTGATATCAATGAGGAAGGCTAGTTGCATGTCTGTTGTCTTTGTCCATGGAGTTTTCTTGGCAGTGATACTGGAGTGGCTTGCCGGTTCCTGCTCCAGGTGGATCACATTTGGTCAAAACTCTCCACTATGACCTGTCCATCTTGGGTGGCCCTGCACGGCATAGTTCATAGCTTCTCTGAGTTATTCAAGCCCCTTCGCCATGGTAAGGCAGTGATCCATGAAGTGATCACTGAAAATTGGGAAAGGAGTACGACAAGACTGTATATTGTCTCCCTGCTTATTTAACTTATATGCAGAATTCATCATGCAAAAGGCTGGGCTGGATGAATCCCTAGCCGGAATTAAAATTGCCAGAAGAAATATCAACAACCTCAGATATGCAGATGACACAACCTTGATGGCAGAAAGTGAGGAGGAATTAAAGAACCTTTTAATGAGGGGGAAAGAGGAGAGCGCAAAATATGGTCTGAAGCTCAACATCAAAAAAACGAAGATCATGGCCACTGGTCCCATCACCTCCTGGCAAATAGAAGGGGAAGAAATGGAGGCAGTGAGAGATTTTACTTTCTTGGGCTCCATGATCACTGCAGATGGTGACAGCAGTCACGAAATTAAAAGACGCCTGCTTCTTGGGAGAAAAGCAATTACAAACCTAGACAGCATCTTAAAAAGCAGAGACATCACCTTGCCAATAAAGGTCCATATAGTTAAAGCTATGGTTTTCCCAGTAGTGATGTATGGAAGTGAGAGCTGGACCATAAACAAGGCTGATTGCCGAAGAATTGATGCTTTTGAATTATGGTGCTGGAGGAGACTCTTGAGAGACCCATGGACTGCAAGAAGATCAAACCTCTCCATTCTTAAGGAAATCAGCCCCTGAGTGCTCACTGGAAGGACAGATCATGAAGCTGTGGCTCTGTCAAGGCCCTGAGCCCTCCCCCATTTGTTGAATAATAAAACACATAAGACACCAGTATTTTAGGTTAATGGGATAATTAAGGCCACCACTTTATTGCTTACAGAATGTGAGTGGTATTGGCTTAGTCACTGGAAATGAATTGACTATATCTGACTCCTGCCCACCATGCAGGTAGTCCAGTTAGGGTCAATCACCAGTAGGGGGAGCCCTGTTGATGTACATCAACTGAGAGCTCCCCCAGGGTCCCCAATGGGGTCATGGCATGGCCCTAGCCCCTACCCGGGCTTCGGACAAGATCCACACCCCCGGATCCCTTTAATGGAATACCCTTAAAGAGGAGGGGCAGGTGAAGGCCACAACCTCCCCTCCCATAAACCAGGTTTTACCAATGCCTAACCGCCAAACCTTACAAATTTGTGACGATTGCTACGAGGCAGGCGAAAACCACATGGCCGGTGCCAATTTGCCAAGTGGAAAAATTCCCACCTGGCCTCCTCAACAGAACACATAGTAACAAACCAAAACAATAAACCTCCTATATAGTTTAAATGGCCATATAGTGATTAATTAGCCAAAGGCCAACATACCAAATATGTTGCTATTGTTAGGTTGGCCTCATTGCTCATTATTTGGGGGGATAAGATATACTGCAGCTGCTGCTGAATCTACTGCAGGCTTCCTCAATCTCAGCCCTCCAGATGTTTTTGGCCTACAACTCCCATGATCCCTAGCTAGCAAGACCAATGGTCAGGGATAATGGGAATTGTAGTCTCAAAACATCTGGAGGGCGGAGGCTGAGGAAGCCTGATCTACTGCATTGTGAGTATTGCACTGGCAGAAATAGTGCAGCAATAAGCAGCTATAAGCAAAGAGTAAATGACTTCTATATGCAAGCTTACATTAAAGTGACATGGAGTAGATTAATGGCTGAAAATATGTACTGAAATGAGTGGCATGGGGACAGTTTTGTTTCAAACCAATTATGGAAATAAACTCCCAGCTTGCAGGTCCTCAGGTGATGACTATGCGAAGAGGTCATACTGAATATTTTAATGATATGGGTTTCTCTCCTGAGAATTTCAGCAATTCTGTTTCTAGCTCAATACCAAACCAACTATAAAGCGAGAAATTCTATCCACATTTCCTTGCTTTTTAAGCTTTGGGAATGACATTTTGTGATTCACAGGTAAGAGTTCTTAGACTATTTCTTCTTCTTATGGTTGACTCATGAAATATTGGCAAAAAAACAAACAAATGTTCTCTGGCATTCAGAAGTATAAGCAGCTAAATTGTCTGGAAGCTAAACAAGTTTTCAGTAGCCACCAAACTTGGGTAGGGTTTGAAAGCCCTTTTATGATGCTGCATTACAAATCTCTTGCAGGTTTCCTAGGGATCTACAAAGCCAAAGCTGATCTTCAGAAACATTGAGTGAGGTACGAACATCACATAGATTCATCCACTTATTATCATCCATTTATTAATCTAGAAGTTTATTCCTTTTGGCATTGCCAAACTCCAACCCATGCAAAACCACTTTAAAGTCAAGGGGATCATTATTGGTGCATTATCTTTTTAATCATCCATTTATAATATCTCCTTATTTATCTATATTTGTTGTGACCCAGCAAACCCTAAGGACTGTTTGGGTGCTGCAGGGCTATTTATTTCTTTATTGTCTACAGCTGCCTTGGCAATAAATGGGGAGAGGCTTTTCACAGGTGGGAGAAAAGAAACCATTCTGGGACTCACAGCCACAATCCAGGCTTTCTTTAAAAAAAAGTGCTGGGTGCAACCAGTGCAGAAATATATATATATTTTTTTTATAAAATTTTTATTGATTTTCCAACATATATTATAACACATTACAAGTGACAATACAAAAACAAACAAACATATAAACATGTATAATTTCATAACCTTTTTTCCTTATACCCAATTTCGACGACTTCCCCATGCCTCCCTTTTCTGCATCCCTGTTTTAAACTTTTTCAGCAACCCCTAATCTCAATTACTTATAATTCACTTTCTTTAACCTTTTTCTCTTACCCAATCATTTATCGCTGCAAATCTGCTTTACCTTACCCATGACATTTTAACACTCAATAATTTTACAACAGTTCTTAAGATAAAGTTTAAATTTCTTCCAATCTTCTTCCACCATCTCTTTCCCTTGGTCACGGATTCTGCCCGTCATCTCAGCCAGTCCCATATAGTCAATCACCTTCGTCTGCCACTCTTCCAGCGTGGGTAGTTCTTGTGTCTTCCAATACTTTGCTAAAAGAACTCTTGCTGCTGTTGTAGCGTACATAAAAAACGTCCTATCTTTCCCTGACACCAATTGGCCTACCATGCCCAGGAGAAAAGCCTCTGGTTTCTTATGAAAGGTACACTTAAGCAGTGCAGAAATATTTTGAAAGGCTAGATTATCCACATTGCCCAGCTGCAATGGTGCAACAAGTTCTGACTGGCATCTTATATTTGCACTGTAAAATTTGGGAGCTTGCAACTTACTCTGATGTGAATGTGTTTAAGGATTGCAATCTTAAATTCATAGAATAACATAATTTTTAATCCCTACTTTTTTGATGTGTAAAAGAATGTTGGTATATGGATGGAAAAGATGCATCACTGGACATTAATGATGTTGTGAGCACTAGCCAATAGGTGCCCATTATTCATCCAGAAGTACATCCCTCAAAATACAGGCACAATAGATTGCACTTCTACATGTGGTGGGGGTGAGAGAATTTCAAAATGCCAGCAATTCAGTTTTAGCAACTTTTGTGCAAAAGAGAGAGAGACGAGGAGATACAGAAAGATACAGAGAGAGACTTCATCCTCCCACAAGGAAGGACGTTGCTGTGGAAATTACAGTTAGAATGCATGTTGGCAAGCCTACTTGAGTGCTTATTATATCTACGGTAATTCTAAATATATGTTCTGATGTCAAACTGATTTGCTACGCAAAATAGTCTACCTGAATTCTACACAAAGAAAGGGGGGGGAGGAAAAGGTAGGAAACAAAGACATTTTTAGTTATTCCTTTCAAAACTGGTGGTAAGAATGCTAACCCCCTCATTCAATGCAGTAGGTAGAGAACTACTCAGTCAAAACCTCCATTGTACCCTGTGCTTTTTTTCTAAAGTAATGTTTAGGAGTACTCTCATTTTCCTGCTCATATTGAAATACTGCCCCTCAATGAGGCCAAATTTAGATTCACAAAATGTTTAGGGGCACTGGTTATAGCTCTTTTTTCACGAATGGATTTTTATTCTGGTTATTTAAAGCAAAGTTGGTAGACTTGAAACTGTGCTCTAGAAAATGTCTGACGAAGGCTTTCTCAACCTCTCTTTACATGAAATGATGGAGGCTGCTTTTCCAAGCAATCCAGTCATTATGAGACTGGTCTTCCCCCAAATAAAGGTTGCTTCAGTGAATTTTCTTATTGATTTCACATCAGTGTCCAGTGAACAAGTTCATCAAAGCAGAAACTGTGTTACTGTTTCTGACAAAACAATTTAATAATAATAATAATAATGATGATGATGATGATGATGATGATGAGAGACTCTTCTCAGTGTCCCACTTAGGATGGGACAAAAGAGAAGGTATTCCCAGTGGCTGCACCCAGGTTAGGGAACCCTGAAATCGTTTTATTTTTATGATTTATTTTTTTAAAAATGTGGCCCTGTCCCTGTTTTGCAATTGTTTGATGCTGTATTATGAAATTGTAATGTTTCATTATGTACCAGATCAATCACCTCACACTTCAGGAGAGGGCCTCCTGCAGATTCCATCTTACTAGAAAGTCCATAGCATATGACATAGGAATCAGGCTTTTAGTGTGGTGGTACCTACCCTTTTGAACTTCCTCCTATTACACATCAAGCAGGGATCATCTCTATTGCCTTTGCGCAATATACTCCTGAGGGATGTAGAAAAGCAAAGATGTGGTTGACCTTGATTGTCACATTATGCTAATAATTATTTTTATCCCATTATAGAGGAATAATAATGAAGCAAAATCTCACTTCTGTAACGGAATTCATCCTTGTACGATTCATGGACCACCCTGACCTCCAAGTCCCCCTCTTCATCTTGTTCCTGGTTATCTATGTAGCCACGCTGGTAGGCAACCTTGGGATAATCATAGTAACCAGTGTGGATGCTCGGCTCCACACCCCAATGTACTTTTTCCTGAGAAACCTCTCCATTATCGATATTGGTTATTCAACTGCCATTGCCCCCAAGTTGCTGACAACCTTTGTGGCAGAGAAGACAGCCATTTCTTTCAAGGGATGCACAGTGCAGTTTTTCTTTTTTTGTCTGTTTGTGACCACTGAAGGCTGCCTTCTTGCTGTGATGGCGTACGATCGCTTCACAGCCATCTGCAACCCACTGCTCTATTTTGCTGTTATGTCAAAGAAGTTGTGTGCCATATTGGTGGTAGTTGCATATAGTTGTGGCTTGGCAAGTTCAACTATCCATACCATTTTCATATTCAATTTGTCCTTCTGCAGTTCAAATATCATTAATCATTTTTTCTGTGATGTTCCTCCTATACTCCAGTTGTCCTGTTCTGACACCCATGTCACTCGCACTGTGCATTTCATTTTATCCACTGTCATTGCACTGACGACTTTTCTCATTGTCTTGGTCTCCTACATTGCCATAGTTTTTGCTATCATGCAGATCCATTCTGCCCAGGGCAGATACAAAGCCTTCTCCACCTGTGCTTCCCACCTGACCACAGTCACTATCTTCTTTGGAACCATCATCTTCATGTATATACGGCCTGGCTCCAGTTTCCCAAAGGATCAGGACAAAATAGTTTCTGTGTTCTATACTCTCGTGACATCCTTGCTCAACCCTCTCATCTACAGCCTAAGGAACAAAGATGTGAAAGATGCTGCATGCAGGATAGTAGGCAAGGTGGCATTTCTGAAGTAGCCACTCTGCAACTGCTCATTGCCACAGTACTGATTAAGGCTCATCCTGCCTCCACCACCATTGCCATAAGGGCATGAATTCCCCCTGTCCAGTTACCCCACAGCAGTGGCCAATTGTTCCTACAAGCAAGCCACTTTTCCTGTTACTGTTGATGCTACCTGTAACATGTGTGACTCTTTAGGGACTTATTTTGAGCCAGTGATGTTCAGTTAAATTCTTTGTGTTTGGGCATCTGTGTGAACTATGAAAAGCCATGGTGGGTTCACCACACACACATGGCTCTTGGGATGAAATACACTGACCTTTTTGAAAATGATTTCTCTGTTGGTCATGTTCTCCATTTATTCTGAAAGTTTTGATCCATGGCCTTGGGTGGTATTGGATTCCCTCCCCTCCCCCTCCCCCCGAGCCTCACACCTGGTTATCACATATGTTTAATTCACTTTGATGCATTGTCAGCTAAGCCTTGCGCAATGGGACTCCTCCCCTTCTCCTTCCACATGTCCCCTAAATATGTTCTGAGGTTCTCTCAGCCCTCTGGAGCAGATTTGGGGACTCCACAGGAGATGCACCAGGGGGAGGAGAGGGAGAAAGTCTCATTGTGCAAGTCAAAATCCATGCACTAATGAGACATGCTAGTTGGATACCACCCTTTGTTACGTTTCCAAATGTGTTGAGATTTTTTTTTCTCCCAAAGCACCCTGAATTAGTCCATTCTAGTTCTGCAGTTTCAAATTCTTGTTGGCTTTGTGTTTTTAGCATTGCTTTATGATTTGTATTCTGTTTGATACTCTGTTTTTGTACACTACTCGTGTATTCTTGGAATGTAGACTGGTTAAATAAAAAAACAACAACAACCAAGAAGTGATGTGAACTGGTGCTCTAGATCTGAGACAATATATTACTTTGTAGTCATCTACTATTCCCTAGTGGACCTGAAGGGAATGTTGCAATCCCAGCTATATCTTACTTAGAAAGTCCCATGGGGTCTATGTCCCTAGTTTCCAAGGAATCATATATAAACACATCTTGCTAATTCACACAGTAATACTCTTGTAGTCATGAAATGACTTTTCTTTCCACTGGTAAGAGTTACCAGCTTAGCTAAGCTACCATCATCATTTTTTCTGCATTTTTGTTATGTCGGTAAGAGATATTGCATTCAATTGGACCAACTCTTTAAAAGCCTTTCATTTTGACATTTGCAGCAAACTGACACAAAATCGGGGGGGGGGGTAGTCAAAAGAAAGAACCTGTGCCCAGTTGTATTTGCTTAAACATAATAGAATATGGAGTATTATGCTCAGAAGTAAATCTCATTACGTTCAGCCATATATACTCCCCCTAATAACTGCAGCCTTAATTATTGAAGCTTGTTTTATTGTCCAAGATTTAAGAATAGCAGGTGGTATGGATGGAAGCTGCTGCAAAAGATACTGGAAGCAAGTCTTTCTAGGAAGCAGCAATATGGGTATGTAACAATATGAAACATGCACTTGATGATTGCACCAGACTCTTCAAAGTCTTATGCCTGAGCTGGTTGTTTCTGAGTACTATGCTTACATGAGAAATGAATGGGCTTCAGTTGAGGATTTCTGATTTCGTGGGTGTGTGCCGATCTGATCCCACCCAACTGCCATGTATACTCCAGAAGGCTGTCTACCAGGTAATGTGCGTCTCACTTGGAAAAAATCCTTCTCATACCTGCACCATCCAGGGGTCCTTTACATCATGTGTTGATTATGACCTGATGACTCATGCCTAAGCTCAACAATGGCTGACATTTAAAACTATTAAATGGTGGGATTCAATGAACAACTCTCATGAACAGGAGCCCATTTGATGACTTCCAACTTCACAATGGGGGTTTCTCCCTCTCCTCCCCTATAGCCCTGGTAAGGAGAAACCCCAAACTGCACACAGTGGGAGAAGGTAATGGAACATCCTGTCTAGCAAGCTGATGTACTTGTCATGACAGAACATTCAGAAGAACCCAGCACTTAATTCCTCCCATTGTGCCATGGAAGTTGATATTTTTTTAAAAAATTCATGGTTTCTGATAATTTCTGCAATTTTAATACAAGTCATCACTTGATTGTGCATTAATTAGCCCCAGTGCTGGTAAAGATAGTCATAACTAGGGATAGATGAGAATTTGGTTTGGGTTTTAATGAGAAACCACTGAGTTTACACTTTTCAAACCAATATGATAGTCAAAAACTTTAGACCAAATCTACACTGCTCTGAATTTTGTGATGTAGTTCTTCCACCAAATAATATGTACAAAAATGCATATGTACATTCCTGAAAACAACAAAGTGAACTGAATTAGGTGGGATCTCTTGCCAATATGTGGATATTAATTGAAAGTGCATGCAAAAATGTGTTTAGTGAAAGAGATTCACACTAAAATGCTGACATATTTTCATGAGAATTTTTAAGAATAAAAAAATAAAATTACTTCCTTTTTATTTCATTTTTGCTTTTCCTCCTAGGGAAACTATGGGATTAATGATGGAGTACCCAAATCAAACCATGGTGACTGAATTCATCCTTCTTGGCTTTATGGAACATCCTGAGCTGTGGGCCCTTCTCTTCCTGCTGTTCCTCTTGATCTACATTGTCACAGTGTCAGGAAATCTTGGCATCATCATACTAGCCAGCCTTGATGCAAACCTGCACACTCCCATGTACTTTTTCCTCAGCAACCTTTCCTTGGTTGACGTTGGCTATTCTACTACTATTGCTCCCAGGTTGCTGATGACCTTTCTGGAGAGCAATAATGCTATTGCATTCACAGAGTGTACCGTGCAATTTTTCTTTTTGTGTTTATTTATCACAGTCGAAACTTGTCTTCTAGCTATTATGGCTTATGATCGCTTCACTGCCATTTGCAACCCATTACTCTATTTTGTTGCCATGTCTAAAAAGCTCTGTCTGGTCTTAGTAATAGGTGCATATATTTGTGGCTTTGTGAATTCAGCTGCACAGACTTCATTGATATTTAGCCTTTCTTTCTGCAGCTCAAATGTTATCAATCATTTCTTTTGTGACATACCTCCTATCCTGAAACTTTCCTGTTCAAGCACAGAAGTGGCTAACACTGTGCATTTCATCTTTTCTACTGCAATAGTCACAGCCACTTTGTTGATTATCCTCATCTCCTATAGCTACATTATTTTTGCCATCTTGCGGATTCACTCTGCTCAGGGCAGGCACAAAGCTTTTTCCACCTGTGCCTCCCACCTCACGTCTGTCACAATCTTCTATGGGACCATTATCTTTATGTATCTGAGGCCCAATTCCAGTGTCTCAACGGATGAAGATAAAATTGTTTCAGTGTTCTATACTCTTGTGATCCCCATGCTAAATCCTTTCATCTACAGTCTGAGAAATAAAGATGTGAAGAATGCTTTCCTAAGGATGAATGGAAAGATCTCATTAAATTAAGTCAGTTATTCTTCAAGATGAGTTTGAGTTTCCAGTAGATAATAACCAAGAAAGTGTGTATTTGTTCTATTTGTGTGTGTGTGTGTGTGTGTGTGTGTGTAATTGTCCTACTGGTGTGTTGCTTTTTTTTCTTTTTTTGCCCATTCCACACTTAATTGTCAGTAGGTGGCATTAATAGTACATAGCATGGTTGGCTGGCATCCGTGTGTCTTGGGAGACAATGGATGAGTTTGTCCTCACGGGTAAAGTCAAACCGCTGGAGAGTTACAGTGGGAGGTTGGACATTGGGGAAGCCCTGATATTGGGTAGAGGGTAGCTTGTAACCTCTTCCTGCCCCTCTTTGGTTATGGGCATTTTGTTAAAGGGATCCGGGGAGAGTGGTCTATAACCAACGCCCAGACGGGGACTAGGGTCATATCACTCCTCTAACAGGGACTGCCCGGGGGATCTGCTATTTGATGTAGGTCATAGGCCCGCTCCCCATGGTGGTCTATCATTAGATGCATTCCCAGCAATTGGGTGGAGTGGTTTAAATTGGCTTCACCCAATGTTTAAGAAAAACCACTCACACTCACAACTAATAAAAGTGGTGGCCTATTTGATCCACAAATCGTATTTACTGTTGCCTGTCTATTTATTCACCCCAGGGAGCTGCGGGTCCACGGGTCCTGGCATGCAATTACAGCACCTGCTGTGGCTGTAGAGACTGATACAAGAGAGACATGTTTAGTTGCATCTGTGGCGGATGAAGGCATCTACTTTGCTGCTACAGATGCACCATGACATTTCTTATTTCTGTGGTCCTCCCAGTGGTCCTTTGGTCCTTTGGTCACTGCTGTGGATATATGATCTGACTGTCTCTAGGCACTGTGGTTGTCTGCCAGGAATCCCCACATGACGGGGTTAATGTTGCTAGCATTCATGTCACGTTTGCAGAAATCTTTTGTAATGCAGAGCTAGTCTTCCAGTTGGCTTGCTTTATTTTCTGCTCAATGTTACCTTCTTTTATTTATTTAAAAATTTATACTTCACATTTTAAATATTAATCCAAGCCATCATGGTTTGCAGAGAACTATAACATTGTTAAAAGACAATGAAAACAGTTCAGACTACTAAAATGATGGTTAGCACTCAATTTTAGTAATCAGTTCAAACCAACAGAGGGACCAAATAAAATTAGTATAAAAACTAGGCAACCCAGACTAAAACACAGTAGAATAAAATGGATTGGCTGCTAATCGGAAGTTTAAAAGGTGGGAGTCTGGTGTTTCTCTCTGGAGAGATAATCCTACAACCTGGGTGCCACATTGGAAAAGTCCCTGTCTTGCATCCCAACCAATTAGGCTTCTGGATATGAGGTACATATTGAAAGCCTCTGAAGTAGAGCACATTCAATGCACAGAATTGTGTTTCTTTGCCACTGACAGCATAGAGCAATATTATAATCTCATCTTGTTACCATCCTGCTCAGATATTACTAAGAAGGTTGAAGAGGGAGCTTGCAAGCTTCATCCCAGCTGGAGCCAGCTCCAAAGCTGCATAGACTCTCTGGGGAGTCTGCTTTCCTCTCCTCTCCTCTCCCAATTAACTCCCATTTCTGCAAAATATTGCATAGACTCTCCAGGGGTTTTTGCATCTTTCCCTCCCAGTTGACCTCAGTCTCCAGGGTGAGAGCAGATGAAGGAAAAGAACTGGGCTGTTCACAAGAGAAGGAAGAGGGGTTTTTGAGTGTTCATGCACACCTGGCATGAGATGCAGGGCTGTAAATAAGGAGAGTGCATTGGAGAACTAGAGTGGTAGGAGCCTAGGACTCCTGCCTTCACCACCTACAGCATCTCCTGGATGCCCTGTGGAGCATGGAGTGCTGAGAGACAGGACTGGGGGCTGGAGAGTCTGCACTGTAAAAGGTGTTTCTTATTTATTTTCATTTCAAGTGGAGACCAAAGGGGTCATTTCAAGAAGAAGTGGATGGGAAGGGGGGAGGCTGCATCAGAGGCTGAATAAAAAAATGCTGGAGTGAAAGAAAGGAGTGGTAAAAGGGCGGAGTATGTTTAAGAAAAATGGATGAGTTTTTCAGACTAAAACCAGGACTGAAGATAGAGCTATACTGATTTACAGGCGGCTTCAACTAGCCCAGTTATATTTTTGGGGCTCCCAACACCTGTGTTTTTAAACTCAGTGCTTGGGTAATAAATTGTGTTGTGTAATGTAGAAATTTAGAAACGTCTGCTTTTGGTGTGAAAAGAGGTCCTTGCCATTGTTATTTTGGTGGACTCCAATTCCCATCTTAAACACTGACTTTGAGGAATAACTGTGTGTGTTTCAGTTTAAAGCAGAGGCTGAGTAGGAGTGCTTTAGTTGGAGTGCAGTATTTGGAAAATCCTGTTTTGATATCCAGTGCAGTTTTCCAGTTGTTTAAAACACTGACAGAGAAAGTTCCAGTATTTTCCCTTTAAATGAATTTAGCAAAAACAGATGTCACCGGAGACAGACTATTCCAGCCAGGAGTATTCATTGTTCCAATTATCATTAAACTTTTCATTCATGATTTCAGCCAACAGGAGACTGAATCACTGTGACATAGTAACATGCATACACTCTTCATGTATACAGGGAGTAAAGAATGTCAGGAATGTGGTCCTCATGTAACCCTAAGTCCATAGGACATTCCCAGGGTAACACTTCCTCACTAGACAATGCCTTTCATTAGCCTACCCTCCTCAAGGACTTTTGCCTGCCAGGAAGGTGATACTGAATTCTCCCACTGGGTTAAGGTCATGGGAGGTGAGAGGAAGAATCAGTCCCAGATTTTTGAGTGGATTTTTAAGGTCCACTAGCGATAGAGGTTAAATTGAATTTTGTTTGCATTTTAGTGGAAATGACTTAATTTGTACTTCTTGAACCAATATGCAAACCAAAATTCAGCTATGCTTAGAAATGTGGACTTCCCTGTATTTTATGATGCCACCTTCTAAAAAGAACATTAGGTACAAAAATGCATATATTGGTGAAAATAATCTTCAAAACTGGATTACATTATGGAAAATCACTTCAAAAGAATTCGTATTAGTTAAACAGCATAGGAGAAATGTGCTTATTAGAAGAAATTTGCACTAAACTGCTAGGAAATTTTCATGAGGATTAAAAATATATACAGTACTTGTTTCACAATTTCATTTCCTTCCTCCTAGGGAAACTTTGGGGTAAATAATGGAATACACGAATCACAGCATTGTGACTGAATTCATCCTTCTGGGCTTCATGGACCATCCAGAGTTGTGGACCATTCTCTTCCTGGCATTTATCTTGATCTACATTGTCACAGTCTCAGGAAATCTTGGCATCATCATCCTAGCTGCTCTTGATGCAAACCTTCATACCCCAATGTACTTTTTCCTCAGCAACCTATCCTTGGTTGACGTTGGCTATTCCACTACTATCGCTCCTAGGTTGCTGATGACCTTCCTACAAAAGAATAGCACTATTCCATTCACAGAGTGTACCGTGCAATTCTTCTTTTTCTGTATGTTTGCTACAGTTGAAACTTGCCTTCTAGCTATTATGGCTTATGATCGCTTCACTGCCATTTGCAACCCATTACTCTATTGTGCTGCCATGTCTAAAAAGCTCTGTATAGCCTTAGTAACAGGTGCATATATTTGTGGATTTCTGAATTCAGCTGTTCAGGCTCCATTGATATTTAGCCTGTCCTTCTGCAGCTCAAATGTTATCAGTCACTTCTTTTGTGACATCCCTCCCATCCTGAAACTTTCTTGTTCAAGCACAGAAGTGACTAACACTGTACACTTTATCTTATGTACTGTGATAGTCGTGACCACTTTGTTGATCATCCTCATCTCCTATATCTACATTATTTTTGCCATCCTGCGGATTCGCTCTGCCCAGGGCAGACACAAAGCCTTTTCCACCTGTGCCTCCCACCTCACATCTGTCACAATCTTCTATGGGACCATCATCTTTATGTATATGAGGCCCAATTCCAGTGTCTCAACAGATGAAGATAAAATTGTTTCGGTGTTCTATACTCTTGTGATCCCCATGCTAAATCCATTGATTTACAGTCTGAGAAATAAAGATGTGAAGGATGCTTTCCTAAGGATGATAGGGAAGATTTCATTAAATTAATACATTTCCTTTTCAAGATGAGTTTCAGTTTCCAATACATATTAACCAAGACATAAAATGTGTATTTGTTTCATTTGTGTGTGCATGTGTAATTGTCCTACTGCAGTGGTGGCAAGCCTTTTAGAGATCGAGTGCCCAAACTGCAACCCAAAACCCACATATTTATCACAAAGTGCCAAAACGGCACTTATGGGATAAACACTTGAATATACTTCATTTTTTTGTGTATACCATGCCCCCAGAGTTGTTGAGCTTTTTGCGGTAGGATTGCTCAGAGTTGTTGAGTTGTTGAAGCTTTTTGGGGGGGGGAGGGTTCAGAAAAACACTCACATGCAAGAAGGAAGCAGAGGCAACCGATAGTCTCAACGTTCGCCGTCAGGGAGCAATCAACAAAAAACCTTGATGGAGCAACCAATCACGTGCACCTTTTCCTTTTCCTACACAGTTTCACACCCACAGTGGCATGGCGGTAGCGGCGCGGCCAGAAACCAGCTGCTTGGTGGGAATGCTACTTCCCCCAACGCTGCTGCGGGCAGAGAGTGCTCTAGGGAGCATTTCCACCCTGCAATGGCATGGGGGGCAGATGTAAACCTCGAATGGCAATGCTGGGGCGATGGTGCACGTTCCCACAGAGAGGGCTCCATGTGCCCACTCTGGCACATGTGCCATAGGTTTGCCACCACTGTCCTAGTGGGTTGCGCTTTTTTTTTTTTTTTGCCTATTCCTCTCTGAGTAGTCAGTAGGTGGCATTAGTATTCCACAGCATGATTGGCTGTCTTCTGTTGGCCCTGGGAAACAATGGATGAGTGTGCCTTCATGGGTGAAGTCAAAGTGCTGGAGATTTACAGCACCTGCTTTGGCTGTAGAGACTGATACAGGCGAGGCATGTTTTGCTGGTTCTGGGGCAGATGAAGGCATCTGGTTTTGCTGCTAAAGATGCACCATGGCGTTCCTTCTTTCTGCACTCCATCCAGCAGTCCTTCCTCCTCTCGTCACTGCTGTGAATACACAACCTGACTGTCTCCCGGCACTATGGCCACCTGCAAGGGATTCCCACACAACAGAGTTAATGTTGCCAGCCTTCCCGTCCTGTTTACAGACATCTTTCACAACACAGAGTTGGTCTGCCAATTGGCTTGGTGCCAGAAGCCAGCTCCCTTTGCAGCATGTCCTTGGGGTTCCTGTCGTTTTCCATTCTGTGGTCATGACCAAGCCATCATAGATGTCACTGAGAGATCCTGGGAGGTGAACGTGATGGGAATGTGGGTTTGGAAGACCACATCTTTGTTTGAGACTCTGTCCTGCTTTGCCATGCCCCAAATCTTCCTGACACATTGCATTTGGGAGGTGTTGAAGCCTTGCTCCTGAAGTCTATAGGTTGCCCTCCGCTCTCGTGGCATATAAATATGTTGATTCAGTCACTTTGGATGGTTAGGTGTAGGAAGGAGCTGTAACCTAGGTGATCTCCTTAGACACCTTTTGGATGAGGGGATGCCCCTGAAGTTGAATCTTGGGACTCTGGGGCCCTGGAGCTGGATAGGGAAAACCTATGAGACCAACTTGCCTCATCTGCTAGGAGCTCTGGGACCCTGGGCTGGAGTCACGCAGGGGAAACCTGTTTATTTGCCTTCAGGGTGTGACCAGGTAAAGTGGGTAGGTGGTACTACTGCCACATCTTCATTTCTCACGGGCAGGGGTTGGGTTCCCTTATGGGTTTCAGGATTTGTGTTTGTAGTTAATTTCTGCACTTAGAGGGGTTTTCCCTCTGGAGGTTTTGATTGGTTTGGCCATCAGGTCACCATCACAATACTCACAGATATAAATGGTGGAATGCTTGAGCTGGGAGGGAGTGCTTTATTTCCTGCTCAATGATACCTTCTTTTAATTATTTTTTAAAAATATACTTATTTCATTTATTCAAAAATTTATACTTCACTTTTGAAATATAAATCAAAGCCGTCATGGTTTGCAGAGAATCATAAAATTGTTAAAAGAGAATGAAAACAGTTCAAACCACTAAAATCATGGTTAGCACTCAATTTTAGTAATCAGTTAAAACTAACAGAGGGACCAAATAAAATTAGTATAAAAACTAGGCAACCCAGACTAAACCACAGTAGAATAAAATGGATTGGCTGCTAATCTGAAGTTTAAAAGGCCCTGGTGAACATGAGTTAATAGTAGGGTTGCCATACCTCTGGAAATTCCCAGACATGCCACTTTTGGGGGTTTTACGTGATCCCCAGAATGTGTGCAGAGGAGGGCAACCAAGATGATAAAAGGTCCGGAAACCAAGCCTTATTAGGATGGTTAAGGGAGCTGGGTGTTTTTAACCTGGAAAAGAGAAGACTGGGAGGTGATACGATAGTCATCTTCAAATAAATAAAGAGCTGTCACGTGGAATGTGAAGCAAGATCGTTTTGTCCTTTTCTGGGGGCTAGGACCCAAACCAATGGATTTAAGTTACAAGAAAGGAGATTTCAACTTATGTCTGGAGACAGATCATGTATCTACAGTTGTGACCAAAGGAGGAAAGACCATAAACATTGGGTGAAGCTAGTTTAAATCACTCCAGCCCGTCTGCTGGGAATGCATCTAATGGTAGACCACCATGGGGAATGGGCCTATGAGCTACATCAAATAGCAGATCCCCCTGGCAGGTCCCTGTTAGAGGTGTGATATGACCTTGGTCCCTGTCTGGGCATCAGTCATAGGCCACCCCACCCACTGGATCCCTTTAACAAAATACCCTTAACCAAGGAGGGGCAGGCAGAGGCTACAAGATGCCCTCTACCCAATATCAAGGTTCCCCCAATGTCCAACCGCCCAATGTAACTCTCCAACGGTTTGACTTCACCCGTGAGGACAAACTCATCCATTCTCCCCCAAGACCCACAGATGCCAGCCAACCATGCTATGTACTATTAATGCCACCTCCTGACTATTAAGTGTGGAATGGTCAAAAAAAGCAACACACCAGGACACACACAGAGAGAGATAGAACAAATACACACTTTCTTGGTTATTATCTACTGGAAACTCAAACTCATCTTGAAGAATAACTGAATTAATTTAATGAGATCTTAATGAAATCTTCCCTCTCATCCTTATGAAAGCATCCTTCACATCTTTATTTCTCAGACTGTAGATCAATGGATTTAGCATGGGTATCACAAGAGTATAGAACACTGAAACAATTTTATCTTCATCCATTGAGACACTGGAATTGGGCCTCAGATACATAAATATAATGGTCCCATAGAAGATTGTGACAGACGTGAGGTGGGAGGCACAGGTGGAAAAAGCTTTGTGTCTGCCCTGAGCAGAGCGAATCCGCAGGATGGCAAAAATGATGTAGATATAGGAGATGAGGATAATCAACAAAGTGGTCATGACTATTGCAGTAGAAAAGATGAAATGCACAGTGTTAGCCACTTCTGTGCTTGAACAGGAAAGTTTCAGGATGGGAGGGATGTCACAAAAGAAGTGATTGATAACATTTGAGCTGCAGAAAGAAAGGCTAAATATCAACGAAGCCTGAACAGCTGAATTCACAAATCCACAAATATATGCACCTGTTACTAAGACTATGCAGAGCTTTTTAGACATGGCAACAAAATAGAGTAATGGGTTGCAAATTGCAGTGAAGCGATCATAAGCCATAATAGCTAGAAGGCAAGCTTCAACTGTGACAAACAGACAGAAAAAGAAGAATTGCACGGTACACTCTGTGAATGCAATAGCATTATTGCTCTCCAGAAAGGTCATCAGCAACCTGGGAGCGATAGTAGTGGAATAGCCAACGTCAACCAAGGAAAGGTTGCTAAGGAAAAAGTACATGGGAGTGTGCAGGTTTGCATCAAGGCTGGCTAATATGATGATGCCAAGATTTCCTGACACTGTGACAATGTAGATCAAGAGGAACAGCAGGAAGAGAAGGGCCCACAGCTCAGGATGTTCCATAAAGCCTACGAAGATGAATTCAGTCACCATGGTTTGATTTGGGTACTCCATCATTAATCCCATAGTTTCCCTAGGAGGAAAAGAAGAAAGGAAATAAAAAACAAGTAATTTTATTGATTTATTCTTTAAAATTCTCATGAAAATATGTCAGGATTTTAGTGTGAATTTCTTTCACTAAACACATTTTTGCATGAAGTTTCAATTAATATATACATATTGGCAAGTGATTTCACCTAATTCAGTTCTCTGTGTTGATTCCAGTAATGTATTCATTTTTGTGACCCTTTCCACAATATATGCATTTTTTTACATATCATTAGCTGGGAGAAGTGCATCACAAAATTCATTGAAGTGTAGATTTGGTTGAAAGATTTGGGTTATCATATTGGTTTGAAAAGTGCAAACTGGGTGGTTTCTCATTAAAATCCAAACCAAATTCTCATCTACCCCTAGTTATGACTATCTTTACCAGCACTGGGGCTAATTAATGCACAATCAAGTGATGACTTGTATGAAAATTGCAGAAGGGATCAGAAACCATGACAATCTTTTAAAATATCACGTTCCATGATTTGAAGCACAATGGGAGGAATTAAGTGCATATTCCAATTATCTGTGAATCCCAAATTCAATAATTGTGAAGTTTCCCTCTTCCATTTAAGAAAGGTGTGCTCTCATTTGAGAACAATGATGGAAGAGAATTACTTCCATACTCGATATGACACAGAATAGCAAATCATCTTTAACATTTTGTTCCAAACAGCAGTAGTTTTATGAGGCCACATGCTTATGACTAGGGTGACATGGAGCTGCTTAACCTTTTCTCTAGGTGTAACACATAGCAACATGTAAAGTAATATTCTCTTCACCCTTCCTCTCTCATTTAATCAAAGGCTGTTTTGGAGGCTACATATTTAAGTGGAGGAATAACAAGGAACTGCTTAACCCGCTCCCACCCTGGCAAGTTCACCCCAGAAATGAGCTTTAGGAACTCAAAGTTCTTACCTCACAGAAGAGGTGAGCAACCAAGAATTCTTCACTTGCTCTTGTCTCAAGGGTCCTCTGTGGATGTTCAGATTCTTCTCCACAGCCTACTAACAGCAAATGACCGGGACAGTTCTTGTTACCAACTGAGGGTCAGGGAGCAAAAAACAGATTGGCACATAAATGTTCAGTCTCCTTTCCCCCATTTCGTTGTGCATGTGTGTGTCTAGTTTATTTCTGAACCAAACCAATGGAAGCCATGGTCATTTCACTCATAATACACAATGTGCCATTCATGTGGGCAACCTCAGATGTGATGCAGTGGTAGTCATCTTTATTTTATCATATGCTATTTTCTGTAGAAGATAATATTTTGACCTAGCACAAATGTAGGTTTGTCACTCATTCCTTATTTTCACTGTTCACATTTTAGGACCTCTCATCATAATTAATAAAATATATAGCATGGGCAGAGTTTTCCCATATTTTAAAAGAAGGTGGAAAGTTGCAATCCCATGTTATCTTGTTTTACTGAGGCATTAGCTACTCTGACATCAGTAGATTTTAAGCCCAAATACATGTGCATAATATTGCAAACTCTGAGCTGAGGTTTCAATGTTATATAACCACAAGGCAGTACAGGACAGACTTATGACCTAAGAATGCAGGTTGTGTCAAAGATTGGCACAAAAAAGCAGGGGTGGGAGCAATTTCAAATGAAAGGCAAGAGGGGATGTTGAACCCTATCTCTGCTCTCCACTTTCCCACTGCTTTTCTCCGAGATGCCATTTGAGATTAGAAATTAAAGGCAGGATTCACCTCACCAGCCTTGTCAGAGGAAGACACAGACTTAGAGTTTTACAACAGGGCTTTCTGCCCTCTCCTTCCCCCAACACCCCAGAAATTGACTCAAGGGTAACCGACAGAATAGTACACAGAGGAAAGAGGGGGGTGGTCATTTCATCTGACAAGCTATAATGCTTGCACAGACAGAATGGTTAGAAAAGTGTGGCACTGAATGGCACTGTCTTAGCCTAATTCATTCTGCCCATTCACTAACTAGGAATTTTTTTTAATGGCTATATTTTTTGACAAGAGTGGGTGCTTTTTGCAAGCATAGTACCCACTTTCCCCAAGCAGCTTAGAATGATAAATGGAAGTTTTTGGTTTCTATATTTTTTCCTGATTAGGCAAAATACCATCAAAAATTGATATGTATTTCCCCACAGTTATTTTTTTTAAAAAAAATAAAACTTTGCAAACTGCTGTGGAAACGGGGAAAACAGAACTAGTGACTGGAAAAATGAGGCACTAAGAGAAACTGAAATTGACAGATTCACTAGTCTAATTCTGACTAGTGTCACAAGTTTCCCCACATCACCCATATGTTTTGCTCACAAAAAGTTGATCTTTTAGAGCATCCTTAATCAGCCCTTGTAGCACGCTACTACAGCAAAGGGACAGCTCCACCTAGCCTTCCTAAATCCATCAAATATTAGGCTTCCATGTAGTTTCATGTTTCATGTTTCTTTTTTCTCATTCTTTTTACTTTAATGTCATCATCTCTGCCACTTGAGTAAACAGAAATTTAAAGCTGGGAAGAATTGTGCTATTCTTCCTACTGAATGGGTGTCTTCCCATTCATTTGATAGGCTGCTGTGCCGAATAAAAAAAGGAACATGCCTGCAATGTTTAAACTGCAAATACATAGAACAAGAGAATTTTGGAGTTGGAAGAGACCACAGTGATCATCTAGTCCAATCCCCTGCAATATGGCTTGAACCAGCAACCCTCAGATTAAGAATCTCATGCTCTACCAACTGAACTATCCCTTCCCTTTCGCAGAAAGAAAGCAGACATATTGCATTAACCCACTGGCCTCAATGCCCAACTAATATGACAGGTCTCTTAAACTTGAAACTTAAATGTTTTATCTGAGCTGAGTTTGAAAATTTGGCTGCAAAGCCTCATGAAAATACTGCCTTCCTAATTAATTTCAGTCCACGTTTAATGAGATCTGCTTTATCTGTTGGTCTCTTAACAGTCACAGGAAACATGCAGGAGACAACATGTAGCAAGGTCTGCCAGCCATACAACTTTTGTGAACAGAAAATGAAAATAAAATCTGTATAACTGAGATTTTATCAGGTTAGTCAACATAGCCCAAGTAACTTTACCTGTGAAGATGATAGATGTCATTTCTAAAGCCTTCCAAATCAAGATGCGTAGATAGAACTGCTCATTTTATACTTGCTTTGGTATTACCTAGAAATCAAATCCCTGAAATATATGAATGAGAGCTGTATCATTAAAATGTTGTGTAGGACCTCTCAGCATAATCGCCAGAGGACATGCTGTGTGGGAATTTGTTCTTGTTCCCACTGTTCATCCTTAATTAGTTTGAAACAGGACTACTGGCTTTCCATTCAGCCCACACAATATGGTCCCAATCCTCATTAGTTATTTTTCTCTACCTTGTTTTCAAATAAGCTCATTGATAAAGAGTATGGTAGAACCAGAAGACTCTTTATTTGCATCAGCCACTAGCCATAGCAATAAAATAAAATGGAATATACTGAAGACAGGGATAAATACTTAAGTGGGTAAAAGCCTCAGCGCCCAGGGCTTGCCGATCGAAAGGTCGGCGGTTCGAATCCCCGCGGCGGGGTGCGCTCCCGCTGCTCGGTCCCAGCGCCTGCCAACCTAGCAGTTCGAAAGCACCCCCGGGTGCAAGTAGATAAATAGGGACCGCTTACCAGCGGGAAGGTAAATGGCGTTCCGTGTGCTGCGCTGGCTCGCCACATGCAGCTTGTCACGCTGGCCATGTGACCCGGAAGTGTCTCTGGACAGCGCTGGCCCCCGGCCTCTTGAGTGAGATGGGCGCACAACCCCAGAGTCTGTCAAGACTGGCCCGTACGGGCAGGGATACCTTTACCTTTACCTTATAAAAAATAGGTTCTGGAGGTATACATCAATAATCAAATATGTATCTGAAGAAGTGTGCATGCACACGAAAGCTCATACCAAGAACTAACTTAGTTGGTCTTTAAGGTGCTACTGGAAGGAAAAAAAAATTTTTTGTTTCAAATAAAATATCTTATTCCAATTGCCCCTGCTAAAAAAATTGCAGTTTTTGCTGTCACCTGATTATCTTGATTTTCCAGAAGAAAGGACACAGTAGCAATGGTTGAGCAACCTAGTATGGATATAGTAGAGGGGTAATAACCTCACTCCTCAAAAAGGGGTATCATTGTCTATTCCCAAACTCATGAACATTGAAGCCAACCCAACAGTGCCAAAATACTTATCATTGGAAAGTGTCTTATGAGTTCTTTGTATTCTGAGTGTGCATTGTTCTCTTGGAAGATATTTAATAGGATCAGTTCTAGGGTTGCTTCTAATACCTGTTTTGTTATTTTGCAGATTTCTTGTAAGACTGATGTCCAAAAATGTTGAATTTTGGAGCATTCCCACCAAATGTGGAGGCATGTGCCTATAGTGTTGAACCTTGTGGTGCAAGCAAGATCTTGCTGGCTGACCAGGGTGAGGATTCCAACCAGGAATTCAATTCCTAAGCTTGGGGTTCCATGGCCAATCCCCCTCCTCAGACCCCTTATGAGGAGCCCCGTTTATTCTGTTGATCCTGCCCAATGCCATTTCTGCATCTGTACAAACAACTCCACCCCCCAAAAAAAGTCAGAGGGAGATCTTTTTCCTGTGACACGCCACAGGATCATGACATGGTCAGAACTCTGCCCCTCAGTTGAAGCTCCTCTAGTCCTTACCCAACCAGGCAAAAGGGGGCCCAGCCTAGGTAAAGGTAAAGGGAACCCCGACAATTAGGTCTAGTCATGGCCGACTCTGGGGTTGCGGTGCTCATTTCGCTTTATTGGCCGAGCGTGCCACCGTAGACCTTCCGGGTCATGTGGCCAGCATGACTAAGCCACTACTGGTGAACCATTTTGGCCTAAAATAAATCCCATTGCAATTCACACAATCCTGTGCATCAGTTGTGATCAATGTCAGAGGTCCTTTGGTGTGTCTCACCATGTTGAGAAGCATAACTGATTGGGATGTAAGACAGGGCCTTTTCTTTCTAAGCACCCAGATTGTAGAATACCCTCCTGAGAGACATTCATCTGATATTCCCACTTTAAACTTCAGATTAGCAGCTAGAACTATTTTACTCTGCTGAGTTTTAGTGTGGCTTTATTTTACCCTTCTGTTGGTATACACTGTTTATTAAAAATGAGTACCAAAATTGATTTTAGCAGTTTGGACTTTTTATGTTGGCTTTTTTAGATGGGAGCCACTGTGAAATAATCTGATAAATAAATATGAGGTATAATTTTTAAATAAAAGAGAGTAACATAGAGCAGGACAAAGACCATTCACTCACAGTCTAGTTATTCCATTATTTAGATCACTGAGTACTGCTGTTGTGACCTGATGGCTGAATAAAAAGTCAGACACTTTAGGTTGGCTTTCAAGCCACTTTATTGATTCTGAAACTGAACCAATCAAAACCTGCAGAAGGAAACTTCTGCAAGAGCAGAAATCAACTGTAAACTCCGAGGGGAGCCCCTGGGCCAAAGAGTCCAAAAAGCCAACCTTGTGGCCAACTCCTAAGAAGATCACTTAGGCTAAACCTGCTTCCTGCACCTAACCACCAAAAGTGAATGAATCAAGCCATTTACACACTATGGACTACAACTGCCACTCAGCAGGTGTAGACAAACAGGCAACTCAGTAGACTGCTCACACACACCAAAAAAATGCACATTTTCTTTCTTGGTTAATATCTATTCGAAACTCAAACTCATCTTGAAAAAGAACTGACTTAATTTAATGAAATATTGTAATGGCCATAAAGTAAGAGGCACAAGTGGAAAAAGTTTGTGGTTTTTTTGGCACTTCCGGTTTCCTGCTAATAGGAAAATGCAGCACAGAACTGATCGTCTGATCAGTTCGAGACCTGCAGGGGATAGAGGGGAAAGCACCACGGCAAGGCTCCCCCCCCCCCGAAAGTTCCACTAGGGGTTGTGTAACGTCGAAGGGTCCAGCAGAGCAGCGTGATGTTCTGCCACCACAACCCCCCCCTCCGGTAAAACACTGTTGAAAGGCAAGTGGGGGGGAGCGGTTGAGAGCTCTCGCGGTTGCATCGAAACCTGTGAGTCCAAGTCTCAGACTGCCATGGTAAGCAGGAGATTTTTATTCTAATTTTACTAAGCTGAAACATCATGGGATTTTCTTTACTTTTATTTCCTTTTTTTTCTTTTAATTTGGTGAAAATGGAAATCAAAAAGGAAGTCAGCTTCTGTTTTCTGACTATCTGCCAACTGCTAGGGAAAGATTTGTAAGTGGAAGACTTATAGGCTACCTTAATCCCTCTGGTGAGAAATACCTTCTGTGAGGCTAATACTGTTTGAACTTGATTGCTGAACTTGAACTCTATTGGATATAATATTGATCTTGATCTTGAAGTGACAGTTCCTAGATTTGAGAACATCTTACTGGATTCTCCGGAATTATTTGAAAATACCAGGATCTTCACAATCTAAACCAAAGTTACGCAGGAGAACACTCATCTAACTTTGGGGGGAAAGTGAGTGCCTGGGAATAGCTGGAGGTTGGCTTGTAGTCAGGCCAGATAAAACAATTGGTGAAGACCAGAGCACCGGAATCTTCTTCCCTTTTTCTTTTCTTTTCTTTTTTTCCTTTTTCCTTTTATTTGGACAACATATTACTGGATTCTTTGGAATTATTTGAAAATACCTGGATCTTCACAATCTAAACCAAAGCTATGCAGGGGAACACTTGTCTAACCTTGGAAACAAGGAGGAAGGGGTGAGTGCTTGGAAATAGCTGGAGGTTTTGCACATTGTCAAGTTAAATAAATTGATTGGTGAAGACCAGAGCATTTAGAATTTTGGATGAAAGTTAAATTTGACTACAAAAGGAAGGCAGAGGACATTACTTGGACTGGAGAAAATTAATCTTTACTCTTGTGGCCTTTTTCTTTAACAGCTCCAACAGATGGCGACAGACTGATGTTGAGAGGGTTAATCAAAATTTCAATCTCTACTTTTACATTCTGGAGATGTCTTTGTAATTCAGGGTATTTGTACTACTGAACTGCTCCTTCTCCTTTGTTTGATACTTTCTCTTTTTCTTTCACTCTGTGTGCTCTAACTAAGGTCAGGCAGTAGGAACAAAACAAGGGGAATTATGACCTTGGAGGGGTGATAAGATAGTGTTAAAAGAATTATTGCTTTGAGGGGGAAAAGAAGTTTTGTTGGTATAGAAGTAGTGCAACTCAGAATGACAACAACTAAGAAACAGGCTCCTGTGGCTAGAAGAGGATCTATGCAGGAGACACCTGATAGACCTGTCTCTCCAGAAATGGCAGATTTTCTGACAGAATTTTAAAAAGATATGTTAAAAGAAATGCGAAAACAGTCTGAAATGGTGGTAGCTGAATTGGGAAAAAAATACTGAGATGGTCACAGAAATCTCCAACAAACTGGAAAATTTAACAAACAAACAAAACAGAAGCTT
Source organism: Podarcis raffonei (assembly GCF_027172205.1). Classification (NCBI taxonomy): domain Eukaryota; kingdom Metazoa; phylum Chordata; class Lepidosauria; order Squamata; family Lacertidae; genus Podarcis; species Podarcis raffonei. The sequence goes on from NC_070602.1 coordinate 82,737,962, forward strand.
TGGACCTTTCTGTGAAAGGATTAGAGGCTAAATCTCAAAAAATTGCAAGTGAGAATGCAGACATAAAGAAGGAACAGGAGACAATAAGGGCTGATATTGTGGTACTGTCTGGTAGACCAGATCAATTTGAAGATTGTGTAGCGGTTTTAGAGATGAGGCAGAAATCCCAGGTGGTAAGAATGAGGGGTGCCGCAGACAAGGGGGAATTGGATCCTAAAACCTACCTAGGCAACATAATTGCTGAATGTTTGGGTGAAGAACAGGATTACATTGCAGAAGCAATGGACAGCTGTTATCAGGTGAGGACTAAATCTGCTAAAGCAAGGGAGTTGCCTGGAGACTGTTTGGTGATCTTTAATTCTAAAAAGCTGAAGGACGCTATAGTCCAGAATAATTATGAAAACAGACTCCAGACTGATGGAAACCTGATTTTCATGGTGAAAGAAATCCCTCCCCGTTTGTTACAAAAATGCCAAAAGTACAAATTCCTGACAAATGTTTTGACTAGTTAACATACAATTCAGATGGGAGTTTCCAGAAGAAATCTCCTTTACATACAAGAAACAAGGACACAGACTTACAAACTCAGAGCAGGCACAGGACTTCTGCCAAAGATATGGCAGAGATCTTGATAACCCATATACACCATCAGAACCAGTTGGAGCAACAGGAGGAACAGGTGAAGGAGGTACGGGGGGGGGACACAGATAATTAAAATAACCAAGAGGTGGAAAAGATAAGACTAGGGGAAAAGAAAACAGATAAATAAAATGGCAGATCTAGAGGTATGGAGCTGGAATGTAAATGGCTTGAACAATAAAGTAAAAAGAAAGAAAACTGAACACATAATTCTAAAACAAAATTTAGATGTAATTTGCTTACAAGAGACCCACATAGCAAGTAGACATACTGTAAAAGAGTCCTAATCAATAAAAAGTAGGAATGGAAATTATAACAGCAGATAAATAAATAAAAACGAAGCATGGTTTTGTACATTAAACCAAAATTAAAGCCTTAACAAATCCTGGAAATGAACAAGGAAGAGTGATCATAGTACAGATTGTAGTACAAGGTGAAAAAAGTCAATTAGTTGGAGTCTATGCCCCAAATGAAAAGAAAGCAGTATATATATATATATATATATATATATATATATATATATATGACAGAATTATTGGAATTTGCAGATCAGAAAGTGATTTTAATGGGCGATTTAAATAGGGTGTTTTCACTTGAAATGGAAAAGACACTAAAGAAGGGAGACTCCCAACAAGATTCAGTGACATGGTAGAGAACCTAAATTTGACAGCTATATGGAGAACTAAGCACCCATTTGGGACGCGGGTGGTGCTGTGGGTTAAACCACAGAGCCTAGGGCTTGCTGATCAGAAGGTCAGCTGTTCGAATCCCCATGACGGGGTGAGCTCCCGTTGCTTGGTCCCTGCTCCTGCCAACCTAGCAGTTCGAAAGCACGTCAAAGTGCAAATAGGTACCGCTCCGGCGGGAAGGTAAATGGAATTTCTGTGTACTGCTCTGCTTCACCAGAAGCAGCCTAGTCATGCTGGCCACATGACCCAGAAGCTGTACATCGGCTCCCTCGGCCAATAAAGCGAGATGAGCGCCGCAACCCCAGAGTCGTCCACGACTGGACCTAATGGTCAGGGGTCTCTTTACCTTTAAGCACCCATTAGGCATAGAGTTCACTTTTTTTCATATGTGCATAAAAGCAGTGCAAGAATCAAAGCAATGTGGGTCTCTAAAGAATTGGAATTAATAGTTTAAAAAAAGAAATAAGACCAAGAACAGATCACAATCCATTAATTTTAGAATTACAAAATGAAAAACATTCTACTTTCAGATGGAAATTAAATGAAGATTTATTAGATGATCAAAATTTGGTAGAAAAGGCAGAGAAAATGTTAGGGGACTATTTCAAGACAAATTTAAATAAAGGAACAGACCTTCAGATGATTTGGGATGCCAGTAAAGCTGTGATAAGAGGTTTTTTTAATTCAACAAAATGCATACCAAAAGTAATTGAGAGAACAAAAGACAAGGAAAATCTTAGAGGCCCTGATAAATAAAGAAAAACAGTTAATATACAAACCAAACAAAGAGAGTACAAAGCAAGCTATCAAGCTATTACAAACACAATATTCAATGATTATCAGTACAGTGGTACCTCTGGTTACATACTTAATTCGTTCCGGGGGTCCATTCTTAACCTGAAGCACCACTTTAGCTAATGGGGCCTCCCGCTGCTGCTGCGCCGCCGCTGCATGATTTCTGTTCTCATCCTGAAGCAAAGTTATTAACCCGACGCGGGGACCCTTAGAAACCACAGGCGCTGAAGCCTGTGGACCTGGTGACTCGGCGGGCACCATTTGCGCCCCCCGACCCGCAAAGGAGCCTTTTTAAAGGCTCTGGAACGGGGGACGGAGAGCGGCATGGTGCTGTGAGTCGACTGCTTCCCCTGCTGAGTGAAGCCGCATGCCATGGACGGAGAGCGCTAACTTCTTCCTTTGAACATTTGGATTAAAAGTAACGACCCGTGAGTAACACGGTAATTTGACTTAAAAGGGAAATTTTCTTTGGGAATTAGGCACGATCGGGTAAGGTGCTAAAAGGAAGTCCGCCTACCCGCCTTGTAAACATCGTAAAGCAAGGATTTTATTACTAAGGTTGTGAGAATACCTTTCTTCTTTGTGGAGAAAAGCAATTAACTTTACATTGGGGCAATTTAAGTGATTGTGCTGGAGGATAAGAGCTAACATTGAGAACGGAATTCACCCCTCCCCCAAGACCCGGGAGCGATCGGTGAGAGAGCCTGCGGAAGAGACATAAAGACTTTGACAGCTGTCAAACTAGCTGTCAAAGTTGGAAGAAAAGGGAAACTTTGTTTTTGCTGACTTTGCTGGTCATATTCGCTACAATTTGGTAACAAACTGTTAAAATAAAGAAGAAAAGGCTAACTTGGCTTTTGGGTGGGAATTGGAAGACATTAAGAAACTAGAATCCCTCTAGAGGGGATTCAGGACATTACAAAAATGGCTGTAAGTGGAAAAATACTGGCTGAACTGGAGAAGACCTTCTCTCTCCTGGGAAAACTGCAGGAACAGATGGATGTTTTGACTATAAATGTCACAATACTGAAGGGAACAGTAAATAAAGTTGCTGAGCCTGGAAGGGATATGATTCAAGTTCCTGCAGATGAACAGGGAAGCGTTGTTGTTGATCTAAAAATCCGTACAGCCAAACAAGAAAAGAAATTTGAGACATCTGAGAATGTGTTTAAAGAGGAACATGATGATCTGAAGGGAAAAGAAGGAGGAGCTATGATGTCGCAGATGATTAAGGAGAGCCAGAGGCCTGTTAAGATGGATATAAAGGAAAATAAGAACAGGATGATGAAAATTTGGTTTGAATTGAAGAATGGAAATTGGAGAGATCTCCTTATATGGAGATCTGAAGACATATGGAATACAAACTTGGCTAATGTGGAAATTGGAGCCTTTGGGACATTTGGATCTATGAGAAGTAAGAAACAAGATCTTGGCTCCATTGTTAAATATGGAGGTCTGGCAGGAAGAAATATGGACCTTATTGGAACAGAGCTTCTTCGAGATTCGGAATTTAAAATAAAGGACTATCAAAAAAACCGGCAGAGAGAAACTGAGAGAGAGTCGAGTGCCTCAGACGTGAGGTCACCAGGCTGATTGCAGATGGACTGATGGACTTTGGTTGGGGTCCGAATCCGGGAAAGGGGGTGGTGGGGCTTTGGGAATCCAAACGGTGTATAAATATATTTTGTTTTAATTAAGTTGGTTTTGCCACTAACATAAAAATGGGGATTTCGGGGAAGGGAATTGGGGCCGACCTTAGAAAAAGATTGTTAAGAATAAGTGTTGACGTATAAAGATTGAGGTTTTTAAGTTAAAATGGGTTAGTTAAATTGTTGGGGTGAATTTAGGAAAAGTTTTTTAAAAATAAGTATTGATATATAAAGATTGAGGTTTATAAGTTAAAATTGGTTAATTAAAATGAATTAGAGAAAATAAGGTAAAGTGTGGGGATAAGAATTTGCTGAGCTAAAAATTGGAATTGGAATACAAGAAGGGCAGGTGTGGGGAAGTCAAGGAAATCGGTTATGGAAAGTAAGCAATGTAAACTTTCTTAATTGTTCCTTTTTCTTCTTCTTTTTTCTCTTTTTTCTCTTTTTTGTCTTTCTTTTTTATTTTATTTTTGAAAATTTCAATAAATATATTTTTTAAAAAAACAAAGTTATTAACCCGAGGTACTATTTCTGAGTTAGCGGAGTCTGTAACCTGAAGCGTATGTAACCTGAAGCGTATGTAACCCGAGGTACCACTGTAAAGAAGTAGAGTGGAAATTTTTTTTAAAAGAAACAAATATATTTTGAGCATGCAATTGTTGGCATGGCAATTAAACAAAAAAAAATACTCTAAGTAAAATTAAAGTCAAGGAAAAATTCTAGACAACCCAAAAGAGATTAGGAAAGAATTTGTCAAGTATTTTACAGATTTATATAGAACAGGATCAGAAAATAAAACAGAGATAGAGGAATATTTGAAAGTAAGTAAACTATCAAAAATCACAGATGAGAAAGTAGCAATTTTAAATGCCTCTATGACATCCACAGAGCTATTGGAAGCAATCAGTCAGGCAAAAACGGGGAAATCGCCAGGACCAGATGGACTGTCAGCTAAATACTATAAAAAAATTAGATAAACAATTATTAGCAGCATTACAAGCTACAATGAACGAAATCTTAAAGTTAGGGAAGGTTCCAGAGGCTTGGAGAGAGGCATATATAACTTTAAAGCCGAAACAAGAGACAGATTTGACATCAATAAAAAATTATAGACCTATTTCATTATTAGATAATGATTACAAACTGTTTGCTAACATATTGGCTAATAGGATGAAAATAATACTGAAGGAATTTATACATCATGACCAGGCAGGCTTCCTTCCAGGAAAACAAATGAAGGATAATATAAGAAATATTATAGATATCGTAGAATACTTGAAAATAAGAAATGAAAAGCAGGCAGCATTGATGTTTATAGATGCTGAGAAAGCATTTGATAACATTTCATGGGAATTTATCAACAAAGTCCTTGAAGAAATGAATTTTGGAGAAAATTTTAAGAAAGGGATTCAAGCAATATATTCTAAGCAAAAAGCCAAATTAATTGTAAATGAGACACATATTGGAAGCCTCTGAAGTTGAGCATAGTCAATGCACAGGATTGTGTTTCTTTGCCACTGACAGCATAGAGCAATATGACAATCTCATCTTGTTACCATCCTGCTCAGATATAACTAAGAAGGTTGAAGAGGGAGCTTGCAAGCTTCATCCCAGCTGGAGCAACTAAAAAGTTCCATAGATTCTCTGAGGAGTCTGCTTTCCTCTCCTCTCCCAATTAACTCCCATTTCTGCAAAATATTGCATAGACTCTCCGGGGGGGGTTGCATCTTTCCCTCCCAGTTGACCTCAGTCTCCAGGGTGAGAGCAGATGAAGGAGAAGAACTGGGCTGGTCACAAGAGGAGGAAGAGGGTTTTTTGAGTGTTCATGCACACCTGGCATGAGATGCAGGGCTGTAAATCAAGGAGAGTGCATTGAAGAACTGGAGTGGTAGGAGCCTAGGACTCCTGCCTTCACCACCTACAGCATCTCCAGGATGCCTTGTGGAGCATGGAGTGCTGAGAGACAGAAGTGGAGGCTGGAGAGTCTGCACTGGAAAAGGTGTTTATTATTTATTTTTATTTCATGTAGAGACTAGAGGGGTCATTTAAAGAAGTACATGGGGTAGAGGGGGACGGGGGGGCTGCATCAGAGGCTGATAAAAAAATGCTAGAGTGAAAGAAAGGAGTGGTGGAAGGGGGGAGTATGTTTAAGAAAAATGGATGAGTTTTTCAGACTAAAACCAGGACTGAAGATAGAGCTATATTGATTCACAAAGGCGGCTTCAACTAGCCAGTGGTATTTGGGGGGGGGGGAATGGTGTTGTTGTGTAATATAGAAATTTGAAATGTCTGATTTTGGTGTGAAAAGAGGTCCTTGCCATTGTTATTTTGGTGGACTACAATTCCCATCTTAAACACTGACTTTGAGGAATAAATGTGTGTGTTTCAGTTTAAAGCAGAGGCTGGGTAGGAGTGCTTTAGTTGAAGTGCAGTACTTGGAAAATCCTGTTTTGATATCCAGTGCAGTCTTCCAGTTGTTTAAAACACTAACAGAGAAAGTTCCAGTATTTTCCCTTTAAGTGACTTTAGCAAAAACAGATGTCACCGGAGACAGATTCCAGCCAGGAGCATTTGTTGTTCCAATTGCTGTTAAACATTTTGTTCATGGTTTCAGCCAACAGGAGACTGTGACATAGTAACATGCAGACACTCTTCATGTAAGGGAGTAAAGAATGTCAGGACTGTGACATTCAGGACTGTCACAGGACTGTGTAAGGACTGTGACAAATGTGGTCCTCAAGTAAGTCTAAGTCCATAGGACCCTACCAAGATAACACTTCCTCACTAGACAATGCCTTTCATTAGCCTACGCTCCTCAAGGACTTTTGCCTGCCAGGAAGGTGATACTGAATTCTCCCACTGGGTTAAGGTCATGGGAGGTGATAGGAAGAATTGGTCCCAGATTTTTGAGTGGATTTTTGAGGTCCACTAGCGATGGAGGTTAAATTGAATTTTGTTTGCATTTTAGTGGAAATGATTTAATTTGTACTTCTTGAACCAATATGCAAACCAAAATTCAGCTATCCTTAGAAATGTGAACTTCCCTGTATTTTATTATGCCACCTTCTAAAAAGAACATTAGGTACAAAAATGCATATATTAGTGAAAATAATCTTCAGAACTGGATTACATTACGGAAAATCACTTCAAAAAATTCATATTAGTCAAAACTGCATAGAAAAATGTTCTTATTAGAAGAAATTTGCACTAAACTGCTAGGAAATTTTCATGAAGATTAAAAATATATACAGTACTTGTTTCACAATTTCATTTTCTTCCTCCTAGGGAAACTTTGGGGTAAATAATGGAATACATGAATCAAAGCATTGTGACTGAGTTCATCCTTCTGGGCTTCATGGACCATCCAAAGTTGTGGACCATTCTCTTCCTGGCATTTATCTTGATCTACATTGTCACAGTCTCAGGAAATCTTGGCATCATCATCCTAGCTGCTCTTGATGCAAACCTTCATACCCCAATGTACTTTTTCCTCAGCAACTTATCCTTGGTTGACGTTGGCTATTCCACTACTATCGCTCCTAGGTTGCTGATGACCTTCCTACAAAAGAATAGCACTATTTCGTTCACAGAGTGTTCTGTGCAATTCTTCTTTTTCTGTCTGTTTGTCACAGTTGAAACTTGTCTTCTAGCTGTTATGGCTTATGATCGCTTTACTGCCATTTGCAACCCGTTACTTTATTTTGTTGCCATGTCTAAAAAGCTGTGTCTGGTGTTAGTAACAAGTGCATATATTTGTGGCTTTGTAAATTCAGCTGCTCAGACTTCATTCATATTTAGCCTGTCCTTCTGCAGCTCAAATGTTATCAATCATTTCTTTTGTGATGTTCCTCCCATCCTGAAACTTTCCTGTTCAAGCACAGCAGTGGCTAACACTGTGCATTTCATCTTTGCTACTTCAATAATCATGACCACTTTGTTGATTATCCTCATCTCCTATACCTACATCATTTTTGCCATCCTGCGGATTCGCTCTGCCCAGGGCAGACACAAAGCCTTTTCCACTTGTGCCTCTCACTTTATGGCCGTTACAATCTTCTATGGGACTATCATCTTTATGTATCTGAGGCCCAATTCTGGGGTGTCAAACGATGAAGATAAAATTGTTTCAGTGTTCTATACTCTTGTGATCCCAATGCTAAATCCAATGATTTACAGTTTGAGAAATAAAGATGTGAAGGATGCTTTCATAAGGACGAGAGGGAAGATTTCATTAAATTAATTCATTTTCTTTTCAAGATGAGTTTCAGTTTCCAATAGATATTAACCAAGAAAGAAAATGTGTATTTGTTTTTTGTGAGCAGCCTACTGAGTAGCCTTTTAGTCTACACCTGCTGAGTGGCAGTTGTAGTCCATAGTGTGTAAACGGGTTGATTCAATCACTTTTGGTGGTTAGGTGCAGGAAGCAAGTTTACCCTAAGCGATCTTCTTAGGAGTTGGCCACAAGGCTGGCTTTTTGGACTCTTTGGCCCAGGGGCTCCCCTCGGAGTTTACAGTTGATTTCTGCACTTACAGAAGTTTCCTTCTGCAGGTTTTGATTGGTTTGGTTTCAGAATCAATAAAGTGGCTTAAAAGCCAACCTAATGTGTCTGACTTTGTATTCAGCCATCAGGTCACAACAGCAGTACTCAGTGATCTAAATAACGGAACAACTAGACTGTGAGTGAATGGTCTTTGTCCTGCTCTATGTTACTCTCTTTTATTTATTTTAAAAATTATACCTCAGATTAATTCACAGTGCCTCCCATCTAAAAAAACCCAATCTAAATAGTCCAAACTGCTAAAATCTATTTTTTTACTCATTTTTAAAAAATAGTTTACACCAACAGAAGGATAAAATGAAGCCACACTAAAACTCAGCAGAGTATAAATGTTCTAGCTGCTAATCTGAAGTTTAAGGTGGGAATATCAGATGAATGTCTCTCAGGAGGGTATGCTACAATCTGGGTGCTTAGAAAGAAAAGGCCCTGTCTTACATCCCAATCAGTTATGCTTCTCAACATGGTGAGACACACCAAAGGACCTCTGACGTTGATCACTACTGATGCACAGGATTGTGTGAATTGCAATGGGATTTATTTTAGGCCAAAATGGTTCGCCAGTAGTGGCTTAGACTAGTGGAGCGTCAACTGAGGGGCAGAGTTCTGTCCATGTCATGCTTCTGTGGGGTTTCACAAGAAGAAGCTCTCCCTCTGAATTTTGGAAAAGAAGGTTGTTTGTACAGATGCATAAATAGCATTGGGCAGGGTCAACATAGTACAGGGGGCTCCTCATAAGGGGTCAGAGGAGGGGGATTGGCCACAGTACCCCAAGCTCAGGAGTTGAATTCCTGTTAGGAATCCTCACCCCGGTGAGCCAGCAAGATCTTGCAAGCGCGGAAATAGCCTTCTTGACCATTGGACTCACTATTGGTCTAGTCCAGGGCTAGATGATCCTCCGAGTCCCTTCCAACTTGACAATTCCATGATTCTATAATATAGGGGAATAGTAAAATGCTTTACTCATTGTGTTGGTATACAATTTGAAAATATACAGGGGGAAGATTTGGGCCTGTATGATCCCCAAGGGCTGACCTGAAGTCTCCAGTTTTGCCTGGCTTTTTCCAGGTGGCAGTGGAAGAGCCTGGATCTACTGGTGGGCAAGAGTGTCTTAAAAATATATATTTTTTAAAGAAGACTTCAGGTGGAGCTAGTCAGCTTCAGCCCAGCTGGAATCAACTGCGAATTACTGCATACATTCCTGAGGAGTCTGCCTTCCTTCCCTCTCCCAATTAACTCCCATCTCTGCAAAATATTGCATAGGATCTCCACGGGGCTGCGTTCTCCCCTCCCTATTAGCCTCAGTCTCCAGGGCTCAGTGGTGGGAGGGAGAGCAGATGAAGAAAAAGAACTGGGCTGGCCTCGAGGGGAAGATGGGGCTTTGAGTCAACTTGCACACCTGGCGTGAGATGCAGGGCTGGAAACCAAGTAGAGCAAACTAAAGAGCTGGAGTGGCAGGAGACTAGCACTGCTGCCTCCACCACCTGCAGTATTTTTTGGGATGCCCTATGGAGGCTGGAGTGCTGAGAGACAGGACTGGAAACTGGAGAGTGTGGACCAGAGGAGGTGTTTATTATTTATGTTCATTTGCAGTGCAGTGGAGACGAGAGGGATCATTTCTTGAAGTTGATGGGGTGGGAGGCTGCATCAGAGGCTGAATAAAAGAAAATGCTGGATTGAGAAATTCCCAATCCCACTACAGGGCTTTTCACCTTTTCATCTCCATGGAAGTCCCCACACTAGCTCATCCTTGAAATAATCCAGTTGGCAACCCTGGGAATGGGTATAATAAATCAATTTGGATGTGGGAAAGAAAAGAAGGGAAGTGTATTTAAGAAAAATTGGGGACTTTAGGTACAAAAATACATATATTAGTGAAAATAACCTTCAAAACTGGATTACATTAGGGAGAATCACTTCAAAAAATTCATATTAGTTAAAACAAAATGGCTCAGTTTCCCCAGCCACTGATGTGGGTGGAGAATTTCCTTTGCTAAAATTCTTCCCACCCTCCATTCATCCCAGTCTCAATGGAGGATATTGAATAATCTATTACATGCACCTTGCATTTTTCAGCTTGGCACTCAAGCTGCAATATCATTCTGCTAGTGGTGTGCTGTGTGTGATATACTCCAAAGGATACACATCACTGACAGTAGAGCTTGTACAGGTGTTGTTAACCATTCAAAAACATGCACTATCTAGTCAGAGACTCCTGAGTAAGCTTAGCAGTAATGGGAATAAGTGGGGACAGTTCCTGACGGGATGCAAGAAGTGTGTCACACAAGGAGCTATGCTAAGACTGGTTCTTTTGAATTTGTTTATAAAATACCTGATGTTATCTGAGCAGGGTGCTAACATGATGAGACTGTACTGTCATCCATGCTGTCAGTGGCAAAGAAACACAATTCTGTGCATTGACTGTGCTTTCAGGGCTTTCAATATATGTCTCATATCCAAAAGAATGATTGGTTGGGAATGCAAGACAGGGCCTTTTAAACTTCAGATTAGCAGCCGATCCATTTTATTCTACTGTGTTTTAGTCTGGGTTGCCTAGTTTTTATACTAATTTTATTTGGTCCCTCTGTTGGTTTTAAATGATTACTAAAATTGAGTGCTAACCATGATTTCAGTAGTTTGAACTGTTTTCATTGTCTTTTAACAATTTTATGATTCTCTGCAAACCATGACGGCTTTGATTTATATTTCAAAAGTGAAGTATAAATTTTTGAATAAATGAAAGAAGTATATTTTAAAAAAATAATTAAAAGAAGGTAACATTGAGCAGGAAATAAAGCACTCCCTCCCAGCTCAAGCATTCCACCATTTATATCTGTGAGTATTGTGATGGTGACCTGATGGCCAAACCAATCAAAACCTCCAGAGGGAAAACCCCTCTAAGTGCAGAAATTAACTACAAACACCAGGCAAAGCCTGAAACCCATAAGGGAAGCCAACCCCTGCCTGTGGGAATTGGAGATGTGGCAGTAGTACCACCTACGCACTTTACCTGGCCACACCCTGAAGGCAAATAAGCAGGTTTCCCCTGCGTGACTCCAGCCCAGGGTCGCAGAGCTCCAAGCAGATGAGGCACGTTGGTCTCATAGGTTTTGCTGCTATCCAGCTCCCGGGCCCCAGAGTCCCAAGATTCAACTTCAGGGGCATCCCCTCACCCCAAAAGGTGCCTAAGGAGATCACCTAGGTTACAGCTCCTTCCTACACCTAACCGTCCAAAGTGACTGAATCAACATATTTATATGCCACGAGAGCGGAGGGCAACCTATAGACTTCAGGAGCAAGGCTTCAACACCTCCCAAATGCCATGTGTCGGGAAGATTTGGGGCATGGCAAAGCAGGACAGAGTCTCAAACAAAGATGTGGTCTTCCAAACCCACATTCCCATCACGTTCACCTCCCAGAATCTCTCAGTGACATCTATGCTGGCTTGGTCATGACCACAGAATGGAAAACGACAGGATCCCCAAGGACATGCTGCAAAGGGAGCTGGCTTCTGGCACCAGGCCAATTGGCAGACCAACTCTGTGTTGTGAAATATGTCTGTAAACAGGACGGGAAGCCTGGCAACATTAACCCTGTTGTTTGGGAATCCCTTGCAGGTGGCCATAGTGCCGGGAGACAGTCAGGTTGTGTATTCACAGCAGTGACGGGAGGAGGAAGGACTGCTGGATGGAGTGCAGAAAGAAGGAACGCCATGGTGCATCTTTAGCAGCAAAACCAGATGCCTTCATCTGCCCCAGAACCAGCAAAACATGCCTCGCCTGTATCAGTCTCTACAGCCAAAGCAGGTGCTGTAAATCTCCAGCACTTTGACTTCAGCCATGAAGGCACACTCATCCATTGTTTCCCAGGGCCGACAGAAGACAGCCAATCATGCTGTGGAATACTAATGCCACCTACTGACTACTCAGAGAGGAATAGGCAAAAAAAAGCAACCCACTAGGACAGTGGTGGCAAACCAATGGCACGCGTGTGTAAGGAGTTGCTGCTGCCAAACTAGTAGAGATAACGCTCCAGGCACACAGCCATTTCTGTCTTGTTGATTTATTACTAAAAGTTCAAAGCAGTTACAAGAGTTCAAACAAACGTGTTCATGCTTCAGTCAATCAGATGTCTCGACTGAATATTTGTGACGTCTTTTTCCCCAGCATGCCCATCGGTGCAGGGCACGCCTCCTATTTCCTTTGTTCTGTGAGTAGCTAGTTACGGGGGCTGGTTGCCCCCTCCCTATTTCCTCTTCTGAGTCAGAAGACAAACTGCTAATGAGCGCTTTCGGCTCTCGATAATTGCTTCTCTCCCCCCTCATCTCTCTAGCTGTCTCCCTTTCCCTGACAGCGTGCCAGAATGGGCACATAGAGCCCTCTCTGTGGGAACGCACGCCATTGCCCCAGCAGTGCCATTCTAGGTGTATATCTGCCCCCCCATGCCGTTGTGGGGTGGAAATGCTGCCTAGAGCACTCTCCGCCCGCAGCAGCGTTGGGGGAAGTAGCGTTCCCACCAAGCAGCTGGTTTCTGGCTGCGCCGCTGCCGCCATGCCATGTGGGTGTGAAACTGTGTAGGAAAATGAAAAGGTCCACGTGATTGGTTGCTGCGTCAAGGTTTTTTGTTGATTGCTCCCTGCCGTCGAGCAGTTGCTTCTGCTTCTTTCCTGCATGTGAGTGTTTTTCTGCAACCCGCCCCCCCAAAAAAGAAAGCTTTAACAACTCAACAACTCTGAGCAATCCTCCCCCAAAAAGGTCAACAACTCTAGAGGCATGGTATACACAAAAAATTGCAGTATATTCATTTGTTTATCCCCTAAGTGCCATTTTGGCACTTTGTGATAAATATGTGGGTTTTGGGTTGCAGTTTGGGCACTCAGTCTCTTAAAGGTTTGCCACCACTGCAGTAGGACAATTGCACACACACACACACACAAATGAAGCAAATACACATTTTATTTCTTGGTTAATATCTATTGGAAACTGAAACTCATCTTGAAAAGGAAATATATTAATTTAATGAAATCTTCCCTCTCATCCTGATGAAAGCATCCTTCACATCTTTATTTCTTAGACTGTAAATCAATGGATTTAGCATGGGGATCACAAGAGTATAGAACACTGAAACAATTTTATCTTCATCTGTTGAGACACTGGAATTGGGCCTCATATACATAAAGATGATGGTCCCATAGAAGATTGTGACAGACGTGAGGTGGGAGGCACAGGTGGAAAAGGCTTTGTGTCTGCCCTGGGCAGAGCGAATCCGCAGGATGGCAAAAATGATGTAGATATAGGAGATGAGGATAATCAACAAAGTGGTCATGATTATTGCAGTACCAAAGATGAAATGCACAGTGTTCGCCACTGCTGTGCTTGAACAGGAAAGTTTCAGGATGGGACGAACGTCGCAAAAGAAATGATTGATAACATCTGAGCTGCAGAAGGACAGGCTAAATATCACCAAAGTCTGAGCAGCTGAATTTACAAAGCCACAAATATATGCACTTGTTACTAACACCAGACACAGCTTTTTAGACATGGCAACAAAATAAAGTAACGGGTTGCAAATGGCAGTGAAGCGATCATAAGCCATAATAGCTAGAAGGCAAGTTTCAACTGTGACAAACAGACAGAAAAAGAAGAATTGCATGGTACACTCTGTGAACGGAATAGTGCTATTCTTTTGTAGGAAGGTCATCAGCAACCTGGGAGCGATAGTGGTGGAATAGCCAACATCAACCAAGGATAGGTTGCTGAGGAAAAAGTACATGGGAGTGTGCAGGTTTGCATCAAGGGTGGCTAGTATAATGATGCCAAGATTTCCTGAGACTGTGACAATGTAGATCAAGAGGAACAGCAGGAAGAGAAGGGCCCACAGCTCAGGATGTTCCATAAAGCCTACAAAGATGAATTCAGTCACCATGGTTTCATTTGGGTACTCCATCATTAATCCCATAGTTTCCCTAGGAGGAAAAGCAAAAAGGAAATAAAAAACAAGTAATTTTATTGATTTATTCTTAAAGATTCTCATGAAGATGTGTCAGCATTTTAGTGTGAATTTCTTTCAATAAACACATTTTTGCATGAAGTTTCAATTAATATATACATATTGGCAAGTGATTTCACCTAATTCAGTTCTCTGTGTTATTTCCAGTAATGTATTCGTTTTTGTGCACCCTTTCCACAATATATGCATTTTTTTAAACATATTATTAGCTGGGAGAACTGCATCACAAAATTCAGAGAAGTGTAGATTTGGTTGAAAGATTTGGGCTATCATATTGGTTTGAAAAGTGCAAACTGGGTGGTTTCTCATTAAAATCCAAACCAAATTCTCATCTACCCCTAGTTATGACTACCTTTACCAGCACTGGGGCTAATTAATGCACAATCAAGTGATGACTTGTATGAAAATTGCAGAAAAGATCAGAAACCATGACAATATTTTAAAATATCACCTTCCATGACTTGAAGCACAATGGGAGGAATTAAGTGCTAGCTTCTTCTGAATGTTCTGTCATGACATGTAAATCAGCTTGCTAGAGGAGAAAGTGCATATTCCGATTATCCGTGAATCCCAAAATCAATAATTGTGAAGTTTCCCTCTTCCATTTAAGAAAGGTGTGCTCTCATTTGAGAACAATGATGAAAGAGAATTACTTCCATACTCGATATGACACAGAATAGCAAATCATCTTTACATTTTGTTCCAAACAGCAGTAGTTTTATGAGGCCACATGCTTATGCCTAGGGTAACATAGAGCTGCTTAACCTTTTCTCTAGGTGTGACACATAGCAACATGTAAAGTGATATTTTCTTCTCCCTCCCTCTCTCATTTAATCAAAAGCTGTTTTTGGAGGCTACATATTTAAGCTGAGGGATAACAAGGAACTGCTTAACCCGCTCCCACCCTGGCCAGTTCACCCCAGAAATGAGCTTTAGGAACTAAAGTTTTTACCTCACAGAAGAGGTGAGCAACCAGGAATTCTTCACTTGCTCTTGTCTCAAGGGTCCTCTGTGGATGTTCGGATTCTTCTCCACAGCCTACTAATAGCAAATGACCAGGACAGTTCTTGTTACCAAATGAGGGTCAGGGAGCAAAAAACAGATTGGCACATAAATGTTCAGTCTCCTTTCCCCCATTTCTTTGTGCGTGTGTGTGTCTAGTTTATTTCTGAGCCAAACCTATGGAAGCTATGGTCATTTCACTCATAATATACAATGTGCCATTCATATTGGCGACCTCAGATGTGATGCACTGGTAGTCATCTTTATTTTATCACATGCTGTTTTCTGTAGAAGATAATATTTTGACCTAGCACAAATGTAGGTTTGTCACTCATTCCTTATTTTCACTGTTCACATTTTAGGACCTCTCATCATAATTAATAAAATATATAGCATGGGCAGAGTTTTCCCATATTTTAAAGGAAGGTGGAAAGTTGCAATCCCATGTTATCTTGTTTTACTGAGGCATTAGCTACTCTGACATTAGTAGATTTTAAGCCCAAATACATGTGCATAATATTGCAAACTCCAAGCTGAGGTTTCAATGTTATGCAACTGCAAGTCAGTACAGGACAGACTTATGACCTAAAAATGCAGGTTGTGCCAAAGATTGGCATAAAACAGCAGGGGTGGGAGCAATTTCAAATGAAAGGCAAGAGGGAGTGTTGAACCCTATCTCTGCTCTCCTCTTTTCCACTGAAACTGCTATCACAATCCGAGATGCAATTTGAGATTAGAAATTCAAGGCAGGATTCACCTCACCAGCCATGTCAGAGGAAGACACAGACTTACATTTTTACAACAGGGCTTTCTGCCCTCTCCTTCCCCCAACACCCCAGAAATTGACTCAAGGGTAACCGGGAGAATAGCACACAGAGGAAAGAGGGGAGTGGTCATTTCATCTGACAAGATATAATGCTTTCACAGACAGAATGGTTAGAAAAGTGTGGCACTGAATGGCACTGTCTTAGCCTAATTCATTCTTCCCATTCACTAAGTAGGAAATTTTTTTAATGGCTATATTTTTTGACAGGAGTGGATGCTTTTTGCAAGCATAGTACCCACTTTCCCCAAGCAGCTTAGAATGATAAACGGAAGTGTTTCATTTCTATATTTTTTCTTGATTAGGCAAAATACCATCAAAAAATGATATGTATTTCCCCACAGATATTTTTTTTTTAAAAAAATAAAACTTTGCAAACTGCTGTGGAAACGGGGAAAACAGAACTAGTGACTGGAAAAATGAGGCACTAAGAGAAACTGAAATTGACAGATTCACTAGTCTAATTCTGACTAGTGTCACAAGTTTCCCCACATCACCCATATGTTTTGCTCACAAAAAGTTGATCTTTTAGAGCATCCTTAATCAGCCCTTGTAGCACGCTACTACAGCAAAGGGACAGCTCCATCTAGCCTTCCTAAATCCATCAAATATTAGGCTTCCATGTAGTTTCATGTTTCATGTTTCTTTTTTCTCATTCTTTTTACTTTAATGTCATCATCTCTGCCACTTGAGTAAACAGAAATTTAAAGCTGGGAAGAATTGTGCTATTCTTCCTACTGAAAGGGTGTCTTCCCATTCATTTGATAGGCTCCTGTGCCGAATAAAAAAGGAACATGCCTGCAATGTTTAAGCTGCAAATACATAGAACAAGAGAATTTTGGAGTTGGAAGAGACCACAGTGATCATCTAGTCCAATCCCCTGCAATATGGCTTGAACCAGCAACCCTCAGATTAAGAATCTCATGCTCTACCAACTGAACTATCCCTTCCCTTTCGCAGAAAGAAAGCAGACATATTGCATTAACCCACTGGCCTCAATGCCCAACTAATATGACAGGTCTCTTAAACTTGAAACTTAAATGTTTTATCTGAGCTGAGTTTGAAAATTTGGCTGCAAAGCCTCATGAAAATACTGCCTTCCTAATTAATTTCAGTCCACGTTTAATGAGATCTGCTTTATCTGTTGGTCTCTTAACAGCCACAGGAAACATGCAGGAGACAACATGTAGCAAGGTCTGCCAGCCATACAACTTTTGTGAACAGAAAATGAAAATAAAATCTGTATAACTGAGATTTTATCAGGTTAGTCAACATAGCCCAAGTAACTTTACCTGTGAAGATGATAGATGTCATTTCTAAAGCCTTCCAAATCAAGATGCGTAGATAGAACTGCTCATTTTATACTTGCTTTGGTATTACCTAGAAATCAAATCCCTGAAATATATGAATGAGAGCTGTATCATTAAAATGTTGTGTAGGACATCTCAGCATAATCGCCAGAGGACATGCTGTGTGGGAATTTGTTCTTGTTCCCACTGTTCATCCTTAATTAGTTTGAAACAGGACTACTGGCTTTCCATTCAGCCCACACAATATGGTCCCAATCCTCATTAGTTATTTTTCTCTACCTTGTTTTCAAATAAGCTCATTGATAAAGAGTATGGTAGAATCAGAAGACTCTCTATTTGCATCAGCCACTAGCCATAGCAATAAAATAAAATGGAATATACTGAAGACAGGGATAAATACTTAACTATAAAAAATAGGTTCTGGAGGTATACATCAATAATCAAATATGTATCTGAAGAAGTGTGCATGCACACGAAAGCTCATACCAAGAACTAACTTAGTTGGTCTTTAAGGTGCTACTGGAAGGGAAAAATTTTTTTTTGTTTCAAATAAAATATCTTATTCCAATTGCCCCTGCTAAAAAAATTGCAGTTTTTGCTGTCACCTGATTATCTTGATTTTCCAGAAGAAAGGACACAGTAGCAATGGTTGAGCAACCTAGTATGGATATAGTAGAGGGGTAATAACCTCACTCCTCAAAAAGGGGTATCGTTGTCTATTCCCAAACTCATGAACATTGAAGCCAACCCAACAGTGCCAAAATACTTATCATTGGAAAGTGTCTTATGAGTTCTTTGTATTCTGAGTGTGCATTGTTCTCTTGGAAGATATTTAATAGGATCAGTTCTAGGGTTGCTTCTAATACTTGTTTTGTTATTTTGCAGATTTCTTGTAAGACTGATGTCCAAAAATGTTGAATTTTGGAGCATTCCCACTAAATGTGGAGGCATGTGTCTATAGTGTTGAACCTTGTGGTGCAAGCAAAGCTTGCAAGATCTTGCCTGCTGACCAGGGTGAGGATTCCAACCAGGAATTCAATTCCTAAGCTTGGGGTTCCATGGCCAATCCCCCTCCTCAGACCCCTTATGAGGAGCCCCGTTTATTCTGTTGATCCTGCCCAATGCCATTTCTGCATCTGTACAAACAACTCCACCCCCCAAAAAAAGTCAGAGGGAGATCTTTTTCCTGTGACACGCCACAGGATCATGACATGGTCAGAACTCTGCCCCTCAGTTGAAGCTCCTCTAGTCCTTACCCAACCAGGCAAAAGGGGGCCCAGCCTAGGTAAAGGTAAAGGGAACCCCGACAATTAGGTCTAGTCATGGCCGACTCTGGGGTTGTGGTGCTCATTTCGCTTTATTGGCCAAGCGTGCCGCCGTACACCTTCCGGGTCATGTGGCCAGCATGACTAAGCCACTACTGGTGAACCATTTTGGCCTAAAATAAATCCCATTGCAATTCACACAATCCTGTGCATCAGTTGTGATCAACGTCAGAGGTCCTTTGGTGTGTCTCACCATGTTGAGAAGCATAACTGATTGGGATGTAAGACAGGGCCTTTTCTTTCTAAGCACCCAGATTGTAGAATACCCTCCTGAGAGACATTCATCTGATATTCCCACTTTAAACTTCAGATTAGCAGCTAGAACTATTTTACTCTGCTGAGTTTTAGTGTGGCTTTATTTTACCCTTCTGTTGGTATACACTGTTTATTAAAAATGAGTACCAAAATTGATTTTAGCAGTTTGGACTTTTTATGTTGGCTTTTTTAGATGGGAGCCACTGTGAAATAATCTGATAAATAAATATGAGGTATAATTTTTAAATAAAAGAGAGTAACATAAATAAAAGAGAGCTACTGGGGAAGAGCGGAGGGCAAGTACAAGTAGATCCAGAGCTAATGAAGCGGCTGGGCCAAAGCTGAAAGGACGTTCACTTGTGGATATGCCTGGAAGCGAAAGGAAAGTCCAATGCTGTAAAGAAAAATATTGCATAGGAACCTGGAATGTAAGAACCATGAACCTGGGTAAGTTGGAGGTGGTCAAAAATGAGATGGCAAGAATAAATATTGACATCCTGGGCATCAGTGAACTAAAATGGATGGGAATGGGCGAATTCAGTTCGGATGACCATCACATCTACTACTGTGGGCAAGAAACCCATAAAAGAAATGGAGTGGCCCTCATAGTCAACAAAAGAGTGGCGAAAGCTGTACTGGGATGCAATCTCAAAAATGATAGAATGATCTCGATACGAATCCAAGGCAGACCTTTTAACTATGAAGACTTACAACACCTTATAGAAGTGACACCAAAGAAGGATGTTCTTCTCATTATAGGGGATTGGAATGCTAAAGTAGGGAGGCAAGAGATAAAAGGAACAACTGGCAAGTTTGGCCTTGGAGATCAAAATGAAGCAGGGCAAAGGCTAATAGAGTTCTGTCAAGAGAACAAGCTGGTCATCACAAACACACTTTTCCAACAACACAAGAGACGACTCTACACATGGACATCACCAGATGGGCAGCATCGAAATCAGATTGATTATATTCTCTGCAGCCAAAGATGGAGAAGCTCTATACAGTCAGCAAAAACAAGACCTGGAGCTGACTGTGGCTCAGATCATCAGCTTCTTATAGCAAAATTCAAGCTTAAACTGAAGAAAGTAGGAAAAACCACTGGGCCGGTAAGATACAATCTAAGTCAAATCCCTTATGAATACACAGTGGAAGTGAGGGACAGGTTTAAGGATTTAGATTTGGTGGACAGAGTGCCTGAAGAACTATGGATGGAGGCTCGTAACATTGTACAGGAGGCAGCAACAAAAACCATCCCAATGAAAAGGAAATGCAAGAAAGCAAAGTGGCTGTCCAACGAGGCCTTACAAATAGCGGAGGAGAGAAGGCAAGCAAAATGCGAGGGAGATAGTGAAAGATACAGGAAATTGAATGCAGATTTCCAAAGAATAGCAAGGAGAGGCCTTCTTAAACGAGCAATGCAAACAAATAGAGGAAAACAACAGAATGGGAAGAACCAGAGATCTGTTCAAGAAAATTGGAGATATGAAAGGAACATTTCGTACAAAGATTACCATAATAAAGGACAAAAGTGGTAAGGAACTAACAGAAGCAGAAGACATCAAGAAGAGGTGGCAAGAATACACAGAGGAATTATACCAGAAAGATATGGATGTCTCGTACACCCCAGGTAGTGTGGTTGCTGACCTTGAGCCAGACATCCTGGAAAGTGAAGTCAAATGGGCCTTAGAAAGCACTGCAAATAACAAGGCCAGTGGAAGTGATGGTATTCCAGCTGAACTATTTAAAATTTTAAAAGATGATGCTGTTAAGGTGTTACACTCAATATGCCAGCAAATTTGGAAAACTCAGCAGTGGCCAGAAGATTGGAGAAGATCAGTCTACATCCCAATCCCAAAGAAGGGCAGTGCCAAAGAATGCTCCAACTACCGCACAATTGCACTCATTTCACACACTAGCAAGGTTATGCTTAAAATTCTACAAGGAAGGCTCAAGCAGTATGTGGATCGAGAACTCCCAGAAGTGCAAGCTGGATTTAGAAGAGGCAGAGGAACCAGAGACCAAATTGCAAACATGCGCTGGATTATGGAGAAAGCTAGAGAGTTCCAGAAAGACATCTACTTCTGCTTCATTGACTATGCAAAAGCCTTTGACTGTGTCGACCACAGCAAACTATGGCAAGTTCTTAAAGAAATGGGAGTGCCTGATCACCTCATCTGTCTCCTGAGAAATCTCTATGTGGGACAAGAAGCTACAGTTAGAACTGGATATGGAACAACTGATTGGTTCAAAATTGGGAAAGGAGTACGACAAGGCTGTATTTTGTCTCCCTGCTTATTTAATTTATACGCAGAATACATCATGCGAAAGGCTGGGCTGGATGAATCCCAAGCTGGAATTAAGATTGCCGGAAGAAATATCAACAACCTCAGATATGCAGATGACACAACCTTGATGGCAGAAAGTGAGGAGGAATTAAAGAACCTTTTAATGAGGGTGAAAGAGGAGAGCGCAAAATATGGTCTGAAGCTCAACATCAAAAAAACGAAGATCATGGCCACTGGTCCCATCACCTCCTGGCAAATAGAAGGGGAAGAAATGGAGGCAGTGAGAGATTTTACTTTCTTGGGCTCCATGATCACTGCAGATGGTGACAGCAGCCACGAAATTAAAAGACGCCTGCTTCTTGGGAGAAGGGCAATGACAGGCCTAGACAGCATCTTGAGAAGTAGAGACGTCACCTTGCCAATAAAGGTCCGTATAGTTAAAGCCATGGTTTTCCCAGTAGTGATGTATGGAAGTGAGAGCTGGACCATAAAAAAGGCTGATCGCCGAAGAATTGATGCTTTTGAATTTTGGTGCTGGAGGAGACTCTTGAGAGTCCCATGGACTGCAAGAAGATCAAATGCATCCATTCTTAAGGAAATCAGCCCTGAGTGCTCACTGGAAGGACAGATCATGAAGCTGAGGCTCCAGTACTTTGGCCACCTCATGAGAAGAGAAGACTCCCTGGAGAAGACACTGATGCTGGGAAAGATGGAGGGCACAAGGAGAAGGGGGCGACAGAGGACGAGATGGTTGGATAGTGTTTTCAAGGTTACCAGCATGAGTCTGACCAAACTGCGGGAGGTAGTGGAGGACAGAGGTGCCTGGCGTGCTCTGGTCCATGGGGTCACGAAGAGTCGGACACGACTAAACGACTAAACAACATCAACAACATAGAGCAGGACAAAGACCATTCACTCACAGTCTAGTTATTCCATTATTTAGATCACTGAGTACTGCTGTTGTGACCTGATGGCTGAATAAAAAGTCAGACACTTTAGGTTGGCTTTCAAGCCACTTTATTGATTCTGAAACTGAACCAATCAAAACCTGCAGAAGGAAACTTCTGCAAGAGCAGAAATCAACTGTAAACTCCGAGGGGAGCCCCTGGGCCAAAGAGTCCAAAAAGCCAACCTTGTGGTCAACTCCTAAGAAGATTGCTTAGGCTAAACCTGCTTCCTGCACCTAACCACCAAAAGTGAATGAATCAAGCCATTTACACACTATGGACTACAACTGCCACTCAATAGACTGCTCACAAAAAAACAAAACAAATGCACATTTTCTTTCTTGGTTAATATCTATTCGAAACTCAAACTCATCTTGAAAAAGAACTGACTTAATGAAATATTGTAATGGCCATAAAGTGAGAGGCACAAGTGGAAAAAGTTTGTGTTTTTTTGGCACTTCCGGTTTCCTGCTAATAGGAAAATGCAGCACAGAACTGATCGTCTGATCAGTTTGAGACCTGCAGGGGATAGAGGGGAAAGCACCACGGCAAGGCTCCTCCCCCCGAAAGTTCCACTAGGGGTTGTGTAACGTCGAAGGGTCCAGCAGAGCAGCGTGATGTTCTGCCACCACAAAAAAACCCCCCGGTAAAACACTGTTGAAAGGCAAGTGGGGGGGAGCGGTTGAGAGCTCTCACGGTTGCATCGAAACCTGTGAGTCCAAGTCTCAGACTGCCATGCTAAGCAAGAGATTTTTATTCTAATTTTACTAAGCCGAAACATCATGGGATTTTCTTTACTTTTATTTCCTTTTTTTTCCTTTTAATTTGGTGAAAATGAAAATCAAAAAGGAAGTCAGCTTCTGTTTTCTGACTATCTGCCAACTGCTAGGGAAAGATTTGTAAGTGGAAGACTTATAGGCTACCTTAATCCCTCTGGTGAGAAATACCTTCTGTGAGGCTAATACTGTTTGAACTTGATTGCTGAACTTGAACTCTATTGGATATAATATTGATCTTGATCTTGAACTCTATTGGATATAATATTGATCTTGAACTTGAAGTGACAGTTCCTAGATTTGAGAACATCTTACTGGATTCTCCGGAATTATTTGAAAATACCAGGATCGTCACAATCTAAACCAAAGTTACGCAGGAGAACACTCATCTAACTTTGGGGGGAAAGTGAGTGCCTGGGAATAGCTGGAGGTTTGGCTTGTAGTCAGGCCAGATAAAACAATTGGTGAAGACCAGAGCACAGGAATCTTCTTCCCTTTTTCTTTTCTTTTCTTTTTTTCCTTTTTCCTTTTATTTGGACAACATATTACTGGATTCTTTGGAATTATTTGAAAATACCTGGATCTTCACAATCTAAACCAAAGCTATGCAGGGGAACACTTATCTAACCTTGGAAACAAGGAGGAAGGGGTGAGTGCTTGGAAATAGCTGGAGGTTTTGCACATTGTCAAGTTAAATAAATTGATTGGTGAAGACCAGAGCATTTAGAATTTTGGATGAAAGTTAAATTTGACTACAAAAGGAAGGCAGAGGACATTACTTGGACTGGAGAAAATTAATCTTTACTCTTGTGGCCTTTTTCTTTAACAGCTCCAACAGATGGCGACACACTGATGTTGAGAGGGTTAATCAAAATTTCAATCTCTACTTTTACATTCTGGAGATGTCTTTGTAATTCAGGGTATTTGTACTACTGAACTGCTCCTTCTCCTTTGTTTGATACTTTCTCTTTTTCTTTCACTCTGTGTGCTCTAACTAAGGTCAGGCAGTGGGAACAAAACAAGGGGAATTATGACCTTGGAGGGGTGATAAGATAGTGTTAAAAGAATTATTGCTTTGAGGGGGAAAAGAAGTTTTGTTGGTATAGAAGTAGTGCAACTCAGAATGACAACAACTAAGAAACAGGCTCCTGTGGCTAGAAGAGGATCTATGCAGGAGACACCTGATAGACCTGTCTTTCCAGAAATGGCAGATTTTCTGACAGAATTTTAAAAAGATATGTTAAAAGAAATGCGAAAACAGTCTGAAATGGTGGTAGCTGAATTGGGAAAAAATACTGAGATGGTCACAGAAATCTCCAACAAACTGGAAAATTTAACAAACAAACAAAACAGAAGCTTTGGACCTTTCTGTGAAAGGATTAGAGGCTAAATCTCAAAAAATTGCAAGTGAGAATGCAGACATAAAGAAGGAACAGGAGACAATAAGGGCTGATATTGTGGTACTGTCTGGTAGACTAGATCAATTTGAAGATTGTGTAGCGGTTTTAGAGATGAGGCAGAAATCCCAGGTGGTAAGAATGAGGGGTGTCCCAGACAAGGGGGAATTGGATCCTAAAACCTACCTAGGCAACATAATTGCTGAATGTTTGGGTGAAGAACAGGATTACATTGCAGAAGCAATGGACAGCTGTTATCAGGTGAGGACTAAATCTGCTAAAGCAAGGGAGTTGCCTGGAGACTGTTTGGTGATCTTTAATTCTAAAAAGCTGAAGGACGCTATAGTCCAGAATAATTATGAAAACAGACTCCAGACTGATGGAAACCTGATTTTCATGGTGAAAGAAATCCCTCCCCGTTTGTTACAAAAATGCCAAAAGTACAAATTCCTGACAAATGTTTTGACTAGTTAACATACAATTCAGATGGGAGTTTCCAGAAGAAATCTCCTTTACATACAAGAAACAAAGACACAGACTTACAAACTCAGAGCAGGCACAGGACTTCTGCCAAAGATATGGCAGAGATTTTGATAACCCATATACACCATCAGAACCAGTTGGAGCAACAGGAGGAACAGGTGAAGGAGATACGGGGGGGACACACAGATAATTAAAATAACCAAGAGGTGGAAAAGATAAGACTAGGGGAAAAGAAAACAGATAAATAAAATGGCAGATCTAGAGGTATGGAGCTGGAATGTAAATGGCTTGAACAATAAAGTAAAAAGAAAGAAAACTGAACATATAATTCTAAAACAAAATTTAGATGTAATTTGCTTACAAGAGACCCACATAGCAAGTAGACATACTGTAAAAGAGTCCTAATCAATAAAAAGTAGGAATGGAAATTATAACAGCAGATAAATAAATAAAAACGAAGCATGGTTTTGTACATTAAACCAAAATTAAAGCCTTAACAAATCCTGGAAATGAACAAGGAAGAGTGATCATAGTACAGCTTGTAGTACAAGGTGAAAAAAGTCAATTAGTTGGAGTCTATGCCCCAAATGAAAAGAAAGCAGAATATATATATATATATATATATATATATATATATATATATGACAGAATTATTGGAATTTGCAGATCAGAAAGTGATTTTAATGGGCAATTTAAATAGGGTGTTTTCACTTGAAATGGAAAAGACACTAAAGAAGGGAGACTCCCAACAAGATTCAGTGACATGGTAGAGAACCTAAATTTGACAGCTATATGGAGAACTAAGCACCCATTTGGGACGTGGGTGGTGCTGTGGGTTAAACCACAGAGCCTAGGGCTTGCTGATCAGAAGGTCAGCTGTTCGAATCCCCATGACGGGGTGAGCTCCCTTTGCTTGGTCCCTGCTCCTGCCAACCTAGCAGTTCGAAAGCATGTCAAAGTGCAAATAGGTACCACTCCGGCGGGAAGGTAAATGGAATTTCTGTGTACTGCTCTGCTTCGCCAGAAGCAGCCTAGTCATGCTGGCCACATGACCCAGAAGCTGTACATCGGCTCCCTCGGCCAATAAAGGGAGATGAGCACCGCAACCCCAGAGTCGTCCACGACTGGACCTAATGGTCAGGGGTCTCTTTACCTTTAAGCACCCATTAGGCATAGAGTTCACTTTTTTTCATATGTGCATAAAAGCAGTGCAAGAATCAAAGCAATGTGGGTCTCTAAAGAATTGGAATTAATAGTTTAAAAAAAGAAATAAGACCAAGAACAGATCACAATCCATTAATTTTAGAATTACAAAATGAAAAACATTCTACTTTCAGATGGAAATTGAATGAAGATTTATTACATGATCAAAATTTGGTAGAAAAGGCAGAGAAAATGTTAGGGGACTATTTCAAGACAAATTTAAATAAAGGAACAGACCTTCAGATGATTTGGGATGCCAGTAAAGCTGTGATAAGAGGTTTTTTTAATTCAACAAAATGCATACCAAAAGTAATTGAGAGAACAAAAGACAAGGAAAATCTTAGAGGCCCTGATAAATAAAGAAAAACAGTTAATATACAAACCAAACAAAGAGAGTACAAAGCAAGCTATCAAGCTATTACAAACACAATATTCAATGATTATCAGTACAGTGGTACCTCTGGTTACATACTTAATTCGTTCCGGGGATCCATTCTTAACCTGAAGCACCACTTTAGCTAATGGGGCCTCCCGCTGCTGCTGCGCCGCCGCTGCATGATTTCTGTTCTCATCCTGAAGCAAAGTTATTAACCCGAGTTAGCGGAGTCTGTAACCTGAAGCGTATGTAACCTGAAGCGTATGTAACCTGAGGTACCACTGTAAAAAAGTAGAGTGGAAATTTTAAAAAAAAAGAAACAAATATATTTTGAGCATGCAATTGTTGGCATGGCAATTAAACAAAAAAAAATACTCTAAGTAAAACTAAAGTCAAGGAAAAAATTCTAGACAACCCAAAAGAGATTAGGAAAGAATTTGTCAAGTATTTTACAGATTTATATAGAACAGGATCAGAAAATAAAACAGAGATAGAGGAATATTTGAAAGTAAGTAAACTATCAAAAATCACAGATGAGAAAGTAGCAATTTTAAATGCCTCTATGACATCCACAGAGCTATTGGAAGCAATCAGTCAGGCAAAACGGGGAAATCGCCAGGACCAGATGGACTGTCAGCTAAATACTATTAAAAAATTAGATAAACAATTATTAGCAGCATTACAAGCTACAATGAATGAAATCTTAAAGTTAGGGAAGGTCCCAGAGGCTTGGAGAGAGGCATATATAACTTTAAAGCCGAAACAAGAGACAGATTTGACATCAATAAAAAATTATAGACCTATTTCATTATTAGATAATGATTACAAACTGTTTGCTAACATATTGGCTAATAGGATGAAAATAATACTGAAGGAATTTATACATCATGACCAGGCAGGCTTCCTTCCGGGAAAACAAATGAAGGAAAATATAAGAAATATTATAGATATTGTAGAATACTTGAAAATAAGAAATGAAAAGCAGGCAGCATTGATGTTTATAGATGCTGAGAAAGCATTTGATAACATTTCATGGGAATTTATCAACAAAGTCCTTGAAGAAATGAATTTTGGAGAAAATTTTAAGAAAGGGATTCAAGCAATATATTCTAAGCAAAAAGCCAAATTAATTGTAAATGAGACACATATTGGAAGCCTCTGAAGTTGAGCATAGTCAATGCACAGGATTGTGTTTCTTTGCCACTGACAGCATAGAGCAATATGACAATCTCATCTTGTTACCATCCTGCTCAGATATAACTAAGAAGGTTGAAGAGGGAGCTTGCAAGCTTCATCCCAGCTGGAGCAACTAAAAAGTTCCATAGATTCTCTGAGGAGTCTGCTTTCCTCTCCTCTCCCAATTAACTCCCATTTCTGCAAAATATTGCATAGACTCTCCAGGGGGGGGTTTGCATCTTTCCCTCCCAGTTGACCTCAGTCTCCAGGGTGAGAGCAGATGAAGGAAAAGAACTGGGCTGGTCACAAGAGGAGGAAGAGGGTTTTTTGAGTGTTCATGCACACCTGGCATGAGATGCAGGGCTGTAAATCAAGGAGAGTGCATTGAAGAACTGGAGTGGTAGGAGTCTAGGACTCCTGCCTTCACCACCTACAGCATCTCCAGGATGCCTTGTGGAGCATGGAGTGCTGAGAGACAGAAGTGGAGGCTGGAGAGTCTGCACTGGAAAAGGTGTTTATTATTTATTTTTATTTCATGTAGAGACTAGAGGGGTCATTTAAAGAAGTGCATGGGGTAGAGGGGGACGGGGGGCTGCATCAGAGGCTGATAAAAAAAATGCTAGAGTGAAAGAAAGTAGTGGTGGAAGGGGGGAGTATGTTTAAGAAAAATGGATGAGTTTTTCAGACTAAAACCAGGACTGAAGATAGAGCTATATTGATTCACAAAGGCGGCTTCAACTAGCCAGTGGTATTTGGGGGGGGGTAATAAATGGTGTTGTTGTGTAATATAGAAAGTTGAAATGTCTGATTTTGGTGTGAAAAGAGGTCCTTGCCATTGTTATTTTGGTGGACTACAATTCCCATCTTAAACACTGACTTTGAGGAATAAATGTGTGTGTTTCAGTTTAAAGCAGAGGCTGGGTAGGAGTGCTTTAGTTGAAGTGCAGTACTTGGAAAATCCTGTTTTGATATCCAGTGCAGTCTTCCAGTTGTTTAAAACACTAACAGAGAAAGTTCCAGTATTTTCCCTTTAAGTGACTTTAGCAAAAACAGATGTCACTGGAGACAGATTCCAGCCAGGAGCATTTGTTGTTCCAATTACTGTTAAACATTTTGTTCATGGTTTCAGCCAACAGGAGACTGTGACATAGTAACATGCAGACACTCTTCATGTAAGGGAGTAAAGAATGTCAGGACTGTGACATTCAGGACTGTCACAGGACTGTGTAAGGACTGTGACAAATGTGGTCCTCAAGTAAGTCTAAGTCCATAGGACCCTTCCAAGATAACACTTCCTCACTAGACAATGCCTTTCATTAGCCTACGCTCCTCAAGGACTTTGGCCTGCCAGGAAGGTGATACTGAATTCTCCCACTGAGCTTGAGGTTATGGGAGGTGATAGGAAGAATTGGTCCCAGATTTTTGAGTGGATTTTTGAGGTCCACTAGCGATGGAGGTTAAATTGAATTTTGTTTGCATTTTAGTGGAAATGATTTAATTTGTACTTCTTGAACCAATATGCAAACCAAAATTCAGCTATCCTTAGAAATGTGAACTTCCCTGTATTTTATTATGCCACCTTCTAAAAAGAACATTAGGTACAAAAATGCATATATTAGTGAAAATAATCTTCAGAACTGGATTACATTACGGAAAATCACTTCAAAAAATTCATATTAGTCAAAACTGCATAGAAAAATGTTCTTATTAGAAGAAATTTGCACTAAACTGCTAGGAAATTTTCATGAAGATTAAAAATATATACAGTACTTGTTTCACAATTTCATTTTCTTCCTCCTAGGGAAACTTTGGGGTAAATAATGGAATACATGAATCAAAGCATTGTGACTGAGTTCATCCTTCTGGGCTTCATGGACCATCCAAAGTTGTGGACCATTCTCTTCCTGGCATTTATCTTGATCTACATTGTCACAGTCTCAGGAAATCTTGGCATCATCATCCTAGCTGCTCTTGATGCAAACCTTCATACCCCAATGTACTTTTTCCTCAGCAACTTATCCTTGGTTGACGTTGGCTATTCCACTACTATCGCTCCTAGGTTGCTGATGACCTTCCTACAAAAGAATAGCACTATTTCGTTCACAGAGTGTTCTGTGCAATTCTTCTTTTTCTGTCTGTTTGTCACAGTTGAAACTTGTCTTCTAGCTGTTATGGCTTATGATCGCTTTACTGCCATTTGCAACCCGTTACTTTATTTTGTTGCCATGTCTAAAAAGCTGTGTCTGGTGTTAGTAACAAGTGCATATATTTGTGGCTTTGTAAATTCAGCTGCTCAGACTTCATTCATATTTAGCCTGTCCTTCTGCAGCTCAAATGTTATCAATCATTTCTTTTGTGATGTTCCTCCCATCCTGAAACTTTCCTGTTCAAGCACAGCAGTGGCTAACACTGTGCATTTCATCTTTGCTACTTCAATAATCATGACCACTTTGTTGATTATCCTCATCTCCTATACCTACATCATTTTTGCCATCCTGCGGATTCGCTCTGCCCAGGGCAGACACAAAGCCTTTTCCACTTGTGCCTCTCACTTTATGGCCGTTACAATCTTCTATGGGACTATCATCTTTATGTATCTGAGGCCCAATTCTGGGGTGTCAAACGATGAAGATAAAATTGTTTCAGTGTTCTATACTCTTGTGATCCCAATGCTAAATCCAATGATTTACAGTTTGAGAAATAAAGATGTGAAGGATGCTTTCATAAGGACGAGAGGGAAGATTTCATTAAATTAATTCATTTTCTTTTCAAGATGAGTTTCAGTTTCCAATAGATATTAACCAAGAAAGAAAATGTGTATTTGTTTTTTGTGAGCAGCCTACTGAGTAGCCTTTTAGTCTACACCTGCTGAGTGGCAGTTGTAGTCCATAGTGTGTAAACGGGTTGATTCAATCACTTTTGGTGGTTAGGTGCAGGAAGCAAGTTTACCCTAAGCGATCTTCTTAGGAGTTGGCCACAAGGCTGGCTTTTTGGACTCTTTGGCCCAGGGGCTCCCCTCGGAGTTTACAGTTGATTTCTGCACTTACAGAAGTTTCCTTCTGCAGGTTTTGATTGGTTTGGTTTCAGAATCAATAAAGTGGCTTAAAAGCCAACCTAATGTGTCTGACTTTGTATTCAGCCATCAGGTCACAACAGCAGTACTCAGTGATCTAAATAACGGAACAACTAGACTGTGAGTGAATGGTCTTTGTCCTGCTCTATGTTACTCTCTTTTATTTATTTTAAAAATTATACCTCAGATTAATTCACAGTGCCTCCCATCTAAAAAAACCCAATCTAAATAGTCCAAACTGCTAAAATCTATTTTTTTACTCATTTTTAAAAAATAGTTTACACCAACAGAAGGATAAAATGAAGCCACACTAAAACTCAGCAGAGTATAAATGTTCTAGCTGCTAATCTGAAGTTTAAGGTGGGAATATCAGATGAATGTCTCTCAGGAGGGTATGCTACAATCTGGGTGCTTAGAAAGAAAAGGCCCTGTCTTACATCCCAATCAGTTATGCTTCTCAACATGGTGAGACACACCAAAGGACCTCTGACGTTGATCACTACTGATGCACAGGATTGTGTGAATTGCAATGGGATTTATTTTAGGCCAAAATGGTTCGCCAGTAGTGGCTTAGACTAGTGGAGCGTCAACTGAGGGGCAGAGTTCTGTCCATGTCATGCTTCTGTGGGGTTTCACAAGAAGAAGCTCTCCCTCTGAATTTTGGAAAAGAAGGTTGTTTGTACAGATGCATAAATAGCATTGGGCAGGGTCAACATAGTACAGGGGGCTCCTCATAAGGGGTCAGAGGAGGGGGATTGGCCACAGTACCCCAAGCTCAGGAGTTGAATTCCTGTTTGGAATCCTCACCCCGGTGAGCCAGCAAGATCTTGCAAGCGCGGAAATAGCCTTCTTGACCATTGGACTCACTATTGGTCTAGTCCAGGGCTAGATGATCCTCTGAGTCCCTTTCAACTTGACAATTCCATGATTCTATAATATAGGGGAATAGTAAAATGCTTTACTCATTGTGTTGGTATACAATTTGAAAATATACAGGGGGAAGATTTGGGCCTGTATGATCCCCAAGGGCTGACCTGAAGTCTCCAGTTTTGCCTGGCTTTTTCCAGGTGGCAGTGGAAGAGCCTGGATCTACTGGTGGGCAAGAGTGTCTTAAAAATATATATTTTTTAAAGAAGACTTCAGGTGGAGCTAGTCAGCTTCAGCCCAGCTGGAATCAACTGCAAATTACTGCATACATTCTCTGAGGAGTCTGCCTTCCTTCCCTCTCCCAATTAACTCCCATCTCTGCAAAATATTGCATAGGATCTCCACAGGGCTGCGTCCTCCCCTCCCTATTAGCCTCAGTCTCCAGGGCTCAGTGGTGGGAGGGAGAGCAGATGAAGAAAAAGAACTGGGCTGGCCTCGAGGGGAAGATGGGGCTTTGAGTCAACTTGCACACCTGGCGTGAGATGCAGGGCTGGAAACCAAGTAGAGCAAACTAAAGAGCTGGAGTGGCAGGAGACTAGCACTGCTGCCTCCACCACCTGCAGTATTTTTTGGGATGCCCTATGGAGGCTGGAGTGCTGAGAGACAGGACTGGAAACTGGAGAGTGTGGACCAGAGGAGGTGTTTATTATTTATGTTCATTTGCAGTGCAGTGGAGACGAGAGGGATCATTTCTTGAAGTTGATGGGGTGGGAGGCTGCATCAGAGGCTGAATAAAAGAAAATGCTGGATTGAGAAATTCCCAATCCCACTACAGGGCTTTTCACCTTTTCATCTCCATGGAAGTCCCCACACTAGCTCATCCTTGAAATAATCCAGTTGGCAACCCTGGGAATGGGTATAATAAATCAATTTGGATGTGGGAAAGAAAAGAAGGGAAGTGTATTTAAGAAAGATTTAAGATTTCTTAAGATTTAAGAAAAATGGAGGACTTTTCTAAACTAAAATCTGGATTGAAGATAGAGCTTGATTCACAAAGAGGACTTCAGCTAGCCCAGTGGTATTTTTGTCTCCCACCCCCTATGTTTCTTAAACTCAGTGCCTGGGGAATAAATTGTGTTGGTGTGTAATGTAGAAATTTAGAAGTGTCTGTTTTGGGTGTGAAAAGAGGTCCCTGCAATTTTTACTTGGGTAGACTACATTTCCCATCACATTCCATGTCTTAGAAATAGAGTTTGAGGAATAGGGTTTTGGTTTTTGGTTTTGTTATGTGTTTTAGTTTAAAGGAGAGGCTGGGAAAGTTAATCTGCTTTGTGCTACTGTCCCCACTTCTGCCACATTGCTTCCTGTGCCAGACAGGTAGACCTGCACAGGTGATCTTGTATGTGGATGTTAATGTTATGAGTTCTAATGAACTCAGGCAGGAATCCCTTGTGGCACCTTAAACAATACCAAATTCTGTAATGGCATAAGTGTTGCGGGGGTGGGTGGGTCAATCATGAGGTCAGGAGGAAAGGAAATGCATACAGCACTGACTGGCAATTGTTTCCTTATCACTGGCTGCTTGCAAGAGTGGTTCACCACAAGTAAATGTTGCAAGGGCCTCTGTTCTTCCTTTGCATGTGCTTTATTTTGGTTAGTGCTTAAGGTGTGTCCTGCTTAATGCCATTGTTGTGGCCTGCCCAATGTGATTAATGGGGCCTGCCCCTACGTTTCAAGTTTGGAACCTATAATCTCAGCAACTCCTGACCTGGAATGCTTCTGACCTGGAAACCCCAGAAAGGATATCTTTTTCAGAATTTTCCTTTTCCTAGATGGGCCATCTTCCCAAGTTGACCAGCCCCATCTGCCCCTCACCTCCCTCTACAGCAAGTGCAGAAATGGCCTTCTTGACCATTGGACCCACTATTGGTCTTGTCTGCTCAATTTGTCGGTGCCTGTCTTCACATGCAGGGGAAGTCTCTATCACACCAAAGGTTTGAGACCATTGGCTACCATCATGTGGCTTAGCCGACCAGTCGAAGCTATATCCCAGGGCTTGGACACTGTCACATGCTGATAGCTTCTAGGAGCCACAGGTGAGTATGGGGTGGGACCAAAGGTGGACAAAATACCCCTGAAGGAGCATGATGTGTCTCTCACAAGAAGTACTAACCATTCCCTAACACCCAAACTACTTAACTCATACTTCTCAAACTAATATGCAAACCCAAATTTTGTTATCCTTAAGTGGGCACTTCACTGAATTTTGTGGTGTAGTTCTCAAAAAAACGGTTAAAAATGCATATATTGGGGAAAGTGTTCACAAAATGCATATATTAGTGCAAACTTTATCACCTTGGGGTAAATCCATTGCAAAAATCTGCATGTTACTCAAAACTGCATATAGAAAGGTGTTTATTAGAAGAAATTTGAACTAAAATGCTATTAAATTTTCATGAGGATTTAAAAAAAATACTTGTTTCAAATGTATTTTTTTTCCTCCTAGGGAAACTTTGCAATAAATCATGGAATACATGAATCACAGTATTGTGACTGAATTCATCCTTCTGGGCTTTATGGAACATCCAGAGCTGTGGACCATTCTCTTCCTGGCATTTATCTTGATCTACATTGTCACAGTGTCAGGAAATCTTGGCATCATCATCCTAACCACCCGTGATGCACACCTTCACACTCCCATGTACTTTTTCCTCAGCAACCTGTCCTTGGTTGATATTGTGTATTCCACTACTATCGCACCCAGGTTGCTGATGACCTTTGTAGCGAACAATGCTATTCCGTTCACAGAGTGCACCATGCAATTCTTCTTTTTCTGTATGTTTGCCACAGTTGAAGCTTGCCTTCTAGCTGTTATGGCTTATGATCGCTTTACTGCCATTTGCAACCCATTACTCTATTTCGTTGCTATGTCTAAGAAGCTCTGTTTGCGCTTAGTAATTTGTGCATACATGTGTGGTTTTGTGAATTCAGCTATTCGTACTTCATTCATATTTAGCCTGTCCTTCTGTAGCTCAAATGTTATCAATCATTTCTTTTGTGATGCCACTCCCATCCTGAAACTTTCTTGTTCAAGCACACAGGTGGCTGACACTGTGCACTTTATCTTTGGTATTGTGGGAATCCTACCCACTTTGATGATTATCCTCATCTCCTATACCTACATCATTTTTGCCATCCTGCGG
This sequence comes from Podarcis raffonei, assembly GCF_027172205.1. Taxonomy (NCBI): domain Eukaryota; kingdom Metazoa; phylum Chordata; class Lepidosauria; order Squamata; family Lacertidae; genus Podarcis; species Podarcis raffonei. The sequence continues at coordinate 82,772,800 of NC_070602.1, forward strand.
ATTCGCTCTGCCCAGGGCAGACACAAAGCTTTTTCCACTTGTGCCTCTCACTTCATGGCCGTTACAATCTTCTATGGGACCATTATCTTTATGTATCTGAGGCCCAATTCCAGTGTCTCAAAGGATGAAGATAAATTTGTTTCAGTGTTCTATACTCTTGTGATCCCAATGCTAAATCCATTCATCTACAGTCTGAGAAATAAAGATGTGAAGAATGCTTTCCTAAGGATGACAGGGAATATTTCATTAAATTAAGTCAGTTCTTTTTCAAGATGAGTTTGAGTTTCCAATAGAGAATAACCAAGAAAGCGTGTCTCTCTCTCTCTCTCTCTCTCTCTCTCTCTCTGTGTGTGTGTGTGTGTGTGTGTCTAATTGTCCTGGTGTGTTGCTTTTTTTTTGCCCATTCCACACTTAATAGTCAGTAGGTGGCATTAATAGTACATAGCATGGCTGGCTGGTATCTGTGTGTCTTGGGAGACAATGGATGAGTTTGTTCTCAGGGGTGATCTTCATTGATCTACAGTCTGAGAAATAAAGATGTGAAAGATGCTTTCATAAGGATGAGAGTAAAGATTTCATTAAATGATGAGTTTGAGTTTGAATTTGAGTTTCAAATAGATAAAAATGTGGATTTGTTTTCTGTGAGCGGCTAGATGCATGTTTGTCTACCCCTGCTGAGTGGCAGTTCAATCAATAGATTTTATTGCATTAGCCGTGTGGCCATAGCATGATATACATAGAAATAACAACATAAAATGGGGGTGGGGAGGTAAAGGTAGATATCGTCCTGGGCGAATACTTAAAGGGAGAAAAAAAAAGAAAGAAAAGAAATAACAGAAGCAACAGGGGATTTAAAACATCGAGTGACCGATAGTACAAAAACAAAAAGACAAAAAACTGCTGAGGCTGGAGGAGGATCGTTAAAGGGGTCCTTCAGCTCCTCAGATTTGTCCTAGCTCCATTGTCCTTGTACAATAAAGCTGCTTGGAACTTCGTTCGATTGTGCAGTGTATCGACTGCAGCTGTGGTGTTAAAAAGAAGTTAGTGCCGCTTTCCTCTTCATCACACTGAGCAGGAAGTTAGCTGTCATCTCGGTGATCCAACAATCAGAATCCTGCAAAAGAAGGGACACTATCCAGGGCTGGATTGGGAGATGAAGCTTGTTCATGAGAGGAGTTAAAAACCGAGATCTTTTCAGAATCAATAAAGTGGCTTGACAGCCAACCTAATGTGTCTGACTTTTTATTCAGCCATCACGTCACAACAGCAGTACTCAGTGATCTAAATAAGGGAACAACTAGACTGTGAGTGAATGGTCTTTGTCCTGCTCTCTGTTACTCTCTTTTATTTACTTTAAAAATTATACCTCACGTTTACTTATCAGATTAATTCACAGTGGCTCCCATCTGAAAAAGCCAATATAAATAGTCCAAACTGCTAATATCAATTGTTGTATTCATTTTTAATAATCCATTTACACCAACAGAAGGTTAAAATATTGCCATACTAAAACTCAGCAGAGTAAAATGGTTCTAGCTGCTAATCTGAAGTTTAAAGTGGGGAGATCAGATGAATGTCTATCAGGAGGGTATTCTACAATTTGGGTACTTTGAAAGAAAAGGCCCTGTCTTACATCCCAATCAGTTATGCTTCTCAACATGGTGAGACACACCAAAGGACCTCTGACGTTGATCACAACTGATGCACAGGATTGTGTGAATTGCAATGGGATTTATTTTAGGCCAAAATGGTTCACCAGTAGTGGCTTAGTCATGCTGGCCACATGACCCGGAAGGTGTACGGCGGCACGCTTGGCCAATAAAGCGAAATGAGCACCACAACCCCAGAGTCGGCCATGACTAGACCTAATTGTCGGGGTTCCCTTTACCTTTACCTAGGCTGGGCCCCCTTTTGCCTGGTTGGGTAAGGACTAGAGGAGCTTCAACTGAGGGGCAGAGTTCTGACCATGTCATGATCCTGTGGCGTGTCACAGGAAAAAGATCTCCCTCTGACTTTTTTTGGGGGGTGGAGTTGTTTGTACAGATGCAGAAATGGCATTGGGCAGGATCAACAGAATAAACGGGGCTCCTCATAAGGGGTCTGAGGAGGGGGATTGGCCATGGAACCCCAAGCTTAGGAATTGAATTCCTGGTTGGAATCCTCACCCTGGTCAGCAGGCAAGATCTTGCAAGCTTTGCTTGCACCACAAGGTTCAACACTATAGACACATGCCTCCACATGGCTTAGCCATTGGATGTCTAAAACAAGGGGGTTTATTCAACAGTAGGTGGAGCCTGTTGATGCTAATCCAACTATAGGCTCACCCCTGATGTCACCGAGGGTCGTGCCATGGCCTCCCGCCAAGCAGGCATCGGACAGAATACACGACCGCCAGATTCCTTTAACGGAATAACCCACGGTAGATAGCATAGGCGATGGCCACACCTAGCCCTTGACACACATGAATCCAATGCCTAAGACGACGACTGAGGAGGAGGCGGAGCTGGAGCCGCAGCATTAAGCTGCTAAACACCCCCCCCGGAGACACCTGGTTGGCTGCCTCCGGTGGGCGTGGGCGCCAGCCAGGTGAGGAGGGGCGGAGCTCGGGCTCCCGCCCACAACCACTCCCCTCTCTTCCAGGGAGGAGAGTCTTTGCAAGCTTTGCTTACACCACAAGGTCCAACGCTATAGGCACATACCTCCACATTTGGTGGGAATGCTCCAAAATTCAACACTTTTGGACACCAGTCCTACAAGAAATCTGCAAAATAACAAAACAGGTATTAGAAGCAACCCCAGAACTGATCCTATTAAATATCTTCCAAGAGAACAATGCACACTCAAAATACAAAGAATTCATAAGACACTTTCTAATGACACGTATTTTGGCACTGTTGGGTTGGCTTCTATGTTCATGAGTTTGGGAATAGACAATGATACCCCTTTTTGAGGAGTGAGGTTATTACCCCTCTACTACTATCCTTACCAAGTCTCTCTACCATTACTACTGTGTCCTTTCTTCTAGCAGATCAAGATAATCAGGTGACAGCAAAAACTGCAAATTTTTTAGCAGGGGCAATTGGAATAAGATTTTTTATTTGAATATTGAGGTATACCTCCAGAACATATTTTGTATAGTTAAGTATTTACCCCTGTCTTCAGTATATTCCATTTTATTTTATTGCTATGGCTAGTTGCTGATGCAAATAAAGTCTTCTGATTCTACCATACTCTTTATCAATGAGCTTATTTGAAAACAAGGTAGAGAAAAATAACTAATGAGGATTGGGACCATATTGTGTGGGCTGAATGGAAATCCAGTAGTCCTGTTTCAAACCAATTAAGGGTGAACAGTGGGAACAAGAACAAATTCCCACACAGCATGTCCTCAGGTGATTATGCTGAGAGGTCCTACACAACATTTTAATGATACAGGTCTCATTCATATATTTCAGGGATTTGGTTTCTAGACCAAATGAAGCATAAAATGAGCAGTTCTATCTATGCATCTTGATTTGGGGAGCTTTAGAAATGACATCTATCATCTTCACAGGTAAAGTTACTTGGGCTATGTTGACTAACCTGATAAAATCTCAAAGTGCTTGTGAATTTTAATTTCTAACCTTCAGATTAATGAACAGCTTGGTTATCTGAAGGCAAATCAGTTATACAGAATTTATTTTCATTTCCTGTTCACAGAAGCTGTATAGACTGGCTTTGTATGATGCTGCATGTTGTTTCCTGCATGTTGTCTGTGACTGTTAAGAGACCAACAGATAAAGCAGATCTCATTAAACGTGGACTGAAATTAATTAGCCAAGCAGTGTTTTCATGAGGCTTTGCAGCCAAATTTTAAACCTCAGCTCAGATAAAACATTTAAGTTTCAAGTTTAAGAGACCCGTCATATTAGTTGGGCATTGAGGCCAGTGGGTTAATGCAATATCTCTGCTTTCTTTCTGTGAAAGGGAAGGGATAGTTCGGTTGGTAGAGCATGAGATTCTTAATCTGAGGGTTGCTGGTTTAAGCCATATTGCAGGGGATTGGACTAGATGATCACTGTGGTCTCTTCCAACTCCAAAATTCTCTTGTTCTATGTATTTGCAGCTTAAACATTGCAGGCATGTTCCTTTTTTATTCAGCACAGGAGCCTAACAAATGAATGGGAAGACACCCATTCAGTAGGAAGAATAGCACAATTCTTCCCAGCTTTAAATTTCTGTTTACTCAAGTGGCAGAGATGATGACATTAAAGTAAAAAGAATGAGAAAAAAGAAACCTTAAATTATATGGAAGCCTAAAATTTGATGGATTTGGAAAGGCTAGATGGACTTTGCTGTCGTAGCGTACTACAAGGGCTGATTAAGGATGGTCTAAAAGATCAACTTTTTGTGAACAAAACAGCAGTTTGCAAAGGTTTATTTTAAAAAAACTGTGGGGAAATACATGTCAATTTTTGATGGTATTTTGCCTAACCAAGAAAAAAATTTACAGAATCCGAACACTTCCATTTATCATTATAAGCTGCTTGGGGAAAGTGGGTACTATGTTTGCAGATATCATCCACTCCTGTCAAAACGCATAGCCATTTTTAAAAAATCCTAGTTAGTGAATGGGCAAAATGAATTAGGCTAAGACAATCCATTCAGTGCCACACTTTTCTAACCATTCTGTCTGTGCAAGCATTACAGCTTGTCAGATAAAATGACCCCTGTCTCTTTCCTCTGTGTACTGGTTACCCAACCCCCTTGAGTCAATTTCTGCAGTGTTGGGGGGAGGAGAGGGTGGAAAGTGTAAAGGTGTAAGTCTGTGTCTTCCTCTGACAAGGCTGGTTAGGTGAATCCTGCCTTTAATTTCTAATCTCAAATTGCATCTCGGAGAAAAGCAGTGGGAAAGTGGAGAGCAGAGATAGGGTTCAACACCCCCTCTTGCCTTTCATTTGAAATTGCTCCCACCCCTGCTTTTTTGTGCCAATCTTTGACACAACCTGCATTCTTAGGTCATAAGTCTGTCCTGTACTGCCTTGTGGTTATATAACATTAAAACCTCAGCTCAGAGTTTGCAATATTATGCACATGTATTTGGGCATAAAATCTACTGATGTCAGAGTAGCTAATGCCTCAGTAAAACAAGATAACATGGGGTTGAAAATTTTCACCTTCCTTTAAAATATGGGAAAACTCTGCCCATGCTATATATTTTATTAATTATGATAAGAAGTCCTAAATTGTGAACAGTGAAAATAAGGAATGGGTGACAAACCTGCACTTATGCTAGGTCAAAATATTATCATCCACAGAAAACAGCATATAATAAAGTAAAGATGACTATCAGTGCATAACATCTGAGGTAGCCAATATGAATGGCACGTTATGAATTATGAGTGAAATGACCATGGCTTCCATTGGTTTGGCTCAGAAATAAATCAGACACACACACACACACACACACAAAATGGGGGAAAGGATACTGAACATTTATGTGCCAATCTTTTTTTTTCCCTGACCCTCATTTGTTAAGAGAACTCTCCTGGTCATTTGCCATTAGTAGGCTGTGGAGAAGAATCCGAACATCCACAGAGGACCCTTGGGACAAGAGCAAGGGAAGAATTCCCGGTAGCTAATACTATTTCAACTTTTTTTTTCATATTTTTATTTACACAGGAGAATACAACTTGTGACAATGTCAGAAGGAAACTTCACCACAATTACTGAATTTGTTTTGCTGGGATTCACAGATAATCGGAGTATGCAGTTTCTTCTCTTCATAGTGTTCTTACTGGTTTACTTGCTCATCTTGGTGGGGAACGTTGGCATGGTGACATTAATCAGGATTGACTCCAGGCTTCACACTCCCATGTACTTTTTCCTGAGCAACCTATCAATCTTAGATATTGGTTACTCCACTGTCATCGCTCCCAGGACACTGATGACACTGGTAGCAAAAAGCAAAACCATTTCCTTCACTGGCTGTGCCCTGCAGTTTTTCTTCTTTTGCATTGCTGTATCCTGTGAATGCTTCCTGCTGGGTGCAATGGCATATGACCGCTTCATCGCTATCTGCAATCCACTGTTGTATACTGCCATCATGTCCAAAAAGTTCTGTTATCTGCTCGTGGCTGTTTCGTATCTAACAAGTTGTGTGAATGCAGCGGTCCAGACTTCATTTATATTTAGTTTGTCCTTTTGCAGATCCAACATCATCAACCATTTTTTCTGTGATGTACCCCCTATCCTAAGGCTCTCATGTTCAGATACAGGAGTCATCGATATAATTCATTTTAGCTTCTCCACAGCAATCGCATTAGTAACGATCCTGACCATACTGATCTCTTACATATACATACTTGTTGCCGTCCTTCGGATGAACTCAGCTGAGGGCAGACGTAAAGCCTTCTCTACCTGTGCCTCCCACCTTACAGCTCTCACTATATTCTATGGGACAGCTGTTTTCATGTACTCACGGCCCAATTCAAAATATTCTGTGGAGCAGGACAAAATAATCTCTGTGTTTTATACCCTTGTAATACCAATGTTGAATCCACTCATCTACAGTCTGAGAAATAAGGAGGTCAAAGAGGCTTTCAAAAGGCTGCTTGGGGAAAAGGCTATCACTCAGAGCCATTGAACTTCATGTTAAGAGGCCTTATTTCATCCTTAACTGCAATGTCCATATTATTAATTTTTGTCTACATTTTGGTTTTGCCCCTGACTACTTACCTTAAGGTAAGCCATTTTGAACTCTGAGAGTCTTTTTTCTGCATAGAGATGTATGTGATTGCTCTGTTCATTAACTGTATTTATGTCTCACTGAAATGGATGGAAAAGGGCTTAACTCAGTTCCCTTTAAAATGAATTGGAAAATTAACTGGAAAATTAACATGAACTTCAAAGAGAATATGTGAAAATGCAGTTTCGGTGGTACCTTACACCATCAAAAATCTCCAAAATGTATAAAAATAGTTCGAATAAGTGTTGGAAGTGTGGAGATAAAATAGGAGATTTTTATCATATGTGGTGGACATGTAGAAAAGTCCAAGATTTTTGGAATATCGTTTATGATGAGATGAAAAAAATGTTCAAATTAACATTTTTAAAGAAACCAGAAGCCTTTCTGTTAGGAATCTTATGTAGAGACATTCCAAAAAATATAAGAGAAATCTTTTTATATGCAACAGTGGCTGCCAGTCTATTGATAGCATCTAATTGGAAAGGGGAAAAGATACCAACGCTAACAGAATGGCAAAATAAATTATTAGACTATGTGGAAATGGCTCAATTAACAAATAGGTTAAGAGGTAACAATTATTTTCTCAAAAATGGGAAATGCTTAAGAGATACTTTAAAAATAATAAGAGCGACATATTATCTATGGTAGTGTTTGAATGACACTCGTGTACATAAAATATTAAGAAATAAAGGCAAATCAGTATGCAAGGTTGTAAGAAAGTATTAGAAAGTATATTAAATGTAAGGTAATAATTATAAGTACATTCAAAATCACAAATGTCAACTATATCAGGAAAGTCTATATTTATTTTACTTTAGTTTGTTGTTGTTTTACTTTATTTTATGTACCATTATATGATTTTAGCTTAGCTGATATCTAAGTGGAATTATAAGGTTAAATTAACATTCTAAGTTAAACTAATTTAAGAAAGTGTATGTATGTGTATGTGTGAAGTTAAATCTGTAATGACATTAATGAATTTCTTTTTTTAAAAAATAAATTTTTATTAATTTTCCAAAACAGTCATACAATTTTGTCCAAATTTTAACAAATTTTAACAAAGTACTCTTTTTGGTCTTCCTTCAGTTTCTCTGGTAATCATCTGTATTTACCCTTCAATACACATTCCTTTAATTGCATTGCCATTTGTCTTCCCTCCCTTTTCTATTTTCTTTTAACAATACCTCTTAAAATTTTACAGTGCTTCTTCAAACCCCACTAGCGTTGTTTGCACCTCACATATATTTTTCAGATAATCTATGAATTTTCCCCAATCCTCGATGAACTTTTGGTTTCGAGCATATCTTATTTTCCCAGTCAATTTATCCAGTTCCGCATAGTCCGTCAATTTCATTCTCCATTCTTGAATCGTTGGTATTTCCTCTTGTTTCCAATTCTGGGCCAATAAAATTCTTGCTGCCGTAACTGCATACTGGAATAGTTTACAGTCTTTTCTTCTTATTTCTTTCCCTGTAATCCCTAAAAGGAAGGCTTCTGGTTTCTTAACAAAAGTGTATTTTAACATCTTTTTCATTTCATTGTATATCGCTTCCCAGAAACTCTTTACTTTCTTACATTCCCACCACATATGGTAAAATGTTCCCTCTTTTTCTTTACATTTCCAACACTTATTACATGTTTTATACATTTTTGCCAATTTTACCGGTGTAATGTACCATCTATAAAACATTTTCATAACATTTTCCTTCAACCCCATGCATGCAGTAAATTTTAAATTTTCCTTCCATAATTTTTCCCAATCTTCAAATTGAATATTATATCCAAAATCTTTGGCCCATTGTATCATTACCGATTTAACCTCTTCATCTTTCGTAAACCATTCTAACAATATCTTATACATTTTTGACAGAGTTTTATATTCATTATTTATTATCTCTTTTGGAACTTTGAATCTTTTTCTGCATAACCACTTTCCTTTATATCTTTTTTAAGCATTTCATTTACCTGAAAATAATGCAACCAATCATACACATAATCTTTAACATAGTCATATGGTTTTAGTTTCCATTTTCCTCCTTCTTTAGTTATTAATTCTCCGTATGTAGCCCATTTCCCTCTCATATTAATTTTCTTTACACACATAACCTTTAACGGAGATAACCAATGTGGAACTCTTGGTTCCAGAAGGTTTTTATACCTGTCCTGGAATTGGAATATAAATGGGATGAACGATAAAAGAAAACGAAACAAAATTGAACAATTTTTAAGAAAGAAAAACTTGGACATTATTTGTTTACAAGAAACTCACGTGGCAAGGAGGCATAGAAAATTTTTGATTAATAAAAGACTAGGGAATGAATTTATATCTTCGGACAAAGAGAAAAAAGGGGGGTTGTGCTATATATCAAAAACAAAATTGAATCCCAACAAATTTTCAAAGATGAAGAAGGAAGAATTATAGCAGTTCAGATCAAATGGCAAGGCGAAAATCTAATAATTGTCGGGATCTATGCACCTAATGGAAATAAGACTGATTTTTATAAAGCTTTGGAAGAAAAACTATTCGAACATATGGATCAGAAAATCATAATAATGGGAGATATGAATGGAGTGGTGTCACTGGAAATGGATAGATTAAGAAGGGAAACTACCAAGGACCTTTTTTTCAATGACCAAGAACTGTAATTTGGTTGACATCTGGAGACTTAGACACCCATTAGAGAAGCAATAAACCTATCACTCAGATCCGAATCAGTCAATGTCAAGAATTGATCAAATATGGGTCTCGAATGAATTGACTCCAAGAATCCAGCAAATAGAAATACAGCCTAAAGTAATTTCAGATCACAACCCAATAAAACTAGAACTAAAAGGCTTTGAAGAAAGAACTTTTAGATGGAGAATTAACGACTATCTGTTGGAAGATCAGAATATCATAGATAAAGCACAAAAGAAATTATCGGAATACTTTATAGATAACACCAACAAAGGTACAAAGATGAACATCGTTTGGGACGCAAGCAAAGCAGTTATGAGAGGATTCTTTATACAACAGAACTCATTGAAGAATAAACACAGAGAAAAAGGGGAAAAGGAAATTTTAAAGCAAATTATGGACAATGAGCCGAAATTAATTAAAAAACCAAACAATGTAAAAATCAATCAAGAAATCAAGACTTTACAAACCCAATTTGCAATGATAATAAATAAAGAAGTAGAATGGAATATAAAGAGGCTACGACAGAAAAACTTTGAGTTCGCTAACAAATCAGGGAAATTGCTTGCGTGGCAAATCAAAAAGAGAAAAGAACAGAACACAATTAACAAAATTATTGTAGATGGCGAAGAGATAGTTAATCCGAAAGAAATTAGAAAAGGATTCTTGGACTTTTATAGGCAATTATATAAAAATAAAGAGAGAAACAACATAAAGAAAATAGAAAGATTTTTAAAAGATAAAAAGGTGCAGAAGATCCCGACAGAACAAAAAGACCAGCTGAATACTCCAATAGAAGTGGAAGAGATCAAAGAGGCGATTAAAGAATTGAAGAGGGGCAAAGCCCCGGGACCAGATGGATTTACATCAGGATATTATAAAGAAATGAGAAATGTTTTGCTATTTCCATTGAAAGAAGTTATGAATAATATTTTAAAAGCAAGAGAAATCCCAGAAATGTGGAAGGAAGCATTTATTACTTTGATTCGAAACAAGATTCGGATTTGACTCAAGTTAAAAATTACAGGCCTATCTCTTTATTGAATACGGATTACAAAATATTTGCGGGAATTATGGTGAAGAAATTGAAAAAGACTTTGACAAATATTATCCACAAAGACCAAACAGGGTTTCTGCCAGGCAGACAAATGAAAGATAATGTAAGGAATATAATCAATATTTTGGAATATTTGACTGCCAGGAATGAGAAACAAGCGATATTGATGTTTGTGGACGCTGAAAAGGCCTTTGACAATATCGTATGGGAATTTATGCTGAAAAATCTAGAGTATATGGAAGTGGGGAAAGAGTTTTTCAATGGAATCAAGGCAATATATACAGAGCAGAGAGCCAAACTGATAGTCACCAATGTTGTTACAGAAGATATAAAAATATCTAAAGGAACAAGACAGGGTTGTCCGTTCTCGCCATTGTTATTTATAATGGTCCTGGAGGTCTTGTTAAATACGATTAGACAAAATAAACTAATTAAAGGGGTGACAGTAGGTCTGAATGAATATAAAGTAAAAGCCTTTGCCGATGATCTGGTTATAACGATGGAAGAACCAAGGGAGAGTGTTAAAAAAGTATTGGAGGAGATTGAACAATTTGGAAAAGTGGCCGGTTTTAGGTTGAATAAGAAAAAAACTAAAATAATGGTGAAAAATATGGAGTATAATAAGATAGAAATAATGCAACAACAGACAGAGATAGAGGTGGTGAAGAAAGTAAAATACTTAGGAATTTGGTTAACTCCTAAAAATATTGACCTGTTCCAGAATAATTATGTACAGGTGTGGAAAGGAATAAGGAATGACCTGGAGGTGTGGGGTAGAATGAAACTGTCCTTTTGGGGCAGAATTTCTACGATAAAGATGAATGTGCTTCCAAAGATGTTACTTTTATTTCAGACTATCCCCGTTATTAAGGGGGTAGGGATTTTTAAGGATTGGCAAAGAGTGATTTCAAGGTATATTTGGCAGGGCAAAAAGCCGAGAATAAAATATAAATTACTAACAGATGTGAAGGAAAGGGGAGGCTTCGCCCTGCCAGATATGAAATTATATTATGAAGCAGCTTGTCTTTGCTGGTTAAAGGAATGGATTAAATTAGAAAATACGGAATTATTGGACTTAGAAGGTTTCGATAACAGATTTGGGTGGCATGCCTACCTATGGAGTGACAAGAAGAAAGTCCATAAAGGATTTGGGAACCACATTTTCAGGAGTTCATTAATAGAAGACATTAATGAATTTCAATAAAGAATTTTTTCATCCAAAAATAAAATAAAATGAATTAGACTTAAACATAACTTATTTAGGCTGAATGCAGCTTATTGACTTCAAGCAAAGTGCTGGAGTTTAAGTTCCGCAGGGCCTGCAAGACAGAGCTGTTCCACCAGGCCTTTGGTCAGGGCACAGCCTGACTCCCTCCTTTGGCAATCTTCACAGAACTTTAGCCTAATGGTTGCCATCAATTTGAGTTGAACTAATTTTATAATGAAATGATTTTAGAATGTTGTACTATTTTATTGTTTTTAGCCACCCTGAGCCCAGCTTCAGCTGGGGAGGGCGGGATATAAATAAAATTTATTATTATTCTTATTCTTCTTCTTCTTCTTCTTCTTCTTATTATTATTATTATTATTATTATTTAATAATATATTAAATAAATAAAACAGAGGAATTCAAATGTCAGTTCTCCATCAGAAAGGGAGAGAGTGAAGACTGGGCACTGCATTGAATAGCAACAGAGAGTTTGCTATTAGACATGTAACTGATTAAAATACTAGACACATGCCTCTTTACTCCCAATTATGGCTGTTTTTTGATGCCATAAAACATGGGAGATGTGAAATGTGAAATGAAAGGGGCCCTTCTAGCACAAACAGGTCTATCTAGAGGACTGGCAGAGGTAAAGTGTTGGCCTTATAGTTTCTCTGCTACAGGGGTGCAGAATCTGCAGCCTTCCAGATGTTGCTGGATTATCTCTCCCATCATCCCAGCCATTCTGGAGTCCAACAATGTCTGGAAGGTCATAGGTTCCCATCGCTTCTCTTCTAGATGAGTTAAGGTCCTTGCACAGGTATCATGGAGAAGCACATGTTTCACACATTGGCCAGTGTATCATTCTGTACATTCTAATTGTCAAAATCAGTTATTTGTGACCAGGTTCCCTCACAATCTCTTTGTAAAAGTCATTACAATATGGCCAGTCTCTTTTCCAATTGAATCTTTTTCTTCCTGGTTTGCCACCACCAGTTGAGACCCTAATATATGTGAAGTTAGATCCCCCCCCGAATGTGTCTCATTTTAAACTCGCTTACGTTGAATTTCATTTCTATTTTGACATTCAAATATGGAGAGATTCTTTTAGAGCTCCTCACAATCCCTTTTTGGAATACTATTCTACCGAGATGCAGGGGCGTAGCTAGCTGCTCTGGCACCCAGAGTAGTGGGGGCGGGGCAATCTGCCCACAGGGGCAGGGTGATCTGCTCACGGGGGCGCCATAGCGATCTGCCCGGGGGGTGCCGCAATAAGGTGCCCACAGAGTCCGCCTGGTGGGCGCAAGCCCCATGGTGCCATTTCAGGCAGTGCGGGGGCCTGAGCCACTCCCAGGAGAGACGTGTGGCTCTGGCACGCTACAAGCCAGGCTCTGCGGTAAGTGCCACCCCCCATGGTGTGCCATTTTGTCACCCCCTCAGGGATGACACCCGGGACAGACCGCACCCCCCACACCCCCATTCCTACGCCCCTGCCGAGATGATCACCCTGAAGGGGTGGAAGCTAACATACATTTCATATTTGGCCAGCTCAAGGGAACAAAGAAAAGAACTGCCCTCAGAGCCTTTTGTCTATTCCATGCTGATCCACAGGGGTGGGTTGGAGCAGCCAGTTGTGCCCTTGATGTGCTGTATATTGAGCACTGGCGCCAGCTCCAGTGGGCCCTGGGAGCTTGGGCACCCACATTTTTTTGCTATGGGTGCCTGACCTCCGCCACATGCCACCGCCGCTTGCCGCCCCAGAAGGTGGCAAATTGCTCCACCTACTCATTAGACTTTGAGGTAGTTAGGGATCCTTTTGCTATTAAGATGAACGTGAATGATTTGCTGCCTGGTTGTGTTGAATATGTGTGTAATGAAAGTGTGTGAAGCAACACATATATGCGCTGTCTTTTTCATTCCATGTAATAAACCAAGCTTTCTTTATTTTGCTGGTGTGCTATCTTTCTTATTGGGCATGAAGTTAAGAATAGAAACACTGAGTAGAAACACACATATTAACTCCAGCAAAAGATCCTTAACCTATCGGGCGTGTGTAGAGTATTTAGGGAACACATGAGTGGTGGACACAAAATGGGGCTTCAGTTGCACGCTTGCACAGTTGTATTGATAGGGAACAGTTCTCTTTGAAACGAATTAAAGATGAATAGTGGAAAGAACCACAAATTCCCAAATAGCAGGTCCTCAGGTAATTATACAGAGAGGCCATAGAGAGCATTTTAATGATATGGGCTTCACTCATGTGATTCAGGGATTTGGTTTCTAGCTTAAAATGAGTGCTCCTTATTCCAAGCATGTCATATTTGCCACAGAGCACCTTTTTTTAATGCAGTTGGTAAACTCCAGCTCCATAAAACAAAGGCAATGTTTCCCAGGCAGCTGCAGGTTTGTGGCTTGTGGCTGCTGTGGGAATGACACGTGCTGGACAAGTGTTTGGTTAAATAAAGCTACAACTTTATTGATTATACAGCAGGTAAGTGGGGTTGGCATGGCAGTAGTGTGAGGATTGACTCTTCATTCCCATCAGCCCTTGGCAATGGAATGGCATTCTGTTTGACTAGTTGGCAAGCATCCATACCTTTCCCACCCTTTGTACAGTGGTACCTCAGGTTACATACGCTTCAGGTTACAGACTCCGCTAACCCAGAAATAGTGCTTCAGGTTAAGAAGTTTGCTTCAGGATAAGAACAGAAATTGTGCTCCGGCGGCGCGGCGGCAGCAGGAGGCCCTATTAGCTAAAGTGGTGCTTCAGGTTAAGAACCGTTTCAGGTTAAGAACAGACCTCCGGAACAAATTAAGTACTTAACCCGAGGTACTACTGTACTGTGTTAAGGAACCAACAGAGAGAACAGGTCATTTGCAGAACAGAGAAAAACAGTGACATGCCAGCTAACTTACATTTAGTTTCTCTATTAAGAAAGCAGAAAAAAAGGACACACAGAGACTTCCTGTCAGGCAGCTTCCACCACTCCTCCTCATCCAGCCAGTCCCTGACATGGTGCCTCGGTAATGCAGACATCATATAAAAAGAGAGAAATGTATGCTGCAAGCAAAAGTAGTATTTGTGTAAGGAGGCCAGTTATAATGAAGCAACACACATTGTTTGGAGTAAACTAGAATCACCTTATGAAAAATAATGTTGGAACACAATGAACTTATGGAACTGCAGAAAGCCCTGTGCAGGAAATATCTCCAAACTCTATCATGCTCCTATGGCCGTTGACTGGGTGACCCTACCCTGCAGGAAGTAAAATTTATGAGCTAAATGGATCAGCCTGCAAAGCACCTCATTACAAAAAAAATTGATGTGGGGAACAATAATTTCTGAAGCTTATAGCAGGGACGATTTGATCAGAGGAGGAAGTGTTCAACAGTTCCTTGCCATTCCCCTCCATTTTAATGCAAGGCCTCCTGAAAATGCTTTTGGTTCTTGTTTTTAACAAGTCAGTGGACAAGTTAATATGTGCAACATCTAGTGTTGAGCTAAGAGTATTTAAACATTCTCATTTTTTATTTTTTTACAGAGGAGAGCACACCTTAGTAAAATGTCAGAAGGAAACTTCACCGCAATTACTGAGTTTGTTTTGCTGGGATTCACAGATAACCAGAACCTGCAGGTTCTTCTCTTCACTGTGTTCTTTCTGATTTACTTGCTGATCTTAGTGGGGAACATTGGCATGGTAACATTAATCACAATTGACTCCCGGCTCCACACTCCCATGTACTTTTTCCTGAGCCACCTGTCAATGTTAGATATTGGTTACTCCACTGTCATCGCTCCCATGACACTGATGACCTTTGTGGCAGAAAGCAAAACAGTTCCCTTCACTGGCTGTGCCCTGCAGTTTTTCTTCTTCTGCATTGCTGTATCCTGTGAGTGCTGCCTGCTAGGTGCAATGGCATACGATCGCTTCATTGCAATCTGCAACCCACTGTTGTATACTGCTCTCATGTCCAAAAAGCTCTGTTATTTGCTTGTGGCTAGCTCTTATCTAACAGGTTGTGTGAATGCAGCGGTCCAGACTTCATTTATATTTACTTTGTCCTTTTGTAGATCCAACATCATCAACCATTTCTTCTGTGATGTGGTCCCTATTCTAAGGCTCTCCTGTTCAGATACAAGAGTCATTGATATGATTCATTTTAGCTTCTCAACAGTAGTTGTATCAATACCTATCCTGGGCATTCTGGTGTCTTACAGTTACATACTTGTCACCATCCTTCGGATCAGCTCAGCCGAGGGCAGACGAAAAGCCTTCTCCACCTGTGCCTCCCACCTTACAGCTGTCACCATTTTCTATGGCACAGTTGCTTTCATGTACTTACGGCCCAGTTCAAAATATTCCGTGGAACAGGACAAAATCATCTCTGTGTTTTACACCCTTGCAATACCTATGCTGAATCCACTCATCTACAGCTTGAGAAACAAGGAGGTGAAAGAGGCTTTCAAAAGGCTGGTTGGAGGAAATGTTATCTCTCAGAGGCGATAAACTTCATTATCAAAAGCCTGGTTCTGTATCTTACTGTACCCTTTATCTCATTTTCCATTTTCAATTTTTATCTCTATAATGGGTTACATTCAGACTGCACAATCCTTTACGTACTCCCATTTCTGAGTATGGGATTGTTCCATTTTTTATGTGTAGTTAGGTCCCATTGAAGTTTGACTTGGGCCCTCTCAATTTTTATTGGAATGAAGTACAACTAATTCTGCCTGTTTGCAACCAAAGTATTGCAATTTGAGGTTTACAGGCTATTGATTTACTGAAGCACCAAGGAATTCTAATGCCTGTTTTCTGTCAGCAAGGGAAAGAAGGAGAACTGAGTACCATTCCATTGAATGATAACAGAGAGTATACTATTTAACCTGTAGCGGATGAAAATCCCTGGCTTTCCAGATGTTGCTGGATTACACTTCACATCATCCAAGACCATTGTCCATTCAGGTGTCCAGGAACATATGGAGGGCCACAGGTTCCCATGCCTGCTCTAGTAGATGCTGGAAGCTTCTGACACAGGTATGATGAAGGTGCACATGTTGCACACATTGGCCGGTGCATCATTCTCTGTTGCTGCAAAGATTAATATATGCTATTTGTGACAAGGGAACTATATGAATGG
The DNA here is from genome assembly GCF_027172205.1 of Podarcis raffonei. NCBI lineage: Eukaryota > Metazoa > Chordata > Lepidosauria > Squamata > Lacertidae > Podarcis > Podarcis raffonei. The sequence goes on from NC_070602.1 coordinate 82,789,607, forward strand.
CATGGCTCTGATTACCCTTCTTCAGAGGATGGTTAATGTGTTGCAGTAGGGATACTTAGGCAAGACAGTCACACCATTCACTGATAGACATAGAGAAGCGTTTTGACTGTGAGTGAATGCCACAATGCTGGCAGCCCATTATGTCGCCCCTAAAAGGTAGGGTCCAGTGAGGGAGCCTGGGTGAGTTACCATTGCTCTTCTAGCGTTCCAACATAGCTAATTGCTGGTACTTCCAGAAAAGACAGGGGTGGGACAAGGGGGTGTGTGAAACAATGGTGCCAAACATTTTCTATGATTCACTGCTGTATATATTTATTCTGGTATTAATCTTTATCTTATATGTGACGGGGAAGGTATGAGTAAATATCCACACCTCCTAATCATTAATGTAAAGATCAGTGCACTCATCTACTGTTACAAGCAAAGCTTATTACCTCTTGTAATGAAAAAACCTGTTTTGCTTAGACAGTAGGCTGTTCCTCCAAAAGTAATGGTTTAGAAAAAAATATAACATAATCAGTTAGTCATTTCTTATGGAGGTCATGCTCTTTCAATTTCAGACTGGACAAGCTATACAAAATAGAAAAAAGAAAGGAACTTTTGGAAATAATTTTTGGTGGAAAGGAATAAATATGTTATAATGCTCATTCCAGGAAGACCCCTCCCCTACTCATCGAGTTAAATTGGCCCCAAATAGTATTTAAACCACAGATTTCCATAGTTGGATAGCTCACACACTTCAACGGGACCACCATTTTGTCCTATATTCTCAAGGGCTAGCTTCCCTCTTTGCTGAACTGCAGACCTAGGATTGAGCGAGGGAACTGCTGTAGCCTTGCTGATATTAATGGGAAGAGCTTAACTCTTACATGGAAGGCACAGGTCTCTGATTGCTGACTTGAGTTCCACTTTTTTCAGGAAAACTATACCCCTCCCCCTCTCTCTTTCTCTTTACTTTTAGAGTGTGGCTCTGTGGCTGGAGGTTTTGCTGCCTATTGATATTTCTATAATCAGGGTGTCTGAAGCAGCACCTGTATATTCTGTCTCTGTCATTTCACATAATAAACATAATAAAGATTCTACTTTCTTTATTCTACATTATTCTACATTCTTAGTGAGAATAAGGATTAAGGTAGAAAAAACATGTTCTTAATGGAAACAAACATTGACTCCAACAACATATTGTGATCTTGCAAAGGGAAGATGTGGTTGGTGGGCATGCATTCGACTTCAGACATACGCTTCATTACATGGGGAGCTGAGCCCAGAGAGGAATATGGCTGAAGAGTGAACCAGAAGGTCCTGCCATGATGCGCTGCACCAAACCAGCTCCCTGCACCTTGCACCTGTCTTCTCCCTCTCCTAGCAATCCTCTGTGTCGGGAACGTAGGAGTGCAAAACCCATTCCACCTCAATGGCCATACTGATTGCCAAACTAACTCAGCAGTCTCTGGTCAAAAAGATTGGGCCTGTTTTTGAAATGTTTCGAAGCCCTTCAAAACCTCTTTGACCAGAAAAGATAATGGAAAGGGGGGGGGGGATGTAGGTGTCATGAACACTGACGACTCTGTTCAACCACTGGAGTTTCGTGTGGAAAAATTATCTCCAATCTCAAAGTTCCCAATTGCTGATGGTCATTGATGCCTCTTTTATGTTTCAGTTCCATTCAACATGGAACTAAAGCTGTACTGACCTCTGTGTGTGTGTGTGCGCACGCGCACGCGCACGCGCACGCACGGACGCACGCACGCGCTGACGTGTGCGTGTCTGAGGATGATGATGGAAATGTTTGCAAATGCAAGATGTTCCACTGGAAGCTCACACTTCACATTTTCAGTATGAATCAGCAAGCCATATACTTGAAGAGCCTATTCTTGCAAAAGGCATACTACAAATTTTCCCATGAGAAATACCTTTGCCTAGTTGAGTTGGCAAGATTGGGACCAGGCTGTCTTACAAGTTTATCAACAAACTTAATCTGGCAGGAAATAGAGAGAAGTAATAAATGAAGACTCATATTGAATTGTGGGCTGAATGGAGATGAAACACTTCTGCTTGGAACCAATTAAAGATGAGGAATGGAAAGAATGAATTCCCAAATAGCATGTTCTCAGATGATTATGTTGATGGGTCATGGAGAGCATCTTAATGATATGGGCTTCACCCATGTGTTTCAGGGATTTGGCTTCTAGTTGATGCTAAACCAACTATAAAATGAATGATTCTATCTACAACTGTTGGTTTGGTGTTCTTGGAATGACATCCATCCTCTTCACAGGTAAGGTGAGATATGCTATGTTAACTTACCTGATAGACTCTCAGAGTGCTTGTGGATTTTTACATCTAGCAGTCAGATCTAGCAACAGCTTGGTTCTCTGGGGGCAAATCAATTACCTGGAATTTATTTTGGTGTTGTTGTTTTTTTACAAAAGACTTTTTTTATTCTCTGCATGTGGTGTAGCCTGCTAGTTGCCTGTGACTGTAAGCAGCAGTGGATCATGGAGATCTGCAGAAATGCAGATGGCAGTCTTTCTGCATTGACTTGTTGTAGAAAACATAGTCATGTGCAGCTGAAGGATAGCTTACATACTGCGTAACAAATTTGAAATATTGGGCAAGAGGTTTTATAAAAATGTTCCTGTTAGCTTACACAGTTCCAAAGGAAGGAGTATGTTCCTCCATAGTTGTTTTCATTGTTGTTGGCTTTGGGAAGAAGGGGATGTATGTGAGCTTTTTCACATAGGTTTTGGAGCATGTACTCCCCTTTCCCAAAAGCAGCAATCACCTTGGTAGGCAGACAAAAAAACCTTTAGAGTCATAGACTCTTACATATTGAAAGGGCATGACGGTGTAAAATAGGAACACCATCCAAAGCAGGTTCCTTCACACCTCAGGCTGCTGTAAATAAGTGAACAGCAGGGACAATCAAAATTCCACTTCATGAAGACCAGATATTACCAGGTAGCTAAACAAGTTGCTCAAGATTCCTAAGTAGCTGGACCTTAGTGTGAAAGAGTTTCCCATAGTGGTAGAATTTGGATCTTTATTGAAAATAAATTACCGCTCACCCCCTCCAAGAGGTGGGTGGGGTTTGCGACACCATGCAAGGCTTAGTTCAGTGATGGCCAAACTTGGCCCTCCAACTGTTTTGGGACTACAATTCCCATCATCCCAGACCACTGGTCCTGTTAGCTAGGGATGAAGGAAGTTGTAGTCCCAAAACAGCTGGAGGGCCAAGTTTGGCCATCACTGGCTTAGTTCCATTAATTCTTTTGTTTTTGTGGGAGTTTGTAGTCAAAAGTCAAAGTTCATTTTCACAGTTTTGTGACATAATCCAGTTCCATAAAATGAATGGAATGTTGCCAATAATATCAACAGAAGGTAGAAAAATCTATGCTTGTAGTTTGTGAGGCTGATTCATTCCTACAGTGTTCTCCTATGAGATATGGTTGGCAGAATTGTGGTGATTCGTTTTAAGGTAGTGTGGTAGTCATCCAGCTGCAGGCATCCAGCTGCAGAGCAATGCAGTAAAATAGGTAAAGGTAAAGGGACCCCTGACCATTAGGTCCAGTCACAGACAACTCTGGGGTTGCACGCTCATCTCGCTTTACTGGTCGAGGGAGCCGGCATACAGCTTCCAGGTCATGTGGCCAGCATGACTAAGCCACTTCTGGCGAACCAGAGCAGCGCACGGAAATGCCGTTTACCTTCCCGCCAGAGCGGTAACTATTTATCTCCTTGCAGTTCAGTTTTGTAGGATTCATTGATCACCCAGGGCTTCAGGTCCCCCACTTCATTTATAAGACTTTGCAACATTCCTGGTAATCTCTGTTGCCATTCTAGTGGGGAGCATTGGGATAATCATATTAACTATTGTTGATTCTTTGACCAATGCAGTGTTCATATGAGGAGGAGAGAGTGGAGATGGACTCCTGGACTGCAGGCTCCTCTGCTACATCCCATTACTGTATCACCACCCCTTGCATGCTGGAGGCATATGTCTGGAGTGAGGAGTCTTCTGTATGCATGTAGTCCCCATACATGATTCGAATTTTTCACAATCAGAGTTCTAAATGATGCAAGCAGCCCACACACATAGAACAGATTTCTTCCTGGAAATCTTTCTCCTCCAATGTGTGGAAGGCAGCAAGACAAGGCAACACAACACAGAATTATCATAGGTTCATGTTCAAGCTTTAAAAAAGCACATGATCAAGGAGGGCTCTTTGGTATGTACACATTAGTAGCTCTCAGCAATGTTATTTCTCATGACACATTTGCATAGTGTTGCTCACATCAGAGAGAGTACAAGGATGTCTTCAGCCAACACACGTATCTTTTTGTTTCTCCTGACCCTGACAATTGCAATGGAATGGTTGCACTCCTCTTTCAAGACTTAAAATTGTGGCTTCCTGAAGCTTTTGGTGGTGATGGACATATGGTGGACTGTAATATCTAGTTTGGATCTAATACTATTTCATCATTGTTCTCCTATTTTTATTTGCAGAAGATAGCACACCTTAGTAAAATGTCAGAAGGAAACTTCACCGCAATGACTGAATTTGTTTTGCTGGGATTCACAGATAACCAGAATCTGCAGGTTCTTCTTTTTGCTGTGTTCTTACTGATTTACATGGTGATCTTGGTGGGGAACATTGGCATGACAACATTAATCACAATTGACTCCCGGCTCCACACTCCCATGTATTTTTTCCTGAGCAACCTGTCAATGTTAGATATTGGTTACTCCACTGTCATTGCTCCCAGGACACTGATGACCTTCGTAGCAGAAACCAAAACCATTTCCTTCACTGGCTGTGCCCTGCAATTTTTCTTCTTCTGCATTGCTGTATCCTGTGAGTGCTGCCTGCTGGGTGCAATGGCATATGACCGCTTCATTGCAATCTGCAACCCACTGTTGTATACTGCTCTCATGTCCAAAAAGCTCTGTTATTTGCTTGTGGCTGGTTCCTATCTAACAGGTTGTGTGAATGCAGCGGTCCAGACTTCATTTATATTTAGTTTGTCCTTTTGTAGATCCAACATCATCAACCATTTCTTCTGTGATGTGGTCCCTATTCTAAGGCTCTCCTGTTCAGATACAAGAGTCATTGATATGATTCATTTTAGTTTCTCAACAGCAATTGTATCCATAACTATCCTGGCCATTCTTATCTCTTACACATACATCCTAGTTGCCATCCTTCGGATCAACTCAGCCGAGGGCAGACGTAAAGCCTTCTCCACCTGTGCCTCCCACCTTACAGCTGTCACCATTTTCTATGGCACAGTTGCTTTCATGTACTTACGGCCCAGTTCAAAATATTCCATGGAACAGGACAAAATCATCTCTGTGTTTTACACCCTTGCAATACCTATGCTGAATCCACTCATCTACAGCCTGAGAAACAAGGAGGTGAAAGAGGCTTTCAAAAGGATAGTTGGGGGAAAGATTATCTCTCAGAGACATTAACATTCAAAACAATAAATCCAGTCCTACAGCTTACTTCATCCTTTATTGTAAAGTCCGTATTACTATTATTTCCTTCCCAATGAGTCTGATCCAGGCTAAAGCTACACTTCTATTCTTAATTTGAGTAGCTCACACTAAACTCCACAGGGTTTATTTTTCAGCAGGCACTTATTGTATTGTTCTGTACATTAATTTATATCAAGTCTCATTGAAATGTGTGTGAGTTCTAATAGATAGGTATGGATCGTTAACATTTTTGATCGAGTGCATAAACTATGGTGGTCACGCCCAGTAAGGAGACTAAGTATTCCCATCTCTCTCCCCAAAATAGGCTACCCTCGCACATCTTATCACAATGTTTAGAAGTTATTATTCATTGGCTTTCCCCCCACTCCTGTCTTGTGTCATAATGCCTGGGGGTGATGGAATGGTATGTGCACATATACATGAATAAATGAATGAAACAGGTTTACATGGAACTCTCTGTCATTTACTCATAATGTGGTATTAGAGTGGCCTGGCTTGGCCTTTAATGGTGGCCTTTAACGATGTTCATCTCTTTATTAGCATTGCTGGATGAACACTTTTACTGTTATGTTTTATTCCATGTTATGAATTTTAAATGTTTAATGAGCTGTTTGTCTTCTAGTATGTTGTAAGTCACTTTTTCAGATTTTTTGTAAAAAGGCAATGAACATATATTATTATTAATAAATAAATAAATTTTAACAACCAAAAAATTGAATCCTTTGTTACCATGTCTATTTAGGAACACACATAGCCTCTTTACTTTAGTTTTTCAGCTCATTTAACTAAGCCATTTCCATTTGGCTTGGCAGTAGGTTAGTGAACATTCAGTGAACGCTCACTCGAAACATTTTAGAGGTTCAGTCATTCTGATGTTACCTCATCTGTCACAGGAGGGGGTGAAAAGCATGACCATTATCTATTTGCATGTATTAATAACAGGACTTTTTTTCACCTGGAATTTACTGGAACTCAGTTCTGGCACCTCAGGTGAACAAGGGGGTGTTCATTCTGAGTTCCAAAAGAGTTCCTATTTTTCTAGAAAAATAGCACTGATTAATAATGTAGATCTTTAAAAAGCCATTCACCATATACAATGGGCTCATTCCTCAGCAAGGCATTATTCAGAGGAGGAGCCTATGCCTGCACTGCCCAGGGCAGGCGCACTCCCGAGGGGAGTGGGATATGGAGGGTGCCCTCCCAGGTGCGGGACAGCTGCTCGGGTGCACAGAGCGGCGCGCACATGCCCTGCAGCCAGGGGCGGAGTGAGCCACCCATGTGGCCAGAGCGAGATATTTGATGTGCTGCATGCCCACGACTGCCAAATGTCACCCCCCCTCAGCGAAGACACCCGAGGCGATCCGCCCCCACTGCACCTCCCTTCCTCCACCCCTGGCATTATTGCCATATATTTGGCGTGTGTCCATTTACAGCTTCACATGGTGCCACTAAGAAATAACGTATCTCCAACAATCTCTGCCTGGTAGTGCCTCCTTGATGCTGAATAGCTGGATGTAGAAAAGACTCAGAATGAGCTTGAGGAAATAAAAAGTTATTCCCTGCTTACCCAAAACTTGAAAGAGAGGTAGTCAACTCTATGGAATGGTGATCTACAACCTGTGTGCCACAGTAGAAAAGGACCTGTCTTGTGTCCTAACTAATCAGGTTTATGAACATGATGAGGCAGATTAGTAGAGCCTAAGATTTTGAGCACAAAGTCAGAAGAAACCTTTGGAAAGAGGCTATCAAGCAGATTTTCTTCCATCTGCCCGTTCAACAACACCTGCTGTGAAAGCTATGCACTTGAGTTCTCTGCAAGGAATGTTGTTCTTTCTTAACGTGTACTCAAATAGTAACATAAATTGCTTTGCAATGTTTCATTCTCGGCAAAGGCAGGTGTTCACTAAGACACTGCAAACCTAATTGTGTGTCAGTGTGGTGTAGTGGTTAAGAGTGGTAGACTCGTAATCCGGGGAACCAGGTTCGCATCTCCGCTCCTCCACATGCAGCTGCTGAGTGACCTTGGGCTAGTCACACTTCTCTGAAGTCTCTCAGCCCCACTCACCTCACAGAGTGTTTGTTGTGGGGAAGGAAGGGAAAGGAGAATGTTAGACGCTTTGAGACTCCTTCGGGTAGTGATAAAGCTGGATATCAAATCCAAACTCTTCTTCTTCTTCTTCTTCTTCTTCTTCTTCTTCTTCTTCTTCTTCTGTGTACTCAGAAGTAAGGCCCGTTGAATTCAGCTGGACTTATTCCCAGGTAATAGATTTAAGATTGTTCATTTGAATTTTATTACTGCTCCTCAGTTCAAGTCCTAGTCTCTTTATCAAAATGGATACAGTAGAACCGCCTCAGGTTACAAACACTTCAGGTTACAAACTCTGCTAACCTGGAAGAGTTACCTTGAGTTGAGAACTTTGCCCCAGGATGACAACAGAAATTGTGTGCTGGCGGTGCAGGGGCAGCAAGAGGCTCCATTAGCGAAAGCACGCCTCTAGTTAAGAACAGTTTCAGGTTAAGAACAGACCTCCAGAACGAATTAAGTTCGTAACTAGAGGTACCACTGTAGAACCATCTGGATTTGACTGCCCATTTTTGACCACTATAGATATTCACGTTTAAATTTAAATTTAAATTCATTTCCCTGCCCCCTGACATTTTCTGGACATAGATAGTACCTACTCAATGCCTGAGTGAGGGCAATTAGACAGCATAACAAATTTATACTGAACTGTGAGATTCTAATCCCACGTACCCAGGAGTGACCTGCACTGTTAATGTAGCAGCTCAGCCCTACCAAGTGAGCTGTTCTGGATGGCTCTAACAGCCAGCATGTTGCAAGTACCTTTCCGTCCTGCAGGTCACAATGACTTTGTTGGTATTGTTAACTGGTGTTAATAGCTTTGGGAATGTGCAACAAACTTACTCTAAAACAGTGGTTCTCAACCTGTGGGGCCCCAGATGTTGTTGGACTACAACTCCCATCATCCCTGAGCTCTGGCCTTGCTAGCTGGGGTGATGAGAGTTGTAGTTCAACAACATCTGGGGAAACACAGGTTGAGAAAGGCTTCTCTAAAACAAGATAGAGGAAAGTAACTAGTGAAGATTCCTACTGAATTGTAGGCTGAATGGAGAGGGACAACTTCTGTTAGAAACTAATTAAAGATGAATAGAAAAATTAAAAGAAATTCCCAGGCTGTATGTTCTCAGGTGATTATGCAGAGATGTCATACAGAGTATTTTAATTTATGCCTTTGAGGAATTTGGTCACTAGGTGGTAACAAAACAACTATAAAATGAGCATTTCTCTCTACATCCCTTATTCTAGGGCTCTAGGATCGACAGTGATCATCTTCACAAGTAAGGCTTCTTAGAATACATTTCCTAGCCAGATATAATCCAAAATTCCTGTTAATCTCCCCACTAGCAGTCAAATTTATCAACCGTGCATTTCTCTGGAAGCAAATTTATAATCTAAGCATTGAGGGGAGGGTGTTCTTGCTTGGGTACAGTATCCCTGAATTCTACCTCTTTTGCACCGATCCAGCAAACAGGTTTATGTGCAAATGAAGGACGTCAACATACTGCAGAGGAGGTAGTTCTTTATCTACTGCAGCTACCTCACAACTATAAAATTAGCCATTCTATCAATATGCCTAACTTTGGGGCTTTAGGAATGACATCTGTCCTCTTGACAGGTAACACTCCTAGCCTGATTTATTCTCAGAGTGCTTAGGATATTTTATTTTTGGCAGCCAGATGATATCTATGGACAGTTCCATTCTCTGCAAGCAAGGAATTTTTTTGGAATTTAGCTTGGTTTCTTTTCACAAAAGCTGGGGAGGTTGACTTATGATGATGATGCTGCACTAGATCTTTCTTGCAAGTTGTGTGTGATTGTAATAAGAAATTCAGAAATGGAGATTTAAAATCACCAGATAAGCAGTTTATTTGCTTAATGTTTTTTTATCTGGTACTGCAGCTGGATTCAACCAAAAAGGGGGGAAACTCAGATTGAAGTTGAGAGACACATTTGCATATCTGGGCATTGAAGGGAGTGAGTTAACACTCAGTTACAATATTTTTGCATTCTCTCTTTATGACCTCCATCCAACAGACATGTTTATGAGCAAATGGAAGATAGCTTGCCTGCTGAAGGGCAATTTGCATTGTACCTTGGTTCTCGAAAAGAATCCATTTGACTCCTGGAACCATTCAAAAACCAAAGCATAGCTTCCGATTGGCTGCAGGAGCATCCTGCAGCCAATTGGAAGCTGCAAAAGCCATGCTGGATGTTTGGCTTCCAAAAATCATTCGAAAACCGGAACACTCACTTATGGGTTTTGATTGTTTAGAAGCCAATTTGTTCGGGAGCCGAGGTGTTTGAGATCCAAGGTATGACGGTACTTCATTATTTTCCACAGCAGCCTCACAAATGAATATTTGGAACACCAGGGCAAACAGCATACTTTAGAACATCAACCCAATTCTGCCTTGTTTTTAGATTCCATTGACCCAAGTTGCAGCAAAATTTAATAGTGCATTCTTTTTTTAAAAGGGGAAAGATGGGGGAAAGATGCAGGAACCTTAACTTAAGGGGGACTGAGGAGGTTTGCTGCAGTGACATAGCAAGAAGTGGCCAGCATTTGAAGGATGTTTTAAAAATAAAAAATGGGTATTAGGCACATCAAATGGTGCTGGTTTTGGTGAGTAAGTGGTGGCACTGGTCACTAGTGGGAGCCAATGGCCAGCACAAGAGCTTTCTACAAAACCTGAATGAAGGCTGAAAGAGGCCATGTGTTTGAGAACCAAACCTCTCCTGGCAATTTGACACAAGCAGACTGCACAGTGATGGGAAGAATCCCAATTTACATACAGGGCCCTTGGGGCAAGAGCCAGAGAAGAATTCAGGAGCTCTCATATCTTCTTTTTGACAAACATTAGGAGTTTCTGAAGCTTATATCTGAGGTGTTTAGATTGGAGGAGGAAACGTTAAGCATCTCATTGACATTCCTCTCCAGCGGCAAAGTGTGTGGAGGGCCACGGGGACGGCTGCCCTGGGTGCAAAATTGTTAGCGGTGCGAAATTTCAACACCCTGTGCTGCCTCAGTACTGCTGTGCACTTCTGTCGCTGGGCTCCCTTGAAAATGGCTCCCCCATGTGAAAAAGGAAGTGACCTCTCCAGACAATGGAACGACTCTTCTTTTCTTAGCTATGTGGCTGTGCGAGGTTTGAGGGAAATGCAAGGAAGAATAAGGACGGCCTATTACAAAAATGATACCATGTGTACATTGATCTGGGAAGCTTGGACGGTGATGGAGATGATGCAGGAAGGGCGGGTAATGGGTACGAGAGCCCACCGTATGTGGTGGCAATGTAAAATTATTAAGAAAGCCTGGGAAGTGGTATATAAAGATTTGAAGAAAATGTTGAAAATGACTTTTATTTAAAAAAAATGAAGTTAAGATCCTGGAAGGTACAGGACTTAATAGATTTATCATGCAAAAGACTTTGTTCCTGCATCTGAGAACGGACGCCAGGGCAAGACCAGCCCATCCCTATAGAAGGAAGAAGCCACCGCTAAAGAAGATGAAAGAGATTGGCAAAACAAACTAATAAACCATAACTGGACAAAGCAGACAATTTCTCTCCCCCCCCCCTTTACGTTAAAAAAGGGATAAGTGTATAAATAAGTATAGAAAATGGAACCAGGAGGGGGAGTTGGAGGGAAGTCAATTAAGATGTATGATTTTGATTGTGATGTTTTTTTATGATTGGGTTTTTTTCTTTTTGTTATTATAAAATTAATAAAAGAAAAAAAGAAAATGGCTTCCCCATGTGAAAAAGGAAGTGACCGCTCCAGACAATGGAATGACTCTTCTTTTCTTATCTCTGTGGCTGTGATCTCCTGAGTGATGCAGATGCTGTTAGGCAGTTAATGTGCATGCATACTCTATCCATTTCCCTTTCTCCACACACCCCTTCCCCATGTGGCCACAGGTACTGGCAACCCATGCTACATCACTGTTCCTTGCCACTTAAATGTAGGGTCTCCTGAAACTACTTTTGGTTGTGGAGCTAATACTATTTCAACTTTTTTCTCATATTTCTATTTACACAGGAGAATACAACTTGTGACAATGTCAGAAGGAAATCTCACCACAATTACTGAATTTGTTTTGCTTGGATTCACAGATAACAAGAGTCTGCAGTTTATTCTCTTCATATTGTTCTTACTGATTTACTTGTTGACCCTGGTGGGGAACATCGGCATGGTAACATTAATCAGGGTTGACTCCAGGCTCCACACTCCCATGTATTTTTTCCTCTGCAGCCTGTCATTTTTGGATGTTGGTTATTCTACTGTAATTGCTCCCAGGACACTGATGATCTTTGTGGCAGAAAGCAAAACCATTTCCTTCACTGGCTGTGCCCTGCAGTTTTTCTTCTTCTGCATTGCTGTATCCTGTGAGTGCTGCCTGCTGGGTGTGATGGCATATGACCGCTTCATTGCTATCTGCAACCCACTGTTGTATACTGCTCTCATGTCCAGGAAGCTCTGTTATTTGCTTGTGGCTGGTTCCTATGTAACAGGTTGTGTGAACGCAGTGGTCCACACTTCCCTTATGTTTAATTTGTCCTTTTGTCGTTCCAACATCATCAACCACTTCTTTTGTGATGAGCCCCCGATCCTAAAGCTGTCCTGCTCGGACACAACAGTCATTGATATTTTTCATTTTGCCTTCTCAGCAGCACTTATATTGGTAACTATATTGGCCATTTCCATCTCTTACACATACATACTTATTGCTATCCTTCGGATCAGGTCAGCTGAGGGCAGACATAAAGCCTTCTCCACCTGTGCCTCCCACCTTACGGCTGTCACCATATTCTATGCAACAGGAGCTTTCATGTACTTAAGGCCCAGTTCAAAGTATTCAGTGGAGCAAGACAAAATCATCTCTGTCTTTTACACCCTTGCAATACCTATGCTGAATCCACTCATCTACAGTCTGAGAAACAAGGAGGTAAAAGAGGCTTTCAAAAGGCTGGTTGGAGGAAAGGTGGTCTCTAGGTAAATTCCTACTGAATTGTGAGCTGAATGGAGAGGGGCAACTTCTGTTAGAAACTAATTAAAGATGAATAGTAGAAAGTAAAAGAAATTCCCAGGCTGTATGTCCTCAGGTGATTATGCTGAGATGTCATACAGAGTATTTTAATTTATGCCTTTAAGGAATTTGGTCACTAGGTGGTGGCAAAACAACTATAAAATGAGCATTTCTCTCTACATCCCTTATTCTAGGGTTCTAGGATCGACACTGATCATCTTCACAAGTAAGGTTTCTTATAATACATTTCCTAGCCAGATATAATCCAAAATTCCTGTTAACTGTTAGGATATAGTTCCATTTCACCTTAAAAGGGTCAGGCATGGTTGTTGTGTATCACATGCCTGTTTACTCCAAGCACTGTCTGCTGGGAACTTCCGTTGTACATAGCTTTTGTATTCTGGCTGTTTTTCCTGGACACGGAGGCAAGCCGTCATGTTTTTCCTTTGTTCTGAACTACATTGAATAAAGCTGTAAATATGCTCTCCTGTCTGCATCTTTCATTACGGAGAATCTGCTGAAAGGGTGTGCATGGGTCTTGGAATGTCTCTGAGGCTCGTGTCACTAATTGACTGATGCTGTTCCACGGGAGACCGGTGATCGTCCAGAGACAACTGGGGGCCTGCCTGATGCCTCCGTCTCCTTGGCAGTATCCCAACAATAGGTTTCGAGCCCAGATTCACAGCGCTTACAGGAGAGTAAGACTGCTGATGCCTGCTGAGATCCTGGCAGCAATAGCAACAGAGGTATGTGGAAAAGCGAGGCTTTCCTGTGCCGCGGAAGCAAGCTACATCTGATTTACGACGTGCTAAAGATAAGGAGCCTTTGAAGGGAATAAGGCTCACGGCTGAAGTAAAGAGCTGGGATGGATCTTTTACAAGCCTCCTTTGGGGCTCTGTGCCCAAAGCTTAATGGCAACAATTATCAGACCTGGGCAAGGTACTGCGAGGGCCGGGTGAGAAGGCTTGGTGGGTGGCACACTGTTTCTGAGGACCCCCCCCCCAGTGCCTCTAACAGATGAATGGGTGGCACAAGATTCAAGAGCCATGGGAGTAATTTTGCTCTCAGTAGCTCCTGAAGAGTTAATCACCCTGGCTGGCAAGGCCAGCTCGTGTGAGATGTGGGAAGGGCTTCCAGCCTGTCATCTCCGACAAGAGGCTGGGTCTGTGTTGCTTTACTTCAGAAAGCTGCACAGGAAGCATTTGGAGCCAGGGGAAGACCTTAGAGCCCACGTTTTGCATTTGCAGCATCTCAGACAGGAATTGACTCATAGAGGTTTTAATATGCCTGAGTCTCTGTTTGCAATCCTTATCCTGGACTCCCTGGATGAGAGCTATCATGCTGTGGCAAGCCAGAAGGTGACTCTTCCTGCACAGGACCTCACTGCTACAAAAGTTTTGGCAACCTTGCAAAATGAATATGATAGGAGGAATGCAGCTGAACCAGCTTGTGTGCTTCAGGGGGAGCAGTGTGGGACAGCATTCCAGCCTCCAGGGGGAGCCAAGGCATTGGCAGCTGTGAAGTGCTGGAACTGTGGAAACCAAGGTCATATTCAGAGATATTGCCCAAAGGCTGGAGCGAAACAAAAGAAGAAGCCTGCAGATGTCCAGAAGCAGAAGGGGGGTAGGAAACCCAGACCAGTGAAAAACAAGGCTTTGTTTGCTGGCAATGCTTCTCCAAAAGTCAAAGGCAGATTTATTGTGGATTCTGGAGTGACAAGGCACATAACGAAGGATCGGCACCTGTTTATTTCCTTCACGCCTCAAGATGGGGAGATCCAACAGGCTGATGGAAAGATGTTGAGAGTTGCAGGAGTTGGGACAGTGAAACTGGCAAGTCTGCACACAACCATCAGCGAAGTACTTTTTGTTCCAGATTCTACAGACAATTTGCTCAGCATCCCACAGCTGACTGGGCAGGCCTTTGAGATTTCCTTCAAGATGAGCGCCTGTGTCATCAGGAAGGGCAAAGAGGACATTTTGCATGCGAAGTTTGTAGATGGCTTGTTCTTGATAACTTATGATGACAATGCTGTTGATGTGTCTAATGTTGAATCTTGTTGTGTTGCACAAACTAACAACCAGCAGATGCTGCCCTTCCAGCAGATGTCAAAGCGATAAACAACTACCTGACATTCAGAAGACATCTTAAGGCAGCCCTGTTCAGGGAAGTTTTTAACATGTGATATTTTAGTGTATTTTTGGTTTCTATGGAAGCCGCCCAGAGTGGCTGGGGAGGCCCAGCCAGATGGGCGGGGTATAAATAATAAATTATTATTATTATTATTATTATTATTATTATTATTATTATTATTAGTTCTTCATGCAGGATGTATTCACGAGGTGCACCAAAAATTTGGTCACATGTCTTGGCAGGCGCTGGCCAAGATGCCTGGGTTGGTTCAGGGTTTGAACATTAAGCCCTGTAAGTTTCACATTAAATGTGTATCTTGTGCAGAGAACAAGGTGAAGGTTGATCCGAAAGGCAAAGTGTCTAGCAGACAGGCTTCCAAACCCTATCAGCTAGTTCACACAGACCTGGTTGGTCCACTTGCACCCTCTTTGGGTGGAGCAAGGTACTTCATGGCTTTAATTGATTCTTTTTCCAGGTACATTCATGTGTTTATGCTCCAGCAGAAGTCAGAAGTGTTCCCTAAGTTCAAGGTGTTCTGTGCTTGGTTGGAGAATGCTCACAATAAACGCATTGGCTGTTTATTTTCTGATCGAGGCGGTAAATTCACTTCTCATCAGTTTGAGGCTTTCGTGACTGAGAAGGGAATCCAGTACGACCTCTCAAGTCCTAGATCTCCATGGGAGAATGGACTTTGCGAACGGGCAAACCAGACTTTGCTGCAAGGCCTAAAAACCTTGTTGCATGATGCCAATCTCCCTGAAAAATATTGGGCTGAAGCTTTATTGTGTTTCCTTTATTCCTATAACAGGAGACTGTCATCACCTATTGGTTGTACTCCCTATGAGAAGATGTTTGGTAAGAAACCTTATGTCAAGCACATGAGAATCTTTGGTTCTGACATGTGGGTACACACCCCACAGAGCAGCAAGCTTGGGAAGCGTGGGGCACATGGTTTGTTCATGGGGTATCAAAAAGGTGCATACAGGGTATTCATGACTGACTCTCAGTCCATTAGGTTCACAAAGGTTCATAAATCCAATCCTATAAATTCATTCATTATTGCAGAGTCCATATCATCATCATCATCATCATCATTATGGGCAACAAATGGTGACAAACAATATAGGGTGCTATTCCTATGACACTGCTCTGATTAAAAATCCTCAGACTTGCAACAATTATATTTCAGAAATTTTGGGGTGTGGGATGGAGAGAGGTGGATACTTGATCAAAGTCTTAGCTCCGCCTTCAGTGGGTAAGTAATATGATGAGGTAACTCTATCACGCCAATCAATGATCTACATGGTGCAGTGCCTGGACTTGAATAAATGTCACATTTCCTACAACAGACAGTGTCAATAGTCCTCTTATATTTCAGATAAGGGTCAACCCATGTTGACCACTCAAACTCCATTGAACAGGGAGCAACAACCAATCCTCACTTTCACATCAGTGTGTGATGAGCATGTTTTCAAAAGCATGTGGTTCTCAGGAGGGGCCACTAGGGGCGCATCGGAAGATGGCTGACAATAACATCTCTCCGACCCACACGAGGTAATTAGGAGGCTGTGATGGGAGTAAATAGCCTCCCTGCCCCCCCAAGCGTGTGGGGGAAACTGCCCTTGCCTGCTGTGCCCTATACCACCCCCGAATTTGTGGGGATGGGGGCACTAGGCAGAAAGCCCTCCTGTGGATCTCGGCGCTCCTGGACGCTGTCTCTGATCCGCGCCTCTAGCTGCAGCAACTTCAAAAGAAACAATTAGGAGGAAGTGAATGCACATATTTCAAGGAAGAAGGGGGAGTAAAGACTGCTAACTGAAGAGATCTCTGATAAATAAGACGGGTCGGAGGAACAAGAATAAATCATGAGAAGACACACCAAGGCTCGGTATGTTCGGCAACGGGACTGCATGGGGGAGGGGGGGAACTTTCCTTTCTTTTCTCTATGTGATTAACTAAGAATCCCCCCCCCACAAGTCACAAGTCAGAAATGCCGTTTAAATGACTTAAGCTGTGGATTTTCTAACCAAAGCATGTTTCAAGAAGATCGTGGAAAGTATAAGAGCTTTGGAATGACTCAGTAAAAAATACTGTCGCCATTTTGGCAAGTTCTGTCGGAAGACTTAAGTCTGGGAGGAGGAACAGAGCTGTTTTTATATTGTGGGTGAGCCTCCTCAATGGGACTAAAGAGCGACAGATTTGCGAGATTAATGATGGAAAGAGTGCTGGTATTTATGTAATGATATATGGAAACCATCTTGATATGATGATTGGACGAATGGAGAAATTCACAGAGGATTACAATTGGTGTTTACCAGCTTAAGGAGATTATCAGAAGAGATCCCAAAGAAAAAAAAGAAAAATATATGAACAAGATGATATGTGGAAACAGCAAGATAAGACTGGATAGAATTATGAACATTATTTGGACAGATTTGTGGATATTAACGCAGCAGCAAGATGATGATCGGAATCCCCCTTCGGGACTTGAAATATGGGTCCCCTCAACAAAAATTTAAAATTCAGCTTTGTAATTCGGAATTTATGGGATGTGATTTGATTTGATTTGATTGGTCGGTTAATAAAAATTATTTAAAAAACAAAAAACAAAAGCATTTGGTTCTCACTATACATTTTGAGTATTACTCAGCAAACCGTGCACGCCTTAGAGTTTATCCTTTTAAAAACCATACTACTACAGTGGAGTGCACTGCTTGTTCAATGTGTGCAGGATCAGTTTCCTTTATTGCAATTGGGTCTGGGGGAAAGCTGCCTTGCTCACTTTTCTTGACCTTTCCTTAGTCTTTGATACCATTGATGGTGATATCTAGTGACTTCTAGATTAGATTAATGCAATGAACTATATACGAGGAAACTTAGAAACTCGAATTGGCTCAAAATGCAGAAGGCAGGCTACTGGCTGGGGTTCGATTGAGATAACATATAACCCCTATTTCAAAAAAAAGTTACATTGGTTTGTTTCCAGGCCCAATTCAAGGGGCTCATGTTACTTTTTAGCCCCCAAATATCTGAACATCAGCATCCTATGGACCTTCTTGGGTGTTGAAATCAGCAGAGGAGGCTCTATTGGCAGTTCCACCTCCCTAAAAATGTCAAGTGACAGTGACCCAGGAGAGAGCAATTTCTTTGGCAGCCCCTAAGTTGTGGAATCCCCTCCTCACAGAGATGCATCTGTCTTCATTACTCCCAGCTTTCAGTGAAAACTGAAGAAGTGCTTCTTCACATCTTAACATGAGCTTTCAGGGCAAACCCTCTTCCAGTTACTGTAATCTCTTTGAACTGTTTCAAATTCTGTGCTCTTCTTTCTGACAAAATTAGGAGTTTCTGAAGCTTATATCTAGGGTGTTTTGATCGGAGGAGGAAAAGTTAAGCATCTCGTTCACATTCCTCTCCAGTGGCATAGTGTGTGGAGGGGCAGTTGCCCTGGGTGGAAAATTGTTAGAGGTGCAAAATTTCATCACCCTGTGCTGCCTCAATACAGCTGTGCACTTCCATTGCTGGGCTCCCTTGAAAATGGCTTCCCCATGTGAAAAAGGAAGTGACCTCTCCCGACTATGGAATGACTCTTCTTTTCTTATCTCTGTGGCTGTGATCTCCTGAGTGATGCAGATGCTGTCAGGCAGCTGAATGTGCATGAATACTCTGTCCATTTCCATTTCTCCCCCCCCCCCCCGCATCCCCATGTGGCCCCGGGTACTGGCAACTCATACTACACAACTGTTCCTTGCCACTTAAATGTTAGTGTGGAGCTAATACTATTTCAACTTTTCTCTCATATTTTTATTTACACAGGAGAATACAACTTGTGACAATGTCAGAAGGAAACTTCACCACAATTACTGAATTTATTTTGCTGGGATTCACAGATAATCAGAGTCTGCAGTTTATTCTCTTCATATTATTCTTACTGATTTACTTGTTGATCCTGGTGGGGAACATTGGCATGGTAACATTAATCAGGATTGACTCCCGCCTCCATACTCCCATGTATTTTTTCCTCAGCAACCTGTCACTCTTGGATATTGGTTACTCCAGTGTCATTGCCCCCAGGACACTGATGACCTTTGTGGCAGAAAGCAAAACTATTTCCTTCACTGGCTGTGCCCTGCAGTTTTTCTTCTTCTGCATTGCTGTATCCTGTGAGTGCTGCCTGCTGGGTGTGATGGCATACGATCGCTTCATTGCTATTTGCAACCCACTGCTGTATACTGCCATCATGTCCAGAAAACTCTGTAATCTGCTTGTGGCTGGCTCCTATTTAACAGGTTGCGTGAATGCAGTGGTCCAGACTTCCATTATATTTAATTTGTCCTTTTGTAGTTCCAACATCATCAACCACTTCTTCTGTGATGTGCCCCCGATCCTAAAGCTGTCCTGCTCGGACACAACAGTCATTGATATTATTCATTTCATCTTTGCAACAGCAATTGTATTGGTAACGATATTAGCCATTTCCATCTCTTACACATACATACTTATTGCCATCCTTCGGATCAGGTCAGCTGAGGGCAGACGAAAAGCCTTCTCCACCTGTGCCTCCCACCTTACGGCTGTCACCATATTCTATGCAACAGGAGCTTTCATGTATGTCCGACCCAATTCAAAATATTCCATAGAGCAAGACAAAATCATCTCTGTCTTTTACACCCTTTTGATACCTATGTTGAATCCAGTCATCTACAGTCTGAGAAACAAGGAGGTAAAAGAGGCATTCAAAAGGCTGGTTGGAGGAAAGGTGTTCTCTCAGAGATATTAATTTTCATAATAATAAATACAATCCTATATCTTACTTCATTCTATTTGCAGAGTTGTGGTTGTTGTTGTTGCTGCTGCTGCTGCTGCTGCTGTCGTCATCATTATGGGCAACAAATGACGACCAACATACCTTATAGGATTCTATTCCTATGACACTGCCCTGATTAACAATTCTAAGACTGGCAACCATCATAATTAATTTTTTTTTGGGGGGGGTGGAGAGTGGGATACTTAATCAGAGTCTGGGCTCCACCTTCAGTGGGTAAGTAATTTGCTGAGGCAACTATAACACACCAGTCAATGATCTACATGGTGCAGTGCTTGGACTTGAATAAATGTCACATTTCCTACAACAGACAGTGCCAATTCTCTTATGTTTCATATAAGAGTCAACTCATATTAACCACTCAAATTCCATTGAACAGGGAGCCACAACCAATCCTCACTTTCATTTCAGTGTGTGATGAGCATGTTTTCAAAAGCATGTGGTTCTCACTTTACATTTTGAGTATTACTCAGCAAACTATGCACGCCCAAGAGCTCACCCTTTTAAAAACCATACTACTACAGTGGAGTGCACTGCTTGTCCCATGTGTGCAGGATCAGTTTCTTTTATTGCAATGTAGTCAAGCTGTTTAATAAGTGTGGCCAACCACTTTCCCTCTTGACCAATTCCCATCTTGGCTTCTTGAAGCTAGCTATTGGGGATTAACTGGGTGGGCCCAGGACTTCAATGATGCTTCACTGAGAGAGGGGAGAGTGTCACCTTCTTTGAAAGAGGCTGTGGGGCATCCTTAAGAAGACCTCCCTGGACCTGCAACTGCTGGATAACTATTGCCCAATAGCTAATATCCCCTTGGCAGGCAAGGTGCTCGAAAGCGTGCTGCCAGTCTTGCTTCAGGCATGCTTGAAGGATCCATTTCACCCCGTCATGACATTTGTTGGAAGAGAGTTGGTGGGGGAACATATGCTCCAACATTTCTACAATGAAAATAAGGATGACCTGAGGAAAAGCAGACATTCTGGGATCATATCAGAAACTTGGACTGCTTCTCTAAATCCGGGATCATCCCTAGAAAATAGTGACGCTTGGAGGGTCTGTGGGAAAGCTGCCTTGCTCACTTTTCTTGACTTTTCCTCAGCCTTTGATACCATTGATGGTGATATCTAGTGACTTCTAGATTGTTGTTGTTGTGGTTGTTTAGCCGTTTAGTCGTGTCCGACTTTTCATGACCCCATGGACCAGAGCACGCCAGGCACTCCTGGATCACTGCCTTGCCGTGACGAAGAGGCTTGAATAACTCAGAGAAGCTATGAACTATGCCGAGCAGAGCACCCAAGATGGACAGGTCATAGTGGAGAGTTTTGACCAAACGTGAACCACCTGGAGCAGGAACCGGCAAGCCACTCCAGTATCCCTGCCAAGAAAACTCCATGGACAAAGACAACAGACTTCTAGATTAGATTAATGCAATTTCTTCTGTGATGTGCCCCCTATCCTAAAGCTCTCCTGCTCAGATACAGGCGTCACTGATATAATTCATTTCACCTTCTCGACAGCAATTGTATCAGTAACTCTCCTGACCATTCTTGTCTCTTACACATACATACTTGTTGCCATCCTTCGGATCAACTCAGCCGAGGGCAGACGAAAAGCCTTCTCCACCTGTGCCTCCTACCTTACAGCTGTCACCGTATTCTATGGGACAGCCATTTTCATGTATTTAAGGCCCAGTTCAAAATATTCAGTGGAGGAAGACAAAATCATCTCTGTCTTTTACACCCTTGCAATACCTATGTTGAATCCACTCATCTACAGTCTGAGAAATAAGGAGGTAAAAGAGGCTTTCAAAAGGTTGATTGGGGGAAAGGTTTTTTCTCAGAGACATTAACGTTCAGAACAATAAATCCAATCCAATTCATTCATTCATTATTGCAGAGTCCATATTATTATTATATCATCATCATCATAATCATTATGGGCAACGTATGGCAACCAACATACTTTATAGGGTGCTTTTCCTATGACACTGCCCTGGTTAACAATCCTCCGACTTGAAACAATTATCATAGATATTTTTGGTTTGGGATGGGGAGTGGGATACTTGTTCAGAGTCTGGGTACCAGATCTTCATGGTGCATGTGTGGTATAGTGGTTAAGAGCGGTAGGCTCATAATCTGGTAAACCGGATTCGCGTGCCCACTCCTCCACATGCAGCTGCTGGGTGACCTTGGGCTAGTCACACTTCTCACCTCACAGAGTGTTTGTTTTGGGGGAGGAAGGGAAAGAAGAATGATAGAGACTCCTTTGGGTAGTGATAAAGTGGGATAATAAATCCAAATCCAAACTGCAGTGCCTGGACTTTAATAAATGTCACATTTCCTACAACAGACAGTGCCAATGGTCCTCTTATATTTCAAATAGGGGTAAGCCCATGTTGACCACTCAAACTCCATTGAACAGGGAGACGCAACCAATCCTCACTTTCACGTCAGTGTGTGATGAGCATGTTTCCAAAAGCAAGTTGTTTCCACTGCTGACTCCCACTTTACATTTTGAATATTACTCAGTAGACTGTGCACGCCTAAGAGCCTACCCTTTAAAAAACCATACTACTACAGTGGAGTGCACTGCTTGTTCCATGTGTGCAGGATCAGTTTCCTTTATTGCACTCTGAGGATGTAGTCAAGCCATTGAATAAGTGTGGCCAACCACTTTCCCTCTTGAACGTTTCCCATCTTGGCTTCTTGAAGCTAGCTGTTGGGGATTGACTGGGTGGGCACAGGACATCAATGATGCTTCACTGAGAGAGGGGAGAGTGTCACCTTCCTTGAAAGAGGCTGTGGTGCATCCCTTCCTTAAGAAGTCCTCCCTGGACCCTGAATTGCTGGATAACTATCGCCCAGTATCTAATATCCCCTTTGGGGGCAACATGCTTGAAAGCATTCTGCCAGTCTAGCTTCAGGCATGCTTGAAGGAGACAGGGTATCTGGACCCATTTCAATCTGGCTTCAGACCCTGTCATGACATTTGTTGGAAGAGAGATGGCGGGAGAACATATGCTCCAACTTTTCTCCAATGAAAATAGGGCTATCCTGAGGAAAAGCAGACACTCTGGGATAAAATCAGTAACTGGTATGGCTTCTTTAAATCTAGGACTGTCCCTGGAAAATAGGGACACTTGGAAGGTCTGGGGGAATGCTGCCTCGCTCACTCTTCTTGACCTTTCCTCAGCCTTTGATACCATTGATGCATCTGTCTTCATCACTCCCAACTTTCAGTGAAAACTGAAGAAGCACATCTTAACATGTGCTTCCAGGGCAAACCCTCTTCTCCTTACAGTAATCTGTTCCAAATGTTTCTGATTTCCAAATTCTGATTTTTAGATTGTAAGCCCCTTTCAGTCCTGCTGGTCCCAATGACTTTGTGAGTATTGGTAACTGGTGTTATTGTTAATAGCGTTGGGAATATGCAACACATTTACAGTAATCTAAAACAAATTAGAGGAAAGTAACTAGTGAAGATTCCTACTGAATTGTAGACTGAATGGAGAGGGGCAACTTCTGTTAGAAACTAATTAAAGATGAATAGTAGAAAGTAAAAGAAATTCCCAGGCTGTATGTCCTCGGGTGATTATGCAGAGAGTATTTTAATTCATGCCCTTCAGGAAATTGGTTTCTAGGTGATACAAAAACAACTATAAAATGAGCATTTTTCTGAACATGCCTTATTCTGGGGCTCTAAAATCGACACTGATTATCTGCACAAGTAAGGTTCCGTATGATACATTTCCTACCAGATATACTCACAAACACATCTCCAGAAATGCAGATTCATATTGATTGGCTAAGAAATTTATTTCTTTAGTGTTTTCATCTGGCTTCACAGTCAGCTTCAAGAGGTAAAAACAGATTAAATTTAATAGCCACAGCATATTGCATGTGCATTGAGGGAAGCTTATTTCTAATTCATTTGTTATCTTCTGCAGGAACGCCACAGCTATAAATTAGCCATTCTATCAATAAGCCTTACTTTGGGGCTTTAGGAATGACATCTGTCCTCTTCACAGGTAAGGCTCCTAGCTTGCTATATTTTCCGTGAGCTTGGGATATTTTATTCTTAGAAGCAAGATGAACAGCTCAATTCTCTGGAAGCAAAAAAAATAATTGGATTTTATTTTGGTTTATTTTCACAGAAGTTGGGGAGGCTGACTTCTTATGACGCTTATTTTCTTATGATGCTTATTTTCACAGAAGTTGGGGAGGTTGACTTTTATGATGCTGCACAAGATCTTTCCTGCAAGTTGTGTGTGATTGCAATAAGAAATCTAGAAATGAAAATTTAAAATAATCAGATAAGCAGTTTATTTGCTTAATGTTTTTTATCTGGCACTGCAGTTGGCTTCAACTCCAAAGTGGAAAAAATCAGATTGAATTTAAGAGACACATTACCATATCAGGGCATTGAAGGAAGCGAGTTAACACTCAGTTACAATATTTTTGCATCCTCTCTTTATGGCCTCAGTCCAACAGACGTGTGGAAGACAGCTTTCCTCCTGCAGGGAAATTTACTTCTTTATTTGCCACAGTAGCCTCACAAATGAATATGGGGGACACCAGGGGAAATAACATACTGCAGAACATAGAGCCAATTCTGCATTGCTCTTAGATTCTGTTGACCCAAGTTGCAGGCACAGCAAAATTTGAATAGTCCATTCTTGTTTTAAAGGGAAAAACAATGGGAAAGGATGGGGTAACCTTAACTTAGGGGGATTGAGAAGGCTAGATGGGGGTCTCCCTTGTTGCAGTGGCATAGCAAGAAGTGGTCAGCATTTGAAGGATGTTTTAAAAATTAAAAAAACAGCTATTCAGTGCACAAAAAGGTGCTGGTTTTGGCAAGTAAGTGGTGGCACTGGTCACTAGTAATATAACAGTAGCCAGTGGGAGCCAATGGCCAGCACAAGAACTTTCTACAAAAACTGAACGAAGGCTTGCAGAGGCTAGGTGTTGGAGGAGACATTATGTACATCAACTACAAGGAGACATCAACTACAAGGAAAATGTAAGCTAGAGAAATTACACCTGTAACCACTGGTGGAGGAAGAGGAGTGTGGGCGGTGCACCCCGCCCCCAGGAGTCAGGCCAGCCCCACTGCCGCCTGCTCTCCACTCCCCGGTGCTGGAGCATGAAGCTCCACCACTGCCTATAACATGTGCAAGAAGATGGTGACACATTAGTAGATTTCCTCTGCCCACAGATTACATTTTGTCAGAAAGCGCTTGTAAATAATAATGACCACACTCTCCAACAGAGAGGCAAGGCAAGTTCCAGAAATAAAGTATTTCTCTCCACCTGACCCCTTTTGGTACACACCATTAAGTTAGGAGTAAGATTACCTAACTTAGTTTTGGGTTTTCTTGTACTCTAATCACTTAGGCATTTTGGCTGCTGAAGTGAACAGAAATTCTTCCTACATATATCCCTGATGTAGTAGTAAGGTACATCTTAGTGGGCAAACATAAAAGCCACTCCTAAATTGCCCTTGAAAGCCATCTCTGTATTACTATATGCAGATGACGTGGTACTCCGGTCTCAAATAAAAGTGGGCCTAAAAGGATTGATGAGGGAACTCTCAGGATGTTGCCAAAAAGAACAGCTGGTTGTGCATTACAATAAAACCAAACTCATGGTGTTTTCAAGAAACAATAGGGCCCATAGATGCTATATGGATAATCAGCTGATTGAACAAGTTAAAGGCTGGATCTAGACATAGGGTGGATAAACACTATAAGTAAGTCAGAATTTAGATCATTATAACAGAAGAAATAAATCTCTGGAAAATCACGTTTTCCCGCTCTTTGGTGCTGTCTGGTGTAGCATGTTTATAGCACATTCAAATCACTGTTTCTTTACTAATGTAGCTGTGTAAAAATCTTTAAATATCTTGGTCTTGTTGGTCTTGGTCTTTCAGTCAACAGGGTCATGGGCAGCACATCAGAAATATGCAAAGAAAAAAGCTCTTCAAAGTGTCAAAACTCTGACATGCTTTTTCCATACAAAAGGTGGCAATCAAATATCTTCAGCACCTGAAGAGTTTAAAGGTAAACCCCTAGCACAGTTATTATACGGGGCTCAGATTTGGACAGGTACTCACTTTGGATCTACAGAAACTGTTCAGTCCAAGTTCCTAAGGCATTTTTCCCCCCTCTTCCATCCTTTGTTCCAAATGCTTCATTGTGCTTAGAGGCTAGTCTTCCCTCTGTTGAATTACAGATTTGGCAAAGAATATTTAATTATTGGCTTTGGCTCAATTAAACCCCCATCAATCTACTTTCCCTAGTATTGCAAGACCGTCATGAGAGCGCCTGGACTAAAATTGTCATCCAAAACTTTACTCCTCTGGTTTATCGCTACAACAGTTATTAACATTGGGCTTCATCAAAGCAAATAATTTATTTAGACAGTGCCTATATGACATTGAGCAACAGAATAATTTGGCCACCATAAGGAAAAATTGCCCATGGTATGATCATTTCCCACCTAGTTTTCTTGATACATTGGCACCCTGCTTGCAAAATTTAACAGTTCCAAAATACAGATGTAGAATCCCATAAACCTGATGTAGATTAACCCACCAAACCTAAGTGTAGATAAATATGCTTCCTGCAGACCAGATGGTATTCAGTGATGCAAATAAGGGCACTAAGTCAACTCAGTTGTTAGAACTCAATGTGGAACAGAGGGTTGTTGTTTTTTCTTTCCTTTATTCTTTCTTTTTTGCTTTGGGGTGCTTCAGCTGAGAGCCCATGTTCATATGCACAGAAAGGTAGTCTATCAAAATCAAAAGAGGTATTGTATGTTTTGGTAGAAACTTTTATTGATAGTGTTTAAGAAAAGATGAAGTGTGGATAAAAGTTAATTTACTGCACAGTGAAATATTTTAAAATGTTGCTGTCGGTAAAATCCTGTTTTATAAAATTAAGGGAATTTTGCCACTAATTCCAATTGAGTGTGTAAATAGCAGCTCCTGTAATTCAAGAATGGAGGTAACTGGACTCCAACTCCCATTATCTCTGACTATTGGCTCTGCTGGCTAGTGCTGATGGAAGGCCACAGGAATCTTGTAGTGCTGGTTCGTTTTGTTTTTAAGGAAGCCTGGTAGCCATCCAGGTTCAACTACCATGTTATTTTTAATTCTCTTACAGAGCAATATAGAATGAAGCAAAATGAAAGCACTGTAACAGAATTCATCCTTGCAGGATTCATGGTCCACCCTGACCTCCAAGTCCCACTCTTCTTCTTGTTCCTTATAATCTATGTAGCCACAATAATAGGCAACCTTGGGATAATCATAGTGACCAGTGTGGATACCCAGCTCCAGACACCAATGTACTTTTTCCTGAGAAACCTCTCCATTATTGATATTGGTTATTCAACTGCCATTGCCCCCAAGTTGCTGACAACATTTTTGGCAGAGAAGACAACCATTTCCTTCAAGGGATGCACAGTGCAATTCTTCTTCTTTGCCATCTTCATAACCACAGAAGGTTGCCTTCTTGCTGTGATGGCGTACGATCGCTTCACAGCCATCTGCAACCCACTGCTCTATTTTGCTATTATGTCACAGAAGCATTGTACCATATTGGTGGTGCTTGCATATGCTTGTGGACTTACAAGTTCAATTCTCCAGACTTCTTTTATTTTTACTTTGTCCTTCTGCAGTTCAAATATCATTAATCATTTTTTCTGTGATGTTCCCCCAATACTCAAGTTGTCCTGTTCAGACACCCATGTCACTCACACTGTGCATTTCATTATATCCACTATAATTGGGCTGACAACTTTTCTCATTGTCTTGGTCTCTTACATCGCTATTCTTTTTGCCATCCTCAGAATCAGCTCTGCTCAGGGCAGATACAAAGCCTTCTCCACCTGTGCTTCCCACTTGACCACTGTCACTATCTTCTTTGGAACCATTATCTTCATGTATATACGTCCTGGTTCTACTTTCTCAATAGATCAGGATAAAGCAGTTTCTGTGTTCTATAGTCTTGTGATCTCCTTCCTTAACCCACTTATCTATAGCCTGAGGAACAAAGATGTGAAAGACGCTTTTGGTAGGACCATAGAGAAGGCAACTTTCTTCAAGTAAAAATGACATTTTCTTTACACTAAAGAAAGATATAACAAGGTTTAGTGTGTACATAAGCTAGCCGAATGCTTTCTAACATGATGGCCAGGTTATCAAGCTACTGTGTAGAAGTAAGGTATAGTGCCTTTTGCAATTGATATATTTCATTTTAAGAGTATATTTTAGGCTATGCCCTACCAATGAATCCAGTAACAGGGCTTTTAGGCTCCATAAGGGCCATATTCTGTCAGATGATAGAGAAATTATTACACACCAACTATTGCTTGATTGACAATTTGTTAGCATTAGAGGAAACAAATCACAAACATTTGGGAGAATGTTCAGGTGGTTGACCTGATGAACATTAGAAGAGTAAGAGAAGATAGGCAGAATCCTCTTATTATTTGCTGGAGTAACAAAATTTAGGAGAATGTGGAACCACAAATTGTATTGTGAGCTTTATAAAAATGTTGTGTTTTCTTATCTTCATGCTGTTTTTGATTGTATTTCTTGTTTCTTTGTAAAATAAGGTGAATATTTTGCAATTACTTATTTCTGCTTTGTATCTATCAAAGGATGCATAATGTTGTGCAGTTGTTCTGGGTCATTGATCAACTCCTCTTTGGGAAACATCAGATGATGCATTGCCTCGATTGCTTTCTTTAGAATCACAAAACAGTGGGGATATGCAAGGCTGGCATGGGAGGAGTGAGAAACGGACCCTGTGTTATGGACCTCTCATACTCTAATAAGGTTCCTCATGGAATGTTACTGGGCCATGATCCAAATTGGTGAGGGTTGAGACTACTGCTTCCTCTGTCCTGAGAGTTTCAACTGCCCTGCCATCTCCAACCTACTCAGGCTCTGCTTCACAACCCTGACATGTCCACTTCTCTGCCACAACCCTGACATGTCCCTCCATATGTCCCATAAACTACTCTGAGCCAACTCAGGCCACTGATGCTGCCACCTGTCATGGACTGGCTGGATGCAAAGGTGTGGTGCGAGGCACCAGCTGGGGGACCTCAAGGGAACTCACTCAGAGCCAGGGGATTGGTGGTGGGAGGACAATCTGTGTTCAGAAGAAGAAGAAGGAACAAACTGGAGGGAGGTGGTGTCAGAAGCTGAAGCAGTAACAGGGTTTAGTGAGCAGGAAGAGACTAAGGCAGAAAGCAGTCCAGAATCAAAGGTAGAAGTGGAGGCTGGAGAGGAGGGGGGGCAAAATTCAGAGGTGAGGCAGGCTGCTGAAGAAGCCAGGGGGTCTCCTCCTCATAATGTGACCAGCTCCACCCCACCCACCCCCACCCCGGTCTCCCAGATCCTGCAGAGGTTTGAAGACGACAGAGCACAAAGTCAAAGAAGTCCCAGCTTGATTGGAAAGGACCCAGAGGAGGAGGAGACATGGAGAGCTGTAGGAAGGCGGGGACCGTCAGCCCTCACAATTGCATCATTGGAGTAGGCCAACTGGAAAGAAATGCTGTGTTCACTGAGCCTGAGCTGTTTTTGTTTCATTGAATAAAGAGTTTTCGCTGAAACCTTGTGAGTTATTGCTGACCTGCTCCCCACTTCTGCCTTGGCAGCAGCACTGCCAACAGCCTCCTATTCAAGGCCTTCCAGTGCTGGTTCCTCTCTGCACACCTCCTTGCCACATCAGCATCTCGAGAAGGAGGAGGAGGAGAGGGTTGGGAAGCCCTTTGTAGCCTCTGCCTGCTACTCCTCACTCCTCCTGTCTACCTGAGTGATATCAATAGGAAGGGGCTTCTCACCCGACTTCCTCTCCTCCCAAAGGTGCACCTGCCAGGACTCCTTTTGGAGCCATGTAGTGGGGAGTGACATTATCCGTCCCGAATCTTTCACCATTAAGCTTCATTGGATGTTCACAAGTTCTAGTGTAAGGAGAAGGGGGGGTTTCATCTACAGTGGTACCTCGGGTTAAGCACTTAATTCGTTCCGGAGGTCCGTTCTTAACCTGAAGCACCACTTTAGCTAATGGGGCCTCCTGCTGCCGCCACACCACCGGAGCACGATTTATCTTCTAATCCTTAAACAAAGTTCTTAACCTGAAGCACTATTAGCGGAGTCTGTAACTTGAAGCGTATGTAACCCGAAGTACCACTGTATTCACTTTCCCTATGCATACTTTTATAAACATATTTATTTGTATTTATTTATTTTCTATACCACCCTTCATCTGAGGATCACAAGGAGGTTTACAGTATAAAAACACAGAAATACACAACAGGTAACAAACCATCTATCATATCCCCTCTTATTCACCTTTCCACTAAACTACAGTGCCTCCTCCAATTTAAAATGGGTGTGCCTTTGCCACATCCCAGCTCCGCTGGAAAGGAGGCTACACTTGGTTTTGCCTGTGGGAGAAGTAAAGGGGTTGACCATGGGGCAGTTTGGCCAATGCAGGAGAGCAGTTAGCCAGGCCATTTATTTGCCTCCTTCTCAGCAAACTTTCTTGTATACTTTTGCTGCACCCTCTCTCCCTATTCAGCATGGGCCGTATTGGTTACCTGCCCTTTGAAGGGGCTGTGTAGGAATTTTTTTTGGGGGGGGAGCCAATGTCACATAGGCAAGAGTGAAAGCTGACCACAAAACTAGTAAGAAATAATTAAGGGGGGACCTAACGGCTGAATATTAAAGTGAAAAACAACCCCATATGAAGTACAATGAGGATTCTGATTCCTGCAGGGAACAATAGATTAAGTTGCATTTCAGGGTCTGTAGTTGGAGGGGAAACAGTGAGGCACTGGGATGGCAGAAGGTGATTGGTTGAAGACCGAACAGCTAAGATGCCATATATTTCCTGCATAGCATGTGTCATAACTGAAATGCTGTTGGAAGCTCTTTCAACTGTCCAGTAATGCAGTACTGAAAAAAGTTTGACTGATTTGGAATTTGGTCTGAGCCTCTGTACCTGAATTCCCAATGGTAATTTCACCCCAATACATTGTATATTATACACCACATTCCACCTAGGAACAGAAAACAAAATATCAGGCTCAGACATTAGCACACGTTAAGCACCTGCTATGTAGATTAAAATTCATTCAGCCATACTTCAGAGGGGAGGGAATTCCACAACTGGGAAACTTACTGTAAAAAATAGAGGAAAATAACTAATGAGAATTATTACTGAATTCTGGAATGTGAATGGGGAGGCAATAATTCTGTTTGAAACTTATTATAATGACTAGCAGAAACTTGAATGAATTGGAAGACTGTATGTCCTCAGGTGACATACAAACTCATGGAACTTACTCATGAGTTTCAAGCATTTGACTTCTAGCCAATATCAAAGCAACTATAAAATTAGCCTTTCTATCATTATGCCTTACTTTGGGGCTTTAGGAATGGCATCTTTCCTCTTCACAGGTAAGGTTCCTAGCTTGATATATTCTCAGAGTGCTTGGGATGTTTTATTTTTCACCAGCCAGATGATATCTATGAACACTTCATATTTCTGGAAGCCAAAAAAAACTATTTGGAATTTATTTTGGCTTTCTTTTCACAAAAGCTGGGGAGGTTGACTTCTTATGACACTGCATGAGATCTCTCTTGCAGATTGCCTGTGATTGTAATCCAGAAATGTAGATACTTTATTTGCTAAATGTGTTTTTATCTGACATTGCAGCTGGATTCAAACCACAAGGAAAAAATCAGATTGAAATTAAGAGACACATTACCCTTGAAGGGAGTGGGTTATCACTCAGTTACAATATTTTGGCATTCCATCTATATAGCCTCAATCCAAGAAACATTTTTAGGAGAAAATGGAGGGCAGTTTACCTGCTGTAGAGCAGTTTACTTCTTTGTTTCTTGTAGCAGTGTCAAAGATAACCTTCCTACAGGGAGTACAGTTCATTACAAGCAAACAGTGGTACCTCTGGTTAAGAACTTAATTTGTTCCGGAGGTCCGTTCTAAACCTGAAACTGTTCTTGACCTGAGGTACCACTTTAGCTAATGGGGCCTCCCGTTGCCACCGCATGATTTCTGATCTCATCGTGAAGCAAAGTTCTTAACCCGAGGTACTATTTCGGGGTTAGTGGAGTCTGTAACCTGAAGTGTCTGTAACCTGAAGCGTCTGTAATCCAAGGTACCACTGTACTTACATTCTTGCTTTGCTTTAAAATTCTGCTAGCCCAAATTTCTGAGAGAGCAAAATTTAATAGTGCAGTATTGAATTAGAATAATAATATTTTTAAAATGAGGAAAAGAAATCCTGAAATGATGGAGTAGTCTTAGCTTTTGGAGGACAAAAAATCTAGATGGAACTGTCCTGTGCTGAACTAATTAGAGCTTTAAGGATGATCTGAACACACAAACACACACACACTTTTAGGTACACAAAATGGTGCTGTTTTAGGTGGGAAAAGTGTTACAATGCTTGTTAGGGATGTGGCACATTAGCAGTAACAGTCCCTGTCTCTGGCAAAAGAGAACCTACAGAGACTTGACAGAGGCTGAGAGATGGAGCAGAGAATTACACAATCCTGACAATTTTATTTATTACTCTGAACTGCTTGTGAAAAAATGGCAGGATATGTGTGAGAGGGAGGGAGGGAGAGAGGGCAGTAGAGTGAAGTGGTCCTGTGCTACAGTTGTCCCACAAGGAAAGGGTTTTCTGCAGAAATGAAACATGGAACACATGCAAGGAGATGGAAGCACTTAAGCAGTCTTCCTCTGTCCACAGACAACATTTTGTCAGGAAATGCCCATAACTTACAAAGGCCACACTTTCCAGCAGAGAACTAAGCCACAAAGAAAGTTTTTGATGAAAAGGCTGAAATAAAATTTATTTTTTTTAAAAAAATGCCCCTGTTGGTGCACACTATTCAGAGATAAGTAAGAATACCTTTCATATGTTGGTTTTTCTTCTACTCTGCTCACTTTGGTGTTCAGCCCTGTGGAATGAATATGAACTCATCCACATAGGTTTTGCTGCAGGTACCCCTAACAGAGTAGCAATGTACACCTTAGTGAGCAGACATAAAAACCTTGGTTGCATAGAATCTCAGCTGTCACACATCAACCTGCGATAGATTAACCCACACAATCCCAATGTAGATAGGTACAATTCCTGCAGACCAGATAATATCAGGTGACTCAAGGAATTGCTCCCAAATGCCTAAGTTGTTGGATGTGAATTAATAATAATAATAATAATAATAATAATAATAATAATAATAATAAATTTTATTTATATCCCGCCCTCCCCAGCCGAAGCCGGGCTCAGGGCGGCTAACAACAATAAAACAGTACAAAAGTACAGCACAAACAACACTCTAAAATCATTCATTATAAAATTGATTCAAATCAAGCCACTGGCAACCATTGTGCCAGAGCTCCACGAAGATTGCCGAGGGAGGGAGTCAGGCTGTGCCCTGGCCAAAGGCCTGGTGGAACAGCTCTGTCTTGCAGGCCCTGCGGAAAGATGTCAAGTCCCGCAGGGCCCTAGTCTCTAGTGACAGAGCGTTCCACCAGATCGGAGCCACAGCCGAAAAAGCCCTGGCTCTAGTTGAGGCCAGCCTAACTTCTCTGTGGCCTGGGACCTTCAAGATGTTTTTATTTGAAGACCGTAAGTTTCTCTGTGGGGCATACCAGGAGAGGCGGTCCCGTAGGTACGAGGGTCCTAGGCCGTATAGGGCTTTAAAGGTTAAAACCAGCACCTTAAACCTGATCCTGTACTCCACAGGGAGCCAGTGCAGTTGATATAGCACCGGATGAATGTGATCTCGCAGCGAAGACCCCGTAAGGAGTCTCGCTGCAGCATTCTGCACCCGCTGGAGTTTCTGGGTCAGTCTCAAGGGCAGCCCCACGTAGAGCGAGTTACAATAATCCAGTCTGGAGGTGACCGTCGCATGGATCACAGTGGCTAGGTCAGGGCGAGAGAGGTAAGGAGCCAACTGCTTAGCTTGGCGGAGATGAAAAAATGCTGCCTGTACTCCCGAACAGTAAATTAAATTCTAAAACTTGATTTAGTTTGTATTAACTCTTTCTTTGTGGATGGGAGTGCTTCAGTTTAGATCTTAAGGCCATACACACAGTTCAGTGACCTAACATTCCTTCCTGGTGTTTAAGAGAAGGTGGAGTGTGAATAGATGTACGTTTAAACTCTGTCAATTGGTCACAGGGTGCAATATTTTTAAGCATTATGGGTAAAATGTTATGGGTAAAATCCAGTTTTATAAAATGAAGGGAATTTTGCCACTAATTCCAATTCAATGTGGAAATAACATCACCTGTATTTCAATAATGGAAGCAATTGAATTCCAATTGTCATTAGCCCTGACCATAGGATTTGCTGGCTGGGGCTGATGGGAATGGAGACCAACAACACCTGGAGGGCCAGGTGTTGTGTATTTGTTTGTTGTGTATTTGTTGTGTATTTGTTTGTTTGTTTGTGTATTTGTTGTGTTTATTGTATTGTAATGTTTATGTTTTTGTGGTTATAAAAATTCTTTAATAAAAAATATTTTAAAAAACAACACCTGGAGGGCCAAAGGTTCTACAACCAATGCCTGTGTCTGTGGCGTTTGTTCATTCCCCTCAAACGTACAGTTGACTTGAATGAATGAATTTTAATGTAGTCTGGTAGCCATCCAGCTTCAAAAACCATATTCTTTTTAATTCTCTTACAGAGGAATATAGAATGAAGCATAATGAAAGCACTGTTACAGAGTTCATCCTTGTAGGATTCATGGACCACCCTGACCTCCAAGTCCCCCTCTTCATCTTGTTCCTGGTTATCTATGTAGCCACGCTGGTAGGCAACCTTGGGATAATCATAGTAACCAGTGTGGATGCTCGGCTCCACACCCCAATGTACTTTTTCCTGAGAAACCTCTCCATTATCGATATTGGTTATTCAACTGCCATTGCCCCCAAGTTGCTGACAACCTTTGTGGCAGAGAAGACAGCCATTTCCTTCAAGGGATGCACAGTGCAATTCTTCTTCCTTGCTGTCTTCATAACCACAGAAGTTTGCCTTCTTGCAGTGATGGCGTACGATCGCTTCACAGCCATCTGCAACCCACTGCTCTATTTTGCTATTATGTCAAGGAAGCATTGTACCATATTGGTGGTGCTTGCATATGCTTGTGGACTTACAAGTTCAATTCTCCAGACTTCTTTTATTTTTACTTTGTCCTTCTGCAGTTCAAATATCATTAATCATTTTTTCTGTGATGTTCCCCCAATACTCAAGTTGTCCTGTTCAGACACCCATGTCACTCACACTGTGCATTTCGTTTTATCCACTATAATTGCGCTGACAACTTTTCTCATTGTCTTGGTCTCTTACATTGCTATTCTTTTTGCCATCCTGAGGATCAGCTCTGCCCAGGGCAGATACAAAGCCTTCTCCACTTGTGCTTCCCACTTGATCACAGTCATTATCTTCTATGGGACCATCTTCTTCATGTATATACGGCCTGGCTCCAGTTTCCCAAAGGATCAGGACAAAATAGTTTCTGTGTTCTATACTCTTGGGATCTCCTTGCTCAACCCTCTCATCTACAGCCTAAGGAACAAAGATGTGAAAGATGCTTTTGGTAGGACGGCAGAGAAGGTGATATTTTTCAAGTAAAAATAGTAAAAGCATGACCTTTCCTTAAAGCTAAAGAAAGATATGAAAAGGCTTTGTTTTTCAACTCCCAGTCCCCATCATATGTTAGAGGGCAGATAATGATATCTAACACGATGACCACCTCATCATGCTACCATGTAGAAGGAAGCTATAGTGTCTTCTGCAATGATAAATAGGAAAGAGGATTCTCTTAGTTAAGCCACTGAAATAAATAAGATTGGATCTGAATATCTTTCCTGAATAAATAGGTGGAATCACAATGGAAGTATAAGACCATTTGGCAAACACCCTGTTTAAACAGATGGGGCGAGTGTGGGGATTCACTCTCCAGTTCTGCCCCATCCAATATTTTTCCACTCCCAGTTCCCATCATATGTTAGAGGGCAAATTTGTGCAAAGAGGAATGTGCTCCATGTGTGCTTAGGCTCCTCGCATAATTTAGAAACTTCATGGTCATGGTTCTAAATAACTCAGCAGCATCTGGAAAGCCACAAGTTCCCATGGAATGGTCCTGGCACAAGCATGATTGAGATGCACACATAAGACAATGTATTATATGGTAATAATGTAGGTGTCAAAACCATTTGTGTCACAGTATTTCAATTAAAGTTCCAACATAGATCTGTTTAAAGTATTATGATTTTGTGGATTTTAATTGTCCATCTCCAAGGGCCCAGTTCAGATGCTGATCTTGTACATGCAAAGTTACAGGGTTTTGCCCAAATGTAAATCTGTTTAACTTGCTTTCATTGAACTGCATTTTCCATTTTTATGTCCAGTTTTGAAGAAGTCTTTTAGAACACTGCACAATCCCTTCTTGGAATACTAGTAGAACACTTGGCTACCCTGGTGAGAACCCTAAGGTACCTCTCATTTCTAGCTTGCTTGAGAGGCTATATAAAATGAGCTGTCCTTGAAGCCTTTAATCCACTGAATCCATCAGAAAGGGGTAGAGTAGCCATGTGGTTTCCTTGGCATGCTGCTACCTGAGTAATCAGTGATTGGCACAGATAAGCAAAATCCTGGCTTCAGTGTGTGAAAAATGAGGGTGGTATTGCCCAACAAGGAGAGAGAAGGATGTATTCTGTTCATGCCCAAGAAAAAATGTTTTTGGGACATCTGTGCTAAAAGAAATATAAAATATGATATGATGATATGATATGATATGATATGATATGATATGATATGATATGATGTGATGTGATGTGATGTGATGTGATGTGATGTGATATGATATCCAGTAGAGGTGCTTTTTGGTTACATAAAATGGTTTGTCCTGTTAGTTTATAGAAAAAATGTAACCCTTAGAGGAAAATCAACACCTCATAATGGATAATTGGATCACGAATACTTGGGAGAACATTCAAATAATAAAATTGGTGAACATGATAAGAGTAAAGGGAGGTACACAGGTAGACAATCATTTTGTTGAGACATGGTGCTTGCTCCTTTTATTGTATGTTTGTGGAAAATTACACAGATAAATGTTGAAACACAAATATTGTTGGGTATTTTATAAAAATGTTACGTTCTCCTATCTACAGGCTGTTTTTATTGTATTTCTTACCTATTTTTAAAATAAGTTGAATCTGTTGTAATTAATTTTAAATGTAATCATTTTTGAGAATAAAAATCTGAAAACAAGAGAAGGATAAAATAACACTTTTTTAAGAATGGTCTCCAGCGTTAGTCCAGCCCACTAAAACTAATGAACATGGCAAACTTAGGTCCTTTAAGTTCAATAAGTCTACATAGAATAAAACTAAGTTTGATACAACCAAAACCAGGAAGTTCTACCTGCACTAAAAACTTGGTGAAATAAAAAGGCATTAGCTCTTCGCCTGAAGTTAAAAGAGATGGGGCCAAATGAAGCAACTAGAAAGAGGGTATTCTACAAATTGGGTGCCGCAGTAGAAAAATGGCCAGTCTTGCATCTGAACCAATCATCTTTTTGAACATAGTGGAACACATAGTAAAGCCTCTTGAAATTGAGCACAATCAGGGAACAGGATTGTGTGGAAGAAGGCTGCCCTTCAAATATGCTTCTTTGAAACCCTTTAGCACTTTACAGTTAGGAAAGGACAAAATAAGCAACATCTATTCTGTCATCTGGTTTGGAATTATCTTTTCAAAGTAAACAAAGTAGCTAATGGCCCATGAAGATGTCACACTTGGGGAGGGAGGGGAATTTGACGCCACCTTCATACCATATGTTTTAAACACTATGATACTACTTTAAACAGTCATGGCATTTTCCAAAGAATTTGGGGAGCTATAATTTATTAAGGGTGCTGAGAGTTCTTAGGAGACCCCCATTCCTTCTCCAGAGCTACAGTTCCCAGAGTAGTTTGACAACCAATCCTTCTTCATGGGGAACTCTGGGAATTGTAGCTATGTCAGAGGAATAGGGGTCTCCTAAAAGCTCTTAGCACGCTATAATAATATATTATAGCTCCCAGATTAATTTGGAGAAAGTATCTTGCTTCTGCACTATACAGCTTTCAGTGAATGCTGAAGATGCACCTTTTTGCCCTGGTCTTTGACAGCTGAAATATCCATTTTCAGAACCCACCACATTCCTGCGATTCTACCTTTCTTTTAAATAGTGCTTGATACTAAGTGTCAAAGGATAGCCAGCAATAAACTCTTCACTCTTTATTAGCAAAAACCCGTTCCACACAGGAGTGTCTGGCCTACTGGGCACAGCAACTCATCTCTGGTAGGACTTGCCCCCATGAAGCAGTTGCACAGACTGAAGTTCCTTGCCTCCTGACAGGTGCTTAAGTCCCCTCCACTCCAGGGTTTTTCCAAGTAATAGGAAATAAGGTGCACACATCACCAATCTCCCCTCTGCCCTTTTCATGCTTCTCCTGGATCTGGCAAATCTCAGCTGGGCCAGCCAGAATAAAAAGCTGGGAAGGAGACCTGAGCGAAGACTGCCTCATTCAGGTCTGCTCCCCAAGCCACACCCCCTAGGCTGCCACGCATCAGCTCATTCAAATCTAAGGATTTGGCGGGAACCCGTGAGCCTCTGCACCAGCCGAGAGGGACAACTGCATCAGGCCACCACCGCTGCCTGCCATGGAAGCGTGGTAAGCGGCCATTCTGGCACATCTCAAACCCCTGGGAGTGATCTTCTTGCTACTAGCTAATTCATTATTTCTTGCATCAGTTGTGTTTGAAATCTCTAAAGATGGGTTTGGGGGATATTTTTCCAGAAACCTCAGCTATTGGGGATTAATAATAAATCTCTTCGGGCATCATTACAATCTTTCCCCCAATAATTTCGTCTATAATTTGTCAACAGGAAGCAAATGGCACTGGGAATATTTGGATAGAACATCTAAATGATGCATTATTCTCGCTATAGAAATAATGGTCCCAATCCAACTAAAGCTAATTTTAATGAAGTCCCATTGAAAGCAATGGAACAAGTTCTTTCCATAGATTGAATTAATCTGCATTGTTTACTCAGGATTGCAGATTTGGGTTAGGATTCAACTAACAAATCCTTTCAGGACTTCCGGGTTAGCGCCACCGGCAATGGCGGGCTTCCTCTGATCTGGAGGAACCCGCTCCGTGAAAATCAGGGTCTGGACCGCCACGGCGAGGCGGAGACCCATCAAAAACCACAGGCGGGAGAAGCCTGTGGACCTGGGATTCGGCTGGCACCTTTAGCGCCTCCCCTACTTGCGGGGAAACCCGACTACGGGGATCCAGAGCGACGTGGGGTGAGCGGCGCAGTGCTTCGAATCGATTGCTCTTTTCACGGAGTGAAGCCGCATTGCTGTTGTCGGAGAGCGCTGACTTTTTTCCTGTGGACAATTGGACTCTAAACAAGTACCCGTGAGTAGAACGGAAAATTGGATTATTAAACTTTGTAATTTGGCACCGGAGCGGGAAGGTCTAAACAGGAAGTCCGCCTTCCGCTTTTGTAAACAGCTTGAAGCAAAGACATCGCAAGCTAAAGTCTGGAAAGTCATCTGTAAAGGACTAAATTTCCATAGGTTAAAACTACAAACCCCGCTTGGAAGCAGGAGAAGAGGGGGGAAATCTTAAATTGTTCAAGCCTGCAGGAGAGGGAGTAAAGAAAGATAAATTTCTATCGTCTTGAACCTGGGAACGGGGTGTCAAAGATAGACGTTTGGGGAAAGTTCATTGACTGTGAATAATAACGCATGTTGACAGATAGTTAAATAAGAGAAACATATTGATTCCAATGTTTCCTTTTGCACTAAAAAGGAACAAAGATTTGAAAAACGAAAGCAATTTTGTTGCTGGATCTGCTTGTAAAAGGATGGATACAAATAGAAATTGTTTCCTCTAGAGGGAGCTTTTGAACTGTTGTTGGAGTGGACCTGGGGAACTCTACAGCTGTAGAGATTAGAGAGCGTGAGAAACAGGCTCTGACCTTGGATAAGAATGTTGACACAGGAAACCTTAGTGTCTGCTTTGTGCAGGACAAGTGCTTTGTTGGAGCAGCTTCATGCGAAGATGGATTTGATGACTACTGCAATTGATAATTTCGGTCAAACAGTGACCACTGATATAGAACCTGCTCAACAACTGACCCAGGAATCTGCCCTGACAGGGCAAGTTGCGGAGAAGACAAAGGAGGAGGTTGTTGTTGAACCTCAAGTAATACAAGTTGAGAGAGATGCGGCCCTGCAGGAGCATAAGTTGTCGTTTCTGAGGACTGAATCTGGAGTGAGGCAGACTTGGAGAGACGGAGTCCTGTCGGGACTGGAGATGGCAAGTTGGTCAGATCCTCCTATGCAGGGATGCTCTGACCTTTGGGATTTGGTTTTGGGCCAGGAGGAGATTGGAGTGGTCGAGGTACTCAACTTTGGAGGGGCATTGAAGTATGTTTTGGAATATTTTTTGGATTTTAGTGCTAACCATGGAGAACGGGCTGACCGCCCGAGAAGGGATAAAGACACTCTTAGGTTGTTCCCCTGAGATCTACTCCTCAGAGACAAAGGAAGGAAATTAAGAACAAGACCAGCAGAATACAAAGTAAAGTGCAAGTACAATTATGAAGAAGATCTGCAGAAGGGACATGGAAAAGAGTTAAGAGCCTCGGACATAAGATCACCAGGTTGATGGACTAGATGGAACAGATAGAAAGGACTGACAGAACCCGAGACCAGGAAGAAGAGACGGTGGATGAAGATTGGCAGAAAGTTTAAAAATTCATTTAGAGAAATATTGCAAAATTAACGACTGTTAGGAAAATCTTGGAATGAAACTATTAGGCTTTAGTAGAAATGTTATAAGGAGTTATGTATAAATAAGTTTTTAAGTTTTAGGGTTTT
Organism: Podarcis raffonei; assembly: GCF_027172205.1. NCBI lineage: Eukaryota > Metazoa > Chordata > Lepidosauria > Squamata > Lacertidae > Podarcis > Podarcis raffonei. Next base: position 82,830,172 of record NC_070602.1, read on the forward strand.
TTATGGTGAGATAAGGCTAAAATAAATTAAGACAACTAAAGGACAGAATACAGCAAAAGATGGAAAGGATTTGCTGAGATAATTAATAATTAGAATACAAAAAAGGGAAGTGTGAGGAGGTCGAGGAAATAAGTTAATGAAGATAAGGGTATGGGAATATTGGATTTGTTTTTAAATTTATTTTTTTGTTCTTGTTTTTGATTTTGGTGTATGGTATGTTTGGTACTTTTTATTTTCTTTGTATTGATTTGTATTGTTTAATCTCTTTTTTCTTTGCCTTTCTTTCTTTTCTATTTTCTGTAACTTTAAATTCCCAATAAATATCATTTAAAAAACAACAACAAATCCTTTCAGAAGAAGCCCTGCACAAGGGGTCAGCTTGCATAATGGGGCTTCCCCCACCCCCACCACCACAAAAAAAGAAAACACACCTGGGAGGACTCCCAGAATAGCATGCAGGTGGTGAAGGCAGATTGTTCCATTTGGTAATCTCATATGCTTGTGCAGAAGGAGCATATGTAGTAGAACCAATCAGATAAGAGGGCCAAAGAGACAAATGGAGGAATGTGTTGATTTCCGATTCCCTCAGATTCTCAGTTTTCAATCTTAATTTGGTTCTCCATAGTTCTGTAGGAAGTAGCAATTATTGTTGCTGTTTTAAAAGAAGTCCTCATTGAACTGCATCAGTATTTTAGTGCAATTTCTTCCTAATAAACACATTAATTTTGACTAAAATACACATATTTGTAAGCAGATGTACCCACAAGAATGCATTTTTGTATGCTGTAAACCTAATGTGAATTTTATGCACACTTTCACTTAATATATGCATTTTTGTGCACAATATTTGATTGGAAAACTGCATCACAAAACTCAGAGAAGTGTGATAGTTGTGTTTCTCCTCTAGACATATTGGTGCAAGAAGTGTGACTTAGGTCGTTTCTCATTAAAATGCAAACAAAATCAGTTTTCTCCCTCATATCTTAACACATATCATGACATGCATCATGATGACAGACTATGCACAACATGTTCTCATTGTGCACTTTTCAATGCGCATTCACAGAATCAAACATGCTTATGAGACATCCATAGGAGCCAACTTCTAGGGGCTGAGGTCCCTTTGTCCTCTCCCCCAATAAAATATTTAACCATTGCCATTCAAATGGTGAGTGTGTACCTCATCTTGTGATGCAGGGCAGGGTTTGCTGGGCTCCCCAATATTTTATTCAAGTTGCCATCCCTATTGTGAGACTTCAGAATAATCATTCTCTCCTCTTTCTTTGTTTTCATAAATTAATCTAATTCATCCCACCATCACAAATAGTTGCTCTGTAGCTGGTATTTATATTTATTGTTCTATCCACATGCTGTGTCATGTAATTTCCTGTTTCTCAATCCAGCACAAGTTGTAGGGCAGGGGTAGCCAATATCATGCCAACCAGACATTGCTGGACTACAGGGGATGAGGGTGGCGCTTTGGTCTAAAGCCTCTTGGGCTTGCAGATCAGAAGGTTGGCAGTTTGAATCCCCGCGACGGGGTGAGCTCCCATTGCTCTGTCCCAGCTCCTGCCAACCTAGCAGTTAGGAAGCACACCAGTGCAAGTAGATAAATAAGTACTGCTGCGAAAGGAAAGGAAATGGCATTTCTGTGCACTCTGGTTTCCATCACGGTGTTCCGTTGTGACAGAAGCAGTTTAGTTGTGCTGGCCACACAAGCCAGAAAGCTGTCTGTGGACAGACACCATCTCCCTCGGCCTGAAAGCAAGATGAGCGCCGCAAGCCCATAGTCACCTTTGACTGGACTTAACTATCCAGGGGTCCTTTACCTTTTAGCTGCTGGACTACAGCTCCCATTAGTCCCATCAGCATGACCAATGATAAAGCATGATGGGAGTTACAGCCAACAACATCTGGAGGGTACCACATTGGCTATTCCTGATGTAGGGCATGATGCATACAAACATCATTAGGACAGAGCTGACCCTGGAGGGAAGAAAGATGCATTTAAGGGGGTACATCATCACCCTTGTTGGTACAGGGCAGTTGAAGTTAATCCTAAAAGAGGAGGGGGACTCTTCATTTGCTGTCACTGAATATAAATATGATCTAAATGAGTTTTTTCTGTTTGTTGCTTTATGATTATTGCCTTGAGACCTTTCAGGGACTCTGTTTCAATGTACTTATGAAAGGAATGTTTTGCAACTCATGTTCACCTAATCCAAATCTCTTTGGGACCAAATAATGGCATCTACCTCCCTCCCTCTTTGAGGCTTCCTCCTTCTTGCTTTAAGAGATATAAATGCACCACAGTCTTCTCGTTCTGCCAGCCTTCCTATTTGAAGATTAGGATCACCATGCTATCAAAACAACCTGTGTTTGTCATCATAAGGCTTCTTGTTCTATGTCTGCTTTAGAATGCAAGAGAATGCAAAGGAAATCTTAGTCATGTGGGAAATGCTGCAGGCAATGTTGAGGAATCTCTAGGTAAGTCAAATGTGCTATTATATGTTTTAAGGTAATGGCAGCCTGTAAATATTAATCAACATCTACCGTATATGGCTCTTTTGACATCTGTAGCATAGGGAAAGGTCTCCTAACTGGGGATAGTCCTGTTCCCTGTGGCCTCTGCAAATACTTACATTTATATGGATTGTCTGCTTGAAAGAGTGAATCTAACTCCAGAACAATTGCCTTTTCCTGTATTGTCTTTGCACACATTAGAGAAAAAATTGCTATGGAGAAAAGGAATGAAAGAATGAATCGATTTATTTCGGTCACTGACCAGAGTGGTATGGGGAAAACGGTGAAATGAGAAAAAATTAAGCAGCTCTATGTCACCCCCTCCATTTAAGCATGTGGCCCTTTGAAACTATTGCTGGCTGGAAAAAAATGTGAAGGGCTATATGCTATTCTGTGTTCCTTGTTATTCCTCCACTTAAATGTGTGGCCTCCAAAAACAGCCTTTGATTAAATAAGAGATGGAGGGGGAAGAGAATATCACGTTACATGTGTAACACCTAGAGAAAAGGTTAAGCAGCTCTATGTCACCCTAGGCATGTGGCCTCATGAAACTACTGCAGTTTGAAAAAATGTAAATGATGATATGCTATTCTGTGTCATGTCAAGAATGGAAATAATTCTCTTTCATCATTGTTCTCATATTCTTGTTTACAGGTGAGAGCACACCTTACATAAATGGCAGAGGGAAACTTCACCACAATTACTGAATTTGTATTGCTGGGATTCACAGATAATCAGAATACGATGTTTGTTCTCTTCACTGTGTTCTTACTGATTTACTTGTTGATCCTGGTGGGGAACATTGGCATGGTAACATTAATCAGGGTTGACTCCAGGCTCCACACTCCCATGTATTTTTTCCTCAGCAGCCTGTCACTTTTGGATATTGGTTATTCCACTGTCATTGCTCCCAGGACACTGATGACCTTTGTGGCAGAAAGCAAAACTATTTCCTTCACTGGCTGTGCCCTGCAGTTTTTCTTCTTCTGCATTGCTGTATCCTGTGAGTGCTGCCTGCTGGGTGTGATGGCATACGATCGCTTCATTGCAATCTGCAACCCACTGTTGTATACTGCTCTCATGTCCAAAAAGCTCTGTTATTTGCTTGTGGCTGGTTCCTATCTAACAGGTTGTGTGAATGCAATTGTCCAGACATCATTTATATTTAATCTGTCCTTCTGTAGATCCAACATCATCAACCATTTCTTCTGTGATGTGCCCCCTATCCTAAAGCTCTCCTGCTCAGATACAGGCGTCACTGATATAATTCATTTCACCTTCTCGACAGCAATTGTACCAGTAACTCTCCTGACCATTCTTGTCTCTTACACATACATTCTTGTTGCTATCCTTCGGATCAACTCAGCCGAGGGCAGACGAAAAGCCTTCTCCACCTGTGCCTCCCACCTGACGGCTGTCACCGTATTCTATGGGACAGCCATTTTCATGTATTTAAGGCCCAGTTCAAAATATTCAGTGGAGGAAGACAAAATCATCTCTGTCTTTTACACCCTTGCGATACCTATGTTGAATCCACTCATCTACAGTCTGAGAAATAAGGAGGTAAAAGAAGCTTTCAAAAGGCTGGTTGGAGGAAAGGTTGTTTCTCAGAGACAGTAACTATCATTGTCCTATGTCTGGCCAGGTCCTAGAGTCCACACATCTCCTTCCCAAAACCCGGTAAGTGATTGCTCAGCTTTGTGAAGGAAGTGGGAGGGCTCTACAACTCCGCCATAGCCCTTGCATCATCTTTCCAAGGCCAGGTAAACCTGTGATCATAGCATGCTCAGGTGGTGGTGGTGAATAAATAAATGTAGAGTGGATTTCCTCTGCTCTCCTTGCATAAGTAAAAGAAGTGTAAGATGTGAGTTACCTTTCGCTATATGCAAATAAGATGTAAGTTTTACTGACCAGTGGTTATTAAATTTACTGAAACACAGAGGATTCAGATATCTGTCTTCTATCAGAGAGGGAATGAGACACTACATTAATGTGCAACACAGAGTTTACTTTTTAACACGTAAGTGATGGAAATACTTGGCACATCTATGGAAGAGATGAATATCTCTCTTCTATCACTCGGGTGTACAACGCGTCAATCCTGAGACCCCAGTCGATCCTGGGCTTGTTTCTGTACTACTCCTTCTCTCTCCAGCCTCCAGCCTCCAGCCTCCGAAGCCGGCTTACCATCCTTCCTGCTGCGCTCTTGGGGAATAGAGCGCAGGTATTGAGGAGGGGGATGTTGCCTTCACGGAGGGAGGGAGGGAGACGGGGAGGGAGAGGGAGAGGGAGAGGGAGAGGGAGAGAGAGAGAGAGAGAGAGAGAGAGAGAGAGAGAGAGAGAGAGAGAGAGAGAGAGAGAGAAGCAGTGGAGCTCCCCCCCCCCCGAAAACCTCGGGTGGATACACAGAGCTTTGCGAAAGAGGCTCTTCCTGAGCGAGGACAAATCGAGGGCTGGCAATGGGCAGGCGGCAGCGGTGGACGGTGGAACAACGTCAAGATGTTGCCCGATGTCAGTTTTCCCTTTGGAGACTTGCTGATTTTGGAGGGTCTCCTCACTGAGGGAGAGACTGGAGGGTTCAGCACCCCTGCCCCGTCCCACGAAAGAGGCAATTGATGGAGCAAAACAGTTTAATGTTGGAACTTTCCGTCCCCTGCCAGCGAGTTGCAAAGCGGGCAACAGATCAGGGCGCATTATAAGCAAGCGACGAACTAGTGAGATGGAAAGGATTCCAAAGTAACATCACAGGAGGCAAACACGTCTCCCTAAGCAGCGGAGGGTTTGCTAGTAGGACATTGGCATGGCCACTTCTCTTTGGTTCAGATCCTTCTGCCCCCGGAAGACAGCTGTGCACACTCATTCTCCACTTTTGTCATCGGAAGCCCCTTTCTCCCGGTCTGGGAAACCTTGACGCGGCTGGAAGGTGCTGTCAGAGGACCTCCCCAGAGCCAGTCACCTGCGCTTGGTCCCAGCAACATTGCGCTTGGCAGCAATGTGTCTCCACTGCCCCTTGTCGCTATTGGCCAGGAAAAGTGATGGTGGCGGCGGCAGCGGGGTGGGACCAAGCAACCATCCTGCTGGCATGTTGTGTGTGTTGCTGCTGTGGTGGGGGCTTGAGGGGGGAGAGAGAGAGAGCTGCTTTAAACTCCCCCTTCCCGCGTCCAGTTAGCCACCTCCTTCCACATAAGCACCCCCCAGCACGCTCTCCTCGTCCCTCCAATTTGAGTGTTAATTGGCCCTGTATTTGGCTGGTTTGGATGGTGCCGCTGCTCCCCTGAGCAGACAACACAGACGCCACTGGCCTACTTCAGAGCTTCTTTCTCTAGTCCAGCTAACACCCGGAGGAGAAGCAGCGCCCGGTGAGAGCTCCGCAGCGCACTCCACTAACCCGGCCAGTGACCTGGGGTGGGGCGGGCGGGAGATACCATCAGACAGACCAGTTTGGCCCTGAGGGGGTCTAAAAGAAACACAGCTTAAAACACACATGTTAAGGGAGGGGGCGGGGAGAGTATGTGTAAGTTGAAGAAGGACAATGGGTAGATCACTGCCATTTTTTGATACAGTAGTAGATCACAACCTATCTGAAGTTGGACATGCCTCTATCAGAATCTCAGATTAAGTCCTTTTCAAGTGCTCTACTCCAAACCATGCGCTTCAACCCTGGGTCCCCAGATGTTGTTGTACTGCAGCTCTCATCATCCCTGACCATTGGCTAAACTGGCTGGGAACAATAGGAGTGCAAATTCTGGAGAGCCAAAGTTGAAGAATATTGTTCCATAGGATTGTAATCACATGGAACGGGAGAGTAGGACCACAGCTGCTGGCCATGCCTCCATCACCGCATTACTAAGGGAAATGGGTGTCAAATGAAACCTTTGTCTCTTCCTTATTACGTACGGAATCCCTGAAATATGAACAGTGGAAAATTGGACTGGTTGACAAGTTTAGCTACCCTACCTTTCTGCTAGATCACAACGATATCGTCCATAGAACAAGCCATTAAAATAAAGATGGCAGTCATTAAGAAGCACCTGAGGACAGCAGTATGAATGGCATACTGAGTAGTGCTGAGGGAGCTCAGAGTGATGTGGGGGACACATCACACACACACACACACACACACACACACACACACACCAACTCTCCACGCCCGCCCCCCCATGCAAAATATGGAAACAGCTCAGAACATTTCTTCTGAATAAAACCCCTGAGACGTTGAAGGTCCCAGGCTCAATCTTTGGCATCTTCATTTAGCAGGATATGTTTGCAGCTGGTGTGGCAGCCATGTGCTTGGCACAGTGGAATACTGTAAGCAATGCTGTGGGGGTGTCATTGTTTTGGTTTGTTATTATATTATGCATTTTTGCATTTGTGTACAGTGGTACCTCAGGTTAAGTACTTAATTCGTTCTGGAGGTCCGTTCTTAACATGAAGCTGTTCTTAACCTGAAGCACCACTTTAGCTAATGGGGCCTCCCGCTCCTGCTGCCACACCGCTGCCAAGCGATTTTTGTTCTTATCCTGAAGCAAAGTTCTTAACCCGAGGTACAATTTCTGGGTTAGCAGAGTCTGTAACCTGAAGCATATGTAACCTGAAGCGTATGTAACCTGAGGTACCACTGTATTATAAACTGCCCTGTGAATCTCACATGAAGGGCAGTATAGAAATTTAATAAATAAATAATAAAAATGGATGAAAGAAATTGCCTCACCTTGTAGGAAGGATCCTACAGCCTGCATTTGTGCAGAATCACAGAGAGCACATAGCATATTAGGTTTCCCACTGACTGTAATGTGAATCCCATTATAGCACTTACAGCAGGGGGGAAATATCCAGGAGTTCCAATATATTCCTTCTGAATGGAGGATTGCCATAAGTATATTTTGGTCTCTAGAGAGACAAGCTGCTGCTACCAGGTAGATTCCAGAGAAAGAGAGTAGCCTCTCATTCTGGAGAAGTAGGATTCATTGGCACAACCTGTTCCTAGGATTTGTATGGTTTCCATCTTGTGGAAGAAGGCTCTCTTTTGTAAAGGATCCTGTAGGCTTACGTTAGCATCACAGATTGTTTTGTTTGGATATAGGTGGTCTGTATAGAATCAGGGTACTTTTTTCTCTCTGCCAATATAAGGCATTGCAGAAATACACATTTAATTCTCCATTTAGGTATATAATAATAATAATAATAATAATAATAATAATAATAATAATAATTTATTATTTGTACCCCGCCCATCTGGCTGGGTTTCCCCAGCCACTCTGGGCGGCTTCCATAAAAACCAAAGATACAGTAAAATATCACAGATTAAAAACTTCCCTGAACAGGGCTGCCTTAAGATGTCTTCTGAATGTCAGGTAGTTATTTATCGCTTTGACATCTGATGGGAGGGCGTTCCACAGGGCAGGCGCCACTACCGAGAAGGCCCTTTGCCTGGTTCCCTGTAGCTTTGCTTCTCGCAATGAGGGAACTGCCAGAAGGCCCTCGGCGCTGGACCTCAGCGTCTGGGCAGAACGATGGGGGTGGAGACGCTCCTTCAGGTATACTGGGCAGAGGCCGTTTAGGGCTTTAAAGGTCAACACCAGCACTTTGAATTGTGCTCGGAAACGTACTGGGAGCCAATGTAGGTCTTTCAAGACCAGTGTTATGTGGTCTCGGCGGCCACCCCCAGTCACCAGTCTAGCTGCCGCATTCTGGATTAGTTGTAGTTTCCGAGTCACCCTCAACGGTAGCCCCACATAGAGCGCATTGCAGTAGTCCAAGCGGGAGATAACCAGAGCATGCACCACTCTGGCGAGACAGTCCGCGGGCAGGTAGGGTCTCAGCCTGCGTACCAAGTGGAGTTGGTAGACAGCTGCCCTGGATACAGAATTGACCTGCGCCTCCATGGACAGCTGTGAGTCCAAAATGACTCCCAGACTGCGCACCTGGTCCTTCAGGGGCACAGTTACCCTATTCAGGACCAGGGAGTCCTCCACACGAGCCCGCCCCCTGTCTCCCAAAAACAGTACTTCTGTCTTGTCAGGATTCAACCTCAATCCATTAGCTACCATCCATCCTCCAACCGCCTCCAGACACTCACACAGGACCTTCACTGCCTTCACTGGTTCTGATTTAAAAGAGAGGTAGAGCTGGGTATCATCTGCATATTGATGGACACCCAGTCCAAACCCCCTGATGATCTCTCCCAGCGGCTTCATATAGATGTTAAAAAGCATGGGGGAGAGGACAGAACCCTGAGGCACCCCACAAGTGAGGGCCCATGGGTCTGAACACTCATCCCCCACCACCACTTTCTGAACACGGCCCAGGAGGAAGGAGCGAAACCACTGTATAACAGTGCCCCCAGCTCCCAGCCCCTCTAGACGGTCCAGAAGGATGTTATGGTCGATTGTATCAAAGGCCGCTGAGAGATCCAGCAGAACCAGGAAACAACTCTCACCTTTGTCCCTAGCTCACCGGAGATCATCAACCAGCGCAACCAAGGCAGTTTCAGTCCCATGGTGAGGCCTGAATCCCAATTGGAAGGGATCCAAATGGTCCGCATCCTCCAGGCGTGCCTGGAGTTGTTCAGCAACCACACGCTCAATCACCTTGCCCAAGAATGGAAGATTTGAGACTGGGCGATAGTTGGCCATACTGGCCGGGTCTAAAGATGGTTTTTTAAGAGGCGGTTTAACAACCGCCTCTTTCAGCGGATCTGGGAATGTTCCCTCACAGAGGGAAGCATTCACCACTCCGCAAAGCCCATCGCCCAGCCCTTCCCGGCTTGCTTTTATTAGCCAGGATGGGCAAGGATCAAGGAGACAGGTGGTTGGTTTCATTCGTCCAAGCAGCCTGTCCACATCCTCGGGGGTAACGGATTGAAATTGATTCCATGCAACTTGACCAGACAGAGCTCTAGCACTCTCCCGCCCCAGCCCTGCTCCCACGGTGGTGTCTAGCTCCTTCCGAATATGAGTGATTTTATCTGCAAAAAACTTTGCAAAATCGTTGCAGGAGATCTTGGGGTCTTTACAAGGCCCCGGTGGTAAAGGTGGTTCCGTTAAATTGCGAACCACCTGAAAGAGTCTCCTGCTACTATTTTCTGCAGATGCAATAGAGGCGGTGAAGAAAGTCTTCTTCGCCATCGCTATTGCCACTTGGTAGGCTCGACGTTGAGCTCTAACCTGTGTCCGGTCAGATTCGGAGTGAGTTTTCTGCCACCGACGCTCTAGCCGTCTCAGCGATTGTTTCATCGCCCTCAGCTCCGAAGAAAACCACAGGGCTGTCCAGGCTCCATGCAATCGGAGAGGGCGCTTCGGAGCCAGACAGTCGATAGCCCTGGTTAACTCCGCATTCCAGCGGGCCACCAGGGAATCAGCTGAAAGGCCATCAGCATGGGATAAAGCATCCCCTACCACTCTCTGGAAACCATTTGGATCCATTAAGTGGCGGGGGCGGACCATCCGAATTGGTCCCACCTCCCTGCAGAGGGGAAGGGTCGCGGAGAAGTCCAGTTGCACCAGGAAGTGATCTGACCATGGCACTTCTTTTGTTTCACTTTTACTTAGTGTCAGATCACCCACGTCACTAGAGGTGAACACCAGGTCTATGGAATGTCCATGACTATGAGTTGGGCCAAACTTATTCAGGGACAGCCCCATGGAGGCCATGCTTTCCACGAAGTCCCGAGCAGCCCCTTGTAAGGTCGTGTCGGCATGGATGTTAAAATCCCCTAGGACAACCAAACTAGGTGTCTCCAGGAGAAAATCCGCCACGACCTGAAGCAGCTCGGACAGGGAATCCTTGGTGCAGCGGGGAGGTCAGTACACCAAAAGGAATCCTGTACTGCCCCTATTGCCCAACTTCCAGAACATGCACTCAGAGAACTGGATCTTCCCAGTAGGACGCCTGGTGCAAGCTGTTGTTGTTGTTTAGTCGTTTAGTCGTGTCCGACTCTTCGTGACCCCATGGACCAGAGCACGCCAGGCACCTCTGTCCTCCACTACCTCCCGCAGTTTGGTCAAACTCATGCTGGTAACCTCGAAAACACTATCCAACCATCTCGTCCTCTGTCGCCCCCTTCTCCTTGTGCCCTCCATCTTTCCCAGCATCAGTGTCTTCTCCAGGGAGTCTTCTCTTCTCATGAGGTGGCCAAAGTACTGGAGCCTCAGCTTCACGATCTGTCCTTCCAGTGAGCACTCAGGGCTGATTTCCTTAAGAATGGATGCGTTTGATCTTCTTGCAGTCCATGGGACTCTCAAGAGTCTTCTCCAGCACCATAATTCAAAAGCATCAATTCTTCGGCGATCAGCCTTCTTTATGGTCCAGCTCTCACTTCCATACATCACTACTGGGAAAACCATGGCTTTAACTATACGGACCTTTGTTGGCAAGGTGACGTCTCTACTTCTCAAGATGCTGTCTAGGCCTGTCATTGCCCTTCTCCCAAGAAGCAGGCATCTTTTAATTTCGTGGCTGCTGTCACCATCTGCAGTGATCATGGAGCCCAAGAAAGTAAAATCTCTCACTGCCTCCATTTCTTCCCCTTCTATTGCCAGGAGGTGATGGGACCAGTGGCCATGATCTTCGGGTTTTTTATGTTGAGCTTCAAACCATATTTTGCGCTCTCCTCTTTCACCCTCATTAAAAGGTTCTTTAATTCCTCCTCACTTTCTGCCATCAAGGTTGTGTCATCTGCATATCTGAGGTTGTTGATATTTCTTCCGGCAATCTTAATTCCAGCTTGGGATTCATCCAGCCCAGCCTTTCGCATGATGTATTCTGCATATAAATTAAATAAGCAGGGAGACAAAATACAGCCTTGTCATACTCCTTTCCCAATTTTGAACCAATCAGTTGTTCCATATCCAGTTCTAACTGTAGCTTCTTGTCCCACATAGAGATTTCTCAGGAGACAGATGAGGTGATCAGGCACTCCCATTTCTTTAAGAACTTGCCATAGTTTGCTGTGGTCGACACAGTCAAAGGCTTTTGCATAGTCAATGACTGGTGCAAGCTAGTGACTTCCTAAAAATCACTGCAACCCTCCCTCCCCGCCCACATGACCTGGGTTGCTGTGCGTAAGAGAAACCTGGTGGGCAAGCAGCGGCAAGGACAGGCCCATCTGCTTCCTCCAACCAGGTCTCTGTCACACATGCCAGGTCAAATCCTCCATCCACAATCAAGTCGTGGATGGCAGTGGTTTTATTCATCATTGACCTGGGATTGCACAGCAACACTTTCAGGTCATGTGGGTTTCCCCTGTTGATTCCAGTATCCATCTGGTCAAGGCCAGACCCGGAGGCAGGGATAGTCTTCAAACAACGACTAAACCTGCCTCCTCGGTAATGACATGGTCTGGTCTTAGCGTAACTCCTCCTCCTGCCCATGATCACCGAGATCGAATGTCCCAGTGCTTCCCCCCCTGTGGAACTTGTCCCAGCCATCGTGTTGGCTGGGGACCCACTCCCAGGCAGCCCTGATCCCGCCCCTTAAAAACAAAACACAAACTATACAGAACCAATAAAACAACAACAGCAGGAAAAAAAGGAACAGAACAATTATACTAAAATTAATCCCCAACCAACAATCCATCCCACCCACCCACCCCCAACAAAGGAAAAATGGGAAAAAAGGAATAAAAATTTAAATTGCCACCGACTGCTTGAGGACATTTTAAAGCACATTAACCACCTGGAACAGGGAAGCAATGGCAGAACACTTCCCACACTTCCCCAAAAGTTTGTTCCAAATAAGGGCCTGGGCCACGCCCCCTGGGCCAGTTGGAAAAGGCCCTGGAAGGGAGCAGGCCCTGCAGTCCTCACCCAGCCAATGGTCCAAGGCTTCCCAGCAGCAGTAGTCCCTTTATAGCTGGGAGAGAGGGCCTGGGCCACGCCCCTTGGGCCAGTTGGAAAAGGCCCTGGAAGGGAGCAGGCCCTGCAGTCCTCACCCAGCCAATGGTCCAAGGCTTCCCAGCAGCAGTAGTCCCTTTATAGCTGGGAGAGAGGGCCTGGGCCACGCCCCCTGGGCCAGTTGGAAAAGGCCCTGGAAGGGAGCAGGCCCTGCAGTCCTCACCCAGCCGATGGTAAATGCATACATCAGCAAGTTCTAGACATTAGATATTTTACATGCTGTGCACACAGAATAATAGTGCAAGTCAGATGCCTGCTGCTAATTTATTTCCAGTCAACACAGTTACTTAAAAAAAATATCATGTAGAATGGGATTGTGCCATTTTGTTTGTCACCCTTGCAAAGGCATCTTTCACATCCTTGTTCCTCAGGCTGTAGATCAATGGGTTAAGCATAGGGATCACAAGAGTGTAAAACACAGAGACAATTTTGTCTTGGTCCATTGAGAAACTGGAGCTTGGCCTTAAATACATGAAGATTATGGTTCCATAAAAGATGGCGACGGCTGTCAGGTGTGAAGCACAGGTAGAGAAAGCTTTCTTCTGACCCTGGGGAGAGCGGATCTTCAAGATGGCTAAGAGAATGTACATATAGGACACTAAGATAATCACAAATGTAGTCAAGGCAATTATAGTGGACAGGATGAAGTGCAGAATGTCAATTGTATGAGTGTCTGAACAGGACAATTTCAGAATGGGAGGGGTGTCACAGAAAAAGTGATTGATGACATTTGAATTGCAGAAGGACAGACTAAAAATAAAAACAGTATGAACAGTTGAATTTACAATGCCACATATATAAGCACATGCCACTAACACTGCACAAAGTTTTGAGGACATCACTGATAGAGCAATGGGTTGCAGATGGCTGTGAAATGATCGTACGCCATCACAGCCAGGAGGCTACCTTCAGCAGTTACAAACATACAAAACACGAAAAATTGTGTTGCGCATTCTGCGAAGGAAATCATTTTGTTCTGTGATATAAAGGTCATCAGCATCCTGGGAGCAATGGCAGTAGAATATCCAACGTCTACAAGTGACAGGTTGCTCAGGAAAAAATACATGGGTGTGTAGAGTTGTGCATCAGTCTTGATTAATACAATCATTCCAATATTTCCCACCAATGTGATAATATAGAACATTAAAAACATGGTGAAAAGAGGGACTTGGTGCTCTGGGTGGTCCATAAATCCCACAAGGAAGAATTCTGTCACTAAAGTGTGATTATATTTCATTACAGTGGTACCTCAGGTTAATAACTTAATTCGTTCTGGAGGTCCGTTCTTAACCTGAAACTGTTCTTAACCTGAAGCACCACTTTAGCTAATGGGGGCCTCCCGCTGCCGCGCGATTTCTGTTCTTATCCTGAAGCAAAGTTCTTAACCCGAGGTACAATTTCTGGGTTAGTGGAGTCTGTAACCTGAAGCGTCTATAACCTGAAGTGTCTGTAATCTGTGGTACCACTGTATTTATTTCAGCAGCAATACCTGTTGAGGAAAAAATCCGTTCAGAGCAAGGGAAGACCACGTCATTCATTCCTTCTGAGCTTATTACTTGCTAAGATCATTGGTAAACACATATTTCAGAGTATCTATCAGCAAAAAATGGTGTCATGTCAACTTTCTGTAAAATAAACTTTCAGGTATAGTGTTGGTTGACAATAGTGTTCCATCCTTCAGCCTCACATGTACCTTGCGATTGTGTGGAAGCCTTATGAGATGTATAACCCTGTAACGTGAGACAAACCTCTCTGGCATCTTCCTGATGAAGCGCAGCTTGGGACGTCCACAAATCTCCAGTCCTGGCATGCTCCCAGCGACACATAACAGAAGTCTATGTGCACGCTCAATCACTCAACTCAGCAGAGCAGAACAGAAACGAAATGGAGCTTGGTGTGTGCTTTCTAAGTGTTTATTAAGCAATATATACAGGACAAAGGAATCATGGCATCCTCCTCCTTCTTCTCCAAGAGAGAGAGAGAGAGAAGAGTGACACCTTCTGCACTCTGTGCTGCCGACTGGGGTGCTTTAGAAATAGTAGCCTCCCCCGGCTCAGTAGCAATTGCCTTCCTGCGGACAGAACAAACACGAGCTACATTTAAATCAGCAGCAGGTAGAATGGCCAACTGAGACGTGACAGCTGAGTAACTCTCATCCACAAGCAGATATACATCATCATCATCATATACAATATACAAATATTAGATTATACTTTTAAAAAAAGAAAAATACTAATAGTTTAACATCCTACACAATGCTAAATCTGCATCTTCTTTGCCCCTCTCTGACAACTGTGTTACATCATTACCTGTTTACTTATACATATTGGGTAGGTTCAACATACAACAGCTCTGGAGTTCTGCTGAATAGTAAGCAGAAGTTCAAGGTAAAAAGTGGTTAGTAAACCTTAAATGAGCATCTAGCACTTTCTATTGAGACAAGGTTCTCCTCTAATTGATCAGACCATAGTATCTTAAATCAGTGATGCGGCCCTCTGGAATGCTGTTGGATTCCATCTCACATAAGCTCTAGCCAACATGACCAACGGTCAGAGATGATGGAAGTTGTATGGAGAGCCATAGCTTCCCCATTCTAGGATCTTGTCAAATGACATCCTGCCTGGCACCTGGAGGGCCACAGGTTCCCCATCCATACCTTAGATGAAGCAAATGCCAGGAAGAACATGTATGCACACTGCTAGCAGTGATTACATGGGACTGAATATACTCAGGAAAAACATATCTGAATGTCTCAAAGAATTGGTTTATGACAATGATGCCAGATAATGTGAAGCCCAGTCAACTCAGAATGGGGATAGAGCAAAATAATACACTTGTATTTTTTTTTTGTTATTGCCACACTTACACAAAATGTATCATTTCATTAAAATAAAACTTCTAATAAAACATTTATCGCCACTTTTAGATAGACAATAAAAAATAAAGTTAGGCCAGAAGGTTGCAGATTCTTACCATACAGCAAGAGAAAACTAGAAGGTCTATGACTTTGGGGAGGAGTCATACTCAGTGCTAAAGAACATGCTTTAAAAGCAAATGTTCCCATATTTCAACCCCTGGTATCTCAGCTGAAAAGACTTATTCACCTCCCTCCAAGATCCTGGACACCTAGACTAGGTGAATCAATGGTCACACTCAATGTAAGGCATCTATATGCTCATGTGTTTTAACCCCTACTTTGGAGAATTACAAGTCAGAATTGCTTACATGGTGCCCTCCAGATGTTGTGGGCTACAATTCCCACCAGTCTTTGCCAGCATAGTCAAAATGTCAGGGGTGATAGGCATTGTAGTCTAGCAACATCTAGAGGGCACCATGTTGGCTTCCCCTGCTGTGTGTAAAAATGCAGAGTATAAATTTAAAATAAACTATAAATCAAGGAAGCAACTGAAATCAGATTCTATAAGAAAGAATTAAGCATTCATTATCCTAAAAAAAATCTTGTTAGTACAAAGGCTGGAGATTCCCTTAACAGATTCCCAGCCATCGAATCTTAGACCGAATATTGTTTCCAGCTGTGATGGAGCTAGACTGAATAACTTACCGATGAGGAAGAAAAGATCTCATTCCAGATATCTGAAAATAAAAGGTATTATATATGGTATCCCAGACCAATTTAATAGTTCAGTGCTTCCACTGGGAATTGAACTAATGCAGACAAACTCCTGGTGGACTCATTGAAATGTTGTTTGTGTTCTCTGGGTCAAAATACATGCAGACTGTGCAGAGATTCAGCAAAAGGATGGCAAAGATTCAACATATTGCGTCTCCATTGTATCAATTGGCTTACATGCAAGTATATCATAAAATAAGAAAGGTACAATGAAGCTTTTATAACTTCTGGAGCTTGCCATAATTTCTGTGTTTTTTTCCTAAACTTGAAAAGAAAAGAAAAGAAAAGAAAAGAAAAGAAAAGAAAAGAAAAGAAAAGAAAAGAAAAGAAACCTTAGGATTGACTAAGGGTTCTGTCCTCTCCCCCATGCCTCAGGGTTCTGTCCTCTCCCCCATGCTTTTTAATATCTATATGAAGCCGCTGGGAGAGATCATCAGGGGGTTTGGACTGGGTGTTCATCAGTATGCAGATGACACCCAGCTCTACCTCTCCTTTAAATCAGAACCAGTGAAGGCGGTGAAGGTCCTGTGTGAGTGCCTGGACGCGGTTGGAGGATGGATGGCGGCTAACAGATTGAGGTTGAATCCTGACAAGACAGAAGTACTGTTTTTGGGGGACAGGGAGCGGGTTGGTGTGGGGGATTCCCTGGTCTTGAATGGGGTAACTGTGCCCCTGAAGGACCAGGTGCGCAGCCTGGGAGTCATTTTGGACTCACAGCTGTCCATGGAGGCGCAGGTTAACTCTGTGTCCAGGGCAGCTGTCTACCAGCTCCACCTGGTACGCAGGCTGAGACCCTACCTGCCCGCGAACTGTCTCGCCAGAGTGGTGCATGCTCTAGTTATCTCACGCTTGGACTACTGCAACGCGCTCTACGTGGGGCTACCTTTGAAGGTGACCCGGAAACTGCAATTAATCCAGAATGCGGCAGCTAGACTGGTGACTGGGAGTGGCCGCCGGGACCACATAACACCGGTTCTGAGAGATCTGCATTGGCTCCCAGTACGTTTCCGAGCACGATTCAAAGTGTTGGTGCTGACCTTTAAAGCCCTAAACGGCCTCGGTCCTGTATACCTGAAGGAGCGTCTCCACCCCCATCGTTCAGCCCGGACACTGAGATCCAGCGCCGAGGGCCTTCTGGCGGTTCCCTCATTGCGAGAAGTGAGGCTACAGGGAACCAGACAGAGGGCCTTCTCGGTAGTGGCGCCCGCCCTGTGGAACGCCCTCCCATCAGATGTCAAAGAGATAAATAATTACCTGACATTCAGAAGACATCTTAAGGCAGCCCTGTTCAGGGAAGTTTTTAATATGTAACGCTGTATTGTTTTTAACACTGATTGGGAGCCGCCCAGAGTGGCTGGGGAAACTCAGCCAGATGGGCGGGGTATAAATAATAAATTATTATTATTATTATTATTATTATTATTATTATTATTATTATTATTATTATTATCAAGCTGAGAATCGTCAGTTTGGATTGTCTGCAGTCATTTATTTAGGACACAAATCTACAGGGCAACTGGGAGCTCTGTCTCATTGTACTTTCTTGGCATGACAGTACAGCCCTCTCCTGCATTGCAAAAGTATTGTCAGAAGATCTGGGTCATATGAGAGAACCCTATGGTATTGCTCCTCCCTGCAGCACTCTTCCCCACCCATAATCAAGGACAAGGTAGGCATTCTAAGGAAATGTACTATGGATTCATTTCATGAGGTCTAAAGTTCCCGATATTCCCAGGATGCAAAAGGAACATGAAAAGGACCCCTGGAAACATCCTGGCTTCTACGTCACATTCTGTAATCAAGAGGAACCAGTCCGTTAGACATTCTGCTAACAACTGGACAGAAAAGAATTCCAAAATATTTCAGTCATCTCAGAAACAGCTGAAAAAAATACTCTATTGTGACATGCACAAGTATATTTTCTTGCAGTATTATTTCAGATAAATCATTCAGGTTATTATTGTAATTAATGTCTGTCAATGTTAAAAAAGCATTTGATTATGTCGATTGGCCATTCTTATATGAGCTAGCATGGAAAATGTTAACTTCAGACACATTTTTAAAAAGTAGATAACGGTTCTGCATAATCAACTTTGCATTTTAGACACGTTTCTAAATCTGGCTGTTTATCTGGGCTGGCCTTGATTGACATTGTTATTTATATTAGATTGGATCCAGTCAGCAAATGGAGGGGCTCCTTCCAGCCATTTTACTCATTGGTGGAAGGGAGAGGAGAAAACCTTTGCCAATTCCCCCTTCCCCTTTGGAGGCCTGGGCACCACCTTCCAAACTGGCCCATATAGTACTCAAACCCATTGGAACAGATTTTCAGGGAGTACTGCCAGGAACTGCCAGGGGAAGGGGAAGGGGTAACTAGTAAAAATTAGCTTCATGGATAGACAAGTCTCCTGAGTGGACAACCACTCTGGTGATGCACCTGTTAACAAGAGCCAACAGGCTTGGAACTATGGGAAATAAATAAAAGAAACATACAGAAAGAATAAATAAGCTAATAAGGTAAAGGTAAAGGGACCCCTGACCGTTAGGTCCAGTCACGAACAACTCTGGGGTTGCGGCGCTGATCTTGCTTTACTGGCCAAGGGAGCCGACGTACAGCTTCTGGGTCATGTGGCCAGCATGACTAAGCCGCTTCTGGCGAACCAGAGCAGTGTACAGAAATGCCGTTTACCTTCCCATGGGAGCGGTACCTATTTATCTACTTGCACTTTGACGTGCTTTCGAACCGCTAGGTGGCAGGAGCAAGAACCGAGAAATGGGAGCTCACCCCGTCGCGGGGATTCGAACCGCCGACTTTCTGATCGGCAAGCCCTAGCCTCTGTGGTTTAGACCACAGCACCACCCGTGTCCCTAAATAAGCTAGTAGTTGGAACTAAAATGCACAAGTTAAGCAAATAAACAGATGAAACATGTATCACTAATCTAGCAGAAATAACAGAAAAAATTAATAGTCTCATTGGAGTTTGAACTCTTGGCTAGACTTACTAACAAAAAATATTAACATTGTTTCAGATGTTTTCAGATAAATACAGTATCAGGAAGTTGTATTACCCAAACATGAGACAGCACTGTATAAAATATTTATGTATTTATCCCACCTTTCCTCTAATGAGCCCAAGGTGGCATACATACTAATCCTGCCCTGAACAGAATCAGAGATGTCTTGCAGAGCCCTAGGAAAGTTTCATTCAAGGAAGAGAGACGGGTTAGATCTATAGATCTTAGGTAAGAAAATAATAATTACTATTTAGGAACTATGAAAACTTTAACATAAATCACATGAACATACTATAGTTCCCCCCTTTTAAAAATGTCAAAATACTATGGAACAAGCATAATTTTGAATAGCTAATAAATTCAAAGAATTCAAATTAATACTCAGCTTTATTGGCAAAACCCTTCACCTATACCATCTACCTCCAAAGATTAATTGTTTTATTTATGTTTTGCATAGCCAACATTATCAGGGGAATATGTTCCCAAGTGATGAACCAGTCCTTGAATTAACAAGATAAAATCAAATTGGGGTAACTCACAACTGCAGTGCTGATTGCTTCTAGCCAGAGGTAAGATTCTTGAAGATAGTAGCATAGCTTCATTCATTCTTTCATTCATTCATTCATTCATGTATGCATCCATCCCTGCTAGTCTCCATCTTCGTTTCAGTGCTCATTTTAAAAAAGTTATTGACAAACTGAACAGGAGTTGCCTTTAAAGCCTGAGAGAGAAACAGAAGCTGTATAAAGAAAGATTCAGTAAAATGTATTCAGTCCTACACCATCTATTAGTGTTAGATGAAGCATCTTGCTCACCTGTGTTATGTAACAAAGGCAGAGATCATTTGTTTTCAAAGTGCTACTCTGCCTAAAAATACGTGGTAGGGGGTAGTTCATTGCAGTAGGGAGGGGGGATTTTTGGTTCTGTTCTTGTTTTAATGTGAAATGACCTAGTTTGCTGTTCCTAAAACAATGCACAGACCAAGACACATCTGTCCTTCAAAATTTGCACTTGTTTGTATTTTGCACTGCAGTTCTTCATATGTGCATATTAAGGGGAAATGTTCATAACCATGCAGAGAGAGAGAGAGAGAGAGAGAGAGAGAGAGAAATATGCATAGATTAATTATATTAAGCAACATCGTTTGCCAAAATATGCATGTTAGGAGGAAATGCCCACGAATCTGCAGATAAATCTTCAAAAGGGCTTTTTTAAAATATTCAAACTGACATGGTAATATAGAATATTGCAGAAAAGGAAAATGCGAACCTTAGAGAAATTAAATGGATAAATTTCTCCAGCAATACATTTGCAATTATTCCAATTTATTTCAAAACCTCAAGGCAGGGTTAATGCCAAGGGTTAGATCGGAAAGATTTTTGAAAACTAATAAGACTTCACTTCCTTTTTTCTTTCAGGTCAGATAACATTATTGGTAACATGAATAAGGGAAATGACAGCTTAGTGACTGAATTTCTCTTGCTGGGCTTTTCTGTCTTTGGAAAGAAACCAACTCTACTCTTCCTAGGTTTCTCTCTGATATATGGCACGATCCTGGTCTTCAACCTCACCATCATGTCTGTCATCCTGTTCGACCGGACTTTACACAGCCCTATGTACTTTCTACTCTTGGCGTTCTCCGCATCAGAAACCTGCACTACATTTATCACCATCCCTAAGTTGCTGGTGACCCTGGTGACAGGCAATCAATCCATTTCCTTTGACGAGTGTGCCGTGCAGATGTTTTTCATTTCTGTATTCGGAGCAAACAACTGTTTCCTGCTTGCTGCTATGGCTTATGACCGATATGTGGCTATATGCTGCCCACTTCAGTACCAGGTGCTGATCAACAAAAGAATTTGTACCCAAATGGTAGCTGCTTCATGTGTAACTGGATGTATCATAGCACTGAGTATTAATACTCTCATTTTCAGGTTGCCCTTCTGTGGGCCAAATGGAATCAGGCATTTCTTTTGTGATTTCCTACCTGTGCTGAGGCTGGCTTGCATTGATGAATCGGTCTTACACTTGACTAACATTGCAATCATTATTTTGTGTGCCATTGTTTTGCTGGGCACAGTCATGGTGATGTTTGTTTCATACCTGTACATCATTTCTGCCATCCTAAGGATCCCTTCCAGCTTAGGAAGGCAGAAAGCCTTCTCCACATGTGCCTCCCACCTCACAGTGGTGATAACACACTTTGGGTGTGCATCCTTTGTATATTTGAGACCCAAGTCTTCCTCATCGCTAGATCAGGACACATTGATCTCAGTGACTTATGTCTTTCTAACCCCTCTACTGAACCCTGTGATTTATACCTTAAGAAACAGGGAGGTTAGAATAGCCATAAAGAAATTACTAGTGCACTCATTCTGTTCTCAGAAACTGTGAAGAGAAGGCACTTTGACATTTTTGTCAATTAGCAAGCAAGTCCTGATTGAGAATGTAGTTGTTTAAGCTGTGACAGCTATTTGACGTGAGAAATAAACTTGGATACGATTTAGGGTTGGGACCATGGTAAAGAAGATAAGGGTACCCCACTTCTCCCATACTCTCTGGTTCCAATCCTGATCATGTCCACCAATGACTGTCATTTTCAGTCTTCAAAATACAAGGAATGTCAATCCAAACCTCGAACATTATGGGTAGTTTGGTCTTAGTTTTAATTAACAAAATACCATTCTCTAATACAGTTTGCCAGTCTACTGTTTCAGTATTTGTACCTGAATAAATATTTAAGTGCTCAAAAAATCTGTAGGCAGTTATTTGTACTCTAAGGGTTGATATCTATCTATTAGATCAGGGGCAGCCAATGTCTTGCCCTCCAGGTATTTGGTGGACTAGAACTCTCATCAGGGTGAACTGACTGGCCAGCCATGTCCTTGGCTGTTGTGGGAACTTCGTTCTCATAATGTGGAGAAGAGACTGACTCAGGAGGATCCCCTCCCTTTCTGTGATATCTGGGAGCAAAGGGGTAGAACCCTCTCCCTTGTCACTGCTTCATCTGTCCCAAATCCCAACTTCTGAATTCTCTGTCTCCTCTTGTTTCAGTATTTGTACCTAAATAAATATTTACTCAAAACATCTATATGTAGTAATTTGTACTCTAAGGGCTGGTATCTGTTAGATCAGGAAAAGTCAATGTCTTGCCCTTCAGATATTTGGTGGACTAGAACTTCCATCAGGTAGAACTGGCTGGCCTGCCATGACCTTGGCTCCCATGGGAACTTCATTCTCAGACTTTCTCAGGAAGATCCCCTCCCTTTCTCTGATATCTGGAAGCAAAGTGGTGGAGCCCTCTCCCAAGTCTGTTCTTCATCTATCCCAAATCCCAACTTCTGAATGCTCTGTCTCCTCCTGTAACAGACCCACCATGTCCCAGTTGGCACCATAGGGTCCATAATGATCAGTCAGTATTATTGCAACTATGGAGGCAGAGCATAGCCATCAAAAATAGCCACACATAGCCTTTGAAATTGTCCAGGTAGGGTGCAAGAAGCCTTTAGAGCTCTCCTCTGGTAGGGAGGGGGAAACCTAAGATTTTAACCATTCATCCTTTACCCATCCACCTTCTCCCACCCTAGTCTCTTACAATCATTCATCCAACCACAGTCCTTGGACATACTTACTCAACCCATTTTTCACTGTACATGTCAGAACCCTCCTTGTACTCTGTATGGAGTGGCTTTTCATTTTAACATTCAAAGGTCGGTCCCACCTGGAGCAATCCAGTGTTTGTCAAAATGGAGAGGCAGTCAGGTGGTGAGGAGAGTGGGAAGGAGATGATGTTGTCAGACAATCCCACCTCCATTGTGTCCCTTTTCCCACACTACTGATTGCCAACCACATGTTTCATTAGGGCTTAATACCCTGGTTGAACCTGGGCTAGGAGGGGGAAATGAGACAAGGTCACCAACCACATTGAGTTGTATAACCCTGATTACACCTTCTCTGGTGGGGGCGGGAAGACACACTGACCTCATGTTCAATTAGAGCTTAAACTCTTATCTTTTTAATTACCGCCTTTATAAAACTCCTGATGAAATTTAGGGCCAAGGTTGGCTTGGGTTCCGATCTATCTCAGCAGGATTGAAGCCTAATCATGATTCTTGAATTTATTTCACAAAATGCATCTAATGAACATTTACGGCTCCCAACCCTAATCCTGCGGAAAGCCATCTAATTAGATTTTAATTTGATCCGGACTTCTTTTTGGAGGTAATGTATTTATTGTTTGATTTTATACCAATGTTATATATTTGATGTTAGCTGCCCTGAGCCCAGTTATTATTATTATTATTATTATTATTATTATTATTATTATTATTATTAATGTTTCATAGTAAAAAACGAAAAACAACGGATTCTAAACCCTCAAAGCGGTTTCTAAAACAATGGTTTAAAAAATCAGGATTGTCAAATTGGGCCTGGGCCAAATTATGAGTACTGTGCGCAGCGCTAGTTTTTAACCCCATGGGCAACTGAAAAGAAAGAAAATTTATCTTTCTACAACTGAGGTGAGAAAACAGAAATTATTGCTGTTAAGGATTTATTTAAAAAGACACACCATTTCAGTCTAAATAACATGACACACTATATTTTTGCATATTTTTCTTTTTAAGATGTCATAAACTTAGGGAATTAACATAAATAAGAAATAAATTCAAGCAATTCATATCAATATTCAGCTTTATTGACCAAAACCATCTCCTTTACCATCTAACTCCAGAGCGGAATTATTCTATCTAAGTTTTGCATACTCTGTATTATCCGAGGAATATGTTCCCAAGTGGTGAACCAGGGCTTGTATTAATAGCATAGTATCAAAGTGGGGTCTCCCACAACTGCAGAGCTGCGTTATTCTAGCTGGAGGTAAGATGCTAGGAGATGGTAGCATCCATCTCTTCATGCATTCAAGCTAATCTCCATTTTGTTTCAGTGCCCATCTTAAAAATGCAATTGACAAACAGGAAAGCAGTTACTCTTAAAGCCTGAGAGAAACAGGAGCTGCATGAGGAATGAGTCAGGAAATTGGCTTGTATTCAGATTGGAGAGTTTCTTCAGTCCTATACCATCTATTAGGATTAGATGAAGTATATTTTTTACCTGTGTTATGGAACAAAGTGCTACTCAGCCTCAGAATAGGTGACGGGATAGTTCACTGCAAGAGACGAGGGAGAAATTTGGTCCTCTTCACACTTGAATGTGAAACTACATAGTTGCTATGTAGCCAAAACACGCCTGTCCTTCAAAATTTCCACTTCTTTGAACTTTCCCATGCAAAAGCTGCATATAGTGGGAAGGTGCTCATAAATAACCATATATACATGAAATACAACATATATAGATTAATTATATTAAGCAACATTGCTTACAAATATGTGAATATTAGGAAAAAATGAATGCTAAACTGCTTATGAATTTCCTAAAGGTCTTTAAAAAAAATACTTGAATGGAAAGGAATTATGGCATGGTGAAGTTTTGAGAAATAAGAAACTGATATAAATAGATTTGTCCAGCCATACATTTTCAGTAATTCCAATGTATTTCAAAACCTCGAGGCAGGGTTAATGCCAAGGGTTGGATCAGAAAGATTTTTTAAAACTAGTAAGACTTCACTTCCTTTTTCCTTACAGGTCAGATAACATTATTGGTAACATGAATAAGGGAAATGACAGCTCAGTGACTGAATTTCTCTTGCTGGGCTTTTCTGTCTTTGGAAAGAAACCAACTCTACTCTTCCTAGGTTTCTCTCTTATATATGGCACGATCCTGGTCTTCAACCTCACCATCATGTCTGTCATCCTGTTTGACCGGACTTTACACAGCCCCATGTACTTTCTACTCTTTGCATTCTCCGCATCAGAAACCTGCATCACATTTGCCACCATCCCCAAGTTGCTGGTGACCCTGGTGACAGGCAGTCAATCCATTTCCTTTGTTGGGTGTGCCATGCAGCAATTTTGTTTCTTTGGCTTCTCTGCAAGCAACTGTTGCCTGCTTGCTGCTATGGCTTACGATCGGTATGTGGCTATATGCTGCCCACTTCAGTACCATATACTGATGAACAAAAGGGTTTGTACCCAACTGGTAGCGGCTTCATGTGTAACTGGATGTATCATATCACTGAGTATTAATACCCTCATTTTCAGGTTACCCTTCTGTGGGCCAAATGGAATCAGGCATTTCTTTTGTGATCTCCTACCTGTGCTGAGGCTGGCTTGCATTGATGAATCAGTCCTGCACCTGACTAACATTGCAATCATTATTTTGTGTGCCATTGTTTTGCTGGGCACAGCCATGGTGATGTTTGTCTCATACCTTTACATCATTTCTGCCATCCTAAGGATCCCTTCCAGCTTAGGAAGGCAGAAAGCCTTCTCCACATGTGCCTCCCACCTCACAGTGGTGATAACACACTTTGGGTGTGCATCCTTTGTGTATTTGAGACCCAAGTCCTCCTCATCGCTAGATCAGGATACATTGATCTCAGTGACTTATGTCTTTCTAACCCCTCTACTAAACCCTGTAATTTATACCTTAAGAAACAGGGAGGTTAGAATAGCCATAAATAAGTTAGTTGTGCACTCATTCCGTTCTCAGAAACTGTGAAGAGAAGGTATTTTGACCTTTTGCCAATGCAAACATGCAACTCCTGATTGAGAATGCAGTAGTTTAAGCTGTGGCTGTTCTTTGACATGAGAAATAAACTTCGAAATGTTTTAGGGTTGGGACCATGGTGTGGGAGATAACGGTAGCCCCCCCCCTCCCATACTCTCTGGTTCCAATCCTGATCATGTCCACCAATGATTGCCATTTTCAGTTTTCAAAAATACAACGAATGTCAATCCGCACATTGAATATTACAGGTAGTTTGGCCTTAATTTTAAATAACAACATACCATTCCCTAATGCAGTTTGCCAGTCCTCTGTTTCAGTATTTGTACCTAAATAAATATTTACTTAAAACATCTATATGTAGTAATTTGTACTCTAAGGGCTGATATCTGTTAGATCAGGAAAAGTCAATGTCTTGCCCTTCAGATATTTGGTGGACTAGAACTTCCATCAGGTAGAACTGGCTGGCCTGCCATGACCTTGGCTCCCATGGGAACTTCATTCTCAGACTGACTCAGGAAGATCCCCTCCCTTTCTCTGATATCTGGAAGCAAAGTGGTGGAGCCCTCTCCCAAGTCTGTTCTTCATCTATCCCAAATCCCAACTTCTGAATGCTCTGTCTCCTCCTGTGACAGACCCACCATGTCCCAGTTGGCACCATAGGGTCCATAACAATCAGCCAGTATTATTACAACTATGGAGGCAGAGCATAGCCGTCAAGGCTAGTCGCCACATATAGCCTTCTTCTCCATGAATTTGTTGAATCATCCTTTGAAGCTGTCCAGGTAGGATGCAAGAAGCCTTTAGAGCTCTCCTTCTCTGGTAGGGGGGGGGGAAACCTAAGACCTTAACCATTCATCCTTTACCCATCTACCTTCTCCCACCCTAGTCTCTTAGAATCATAGAATCATAGAATCATAGAATCATAGAGTTGGAAGAGACCACAAGGGCCATCGAGTCCAACCCCCTGCCAAGCAGGAAACACCATCAGAGCACTCCTGACATATGGTTGTCAAGCCTCTGCTTAAAGACCTCCAAAGAAGGAGACTCCACCACACTCCTTGGCAGCAAATTCCACTGTCGAACAGCTCTTACTGTCAGGAAGTTCTTCCTAATGTTTAGGTGGAATCTTCTTTCTTGTAGTTTGGATCCATTGCTCCGTGTCCGCTTCTCTGGAGCAGCAGAAAACAACCTTTCTCCCTCCTCTATGTGACATCCTTTTATATATTTGAACATGGCTATCATATCACCCCTTAACCTCCTCTTCTCCAGGCTAAACATGCCCAGCTCCCTTAGCCGTTCCTCATAAGGCATCGTTTCCAGGCCTTTGACCATTTTGGTTGCCCTCCTCTGGACACGTTCCAGTTTGTCAATGTCCTTCTTGAACTGTGGTGCCCAGAACTGGACACAGTACTCCAGGTGAGGTCTGACCAGAGCAGAATACAGTGGCACTATTACTTCCCTTGATCTAGATGCTATACTCCTATTGATGCAGCCCAGAATTGCATTGGCTTTTTTAGCTGCCGCGTCACACTGTTGGCTCATGTCAAGTTTGTGGTCAACCAAGACTCCTAGATCCTTTTCACATGTAGTGCTCTCAAGCCAGGTGTCACCCATCTTGTATTTGTGCCTCTCATTTTTTTTGCCCAAGTGCAATACTTTACATTTCTCCCTGTTAAAATTCATCTTGTTTGTTTTGGCCCAGTTCTCTAATCTGTCAAGGTCGTTTTGAAGTGTGTTCCTGTCCTCTGGGGTGTTAGCCACCCCTCCCAGTTTGGTGTCATCTGCAAATTTGATCAGGATGCCCTTGAGTCCATCATCCAAGTCGTTGATAAAGATGTTGAATAAGACCGGGCCCAAGACAGAACCCTGTGGCACCCCACTAGTCACTCTTCTCCAGGATGAAGAGGAACCATTGATGAGCACCCTTTGGGTTCGGTCAGTCAGCCAGTTACAAATCCACTGAGTGGTAGCATAGTCAAGACCGCATTTTACCAGCTTCTTTACAAGAATATCATGGGGCACCTTGTCAAATGCCTTGCTGAAATCAAGGTAGGCTACATCCACTGCGTTCCCTTCATCTACCAGGCTTGTAATTCTGTCAAAAAACGAGATCAGGTTAGTCTGA
The DNA here is from genome assembly GCF_027172205.1 of Podarcis raffonei. NCBI lineage: Eukaryota > Metazoa > Chordata > Lepidosauria > Squamata > Lacertidae > Podarcis > Podarcis raffonei. Next base: position 82,857,983 of record NC_070602.1, read on the forward strand.
CATGACTTATTTTTCAGAAATCCATGCTGACTATTGGTGATCACAGCATTCCTTTCCAGGTGCTCACAGACTGTTTGCTTAATGATCTGCTCCAGAATCTTCCCTGGTATTGATGTCAGACTGACTGGGCGGTAATTATTTGGGTCCTCTCTTTTCCCCTTTTTGAAAATAGGGACAACATTTGCCCTCCTCCAGTCTGCCGGGACTTCGCCTGTTCTCCAGGAATTCTCAAAGATGACTGCCAGTGGTTCTGAAATCACATCTGCCAGTTCTTTTAATACTCTTGGATGCAGTTCATCTGGCCCTGGAGACTTGAATACATCTAGACTAGCCAAGTATTCTTGTACTATCTCCTTAGTTATTCTGGGCTGTGTTTCCTCTGCTGAATCATTTGCTCCAAATTCTTCAGGTCGGGCATTGCTTTCTTTATCGGAGAAGACTGAGGCAAAGAAGGCATTGAGGAGTTCAGCCCTTTCTGTGTCCCCTGTTTGCATTTCACCATCTTCTCCTCTGAGTGACCCCACTGTTTCTTTGTTCTTCCTTTTGCTACGAACATACCCATAAAAGCCTTTTTTGTTGCTTTTAACCTCTCTAGCAAGCCTGAGTTCATTCTGTGCTTTAGCTTTTCTGACTTTGTGTCTACACGTGCTGGCTATTTGTTTGAATTCCTCTTTGGTGGTTTCCCCCCTTTTCCATTTTTTGTACACATCCTTTTTTAATCTTAACTCAGTTAAAAGTTCTTTAGATAGCCACCCTGGCTATTGTCTCTTACAATCGTTCATCCAGCCAGTCCTTGGACATACTTACTCAACCCATTTTTCACTGTACATGTTAGAACCTTCTTTGTACTCTATTTAGAGGGGCTTTTCATTTCTACATTCAAACATTCGGTATTAGCAGACTCAGTAAAACCCCAAAGTTTCATGGCCTGACCACAAAACTGGGAAGATGAGTTAAAGAGGAATCTAAAGTGTTTGTTTGAAGATAACTACACACCGGTATGGAATGGTATTAAAAGAGACTTAGAAGTGTGGGGGAGGATGTAACTATCTCTATGGGGTAGAATATCAGCAATTAAAATGAATGTGCTACCCAAAATGTTATTTTTATTTCAGTAAATCCCAATTATAAAAGGTGTTTGTAACTTTAAAGAGTGGCAAAAAGCAATAACGAAATTTATTGGGTCAGGGGAGGAAACCTAAATTGAAATTAAAATTACTTACAGATGTTAAAGAGAGAGGAGGCTTTTCTCTACCAGATTTAAAATTGTATTATGAAGCTTCTTGCCTATGTTGGTTAAGGGACTGCATATTGTTAGAAAATACATATCTACTAGATTGGAAGGATTTGATAATAGATTTGGATGGCACGCATATTTATGGTATGAGAAGGTAAAAGTTCATAAAGGTTTTCTGAACCACATAATTTGAAAATCAATCTATGAGGTGTGGAATAGATATAAGAGTTTATTAGAACGGAAAGCACCTTGGTGGCTGTTGCTGCTAAAGGTGACAACTGTGAAAAAGTCAAACATGGAAGAAAAGTGGGCCACCTGTGGAGATTTGGTGATAGAGATGGAGAACCAGTGGAAATTGAAACCTTATGAGGAGATAAAAAATTTAGTAAATGATCGGTTGCATTATTGGCAAATAAATGAAGTCTTTAAAGAAGATAAAAAGAAAAACTGATTTGAATTTACAAGATCTAGGTTTGAAATGGATTTATTAAGTAATAAAGTAAAAATATTGTCAAAAATGTATGTTACTTTTGGAATGGCATACGAAAGATGAAGAAGTAAAATCAGTAATGATACATTGGGCAAAAGATATTGGTCATAATATACAGTTAAAAGATTGGGAAAGATTGTGGAAAGATGGAATAAATTTTACTGCTTGCAGCTTGCTTAAAGAAAATGGAATGAAAATGATGTACATTTCACCAGTGAAATTAGCAAAAATGTATAGAATAAATAATTTATGTTGGGAATGTAAAGAATAAGAGGGTACCTTTGTTATATGTGGTGGGTTTGTAAAGAGGTGAAAGCTTTCTGGGAAATGATAAATGATGAACTTTAAAAAAATGTTGAAATATACGTGTAATGGTTCTAGGGGTTGCTCGTGCGTAAGCCGGTGCAAACACCTGGCTGGGTTGCCTGAGTGAACCTTTTCTGTCCAGACAGCCACTCACCCGTGGCTGTCTCAATCGCTGGCAGAATCCGTCAGTCGGCGTTTCTTAAACTTCTTCCAGCAAAGAAGCTCTTTGACGCCTAGTCTCCTCCTACTCTCTCTGCGCGAAAGCCTTCTGCGCAAGGAGGGCGTAGGCAGCGGAGGACCTCTACTCTCCCCGCTGGTCCCCGGCAAGGAGTCATGGGACCGCCTCGCCGCTTCCCCCATCTGCCCCCCTTCTCCACTGGTGCTACGCTGATTCTCTTCCCCAGAAGATGGGCTGCCTCTCCCACTCCCGGGACGCTCTCGGGAATCCCTCTGGATTTTGCTCTCTCCCTCGGGCACTGATGGCAGTTCCCTGACAATACGTTTATTTAAAAAAAACAACCCCAGAAGATTTCTTATTAGGTATTGTAGGTAGAGAAATACACAAGCAGGACAAAACATTGTTTTTATATGCAACAACTGCAGCGAGAATGTTATTAGCTCAAAGATGGGAGCAGGGGGATCTATCAACAAAAGAAGAGTGGCAGATGAAATTACTGGACTATGCCAAACTGGCGAAACTGATGGGAAAAATCCAGAACCAGCAGGATCATGTTTTTCTGAAAAATTGGAATAAATTTATGTTATATTTGAAAGACAACTGTAAACAATTAACAACGCTAGCAGGCTTATTGAAAGTTTTGTAAGGTTAATTTTATCACTTATTATGTATTGTAGTTACGGTAAGTAAGTATTACTGTATATAAGGTTATGATTTAACAGAAATAAGAAATAGAGGAAAATCCAGTATACAGAGATTAGGTTTGAAAACCATCATTCGGGGAGGAGAGAAGTCACAGTCTCAGGGAGCCAAATGTTTTATTTTGCAAACAAAAATGTCATGTATGAAGATATTTGTAAAATTAATAAAATTAAATAAATAAACAAAAATCTAAAGTGTACAGGTGCTTCTTTGCTTCAACAACACTCACTCCATGAAGCTTGGAAATGCAGGAGATGATTGCGGCTTTTATTCGGCCTGTGCATCCGCTCAGAGCAAATCCTTGAGCCCAAACTCATTCCGACTGAGTGAGTCAAGGCAGCCCATGATTCTCTTAGATCCACCTGGAGCAATCCAGTGTTTGTCAAAATGGAGAGGCAGTCAGGTGATGAGGAGAGTGGGAAGGAGATGATGTAGTCAGACAATCCCAACTCCATTGTCTCCCTCTTCCCCCACTGCTTATTGCCAACCACGTGTTTCATTAGGGCTTAATACCCTGGTTGAACCTGGGCTAGGAGGGGGAAATGAGACAAGGTCACCAACCACATTGAGTTGTATAACCCTGATTACACCTTCTCTGGTGGGGGCGGGAAGACACACTGACCTCATGTTCAATTAGAGCTTAAACTGCTATCTTTTTAATTACGGCCTTTATAGAACTCCTGATGAAATTTAGGGCCAAGGTTGGCTTGGGTTCAGATCAATCTCAGCCAGATTGAAGCCTAATCATGATTCTTGAATTTATTTCACAAAATGCATCTAATGAAAATTTACGGCTCCCAACCCTAATCCTGCGGAAAGCCATCTAATTAGATTTTAATTTGAACCTGACTTGTTTTTAGGAGGTAATTTAATTACTGTTTGATTTTATATCAGTGTTATATATTTGATGTTAGCTGCCCTGAGCCCAGTCATGGCCAGGGAGGGCGGGATATAAACAAAAGTTGATTATTTTTATTATTATTTCATAGTAAAAAACAAAAACAAACCCTCAAAGCAGTTTCTAAAACAATGGTTTAAAAATCAGGATTGTCAATTTGGGCCTGGGCCAAATTATGATTACTGGGCATAGCGCTAGTTTTTAAGCCCCGTGTGCTGCTCTGGTTCTCCAGAAGCGGCTTAGTCATGCTGGCCACATGACCCAGAAGCTGTACCCCGGCTCCCTCGGCCAGTAATAAAAAAAAGCGAGATGAGCGCCGCAACTCCAGAGTCGGCCACGACTGGACCTAATGGTCAGGGGTCCCTTTACCTTTTTTAATTGAAAAGAAAGGCAATTTATCTGTCTATAACAGAGGTGAGAAAGCAAAAATTATCACTGTTTAGGATCTATAAAAAGACACACCATTTTAGTCCTGATAACACGACACACTATATTTTTGCATAATTTTCTTTTTAAAATGCCATAAACGTGGGGAATAAGCATAATTTTAAATAAGAAATAAATTCAAAACATTTATATCAATACTCAGCTTTATTGACCAAACCCATTTCCTTTACCATCTAACTCCAGAGCGATATTATTATATCTAAGTTTTGCATACTCTGTATTATCCGAGGAATATGTTCCCAAGTGGTGAACCAGGGCTTGTATTAATAGCATAGTATCAAAGTGTGGTCTCCCACAACTGCAGAGCTGCATTCTTCTAGCTGGAGGTAAGATACTAGGAGATGGTAGCATCCATCTCTTCATGCATTGAAGCTAATCTCCATTTTGTTTCAGTGCCCATTTTAAAAATGCAATTGACAAACAGGAAAGGAGTTGCTCTTAAAGCCTGAGAGAGTAACAGAAGCTGCATGAGGAATGAGTCAGAAAATTTGCTTGTATTCAAATTGGAGCCTTTCTTCAATCCTATACCATCTATTGGGATTAGATGAAGCATCTTCTTTACCTGTGTTATGTAACAAAGCCTAAAAAGACAGAGATCTCTTTTTTTTCAAAGTGCTACTCAGCCTCAGAATAGGTGACAGGATAGTTCACTGCAAGAGACGAGGGAGAAATTTGGTCCTCTTCACGCTTGAATGTGAAACTACATAGTTTGCTATTGTTAAAGCAATGCACAGGCCAAAACATGCCTGTCCTTCAAAATTTCCACTTCTTTGAACTTTCCCATGCAAAAGCTGCATATTAAGGGAAGGTGCTCATAAATATCCATATGCATACCGTATTTTTCACTCTATAAGACGCATCCAACTATAAGACGCATCTAGTTTTTAGAGGAGGAAAACAAGAAAAAAAATATTCTGAATCAAATGTTGTTGAAGAGGCTTTGTGCGGCTATCCCTGAAACCAGAACAGCAAGAGGGATTGCTGCACAGCAATCCCTCTTGCTGTTCTGGCTTCAGGGATAGCTGCGCAGCCTGCATTCGCTCCATGAGACGCACACACATTTCCCATTACTTTTTAGGAGGGAAAAAGTGTGTCTTATAAAGTGAAAAATACGGTACATGAAATACAACATATATAGATTAATTATATTAAGTAATGTTGCTTACAAATATGTGAATATTAGGAAAAAATGAATGCTAAACTGCTTATGAATTTCCAAAAGGTCTTTAAAAAGAAATACTTGAACTGGCAAGGAACTATGGCATGGTGAAGTTTTGAAAAATAAAAAACTGAAATAGATAGATTTGTCCAGCCATACATTTCCAGTAATTCCAATGTATTTCAAAACCTCAAGGCAGGGTTAATGTCAAAGGTTAAATCAGAAACATGTTTATAAACTAATAAACTTCACTTCCTTTTTCCTTTCAGGTCAGATAACATTATTGGTAACATGAATAAGGGAAATGACAGCTCAGTGACTGAATTTCTCTTGCTGGGCTTTTCTGTCTTTGGAAGGAAACCAACTCTACTCTTCCTAGGCTTCTCTCTTATATATGGCACAATCCTGGTCTTCAACCTCACCATCATGTCTGTCATCCTGTTTGACCAGACTTTACACAGCCCCATGTACTTTCTACTCTTTGCATTCTCCGCATCAGAAACCTGCATCACATTTGCCACCATCCCCAGGTTTCTGGTGACCCTGTTGACAGGCAGTCAATCCATTTCCTTTGTTGGGTGTGCCATGCAGATGTTCTTCTTTTCTGTATTTGCAGCAAACAATTGTTGCCTGCTTGCTGCTATGGCTTACGATCGGTATGTGGCTATATGCTGCCCACTTCAGTACCATATACTGATGAACAAAAGGGTTTGTACCCAAATGGTAGCAGCTTCATTTGTAACTGGATGTATCATAGCACTGAGTATTAATACTCTCATTTTCAGGTTGCCCTTCTGTGGGCCAAATGGAATCAGGCATTTCTTTTGTGATCTCCTACCTGTGCTGAGGCTGGCTTGCATTGATGAATCAGTCCTGCACCTGACTAACATTGCAATCATTATTTTGTGTGCCATTGTTTTGCTGGGCACAGTCTTACTGATGTTTGTCTCATACCTTTACATCATTTCTGCCATCCTAAGGATCCCTTCCAGCTTAGGAAGGCAGAAAGCCTTCTCCACATGTGCCTCCCACCTCACAGTGGTGATAACACACTTTGGGTGTGCATCCTTTGTGTATTTGAAACCCAAGTCTTCCTCATCGCTAGATCAGGATACATTGATCTCAGTGACTTATGTCTTTCTAACCCCTCTACTCAACCCTGTGATTTATACCTTAAGAAACAGGGACGTTAAAATAGCCATAAAGAAATTACTAGCACACTCATTCCGTTCTCAGAAACTGTGAAGAGAAGGAATTTTGACCTGTCAATGAACATGCACGTCCTGATTGAGAATGCAGTTGTTTAAGCTGTGGCCGTTATTTGACATGAGAAATAAACTTGGATATGATTTAGGGTGGGGAACATGGTTTTGGAGATAAAGGTACCCCACTTCTCCCATACTCTCTGGTTCCAATCCTGATCATGTCTACCAATGACTGTCATCTTTAGTTTTCAAAAATACAAGGAATGTCAATCCAAATATTGAACATTATGGGTAGTTTGGCCTTAGTTTTAAATAACAACATACCATTCTCTATTACAGTTTGCCAGTCCACTGTTTCAGTATTTGTTCCTGAATAAATATTTACTCAAAAAATCTGTATGCAGTAATTTGTACTCTAAGGGTTGGTATCTGTTAGATCAGGGAGAGTCAATGTCTTCCCTTCACGGGGACAAACAGAAGAAGACACCTTCACCCCGGTATGGCTCCCCTTTATCACATACACAGCCCAACAAGACAATGACAATAATCCACCAACAGCATACAAATCAATATGGCTAACCTGATCCAAAACACCCACCCACCCCACTCACACACGAAAACAAAGATCACCACAGCCAATCACAAACAAACAATCACACCCTAGGCCAACCCCAAACTCTCTCACCACCAAAGGAACACAAGTGAACAACACAAACAACGCTGACACCAAACTCTACATACATTAAGCATAATAGAAACACCACCACCTGACCCCACCCCCATCCATCTTCCCTCCCTCCACCCCCTTTCTTTCCCCCCCTTTTTTTCCTTCTCCCCCTAATGCCTCAACAAATGAAACGGATTTGTAAAAATGTTACATGGGGGGGGGGAAATACGAGGCATTACACTTCTGTAAAACAAGAAAATCCTAAATAAAATATTTTAAATAATAATAATAATAATAAAAAGATATTTGGTGGACTAGAACTCTCATCAGGGTGAACTGACTGGCCAGCCATGTCCTTGGCTGTCATGGGTACTTCATTCTCAGAATGTGGGGAAGAGACTGAGTCAGGAGGATCCCCTCCCTTTCTGTGATATCTGGGAGCAAAGGGGTAGAACCCTCTCCCTTGTCACCTCTTCATCTGTCCCAAATCCCAACTTCTGAATGCTCTGTCTCCTCTTGTGACAGACCCACCATGTCCCACTTGGCACCATGGGGTCCATAACAATTAGTCAGCTTTCAGAATATCCTGAAGAAGGACGAGGGAAGGAACTTGATTACAGGTTACCAGGCAGAGGGCCTTCTCAGTAGTGGCGCCCGCCCTGTGGAATGCCCTCCCATCAGATGTGAAGGAAATAAACAACTATCCAACTTTCAGAAGACATCTGAAGGCAGCTCTGTTTAGGGAAATTTTTAATGTTTAAAGTTTTATTCTGTTTTTAATGTTCTGTTTAAAGCCACCCAGAGGGCCTGGGGAAACCCAGCCAGATGGGCGAGGTAGAACTAATAAATTGTTGTTATTGTTTATTCAGATCACACTTTAGGGTGAATCTAATTTGCACATTCCAAAACCATATTTTAGTTTTAAATGCAGTTGCTGCTTCTGTATCTTTACTGTTTACAACTAAGTTTATTATACATCACCTAGAGAGAGGTGTTTATGAGGAGATTAGTAAATTGAATTGAGATTAGTAAATTGAATTCTGCAATGCGATTCTGCAGCCCGGTAATGTGTTCAGAATGAATATACTAGTATAAACAGTGCATAAAATGCATACATGGTACATTGTAAAATGTGTCTAGTAATCACAACTGCATAAAAAATGTGACTATTAAGATTGTTGTTGTTTAGTCGTTTAGTCGTGTCCGACTCTTCGTGACCCCATGGACCAGAGCACGCCAGGCACCTCTGTCCTCCACTACCTCCCGCAGTTTGGTCAGACTCATGCTGGTAACCTCGAAAACACTATCCAACCATCTCGTCCTCTGTCGCCCCCTTCTCCTTGTGCCCTCCATCTTTCCCAGCATCAGTGTCTTCTCCAGGGAGTCTTCTCTTCTCATGAGGTGGCCAAAGTACTGGAGCCTCAGCTTCATGATCTGTCCTTCCAGTGAGCACTCAGGGCTGATTTCCTTAAGAATGGATGCGTTTGATCTTCTTGCAGTCCATGGGACTCTCAAGAGTCTCCTCCAGCACCATAATTCAAAAGCATCAATTCTTCGGCGATCAGCCTTCTTTATGGTCCAGCTCTCACTTCCATACATCACTACTGGCAAAACCATGGCTTTAACTATACGGACCTTTATTGGCAAGGTGACGTCTCTACTTCTCAAGATGCTGTCTAGGCCTGTCATTGCCCTTCTCCCAAGAAGCAGGCGTCTTTTAATTTCGACTATTAAGATACATTTACACAAACAGGCTGATAAAATTTCATTGAGGACTTTTTTTATAAATTGCAAATTCATGGAAATGTGGAGCGCTGAACTTAAGATTGGAAAAATGAGAGACAGAAATTGAAATTGACACAGAAGAATAGAGAGAAGCATCTAGTCCAATATCCTGTTCTCACAGTGGCCAATTACATGCCTGTGCGAAACCAGCAAGTGGGACCTCAGCACAAGAGCCCTCTTCCCTCTTGAAGCTTCTAGCAAGTGGTATTCAGAACCATTACTGCCTCTGACGATGGAGGCAGAGCACAGCCATCAAGGGTAGTAGCCACACATAACCTTCTTCTCTATGAATTTATCCAATCATCCTTTGAAGCTGTCCAGGTCGGGTGCAAGAAGCCTTTAGAGCTCCCTTCTCAGGTAGGGAGGGGAAAACCTAAGATCCTTTGAGGCCCAATACACACCTTCAAAGCTTCCCTTGGGGGTTCAAATATGGAGGCTCAAACAAAATTCCCATTCAGTCAGACTTTATTTAGTAATGGTTTACAGGGCAGAATTCAAAGAGTCTATGAGAGCATTTCCTGTATGGTAAGATATATGTCAACTTAACCATTCATCCTTTACCCATTCGCCTTCTCCCACGCTAGCATCCTACAATCTCTCATCCTACCACAGACCTTGGACATACTTACTCAACCCATTTTTCACTGTACATTTTAGAACCCTCCATGTACTTTATATAGAGTGGCTTATAATTTTAACATTCAGACGTTCGGTGTTAGCAGGCTTAGTGAAACCCAAAAGTTTTGTGGCCTGACCACAAAACTGGTAAGACAAGGTAAGGTGGAACCAAATGTGTACAGGTGTTCTTTTGCTGCAACAGCACTCACTCCATGAAATTTGCAAATACAGGAGATGGTTCGTCCTGTGCATCTGCTCAGTGCAAATCCTTGATCCCAAACTCATTCCGGCTGAGTGAGTCAAGGCAGCCCATGATTCTCTTAGGTCATCCCACCTGGAGCAATCCAGTGTTTGTCAAAATGGAGAGGCAGTCAGGTGGTGAGGAGAGTGTGAAGGAGATGATGTAGTCAGACAATCCCACCTGCATTGTCTCCCTCTTCCCCCACTACTTATTGCCCCACCACATGTTTCATTAGGGCTTAATACCCTGGTTGAACCTCGGCTAGGAGGGGGGAGTGAGACAAGGTCACCAACCACACTGAGTTGTATAACCCTGATTACACCTTCTCGGGTGGGGCGGGAAGACACACTGACCACATGTTCAATTAGAGCAGCCTTTTTCAACCTATGGGTCCCCAGATGTTGTTGGTCTACAACTCCCATCACCCCTAGCTAGCAAGGCCAGAGCTCAGGGATTATGGGAGTTGTAGTCCAGCAACATCTGGGGACCCACAGGTTGAGAACTGCTGAATTAGAGCTTAAATTGCTATGTTTTTAATTACAGCCTTTATAAAACTCCTGATTAAATTTAGGGTCCAGGTTGCCTTGGGTTGAGATCAATCTCAGTCAGACGGCAGCCTAATCATGATTCTTGAAATTATTTATTTCACAAAATGTATCTAATGTTTCATAGTAAAAAAAACAAAAACAAACCTCAAAGCAGTTTCTAAAACAATGGTTTAAAAAAATCAGGATTGCCAAATTGGGTCATGGCCAGATTATGAGTACTGTGCACAGCCCTAGTTTTTAACCCCATGGGCAATTGAAAAGAAAGACAATTTATCTCTCTACAACTTAGGTGAGAAAGCAAAACTTATTACTGTTTAGGATCTATAAAAAGACACACCATTTCAGTCTAAATAACATGACACATTATATTTTTGCATTTTTTTCTTTTTAAAATGTTATAAACTTGGGGAATAAACATAATTTTAAAGAAGAAATAAATTCAAAACATTTATATCAATACTCAGCTTTATTGACCAAACCCTTCTCCTTTACCATCTAACTCCAGAGCGGAATTATTCTATCTAAGTTTTGCATATTCTGTATTATCTGGAGAATATGTTCCCAAGTGGTGAACCAGTGCTTATATTAATTGCATAGTATCAAAGTGGGGTCTCCCACAACTGCAGAGCTGCGTTCTTCTAGCTGGAGGTAAGATACAGGAGATGGTAGCATCCATCTCTTCATGCATTGAAGCTAGTCTCCATTTAGTTTCAGTGCTCATTTTAAAAATGCACCAGGAATGGAGTTGCTCTTAAAGCCTAAGAGAGTAACAGAAGCTGCATGAGGAACAAGTCAGAAAATCTGCTTGTATTGGAGGGTTTCTTCAGTCCTATACCATCTGTTAGGATTAGACGAAGCATCTTTTTTACCTGTGTTATGTAAGAAAGTCTAAGAAGACAGAGATCATTTCTTTTCAAAGTGCTACTCAGCCTGAAAATAGGTGACAGGGGATGGTTCACTGCAGGAGACGAGGGAGAAATTTGGGCTTCTTCACACTTGAATGCGAAACGACATAGTTTGCTATTGTTAAAGCAATGCACAGGCCAAAACATACCTGTCCTTCAAAATTTCCACTTCTTTGAACTTTCTCATGATAAATCTGCATATAGAGGGAAGGTGCTCATAAGTATCCATATATACATGAAAGACAACATATATAGATTAATTATATTCGGCAACTTTGCTTACAGATTTCTGCATATTAGGAACAAATGGATACTAAACTCCTTATAAATTTACAAGATGACTTTAAAAAAACACTTGCTTGGTGAAGATTCAAAAAATGAGAAACTGATATAGATAGATTTGTCCAGGCATACATTTTCAGTAATTCCAATGTATTTCAAAACCTCAAGGCAGGGTTAATGTCAAGGGTTAAATCAGAAACATGTTTATAAACTAATAAGACTTCACTTTCATTTTCCTTTCAGGTCAGATAACATTCTTGGTAACATGAATAAGGGAAATGACAGCTCAGTGACTGAATTTCTCTTGCTGGGCTTTTCTGTCTTTGGAAGGAAACCAACTCTACTCTTCCTAGGTTTCTCTCTTATATATGGCACGATCCTGGTCTTCAACCTCACCATCATGTCTGTCATCCTGTTTGACCGGACTTTACACAGCCCCATGTACTTTCTACTCTTTGCATTCTCCGCATCAGAAACCTGCAGCACATTTGCCACCATCCCCAAGTTGCTGGTGACCCTGGTGACAGGCAGTCAATCCATTTCCTTTGTTGGGTGTGCCATGCAGCAATTTTCTTTCTTTGGATTCTCTGGAAGCAACTGTTTCCTGCTTGTTTCTATGGCTTACGATCGGTATGTGGCAATATGCTGCCCACTTCAGTACCATATACTGATGAACAAAAGGGTTTGTACCCAAATGGTAGCTGCTTCATGTGTAACTGGATGTATCATATCACTGAGTATTAATACTCTCATTTTCAGGTTGCCCTTCTGTGGGCCAAATGGAATCAGGCATTTCTTTTGTGATTTCCTACCTGTGCTGAGGCTGGCTTGCATTGATGAATCAGTCCTGCACCTGACTAACATTGCAATCATTATTTTGTGTGCCATTGTTTTGCTGGGCACAGTCATGGTGATGTTTGTCTCATACCTTTACATCATTTCTGCCATCCTAAGGATCCCCTCCAGTGTAGGAAGGCAGAAAGCTTTCTCCACATGTGCCTCACACCTCACAGTGGTGATAACACACTTTGGGTGTGCATCCTTTGTGTATTTGAGACCCGAGTCTTCCTCATCGCTAGATCAGGAAACACTGATCTCAGTGACTTATGTCTTTCTAACCCCTCTACTGAACCCTGTGATTTATACCTTAAGAAACAGGGAAGTTAAAATAGCCATAAAGAAATTACTAGCGCACTCATTCCATTGTCGGAAACTGTGAAGAGAAGGTATTTTGACATTTTGTTAATGGACATCCAAGCCCTGATGGAGGATGCAGTTGATTCAGCAGGGCCTGCTACTTAACATGAGAGGGTAGCTTGAGAGCATTTTACTGTTGGAAGAAAACTAAATCCCCTCGCCCACATTCTCTGGTTCCAGTCCTGATCACATCCCCCAATGACTGCTGTTTACACTTTTCCAAAATACATGGAATGCCAATCCACCCATTTAACGTTACGTGTAGCTTGGCCCTGAATAGCACAATACATTTCTATAGTACAGCTTGCCTATCCAGTTCATCAGTATTTGTCCTTGAGCAATGAATATTAACTTAATGAATTGGTACACAGTGATTTGTACTGTAAGAATTGCTGGATGTGATTCATACAGAATATAATATGGAAATCCAACATATGTACATTTTCATCTTTTAATGACAGAATGGATTGTGTATAATTGTCCCTATTAAACTGGAATGTTGTTCCTAAGCAATAATACTTTTTCTTTTACCATCTAAACCACTGAGCCTAGGGCTTGCCAATCAGAAGGTTGGTGGTTCGAAACCCCGCGATGGGGTGAGCTCCCGTTGCTCGGTCCCAGCTCCTGCCAACCTAGCAGTTCGAAAGCATGTCAAAGTGCAAGTAGATAAATAGGTACTGCTCCGGCAGGAAGGTAAACAGCGTTTCCGTGTGCTGCTCTGGTTTCGGTGTTCAGTTGCACCAGAAGCAGCTTAGTCATGCTGGCCACATAACCCGAAAAAAACTGTCTGCAGACAAATGCCGGCTCCTTTCAGCCAGTAAAGTGAGATGAGCGCCGCAACCCCAGAGTCGTTCGTGACTAGACTTAACAGTCAGGGGTCCTTTACCTTTTACTGGCAATGTAAATGAGCCAAATGAAAAGTGATTTGGGCTTGAAGGATGTACTTTCCTTTTTCCTTTAACCCTGAGGCTGAACTACTGGAGCCAGCTGTAAAATAATGGCAAGGTTGGAACCAGACATACTTTGAATTAAAGAACAGGATGCCTCTTTATTGTGCATCACCTTGAGGGAGGTATTTAAAATGTGATTAATAAATCAGTAATAATAATAGAACTGAAACACAGCAATCCTTTGAAGTTTTCACTTTTCTGAATTTTGTGATGTGGTTCTACAGCCAAATAATTGTACAAATTACATATACTAGTGTAAACTGTGCATAAAAATGACATTTTAGTGAAAATTGCTTTGCAAAATGTAAATCTTGGTTACAAGTGAATGCAAAAATATGAATATTAATAGTAATTCACACAAACATGCAGATGAATGTTCATGAGGAGTATTTTTAAAAATGCAAATCCATGGACATGTCGAGAAATGAACTTAAGAGTCAACAAATGAAAAATGGAGGGGAATTGAAACTGACAGATTCACCCAACCCAGTGCTGAAGATGCAGCTTTTAGTTATGGCCTCTGAAAGCTGAACCATATTATTATGAGCCTCCTGAAAAGGGTAAATGAATGTATCAGTTTTTCCTTTGTATTGATGGTTGGTTTTATTCCATTTTAAACTATTGTTTACTCTGGAACCTTATGATGAAGAGTGGGTGAGAAATCTAATAAATAAATATAAATATGTTGTTGTTGTTGTTGTTAGAATCATAGAATGGTAGAGTTGGAAGGGACCCCAAGGGTCATCTAGTCCAACTCCCTGCAATGCAGGGGGTTGTTGTTAGTATTCAACACAGGTTTGCTGTCCTGGGATCATAAATTCACAAATGTATTTTATAGCTTTCTCCTGGAAATGTGGATATATAGGATGGCAACATTATTCTTCATTTCCAGATCATTACTAGATGATTACAGTGGAACCTCTATTTGCGACCATAATCCATTCTGGAGGTCCGTCCGGAGGTCAAAATGGGTCGCTGGGAGAGGTGCCGTTGTGCACAGGCGTGGGCGGCAATTACCCACTTCTGTGCATGTACAAACAGCGATCGTCGCTCCTACGCATGCGCGAATAGCGGCAAACTCACTGGCTACTTCCAGGTTTGCCTCGGTCGCGACTTGGAATGACCGTAAGAAGAGGCATTGGTAAAGCCTCTCCTTCCGGAGGGGAGGGATTGTGAGCAGGAACTGATTCCCACGTTACGCAGGGGGCGTTCCGGCCCCTGCCCTGCCATTGTTGCTGGCGCGCCACGCCTCCCAGAAGGGCACCCAATCGGGTGGCAGCTCGGGGGCGTGGTTTAGCCGCTCAAATGCAGCCGCGCCAGCTCTCCCCTCCGTTGTGCTGCTGATTTCCACGAGTCACCCACCCACCACTCCCTTTAGTGCGTAGCTGCTCGCTGGACCTTGCTATGGACCTTTGGTTGGTTGCCCTGGTTGCCCAGGGGGCCTGGTAGGAGTTTTTTTCCAATTGGCAAATTGGCACCGGCCTCTTGGTTTTTTTCGCCTACCTCGTTGCAATCGTCACAACTTTCTTGGTATTTGGCGGTTAGGCATTGGAATGTGTTGTTGGTGTATGGAAGGGCAAGGTATGGCCATCGCCTACCCCTTCACTTATGGGTATTCCGTTAAAGGAATCCGGCGGTCGTGGAACCTGTCCGATGCCCTGTGTGGTTAGGGGCCATGGCACGACCCCTGGTGACATCAGGGGAGACCTTATAGTTGTATTTGCATCAACAGGCCCCCCCTACTGGTGGTTAACCCTCGTCAGACTCACCCCTCTCCGAGTGGGTGGAGTCAAAATTTGCTGTTGTCCAATGTCTAAGCCAATACCTCTCACGTGCCATAATCAATGAAGTTGTGGCCTTTTCTAGCCCATTAACCTAATATACTGTGTCCATGTGTCTTTATTATTCCCAAGCGGGGGACGGGTCCTCGAATCACAAGTAGAGGTTTGACTGTACTGTGCATGTATTATTAACATGTCAGACATTTCCATGCTGAAGCAAGGTTGGGGACATGCTTTTATCTCTGCTGAATCTGGCCTTGCATCTCCTTCCTGTGACACCTGTGTGTTCAGTGTGCTTGTATGCCATGGAATCCCAGCATCAGCACCAGCACCTGCTTGCAAGTAGAGGCTCTGTGTGTGATTGACGCACCTATAGAGCCATGCATTGGGGTTCCTTTGAAGACACTGATGTTCAAAATAGGGATGTTAGAAAAATGAGATGCAGTGTCAAGGAAGGGGGACGGGTGTTAAAATGACAACTCTGCTCCAGTTTAGCATGGAAATACCCTACACTTGTGTAATGCCTGAAGCTATTTTCTCTCACATGGTGCAATAAGAAATTCATTCTATTTGTTTTTCTTCTGCTTCCATTTAATCATTTTCCATCTTGTGAACTCTTGGTGCACCTGATTGCCATTTGCAAACAATCTCTGGGGTGCAGGTCTCTGCAACTTCAGGATTGAACTATTGCTGTGTGGTATGTACTGTGCACTTGGGATTCATTAGAGTAAATATGAACTCTGACTTTACCCACAGGATATCTTAGTGTGGTGTGTGTTTTTAACACAACCATAATATATTAATTTTCCATGTATAAAATTAGAGAATCAAGTCTTGCATACAGATCATTAAATCAGAAGGCTTTGAAAAGTTTGTGTTCTCTTGCCCTCTTCCACACTTTCCATACAGTAAGTTCAAAATTATTCCCTAAGTATAATGTGTTTCACTAACAAATAGAGGGGTGGGATGACAGAGAATAGCCCAACTGAAGAAGCTCATAGCCTGGTGGATGAGCATAGGCATTGCACCCAAAGGGTCCCAGGTCCTTTCTCTTGAATCTCCAGGTCAGGCTGTGAAATGTTGGAGACACACTGTTTGTCAGTGTAGGCCAAACTGACCTAGATGGATCAATGGTCTGAATCAGTATAAAGTAGTTAGAGATAGAGAGGAAATCTGTTTGAAACATATTTATCAATGGAATTTGGCACTTCTGGCCATCCTGGATTACTTCTTACATCAATTATTCTCTTACAACCAAGCCACTGGTGCATTGTCACTTAAAAAAAAATTGCACAACTGATTATATTCAAAACTCTAAACAAAATTACAGAGGGGGGAGCATGTTATATGTGTAAAAGAGTCAAGCCCAATGTGGTACTATATTTTAACTATTAATATGTAAGAATTTTTATACAGTTACAGGCTTTTTTGTATGCATCTGTTTACATGCTGGTTACTTTAGGGAACCTGGAGTGCATATGCATATAATACCCAAGAAATGTTCGTATTTTTAGTGGAACCGGGGGAAAGGAATATCTTCCTTCTTGACAAGAGCAAAGGAGCAAGAAAAGAAAGTAAGACTCATGTGGATAACTTCAGCATCAAGTTGTTCAGAAGGTTCCATCCCTAAAGGTAGTTTCCAGTGCTTCTGCTTTACTATCTACTTCTGAGTAAACTTGCAGAAGGCCTGCCTTCAGACATAAGGCTCGTCCACACTGACCTCTGCTCCACATTTCTAAGGACAGGTTCTGGCTTTCTGGGTCTGTATCCCAGCTCTTTGTTTAATTTTTGGCCTGCCACTTTCTCCTTGAAAAACTGTTTACCACTGAATTGGAGCAAACAGCAATCCACAGAAAACCCAAAATGTCATTGCTCTGATTCAGCGATAAAGATTGGGTTTTCCTGGGGAAAGTTACAGAAACAAAAACAAAAAGTGCTCGGACACAGACCAAGAAAGCTTGGACCTGTGCCTAGAAAGCATGGGGCAAAAGGTAAGCCCTAAATCTCACTATTTTCCATACTGAAAGAAGAGGAAGCAGTGAAGAGGTTAGTAGGATGGATTCTATAAAGTTCTCAGACATGTAATGTTTCCACATTAATTTGATGGGGGCTGTTTTACAACCCCTTGAATGCATCTGCAGCGGAAAAGGCAAGCTTTTAAAATTGTGTGCCTGCTTTTTTAATTGATCCTGAGATATCCTTGAGTGTTAAGGTGGTGTAGTGTAGTGGTTAAGTACAGTATGGAGAGCCAGTGTGGTGTAGTGGTTAAGAGCGGTGGACTCGTAATCTGGTGAACCAGGTTCACGTCCCCGCTCCTCCACATGCAACTGCTGGGTGACCTTGGGCTAGTCACACTTCTCTGAAGTCTCTCAGCCCCACTCACCTCACAGAGTGTTTGCTGTGGGGGAGGAAGGGAAAGGAGAATGTTAGCCGCTTTGAGACTCCTTCGGGTAGTGATAAAGCGGGATATCAAATCCAAACTCTTCTTCTTCTTCTCTTAAGCTGCTATTGGGACAAAAATGGGATGGGAGGATTTTACTCATGTAACTTTAGGATAGGGAGAACTCTGTTATTGTTACATTAATTTCAAATTGAAGCCTTTTTGTGTTTTGTTTTCTGGAACCTGTCCTGAAGCTTATTGAATAGCATAATGAAAATCAGTATCAGTAAATGCCACTTGGGGGAGTTAAATAATAGGGAGGGTGGGGCAGGGTAACTTCAGTGATAACTGTGCCATTTAAAGAACACTGTCTTGTTCACCAGTTTGACGGGGGCTAATTACCCTTCAGCATTCTTTCCTCCCTTTTCTTATACTCACAGCCAGGGTGATTTAAAAGAAAAAGATTCTTATCCCACCCTAAGTCTAAGCTGAATTGGTGATTCAAAATATAGAACCAGAAGGTGGTGATTATTGTGCATTAGTCAGCACTGAATGTTTTGTGGTGGAGCATTAAGGCGAGGCTTCCTTCTTTATTTGAGTTTCCAGAAATAAAACAACATCATCCCAGAACTCTTCTTTACTTGATCCCCATCCCAGTACACACACACCCTCCCCATGTAAAATGTTCTTAGAAACCTTATCACTGCCAAGCAGTGGAAAAATGTTTTTAAAAGGAGAAAAAGAGCCTGTAAGCCCTTGGGCAATGCCATAAAAGAAAAGAAAAAAACTAGGAATGAGCAGATCAGGATTAGAAAGGTCTGTAGACATGCAATCTAATCTGCATGTCTATGTTCCCATCCAGCCCATCAAATGTAGACCATGGAGTTTTGTCCAAAATTCTGGAACCAACCAAAATCCTCCCCCATCCTTACCTGTCACCCTGAAAATATTCTTCTACTCCACCTCCCATCAGCTACAGCCAGCATGACTTATGCTCAAGGATTATGAGAGATGTAGTCCAAAAGCATCTCGTAGCCTCCATTCCTGCTCTCCATCTCTGCTTTATGTGATGCTAGTTCTCATGTGTAAAAAAAAAAATCTCTTCCACGAGGCTTCTCACTACTAGCAAAATGGCCAAAACATACAGGCATGCATTACATACACCACCTTTCCATAGTTAAAACCATGCTCAATGTGGCTTACAGCATTGGGGGGGGGGGGGAATCATGATTACAAACATAACAAAGTAGTCTTGAACAGTAAATAAAACGTTTAAAAGTGCACAACTAAAATATGCAATTTCCACATAAATCATTAGAATATCTAAAATAAAAATACAAAAATTAATATGAATAACAGCAACAACCCCCCCAACCCCCACTAAACAATATCCCAGTCCAAGAGTCTCCTCAGCTGCCTCAGCTTTTGTAACTGGGGTCAAACAAAACAAGGAGGCCAAGTATTTACTGCTTAGATACACATCCCTGGAACACAGTCAGAGCACTGACACAGCAACAAATTAGCATAACATGTAAATATTAGATAGGTTGGTATTATTCAGCTTTATTTACTTCCTTTCTTCAATTACCATCTTTGCTCTCCAGGTTCTTGATGCTGAAAAGATGGACAAGCAGAATAATCACAGCAGGGTGACAGAATTCATCTTGCTGGGATTCACTGATGACCCAAAGCTGCAGATTGCCCTCTTCTTGCTATTTCTAGCCATCTATGTTATCACTGTGGCTGGAAGCCTCAGCCTGATTGTGCTGATCAGGACTTACTCCCACCTGCACACTCCCATGTACTTCTTCCTCTGCCACTTATCATTCACAGACCTCTGCTATACCTCTGCTATAGCCCCCAAGATGCTGGTGAGCTACTTGGTGGGTGATAAAACCATCTCTTATGCTGGCTGTGCTGCTCAGCTGTGCTCATTTGCTGCCTTTGTGAGTACCGAGTGTTTCCTTTTGGCTGTGATGGCATTTGACCGCTACATGGCTATTTGTAACCCACTGCTGTACTCTGCTGTCATGTCCCAAAGAGTGTGCAGCTGCATGGTTGTAGGATCGTATGCAGCTGGTTTTGCCAACTCAGCGCTGCAGACAGTATGTATATTCAGATTATCCTACTGTGGACACAACATCATCAAACATTTCTTCTGCGATATCCCTAAACTTCTGAAGCTTTCCTGCTCTGAAACCTTCCTTTCAGAGTCACTGTCAGTCTTTGCATCTGGAGCAGTTGCTATGACCTCTCTTTCAGCCATTATTATCTCCTACTTCTGCATTTTATCTGCCATCCTGAAAATACACTCTATCAAGGGCAGACACAAGGCCTTCTCCACTTGTGCTTCTCACTTGACCTCAGTGGCTCTGCTTTATGGAACGGGGACCTTTATGTATATACATCCCAACTTGAAATCTGGACTAGATGGTAATATGGTGGTTTCTGTAGTTTACACATTAGTGATACCCATGCTCAACCCCCTAATCTATAGTTTGAGAAACAAAGAGGTGAAAGAGGCCATTAGAAAAGCCACAACAAAAATGAAAGAACATCCCCCTTCCAAAAGCATTGAGGGAAATGATGGTAACCAATGTCGCACCCCAAGACTGAACAATTTAAACCAAGGTAAGATTACATAGCTGCATTACACTGTTCCAGACCATTGGTTCAACTTGCTCGCTATTCTCTACTTTAACTGGTGATAGCTCTCCAGGGTTTCAGACATAGCTCTCTCTGCCCTACCTGGAGACACTGAACCTGGGACCTTCTGCATGCAAAGCAGATCCTCTACTATTGACTAATAATAATAATAATAATAATAATAATAATAATAATAATATTTATTTATACCCCATCCATCCAGCTGGGTTGCCCCCGCCACTCTGGGCGGCTTCCAACACACGTAAAAATCAAAATCAAAATCAAATATTAATAGATTCAGTTAGGTAGCCGTGTTGGTCTGACACAGTCGAAATATATATAAAAATAAAAAATTGTCCAGTAACACCTTAGAGACCAACTAGGTTTGTTCTTGGTATCATGCACACGAAAGCTAATACCAAGAACAAACTTAATTGGTCTCTAAGGTGCTACTGGACAATTTTTTATTTATATATATATTCAAACATTAATAGTAACAATCTGATCCAATATAAAAAGTTGCAGTAACTTTAAAATAAACCATTTTCAATAATCCAGTAAAATTACAGTTCTTCCCTCAACTACATAGTTGTGTTACATGAACAAAGAAAGTTAGACCCCTTTCCTTAGTCTGACCCCATCTGGGATGCTAGTATCTTTATGCATATCTTCTCCATAATGACGACCTTATCTTTAAACTGAGTTACAATGAATCAGTTATGACCACCTCCTACAACGTGATAGTCACTTCAAGGAAGTCAGAGCATTTCTGTGTCACAGTGTTATTTCATTGTGATTCCTTCCATCGACGTTGTTGCTCAAGATCCTATCCATTCTCTTTCACTAGCTACTGAACATTTCTCAATATGTCACATTCTTTTTTCAGACACAATACCCAACTTTCCCTTGTTTTCAGAGGGAACTGTGGGTCATGGGGCCTCGGCACGCAATTCCACAAGACCTCACCAGAATGGCGGGATGGGCGAATTGTCCGCATGGGTGCTGCCTCATGGGATTCTGCTGCCCAAGGTGGCTGCTTCAGCCCACCTTATGGGCGGACCAGCCCTAGCCATTGGTCATACTGGGTGGGGCTGATGGGAACTGGAGTGAAAATACAGCTGGCAGGGCGCAGGTTCTCCATCCCTGCCATAAATGAAACAGATGTCAAGGTTCTGAGACATACATTCATGTGTAACATATCGTTTGATCCAAATATAAGGTAAGAGAATATAATAAACTGGAAACCCCAAGGGAGTGGAGAAAAGTAAACTATGGTGCCCTGTGCATTCATTTTAATTGCTGTGTGCCTTTAATTGAGTATTGAGACGTTCAAGGCATAAAGTACTCAAGAGATTATCTAAAGCAGATATTATAAATACCCCATTCTATTAATTCTACCCTACCTGGTTTTTCTGCTGTAACTTGCATTATTTAGATCAGGTGGGTCTTGGGTGACAGCCAGTGATTAGGAATTAAAGGTTCCTGCTGTTCTTCTCTGTCATCAACAGTAATTAACTCTGTGTTTACTTCCATCTTTTGCAAATTATGAAAAATATTTCAACAGAAGTACTATGTCTGTTTGGTGAGCTGGATATATGAGGAGCTTTTGTATGGGGTAAATGTACACAGTTGGAGTAATTTAACAGTAGTGTTAATACTAGGGTGATATATTATGTAGTTTTGCATTTCAAAGCTCTAGAACCTAAGCTGGAGTGAGATCCATGGTAGACAATGTATTTACCATGCGTGTGTTTCCAGGACCATGGGAAGAAGGTGAGTTGGCCTTTCCTTTAGGCACTATTTTCCCGTGGAAATCCTCTCCAATCTGCTAGTATTTACCCCCCAAAGATGCCATTTGACTCCCACTGATATTATCCACATTTTCCATGAGAAATAAAAAGTTTATTGCAGATCCAGCCACAGCACACCCCACCCCTGTGGACAAAGACATTGAGCACAGATATTTGGAACAAACTTGACACGACAACCTTCTGGGATTGGAAAGGCGGCCACACCTTTACTGAGTACAGATATAGGTAGACTTTGGCTCAGGCATCGGATCGATTATCAACCTCTGGGTGGAAGGCTGAAGTTTGAAGGGGCTTTTACTATGTTTGCAGCTTATTTCTCACGTCAAATGAGAAAATTCATAGAGATATTTCCCTTTGAGGTCAGTAAGACTCAGTATTCACAACAGTTTGCAGCTTAAAGAAATTCAAGTGGTCCAAATTGCATTGCTGTCTTTTTATAGTAATTGCTTTACAATCAATTTATAAAGCACCACACACACTCAAAACCCAGCTTTTTTAAAAAGAAAAAGAAAAAAGCAGGCTTCCAAAACACCTGAGCAAGAAAAAGATAAGCAAAAGAAAAGGGAGATAATGCAAGACCTATCAGCCCAAATTGTAAAGTATCGTTTAATGAGGGGAGGATAGTAAAAATAAAATGAAAGTAGATGAAAATAAAATTTAAAATGGAAGAGGGTTTTTTCCACTGGCACTAGATCAAATGTATTTTTCCAGAATTAGAATATGCACAACAGCTTGATTATTGATCCACATTTGTCATTATTATGACAACATTGAAAAAGTCCCACCATCACCTTCAGAGTAACAGTGCTATGTAGAACTCTTCTGCAGCTCTGCAGTAATAAGAAAGATAATGCAAAATGGAATCAGACTCCCTCCCAGCTCACACTGCTTCTAATGTTATCCTTCTAACTAAAGATTTTAAAAGAGTACTTTTCCCATTTAGAGTTGCTGAAAAGCAAGCACAGAGATCAACTCTTTGATCCATTGCACAGTGACAACAGAAATTTAGCTATGATGTCCATTTCACATCCTTTTCTATCCTGTATGTTTGAAATGTACTTTTGAATTTGGAAGCTGGTTAGCTCCAGTTGATCAAATTTGCAATTTGTGCTGCAAATAAATGTTCAAGTCTAGCTATTTTCTTCCTTTCAAGTTTACATTTTTACCTCTCCCTGGCAGGTGAAAAGACCTAGGATAAATGACCGCAAAAAATCAAACCCAAGTGACTGTGTTCATATTCTCAGGATTCACAGATCATCCAGAATTGCAAGCTATCCTCTTTATCACATTCCTGGTGATTTACACCATCACTCTGGGTGCAAATCTAGGGATGATCATCTTGATCAGGCTGGATCGACAGCTACAAACCCCAATGTACTTCTTTCTCAGTCACTTGGCTTTCCTGGATGCCAGCTACTCTTCCGCAGTTACTCCAAAAGCCATATGGGACCTTTTAGCTGAAAGGAAAACCATTTCCTTTGCTGGGTGTGCAGCACAGTTTTACATGTTTGATGGTCTAGTGATGACTGAATTCTTCCTGCTGTCTGTGATGGCATATGATCGCTATGTGGCCATCTGCAACCCACTGCTTTATTACCTAGTTATGTCTAAGAAGTTCTGCACTGCGGCAGTGGCCAGTGTATATATCTATGGCTTTGCGAGCTCAGTGATTCAAACAGCCTTGACTTTTCAGCTGTCCTTCTGCAGATCAAATGTGATCAATCATTTCTACTGCAATGACCCACCGCTTCTCGCTTTGTCCTGCTCTGACACTCGACCGAAGGAAATCCAGCTTTTAGCTCTGTCTGCTATCAACTTATGCAGTTCCCTCTCAGCAATCATCGTCTCCTATGTCTACATTCTGTCTGCCATCTTTGGGAAACACTCTGCAGGTGGGAGTCAAAGAGGCTTCTCCACATGCGCCTCACACATGACAGCTGTTATCATTTTCTATGGCACCCTCTTCTTCATGTATCTTCAACCCAGCTCGGCTCATTCTCTGAACTATGACAAAGTGGTGTCAGTTTTTTATGCTGTTGTTATCCCTATGCTGAACCCTCTGATCTACAGCTTGAGGAACAAAGAAGTGAAGGGGGCCTTGAAGAGAGTGATGGGAAGAAATTGTTTTTATTGTATAGTTTAAATAAAGTGCAGACCTGGTCCTGTGTTTAAATAAATAGTAGTATTACAGTTGACCAACTATACAATTTTATGATTCTGTGACCCTGAGATAAATGCTACACTGATTACCATTTCAGAGCTGTGTTTAGTGATAAAGACCTTCCCATAGGGAGCCCATGGGGTGCCCTCCAGATCCCATCAACCAATGCTCAGGGGTGATATAAACCACAACTTTGAGAGGTCACCATCTTGGCTTCCCTTGGAAGGGAATTGTCAAGGCTACGGGAAAGCTATTTCTCCCCCAGTTGTAGCAAGAGCAGGGAAAACAAGGTAAAGTCCTTTTTAATGAGTTTTATTTAATACTAATAGCGAGAGACAAAAGACTGCAACAAGTCTTAACAAAGGCATTGCTCCAAACTGGGCACCTCCTCCCTCCTTTCTAGCAACAGCACCTTCCCTTACAGTGGCCACTTGTGGCCAAATGTCTCTGATTCTGTTGTTCCTGCACTCTTAATGAACGAAGCATTCTGGGAAAAGGATGACCATCTGTACTGCCTCCACCACCCACAAGTGGTTATCCATCTATTGGATTTTCTGGTGAAAGGTAGCTGTCACCTTTGGAGTGGCAGGGTGGCCAGCCAACTGGTCATTCAAGCCCCTATAGGATGTACCTTGGATAGAGATGAGTGAATCTGCCAATTTAAGTTTCTCATATTTCCAGTTGTCCACATTTCTACATCAGTTTGTATTTTTTTAAGTCCTCATGAAAATTCTGCAGCGTTCTAGTTTGAATTTCCCCATATCTGATGTACACATACTTGAAAATCAATTTTCTCTCATGGATTTTTGTGTGATGTTTTCAGTAATGATGCATTTGTAGGCATACTTTCCCATAATCTATGCATTTTTGTACACATCACTTAACTACATTGCAAAATTCAGAGAAGTGCAAATTTCAAGACATCGGTGTGTTTCATTGTTTCAGAAAGTGCTAATTAGATGGGTTTGCCTTTAAATGCAAACTGAATTGTATTTCTCCCCCATCACTAGTCATGGAGATGATTTCTCCCCTCTATTTACTAGCCATGGGTGTTCCATAAGAGGCGCCACATACTGTGCTGACCTGCTCAAATTTCTTGCTGGACAAGAGGGCTTCAGGTGCCAAACCACTGAAGTCAGTAATGTCTATCACATCCTTTTCTACTCATATTAAACCTGCATTCACTGATGCTTCAGAGTACACAATGACTATCTGTTCTAAAAGTGTTTTAAGTTGGAGTCAAAACTCTTTGTATATGGGTCTTGTGTGAAATGGGGTTTACTAGCCCTCCTTTCCCATTCCTCCCATCCTAAGCAAAAACAGCATTGCACCAGGGCCCATGCCTATTTGAGGGCTAATACTCTAAGCTTTATTTTTTTTATTTAAAAAATAGCAAATCCTCACCTTTAAATGTTTTTAGCCAATGAGTGAAGACAAAACTATGGTCCATTGTTGTTTAACATATTTATAATGACTTGGATGAAAGAATGGAGGGGATGATCATCAGATTTGCAGATGACACAAAATTGGGAGGGATAGCTAATGCAGCAGAAGACAAAATCAGAATTCAAGGTTACCTCAACATATTGAAGAAGTGGGCCAAAACTAACTAACAAAACTAACAAGGTTGTGCACTTAGGCAGGAATAATCAGCTGCCGAAATATAAAATGGGAGGTGGGGGGTACCTGGCTTGCCAGTAGTGCATGTGAAAAGGATCTAGGGATCTTAGTAGACCACAAGTTTAACATGAATCTACAGTGTGATGCAGTGGCAAAAAAAAGATAATGCTATTCTAGGCTGCATCAACAGAAGTACCTTCTCGCTGTTCTGGCTTCTGGGATAGCCACGCGAAGCCTCTTCAGGGCAGCGGGATGCTCCCCCTGCCCTGAAGAGGCTTCGTGCGGCTATCCCAGAAGCCAGAACAGCAAGAGGGATCACTGCGCAGCAATCCCTCTTGCTGTTCTGGCTTCTGGGATTCAGAAATATTTTTTTCTTGTTTTCCTCCTCCAAAAACTAGGTGTGTCTTATGGTCTTGTGTGTCTTATAGAGCGAAAAATACATTATAGTGTCCCAATCAAGGGACGTAATAGTCCCCCTCTGCTCTGCCTTGGTCAAACCACACCTGGGATACTGTGTCCTGTTCTGGGCAGCACAATTTAAGAAGGATATTGACAAACTGGAACGTGTGTAAAGGAGGGAGACCACAATGATCAAGGGTCTGCAAACCAAGCATTTGGAGGAACAGTTGAGGGAATTGGGTATGTTTAGCCTTGTAAAGAGGAGGCTGAGAGGAGATATGATAGCCATCTTCAAATATTTAAAGGGCTGTCACATGGTAGACGGAGCAAGCTTGTTTTATCTTAACAAGGGTTCTCTCTCTCCTCTCTCTCTCTCTCCCCCCCCAACCCTTACCCACTCCTCAGAGAAGAAGTGGGGGTCTGGTAGGGAACATGGTTTCAAGTTATTAGTCCCCCCTCCAGAAAAAAAGAATAAACAACAAAAGTGCTGGACAATTCTCTGAGAAAGCAAAATACACACACACACACTGAGGCAAGCAAGGGGAGAACAACAGAACAACAATAAATTATCCAAATTAGTACCTAAAAGGTTAAAAGGGAAACAGTTTCATTTTGAGAGCCAGTGTGGTGTAGTGGTTAAGAGCGCTAGACTCGTAATCTGGTGAACTGGGTTGGTGTCTCTGCTCCTCCACATGCTGGGTGACCTTGGGCCAGTCACACTTCTTTGAAGTCTCTCAGTCCCACTCACCTCACAGAGTGTTTGTTGTGGGGGAGGAAGGGAAAGGAGAATGTTAGCCGCTTTGAGACTCCTTCGTGGTAGTGATAAAATGGGATATCAAATCCAAACTCTTCTTCTTCTTCTTCTTCTTCTTCTTCTTCTTCTTCTTCTTTTAAAAATGAGTACAGTAATCCCATAATTTATGTGCATTTAACTTGTGCACATTCAGTTTTATGTGTGTGGCAATTTTTAAAAACAAAAAGGGGAAGGAAGGCAGATGGGGTTCCAAGAAAAAATGCCTTTGGCAATCCCACCTGCCATTGAACACAATGGGGTTTGACTATACACAATTTTGGCTTTAGGCAATGTCCCTGGAGCGTAACCCCTGTGTAAATTGTGGACTTACACAGTATGTTTCCGAGCACAATTCAAAGTTTTGGTGTTGACCTTTAAAGCCCTAAATGGCTGTGGCCCAGTATACCCGAAGGAGTGTCTCCACCTCCATCGTTTTGCCCAGGCACTGAGGTCCAGCGCCGAGGGCCTTCTGGCGGTTCCCTCATTGCGAGAAGCAAAGCTACAGGGAACCAGGCAGAGGGCCTTCTCGGTAGTGACACCCGCCCTGTGGAATGCCCTCCCATCAGATGTCAAAGAGATAAACAACTACCTGACATTCAGAAGACATCTGAAGGTAGCCCTGTTCAGGGAAGTTTTTAATGTGTGATATTTTAATGTGTTTTTAATCTTGGTTGGAAGCTGCCCAGAGTGGCTGGGGAAACCCAGCCAGATGGGTGGGGTACAAATAAATTATTATTATTATTATTATTATTATTATTATTATTATTATTATTACTGTGCATGACAGGTGGTGCCATTTAAAACAGCAAGAGACCATTGCTGCATTCCCTATGGCTGCGGGGGGGGGTGAGTTTTCACATTTTACTTCTCAAATAACAAAACAAGCAGAACTGGCCTATTTCCAATGGAGTGGAATTACACAGTTGAGACAAAGTGCGTGAAGAGGCCTGGGCAGGCTCTGTATTTATCCCCCTAGTCCAGTTTGCCCCTCCCCCAGGCAGGTCCTGCACAGCAGCCCGCCTGTGATTGGCCAATTTTCAGGCAGGCTATGATCTGACTAAGTCCTGCACCCAGCACTGCCACAGGATTTTGCAGGAGAGATGGTGCCAGGCCGCAACACCACCTGCCCAATAGGGAGCAAGAGGACTTGTCAAGTGTCAGACCTGCTTAAAGCCTTATAGCCACTTAAAGTAAAAGAAAGAGAGGTTAACTACTTTTGCTTTGCCCCTGCTTACTGCTACAGCCGTGGAGGGAATGTGGACCACCATACAAAAGTGATTTTCTCACTTTGTGCAGGACAAATGAAAAGGAAAGAGGGAGGAGACCATGTGGCCTTCTCCCTTAAAAACAGACCTGTGCGCAGTGTTGGGGATTTGGGCCACGTCTAAGATATACTTCTGAATGGGCTAAACAACACATTTTGATAGTACTGAGGAACAGGAAAAAATGAACCGAGCCCATTCATGGAAATCTTTTCAAGCCAAGTGCTTTGACCAGAGCCCTTTTAACTTGCTTATTTCTCAGGCTGTAGATCAAAGGGTTTAGCAGGGGAGTAACAACCACATACAACATAGAAACAATTCTGTCCTGTTTGGGGGAATAGCTGGAGGTAGGGCGTACATAGGTGCCCATGGTCGCCCCATAGAACAGGAAAACTACAGTCAAGTGGGAACCACAGGTAGAAAAGGCTTTGCTCCTTCCCTCAGCAGACTGCATGCGCAAGACAGTAGAAATGATATAGACATAAGAGATCAGAGTGACCAGGAAAGCACCAGCTCCTAAAATACCAGGCACAACAAGAAGGACCAGTTCAAAGATGTAGGTAGAGGAGCAAGAAATCGCAACCAGTGGAGGGATATCACAGTAATACTGGTTAACTTTGCTGGGCACACAGAAAGTTAATGTAAAGGTCAGCGAGGTAAGAACCGAGGCATGGATAAAGCTAGCTAGCCAGGACCCAGCAGCTAGCTGCATACACAGCCGTCTACTCATTATGTTTGTGTAGTGCAAGGGACTACAGATAGCCACGTAGCGGTCATATGCCATCACTGCTAGCAAGAAAACTTCAGTGCCCACAAAATCAATCAGAAGGAAGAGTTGTAATACACAGCCAGCAAATGATATTGTCTTGTCCTCTGACATGAAGACCTGGAGCATCTTTGGCACAGTGACAGTTGGGGAAAGAATATCCAGGAAAGATAAATTGCTGAGGAAGAAGTACATGGGGGTCTGGAGCTGGACTTCTGTTGCTATTGCCAAGATAATTGCCCCATTCCCTGCCAGAGTGATCAAGTAGATCAGCAGAAACACCAGAAAGAGGGAAATCCGCACTTCCGGAACATCAGAAAGCTCGATCAGGTAGAATTCTTTTGTTTCTGTGATGTTGTCTTTCTCCATCTTCCTGCCAATCAAATTAATCAATTGGAATATCTAAAATACACAGAGAGATAAAGTAGATTTGTTAAAGGTGTTGGAAGAGAAAGAGCAGGGATCATTCAATTTGTAACCCAAGGGTTAATTCTATCATTAGTAAGACAGTCAACCAAGAGGAGAGATGTAGGTGATTTCTGGCAATGAATCAGAATGCTGTGATCATTACTGAGTTCTGATTTGCTGTGCTATTCTGAATGAGTTTTCCCCCTGTGTAGTTGTATGTCTCCTTGGCATGCACTAGGCCTGAATGAAGAAACCTTTGCTTATTTCTCCTCATATTATATACTGCTCTTGTTCAGTTTACTAAGTGAAGTATTCTCAGTTTCTCTTCTTTCCAGATACTACTTCTGTTATTCAAGTGACTCTGCTAACAATAAGTAGGTCTATATCTTCCTATATACAAAAAAAGTAACACTGTCGTCATGCTGTGGTTCACATGGTGGCCACACCAACTCCTGCATGATGACACAATGACAGGCAGGTGGGTGGGTGAGTGAGTGAGTAGCAAGGTGATCCAAGTGAGCTTCTTAAATGAGGATGAGAGGCACTGTCTGTAAAATGTGACTGCAGCAAGGTTTAATGGAGAGGGGAGGCTTCAACAGTTTGGCAAATAGCTCTGAAGCAGCTACCTCCTCTGTTAAACCTTGATGCTTTAAAGGTGGGAAACCACACTCTCTAAAGCACCTCCAGCCCTCCTTAAAAAGGGGTTAGGCCAGGTGTGGAGGTAGGAGTTTGCAAAGGGGTTAGTAGGTAAACGGGCTTGGTGAGCAGGAGTGTATAACAGATAGACCATTTGACTTTTAATCACATAGAACTTGTACCATACCTGTATCACTGCCACAAACACGGCTACCAAGCAGGTCAAGAGGAACTGGAAGCTGAGTGGAAGAGAGTTGCCAAAATATCAATACAGATTCCATTGAACATTGTTTGAAACAAGGTCATATTTACTTTTCACTGTGAAATGATTTGCCATCTTGGCTGTCTCTTAGTGCAGACCCAGTTCATCATCCCTGAGCTTCCACACCCACCACCCACCATGAACCACCACTGGCAGTGTTGATATTCCTTTTTACTCTCCTTTCAGAGGGATATTTTTTTAAAAAGAAATTTCCCTCTCATTTATTCCATTTGGGAAAAAGTACAAACACTAACTTCAAGGAAGGTGTTGGTTGCAGAGCATTGGATGCAGGGGATCTGAAACCACCCCTTACCCACCCCCAGTAAAACCCCAGAAGGCCCCATTTGTTCCCTCACCACTTTCAGAGCACCAACAGCAATAGCAAGAGATCTTGCCACTGTTTCTGCAGACCCTCCAAGTGTCCCTATTTTCCAGAGACATTCCCAGATTTACAGAAGCCGCCCCCGGTTTCTGATTGGATCCCAGAATGTCCCGCTTTTCCTTAGGATGCCTGTCTTCATCGGAGAAATGTTGGAGGGTATGCTTCTGAAGGGAGACCTCCCTGATCCCTCTCCAGTGAAATATCTCTCTTTCTCTGATCATGGAGAGGAAGATCTGCACAATTCTATGGCATAGGAATGCAGACTTGATGAAAATAATAGTTTAATAATATAAACTGTATCATATACTATGTAATGTAAATTATTCTGTTCAAAATTTTAGAGACCACTGGAATGATGGGTAATACATTAGTAAGGTAAGGTAAAGGTACCCCTGCCCATACGGGCCAGTCGTGTCCGACTCTAGGGTTGTGCGCCCATCTCACTTAAGAGGCCGGGGGCCAGCGCTGTCCGGAGACACGGAAACGCCGTTTACCTTCCCGCTATAAAGCGGTACCTATTTATCTACTTGCACTTAAGAGTGCTTTTGAACTGCTAGGTAGGCAGGAGCTGGGACCGAACGATGGGAGCTCACCCCGCCGCGGGGATTCGAACCGCCGACCATACGATCGGCAAGTCCTAGGCGCTGAGGTTTTACCCACAGCGCCACCCGCGTCCCGGAATACATTAGTACCAAACCCTGAAAGATATTCCTAAATTGCAGGGGTTTGGACAAGATGACTATTGGGGACCTTTTCAACTCTACAATTGTATGATTCTAATATATATATATTGCACCGCATCTTGCTTTTAGCATTTAACAGCTATATTTATTAACTTTATCAAATATACTAGTTTGACCTGCAACACAATGTTGCAATGTCCAGCCATAGCATTCTATTCACTCCTTTCTATCTCCACCTTACCCCAGACAGCAAGTTAGCATTTCATGCTCACTGAGCAGGCTGTTTGATGGTTACCCTCCTCCTAAAGCTTTTTGCCCTGAAGATGCTGCCCAGTTCTGCAAAATTCAAGGATTCCTACATCAGCTGATACAGTGGAACCTCAGTTGTCGAACGTAATCCATTCCAGAAGACCGTTCAACTTCTGAAACGTTCGACAACCGAGGCTCAATGGGCTGTCAGCAATTTCCATTGAGAAAATTGAAGAACACGCAGTGGAAGCCATTCAACTTCCAAGGCGTGTTTGAAAATAGAAGCATTTACTTCTGGGTTTTTGGCATTCGGGTTCCGAAACATTCGGCTTCTGAGACACTCAAAAAATGAGGTTCCACTGTATATGCCAAAGATACTATCACTTTTGGACTGCCGTCACTAAACCTATAGTATACATTCTCACAAATAGATTTAAATCTCGGGTAATGACAACAATATATTCAAAGCTACTAACATTTACTAAACCTACCATATATCTATACATTCCCACCAACATTTCCATTATACAGATAGGGGACTTTTAATTATGAAATGGAAACCTGCCCAACATTATCAACTGATGTCTCAGTGAGTTCTGATCTTTGATCTTTAGCACACTGAATGAATACAACATTAATCAATTTTTTTAAAAAAAAACAACCAACAGCACTACAGACCTAAAATGTTTGACTGCCTAAGATTGCCAGTATAATGAAATTCACCCACTTACCTTTCTTGCTTTCCTTGCAATCTGTAGTACCACAGTAGGAGAGGGCAATGTGAAGAACTTAAGTGGAGTCAAGAGAAATGTACATCTTCTGAAGTATAATATAAGAAATATTGCCACTGCCATTTGGCAAAAGGGGAAAGCCTTCTCCCCCTCCACTCCCACTTTTGCCATGGGGAGAGCTGGCATTAAGGTGAAGTGTCTACATTGGGACAAGTGTCTCTGGGGCATCTTGCTGTTCCTGACTTGAAGTTGCAAGTGAGAAAACTTATTTGGCCCAAATGTGTTTTGAATCCTATGACCCTGATTCAGGGTAGCTGAGTTCTCCCAAAGTTATAGCAAATTCAAGAAGACTTAATTTAGTGATTCCGTGATTCAAGGAAGTTTTTTGAGTAACATGGAGAGTGTTTAGCGTTTTTAATATTATGATTTCAATTTCTAGTCTGGCTATCGTTCTATTAATGATACCAGGACAGCTTACAACATAAAACATGAATTCCATTAAAACAAAAGCAAAACATTCACATATAAAATTACAACCTATATAGTACATCAGATGGAATACCAGCAATTTACAGCTAGTCACATCAAGTCAAGTCTCTACAGAAACCTGACAAAGTGGTGCTGAAAAGTAGACACCTATGTCACCAGATGTACCTGGGGGTGGGGAGATATAAACATGGTGCTGCCACAAGTTACTTGCTTCACATCTCGACAGAAATATAAAGAGAGGCATTGGTTATCATCGTTAAAAAGAATTAAAATGATAGGTACATGGAAAACAACCTTCCACTGAGCTATGCCACTGACTCGTCTTGTTCAGTAATAGGTACACTGACTGGCAGCAGCTGGTTTCAGGCAGGATATTTTCCAAATGCCTACTTAGAGGTGCCAGGATTGAACCTGGGATCATGTGCAAGCAAAGCATGAGCTACCAGGCAAAAATTTCCTCTATAACCTGGCCTTTGGTCTTTAACTATTGGTGGCCATTTAGAAGTGGGTGGTATGTTGTCAATGTATTTCCTTTTCCTCCTGGTTTTAATGTGAGAGGGTTCCTGTCTGCTTGTTTGGTGGCAAGTTGGTAACAAATTTTATAAATAACAACAACAACAACTTCACTTTTAAAATATACATAGTTGTTCATAGTTTTTCCAAGAGCAATGTCTTCCCATTTTGTGTGTGTGGGAGAAGAAGATGGAGCTGTTTAAATATACTTTTATAACTCTGTTAGAAGACACATTTTACAGAGAAACATAAGCAAGAGAGATACCGCCTCAAGGAACGTACAATCTAGAGGCTAGTGGGTTGTGGGACAGGGGCTACAATAGCAGAAGGGATTAGATAAAGTGAGAGTAAAAGAGAAACAAAGGAAGAAATGGAGCAAATGCTTTTTATGCATGTTTACACTGCAACCCTCAGGAGTAACTCCAACTGTGTTCATGTGTAATTACTCTCAGGCAAGGCTGCTACAGTTAGTGTGGACAGGTTGAAGCTCCTGAATCCAAACATTCTTGTTGCAAGGAGCTTGAACCATCAGTACTCACAAATAGTGGAGCCTGTTGTTGTTGTTGCTGCTGCTGCTGTTACCCCAGATGTAATGTTGTGCTCTAGTGTGAACCCACAAATGCACAATTAACCCACTCAAGCTTCAATGCAAACAAATCAGAGCAGCAAAAACAGTCATGGTGTCAAAACTTTACCCTATATCAAAACAAAAGGCCATGTATTATTCTCTTTAAAAGATGTCCTGTGGAAACTGAGGAGGATATCAACCAGATTTTATTTCCTTTCAATGGATCAGTCGAATATTAGTCAAGAATGTGATTAGAAGCCAAACATATTATGAGAGTATTGAAGGACAGAAAAAAGAGAATTTAGCCACTTCATGAAAATGTTTGGAGGTGAAATGCTTTGACCAAGGCCCTCTTAACATCCTTATTCCTCAGATTGTAGATCATAGGGTTTAGCATGGGAGTAACGACCCCATACAACATAGAAACAATTCTGTCTCGTTT
Organism: Podarcis raffonei; assembly: GCF_027172205.1. Taxonomy (NCBI): domain Eukaryota; kingdom Metazoa; phylum Chordata; class Lepidosauria; order Squamata; family Lacertidae; genus Podarcis; species Podarcis raffonei. The sequence continues at coordinate 82,892,780 of NC_070602.1, forward strand.
GGGTGAATAGCTGGAGGTGGGGCAAACATAGGTGGCAATGGTGGTCCCATAAAACAGGAAAACCACAGTCAGGTGGGAACCACAGGTAGAAAAGGCTTTGCGCCTTCCCTCAGCAGAGCGCATGCACAAGATAGTAGAGATGATATAGACATAAGAGATCAGTGTAACCAAGAAAGCACCACCTCCTAAAATGACAGCCACAAGTTTGCATATCCCGAATGATATGTAACCAGAGGTGCTCGTAAGTAGAGGTAGCACTGTATTGTACTTCACCAGATCTTAACCTATTACAGTATTTGTAAGAATGGACTCCAAATATCATTAAATTTGTCCATGGCAAGTCTGCGTTTATATGCAAGTTGTTCATATACTGTGAGTTTGTGGAAGTCTTCAATCCCTGTAGAAGGGAGCCACATTTTTATTTTTCCAATTAATCAGTCTTTTTGCTGTGGTAAGGGCACGAAGAGCCCACTCATATTGTCCCTTTGTAAGGTTCCATGTGCTGTGTATATAATTCAAAAGGATATTTTGCTCTGTAAATGTAAGGTTTTCCATACAGTTCTGATAGTTTCAGTTACCTTCTGCCAAAAATATTTCAATATAGGACAATGAAAAAACATGTTTTATTTAATGTTGTCTATGCAAATACAAAATTAGTATTGTTTAAACGGTTGAACCAAAAAGGTTATTTCCTATTAACATCAACTCCAATTTGGACCAGGTTATAGTATATCCACAGATATTGCCAAAAACATCTATGGTTTGCAGTAATATTGGAACAGAACTGTGAGGTTTTGTGATGAACAGAATAATATCATCTGCAAACATTATCAATTTGTATTAAGAAGATTGAGTTGTTTAGGTATACTTTTATAACTCTGTTAGGATGGATACATGACACTTTTCAGAGAAACATGAGCAAGAGGGTTGCTGAGTCAAGGAGCATACAGTCTAGATGCAGATGAGTTACAGCATAGGGGCTACAGTGCCAGGGGGAATTACATATAGTGAGAGTAAAAGATAAACAAAGGAAGAATTGGAGCAAATATCTTTTATAAAATGTTTAGACTCAGAAGTAACTCCCACTGCATTCAGGTGGACTTACTCTCAGGCACTACGTGAAGACAGGTTGAAGCTCCTGATTCCAGAATTCCTTGATGCAAGGAGTTTGAACCATCGGTACTCACAAATATTAAGGCCTGTTGTTGTTGCTGCTGTTGCTGCTGTTGTTACTCCAGGTGTAAGACTGTGAACTAGTGTGAACCCACAAATGTACAACTAACCCCATGGAATCTTCAATGAAAACTAATTTGAACACCAAAAACAGTCATGGCTTTAGACTTATAATCTTTATGAAAACAACAGTTTAAATACCCAGGATAAACCCTTTTAAAGGCTGTGTATTCTACTCCCTTAAAATATGTCCTGTGGAAACTGAGAAAAATCTGGACCAGGGCTGATATCAAGACTTAATTTGCTTTCCCTCTCAAAGGATCAATCAAGTATTAGTCAAAAATGTGCTCAGAAGTCCAACATATTCTGAGAGTATTAAAGGATAGGAAAGACAGAACCTAACCCTTTCATGAAAATATTTTAAGGCTGAGGGCTTTGACCAAGGCTCTCTTAACGTCTTTGTTCCTCAGGCTGTAGATCATAGGGTTTAGCATAGGAGTAACAATCCCATACAACATGGAAATAATTCTGTCCTGTTTGGGTGAATAGCTGGAGGTGGGGCGAACATAGGTGGCAATGGTGGTCCCATAAAACAGGAAAACTACAGTCAAGTGGGAACCACAGGTGGAAAAGGCTTTGCGCCTTCCCTCAGCAGACTGCATGTGCAGGATAGTAGAGATGATATAGATGTAAGATATCAGAGTGACCAGGAATGCACCACCTCCTAAAATGCCACCCACAAGGAGAGCAGCCAGTTCTGGGAGGTAGGTAGAGGAGCAAGAGGCAGCCATTAACGGTGGGATATCACAGTAATATTGATGAATTTTATAGGGCTCACAGAAGGATAATGTAGAGGTCAATGAAGTATGAATCATGGAACTGATGAAGCCAGTTAGCCAGGTCCCTGCAGCCAGCTGAACACACCGCCATTTTGTCATGATGTTTGTGTAGTGCAAGGGACTGCAGATAGCCACGTAGCGGTCATACGCCATCACTGAGAGTAATAAAATTTCAGTGCCCACAGCATCAATCAGAAAGAAGAGTTGTAATGCACAGCCAACAAATGATATTGACTTGTCCTCTGACAAGAAGACCTGGAGCATCTTGGGCACAGTGACAGTTGGACAAAGGACATCCAGAAAAGACAGGTTGCTGATGAAGAAGTACATGGGAGTCTGGAGGTGAACATCCGTCGCTATTGCCATGAGGATTGAGCCATTCCCTGCCAGAGTGATCAAGTAAATCAGCAGAATTGCTACAAAGAGGAAGATTCGCACTTCTGGGAGATCAGACAGCTCTGTGAAGTAAAAATCTCTTGTTTTTGTGATATTGGCTTTCTCCATTGCCACTCAAATTGCATATCTAAAGTACGGAGAAAATAAAGCAGATTTGTTACAAGAGCAAGAGCAGGGATCATTCAGTTTGTAACCTAAGGGTAGTTCTGTTATTAATAAGACAGCCAGTCAGGAAGCAGGGTGCCAACGCCCCACGTCTAGGGGATCATAGGCACCTCGGTCCCCTTGGTATCAGTTTTAAGGGGGCTAGGCTCCCTCAATTTTCAGACATTTGTTGTCTTTCTTAAAACTACAAGTTTGACCTGCAACATAATGTTGCAATGTCCACCCACAGTGTTTTATTCACTCCTTTCCACAGTGAGACAGCATGTCATGGCATGCTGAGTTTGACAGTTTCCCTCCACCTAAAACATCCCACCTAAAGATGTTGTCCTCTTCTGCAAATGTCAGGGTTTCCTACATCAGATTATACCTTTTCCTGGTGTGCATGGTTCCCTTTGGGCTACATCAAGATAGCATGAATTTGCTATTAAAATATATTAATCCAGTCAATGTCCATTTGTTTTCTAATGTTAAACTTTATAAAACCAGATACAAAATATTCCAGCTTTTTCATCAGCTATTTTCAACTGACAAAATAAGATTTTTCAAAATATTTTTCATTTAAAAATGTCATTAATTTTTCATTAAAATGCATGATGAAAGAGGAAAATCCCAAGATCAATAAAACAGGTATAGTATCATCTAACAACACTACCCTCCAAAATTTCACTTCCTCTTAATACCAGACCTTTTTAGGGTAAGAGAGTTATTTGCCAAATCTGTCAATGTTTAATAGAAATAAATGGGTTGGAAATTTACATAATGATACCAGTGTATTGCAGACATACAATAATTGTTATAAACAGTAACTGAACCTACCTTATACATTCCCACAACTGAATTTTAAATCAATGGAATGGCTTTTAATACAGAGTTGAAAACTAAATGGATTTAAAAATTAAGTCATCACAACAATGTATATTGTGAAGATGATATAGTATTTCTACTGCAAAACCGAAAGCTACAGTATAAAGTCCCTTTTTACTGATAAGGGATTCAAGATTGTGACATGGAAAGTTGCCCATCACCCAGTGATATCATGAGTTCTGATGTCTGATCTTCAGCTCTTTGAATGAATACAGTATGCCTATCACTAAAAAATAGCACTACCTACCTAAAATGTTTGACTGCCTAAGTCTGCCAGTACAATAAAGCATCTACTTGCCTTCCTTGCTTTCCTTGTAAGTAAGAGTCTTTCCACAGTAAGAGAGGGCAATGTGAAGAATTTATGTCTCATCAGGAGAATGATGTCATGCCTCTTCTGAACTAAAATTAAATAAACAATACCTCTGACTTGAGTCAAAGGAGCAAAGTACCATATTATTTTTCCTTTGGCACAGCAGTATGGGTGAATGGTATTGCGACAAAGTGTCTATATTGGGACAAAAGTCTCTGAGGAATCTGGCAGTCCCTGAGTTGAAGTCTCAGAAGTGTGCAAATTCATTTGGCCAAAAGGTATTTTATATGCAATGGCCCTGATCCATGGAAGATGAGTTGTGCCCAAGTTCTGGTGAACTCAATGGAATTTACTTTAACCTTGAAATCTCATTATCAAGCAAGAATATTAAAAAAAAACAAGTGGAGTCAAGAGAAATGCTGGCATATGTTTTCTGAAGTAAAGTTTAAAAAACACTACATCTGCCATGAGAGGAAATGGCACCAAGAGAAAGTGGCTACATTTGGACAAAGGTCTCAAAGGAATACTGCAGTTCCTGACTTGAAGACTCATACGCGCAAAAGCTCTTTTGGCCAAAAGGAATACAATGGTCTTCATCATGGGCTTAGCCAGGATTTTTGTTTTGGGTGGGCCAGGCTTTTCTTGGGGGACAGAACCTCAGTTAGCTAAATAATTTTATTGATTTTTATTGATGGGGGGGCAGCTGCCCCTCCCTGCCCATGCTCCTGATCCAGAGAGAAAAAATGTTCGTCCTATGTTCTGGAGAACTCAAGCAAACTTTATTTAACCATAAAATCTCATTGATTTCTATGAAGTTCAAGGGCAGCAGATTTACTTGGGACCAAACCTGGTTTAAAAGGCTTTTTTTATAAACTGCATCTTGCATTCCTGTTATCTTCCATTTGCGAGGCCACCCAGAAGAATCTAGAAATGGTGGTTTGCGCTGTTAACTATCCAGCTATTAGAAAGTCACAAATAGGGAGAAAGAAGATGGTATCTCAAATAGCTTGCCAGGATTATCTTCCTGTTATCAACACACAGACGGAAGATGCATTAGTCAGCAAAATCAATATCAACTTCAACATGCCAATGCCTTCAATATGTGTAGATGTCAGGGAGTGTTGATAAAAAATGAGTGTAGTTAATTAACTAGAAGATTTATTGCAAAAACAGAGTTCACTGAAGCGGCGATCCCAGCTGTTTATCTATAAATCAAAGATGTCCCTTCTAAGGAGGGTGTTTCCGGCGAGACCAGAAACAGCCAAACTTCTTCTTGTGATGTATTCTGTCTTGCAGACCCCCCTTATGCCCCTGGACCTTGGACTACGGGGGTCAGCTCCCACCCCTTCCTCATTCTCTGAAACAGTACTACCGTGGTCCTTCACGCACTCTGAGCTGCTTTCATTTCTAGCCCCTGCATTTTGTCCTTCACTAGTGCACTGGCAAGCTGCCAGCTGACTCTCTGCAATTCTGCTATCAGTTGAAATTCCTAAGGGCAGGGAAGTTGACTTTCGGCTATAATCATCCTGTCTTGCAGTTAACTCTCCCTCTCTCTTCCTGGTTACTTCCTTCACTGGGAGCTGGCTGCAAACTTTCCCTGGGGGCTGGCTCATTCATGACAGTTGATGAGGGCTAAGGAGCCTTTCTTGGGACGCGGGTGGCGCTGTGGGTTAAGCCACAGAGCTTAGGACTTGCCGATCAGAAGGTCGGCTGTTCGAATCCCCGCAACAGGGTGAGCTCCAGTTGCTCGGTCCCTGCTCCTGCCAACCTAGCAGTTCGAAAGCACGTCAAAGTGCAAGTAGATAAATAGGTACCGCTCTGGCGGGAAGGTAAGCGGCGTTTCCGTGCGCTGCTCTGGTTCGCCAGAATCGGCTTAGTCATACTGGCCACATGACCTGGAAGCTGTACGCCAGCTCCCTCGGCCAATAAAGAGAGATGAGCGCCGTAACCCCAGAGTCGTCCGCGACTGGACCTAATGGTCAGGGGTCCCTTTATCTTTAAGGAGCCTTTCTTAGCCTTAAGTACTAACCTTTGTCATGAGTTTACACTCTTTGCTTTTTTATTAATCTCCAAGCCCAACTCAAACATAAGAACTGATGCTTTTCACCTAACTATCTAGGAATCCATGGTCACCCAAGAAACTTTGTTTGTCTCTGTTGAAGAAAATTTCTTCTGGAACAACACACTCACACACCTTGCATTTTACCCTTGGCTTCCCTTCATTCCTATGCTGAGGAGATTGCCATGTCACCACCATCAACCCCAACAGACCTCAACCTTGCAGAATCAGGAAATGCATTAAACTCTCTCAAGTCCACCCCTCCCTCTCCTTCCCCTGCCTTCTGCTTTGAAGCCCCATGAAGTCCCCTTCTCTTGGGGAAACGTGTTCTCTTCCTTGTCTGTTGTCTCACCCTAAAATCTCAATTCCCCCTTTCCTCACTATCCATACCCTCCCATTGCAAAAGGGTGACTGTCCAAAGTCTCTAACCTGCATTCTTGTTATTTTTGCCTTAAAACCTTCTCAGAACCCCACTCTTGAACGCCCCCTAATTCCTGTGAATATCTCTGTTTCTCTTCTGCAAGCAAACAAGTCTAGTCACCCACCCACCCTGGTTCTAAAAGAACTTTCACCCCTTGAGCCAACATCCTCTTTCTCTGCCTTCCTTCACCATACCCATGTTTTCAAATGAGTATCTAGGAAAATTTGAGTGTCAGATTGCATGTGAGAATTGCAGACTTGTGTCCAAACTGCATACGGTACTTACTCAAATCTAATGCGCCATAGAATCTAATGCACACCTTTATTTTCGAAACATAATTTGGCCCCCAAGAAGTGCGCATTAGATTTCAGTAAATATGGTACTTCATAACAGGTCATTAAATGATTGTCTCCCAGTACAGGCTCATAAGAAGGAAGGAAGGAAGGAAGGAAGGAAGGAAGGAAGGAAGGAAGGAAGGAATATTGTAGTGACTTTTAGCTCAGAAGTACAACATATTTGAAGGACAGTAATCAAGGACAAATGGAATGAACCCAATAATTTCATTAAAATAATTTCAAGCGAAATGCTTTGACCAAGGCCCTCTTAACATCCTTATTCCTCAGACTGTATATCATAGGGTTTAGCATAGGAGTAACAATCCCATACAACATGGAAACAATTCTGTCCTGTTTGGGCGAATAGCTGTAGGTGGGGCGAACATAGGTGGCAATGGTGGTCCCATAAAACAGGAAAACTACAGTCAGGTGGGAACCACAGGTAGAAAAGGCTTTGCGCCTTCCCTCAGCGGACTGCATGCGCAAGATAGTAGAGATTATATAGACATAAGATATCAGAGTGACCAGGAAAGCACCACCTCCTAAAATGCCAGCCACAAGGAGAGCAACCAGTTCAGGGAGGTAGGTAGAGGAGCAAGAGGCAGCCATTAGTGGTGGGATATCACAGTAATATTGGTTAATTTTAAAGGGCTCACAGAAGGATAATGTAAAGGTCAATGAGGTATGAATCATGGAATTGATGAAGCCGGTTAGCAAGGTCCCAGCAGCCAGCTGAACACACCGCCTTTTGGTCATGATGTTTGTGTAGTGTAAGGGACTGCAGATAGCCACGTAGCGGTCATATGCCATCACTGAGAGCAAGAAGACTTCGGTGCCCACGGCATAAATCAGAAAGAAGAGTTGTAATACACAGCCAATAAATGATATTGTCTTGTTCTCCGACATAAAGATCTGGAGCATCTTTGGCACTGTCACTGTAGGGCAAAGGACATCCAGGAAAGACAGGTTGGTGATGAAGAAGTACATGGGAGTCTGGAGGTGACTATCTGTTGCTATTGCTGTGAGAATTGCCCCATTTCCTGCCAGAGTGATCAAGTAAATCAGCAGAATTGCTACAAAGAGGAAGATTCGCACTTCTGGGAGATCAGACAGCTCTGTGAAGGAAAAATCTCTTGTTTCTGTGATATTGGTTTTCTCCATTGCCACTCAAATTGCATATCTAAAGTACGGAGAAAAGAAAGCAGATTTGTTAAGAGAGCAATAATAATAATATAATAATTTATTATTTATACCCTGCCCATCTGGCTGGGTTTCCCCAGCGACTCTGGGCAGCTTCCAACAGAATATTAAAATACAATAATCTATTAAACATTAAAAGCTGCCCAAAACAGGGCTGCCTTCAGATGTCTTCTAAAAGTCTGGTAGTTGTTTTTCTCTTTGACATCTGGTGGGAGGGCGTGCCACTGCCGAGAAGGCCCTCTGCCCAGTTCCCTGTAACTTGGCTTCTCGCAGTGAGTGTACTGCCAGAAGGCCCTCGGCGCTGGACCTTAGTGTCGGGGCAAGAGCAGGGATCATTCTGTTTGTAACCTAAGGGTAGTTCTGTTATTAATAAGACAGCCAATTGGGAAGCAGGGTGCTGATGCTCCAACTCTATGGCATCTTAACCACCTCGGTCTACTTGATATCAATTTTAAGGGTGCCAGGCTCCTTCAATGTTCAGACATTTGTTATCTTTCTTAAAACTACATGTTTTACCTGCAACACAATGTTGCAATGTCCCCCCACAGTGTTTTATTCACTCCTTTCCACAGTGAGACATCACTTCATGGCATGCTGAGTTTGATAGTTTTCATCCACCTAAAACTTCCCCCCCCCCCAAGATGTTGTCCTCTTCTGCAAATGTCAGGCTTTCCTACATTAGATGATACTATTTCCTGGTATGGGTGATACCTTTTTGGCTACATCAAGATAGCATTAATTTGCTATTAAAATATATTAATCAAGTCAATGTCAATTTGTTGCAAATGTTAAACTTTATAAAACAAATTATTCCAGCTTTTTCATCAGCTTTTTTCAACTGACAAAATAAGATTTCTCAAAATATTAATCTATTTTTCATTTTAAAATTTCATTAATTCTTCATTAATATTCATGTTAAAAGAAGAAAATATCAGGTTGTTTTTTAAAAAAAACCTAAAATGAATAAAACATGTATAGTGGCATCTAACAACATTACCCTCCAAAATTACACTTTCTCTTAATACCAGACCTTTTTAGGGTAAGAGAATTATCTGCCAAATCTGCCACTGTTTGATAAAAATAAGTAGATTGAAAATTTACATAATGATAACAGCGTAATGCAGACATACCATAATTGTTATAAAGCAGTAACTAAACATACATTATAAAGCAGTAACTAAACCTACCTTATACATTCCCACAACTGAATTTTAAATCAATGGAATGGGTTTTAATACAGAGTTGAAAACTAAACAGATTTAAATATTAAGTCATTACAACAATTTGTATTGTGAAGATGCTATGGTTTTTCTACTGCAAAACCAAAAGCTACAGTATAAAGTCCCTTTTTACTGATAAGGGATTTAAGATTGTGACATGGAAATTTGCCCGTCACCTATGGATATCATGAGTTCTGATGTCTGATCTTCAGCTCATTGAATGAAAAATAGCACTACCTACCTAAAATGTTTGACTGCCAGTACAATAAAGCATCTACTTGCCTTCCTTGCTTTCCTTGTAGACTTGAGCACCACAGTAAGAGAGGGCAATGTGAAGAATTTATATCTCATCAGGAGAATGATATCATGCCTCTTCTGAAGTAAAATTCAATAAACATTGCCTCTGACTTGAGTCAAAGGGACAAAGTATTGTTTTTCCTTTGGCACGGTGGTTGGGGGAATGGTATTGAGACAAAGTGTCTATATTGGGACAAAGTCTCTGAGGAATCCTGCATTCCCTGGGTTGAAGTCTCAGAAGTGTGCAAATTCATTTGGCCAAAAGGTATTTTGAATGCAATGGCCCTGATCCATGTAAAGATGGGTTGTTCCCACATTATGGTGAACTCAAGGAAACTTACTTTAACCTTGAAATCTCATTGCTTTCAAAGGGACTTTCACAGCTACTTTTCTCAGGAGGACAATGTCTCTTCAAAGCAATATCTGTTTTAATGTATTTTTAATCTTTTGTTGGAATCCGCTCAGAGTGGCTGGGGAAACCAGCCAGATGGGCGGGGTATAAATAAATTGTTGTTGTTGTTGTTGTTGTTATCTTTTTTCATTATGTTTGTGTAGCATAATGGACTGCAGATAGCAACATAGCAGTCATATCATAGAATCATAGAGTTGGAAGAGACCACAAGGGCCATCGAGTCCAACCCCCTGCCAAGCAGGAAACACCATCAGAGCACTCCTGACATATGGTTGTCAAATCTCTGCTTAAAGACCTCCAAAGAAGGAGACTCCACCACACTCCTTGGCAGCAAATTCCACTGTCGAACAGCTCTTACTGTCAGGAAGTACTTCCTAATGTTTAGGTGGAATCTTCTTTCTTGTAGTTTGGAACCATTGCACTGTATCCGCTTCTCTGGAGCAGCAGAAAACAACCTTTCTCCCTCCTCTATGTGACATCCTTTTATATATTTGAACATGGCTATCGTATCACCCCTTAACCTCCTCTTCTCCAGGCTAAACATGCCCAGCTCCCTTAGCCGTTCCTCATAAGGCATTGTTTCCAGGCCTTTGACCATTTTGGTTGCCCTCCTCTGGACACGTTCCAGTTTGTCAGTGTCCTTCTTGAACTGTGGTGCCCAGAACTGGACACAGTACTCCAGGTGAGGTCTGACTAGAGCAGAATACAGTGGCACTATTACTTCCCTTGATCTAGATGCTATACGCCTATTGATGCAGCCCAGAATTGCATTGGCTTTTTTAGCTGCTGCGTCACACTGTTGGCTCATGTCAAGTTTGTGGTCAACCAAGACTCCTAGATCCTTTTCACATGTACTGCTCTCAAGCCACGTGTCACCCATCTTGTATTTGTGCCTCTCGTTTTTTTTGCCCAAGTGCAATACTTTACATTTCTCCCTGTTAAAATTCATCTTGTTTGTTTTGGCCCAGTTCTCTAATCTGTCAAGGTCGTTTTGAAGTGTGATCCTGTCCTCTGGGGTGTTAGCCACCCCTCCCAGTTTGGTGTCATCTGCAAATTTGATCAGGATGCCCTTGAGTCCATCATCCAAGTTGTTGATAAAGATGTTGAATAAGACCGGGCCCAAGACAGAACCCTGTGGCACCCCACTAGTCACTCTTCTCCAGGATGAAGAGGAACCATTGATGAGCACCCTTTGGGTTTGGTCAGTCAGCCAGTTACAAATCCACTGAGTGGTAGCATAGTCAAGTCCGCATTTTACCAGCTTCTTTACAAGAATATCATGGGGCACCTTGTCAAATGCCTTGCTGAAATCAAGGTAGGCTACATCCACTGCGTTCCCTTCATCTACCAGGCTTGTAATTCTGTCAAAAAACGAGATCAGGTTAGTCTGACATGACTTATTTTTCAGAAATCCATGCTGACTATTGGTGATCACAGCATTCCTTTCTAGGTGCTCACAGACTGTTTGCTTAATGATCTGCTCCAGAATCTTCCCTGGTATTGATGTCAGACTGACTGGGCGGTAATTATTTGGGTCCTCTCTTTTCCCCTTTTTGAAAATAGGGACAACATTTGCCCTCCTCCAGTCTGCCGGGACTTCGCCTGTTCTCCAGGAATTCTCAAAGATGACTGCCAGTGGTTCTCAGATCACATCTGCCAGTTCTTTTAATTCTCTTGGATGCAGTTCACCTGGCCCTGGAGACTTGAATACATCTAGACTAGCCAAGATGGCAAGTATGCCATCACTGCTAGCAATAAAATGTGAGTGCCCACCACATCATCAGAAATAAGAGTTCTAACATGCAACCAACAAATGCTATTGCCTTGTCCTCTGACAAGAAGACCTGATACATCTTTGGCACAGTGACAGTTGGGCAAAGGACTCCTAAATAAGATAAATTACTGAGGAAGAGTTACATGGGGGTCTGGAGGTGAACATCTGTCCCTTTGGCCAAGAGAACTGCCCCATTCCCTACCAGAGTAATCAAGTAGGTCAGCAGAATTGCCACTAAGAGGGAGATTTGCACTTCAGAAGATCAGGCAGTGAGGTGAGGTAAAAATCTTTTATTTCTGTGATATCGTCTTTCTCCATCTTCCTGCCAGTTAGGTCAACTGGGATACCTAAAATACAGTGGAAACAGAGTAAATTTGTTTAAAGCTTAACTACTTAACAATATATAATTGATTACCTTTCTGACTTTTATTTACATAGAGCATGATTCAGTTTTTGTGTCTCCACACACCCCTCATCCAACCATGGCTACCAGCTTGGCCAGAGGGGACTGGCAGCTGAGTGGGAGGGAATTGCCTGACCCTTGTTTGAAACAAGGTCATAAGTACTTTTCACTGTGCAATAATTTAGAATTAATATAGCAAAGCTCTACCATGAGCCACTGTGAAAAGGAAATGCCATCTTATCAACAATCTTAACAATAATCAATTTTGAAATTGGAAATACAAAATTTAGGCCATATTAGGCTTCGAGCAAAAACCTGACCTTTGACTAATTAACAGTCTGTGTCCTTCCTAACTCTCTGTGCAACATTACCAACTAAATGAAATATTTGAAAATGAAAAAAGGAAGGATTTGCTTATGAAATCTCAAATTTCAGAGAGAAATCATACAAAGTGGTACTAAAATATCTTCAAAGATGTACAACTCATGCTTGGAATGGGACATTAAAGCTGAAGAGGTCAAGTATGTCATGACAAAGTGGGCAAAAGATGAGAGACATAATACTCAGGTGAAAGAATGATTTAAAATTCATGGCCTGTACTTCATTTAAATGTTGGAAAGGGGGGGGGGAAGGAAAAGGAAAAGGCCATTTGGATAATCCTAGCTCAGTACAGTCCCAGCTAAAGAAGATTGGTAAATTAAGTTAATGGAATAGGCTGAAATGGTTAAAATAATTGGGAAATCTAGAAATTAAGATGATAACAATATAAACAAGAATGGAAAATGTTTATTGTGTACACACAAAAGCAATGTACATAAGTAAATACATTAGCAGGATTTCGGAAAACACTTGTAACATGTTAGAAAATGTATTAAAAATGGAAGAAAATAGAAGTTAAGATTTTTGGGACGTGCCTAAATGAAAATAATAAAATTGAACCTAGGGTGGGGATGGAGGGAAGTCAAGGGATTAAAGTAATCCCAAACTAAGGATTTAATATGATTTTTTTAAAACAAAACAAAACCCAAAAACAGTAGTGTGTGTGTGTGTGTGTGTGTGTGTGTGTGTGTGTGTGTGTTGTTGTTGTTATTCAGTTTTGCTGGGGGGAGGTTCTTTTCTTTCAATGAAATGTTTTTGTTTTTTGTAAAAAGTTAATAAAAATATCACATTTTTTTTAAAAAACGGTCTGTGTCCTTGGTGGCAAAGAATCTTGGTAGGATGCAACTGAGTTGTTGTGTGCATAGAATGAAGTCCACTCATGCCACATCTCCTTCCACCTTGTGCACCCAGTAATCCCTCAATCTGCTGTAGAGGGTTGGGAGAAAACCCAGAGCAGGGAGCAAGAGGAGTGCATGGCAGAAGAGAGGGGGAAAGGTCCCATTGTGCAGGTGGACCTCGTTCCCCTGCTCACTGGCCACTTTGCGCTACACTGATTCCACCCACTATGTTTCTTCAACTGCGATCACAAAACCAATGGTATACATCCCTCCAAATGGATTTAAAACTCAGGTAGTGGGTTTTAACTCAACTAAATAGATTTAAAAATTAGATGATGGCAACAATATATTATGAATATGGTAAAAATATTTTTTTTACTGCAAAACCTAAACCTACAATATGCTTTTCCATTTTACAGATAAGGAATTTAAGATTATGAAAAGGAAACTTGCAAAAGATCACCTACTGAGATCATGACTTCTGATCTCTGATTGTTACGGTAGTTTGTGGAATTAATACAATAAGCGTATGAATAAGAAACAGCACTGCAGTTTTATAATATTAGACTACCTACCGACAAACGGAAGCCACTTGCCTTTCTTGCTTTCCAAGTACTCTATAGCACACATTCTCAAGCAAGACGATTAAAAAAAAAGTGGCGTCAAGAGAAATGCTGGCATATGTTTTCTAAAGTAAAGTTTAAAAAACTCCACATCTGCCATGAGAGGAAATGGCACCAAGAGAAAGTGGCTACATTTGGACAAAGGTCTCAAAGGAATCCTGCAGTTCCTGACTTGAAGACTCAGATGTGCAAAAGCTCTTTAGGCCAAAAGGAATACAATGGTCTTGATCATGGGCACAGCCAGGATTTTTGTTTTGGGTGGGGCAAGCCTTTTGTTGGGGGGCAGAAACTCAGTTAGCTATGTATTTTTTATTGATTTTTATTGATTTGGGGGGAGCAGCTGCCCCTCCATGCCCCTCCCTGCCCATGTTCCTGATCGAGAGAGAGAAAATGTTAGTCCCATGTTCTGGTGAATTCAAGCAGACTTTATTTAAGCATTAAAATCTCATTGATTTCTATGAGGATCAAGGGCAGCAAATTTGCTCAGGACCAAACCTGGTTTAAAAGGCTCTTTTATAAACAGCATCTTGTATTCCCGTTATCTTCCATTTGAGAGGCCACCCAGAAGAATCTAGATATGGTGGTGTGCGCTGTTAAATATCTAGCTATTAGAAAGTCACAAATAGGGGCAAAGAAGATGGTATCTCAAATAGCTTGCCAGGATTGATCTTCCTGTTATCAACACACAGACGGAAGCAGCTTTAGTCAGCAAAATCAATATCAACTTCAACATGCTAATGCCTTCAATATAAGTAGATGAGGCCTGAAAAGCCTTTCTTAGCCTTAGGTACAAACCTTGCCATTAGTTTACACACTTCGCTTTTTTGTTAATCTCCAAGCCCAACTCAAACATAAGAACTGATGCTTTTCACCTAACTATCTAGGAATCCATGGTTACCCAAGAGACTTAGCCTGTCTTTGTAGAAGAACATTTCTTGTGGAACAACACACTCACACACCTTGCATTTTACCCTTGGCTTTCCTTCATTCCAAAACTGAGGAAATTTTCATGTCACCACCATCAACCCCAACAGACCTCATCCTTGCAGAATCAGGAAATGCATTAAACTCTCTCAAGTCCACCCCTCCCTCTCCTTCCCCTGCCTTCTGCTTTGAAGCCCCATGAAGTCCCCTTCTCTTGGTGAAACGTGTTCTCTTCCTTGTCTGTTGTCTCACCCTAAAATCTCAATTCCCCTTTTCCTCACTATCCATACCCTCCCACTGCAAAAGGGTGACTGCCCCAAAATCTCTAACCCGCATTCTTGCAATTTTTGCCTTAAAACCTTCTCAGATCCCCAAACAGCGTACGGCAGTGGCGTAGCGTGGGTTGTCAGCACCCGGGGCAAGGCAAGTAATTTGCGCCGCCTAACCCGTGGATTTTAGCACTCGAGTGCGAGCGCGCCCCCTCCAGATGTTGCGCCCGGTGCAGCCGGCCCCCCCTGCACCCCCCACACTACGTCACTGGCGTACGGTGTCCAAACTGCATATGCAATTTACTCAAATCTAATGCACCATCAAATCTAATGCGCACCTTAATTTTCACAATATAATTTGGCCCAAAAGAAGTGTGCATTAGATTTCCGTAAATGTGGTACTTCATAACAGGCCATTAAATGATAGTCTGCCAGTACAGGCTCATAGGATGGATGGATGGATGGAAGGAAGGAAGGAAGGAAGGAAGGAAGGAAGGAAGGAATATTGTAGTGACTTTTAGCTCAGACGTACAATGTATTTGAAGGACAATATTCAAGGACATGGATGTTTGAACCCAATAATTTCATGAAAAAGTTTTCAGGTGAAATGCTTTGACCAAGGCCCTCTTAACATCCTTATTCCTCAGACTGTAGATCATAGGGTTTAGCATAGGAGTAACAATCCCGTACAACATGGAAACAATTCTGTCCTGTTTGGGCGAATAGCTGGAGGTGGGGCGAACATAGGTGGCAATGGTGGTCCCATAAAACAGGAAAACTACAGTCAGGTGGGAACCACAGGTAGAAAAGGCTTTGCGCCTTCCCTCAGCAGACTGCATGCGCAGGATAGTAGTGATGATATAGATGTAAGAGATCACAGTGACCAGGAATGCACCACTTCCTAAAATTCCAGCCACTAGCAGGAGAACCAGTTCAGGGAGGTAGGTAGAGGAGCAAGAGGCAGCCATTAGTGGTGGAATATCACAGTAATATTGGTGAATTTTATAGGGCTCACAGAAGGATAATGTAAAGGTCAATGAGGTATGAATCATGGGATTGATGAAGCCGATTAGCCAGGTCCCAGAAGCCAGCTGAACACACCGCCTTTTGGTCATGATGTTTGTGTAGTGCAAGGGACTGCAGATAGCCACGTAGCGGTCATACGCCATCACTGAGAGTAATAAAATTTCAGTGCCCACAGCATCAATCAGAAAGAAGAGTTGTAATACACAGCCAACAAATGATATTGATTTGTCCTCTGACAAGAAGACCTGGAGCATCTTGGGCACAGTGACCGTTGGACAAAGGACATCCAGGAAAGACAGGTTGCTGATGAAGAAGTACATGGGAGTCTGGAGGTGAACATCCGTCGCTATTGCCGTGAGGATTGAGCCATTCCCTGCCAGAGTGATCAAGTAAATCAGCAGAATTGCTACAAAGAGGAAGATTCGCACTTCTGGGAGATCAGACAGCTCTGTGAAGTAAAAATCTCTTGTTTTTGTGATATTGGCTTTCTCCATTGCCACTCAAATAGCATATCTAAAGTACGGAGAAAACAAAAGCAGATTTGTTAAAAGAGCAAGAGCAGGGATCATTAAGTTTGTAACCTAAGGGTAGTTCTGTTATTAATAAGACAGCCAGTCAGGAAGCATGGTGCCAATGCCCCACGTCTAGGGGGT
Organism: Podarcis raffonei; assembly: GCF_027172205.1. Lineage (NCBI taxonomy): Eukaryota > Metazoa > Chordata > Lepidosauria > Squamata > Lacertidae > Podarcis > Podarcis raffonei. Next base: position 82,909,360 of record NC_070602.1, read on the forward strand.
CGTAGGCACCTGGGTCCCCTTGGTATCAGTTTTAAGGGGGCTAGGCTCCCTCAATTTTCAGACATTTGTTGTCTTTCTTAGAACTACAAGTTTGACCTGCAACATAATGTTGCGATGTCCACCCACAGTGTTTTATTCACTCCTTTCCACTCACTCCTTTCCACAGTGAGACAGCATTGCATGGCATGTTGAGTTTGATAGTTTCCCTCCTCCTAAAACTTCCCACCTAAAGATGTTGTCCTCTTCTGCAAATGTCAGGATTCCTACATCAGATTATACCTTTTCCTGGTGTGCATGGTTCCCTTTGGGCTACATCAAGATAGCATGAATTTGCTATTAAAATATATTAATCAAGTCAATGTCCATTTGCTGCAAATGTTAAACTTTATAAAACCAGATACAAATTATTTCAGCTTTTTCATCAGCTATTTTCAACTGACAAAATAAGATTTCTCAAAATCTTATTCTATTTTTCATTAGAATATTTCATTAATTTTTCTTTCAAATACATGTTGAAAGAAGAAGATATCAGATTCTTGTTAAAAAAATCTAAAATCCATAAAACATGTATAGTGGCATCTAACAACATTACCCTCCAAAATTACACTTTCTCTTAATACCAGATTTTTTTTGGGGGTTAGAGAATTATCTGCCAGATCTGCCACTGTTTGATAAAAAAATGGATTGAAAATATACATAATGATAACAGTGTATTGCAGACATACAATAATTGTTATAAAACAGTAACTAAACCTACATTATACATTCCCACAACTGAATTTTGAATGGGTTTCAATACAGATTTTAAAACGAAATGGATTTAAAAATTAAGTCATCACAACAAGGTATATTGTGAGGATGATATGGTATTTCTACTGCAAAACCGAAAGCTACAGTACAGTGCTTCCTCAGGTTACAGATGCTTCAGGTTATAGACTCCGCTTACTCAGAAATAGTACCTCGGGTTAAGAACTTTGATTCTGGATGAGAACAGAAATTGCAAGGTGACAGCGCATTGGAAGCAGGAGGCTCCATTAGCTAAAGTGGTGCTTCAGGTTAAGAACAGTTTCATGTTAAGAACGGACCTCCAGAATGAATTAAGTTCTTAATCTGAGGTACCACTGTATAAAGTCCCTTCTTACTGATAAGGGATTCAAGATTGTGACATGGAAATTTGCCCATCACCCACTGATATCATGAGTTCTGATGTCTGATCTTCAGCTCTTGAATGAATACAGTATGCCTATCACTAAAAAATAGCACTACCTACCTAAAATGTTTGACTGCCTAAGTCTGCCAGTACAATAAAGCATCTACTTGCCTTCTTTTCTTTCCTTTCCTTGTAGACTTCAGCACCACAGTAAGAGATGGCAATGTGAAGAATGTATGTCTCATCAGGAAAAATGATAGCATGCCTCTTCTGAACTAAAATTCAATAAACAATGCCTCTGACTTGAGTCAAAGGGGCAAAGTACCGTATTATTTTTCCTTTGGCACAGCAGTATGGGTGAATGGTATCGAGACAAAGTGTCTATATTGGGACAAAAGTCTCTGAGGAATCCGGCAGTCCCTGAGTTGAAGTCTCAGAAGTGTGCAAATTCATTCTGCCAAAAGGTATTTTATATGCAATGGCCCTGATCCATGGAAGATGGGTTGTGCAAGTTCTGGTGAACTCAAGGAAACTTACTTTAACCTTGAAGTCTCTTTGCTTTCAAAGGGACTCACACAGCTACTTTTCTCAGGAGAACAAAGTCTCTTCAAAGCAATTATTTGTTTTAATTTATTTTTAATCTTTTGTTGGAAGCCGCACAGAGTGGAAACCCAGCTAGATGGGTGGCGTATAAATCCATTATTATTATTATTATTATTATTATTATTTGTTTTTTTCATGATGTTTGTGTAGCATGATGGACTGCAGATAGCAACATACCGGTCATATGCCATCACTGCTAGCAATAAAATGTGAGTGCCCACCACATCAATCAGAAATAAGAGTTCTAGCATACAACCAACAAATAATTTTGCCTTGTCTTCTGACAAGAAGACCTGGTGCATCTTTGGCACAGTGACAGTTGGACAAAGGACATCTAAATAAGATTAATTACTGAGGAAGAGTTACATGGGGGTCTGGAGGTGAACATCTGTCCCTTTGGCCAAGAGAACTGGCCCATTCCCTACCAGAGTAATCAAGTAGGTCAGCAGAATTGCCACAAAGAGGGAGATTTGCACTTCGGAAGATCAGGGAGCTCGGTGAGGTAAAAATCTTTTATTTCTGTGATATCGTCTTTCTCCAACTTCCTGCCAGTTAGGTCAACTGGGATATCTAAAATACAGTGGAAACAGAGTAAATTTGTTTAAAGCTTAACTACTTAACAATATATAATTGATTACCTATCTGACTTTTATTTACATTGAGTTTGATTCATTTGTGTCTCCACGCCCCTCATCCACACATGGCTACCAGCTTGGCCAGAGGGGACTGGCAATTGAGTGAGATCGTTCATATGTACTTCTCAGTGTGCAATAAGCTAGAATTAATATACCAAAGCTCTGCCATGAGCCACTGAGAAAATGAAATGCCATCTTATCAACAATCTTATCAGTAATCAATTTTGAAATGTGAAATACAAAATTTAGGCCGTACAGTGGTACCTCGGGTTAAGAACTTAATTCATTCTGGAGGTCCATTCTTAACCCGAAACTGTTCTTAACCTGAGACACCACTTTAGGTAATGGGGCCTCCTGCTGCCGCCGCCGTACGGTTTCTGTTCTCATCCTGAAGCAAAGTTCTTAACCCAAGGTACTATTTCTGGGTTAGCGAAGTCTGTAAACTGAAGCGTCTGTAACCTGAGATACCACTGTATTAGGCATCAAACAAAAACCTGACCTTTGACTGAGTAACAGTCTGTGTCTTTCCCCTCTTCTTAAAGCTTTTTCCCCTACATATGCCGTGGGCTCTTGTGTGTGGATAGTAGCATTATGGCTACATGAAGACTCAAAGAATGAATTTGTTCTTGGCATATAAAGTATTACTATGAGGAGGAGCAATTCCTCAGTACTTTAAATCATTATTGGATTTAATTTATGTTTCAATTGGAATCATTATTAGTGGAATGGAATAAAAAGTGATGGAGGGATGTAACACATATATTATGAATCGGATCAGTGTCAGTTTGCTGTAAATACAACTTTATAAACCTTCAGATGCAAATTCTTTTTTCAGCTTTTTAATCAGAAATTTCCATCAGGCATTTCCAAGTTTTATAATGAGATAGTTCAGAATAGTAGTCCAGGTTTCATTTCAAGATACATGTGGAAAGAAGGAGATGGCTGTTTCTTGCTAAAACCAGTAAAACTGAGAATATTTGCATTTGACATATATGAACATTGCCCTCCAAAATTAAAGATTCTATTTTTATGGTAAGACAGTTATTTGCCAAAGCTGACATACTTTAATAAAACTAAATAGATTTAAAACATGCATAATGACAAAGCGTGTTCTCACTAAAAGAGAGCACGTGTTGCGGATGGGGCCAGACAAAGCACCTGGGGTAAAAAGGCAGGTTGGTATTAAGGGGCCTGATCTTGGTTGGAGAATGGTGTTGCTGGGGCAAATTTGATGTTGCCAATTTAGGGGTGGGATCAGTAGTTATTTAAGCAGGGTCCACAGCAGGCTACTTTCTCTTTCGCTGTGGACATCGGATCTCCCGCCCGCCCTCCCTTGTTGGGCTTGCGCTTTGACCTTGCTATGCCTGTCATGGGGTCGTCCGCATTGGTGCGGGGGCCTGGTAGGAATTTTTCCATTGGGCTGATTAGTGTGTGCCTTTTGGGTTTTGCCTACTGCGTAGCAAATCGTCACAACTTGTAAGGTTGGCGGTTAGGCATTGGTTCAAATTGGTTGGTGGAGGGGTATGGATTGGCTGTGCCTGCCCCTCCAATGCTGCTGCTGCACGGGAATTCCGTTAAAGGAATTCAGGGGCTTACCATCCTTTCGTCCAAACCCCTGGAATCGGGTTTCGGCCGTGTAAGCCCCTAGGAGCATGCGGGGAGAAGCTGAGGGTCTGTGTCGCAGCTCCAGTTATCCCTGATCTTGTTCCTCCACACTGACTTTCGCTGGAATCCGGGAGTCAATGCTGTCCCCCAAGGGTGGGGGGGGACAGATAGTCAGAACCAATGCCTAAGCAACCACTCACAATTTGTATGCTAATAAAGTTGTGGCCAAAATTTATGCCAAAAACCTTAAACAAAAATTTATGTGTGATGTGTGAGTTATTTGGGGTAAGGGTGTTTTGGGGGACCTCAGCACGCAACAACATATTGCAAAGATACTTGGTGGGATTCAATTAAGTTGTGTGCAGAGAATGAAGTCCACTCATGACACATCTCCTTCCACCTTGTGCCCCCAGTAATCCTTCAGTCTGCTGTAGAGGGTTGGGAGGCCACCCAGAAGAATCTAGAAATTGTGGTTTGCGATGCTAACTATCCAGCTATTAGAAGGTCACAAGAGGGGGAAAGAAGATGGTATCTCAAATAGCTTGCCAAGATTATCTTCCTGTTATCAACACACAGACGGAAGCAGCATTAGTCAGCAAAATCAATATCAACTTCAACACGCCTATGCCTTCAATATGTGTAGATGTCAGGGAGTGTTGATAAAAAATGAGTGTAGTTAATTAACTAGAAGATTTATTGCAAAAACAGAGTTCACTGAAGCGGCGATCACAGCTGTCCTTCTATAAATCAAAGATGTCCCTTCTAAGGAGGGTGCTTCCGGCAAGACCAGAAACAGCCAAACTTCTTCTTGTGATGTATTCTGTCTTGCAGACCCCCCTTATGCCCCTGGACCTTGGACTAAGGGGGTCAGCACCCACCCCTTCCTCATTCTCTGAAACAGTACTTCCATGGTCCTTCACGCTCTCTGAGCTGCTTTCATTTCTAGCATTTTGTCCTTCACTAGTGAGCTGGCAAGCTGCCAGCTGACTCTCTGCAACTCTGCTATCAGTTGACATTCCTAAGGGCAGGGGAGTTGACTTTCGGCTATAATCATCCTGTCTTGCAGTTAACGCTCTCTTCCTGGTTACGTCCTTCACTGGGAGCTGGCTGCAAACTTTCCCTGGTGGCTGGCTCATTCATTACAGTTGATGAGGCTAAGAAGCCTTTCTTAACCTTAAGTACCAACCTTTGCCATTAGTTTACACTCTTTGCTTTTTTTATTAATCTCCAAGCCCAACTCAAACATAAGAACTGATGCTTTTCACCTAACTATCTAGGAATCCATGGTCACCCAAGAGAGACACTGCCTGTCTCTGTAGCAGAACATTCCTTGTGGAACAACACACTCACACACCTTGCATTTTACACTTTGCTTTCCTTCATTCCTATGCTGAGGAGATTTCCATGTCACCACCATCACCCTCAACAGACCTCATCCTTGCAGAATCAGGAAATGCATTAAACTCTCTCAAGTCCATGCCTCCCTCTCCTTCACCTGCCTTCTGCTTTGAAGCCCCATGAAGTCCCCTTCTCTTGGGGAAACATGTTCTCTTCCTTGTCTGTTGTCTCAACCTAAAATCTCAATTCCCCCTTTCCTCATTATCCATACCCTCCCGCTGCAAAACGGTGACTGTCCAAAGTCTCTAACCTGCATTCTTGTTATTTTTGCCTTAAAACCTTCTCAGGTCCCCACTCCTGAACGCCCCTATTTCCTCTATCTCTGTTTCTCTTCTGCAAGCAAACAAGTCTAGTCACCCACCCACCCTGGTTCTAAAAGAGCTGTCACCCTTTGAGCCAACATCCTCTTTCTCTGCCTTCCTTCACCACACCCGTGTTTTCAAATGAGTATCTCGGAAAACTTTTAAGAAAAACGCTCCTATTGGTTTTAAACTCTTCTAAATTCAACCTAGTATTAGTGTGGTGTTTATTATTTTGGTTAATTTTTTAGTAACTATGCTAATTTCCCTTTGCGGCCATAAGCTAGTTGTAATAAAATTTACTTCTGATTTTTCTCTGCTGTCTGTGTTAACCCTTGGGGTGCTAGGCTCTTGTGTGCTTCCAGGTCTCAACATGAAAAGATCCCTAGATTTGAGTGTCAGATTGCATGTGAGAATTGCAGACTTGTGTACAAACTACATACGGTATTTACTCAAATCTAATGCACCATCAAATCTAATGCACACCTTTATTTTTGCAACATAATTTGGCCCAAAAGATGTGTACATTAGATTTTAGTAAATATGGTCCTTCATAACAGGTCATTAAATGATAGTCTCCCAGTACAGGCTCATAGGAAGGAAGGAAGGAAGGAAGGAAGGAAGGAAGGAAGGAAGGAAGGAAGGAAGGAAGGAATATTGTAGTGACTTTCAGCTTAGAAGTACAATGTATTTGAAGGACAGTATTCAAGGACAGGGATGATTGAACCCATTAATTTCATTAAAATCTTTTCAGGCAAAATGCTTTCACCAAGGCCCTCTTAACATCCTTATTCCTCAGACTGTAGATCATAGGGTTTAGCATAGGAGTAACAATCCCATACAACATGGAAACAATTCTGTCCTGTTTGGGTGAATAGCTGGAGGTGGGGCGAACATAGGTGGCAATGGTGGTCCCATAAAACAGGAAAACTACAGTCAGGTGGGAACCACAGGTAGAAAAGGCTTTGCGCCTTCCCTCAGCAGAGCGCATGCGCAGGATAGTAGAGATGATATAGATGTAAGAGATCAGAGTGACCAGGAAAGCACCACCTCCTAAAATGCCAGCCACAAGCAGGAGAACCAGTTCTGGGAGGTAGGTAGAGGAGCAAGAGGCAGCCATTAGTGGTGGGATATCGCAGTAATATTGGTTAATTTTATAGGGCTCACAGAAGGATAATGTAAAGGTCAATGAGGTATGAATCATGGAATTGATGAAGCCGGTTAGCCAGGTCCCTGCAGTCAGTTGAACACACAGCCTTTTCGTCATGATATTTGTGTAGTGCAAGGGACTGCAGATAGCCACGTAGCGGTCATATGCCATCACTGAGAGCAAGAAGATTTCGGTGCCCACAGCATAAATCAGAAAGAAGAGTTGTAATACACAGCCAACAAATGATATTGTCTTGTCCTCTGACATAAAGACCTGGAGCATCTTGGGCACTGTCACTGTAGGGCAAAGGACATCCAGGAAAGAGAGGCTGCTAATGAAGAAGTACATGGGGGTCTGGAGGTGACTATCTGTTGCTATTGCCATGAGGATTGATCCATTCCCTGCCAGAGTGATCAAGTAGGTCAGCAGAATTACCACAAAGAGGGCGATTCGCACTTCTGGGAGATCAGAGAGTTCAGTCAAGTCAAAGTCTTTTGCTGTTGTGGTGTTGTCTTTCTGCATTGTCCTCCTAATCAAACTGGTCAGCTAGAATGTCTAAAATACGAAGAAAACGAAGCAAATTTTGTATAAGTACAAATGTTGTTTGAAGGACAATATACAATTGTTTAAGCATCTGACTTTTAATCATAGATGGCCTGATCCTGTTTGTTTCTGATGAATATCTCTCCCGCACATGTGGCCTAAACCTGTATATAGATTCCCTTGGTCAATAGAAAAAGCTTTGAAACCACTTTGAGATTAAGAATAAAGAAAACTTCATAAAATATAAAATTGAACACAAAATGGAAGAGCATGAGAGACAGCACTATAATCTCTTTTCAAAACCATTCAGGTCTTAACCACAATATTACTGTCACAAGTTACCATTGAAAGAGTCATTTTCTTGTACCTCCTAGAAGAGGGAGGCAGCCTCTCCTCTAAGAAGCTCAAGGTGACATGCACAGTTTTTCTTCTCCCCATCTTCTTCTCACAATCCTGTGAGGTAGGTTACGTTAAGAGACAGTGACTGGCCCAACACCACCCAACCAGTTGCGGAGCTTCATGCTCTGGCACCAGGGGGCAGAGAGAAGTCAGGGGCGGGGCTGGCGCGCATCCCAGGGGCGTGGTGCGCGTCCTGGGGGCGTGGCACGCCACCTGCAGGGGCATGGCGTGCGTCCTGGGGGTGGTGCGCTCCCCCTGCACTGTTCTTCCTCTGCCAGTGCACCCAATGAGCTTCCTGGCTGAGTGAATCCTGGTCGCCCAGCACTCTGAACACCCCACCATATGATGCATGCCAACATCAGGGCTGCGTAGCCTCCCCTACCCCTGCTACATTCTAGGGGCTTGTCAAGGGAATGAGAGGGCTCTGGATCCAATGGTTGCAAAACCTCCCCTTACCATCCCCAGCACAACCCTGGAACATTGGAGGCAAGGCAAAAAGCAGCAACAACAGATCTTAACACTGATGCAGCAGGAAAACCTCCCTCATCAGATCTCCGTCTCCTATGGCGGACCTCTGTCTTCACCCATGGAAAGGAAGATCTGCAGAATCTTATGGCTTCAGGACAGGCACCCCAAAAACCACAGGATTCCAGTCGTAATCAAAATGCCCCACCCCTCAAATTTTTACTGCATATACTGCAATGCACACATTGCATTAATCCTGTTCAAAATATGAAGGAGTACCAGAATGATAGATGGTAGTTAAACAGTAAAGCCTAGGAAACCTTATACAGTATATGTTAAAAGAAAGAGATTAAGAACTTATCAAACCAAGAAAATGTGCTTATTGGCATATAACAACATTACTCTCCAAGTTTATATTTATCACTTAATAACAGGCATTTGTATGGCAAGACATTTATCTTCCAAAGCTGCAAAACAGTTTAATAAGAGTAAATGGATTTTAAACTTACCTAATGACAATATATTGCAAAGATGCTATGATTTTTTCCCAAAACAATCACTAAACCTAAGGTATACATTTCCACATAGAAACTCAACTAAGATTATGACTTCCGATCTCTTATATTTAGTTCACTGAATAAATATAATATGCCCATAACTGAAAAACAGCACTATAGACCTAAAGTATTTTGACTGCCTAAGATTGAAGACCCAGTAAACTGCATCCACGAGCCATCCTTGATTTCCTTGTGAACTGTAGAACCACAGCAACAAACAAGAAAATGAAGAATTTATGTGGAGTCAAGAAAAGTATCACACAGCAATCTGAAGTAATGCCTAAGAAGCATTGCCTCTGTCATGAGTCAGAAGGACAACATCTTCCCCCCACCCCGCCTTTGCCACAGAGGTGGAGTGGCGGGGGGGGAGAGATGGCATAAACTCTATCATGGGACATAGGTCTCGGAGGAATCCTGCAGTTGCTGACTTGAAATCTCAGTTGTGCAAAAGCTCATTGGGCCAAATCCTGTTTGCCAACACACAAGAAAGAAAACTTGAGAAAAACATTACCACGGGTAAACAGATTATATTGATTAAATATACCAAAGTAGAGGATCTGCAAACCAAGCTAGTTCAATCAGACTAAGCAAATCAAATACACCCAGCTGGGCAGGTGAATTGTAATATATGGGGGGGGGGATTCTATTCCTCCCAGCTCCTGGGCATATTCAGAGTCACTTGCTGTGGCCATACAGAAATGTTTGGAAAGAATCCTCCCTCTCTGCTGCAAACATCTTGATGTTCAGACATAGTTCAGACTATGACCCTGCCAGTAGGGCCCCGACCCCCCCCCCAAAGGACACCCCAAGGTATAACCTGTGAAAGATGACTGAAGAGTGCCCTCAACCCAATAATGTCTTAGATATTAAAGCAAGCATGCCTTAATTCCTCTCACCTGCCCATACCAAATGTCACAGGAGGTGATCAGCTCCCACTTGTTCATTTTCAGGGAAACACACAAGAGCTCAAACAGAGAGCTCTTTGCAGATCCTCCAAGAACATGTTCTGACCTGAAAGATGAACCCCATCACCCTTAAATAACTTCCATGCAATTATCAGGGACTGGGAAGAGGAGGAGGATGTCGGCATGCAGAGGGTCGCAAGGACATCTGGCCAGCCCCAGCTGCGTCATCTCCTTCCAGCCGTCCCACTGCGAAGACCCATCGGCCTCTGGTCTGATGTAAATGAGCGACCCAGGCTTCAATGCCAGGGCACACTATATCAGCAGAGCAAACTGCACACACAGAATAGGCGTGAGGCTTGTGGAAGCATACTATAACTACGGATTTATTAATCATAAATCAGGACAAAGAAACATGTCGTCTCTCTCTTTGTCTTCACAGAAAGACAGAGAAAAGCAAAAGCTATAAACACAACGGAAGTTCCCAGCAGACTGTGCTGGTATGTAAACAGACATGTGACATGCAACAGTTCCATGTCTGCTCCTTAAGGCGGAATGGAAATCTCAACAGTGGAATGGTGGAGACCGCCTTCCCATCCTGACCCTTCTAGGAAGGAGGAGGAAGAAGACATTATATATTTACAACAGGGATTTGAGGGAGGTCACAGCTCAGAGGCAGATGAGGGGGAAAGCTGGGAAATAATAGGAGAGCCAGAGCAGCAGCTGGCTTACACGTTGTCATTAAAAAACATTCCAGAACCCGGCAAGCCTTAAAAGTAGGAGACCAAAGAGCTCAAAGACAAAGGGCACTTAGCAGCACCCTTAGAGGAGCTGATGATGATGATGATGATAAATAAGGAATGGGAGAAACGGGAAGTGGAGACTCACTCAGGACAATGCCTTTATCCAAAAGGTTGGGTTCTATAGCCTCCCAGTGTAAAATTTGAAATAAAAAAGATCTGTAAGAAACTTTTCCTTGTCTTTATACTTTCCTGGGCAACCAGCCGGGAGCTGCTGAGAGCATCCTGACAGCTATATTCATTTGCCTCCTACCCAGAAGCCTCCTGGAATGGCGGTCTCCACCACTCCTCCTCATCTGGCCAGTCCCTGGCAGTCAACTATGCTCTGGCAGGGGTGCCAACTTGAATAAAATATTGTGGGGCCCAGGTAAAACCCACCCCACAAAACTGATCAAATGACACAGTGCACACACACCATTTGAATGGGAATGCCCATCAACTTTGTGGGGGTCTGGCCCCTTCAAATATTTTATTATGGGGGCCAAAGCCCCCACTGCCCCTAGGAGTTGACACTTATGTGTTCTGGTAACCATTAGGCTAGATTACTGCAAGGTGTTATATATGAGGCTGCCTCAGAAGACAGTTCTGAAACTTCAGCTCGTGCAGTGTTCAGTGGCCAGAGGCCAGGTTGCTCACCGGGACAATATGGTTTGAGCATATAACACCAATCCTGTCCTGATTGCACTGGCTGCTAATGGGCTCAAATCAAAGTGCTGGTTTTGACCTATACAGCCTTAAATGGCTCAGGACTGTAATACCTCAAGGACTGCCTCTCCCCATATGAACCAATCCGGACCTGAGGTCATCATCTGAGGTCCTTCTTTGTGTGCCTCCTCCACAAGATGTCTGGAGGGTGGCAACTGAGAATGGGCCTTTTCTGTGGTGGCTCCCATTTGTGGAATACTTTCCCCAAGGAGGCTCACCTTGTTAGGTGCCAGGTGAAAACATTCCTCTTCTCCCAAACCTTTGGCTAATTAGACAATTAAGCCTATTAAACTGTGAGAGGTATTGTTTAGTTTGTTATTGTGCTATGTATTTTTGTATTTTTATACTGTAAACCACAATGTGATTCACAGATGAAGGAAAGTATACAAATTTAATTAATAAATAATAAATAAATGCATTTGGTTAAGCCTGCCCAGCCCCACTCCCTTTTATTTTTAAGGGAAAAGGGTTATATGAACCATTCCAATAGACATTCCATTGCTGGCTTGCTAGCAGTGGCATTGCAAGGGGGAACCCAAGCCCTTTGCCCTTTGTGTTGGGCATTGCATCTCCAACACCTTTGCCTCCCTTTTAAAATTATTCTGTGTACCTTTTATTACATTACATTGTATATTATATTATATTATATTGTTATGTTATGTTATGTTATGTTAATTATTTACATTGCTTACAGGGCAGCTGGGCACATTGCAAAGTGCCTTACAATTGAGCCACTCATCATCTTAATTTGCCCAGAGGCATAGGTAAAGGTACCCCTACCCGTACGGGCCAGTCGTGTCGGACTCTAGGGTTGTGCGCCCATCTCACTTAAGAAGCCGGGGGCCAGCGCTGACTGGAGACACTTCCGGGTCACGTGGCCAGCGTGACGAAGCTGCTCTGGCGAGCCGGCCCCAGCGCAGCACACGGAAACGCCGTTTACCTTCCCGCTATAAAGCGGTACCTATTTATCTACTTGCACTTAAGGGTGCTTTCGAACTGCTAGGTGGGCAGGAGCTGGGACCGAAAGACGGGAGCTCACCCCGCCACGGGGATTTGAACCGCTGACCATGCGATCGGCAAGCCCTAGGCACTGAGGTTTTACCCACAGCGCCACCCGTGTCCCTTGCCCAGAGGCATACATACACCTAAATTAGCATAAGCAAAACTTACGTCATGTGATAATCTCTAATGAAAAATGGAAGATGCTTTTTTTGTGGGGGATCTTTTAAAACAGTTTTGGCCCAATTAAACAGCAGGGTGGCCACACACCCCGGCCATCCTGATTGTCAGCCAGGGGGTGTGACACAACCGGGAGTCCCAGTGATGTGGGCAGCATCCCTCCGCCCACAGCCAGGTCACCGGGAGGCCCATAGGCCTCCCGCATTGCTGCCCCCCGGGGAAGGGGAGCAGACTTTGAAACTTACATAGGTGGCATCTTTCCCCCTTGCAAATATCCCACATGATACCAGGGGCAACATCAACGTGCTGGAGGGGAGTTTACATACATATATGGTGGTTTTGCAAATCTGTTCACCCATGTTGGGCTTTGGTATTCAAAGAATTGAGTTTAATATACAAAGTGGGCCTGCAAACTTCCCCTTCAGCTTACTTTACTTAGAATAAAGGACATGTCTATTCCACCAATTGTTCATAAAGTACTTTTAACGTTCCTCCTCGTGGCAGCATGTATGAAAATACCCATGTGATGGCACACTACCTTGGGCTTGAACATTGAAGCATAGTACTCCAGAGTATGGACAAGAGCCCTGGCTGAGAAGACATAACAGATTCATGTGACCAAAGGGAATTCTAACCCCCATCAGTTCTATAAAGTGTGGCAGCCATTTTTGGATTACATGCATCAAGAAGATTGTGCTTATAAACCTCTAGAGAACTCATGGAAATATGGGGGGGGGACTATAAGAATTTGATTTGATATTTTTAAGAAAAGCGATTGATTTGTTGGGAGTTGAGTTGTTTTCTGTGTGGTGTGAAAAATGAAAATTAAATTTAAAAAAATAATTTAATGCATAGAGGGACCACCCTGGTGAGAATATGAACTAGCCCATTTTATCTGGTGTGATTAGCTTACAGGGACAGAACCATGCTGTGGGAAAGTAGGGGGCAGATCTGAGCAAGATAAGGAGGGGGGTCGTGGGTCATTTTTGTCATGATGCACAGGCATGCCAAGGTGTCATGTCCAAACCAGCATTTGTTCCAGAGAACCTGCATCTGCCTTTCTCTAATTTAAAGTAACGTCTTTGAAACAGAGTTGAATTTTAACAAGGCACTGAGGAGCCAATTTGCCAGAACTTTCAGACTTCTCGCATAAGTTACATAATGGCAGGCTGGCAAGCGATAACTTTTTAATCATGCCCTCGAGGGCTTATTAGTATAGCTGGGAGTTGACACGGTTGCCGGAGATATGAGTCAATTACCTTAAACTGATCACCTCAAATCCAGAGGCAGAAGCACTCAAAGGGGAAAACCCCTGGAGTTTTCATTTTTGTTTTCTTGCCAGAGTTGGGACCATTAGGCTGAAGCAGTGCACACAATCTCCATGGTGCATGTCTTCGTTCCCAAGAAAGGAGCAAGAATTGGCTACAGAAAATTCCCTAGAAGAGATTGGTAAGGGGAAGAAAAACTACTTGTATGATCTCCAACTCCGAGACTACACAGAACATTAATCATGCACTTCTATCTTCTATTCTACTATACATGACAGAGTAAATCACCTCTGAGTATGAGTACCATTCTTGTTAGCCACACGCCCCCATCTTCCCAGTCTGGGCCTGCCATTTGTCCTATCCCCGGCTGACCCCACAGGGAAAAAACACAGAACATAGAGTTTAAACTGAGAGTTGCCTATAGAAAGCAGCTATATGCAAATCAAAGCATGGTGTATTTGCTAGAACACAGCAGAAGTTATGGGAAAGGGACATTAATTCATCCTACTGTAAGCTGAAACTTCAGCCATTAGTTGCTCAAACTCAGAACAAAGCCCACTCCATTGGCAAACATTTCCCCATTCCTGTAGGAAAGGCATTCTCCATCCACAGGAAATTTGAGTTGCAGCAAGGCCACCCTACCATTAGGCAGACTGAGGTAGGCCATATTCACACCATATATTTAAAAGAGTATGCTATCACTTTAAAGAGTCATAATAATAATAATAATTTATTATTTATTCCCTAGCCACTCTGGGCGGCTACCAACAGAATATTAAAATACAATAGTCTATTAAACATTAAAAGCTTCCTTCAGATGTCTTCTAAAAGTCAGGTACAGTTATACCTCGAGTTGAATGTGCTTCAGGTTGAGCGCTTTCGGGTTGCGCTTCGTGGCAACTCGGAAGTAATGGAGCGCGTTACTTCTGGGTTTGACCGCTCGCGCATGCGCAGGCACTCAAAATGACGTCGCGCGCTTGCGCAGAAGCAGCGAAACGCAATCCACGCACATGCAGACGCACGTCTTACTTTCCATTCAAGATGCAAACAGGGCTCCAGAACAGATTCCGTTCGTATCCTGAGGTACCACTATAGTTGTTTTTCTCTTTGACATCTGGTGGGAGGGCGTGCCACTACCGAGAAGGCCCTCTGCCTAGTTCCCTGTAACTTGGCTTCTCACAGCGAGGGAACTGCCAGAAGGCCCTCGGCACTCGACCTCAGTGTTTGGGCAGAATGATGGGAGTGGAGACGCACCTTCAGGTATATTGGATTGAGGCCGTTGGGGGCTTTAAAGGTCAGCACCAACGCTTTGAATTGTGCTCGGAAATGTACTGGGAGCAAATGTAGGTCTTTCAAGACTGGTGTTATGTGGTCTCAGCGGCCACTCCCAGTCACCAGTCTAGCTGCCGCATTCTGGATTAGTTGTAGTTTCCGGGTCACCTTCAAAGGTAGCCCCACATACAGCACATTGTAGTAGTCCAAGCAAGACTACTTGGCTTCCCCCAAATAATCATGGGAACTGTAGTTTGTTATGGGTGCTGAGAGATGCTAAGAGAACCCTATTCCCCTTAAAGAGCTACAATTTCCAGAGCTGGATTGATAAACCACGCTGGGAATTGTAGCTTGGGGGGGTAGGGGGTCTCCGAATGAGGCTCAACAAGCTTAACAAACTACAGCTCACAAAATCATTTAAGGGAAGCCTTGATATCATAGTAGATTAAATGTATGATGTGAATGTGGCTGTAGTCACCTCAGATCGCTAATATTGGGCAGGGGGAAGGAGTTGTGGCAAAGTGTTGGAGGGTGAAGCTTGTGGGTCTGCCCTGCCTTGAACAAGCCTGCTGCCCTCTGGTAAACAGAAAATGCATTCCCATTGCCAGGATAGCCAATCCAGTTTCACTGCCTGAAAAAAGATCTCACGAGAGCTCTATGAGATCCCACGAGCAGGGGCGGAGGAAGGGGGTGCAGTGGGTGCAGGCCGCCCTGGGTGTCACCACTGAGGGGGGTGACAAAATGCTGGGCATCACTCACTGCAGGGCCTGCAGTGCGCACAAGCCACGCGTCTCTCCCGGGATAGACGCGGCAGCTTGGGCGTGCACAGGCTCCGCGCTGCCCAAACGGTCTGCCCGCTGCCTCCCCCCCAGCAGGCAGACTCCAGAGGCCTCACAGTGTGCCCCGCCCCTATGGATGGCTCGCCCCACCCCTGGGCACGCCGCCCCAGGTGCCCGAGCGGCTTTCTCCACCACTGCCCAAGAGATCTCGACGGAAGCTGCATCCACCACAGCCGCAACAGCCGCACAACCGCAGCAGTGACAGGTGTGGGTCTATGGAGACACAGCTTCCTGGGATTCCAGACCCTCCAAGTGTCCCTATTTTTCAGGGACAATCCTGGATTTACATAATCCATCCTGGTTTCTGATTTGAATGTCCTACTTTTCCGTAGGATGTCCCTATTTTCATCAGAGAAATGTTGGAGTGTATGGAGTTAAGCGACTCCTGAGCCAAGGAGATAAGTAACTATACAACCTTTAGAAGACACCTGAAGGCAGCCCAGTATAGGGATGTTTCTTCATGTATAATGTTTTATTATGTTTTTTTTATATATGTTGGAAGCTACCCAGAGTGCCTGGGGCAACCCAGTCAGATGAGTGGGGTATAAATAAATAATTATTATTATTATTATTATTATTATTATTATTATTATTATTATTTCCTTTTTAGCACCATTGGAGGTGTCTTCATGTTTTATAGGCCCATGCTTTAAGCCAAGGTTGGCGGTAGTAGTGGACTGTGGCCTTCTTGATGTTGTTGGGACTCCCAACTCCCATCAGCCTCAGCCAGCATGGCCAATGGTTAGGGATTGATGGGAGCTTGTAGCCCAGCAACATTTGGAGGGCCACAAGTACCCCACCCCTGGCTTAGATCATCCTCCTTTGGAGTTGCCTGGCTCAAGTTCCTAAGGCTCTATGCTGTTTCTCAAGTCTCCATCATTATACAGTGGTACCTCGGGTTACAGACACTTCAGGTTACAGACTCCAGGTTACAGACTCCAGGTTACAGACTCCACTAACCCAGAAATAGTACCTCAGGTTAAGAACTTTGCTTCAGGATGAGAACAGAAATCGTGCGGCAGCAGCATGGCGGCAGTGGGAGGCACCATTAGCTAAAGTGGTACCTCAGGTTAAGAACAGTTTCAGTTAAGAACGGACCTCCAGGACGAATTAAGTTCTTAACCTGAGGTACCACTGTACAAGGTGTTTTACAGTGCAACATAAGCAACAGAGACATGTCCCTGACCCAAATTTTGTAAGAAGGAAAAGGAGAAGAGGAGTGGAGCGCCTAGAGGAAAGAGGGTCAAAAATAACAGGAGACAAATATGTGTAAATGCAGCTGCACCTATTTAGCTCAGGTAAAGAGTGAAACCGAAAGGGCATCACAGAACAAAAAGCCTTTGAAAAAAGAAGCTTGGAGGAACAACTATTGTATATACTAGCTTAGAGTTCAGAAACAATAGCTTGAATCTCCTATATTGTGAATAACATTGCACAGACGGCCTATAGATAGATCTTTAGTGACATCTAGCGGCTAGTTTAAAAAAATGTATTCATTCAGTCTTTTCAAACCAAAGGAATGGGAAGTTTTTCAATTCTAGGCCCGTTTAGATTTTAAAGGATCAAGTACCAGGTAAAGAAACTATGTGGAGGTTATACACGACGGTATTCTGCTTCTCTATCCATTACTAATAAAGGATGCAATACACCACATTACTGTTGAGGACTGCTGACAATCCACATGCTGCTGTGCTTGCCACTCAACCATACCCTAGTCATGAGTTAGGCTTCCTCTTGCCTTCAGACTTTTTGTTAAGTATCTTTCCGTAAGAGCAACCCCTCAAATTGATAATCCCGTCATCCCACACACACAACTGATGCAATAATTTTAGATTAGATGGCACAGCTTCTGTTTGCTTCTGGCTCTTTATTAGCTGACCTGCCAATGGTTATGCATTTTTCAGGGCCATATCTCCATATGCAAAAGGTGGAGACACATAGAAAGTTGGTGGTGCATGCAGATTGCTGCACGTCATTAACTGGAGCTATTACTGATGCTGCCCATTCGCACTGTGGTTGCATACTACCATTATCAGCTTATGAAAAAAGGTTTGCATCTTTGACAAGTGTAGAGATGTTCTTTATAACATCAAATTTTATTTTTTTAATTTGTTTGTTTGTTTGTTTGTTTGTTTGTTATTCTTCTCTACTGCCCTTGATCATAAGATCTCAGGGTGGCTCACAAGATAAAATAAAAGGTAAAAACATTATTGGCTGAGAACCAAGTTTTGAAATAATAAAAAAAAACAGACTCATCAGAACGGTATGCAGAACAAGCTGGTGCCTCTGTGGTGTATCTTCCAATAGCAGGTTGTATGAAATAGTGTTCCAGGTTCTGCAACAACATAATCTTCGAGATCTTTTAATGGTATTGTCCCTTTTAATTGCCCTCTGCTGCTCCTACTTGGTTTGGTTTGGTTTCCAGACCCAACTTCTGTTTATCCATAACTGGGGGGGACCTGCTATAAGACAGAGATCATCTCAATAATAAGGCTTTTAATGCAAGATAGATTATGCATTGCACATCATTTTGAATTGGTCATATTAAACAAACAAACCAGATACTTGTGGATGAAACTGGCAGAAGATGTCAAAAGTATTTGAAATATTAATTAGTGAGTTATTGATTTGAAACATAAGAGCTGATTTGAGAAGCTGGAGAAAATGAGAGCTGTACTGGACAGTTGGTACAAGATTGGCTTTTGGAGTGTCTTGAAAGAGCAGGAATGGACAAGTTGACAGATTTGGTTTATAAGACAAATGGTATCCTCTGTAATACAAAATTTGCTGACAGGTGGTCATGTTTTATAAATTATTGCATTACAAATATGGGAGGCATAAGGCATGAAATAAATTTATTTTCGTAAATAATGTTTGATGTAAGTGTGAACTGCATGGCTTATAAATAAGAGGGAGGCTTTTTAAAGTTTGCTTAAGTTTTCCTCTTTCCCTCAAACTTCTCTCTCTGTTTCACATCAATGTATTATATTGATTTTCAAAAGTGCACAACAAAGAATAACAAAGTCGCAAATGCAGGCCTCTCATTGTTTTCCGTGTTGAATAAAGTACAAGCAGCGGGCAGGTTAGCAAAGAAGTCTCTCCAAAAGCAAGAATACAGAGCAGGTGGCTTTTGAGCACCGGAAGAAGAGTTAGTGTCGCAAGGAAGGGAAATGAAACAGTTTCAACTGTATCAGGTTTGGCATTGTCTTTGGCCAGCCTTAAATTATGAGTAAGCTTTATATGAGCAATGTGTTATACATAGGGCTGCCTCTGAAGACGGTTCGGAAACATCAGCTAGGGCAGAATTCAGCAGCCAGGTTGCTCACTGGAGCAAGACGGTGTGAGCATATTGCACTGATCTTGGTCCAACTGCACTGGCTACCAATTAGTTTCTTGGCCCAGTTCAAAGTGCTGGTTTTGACCTATAAAGCCTTAAACGGCTCAGGACCACAATACCTCAAGGACCACCTCTCTGCATATGAACCTACCCAGACCCTGAGATCATCTTCTGAGGCCCTTCTTCGTGTGCCTCCTCCTTGAGAGGTGCAGAGGGTGGCAACACGAGAATAGGCCTTCTCTGCAGAGGCTCCCCATCTGTGGAATGCTCCCCCCAGGGAAGTTCGCCTGCCGCCATCATTGCACACCTTTAGGTGCCAGCAGGGCCAGACTTAGGTCCGATGAGGTCCTAAGCTACTGAAGGTAATGGGGCCTTTATATGTTCAGCTGTCCTTTGTCAACAACAAATTGTCGCTGTTTTTTGTGTTGAATATATGCTATATGGTAATTTATGGACCTAATAGGTATTTAAAGCCATTTGCACGTAACAAAATATGTATTTTATCAAAGTATGTGTTGAACTGAAATACAATTAAGAAGAAGGATATTAATTGTCAAATACTATTAAGAAGTATATTAATAGTGAAATAATTATTAAGTTCTAACTGTATTTTTTTTATTTTTTTTATTTTTTATCTTATATTTTGGAAATGTACATCCAGGGGTTTTTTTTCCCTTTAAATTTTTTTGGGGCCCCCAAGAGAGTTTTGCCCTAAGCTATAGCCTGTTGAGCTTATACAGAAATCCAGCACTGGCAAAACATTCATTTTTAATCAGGCCTTTGGTTGGTCTGTTTGACATCTTATACCCTTTTAAAATGTGGCTCTTTTCTGGGGGAGGGGGGTTATTGGGGATATGTTTTTATTCTCATTATATATGTTGTGATCTTTTCTGTGAACCGCCCTGAGACCTCCGGGTATAGGACAGTATAAGAATTCAATACATGAAATAAATAAATAAATAAGCTTCTCCATCAGAGCTGAACAGCAGAGACAACTATTACCAGTCAGCGAAAGGAAAAGTCAAAAGCCTCCTGCCACAGTCATTCTAGCAGCAACCAAAAGGAAGACACTGAGAGCTGTGTGAAGTAGCTTAGGACCAGTAAAGAGAGACAGCAGGGCTAAGGAGGGAGACTTGGGGACTGGTGATTTTAGAAATACAGTTAAATACAATATCCTAGAGTTGGGCCACATAAGCGAGTAAGATCCCTGGCAGAGCAGCCTCTCCAGCAATTTGAGGATAGAGATGAGGTCCTATAGCTCAGCTGCACTGGAGTAAGATGCCAGCAATGGATAACCTTCAGTGCAGCTTCCCGTCCTGTTGCTAAACTAGCCTCAAATGGTGCCAGCGTTCTTCCTCAAAGGCCTATGGAAGTTGGTGGTGGAATGCCACTTCTTAGCAAAGCTGTGGACTTGAAAGCCCTGAATGAAGCCAGTGGTTCTTTGGATCAGTCAGGGAAGTCAACAGCTTGGCAGGAGTTTTTGGCTTCTCGTTTACAGACAAGTCACAGAGACATGGGATCCCGGCACCTTCCCACTTCAGAAAATGGCTGTACCACTCAGGCTGGGAGAACCACGGATGATCCAGATGAGGGTGTTGGGGGGGCAAAGGAAACAAGTGAACCCGGCTTCACCTCCACACCTGTAGCATAGAAAGCAAAAGGAAATTCCCCAGATGCTGAAGGAATTGGTGAGATGGAAGAATGAAAGGTAGCGCTGGTGTCCTCTAGGATTCCATTAAGAGCCAAGAGACATTTGTACTGTGACTAATAATTTGCAATAATTGGTGAAGCTGACAAGCCTTGCAATATAGTCTGAGATTCAGAACACCCATTCCTCCCTCTTTTGCTGTCTTATAAAGTAAGGTTCGGTTAAACCCTTTCCCATTTCTCTCACAGAGAAGACTACTGCCACTACTGTAATAAGGTAAGGGGAAGCATAACTGGAAGGATCTAGAACAGATAGAGCAATCTCAGTAGGAACAACATCTTGATGGCCAAAATGTGCCTTAGCCAAGAGAGCAAAAGAGTCTGCCAAGAGGACCATAGTTCTACCACCTAACACATGCCAGGTCTTTAGTCTCCAGGACTCCTAAATATTTCTTTTTAAAGCCTCCCAGAGGGTGAGGTTGGCCTCTGTTGCTAAGGAAACCTGGTCATGCTAATTGATGTTGAGGCATGTAAGTTGTCGTTTGGTATAATTGACCTCTAAACCTTCAACTTTTAAAATTTACGTAGTTCCTCTTTCAAAGGTGCAATTCCTCCAACAGGGTCTGATAAACTTCCCTCTTCTTTTGTCTCATTTTTCTTTAGATTCTGAAGGCAAGGAACTCTTCTTCTTATTTTTGTACAGTGCCTGGTGCAAATTAAGGAATCAGAGCTGGTGATTATGATGGTATATTGATTCCTTTCTTTTGACAGGAAACTACTTTCACTTCAGAAATCCACCACTACCATTTTAATATCTTATCAGTCTTGCAATGGCGGGTGGGGAGAGAACCAACATCTGGCTTTGCAGAATGAGGGGTGCCACTATAAACTGCTGCACTGCTGGTATATATAGTAAGTTATAATGAGCTGATTAGGAATTACTCAGTTGCCATCTTGAAGTGAAGAAATACATTTTGTTTTCAAACAAGGTTTGCCTAACTTGAATCCAAGCTCCCTTTTGGGTTGGAGAATGAAGAACAACATGCACCTTGCAGATTGTGAGTCTGCTCAATAGAAGTTGCATTACAGACCTGAGCTTTCAGAATCAAGGTATATATCATAAGATACTTGGGGGACTGGGAGATGATTCCAGATTAACATTCAAACAACAGAACATTTGCAACAAGAATTAGAAACCAGGGTGTTCCTTCATTTTAGAGTCTACACCCCATAAACTAGCTATTCTGGGACAATGGAGTCTTCTGTCTGTTCATGGGAAAGACAAGCCCTGATCTTCACGCCAGAGCAGAACAAGCTTCTAAAGACTGTTATTCGCTAATGAAGCCCTTTATCACTGATCCTGTTGCAGAGTGAAAGGTGAGCCTGCTCACTTCATTTTCAGCGTATGTTATTTGAACTGCTGTAGTGCCATGACTAAAAAACTTGGTTCACATGTTACACTGAACAAAGGTAGAAGCTGACTTCACACACAAACAAGTATTTGTGTAAAACTTTGTTGATTTGTAGAAGAAGAGTTTGGATTTGATATCCCGCATTATCACTACCCAAAGGAGTCTTAAAGTGGCTAACATTCTCCTTTCCCTTCCTCCCCCACAACAAACACTCTGTGTGGTGAGTGGGGCTGAGAGACTTCAGAGAAGTGTGACTAGCCCAAGGTCACCCAGCAGCTGCATGTGGAGGAGCGGAGACGCAAACCCAGTTCACCAGATTACGAGTCTACCGCTCTTAACCACTACACCACACTGGCTATTATAACTTATTATATTATATAACTTATTATATATTATTATATAACTTATTATATAACTTATTATAACATTATTATTATGTATAACTCAGCTATTCTGTACACAGGTACACAGGCTGTACACTTGTTGAGAATTACACCTCAACTGTTGTGTATATGGGTACTACACAGACTGCATGGTCATTAAATGTGAGATGTAAACATCCCTTATGAAACCAAGTTATGAATCAGGAAGTCCCCAGTTCAAATCTCAACCTTCCTATGAAGTCACTAGGTGCAAACTACTGTCTGTCAACTGCAGTCGTCCACATCTGCAATATGAGAGATAATTATACCGACTTACCTTATGCAGTTGTTGTAACGATTATAAATAGACAGTTGTCAGGATTGTAGATAGATGATACATGTGGAATGCTTTGAACACTTGCAAATGATTTATTTATTTATTTTTGTTGATTACATTTGTATACTGCCCTTCATCCAAAGATCTCAGGGTGGTTCATAGCATACAAATTCAAGATAAAAACACAAAATACATAATAAAAACGGTGGGGATGGGACCAAAAGCAACCCTCTGGACTTGCAGTCCCTCCTCAGCCACATCCCCTCATCCCAGGACACCTCCCTCATTGGCCCTGCTTTGCACCCTCCTTGAGTTGTTTTGCCTGGCTGGAATGTGCCCTCGAACTCTAATAATGCGTCTTGCTTGGATGGATGGATGGATGGATGGATGGATGGATGGATGGATGGATGGAAAGAGGGGTCTGTGAGCATGTGTCTGCCCTGGCCACCACAGGCATGTGGTTCCTGGAAGGTTACGCAGAAGTGAATGTGGTCCTCAGACTGAAAATGATGCCCTGTCCCTGCAGTAGGACATTCATGTAGAACTTCATTTCTAAGTATGATTCACCAAGACGTATGTAGTATTAAGAACTGACTGATACAATTCCCCCTTCGTTATTTAGCAGATTTCAGAATATGGATGCAGCTGTAGAGGGAAACTGCACCGTGGTGACTGAGTTCATTCTCCTGGGTTTCTCTGAAGGTCCGGAACTGCAGCTGCCCTTGTTTATGGTGTTCCTCGTGATCTACATCATCACCCTAATGGGGAATCTGGGGATGATCATGTTAATCAGGGTCAACACCCGGCTTCACACTCCCATGTATTTCTTTCTATGCAACTTGTCCGCTGTTGATATCTGTTACTCATCAGTCATCACGCCAAGGATGCTGATGAACCTTCTAGCACAAAGCAAATTGATTTCCTTCAATGCATGTTTTGCTCAGCTTTACTTTTTTGTGGCCTGGGTGTGCACTGAGTGTTTCTTGCTGGCCAACATGGCATATGACCGTTACATGGCCATCTGTAGCCCATTGCTATATTCCGCAGTTATGTCGCAGAGAGTCTGCATCCTGTTGGTTGCTGGCTCGTGCTTTATCGGCTTCACAAATGCCATGGTAACGGTATGTTTTTTAAGCAGGTTGCCATTCTGTGGCTCTAACATCATCAGGCACTTCTTCTGCGACACTCCTCCCCTATTAACGCTGTCCTCCGATAGCCATGTCACAGAAATGATCATTTCCTCCCTCGCTGGCTTCACTACCATTGGATCCTTGTTCATCATTGTCTTCTCTTACGTGTTCATTCTGGCTGCCATCCTGAAGATCCGATCAGCTCAAGGCAGACACAAGGCCTTCTCCACCTGCACCTCTCACCTTACAGCTGTCACGGTCTTCTACGGGACTCTGATATTCACATATCTGCGTCCCAATACAAGCTACTCGTTGGGTCGGGACCAAGTGGCTTCCGTGTTCTACACAGTGGTGGTCCCAATGCTGAATCCTCTAATCTACAGCCTCAGGAACAAGGAAGTGAAGGAAGCTTTCAGGCAATCCGTGAAGATGAAAATGTTTTTGCAATGAATGCAAAAACAATTTAGGGCAATTCCTTGAGGAGGCCAACAGAAATGAAACAGAATTCTGTGAAAGCTTCTGAGCATATGTACACATACCCCTCAAACGCTTTATCAGACAAGATGTTAAAAAACACACACTTGCACACCTTTCTGTTGGCTTAATAAAGGAATTTCCCTAATATGCACTTTGGAATTTTTGTTATGAGCCAACAACCTTTACTCGGGGGTTTAAAAGAATTTTGTAATTTAAATAGTAATAATCATGTAACAAAATAATCATAAAACAATAAATGGAACAACTCTAAAATCTTCCCTATGTGGGTTCCAATCTGAATTAACATAGACATTGTACACTGTTGTAGATGACAAAAGCTAATCTATGCATGGCAAAACATATATGTTACCTCCATTGAGTTGTCTTCACTGAAATAACTAAAACATCCTTAGCCACCCAGTTCTATTCATTTATTGCTCAATTAAAGCAATAGCCTTTTCTTTTACAACAGGTATTAAATTAGTTCAGCTAAAGCAACTGTGCTATCACCACCAATTAGTTTGATTTGAATGGTCACTATGTTTACTTTGTGTGTGTTTGCACTTAAATGCCACAAAAACAAATTTCATGGTCTTTTGGGTCTTCTGCTTGCACATATGTGTGTACCAGTTAAGGGTAACATTTCATGCATCTGATGGTGCAGTAAAGTCATTACACAAAAGTTTCTGCCACAATCAATCTCATAAGTGCAAGAGATCTTTGGTAGTTTTACCTACAAAGGTGGCTCCTCTGTTGAGAAATGTAATGCAAGCATGCATGCATTCGTTCCATTTAAAGACCTTCCTTCATTGATAACAATACAGCAGGCATGTCCAACTCCCAAGAGACTGTGATCTACTCCCAGTAAAAAAAAATGGCAGTGATCTACCCATTGGGGAGGATTGCACAGAGTTTTTTAACTTTTCCCCATAACGTTTTGTACATGATAAGGATCCCACAATCTACCAGGATCAGCCAGGGATCTACCGGTAGATTGCGATCTACTGGTTGCACATCCCTGCAAGACAGCATCTGCCTCGGAGCTGCACCTCAGTGTCCGGGCTGAACGATGGGGGTGGAAATGCTCCTTCAGGTATACAGAGGTATAACCTGAAACTGTTCTTAACCTGAACACTTTAGCTAATGGGGCCTCCTGCTGCCGCTGTGCCGCCACTGCACAATTTATGTTCTCATCCTGAAGCAAAGTTCTTAACCCGAGGTAATATTTCTGGGTTAGCGGAGTCTGTAACCTGAAGCGTATGTAACCTGAAGCGTATGTAACCTGAGGTACCACTGTACTGGGGTTGTGTTACTGCCCCCCAGGTGAATGTGATGGGAGGAGTGGATCTCTCACAGCTATGTCCACTTGAGTTATTGATACTTCACCAATAGGAACTCAATGGCTGGAGAGCAGAAGCTGCTGTCAGACTGAGAGTCAGTTTTGAGCCAAGGTCAGCCAATCAGCTTCAAGGCTGAGTAGGGATTTGAACCACTAAGCTCTCAAACCGTTATATCATTCTGTCTCTTTTTATCTTGACTGCTTCCATTTGGGGGCAACCATGACTAAGGCTACAAGTTGTGCATTAGTGTACCAGAGCTATGCCTCACTGGAGGAGGAAGACCTTGATTCATACAGATTAAGGCATATTCTATATTTCTTGCAAATCCTCCCACCCATTTTACCTGTGGATGGGAAAGATGGGGGGGGAAATGGGACTGATGCAATCACATCTAGCTTGATCCTGACTTCAGTACATCAGTAGAGCTCACATGAGGGTGTCTCAAAGGACCATCAAGTCCCAAAGAACCTGAGGCAATGTAGAAATACTCCTGCACTAGCTGATTCTAAGCCCTTTCAAAGCTGCCCTTGCAGTTTCCAACCTGGAAATATTGCAAGGTAATTTGAAACCGAAGCACTACCTGGAAAACTGGACTCTTAATTGTTAGCCAACAGAGGCTGTGTACCCATTTACTCTGCATCCAGTGTGTGTTCCAACCACTGGTTTGGGAAGCAGTATGCACACGACATTAGCCACTACTCATATCTATCCTGTGCCTGCACTTTGATGCATTTTCCCCTAAACCAGCTTCGGTCCAAATTGAGAAAAAGAATGACCTAGCTGCATTTTAAGCTCATAGTGTGTACATAACCTAAGACTAACCCTGTGCACGCTTCCTTGGGAACAACACCCTGCCCGAAAACATAGTGAGCGTAAGTCTGCATAGAACCAGGCTGTAAACCAGGGCTCCTTTTTCAGCCGGAATTCTCCGGAACTCAGTTCCGGCACCTCTCAGGTGGGCACCATTGGCATTATAAGGAAACAAGGGAGGTGGTCAAGATGAGTTCCGGCACCTCCTTTCTAGAAAAATAGCACTGCTGTGAACTATTTTATTAAAGAGCCCACACGCTTTGCAGCTTAGTCAGTCGTCTTCAGTTAATTGGTGAAATGTTTTTATTTTAAAAATGATAGAAAACAGAATAGAAAACCGTGGCCTGCTTAACTGAAATAGAAATCAGCATTATTATTTTTCATCCTGGCAACGTTCTCCTGAATAGTACCATTAGGAACTGAAATACCTCAATGTTTTCATTCTTCAGGGAAACGGAAGAGCCAGCCTTTGCGGAGCCATGTGAAGCATAGTAAGTCTGACTCATCTGTACAGTTTCTTGCAGCATCATGTAGGCAAAAGGCCTGAGGCTCACACTGTTGTTGAGGCACTCAAAACTAGCAATAACCAACAGATAGATGCCGGTTAAAATGTGAGGAGAAAATTGTGACAAACTTACTTGAAGGCTGAAGGGAGGGGGGGAGGTCTTTACCATCCTCCTGAAAGGACCAAGAGATGGATCTGATGGACTTTAGATGGAAGAGAATTTCATAATAGAGGAACCACCATGAAGATGGCTTTGTTACCTTACAGGTCAGCCTAACCTATGCATCTTTTGGTGGCTCATTGATATACTTCAGTATACAGAGAGGTACATAAGGGAAGCCCCTCTTAATGTTCCACCCCTGTGAGCTACATGTTTGATAATGACCCATAGGCAGACCTTCTTTGTGGAGGCTCCTGGTTCCGAAATTTGGTGGGTACCCACATTGCTGGCCTTTTGTCTCCATCCAGGTGAGTTCTTGATTGTTTGTTCAGGCATTTCAGCAAAAATGCTGATGTTTGTGGTATTTCTGTTGTGTGTTCTGGTGGGATTTCTGTAATATGTGGTTTTAAATTGAGAGTTGTTTTTATGCATTTGTTAAAGCAAACTTAGAAGGTTAAAAAAAATCACTTTGCTATGTGAGTAAATTGCCCTCTTTTAAAATGTGTAAAATAGCCAAGCTAGTTTTTTAAACAGACAACTTTGCCTTAGTTTGGGTTTACACAATCATTGTGTGCACTGTTAGTTTTAAGTAAAAGCAATCCTGACCTTCAGCCTTCTCTCTGCTACTCCTTGCCTCTCTGCATCTGCTGCCTGAGATGGCTGGCTCATTCTGTTGCTGTGCTTACTGGGAGGGAGAGGCAGTGGGGGGTGTCTGCACAATGCAGACACAGAAGCAGAAGTGCCACATTGACTCTGCTGTTGTGTTCGCACTGCAGCAACCTCCCCACCATCATACCCCTTCCTCTCTCCCTTCCAGTAAGCACAACAATGTGGCAGGTGGGAGGACAGGCATGTAGCACTCTCCACCAGGCCCCCCTGTCCTGGAGAAAGCAGCACTCCCCTTGAGCTTCCATGAACCATAGCTTTTAAAAATATATACTATATAAATCTCCTAGGTGACTGTATATTGGAGTAGCCAGGGACACAATGGTGAGTGATTCTGCACCTTGAATTGTAGAGGAGCACAATGAAATGTTATCATCATTGCAGCCACACGATTGTAGCAATGTGTAAAAGGGAAGATCTTGTGTTACTTTTTTATGATGAAGGACTGCCACTGTTCTCTGAAGCTTTGGAGACAAGGAAAAAACTTTCATTCAACAGTAAGAAAACTGTGCATTGCGTCATGGTAAATGTTGTTGATTTGTCTTGCAAATTTATTGGCTGATATTTAAAAAACAAGGTCCTGTATTGGTCAACCACCAACCCAGAACCCTGAATATAATAAAATACTATTAAACTTTGGTCCTCAAAGAAAGGCTAGCTTTATTGGCTTCTTATCTGACAACTATTTCCAGCAACAGTAACAAAGATAGCAGCAGTTTATGTTTAGGATGTAAAAATAAACACAGAGAGAAGTGGAAGTGCTGTTTCATAGAATGGTAAATAATATTTCATATATTTTGAAATGACGATATTAAGAGGAAATATGTGAGGATTGAAGCAAATAAAAAACAAGATCAGGGAATATCACACCTAAGAATCTAGGTGCACAAGCAGGCAAGATTTACAAATAAATAATGATTAACAAATGTGCAGTATTTTGTAAGCTGTTTTGTGGGCCAGTGTCGTCTGTGGACCTAATTGCATACCTGAGCTAGACAACAAAAAGGTAATCTGCTCTCGTCAGGCTTCATTTTTCAGATGGAGGAAAGAGCCTGAACCAGTTAAGGTCTTATAAATGCTGCTATATTTTTTTTTTAAATCATGTACTATCTTATTCCATGGACTAAATTAGCAAGCTTCTAAAAAGCCGCTACTTAGTCTGACTTTTTCACTCACCAACACCCCAAAACAAAGCCTTGAACTGTAAACATTTCTTATAATTACATTATAAGTAAGGTGTGGGTAATTAATTCAATATTTGCTTTTTTAAATTGTATTTATTGATAACTGTCACATTCGAAGATGATAGGATTACTTTGGTGAAGAACCTTTTGTGATGTTTGTGTCTTCTTATTGGACATGTCTTTGTGAACCACTTTGAGGGTTTTTAAAATAAATACTGCCTACTCAGAAGTAAGTAGAATGTTGGAGGGAACACATATTGACAAACAAAAACACATACATATTTGTTATACGT
Organism: Podarcis raffonei; assembly: GCF_027172205.1. NCBI lineage: Eukaryota > Metazoa > Chordata > Lepidosauria > Squamata > Lacertidae > Podarcis > Podarcis raffonei. The sequence goes on from NC_070602.1 coordinate 82,938,789, forward strand.
TATTTTAATCCAGTTTTCAACTTGCATTTACATATTATTAATTGATGGTAGAATTATTAACATTGCTCAAGATTATCATTGATTAGGTTCCATGTTGTTATTTTTCTCAAATGTTTTATTCATAGATAGAGACATTGATATCAAAATCCACTGGTATGAAGACACATTCCACTACAGAAATACCAAAAGGTCCTTAGTGTGGAGACTGCACATCATCAAATAACAAAATGGCAAGAGAAAATCATACTGTAGTGACAGAATTTTTCCTCTCAGGCCTCACAGAAAATCCTGAGGTAGCCATTATTTGTTTTCCCTTCTTTCTAGCAATATACATGATCACTTTTGTGGGGAATCTCGGGATGATTGTCTTGATTAGGATTGATTCCCGACTCCACACCCCTATGTACTATTTTCTCAGTAACCTAGCTTTTGTGGATTTCTGCTATTCCTCAACTATAACTCCCAAGACCCTGGTGAATTTTTTAGCTGTCAGGAAAGCCATTTCATTTGGTGGCTGCGTTGCACAATTGTTCAGCTTTGTCCTGACTGCAAGCGTTGAGTGCCTTCTGCTGGCTGTAATGGCCTATGACCGATATGTGGCCATTTGTAACCCACTCCTCTATACAGCCATAATGACAAAGAAACTCTGTGCTCAGCTGGTAGGCATTACCTATCTTATCGCCTTTATCCATGCTCTTGCACAAACTATCTCCACGTTCAGGCTCTCCTTCTGTGCCTCCAATGTCATCAATCATTATTTCTGTGACATTCCCCCTCTCATAAAGCTCTCCTGCAGTGATACCTACAGTAATGAGATTGTGCTTTACACCTTTGGCACTTTCCATGGCATCTTCACCTCAGCAGAGATTGTGATCTCCTATGTGTACATCATCTCCACGATCTTGCAAATTCGCTCTTCAGAAGGCAGACGCAAAGCCTTCTCTACCTGTGCCTCTCACCTCACAGCTGTCTTGATATTTTATGGAACCACAGTGTTCATGTATGTCCGACCAATTTCAAGCTACTCTCTGGGCCGAGACAAAGTGATCTCTGTGTTCTACACAGTGGTGATCCCCATGCTGAATCCCCTGATCTACAGCCTGAGGAATAAGGAGGTGAAGGATGCGCTGATGAGATTCTCAAGAAGGCTGAAGTTTTCTCAATAAGCAAATGTTGTACATGAACAGAAACCCTGGTTAGAATAGATTGTTTCATGCATCACTGGTACTCCTAACTGTGCAAAATTGAAATAAAACAAAAAAATGTGCTTGTTTTTAACATTGGTATACTGTCCAATAACTAACATTCTCTGGGTGGCAAATATTACAGTTTGAAAAAAATGTAAGATGAGAATCAAGGGGGAAAGCAATGAATCCATATTTATAAATAAAAAAATAGAAGAGAGAAAATAACCAGCTGAAAACTATATAAAACAGCATTTAAAAGCACTAAAAGATTGTAAGAATTCAAAATACCTGGGAAAATAAAAAGGTATCAGCTGGTGTTGAAAGAGCAGGTGTGCCTCTCTGGAGAGTATATCCTGTAATCGGGGTACATTGCCAAAAAGACCCTCTATTCAGTAACCACGTACGGTAGCTCATTTAGTGGGGGGCAACCAGAAAAGGGTCTCTGAAGATGACTTTAGGTCCAGGTAGGCATATATGGATGGTGGTAATAATTAAGTAAGCTGGCCCCAAACCATTTAGGGCTTTAAAGGTTAAAATCAGTAGACCTATTGAAATGAATGGGCAGGACTAAGTTAGGTTAATTGCAGTGGGGCGGCTCTGAGTAAAAAATAGTTGAATATCACTTGTTCAGATTTTATCAAATGCTGCATTGTGTAAGAAGTCACTTCCAATGGTGACCCACTTCGTTGTGGGCCCTTGTGCAAAATACAGTTTGGGCACCCAGTTTAGTTGGATTATACAGAGCAAAGGAAACAGCAGCATAGGCAGATAGTTCATTTATGAAGCAGAAAACCCATTAAAAAATAAAAAAAACTCACAAAACAGCTGTCAAGAAGACCAGGTCTCCAAAACCTGGGATTCAGCCCCTTGCCCGTTTAGCAGGTGCCAATTGGACAGAGGCAACCACTCCTGTAGTTCAACCAGCCTAAGCCAGGAGACTCCCAGACTTACCAAACAACCTCAAGCAAGAGCTTGAACCATACTCTCTGCCTTGAGAGCCTTGAGCCCACAAGGTTACTCAGTAGCAGTTTAACCAACAGGTCACTTAACTGGATCCACCACCATGGCTTTTCCCAAGAAACCACACCAGGATTGTAGAAGTAGATTTATTGAAATAATTAAAAGTGACAGCAAAAAAGACAGAACCTGTGTGCCAGTGAGAAATATATTGTTAAAAAAATACTGTTTAGAGCCACGATTCCCAGCGTGGGGCACACACTCCACAGGGGGGCAATTAGCTTTTTAGGGGGGGGGGTATAGAAGCTTGTTTAGACCAAGTTAATGGATTTTTAGGCTTTCTCCACGTGAACAGGAGTTCACTTTTTGAATAATAAGAATTATATATCACAGGGGAGGGCATCAGAATTTTACAGATGCTTAGGTGGGGCATGGCCAAAAAAAGGTTGGGAACCACTGGTTTAAAGCATAAAGTACAATTGGGAATCATAATACAAAATAAAACAATAAAGCTAACTTAACCTAGCTCTAATACATACCAAAAGAGCCCTCCCTCAAGAACAAAACACAAAGGTGTCAGTAAAGGTTTGAGGTACAAGACAAAGAAATATGGGTAACTTTATACTACATGGCCTAGCAATGCAAGAAGAGTTTGTCCATACTTCCTCCTGTCACATCCTAGAAAGCATGGGACTAAGTGATTTGCTGCTTGCACATTGGTCCAAGCAGCTTTCCTTTTGCCCCACTGCTTTCCCCTGGAAGACCCACTCTTTAGTGATAAATCAGAACAAATGACAATCTGTGCAAAACCCAATTTCCATTTGTTCCAATTCAGCACTAAAGATTGGGTTTCCCTGAAGGAAAGCAGCAGGGCAAACGGAGGCATGGATGAGCTTGCAGGCTGGAAGTTTCCAGAACTTCCAGAGTGAACGTGTTGTCACAGGGCTCATCCCCACTTCCACTTGCTCCACCACTTTCCCATAGGGACACCCACAGTTTATCACTGAAATAGAACAAACGGCAATCAAGTTTTCCCTGGATAGTCATTTGTTCCAAATTAGTGCTAAAGAGTAGATTTTGCAGAGGACAAGCCAAAGTGTGGACAAGTCACAGCATGAGGTAGCATATCTTCATTTTCCTTAAATAATGCCACTGTTCTTACTGGGAAGACAGCATGGGAGGAAGTGGGGATTATCTCTTCAAGGGATTTTTTTTCAAAGTTTCTGACTGCACAGGGTGGAGGGGTAAGGTAATCTCCATTTCGACTGAGGTGGGGGAATGAAAAGATAACCCTTCCCTCCCCACACACTGACTTACCTGCCAGAACTGGGCTCCCCTGCACCTGTAATTCACACGTCCCTAACATGGTAGAGCTAGCATATTTACAAGAGAAAATATACCCAAAGAATTTGCACAGCCAAGACCATCAACCTTATTAAATGTGCATGTGAGCTTCTGTAGACCAAAGGGTTATTACCTGCATTGTATAGCTAAAGGGGACACACAGAGAGTTCCCTCCAATCCTCTGTTACTCCAAGTAACTGAATGAGCAATTCAAGATAATGCTCAGAGTTACTGTGTGTTGTGCTCACAGTTAGTAATCATTAATATAACTGACAAAGACCATTTTCTCCCTTCTTGAGCCTTCATACAAAGTAGTGAGGATTGGGTGCTAGTGAGGTTGGAAAATATATCATTTCACCTAACTTCAACCCTGCCAGTTTTGACTGATTTAAGGTGCAATCCAATGTATGCCGATTCAGAATTAAGTCCCACTGACTTACAACACCCAGGTAAGGATATAGAGGGATCAACTTAGATGCCGAGAATGAACTTGATGGGGAACAAAAGACTATCATGAGGAAATTAGGGTTCTCCTTTTGCCCTTTAGCCCAACAACCTTCACCAGGGCCCCCTTTACCTCTTGGTTCCTCAAACTGTAGATCATGGGGTTCAGCATGGGAGTAACAATGCAATAGAACAATGAGGCAGTCTTCCCCTGCTTAGGTGAATAGTGGGACCTAGGTCGCAAGTAGGCAAAGATGGCTGTCCCATAGCACAGGGTCACCACCACCAGGTGGGCTGTACAAGTGGAAAAAGCTTTGCGCCTTCCCTCTGCTGTACGGATCTGGAAGATGGTTGTGACGATGTACACGTAAGACACCAGCACAAGGAAGAAGGGTGTGAGCAGAATGAGGACACCAGCTCCCAGCATCACAGCATCTCCCACAAAGGTGCTAGAGCAGGCCAGCTGCTGGACGGCTAAGACTTCGCAGCCAAAATGGTTGATGATCTTCCTTCCGCAGAATGGCAAATGCAGAGTGAACACCGTCTGCAACAGGGCATTCACGAAGCCGCAGAGCCAACACCCGACTGCCATCTGCATGCAGAGCCGTTGGTTCATAAGAACATTATAATACAAGGGATGGCAGATTGCCATGTACCGGTCGTACGCCATGACAGCTAGCAGGATGAATTCGATTCCTCCCAGAGACAGGGAGATGTACATCTGTGCCATGCAGCCCACAAAGGAGATGGTTTTGCGCTCGGCCAGGAAGTTGAACAACATTTGAGGAATGATTGTGGTGGTGTAGCACATGTCCAAGAAGGAGAGGTGGCTCAGAAAATAATACATAGGTGTGTGCAAGTGTGGGTCCCCTCTTATCGCCAGCATGATGAGAATATTCCCTGCCAAGGTCACAAGATACATCCCCAGGAAAAGGGCAAAGAGTCTTCTACGAGACTCTGATATTCACATATCTGCGTCCCAATACAAGCTACTCGTTGGGTCGGGACCAAGTGGCTTCCGTGTTCTACACAGTGGTGGTCCCAATGCTGAATCCCCTAATCTACAGCCTCAGGAACAAGGAAGTGAAGGAGGCTTTCAGGCAATCCGTGATGATGAAAATGTTTTTGCGATGAATGCAAAAACAATTTAGGGCAATTCCTTGAGGAGGCCAACAGAAATGAAACAGAATTCTGTGAAAGCTTCTGAGCATATGTATACATACCCCTCAAACGCTTTATCAGACAAGATGTTAAAAAACACACACTTGCACACCTTTCTGTTGGCTTAATAAAGGAATTTCCCTAATATGCACTTTGGAATTTTTGTTACGAGCCAACAACCTTTACTTGGGGGTTTAAAAGAATTTTGTAATTTAAATAGTAATAATCATGTAACAAAATAATCATAAAACAATAAATGGAACAACTCTAAAATCTTCCCTATGTGGGTTCCAATCTGAATTAACATAGACATTGTACACTGTTGTAGATGACAAAAGCTAATCTATGCATGGCAAAACATATATGTTACCTCCATTGAGTTGTCTTCACTGAAATAACTAAAACATCCTTAGCCACCCAGTTCTATTCATTTATTGCTCAATTAAAGCAATAGCCTTTTCTTTTACAACAGGTATTAAATTAGTTCAGCTAAAGCAACTGTGCTATCACCACCAATTAGTTTGATTTGAATGGTCACTATGTTTACTTTGTGTGTGTTTGCACTTAAATGCCACAAAAACAAATTTCATGGTCTTTTGGGTCTTCTGCTTGCACATATGTGTGTACCAGTTAAGGGTAACATTTCATGCATCTGATGGTGCACTAAAGTCATTACACAAAAGTTTCTGCCACAATCAATCTCATAAGTGCAAGAGATCTTTGGTAGTTTTACCTACAAAGGTGGCTCCTCTGTTGAGAAATGTAATGCAAGCATGCATGCATTCGTTCTATTTAAAGACCTTCCTTCATTGATTAGGATCACATCATAACAATACAGCTGACATGTCCAACTCCCAAGAGACTGTGATCTACTCCCAGTAAAAAAAAAAATGGCAGTGATCTACCCATTGGGGAGGATTGCACAGAGTTTTTTAACTTTCCCCCATAACTTTTAGTACACGATAAGGATCCCAAAATCTACCAGGATCAGCCAGGGATCTACTGGTAGATCACGATCTACTGGTAGATCGCGATCTACTGGTTGGACATCCCTGCAATACAGCATCTGCCTCGGAGCTGGACCTCAGTGTCCGGGCTGAATGATGGGGGTGGAGACGCTCCTTCAGGTATACTAGGGTTGTGTCACTGCCCCCCAGGTGAATGTGATGGGAGGAGTGGATCTCTCACAGCTATGTCCACTTGGGTTATTGACATATCGCCAGTAGGAACTCAATGGCTGGAGAGCAGAAGCTGCTGTCAGACTGAGAGTCAGTTTTTGAGCCAAGGTCAGCCAATCAGCTTCATGGTTGAATAGGGATTTGAACCACTAAGCTCTCAAACCGTTATATCATTCTGTCTCTTTTTATCTCGGCTGCTTCCATTTGGGGGCAACCATGACTAAGGCTACAAGTTGTGCATTAGTGTACCAGAGCTATGCCTCACTGGAGGAGGAAGACCTTGATTCATACAGATTAAGGCATATTCTATATTTCTTGCAAATCCTCCCACCCATTTTACCTGTGGATGGGAAAGATGGGGGGGGAAATGGGACTGATGCAATCACATCTAGCTTGATCCTGACTTCAGTACATCAGTAGAGCTCACATGAGGGTGTCTCAAAGGACCATCAAGTCCCAAAGAACCTGAGGCAATGTAGAAATACTCCTGCACTAGCTGATTCTAAGCCCTTTCACAGCTGCCCTTGCAGTTTCCAACCCGGAAATATTGCAAGGTAATTTGAAACCGAAGCGCTACCTGGAAAACTGGACTCTTAATTGTTAGCCAACAGAGGCTGTGTACCCATTTACTCTGCATCCAGTGTGTGTTCCCACCACTGGTTTGGGAAGCAGTATGCACACGACATTAGCCAATACTCATATCTATCCTGTGCCTGCACTTTGATGCATTTTTCCCTAAACCAGCTTTGGTCCAAATTGAGAAAAAGAATGACCTAGCTGCATTTTAAGCTCGTAGTTCGTACATGACCTAAGACTAACCCTGTGCACGCTTCCTTGGGAACAACGCCCTTGGGAACAACGCCCTGCCTGAAAACAGGGTGAGCGTAAGTATGCATAGAACCAGGCTGTAAACCAGGGCTCTTTTTTTCAGCCAGAACTTTCCGGAACTCAGCTCCGGCACCTCTCAGGTGGGCACCATTGCCATTATAAGAAAACAAGGCACCTCCTTTTCTACAAAAATAGCACTGCTGTGAACTATTTTATTAAATGACAGCAGAGCCCACATGCTTTGCAGCTTAGTCAGTCCTCTTCAGTTAATTGGTGAAATGTTTTTATTTTAAAAATGATGGAGAACAGAATAGAAAACCGTGGCCTGCTTAACTGAAATAGAAATCAGCATTATTATTTTTCATCCTGGCAATGTTCTCCTGAATAGTACCATTAGGAACTGAAATACCTCAATGTTTTCATTCTTCAGGGAAACGAAAGAGCCAGCCTTTGCGGAGCCATGTGAAGCATAGTAAGTCTGATTCTTCTTTCTTGCAGCATCATGTAGACAAAAGGCCTGAGGCTCACACTGTTGTTGAGGCACTCAAAACTAGCAATAACCAACAGATAGATGCCAGTTAAAATGTGAGGAGAAAATTGTGACAAACTTACTTGAAGGCTGAATGGGAGGGGTGGAGGTCTTTACCATCCTCCTGAAAGGACCAAGAGATGGATCTGATGGACTTTAGATGGAAGAGAATTTCATAATAGAGGAACCACCATGAAGATGGCTTTGTTACCTTACAGGTCAGCCTAACCTATGCATCTTTTGGTGGCTCATTGATATATTTCAGTATACAGAGAGGTACATAAGGGAAGCGCCTCTTAATTCAATTCAATTCAAAATCCTTTATCAGGCATAGCACACCACACATTATCAAACAAACATCATATACAGACTATATAAAATACGGGCCCAGCGAACACAATTTATCCCAGTCCTATTCTTAACTCCAAAAAATAAATCGATGTACATAGATAATATAATGCAACACAGCAACATCACCTACCATTAAAAACCACTAAGTCTCTTTATCACAGCCCATTCTTTCTTCATGGACAGCACTTAAAAATTCAGCCACTATAATAGTAATTTGATCATCGCTGTCCGCCAGCAGGTCCTGAACAGTTGGTTGGGTAAAAATCTGTCTATTAAATTTTAGGGCCTCAAATAATTGTCTTCTGGCATAACTGCCAAAATCACAGGAAAAGAATATATGCTCTAGAGTATCAGGTTCCTGTTTTCTGCATTTGCAGAGACGCTCTGATTCTGGGATAGCTAAGTATCTTCCTCTCACTACCACCGAGGGAAACATGTTAAATCTGGCCAACATAAACAGCCTACACAATTCATGTTTCTTCAGATTTGTCATGTATCCCTTTTGGAAATCTCTACAGAAAGGGAGATTTAAGTGGATAGGAGAGCAGGTGCTGTGCTTTGCAACCTCAAGCATGGCGAGAACACTTTTTTCTGTAAGAGTCTTCCTGATAATTTCCCATGTATCTTTGGGATCAGAAATTTCAAAATCAGTTAGAGTGAGCCCTATCGAATCCAATTTTCTCCTGCAAGTCAATGATAGATTGTGAATTGCACTATCACTTAAAAGATCGTAAAGTAGAGAATTAGGGGATAGGGCTCTATAATGGAGGAAGATCCAATATTTCAAGGTCCTCAGCCATGCTCTTACTGATAAAGGCAATATTCCCAGCTCACAACATATTGTTTCATATTTTACAGAGTTTGCAAGTCCTAATAATGACCTCAGAAGGGATGCGTGAAATTTATCCAACCTCTTGAGGTCACCTGAAATCCACACTGGTGTGCCGTATAGAAGTTGGGCACAAAGTTTCATGTCAATCACTTGCAATACAGCTGGAATAAATCTGTTTCCTACTGGAGAAAAAAAATAGGATTTAATATGGTGGGCTGTCACTTTGGCCTTAACTATTGCAGCACATATATGTGTATTCCAATTCATATTGTTTTTGAATGTGATTCCCAGATAATTGAAGTGCTTAACTTCCTGTATTAGATGTCCATTAATTATACAGCCTTTTGGGTTCCCTCTCTTTCTGAATTGCATAATCTTTGTCTTATCATAATTAATTTTGAGATTATTGAGAGAGCAGTAGTTTGAGAAACTCTTAAATAATTTTTTTAAACCCAAAACAGAAAGTGAAATAATTACAGCATCATCTGCATAAAGTAATAAAAAGAGTGTAGCCCCTCTTAATGTTCCACCCCTGTGAGCTACATGTTTGATAATGACCCATAGGCAGACCTTCTTTGTGGAGGCTCCTGGTTCCGAAATTTGGTGGGTACCCACATTGCTGGCCTTTCGTCTCCATCCAGGTGAGATCTTGATTGTTTGTTCAGGCATTTCAGCAAAAATGCTGATGTTTGTGGTATTTCTGTTGTGTGTTCTGGTGGGATTTCTGTAATATGTGGTTTTAAATTGAGAGTTGTTGTTATACATTTGTTAAAGCAAACTTAGAAGGTTAAAAAAAATCACTTTGCTATGTGAGTAAATCGCCCTCTTTTAAAATGTGTAAAATAGCCAAGCTAGTTTTTTAAACAGACAACTTTGCCTTAGTGTGAGTTTACACAATCATTGTGTGCACTGTTAGTTTTAAGTAAAAGCAATCCTGACCTTCGGCCTTCTCTCTGCTACTCCTTGCCTCTCTGCATCTGCTGCCTGAGATGGCTGGCTCATTCTGTTTGATGGTAAGATTAGCCCTGCAGCAGGGGCAGAAAGCAGGGAGGGGAAACAATGCACATCAGGCCACCCATCCGCTTTGTTGCTGTGCTTGCTGGGAGGGAGAGGCAGTGGGGGGTGTCTGCACAATGCAGACCCAGAAGCAGAAGTGCCACATTGACTCTGCTGTTGTGTTCACACTGCAGCAACCTCCCCATCATACCCCTTCCTCTCTCCCTTCCAGTAAGCACAGGAATGTGGCAGGTGGGAGGACAGGCATGTAGCACTCTCCACCAGGCCCCCCTGTCCTGGAGAAAAAAATTGTGGAAAACTTGTCTCCTCCCTTCCCCCCTTTTTTCCTTTTTATTTTCTTTCTTTTTTTAAATTTTGCATTCAAGATGCACATTTGTCTGAAACTTGAGTTAAGAGTTCCTGGGAGAAATGCAATGTAGCACTGTGGCAACTTTTTGTCAGTGCAAGCACTTTTTAGCTCACCAGATGCAATGCTTCACCTCCCCTCAGAAGCTGCTGTGAGGGTTTTCCTGACACACTGCCCCCCAGCCATGTAGGGCATACCAGCGGGAAGGAGAGGAGGGAAAGACCCACTGTACTAGCAGAAGTCCTTGTGCAGAGTTCCCATAGTGGGAACAGTTACTTTAGATTAGATAGACAGATAGATGATAGATAGATGATAGATATTTAGACAGATGATAGATAGATAGATGATAGATAGATAGATATAGATAGATAGATAGATAGATAGATAGATAGATGATAGATAGATAGATAGATGATAGATAGATAGATAGATAGATAGATAGATAGATAGATGATAGATAGATAGATAGATGATAGATAGATAGATAGATAGATGATAGATAGATAGATAGATGATAGATAGATAGATAGATAGATAGATAGATAGATAGATAGATGATAGATAGATGATAGATAGATAGATGATAGATAGATAGATAGATAGATAGATAGATAGATAGATAGATAGATAGATATAGATAGATGATAGATAGATAGATAGATAGATGATAGATAGATAGATAGATGATAGATAGATAGATAGATAGATGATAGATAGATGATAGATAGATAGATAGATAGATAGATAGATAGATAGATGATAGATAGATAGATAGATAGATGATAGATAGATGATAGATAGATAGATAGATAGATAGATAGATAGATGATAGATAGATAGATAGATAGATAGAGAGATAGATAGATAGATAGATAGATAGATAGATAGATAGATGTTAGATAGATGATAGATGGTAGATAGATAGATGATAGATAGATAGATAGATAGATAGATAGATGATAGATAGATAGATAGATAGATAGATAGATAGATAGATAGATGATAGATGGTAGGTAGATAGATAGATAGATAGATAGATGATAGATAGATAGATAGATAGATAGATAGATAGATAGATAGATGATAGATAGATAGATAGATAGATAGATGATAGATAGATGATAGATAGATAGATGATACATAGATACATACTGATTTTATATAGTCAAATGTTTTTGCTAACCTATCAATAACCAATCATCAGATACAGATCTCTCACCATTATTCTATTGGACAATGCACATGAATGGAGCACTGGATAGAGTTCTAGAAACAAGGTATGATATCTCACAGAGAGTCTCTCCAAAAGCCAACATATGGGGCAGATGGGTTTAAATAATCAGAGGAGGAGTTGATAAAAGTAAGGAATGGAAATCACTGTCACATAATAATAATTTATTATTTATACCCCACCCATAAAACACCCAGAGTCTTATACAAAGCTTTATTAGAACCGCCCCCCAGAATTATGGAGGCATACTGTGAGTAGAAACGTTGAAAGTGGATTATGTAGGTTGGGTGGGAATTGCACTGGAGACTTCCTTTCCCCTGCCGAAATGAAGAGTTGTTTGAGTTATAGTTACGTTTCTATGTTTCTTCCACAGAAGATGGAGCATGTGGGTGGAAAAAACCCCTGTCCTCAATAGCTGTACTGATGTGAAGAGGCAAACACGGACCTTCATTGATTAACTAGACTGAATTTCCATCAAGAGGCCAATGAGGAGAAGAAGAAAGAGAGAGAGAGAGAGAGAGAGAGAGAGAGAGCCTACATCTACTCATCACAGATTTTAATTGCCCATAAACCATATTAGTCAAGTCATTGTAAAAATGCCTGAGGGAAACGATAGCACCATAACTGAATTCATTCTCCTGGGACTAACAGACAGGCCAGAACTCCAAGGTGTTTTGTTTGTGGTGTTCCTGATCCTGTACTTGATCACAGTCATAGGGAATTTGGGCATGATCACACTGATTAGGGTTGATGCCCGACTTCACACTCCTATGTACTTCTTCCTCAGCCACCTGGCTTTCCTGGACTTCTCTTACTCCTCAGCCATCACCCCAAAGACACTAATAAACCTTTTGGTTGAGAACAAGGCCATCTCACTGAGTGGCTGTGCCGCTCAGATGTATAGCTTCATTGCATTTGGGACTACTGAGTGCTTCCTTCTGGCAGTGATGGCCTACGATCGGTATGTGGCAATCTGTAAACCCTTGCTCTATACCGTCATCATGTCCCGACAGCTCTGCCTGCAGCTCCTTGTCACTTCTTACCTTTGTGGCTTTGGGATTGCAATGATACACACAAGCTGCGCTTTCCGGCTGTCCTTCTGTCACTCCAACGTCATCAAGCACTTCTTCTGTGACGTGATTCCCCTCCTCAACATCTCCTGCACTGACACCAGAGTGAATGAGATCATTCTGTTTGCCTTCTGCATCTTCAATGGGCTCTTCATCACATTGGAGATATGCATTTCCTATATCTACATTGTCTCCGCCATCTTGAAAATCCGCTCCTCCGAAGGGCGGCGCAAAGCCTTCTCCACCTGCGCTTCTCACTTGGCCGTTGTCATAATGTTCTTCGGGACAGCGGTTTTTATGTACATGCGCCCCAGCTCGGACTCCTCACCAGATGAAGACAGGATTGTGTCAGTGTTTTATACCGTGGTGAATCCCATGCTGAACCCCTTGATCTACAGCCTGAGGAACAAGGAGGTGAAGGATGCCTTGAAAAGGGTGTTAAACAGGAAAAATGTGTTTTTCTCTTTGCAGAAAGATAAAAATGCACTTAAAACAACTGCTTAAAATGACCTGACTCCTTTTGGTACATTCTTTTTCACAGCTATAGAAAAATGTTCGCAATACAAGTATGGTGGTTCTATAATGTTCTTACTAGAAGAACTTCAGGCCCTTTTTGCTTTATTACCTAGAGCCACTTCCTACAGTTATCAAAGATAACACTGGTCAACAACAAATTTGTTGTCTGCGTTTTTTCAGCTGATTTAGTACGAATCTGATGCACTGAATCCAAAAATCACATTGGTTTTGCTCAATCAGGTCAAGTTTTTGAGCTATGGCCACATGTCATTTTTTTACGTTTTTGTTCACCTGTACGCTTGTGTGGAGCATTTTAGAAGAAGTTGGTGGGGGTAAAATGCCATGTCGAATAATTTTTTTGATTGGAAATGATTATTTTAATGGCAAGAAGTATTCAGGTCTGATAGTTCTGGGTGATTATGTCAAAAAGGGATCAGTTTGAAGTCATAAAACCTCGAAATCTTCCATAAATTGGTGCGGCTGGGATCAACAGAAAGAACCGGAGCAGCCTCAAGTATCCTGATCTTCAATCAGCATGTCGTCCTATAGCTCATTGTGATGAAATTCCAGTGCCTATCTTCGGAGAACTTCCTGACATTAGTGACGAAGATGCCTCCAGTATTGAAGGACATGAAGAAGAAGAAGTGGTTCTTGAAGATGATGCTCCACATCCATTTTCCCAAAAGGAGTTGAATAATCTAGTTCGCGACCTCAGCTTGTCAAAGGACTCTGCCGAACTGTTGGCATCCAGATTGAAGGAAAAAAACCTCCTCTCTGACAGTGTTCGCATCAGCTTCTTCCGCAACAAGCATCAAGAGTACCTCCGTTTTTTCTCGGAAGAGAAGGAGTTGGTGTACTGTGCAGATATTGCGTAGCTTCTGCTCAAGCTTGGAGTGCCACAGTACGAACCCAAAGATTGGAGACTGTTCATTGACAGCAGCAAGCGATCACTGAAATGTGTTCTGCTACACAACGGCAACCAGTTTGCCTCTATACCCCTGGCTCACTCGAGTCCACTGAAGGAGAACTATGAAGCGGTGAAGTATGTGCTGGAGAAAATTGGTTATGATCAGCATAAGTGGTTTATTTGTGTTGACCTGAAGATGGTGAACTTTTTGTTGGGACAACAGTCTGGCTTCACCAAGTACCCATGTTTTCTGTGCATGTGGGATAGTAGGGACCGTGCTCAGCATTACACGAAGAAGGACTGGCCTGTGCGGGAGGAATTGGTGCCTTGCAAAGAAAGGAACGTCATCAACGACCCTCTGGTGGACAGAGACAGAATACTCTTCCCACCGCTGCACATCAAGCTCAGCTTAATCAAGCAGTTCACCAAGGCTCTGGACAAGGATGGTGACTGCTTCACTTACTTGTGCCTGGCTTTTCCAGGATTGACCATGGAGAAGTTGAAAGCTGGCATCTTTGACGGTCCTCAGATCCATCAGCTCATCAGAGATCCAGAGTTCGGAAACTCAATGAACGAAGTGGAACTGGAAGTGTGGAAGGCATTTGTTCTGGTAGTGAAGAACTTTCTTGGCAACAATAAGGCCAGGAACTATGCAGAACTTGTCAACAACATGCTGACTGCTTTCAGAAACCTGGGCTGCAACGTGAGTGTCAAGATGCACTACCTATTTTTACATATGGACTGGTTTCCTGAGAACCTGGGTTCAATGAGTGACGAGCAGGGGGAGAGATTCCATCAGGACATGAAAGAGATGGAGACCAGGTATCAGGGTCGCTGGGACGCAGTCATGATGGCTGACTACTGTTGGACTCTGAAGAGAGACCTTCCTGCCGCTGAGCATTCCAGGAGTTCCAAGAAACAGAAGTTCAAGCCCTGAAGTTTGAAAAATGGTGAAGCAACATGCAATTTACGTGTACTTACCTTTATCAATGCCCACCATTCAGTTTACAGTAAACCTGACCTGATGGAGAGAAACGGATGCCATTTCCTGATTCAGCAGTGCAAAAATACCCTAAATCAGTTGTAGAAATCTAGACAACATTCAAAAAGTAAAAAATTGTTGCCCAGTGTAATTCATGCAAAAGTGAAGCAAATGATGCTTCTGTTGTTAAAATGTGCAGCTGCAGAAGTGACAGATGATGGTATGCATGTTTTAATGGCAAGCATATTTCTTGGAATCAGCCTCTTGACTTCATTCAGGACTCTTACTACTCCTGGCTTGTTCTCTCCACCTTTTTTCCCCTTTCTGCTTGTATCATTTTTACCAGACCAAGTAAGAGCTGTTCCATATATTAGCAATGACGTGATCAACAACCTGGTGCTGTGCCAAAAAAAATTACTGTTGTGTAAATAAATAAATAAATAAATAAATAAATAAATAAATAATCAAAGGGGAAGTTATCAAAGGTTTGGTGTAGGGAACTGTGCTTTCCATCCTTTCCTTACTTTCAGTGAAGAACCACAACATTGCCCAATGGTTGAACTGTAAAGAAGAACAGGCTCTCCAGAAACAAATGACAGGGTTACGCTTGTTTGTTTGTTTGTTTGTTGTTTGTGTACCACCCTTCAGCCAAAGATCACAGGGCAGTTTACAAAATAAAAACACAAAAATACGTATTATACTGACAGACGAAAAGAATACCCCCACCACACACACACACACACACACAGTTTAAAAGGCCATCAACTCCAAACTGGCAGAGAGACAATTTTCAAGTGCCCACATTATTAGGGATCTGGGGAGTTGATACATGTAAGCATCCTCTCTACAACAGCTGCATGGAGCCACAAAGGACCCATTCCAATCTGGTACCCAAGCCTGAATATACCAAGCCACAGCACTGTACCAGTTGACTCTTGATATACAGAAGCTAATAAATGCTTCATTCAAGAACCTGTTGTTTTAGGACCTTGCAGTTAACCATTGTTGTGATGCTATTAATTAGTTTCACTGAATTTAAAGCAGCACTCCCCTTGAGCTTCCATGAACCATAGCTTTTAAAAATATATACTATATAAATCTCCTAGGTGACTGTATATTGGAGTAGCCAGGAACACAACAGTGAGTAATTTTGCACCTTGAATTGTAGAGGAACACAATGAAATGTTATCATCATTGCAGCCACACGATGGTAGCAATGTGTAAAAGGGAAGATCTTGTGTTACTTTTTATGATGAAGGACTGCCACTGTTCTCTGAAGCTTTGGAGACAAGGAAAAATATTTCATTCAACAGTAAGAAAACTGTGCATTGTGTCATGGTAAATGTTGTTGATTTGTCTTGCAAATTTATTGGCTGACATTTAAAAAACAAGGTCCTGTATTGGTCAACCACCAACCCAGAACCCTGAATATAATAAAATACTATTAAACTTTGGTCCTCAAAGAGAGGCTAGCTTTATTGGCTTCTTATCTGACAACTATTTCCAGCAACAGTAACAAAGATGGCAGCAGTGTATGTCTAGGATGTAAAAAGAAACACAGAGAGAAGTGGAAGTGCTGTTTCACAGAATGGTAAATAATATTTCATATATTTTGAAATGACGATATTAAGAGGAAATATGTGAGGATTGAAGCAAATAAAAAACTAGATCAGGGTTGTGAATATCACACCTAAGAATCTAGGTGCACAAGCAGGCAAGATTTACAAATAAATAATGATTAACAAAGGTGCAGTATTTTGTAAGCTGTTTTGTGGGCCAGTGTCGTCTGTGGGCCTAATTGCATACCTGAGCTAGACAACAAAAAAGTAATCTGCTCTAGTCAGGCTTCATTTTTCAGATGGAGCAAAGAGCCTGAACCAGTTAAGGTCTTATAAATGCTGCTATATATTTTATATTATATATTATATCTTTACCTTTTATATATTTTTTTAAATCATGCACTATCTTATTCCATGGACTAAATTAGCAAGCTTCTAAAAAGCCACTACTTAGTCTGACTTTTTCACTCATCAACACCCCAAAACAATGCCAATTTTATGCCTTGAACTGTAAACATTCCTTATAACAACATTAAAAGTAAGGTGTGGGTAATTAATTCAATATTTGCTTTTTTAAATTGTATTTATTGATAGCTGTCACATTCGAAGATGATGGGATTACTTTGGTGAAGAACCTTTTCTGATGTTTGTGTCTTCTTATTGGACATGTCTTTGTGAACCACTTTGAGGGTTTTTTAAATGAATAAATACTGCCTACTCAGAAGTAAGTAGGGTTTACACCCAAATCAGTATAATTCTGTGCACACTTACTTGGGAGTAAGTCCCTTTGAACTCTGAATAGACATGTTACAGTTTTAAACTGAGAGAATGACTGTTATACAATAGGAATCTTTGATACTGTTTTGGTACTGCTTTATGTGGGTGCAATTATATTTATATATTTTCAGTGAAAGAGTCTGGAACTGTTAGTGCTAGAGAAATGGATATGTCAACTGAGATTTGAAAGAGGTCACAGCAATCAAGGACAGTTTAATTCTTATCACTTTCTTTCTCAAAAGAATGTTGGAGGGAACACATATTGACAAACAAAAACACATACATATTTGTTATACGTTATTTTAATCCAGTTTTCAACTTGCATTTACATATTATTAATTGATAGTAGAATTATTAACATTGCTCAAGATTATCATTGATTAGGTTCCATGTTGTTATTTTTCTCAAATGTTTTATTCATAGATAGAGACATTGATATCAAAATCCACTGGTATGAAGACACATTCCACTGCAGAAATACCAAAAGGTCCTTAGTGTGGAGACTGCACATCATCAAATAACAAAATGGCAAGAGAAAATCATACTGTAGTTGCATAATTTTTCCTCTCAGGCCTCACAGAAAATCCTGAGGTAGCCATTATTTGTTTTCCCTTCTTTCTAGCAATATACATGATCACTTTTGTGGGGAATCTCGGGATGATTGTCTTGATTAGGATTGATTCCCGACTCCACACCCCTATGTACTATTTTCTCAGTAACCTAGCTTTTGTGGATTTCTGCTATTCCTCAACTATAACTCCCAAGACCCTGGTGAATTTTTTAGCTGTCAGGAAAGCCATTACATTTGGTGGCTGCGTTGCACAATTGTTCAGCTTTGTCCTGACTGCAAGCGTTGAGGACCTTCTACTGGCTGTAATGGCCTATGACCGATATGTGGCCATTTGTAACCCACTCCTCTATACAGCCATAATGACAAAGAAACTCTGTGCTCAGCTGGTAGGCATTACCTATCTTATCGCCTTTATCCATGCTCTTGCACAAACTATCTCCACGTTCAGGCTCTCCTTCTGTGCCTCCAATGTCATCAATCATTATTTCTGTGACATTCCCCCTCTCATAAAGCTCTCCTGCAGTGATACCTACAGTAATGAGATTGTGCTTTACACCTTTGGCACTTTCCATGGCATCTTCACCTCAGCAGAGATTGTGATCTCCTATGTGTACATCATCTCCACGATCTTGCAAATTCGCTCTTCAGAAGGCAGACGCAAAGCCTTTTCTACCTTTGCCCCTCACATCACAGCTGTCTTGATATTTTATGGAACCACAGTGTTCATGTATGTCCGACTAATTTCAAGCTACTCTCTGGGCCGAGACAAAGTGATCTCTGTGTTCTACACGGTGGTTCTACACCACTTTCCCATAGGGACACCCACAGTTTATCACTGAAATAGAACAAACGGCAATCAAGTTTTCCCCGGATAGTCATTTGTTCCAAATTAGTGCTAAAGAGTAGATTTTGCAGAGGACAAGCCAAAGTGTGGACAAGTCACAGCATGAGGTAGCATATCTTCATTTTCCTTAAATAATGCCACTGTTCTTACTGGGAAGACAGCATGGGAGGAAGTGGGGATTATCTCTTCAAGGGATTTTTTTTCAAAGTTTCTGACTGCACAGGGTGGAGGGGTAAGGTAATCTCCATTTTGACTGAGGTGGGGGAATGAAAAGATAACCCTTCCCTCCCCACACACTGACTTACCTGCCAGAACTGGGCTCCCCTGCACCTGTAATTCACACGTCCCTAACATGGTAGAGCTAGCATATTTACAAGAGAAAATATACCCAAAGAATTTGCACAGCCAAGACCATCAACCTTATTAAATGTGCATGTGAGCTTCTGTAGACCAAAGGGTTATTACCTGCATTGTATAGCTAAAGGGGACACACAGAGAGTTCCCTCCAATCCTCTGTTACTCCAAGTAACTGAATGAGCAATTCAAGATAATGCTCAGAGTTACTGTGTGTTGTGCTCACAGTTAGTAATCATTAATATAACTGACAAAGACCTTTTTCTCCCTTCTTGAGCCTTCATACAAAGTAGTGAGGATTGGGTGCCAGTGAGGTTGGAAAATATATCATTTCACCTAACTTCAACCCTGCCAGTTTTGACTGATTTAAGGTGCAATCCAATGTATGCCGATTCAGAATTAAGTCCCACTGACTTACAACACCCAGGTAAGGATATAGAGGGATCAACTTAGATGCCGAGAATGAACTTAGAATCATAGAATCATAGAATCATAGAGTTGGAAGAGACCACAAGGGCCATCGGGTCCAACCCACTGCCAAGCAGGAAACACCATCAGAGCACTCCTGACATATGGTTGTCAAGCCTCTGCTTAAAGACCTCCAAAGAAGGAGACTCCACCACACTCCTTGGCAGCAAATTCCACTGTCGAACAGCTCTTACTGTCAGGAAGTTCTTCCTAATGTTTAGGTGGAATCTTCTTTCCTGCAGTTTGGATCCATTGCTCCGTGTCCGCTTCTCTGGAGCAGCAGAAAACAACCTTTCTCCCTCCTCTATGTGACATCCTTTTATATATTTGAACATGGCTATCATATCACCCCTTAACCTCCTCTTCTCCAGGCTAAACATGCCCAGCTCCCTTAGCCGTTCCTCATAAGGCATCGTTTCCAGGCCTTTGACCATTTTGGTTGCCCTCCTCTGGACACGTTCCAGTTTGTCAGTGTCCTTCTTGAACTGTGGCGCCCAGAACTGGACACAGTACTCCAGGTGAGGTCTGACCAGAGCAGAATACAGTGGCACTATTACTTCCCTTGATCTAGATGCTATACTCCTATTGATGCAGCCCAGAATTGCATTGGCTTTTTTAGCTGCCGCGTCACACTGTTGGCTCATGTCAAGTTTGTGGTCAACCAAGACTCCTAGATCCTTTTCACATGTACTGCTCTCAAGCCAGGTGTCACCCATCTTGTATTTGTGCCTCTCATTTTTTTTGCCCAAGTGCAATACTTTACATTTCTCCCTGTTAAAATTCATCTTGTTTGTTTTGGCCCAGTTCTCCAATCTGTCAAGGTCGTTTTGAAGTGTGATCCTGTCCTCTGGGGTGTTAGCCACCCCTCCCAGTTTGGTGTCATCTGCAAATTTGATCAGGATGCCCTTGAGTCCATCATCCAAGTCGTTGATAAAGATGTTGAATAAGACCGGGCCCAAGACAGAACCCTGTGGCACCCCACTAGTCACTCTTCTCCAGGATGAAGAGGAACCATTGATGAGCACCCTTTGGGTTCGGTCAGTCAGCCAGTTACAAATCCACTGAGTGGTAGCATAGTCAAGACCGCATTTTACCAGCTTCTTTACAAGAATATCATGGGGCACTTGATGGGGAACAAAAGACTATCATGAGGAAATTAGGGTTCTCCTTTTGCCCTTTAGCCCAACAACCTTCACCAGGGCCCCCTTTACCTCTTGGTTCCTCAAACTGTAGATCATGGGGTTCAGCATGGGAGTAACAATGCAATAGAACAATGAGGCAGTCTTCCCCTGCTTAGGTGAATAGTGGGACCTAGGTCGCAAGTAGGCAAAGATGGCTGTCCCATAGCACAGGGTCACCACCACCAGGTGGGCTGTACAAGTGGAAAAAGCTTTGCGCCTTCCCTCTGCTGTACGGATCTGGAAGATGGTTGTGACGATGTACACGTAAGACACCAGCACAAGGAAGAAGGGTGTGAGCAGAATGAGGACACCAGCTCCCAGCATCACAGCATCTCCCACAAAGGTGCTAGAGCAGGCCAGCTGCTGGACGGCTAAGACTTCGCAGCCAAAATGGTTGATGATCTTCCTTCCGCAGAATGGCAAATGCAGAGTGAACACCGTCTGCAACAGGGCATTCACGAAGCCGCAGAGCCAACACCCGACTGCCATCTGCATGCAGAGCCGTTGGTTCATAAGAACATTATAATACAAGGGATGGCAGATTGCCATGTACCGGTCGTACGCCATGACAGCTAGCAGGATGAATTCGATTCCTCCCAGAGACAGGGAGATGTACATCTGTGCCATGCAGCCCACAAAGGAGATGGTTTTGCGCTCGGCCAGGAAGTTGAACAACATTTGAGGAATGATTGTGGTGGTGTAGCACATGTCCAAGAAGGAGAGGTGGCTCAGAAAATAATACATAGGTGTGTGCAAGTGTGGGTCCCCTCTTATCGCCAGCATGATGAGAATATTCCCTGCCAAGGTCACAAGATACATCCCCAGAAAAAGTGCAAAGAGGACTTTCTGAGTTACTGGATTACTGGTCAAGCCCAAAAGGACAAACTCCATGTTCCATGATAGATTACCACTTCTCATATTGTATCCAGATTCACCTATGATTGATGTCATAGCAACAACAAAAAAAGATGACAGTGATTTAGTTTTCCTAATAATTAATATAACAGTTGCATGGCTGGAGAAGGATAGAAGTCTATCTCTTTTAGCTTTCTGTGACCAACAATGGCCAGCTTCCCAAGCAAAGCATGATAGGAATTGCTGTCCCCTACAAATGATCCCCCAGTATCTCATAATGACACATGCATTGATTCTGAATAGGGACTCAGCATGGTGCATACAGAAGCAGAGCTTTGCATGAGAAAAAGTAGGGAAGGAAATAACAACACTTTACCTAATTACTTTCTCCAAATAAGATTTTTATATAGATATAGATATCCTGAATTTGATATACATAAGATACCTATGGAATAGCAATTTCTTAATTTTCTTTCCTTTTAATTCAATGCAAAATTGTAAAGGATCACATTGTCTCTGAAATCAATAGAATTCTTGGGACTTAAGCCAGGATTGATGAAATGAAATGCTCACCTCTTTTTCATTCATTCATTCAAAAAAAAAAAAAAAACCTCTCAGAAAAGAAAAAACTACAACATCCCAAGGCAACTTGTGGCATTCTTGGAATTAAAATTGTAATATAATAAAACGCAACATAAGAAATAAAATAAGCAATTAAAAAATCAATTAAAAGCCACACAGCATCTAGCACAGTGCATTACTGTTGCTACAACAAGCAGAAAAATCAGTGGTATCTGGGGATGAAAAGTTTGGGAACCACTGATTTAACCCATGTTATACTATCAAAATACATTAAAAAAAAATTCCATGGCCAGATTCGTCTATTATATTTACCTTCCTTTTGCATTCTAATGTTACCCAAAATGTTTCAATAATCATTTAAATAAAGCAATAAATTTATTGATGCCCAGCCCCGTCAGCTTTGTCTGATTCACAAGTCAAAATGAGCAGCGATGGCCAGAAGGTAGATTTGGGTCTACTTGTAGAACTCTGGGTTATTTCCAGTAGATCAGCAAGGGTTTCTGTCATCATGACTCCCAATGGTTTAACAACAGCAAACAGCCAAAGAATACTTTGCAGCTAAATTAGGCTGCTGAAATGAAGAAAGCTAATGGGACTAGACTTCTGTCATTAGCGCCAGCATTGTATGCCATCTTTCCAGAGTCAAACAGTGTTCAGGGCAGCTTACAACATGTAAATATTTACATAATTACAAGAATATATCAAAATGTAAGTGGTCATAAGCAATACATGAAAACATCACCACATCATTTGTAATAAGGTCAAACAAAAAAAAATTACCCATAACAGCAAAAATTAAGCACCTCCAAAATTATATATAGAACCCCCCCCTCCAAAAAAATCCTAAACAATACTTCCATCCCATTAGTCTTTAGCCATCCTATAGGAGTCAAAAGTTAGGTGATTTTATGAAAGAACTGTGCAGCCAGTTCTCTTCTGGTACCGAAGACCAAGGGGCAAAGTGGGCTCAGAGTCAGCCTACTCTCTAATTCTAACAGAACATCTTTTGCACATGACTCTAGTTGGTAAATCTTGGGGTAAATCTACTAAAAAAGTAAAGTAGATCCAAGAACCCTGAAATTAGCTCATCTCTGATGCAAACAACACAGTATATGAGCTAGCCCATCCATCCATAGAAATCTGCCAGTGATTTCCACAGTAAGTGTGGATTTATTCAAGTCACCATCCATGCTTATAGCAAGTGCTGTGAATTAGATGAGCGAGTATGAATCTGGATTTGGGGTCCCTTCACTGGCAATGTGTGCTTAAAATATTTTTTAAAAACCACCATGCAGGGTTCTATCCAACAGAATATACTTGGTTGGAGTAGACCCACCCAAATTAATAGGTGTAAGTTAGTCATATATACATATATATAAGGTAAAGGACCCCTGGAGGGTTAAATCCAGTCAAAGGTGACTATGGGGTTGTGGCGCGCATCTCACTTTCAGGCCGAGGGAGCTGGTGTTGGTCCACAGACAGCTTTCCGGGTCATGTGGACAGGATGACTAAACTGCTTCTGGCACAACAGAACACCGTGACGGAAACCAGAGTGCATGGAAACACCATTTACCTTCCCGTCACAGTGGTCAGTGGCGTAGCGTGAGGGGTGCAGGGGGGGCCGGCCGCACCGGGCGCAACATCTGGGGGGGCGCAGAAGAGACTCGAGTGCTAAAATCCACAGGTTAGGGGGCGCAAATTACTTGTCTTGCCCCGGGTGCTGACAACCCACGCTATGCCACTGACAGTGGTACCTATTTATCTACTTGCACTGCCATACTTTTGAACTGCTCAGTTGGCAGGAGCTGGGACAGAGCAACGGGAGCTCACCACCATCACATGGATGCGAAATGCTGACCTTTCAATCGGAAAGACCAAGAGGCTCAGTGGTTTAGACCACAGCGCCACCCTCGTCCCTAAGCTAGCCATATACCATATACAGTCATACCTCATGTTACATTTGCTTCAGATTGAGCGTTTTCAGGTTGCGTCCTGCGGCGACCCGGAAGTACCAGAACAGGTTACTTCCGTGTTTCGCTGCTCGCACATGCGCAGATGCGCAGAACGACGCCACGTGCATGCGTAGAAGCGGCGAATCGCAATGTGGAAATGCGCAGATGCAGATGCGGGTTGCGTTCTTTTCAGGTTGCGAATGGGCCTCCGGAACGGATCCCGTTCACAACCAGAGGTACCTTCATTCATTCATCGCAACCGCTGTACATTCATTCCAACTCTTTGATGTACATTCTGCAAGCTTCTATCTTTCTGGTCAGAAATGCAAAGAGCATATGGGAGTGAGCGCTTCATACCTGCACTTCTGGATTTCTGGCCTCTAGAATTTCCAGAAAGTATTCTCAGTTTTTCACCCCATATGAAATCTGTAGGGCCTTTGAGATTGGTTCCCACAAGTCCAATTACAGTATTTTCCCTCTGCACAGCACAGCATATTTCACTTTGACTTTGGTTCTGCTTCTGTGCCAAACATAATAAATTGATTAATGCCTTTTTCATAGTCCTATGCAATGCACCTAGCTCAGTTGGTAGAGCATGAGACTCCTAATCTCAAGGTCATGGGTTCGAACCCAACATTGGACAAAGGATTCCTGCAGTGGACTAGATGACTCTTTTTTTCTAATAAAAATTTATTAGATAACAAAAACCACAAAGCAGAATGACACACAAAAACAGAAAAAAAGAAAAAAGAAAAATACATCAATGAATGAAAGAAGAAAAAAGGAACAATAAACAGATAAACAATAACATCCAACTTAATTCTTTACAAATCCAACCTATTAAACATCTTGGTTGACTTCCTCTAGTCCCTCCCTTCTGAGTTTCCTTATAGTTAAAAGTAACAGCTTTCCAATATCATTATTAAACTAAAACAGTTTCCAATTATAGCCCATCTTATTCACTTTTCTTAATATTCTAAATCCCATTTATTTAATTATAACTTAGTTTAATCCTAGGCCTATTTGTTTCTTTCAAGTAATTTCTATTTTTTATATTTCAATATTTATTCATATAGTCCTTAAATTTCCTCCAGTCCTCTTGAAACTCCTCTTCTTTCTAGTCGTGGATTCTTCCAGTCAGGTCAGCTAGCTCCGAAAAGTCCATCATCTTCCACTGTTGGTAATTCTTGTGATTTCCCATTTTTAGCAAGTAATATTCAGGCGGCCATTGTGGCATACAAAAATAATTTAACATCTTTTTTGGGCAATTCCAAACCTGTTATTCCAAGAAGAAAGGTCTCTGGTTTCTTAATAAATGTACCGGTATATTTCAACTTTTTTTCAGTTCATTATAAATCTCCCAGAAGTCTTTCACCTTGGGACAAGTCCACCACATATGGAAAAAAGTACCTTCTTTTTCTTTACATTTCCAACAAAGGTTATCACTATTGTGATAAATCTTTGCTAGTTTTACAGGGGTCAAGTACCATCTATACATCATCTTCATAATATTTTCCTTTAACATCGTACATGCAGTGAATTTAACCCCTTTCTTCCATAGCCTCTCCCAATCCTCCATCATTATATTATGTCCCACATCTCTTGCCCAATCAATCATAACCGATTTAACTTGTTCATCCTTTGTATGCCACTCCAACAACAAATTATACATTTTAGACATATTCTTAACTTTAGTATCTAACAACTCCATTCCCAATTTGGTTTTTTCTGTTCCAAACCATTTCTCTTATCCATCTTAATTCATTAATTTGATAATATTGCAACCAATTCACTTTATCTTTAATTTGTTAAAATGGTTTTAATTTAAAACCTTCCTGATCCTCCAACAACAAATCTGAATTTTCTCTTTTTTCTCATTCTGTATCTTTTTCTTTATCGAATTCTGTTGTATGAGGTAACCTCTCATTACTGCCTTACTTGCATCCCAAATGACTCTTGTTTCTACCTCTGTATTCATATTTAGTTCAAAATAATCTTTTAGAGTCTTTTTGGCCTTACTAATCGTCTGTTCATTCCTCAACAACTCATCATTCATCCTCCATCTAAAGGAGTCCTGCAGGTATAATTTCATCTCCAAAAACACTGCATTATGATCTGAGCAAGTCTTGGGGCAAATTTCTGTTTTAGTGACCCTAGGAACCAAGTCTCTGGATATCCATAAATAATTGATTCTCGAGAAAGATTGATTTGAATTTGAGAAAAAGTATAGTCTCTCTCCATTGGATTTCGTAGCCTCCATATGTCCGACAAATCGTATTTATCAGTCATATCAAAGAAAATCTTTGGTAATCTGCCAGAATTTGGGTTTTCCTGTCGCTGTGTTTTATCCATTAATGTTGATGCTACTCCATTAAAATTTCCCATTAAAATCAATTTGTAATCCATATAATCCCTGAGTTTTAAGTCCAGATTCTTAAAGAGAAGAACATTTCAAAAATAATTAACCCCCTAAACAATACACCAGCCTAAGATTCTTTTCAGCAGCCTCAGCTTTTGTAGCTGGAGTCAATCTGGGCTTCACACTCCCAGGCCAGGTGGAAAGAGGTCTGCAAGGCAGGGAGCAGGTTTTCCAGGACTCATGACCAAGAAGGTCTCTAGCAGCCTCAGCTTTTGCAGCTGGAGTCAGTCAGGGTCCTGCCCTCCTCCATGATAAACCTAACTAGTCATATAGGAGTTACAAAAGGCAGACATGAACATAAGAAATTGATACAGAGGGAAAGTAAATAATTTTTAGCATGCTAGAGCTCATTCTTGAAAAGATGTAACTTGTTTTTTCGTAATGTTACAGATTACACATATATTTGTATTTATGTTTATATTCAAGAGAAATTAATGGGAATTTGAGAGAAAAGAAATATTACAGGGGGGAAAGAGTTGGATGCCTCATACATACACCGCATGGTACTGCTCCCTGTTTTCCTTTCAAACTGCCTTTGAAGCATCCCATGGTATATGTGACGGGGTTGTTACCACCTTAGTGTTCCGTTGTGCCAAAAGCAGTTTAGTCATGCCGGCTGCATGACCTGGAAAGCTGTCTGTGGACAAACGCCATCTCCCTTGGCCTGAAGCGAGATGAGTGTCACACCTCTTAGTCTTAACCATCCATGAGTCTTTTACCTTTTACCATTCCCTTTTCTTTCTATGTGCCAAGGACTATACTGAAGCAAAACCACTTCTATGTGGTCAAGTGCTTTTGTCAGGGCATCCTTCACATCCTTGTTCCTCAGACTGTAGATCAGAGGATTGAGCATAGGGATCACTACCGTATAGAACACCGAAGCCCATTTGTCTTGGTCCAAGGAATAGCTGGAGCTGGGCCGAAAATACATGAAGAGCATTGTCCCATGGAATAGCCCAACAGCCGTAAGGTGGGAGGCGCAGGTAGAAAAGGCTTTCTGCCTGCCTGCAGTGGAGTGCATTTTTGTGATTGTGCCTAAGATATAGATGTAGGAAACAAGAATCATGCCAATGCTGCCTCCTATAATGAAACTAAGGAAGGTAAATATCAGAATCTCATTGATGTATGTGTCAGAACAGGAGAGTGCCAGTAGGGGAGGTATATCACAAAAGAAATGATTGATGGCATTAGACCTGCAGAATGGTAGCCGGAATGTACAGCAAGTGTGTATCATTGAATCCACAATGCCCATAAAGTAAGCTACAGCCATCAGCTGTCTGCACACTCTCTTGGACATAAGAACCGAATAGTGAAGGGGCTTGCAGATGGCCACGTACCTGTCATAGGCCATCAAAGCCAGCAAAAAGCATTCTACATCAGCAAATAAGCCAAATAAATATAGCTGTATAGCACAAGAATTATAAGCAATACTTTTACTCTCAGCTAAGAGGTCAGCCAGCATTTTGGGAGCAATAACTGAGGAATAACAGAGGTCAACAAATGAGAGGTTGCCCAGGAAAAAATACATGGGGTTGTGAAGCTGAGGTTCAACACAAATTAAGACAATCATCCCAACGTTCCAGATTACAGTGATGACATAAATCAGTAGGAAGACCATAAAAAGAGGGAGCTGCATTTTTGGATTATCTGTGAATCCCCGAAAAATGAATGCTGTTATCACCGAATGATTTCCTTTATCCATTATTTTTTGCAATGGATGCTGAGATAAGGACGTTTGCTTTCTCTGGAATTTTCTTTCTGACTTTTCCTAGCAAGGCAAGAAAAAAAAGCAAACAAATGTGCTTTTTAACAGTTTACTTGAGTACAATCCTGGAACGGGGGTTATGGGTTCACATCCTATTGGGTTCACACCATTTTCATATGTCAGTCCCATTGTAAAAAAACTTGCAATGTGTTTGAGCTGTGAATGTGGCAGACGTAAATGCGCTTCCCATCTCTTGGGAGGCATGCAATTAGTGCCAGCACCATCCATTAAGAGTTTGGGTGTAATCTTCGACACCTCCCTTTCCATGGAAGGGCATATTGCAGCTATAACAAAGGCGGCATTTTTTCATGTCCGCCAAGCTTAAGCAGTTGGCTCCTTACCTCTCTTGCCCTGACCTAGCCACTGTGATCCACGCAACAATCACCTCCAGACTTAATTATTGTAACTCTCTCTATGTGGGGCTGCCCTTGAGACTGACCCAGATACTCCAGGAGGTGCAGAATGCCGCGGAGAGACTCCTTACGGGGTCCTCGCCGTGGGATCACATTCACCCAGTGCTATACAGTGGAGTACAGGATCAGGTTTAAGGTGCTGGTTTTAACCTTTAAAGCCCTATACAGCTTAGGACCCTTGTACCTACGGGACCACCTCTCCTGGTATGTCCCAAGGAGGACCTTACGGTCTTCAGATAAAAACATCTTGGAGATCCCGGGCCACAGGGAGGTTAGGCTGGCCTCAACCAGAGCCAGGGATTTTTCAGCCATGGCCCCGATCTGGTGGAACGCTCTGTCACAAGAGACTAGGGCCCTGCGGGACTTGACATCTTTCCGCAGGGCCTCCAAGACAGAGCTGTTCCACCAGGTCTTTGGCCAAGACACAGTCTGACCCCCTCTCTCCTTCTGTAATCCTCATAGAACTCTAGCCCAATGGTTGCCATTAATTTGATTTTG
Organism: Podarcis raffonei; assembly: GCF_027172205.1. Taxonomy (NCBI): domain Eukaryota; kingdom Metazoa; phylum Chordata; class Lepidosauria; order Squamata; family Lacertidae; genus Podarcis; species Podarcis raffonei. The sequence goes on from NC_070602.1 coordinate 82,967,907, forward strand.
AATTTATTTCAGAATGAATTGATTTTAGAATGCATTTCAATTAATTGATTGTGATTTTATGTAAACTGTGTTACTTTTATGGTTGTTAGTCGCTCTGAGCCCGGCTTCGGCTGGGGAGGGCGGGATATAAATCAAATGTTATTATTATTTATTATTGTGTGTGGGATCTGTATGCACAATAAACATGTATGCATGTGTCAATGCACATATACAATGGCCACAACCAACTTTGGCATATTTCCCACAGAGAGATGGCTTACCATCAGTTTGGCCCTCAGGATGAAAGTTAGTCACCCCTGATTTAAATGGTACAAATATATTATTTATTTCATTGCATGTAATTCTCATTATTTTTACTAAACTGAATGATTTTTATAAATGCGTAAAGATAAAAATAAGCACTGTAGAATTTCCCGCAGCTGAAGTGAGGCAATAAACACTGTGGAGAGTCAGAGTGACATTTAATCACTAGAAAACTCAGTTCTGCTCTTTTAAGTTTTGTACAAGTAACTCAATCATATTTGGCTGTTAGATTGGGCTCAAGAAAGATTCATAGGTGTCAAGGTCTTGGGTGCCCAAACACCCACAAAATTCCCCATATAGGAATCGGACACCTACAAAATGCAGCAGCGGGCACATGGGACATCAACCGCACATGCCCCCACAGCGTGCACGACCCCAGGCACCCATGGTACCAGAGCCAAGCCAGTGTGCCTGGATGGATTCATGTTTCAGAATAGTCTTCATGAAACAAGATTCTGAGAAGAAGAAGAAGAAGAAGAAGAAGAAGAAGAAGAAGAAGAGGAGGAGGAGGAGGAGGAGGAGGAGGAGGAGGAGGAGGAGGAGGAGTAGTAGTAGTAGTTTGGATTTGATATCCCACTTTATCACTACCCAAAGGAGTCTCAAAGTGGCTAACATTCTCCTTTCCCTTCCTCCCCCACAACAAACACTCTGTGTGGTGAGTGGGGCTGAGAGACTTCAGAGAAGTGTGACTAGCCCAACGTCACCCAGCAGCTGCATGTGGAGGAGCGGAGAAGCGAACCCGGTTCCCCAGATTACGAATCTACCTCTCTTAACCACTACACCACACTGGCTCTCAGAGAATGGTTTGGGAGGATTTTGAACCACTCTGGATTTGGTAACTCTCAGTAATCAAGCTGGTCTGTGATGTTAATGTTCTCAACATAAAATCCCACATGGTTCACCACGGTCAAATGATTGCAAACAGTTACCTCAAAGTGGCAACGCATGTAAGTCTAGCCTTAGATTTCTGCTCCTCAATTAGCAAACTTACCTGGAGTATACTGTGTGGTTTCTTCTCTGCTTTCAGAATCTGTAAGTAGACCAAGAGGTCTTAAATGCCATTTGGTGGCTTCTGGGATAGTGTCCCTGAGGCATCTGAATACCCCTGATCCTGGGAATTGCATACACAGTTGTGTGAATATCCTAGCAATTAAACTTCCTATTTTGTTTTCGTAGATTTTTTAAGCTGTGGGTTGCTTGCCTCCCTGATCACTTTATAGTCAGAATTAGCTAACCAGCTCTACTGACAGTTTCACATATATGCCTCTGTAATTTCCATCAACAGTAGTAACTAGCTCCCCAGTCAAGGGCAACTAATGAATGCTACCAAAATGGCAAGGGAGGTGCTTAGCTCATACTATATGGAATACATCCACAACCAGATCTAGTGAGACAATCCAGGGAAAAGAAGCAGGGTAGAATTTTTTTATTTTTTTATTTTAAATTTCAAATACAGGATATCTATATCTTCAGGTTACAGACTCCACTAACCCAGAAATAGTACCTCAGGTTAAGAACTTTGCTTCAGGATGAGAACAGAAATCGTGCGGTGGCGGTGCACGAGGCCCCATTAGCTAAAGTGATACCTCAGGTTAAGAACAGTTTCTTGTTTCTTTTTTAAAAAATATATTTATTGAAATTTTCAAAAAATAAAAAAGAAAGACAAAAAAGAGAAAAGAGAGAAAAAAGAAGAAGAAAAAGGAACAATTAAAAAAGTTTACATTGCTTACTTTCCATAACCAATTTCCTTGACTTCCCCACACCTGCCCTTCTTGTATTCCAATTCCAATTTTTAGCTCAGCAAATTCTTGTCCCCACACTTTACCTTATTTTCTCTAATTCATTTTAATTAACCAATTTTAACTTATAAACCTCAATCTTTATATATCAATACTTATTCTTAAAAAACTTTTCCTAAATTCGCCCCATCAATTTAATTAACCCATTTTAACTTAAAAACCTCAATCTTTATACGTCAACACTTATTCTTAACAATCTTTTTCTAAGGTCGGCCCCAATTCCCTTCCCCGAAATCCCCATTTTTATGTTAGTGGCAAAACCAACTTAATTAAAACAAAATATATTTATACACCCTTTGGATTCCCAGCGCCAGGTTAAGAACAGTTTCAGGTTAAGAATGGACCTCCGGAACGAATTAAGTTCTTAACCCGAGGTACCACTGTATAAAAATCTTATTTGGCGAAAGTAACTGGGTAAAGTGTTATTATTTCCCTTCCACCTTTTTCTCTCATGCAAAGCTCTGCTTCTGTATGTACCATGCTGGGTCCCAATTCAGAATCAATGCATGAAGAAGAAAAAAGCACAAAGTGTCAGGCATTAGAGGATCCAAACCCCCCCCCCCCAGCAGGTTGCCAGGAATGGATAAGACAAGGAAAAGTTCTTACCAACTGCTTTTTATTCAATATCCACAAAGATAGACTTGGAAATGCAACCTCTTGGAATAATGGCGTTGCCCCGAGTAAGTCTTCACCTCCTCCCTCTCTCTCTTCATGCATCATCACTGTGGGTGCTGAGAAGTGCCCTCTGCCTCTGAGCTCTCTGCTCTCCTACTTTCAATATTCACTGGATTCTGGGAGAGGGGGGTCTGGAATGCTTTCTTTAAAAAAATTTAATTATTGAATTTTCAAATTATAACAACAAATTTTCCACAAATCTTAACTGAACAATTTATATATCCATATTTCTCCCCCCCCCCTTTGGCTTCCCCCATATTTCTGTACTAATTTATTAAACAAATTCTATACCCTGCTGATTTTACCTTTTATATTGTTGTGAAAGTTTAGTCATAACCTGCCAATGGGTCCAAGTCTTTATATTGTCTTTTTATATAGTTTATAAATGGTTCCCACTCCTTTTTGAAATCGATGTTGTCTCTCTCATGTATCCTCTCTGTCAGCATAGCCAGTTCTGTGTAGTCTATAAGCTTGGCTTGCCATTCTTCCTATGTTGGCGTTTTCTCTGTTTTCCGTACTTGTGCTAATAAGATTCTTGCTGCTTTTGTCACATACATAAATAATCTCCAATTTCCCTCTCTTATGTCATGATCTAAAATTCTGAGCAGGAAAGATTCTGGTTTTTTGACACAGGTTTTTAGAATGGAATGCTTTCTAAAGACACTGTGTCCGTCAGTTGTCACCCCTCTTCTCCCATTATTTCCCAGCTTTTCCCCTCATCTGCCTCTGAGCTGTCATCTCCCTCAAACCCCTGTTGTAATTCTGAACTGTCTTCTTCATCTCTGGAAGGGTCAGGCTGGGGAGGCCGTCTCCACCATTCCTCCTCTGCCCAGTCCCTGAAACGCAAAGTCCAAAGTCCTGGGAGAAAAGGAATGTTTTTGCCTGGCCCCTAAAGGTGTAGAATGAAGGTGCCAGGCGAGTCTCCCTGGAGAGAGCATTCCACAAACAGGGAGCAACTGCAGAAAAGGCCCATTCTCATGTTGCCACCCTCCAGACATCTTGTGGAGGAGGCACACAAAGAAGGTGATGAGCCAGTTGATGCTCTTGCATTCACTGAAGGACCATTGCTTTAGCAGATACCGCTGTTAACAGGGAGGGAAGGGAGTTTTGCCAATTTGCTCTCCCCCTTGCAGCCCCTTTCCTCTTCTGGGAGACCACCCCACACTCTGGAGCCAATATTTAGGGGCACTGGGGAGTATAGGAAATAGGAGGAATGTGTGTATGTATGTTCAATTAAGTTTTACTTAAAGTAGACTCAGGGTTTGTCCACTTTTCCACTTGCCCCATGCCTTGAGAGCATGGGTGCAAACAGTTTTCTCCTCGCCCTACTCCTTTCCTAGGGGAAAAAACTCACTCTTTAGTGCTAAATTCAGAGCAAACATCCATCTGGAGAAAACCCAAATTGCTGTTTGCTCTGATTGATCGCTAAAGAGTGGTTTTCCCCAGGAGAACAAGAGCAGGACAAGAGGAAGTGTGACTAAGTCCTCATTGGAATTAATGAGGTGACTTTCAAAGAGGATTAGACAAATTCATGGAAGAAGGGGCTATTGATGGCTACTAGCCTACTAGTCTATAGCTATGCTCTGACTCCACAGTTAGATACAGCATTGCTTCTGAAAACCAGTTGCTGGAAACTACTCTTGTGCTTGACTCCTGCTTGAGAGTTTCCCTCCGGCATCTGGTTGACCACTGTAAATACAGAATGCTGGACTAGATGGGCCATTGTTCTTATGTACATGCACAGAGCCAGTTCTCATCTTACTCTGAATGTGTGGAGGTTGAAGATGGAACCAGCAGATGTGGTCCCACTCCACCTCTACACAGACAGACTATGTGAGTTGTGTTGACATTTGTAGCTTAGCCTATAATGTAATAGTGGGATCCCAGTGAACCAAACTTGGGATGATTTTGGAAATACCTCCGTGGAATTATTAGATGTAAGCCTTGCACAACACAGTGGGAAAGAGTCAGAGCTGGGAAGAGTAGAGCACACACTTTTCATTCAGGTCTCTAGTTCAATCCGTAGCTTTTCGAAGTAGGACTAGGAAGGACCCCTGCTTGAGACAGTGCCAATCTGTGTAAATCAGGAGTGGTGAACCTGCAATACTCCAGATATTGTTCTATTATAATTCCCATCCGCTCCTGTCAGCATGTCAGATATTTTCCCTGTATCTGGTGTATCTAATACTTCGTGCTTTTTTTCTGGCGGTACACACCAGTACACATTACTAACGCTTTTTTTTCACCTCCTTCCCAAAGCCCAGGAAGCTTCTGCCCAGAGCATTCTCTGGCAGGGTCTGAGAGCCCTCCCTTGTGTGGTGACTACAAACACCTTATCTTCTACAAAAAAAAAGAGTACTGAGACAAATGAAGCAATAGCCTGATTCAGCAAATGACAGCTTCCTATATTACTCATTTTGCAAAGAAAATTACCATCTTGGTAACATTCAGTGACCAACATTTCTCTGAATCTGTGAAGATTTCATAGCGCATCAGTGCAATAACCCTTGAGAATCAGTTTTATCATTTTGTTTAGTGAACATTAGAAGGAATCAGGAGATTTGATCACAAGGGATATTCCACATGAGAGAGGTCTCTAAGAGCCATTCTATCACTATGAATGCTGCTTTAATATCAGAAATTTCAAGATCTACTACACTCTTGTTGTGGACACAAAATGGTTTCCAGAGATCCCTAGCAAATGAAAAGATTATACCACCAATATCCATGTTGTTTAAAATAATTCAGGAATGCCACAGAACAAAAGTGAGTCAATATTATATTTACTTATGAGAGATAATGAATGCTTTTTGCAATGTGCAAACTGGGCACTACACATAAGAGGCAGTGATAAATTATCTCCCTTGCTTTAATCTATTGCAGAAAATGTGCCCTAGAGTAGCATGTCTAATACAGATTTGCAAATTGTGAAAAGCTAGACTGTATTGAGCAGAGGGAGAAATATTGAGCAGAGGGAAAGATTTTCACAGACTTCTTTATGTCAGACAATTTTGATTAAACCTGGAAACAGGACACAGTTTGCAGCATGCAAGAGAAGTGGCACAAACCTCAGTTATCCACAGTGCATAAAGCTTTTCACAGAATCAGAATTGTAGAGTTGGAAGGAACCAAAAGGGTCATCTAGTCCAACTCTCTGCAATGCAGGAGTCTTTTAGTGAGATATAGATTCTTCTTGCAGACTTCCAATTGCATAGGAGATTAGCTACTTTATACCAAATCAGATCAGTGGTGCATCTAATAGAAGAGTGATTCCTGAATCTTGAGGCAAAGGGGTGTAAAGTAGGATCTGTACACAGTGGCATAGGTTGAACTGGACACCCCTGAAGCATGCTGTGGTGCTTGAGGCATTTAAAAAATGCAGACAAGTGTCTTCTGAAAGCTATCATGATGTCTCTAAGTATACCACAGTGCCATAACACTAGAGTGGGGTTGTGGAAGAAGGGAGATCATATGAAGGGAGCCTAAAGTGCATGCAAATTCTATCCACTTCTGTCTCATCCAGTCAACCTCATGTCTGCCTGCATTAGCATTGTGCTTTTCTTTGCCACCTCCACTAGCAGCCAAAGAATTCTGTTCTCAGAGCTCCAGGCTGCAAGCATGATTCCTTACCAACTTACTTTTTTCTGAATTACAGATCAGATTTCATCAGCAAAGTGGATAATATCAACAGATGATAGACATAGCAGAGAAATGGATAGCAAAAACCATACAAAGGTGAATGAGTTTGTCCTCTTGGGATTAGTGAACAGTCGTGAACTGAAGCCACTCTGCTTTATTGTGATATTAATTATGTATTTAGTCACCCTGACCGGGAATATTGGGATGATCTTCCTTATCAGGATCGACCCTCAACTCCAGAAACCAATGTATTTCTTCCTCAGCCATTTGTCCTTCCTAGATTTTGGATATTCTTCAGCCATAGCCCCTAAAATGCTGGAGAATTTTTTAGCAGGGAAGAAAACCATTTCCTACAAAGGCTGCGCTGTGCAGATGTATTTTTTCGTCTTCTGCGCAAGCACCGAGTGCATCCTCCTGGCAGCAATGGCATATGACCGGTATGTGGCTATCTGCAATCCTCTGCTGTATATGGCTACTATGTCTCCCAATATGTGTTCTCTGATGGTGGCTGGATCCTACCTGCTTGGCTTCATGAATGCAATGACCCAAACGATTTCCACTTTCATGCTATCTTTTTGCGGCTCTGTCATCAACCATTTCTTCTGTGATGTTCCCCCGCTATTGGCGCTTTCCTGCACTGACACAAGCATCCATGAAATGGTTCTCTTTGTATTTGCCACAGTCCTGAGCATATTCACTTCAGTGGAAATTGTGGTGTCATACGCCTTCATCCTTTCTGCAATCCTGCGAATCCACTCGACAGAGGGGAAGCGAAAGGCTTTTTCAACATGCGCCTCACACTTGGTGGCTGTCACTGTCTTCTATGGAACGACGATCTTCATGTATCTGCGGCCAAGTTCTAGCTATGCCATGGACCAGGACAAATGGGTTTCTGTCTTCTACACTGTGGTGATTCCCATGCTTAACCCCTTGATCTACAGCCTGAGGAATAAGGAAGTGAAAAATGCCTTGAGAAGATTTCAAACACTGAAATTATCTTTCAAGTGGAGCATGAGACGCTTATAAACTCTTACAAACTGAGCCATTTTATTGAAGTGTGTGATCTAATGCACTCTTAAGAGTGTTTAAGAAATTGGGGGGTAGAAATAAGTAGTGCTAAATGCAGTGGCTTGTATGCAGGATTGTACCCAAAACAATCGTTTGAATAAATTAACCTAGACAAAAATTACTATATAGCACACTGTAGAGTAAGTTATGATTCTGCAACTTCTGTAAAGATACACATGACATGAAGAACTGGTTACCCTTGATTGCTTGAGCATCTGGGATTCATGAAGGAATGCTTGCTGAAGAACTAACACACACAAAGAACACTGTCCTGACCAGCTGAAAATCTAGGTCTTATTAAATGGTTTTCATTTTTAGTGTCATAAAATTATAAAAACCCAATAAAATGGTTTTTTTAAAAAATAATCTGGTTCTTTCTTAATTGAAATATGACATGAATAAATCTAGGTTTGCCTTTCATAATTTCTTTTAAGAAAATATATTTTAAATTATTACCAAAACCTGTTTATTTTGGGGGAAGAGTGAGAAAAGCTCCCAACCTTACACATCATTATTTAGGGAAGTTTTTAATGTTTGATGTTTTATCATGTTGTCAGATGCTGCTGTGGTTGCTCAAGAGCAAACAGGCAAGACTCCAACCTGTCTTTTTCAGGCTTTATTATCTGTACAAACTATTTACAGTGCAGAGCGCTGCAAGTCCATGTCTGCTCAGTCGCTAGCAGAATCTGGGAGTGGGCGGTCCTTATACCTTCCCCAGCATAACCCCCGTCCTTCTCCTCCCGTATCTGCGCCGAAGAATACTGCGCAGAATGGGCACTGGCAAAGGAGGACGTGCCTCCCCTCCACTTTGCTCAGGCTCGGTCTTGCAGCTCTCCCTAGCATCTTCTGATCCATGCGCCCCTTCCCCACTGGAGGCAGGGCTTTCCTCCTCGCCAGAGGAGGAACTGCTTCGCAAGACCTTTGGAGGCTCCCTGTAACACAACTGCCCTTCCACCTCTTGCCTCTGAGCTGATGACAGTTCCCTGACATCCACCCCACCTTCAAGGCCCCCCTCCCCGCTGGTGGGGTCTTGAACAGCATCCCCCTCCTGGGCGTTGGTAGGAGAGGGGGGGAAACCCTGGAAAGAATAGTTGTCTTCCTCTGTGGATTCAAAAACTGCTTCCCATTCTCCCGTGTTCCCCCTCCCCGGCAGGAAGTCCCAGTCATGTTCCTCCCCCTCAGACAGCTCCGCGACTTCGTCCCGTAGTCCCTCCTCCTCCCCGTGGATGGAAAGCCTACAAAGTCCCCCTCATCCTCCGTGGGTCCGAACACTTCCTCAAAGAACCTCCCCTGGGGTTTTGGCTTGTGTGGGAAAAGAGCACGGAATTCCTCCACCAGATACTCCTCCATGATGGATTCTGCAGGAACCCATGTGTTTTCTGAACTGGGCTCCCCCTCCCAGGCAACCAAGTATTCTAGCTGGTGCCCTTTCCACCTGGAGTCAAGTATTTCCGTCACTTCATTACAGAGTTCCCTCTCCTCTATGTGTGGATGGGTGGACACCCCTTCCTCCCTTCCCAGGAAGCTGTGCCCCTCCCTGTAAGGCAAAAGCAAGGACCTATGAAACACCGGATGTATTCTCATGCTGCCTGGCAGTTTTAGCCTGAACGTCCCTGGGTTGACCTGATGGATTGCCTCAAAGGGCCCCAGCCGTCCAGGCTGCAGTTTTTTGCACACACACCCTTAAGGGCAACCCCTGGGATGACAACCACACTCTGTCCCCCTCGTGTATGACCTCCCCTGGTCTGTGATGCTTGTCTGCCTGCCTTTTATATACCTCTTTGGCCCTCTCCAGGTTTAATTGTAGCTGCCAGTGCAAAGCCTCCATCTCTTCTGCAAACTGCTCTGCCGCCAGAACACTTCATTCCTCCTCCCCCCATCCTGGGAAGGCCCTGGGGTGACACCTGTAGTTGGCCATAAAGGGGCTCATCCCCGTGGACACATGTTGCACATTATTATATGCAAACTCAGCTAGTGCTAATTTCTCCACCCAATCATTCTGCCTCTGACTGACGTAGCAGCGTAAGTACTGCTAGAAAATGGCGTTAGCTCTCTCGGCCTGCCCATTGGTCTCTGGGTGTCTTGCCATCAAGAAGCTCACCTCTACCTGCAACAAGCTCATGAGTTTACGCCAGAACCGCAAGGTGAACTGTCTTCCACGATCGGAAATTACCCTCAATGGGGTCCCATGCAGCCGAAAAACATGGTCCACGAACAACTTGGCTGTTTCCTCAGCCATCACCGAATGAGAACATGCCACAAAGTGGCACATTTTGGTCAGCAGATCGACCACCACCATCACCGCCATCTTACCTCGTGACCTGGGTAGATTTGTCATGAAATCTATGGACCCCACCTCCCAGGGCCTCCCCGGTGTCGGTAAGGGGAGTAATTAACCCCGCCGGTGCTGCTCTTGGCCCTTTGGCCCTCTGACACCTGTCACACCCTCGGACATATCCCCGTACATCTTAGCTTGGGCCACCAGAACTGCCTGGTGACTAGCAACATGGTCTTATGTTGCCCAAAATGCCCAGCTGTGGGGTTGCCATGGATTGTCTAAGGATTTTGGCCCTCAATGGTTCTCCCGGTACATACAGTGCCCCTTTGTAGAACAAGAGCCCTCCTTTCTCCTCAAACCCCCAATTTTCTGCCTGACCATCTCTAAGTTCCCTAATTTTAGTTTGAGCAAACTCATCGTGTCTGGTGAGCCCAATCATTTCCTCCTCCCCTGTCAGTGCTCCCCCACATGACCATTTGTCCTCCTGGAACATTTGCCTGGCCACGGGTGGCCCTTCCTCTTCCATGTACTCTGGTTTCCTGGAAAGTGCATCCGCCCTCACGTTTTACCCCCAGAGACATATTGTATCTTAAAGTTATACTGAGAAAACATCTCTGCAGTAACACAACTGCCCTTCCACCTCTTGCCTCTGAGCTGATGGCAGTTCCCTGACACATTTTTTTAATATTCTATTGGGAGCTGCCCAGAGTGGCTGTGGAAACCCAGCCAGATGGGCAGGGTATAAATAAATTAGTAGTAGTAGTACACTAGTAGTATTATCTGGTGATTGCATTTTGAAAGTCAGCCTTATCCTTAAAGCAATACTTGGTGGGTGTGTTTTGGTTTTTTATTTATTAATGTTTATTGGTTTAAATTCAACACATACAGACACAAAGAACATTTAGGGGGAAAGCAAAGAAGAAAACAAAAATAAAACAGACAAAGAAATAACAGCAGCAATACTTGGTTAGAGGTTGGCTAGTCAGAAAATCTGACTTATCTGATCTCTTTCTGATTGGCTGAAGGAGTCAAAGAATGGTCCACTGTGCTTCCTTGTCATCAGTTCCCCTTTAAGCAGGTTCATTGGGGGACCATCCAAGATCCATCTTAATTGCTAGTAGACAAAATAGCTTCTGGGTGCAATGCCAGTCCCACGAGCAAGGGTGGAGGAAGCGCAGCATTGGGCTTTGGTTATTTGCTCTACACACTGCAATATACAGGGTGGGACAAATCTCTAGTCCAGCACACTAAAAAAAAAAAAATGAGGGGTGCTCAAATGGAGCAATTTAACTTGAGTATTGAGGCTGAGGTGAACTCCACTGCATAAAAGGTGAAGGTAAAGGTAAAGGTAAAGGGACCCCTGACCATTAGGTCCAGTCATGGACGATTCTGGGGTTGCAGCGCTCATCTCGCTTTACTGGACAAGGGAGCTGGTGTACAGCTTCCAGGTCATGTGACCAGCATGACTAAGCCACTTCTGGAGAACCGGAGCAGCACACAGAAATGCCATTTACTTTCCCTCCGGAGCAGTACATATTTATCTACTTGCACTTTGACATGCTTTTGAACTGCTAGGTTGGCAGGAGCTGGGACGAAGCAACGGGTGCTCACCCCGTCGTGGGGATTTGAACCACCGACCTTCTAATCAGGAAGCCCTAGGCTCTGTGGTTTAACCCATAGTGCCACCCGCCTCCAAAAACAAGCACAGTCCTCACCCAGCCAGCAAAAGGGTGGAACATACTATCATCCTGCTCCTGTATCTGGTGTATCTAATACTTCATGCTTTTTTCTGGCGGTACACACCAGTACACAATACTGGCACTTTTTTTCACCTCCTTCCCAAAGCCCAGGAAGCTTCTGCCCAGAGCATTCTCTGGCAGGGTCTGACAGCCCTCCCTTGTGTGGTGACTACAAACACCTTATCTTCTAGGGGGGAAGTATTGAGATAAATGAAGCAATAGCCTGATTCAGCAAATGATAGCTTCCTATATTCCACATTTTGCAAAGAAAATTACCATATTGGTAACATTCAGTGACCAACATTTCTCTGAATCTGTGAAGATTTCATAGAGCATCAGTGCAATAGCCCTTGAGAATCAATTTTATCACTTTGTTTAATGAACATTAGAAGGAATCAGGAGATTTGATCACAAGGGATATTCCACATGAGAGAGGTCTCTAAGAGCCATTCTATCACTATGAATGCTGCTTTAATATCAGAAATTTCAAGATCACTTCTACTACACTCTTGGCGTGGACACAAAATGGTTTCCAGAGATCCCTAGCAAATGAAAAGATTATACCACCAATATCCATGTTGTTTAAAATAATTCAGGAATGCCACAGAACAAAAGTGAGTCGATATTGTATTTACTTATGAGAGATAATGAATGCTTTTTGCAATGTGCAAACTGGGCACTACACATGAGAGGCAGTGATAAATTATCTCCCTTGCTTTAATCTATTGCTGAAAATGTGCCCTAGAGTAGCACGTCTAATACAGATTTGCAAATTGTGAAAAGCTAGACTGTATTGAGCAGGGGGAGAAATATTGAGCAGAGGGAAAGATTTTCGCAGACTTCTTTATGTCAGACAATTTTGATTAAACCTGGAAACAGGACACAGTTTGCAGCATGCAAGAGAAGTGGCACAAACCTCAGTTATCCACAGTGCATAAAGCTTTTCACAGAATCAGAATTGTAGAGTTGGAAGGAACCAAAAGGGTCATCTAGTCCAACTCTCTGCAATGCAGGAGTCTTTTAGTGAGATATAGATTCTTCTTGCAGACTTCCAATTGCATAGGAGAATAGCTACTTTATACCAAATCAGATCAGTGGTGCATCTAATAGAAGAGTGGTTCCTGAATCTTGAGGCAAAGGGGTGTAAAGTAGGATCTGTACACGGTGGCATAGGTTGAACTGGACAGCCCTGAAGCATGCTGTGGTGCTTGAGGCATTTAAAAAATGCAGACAAGTGTCTTCTGAAAGCTATCATGATGTCTCTAAGTATACCACAGTGCCATAACACTAGAGTGGGGTTGTGGAAGAAGGGAGATCATACGCCACTGTGAGAAGGGAGCAGAGAGGAAGCTCCACTATGACTGACAGGTCCAGTTTGTAATGAGAGGCGATGATTTTACCAGAAAAAATCAATCCCTTTTAGTACTTTCCACCCCAAACTCAAATTTAAGGGTACCTAGCACTGTAGCTATCCTTTTGAAATTTGACAGGATTCATGCCCGCAGAGCACTTTCCTTCAAACTTAATTTAGTTCTGCCCCCAATTTTTTAAAAAAGTTATAGACTTTGCCTGTAATCAGACAGGCTTCATTCACCATGAAGGAAGGCCCAAGTGCCTGCAAATTCTATCCACTTCTGTCTCATCCAGACAACCTCATGTCTGCCTGCATTTGTTGTTGTTGTTTAGTCATTTAGTCGTGTCCGACCCTTCGTGACCCCATGGACCAGAGCACACCAGGCACTCCTGTCTTCCACTGCCTCCCGCACTTTGGTCAAACTCATGCAGGTAGCTTCGACAACACTGTCCAACCATCTCGTCCTCTGTTGTCCCCTTCTCCTTGTGCCCTCCATCTTTCCCAACATCAGGGTCTTTTCCAGGGAGTCTTCTCTTCTCATGAGGTGGCCAAAGGATTGGAGCCTCAGCTTCATGATCTGTCCTTCCAGTGAGCACTCAGGGCTGATTTCCTTAAGAATGGATAGGTTTGTTCTTCTTGCAGTCCATGGGACTCTCAAGAGTTTGCATTAGCCTGCATTAGCATTGTGCTTTTCTTTGCCACCTCCAGTAGCAGAAAAGAATTCTGCTCTCAGAGCTCCAGGCTGCAAGCCCCACCAATGTACCCTTTTTCTGAATTACAGATCAGATTTCATCAGCAAACTGGATACTATCAACAGATGATAGACATAGCAGAGAAATGGATAGCAAAAACCATACAAAGGTAAATGAGTTTGTCCTCTTGGGATTAGTGAACAGTCGTGAACTGAAACCACTCTGCTTTATTGTGATATTACTTATGTATTTAGTCACCCTGACCGGGAATATTGGGATGATCTTCCTTATCAGGATCGACCCTCAACTCCAGAAACCAATGTATTTCTTCCTCAGCCATTTGTCCTTCCTAGATTTTGGATATTCCTCAGCCATTGCCCCTAAAATGCTGGAGAATTTTTTAGCAGGGAAGAAAACCATTTCCTACAAAGGCTGCGCTGTGCAGATGTATTTTTTCGTCTTCTGCGCAAGCACCGAGTGCATCCTCCTGGCAGCAATGGCATATGACCGGTATGTGGCTATCTGCAATCCTCTGCTGTATATGGCTACTATGTCTCCCAATATGTGTTCTCTGATGGTGGCCGGATCCTACCTGCTTGGCTTCATGAATGCAATGACCCAAACGATTTCCACTTTCATGCTATCTTTTTGCGGCTCTGTCATCAACCATTTCTTCTGTGATGTTCCCCCGCTATTGGCGCTTTCCTGCACTGACACAAGCATCCATGAAATGGTTCTCTTTGTATTTGCCACAGTCCTGGGCATATTCACTTCAGTGGAAATTGTGGTGTCATACGCCTTCATCCTTTCTGCAATCCTGCGAATCCACTCGACAGAGGGGAAGCGAAAGGCTTTTTCAACATGCGCCTCACACCTGGTGGCTGTCACTGTCTTCTATGGAACGACGGTCTTCATGTATCTGCGGCCGAGTTCTAGCTATGCCATGGACCAGGACAAATGGGTTTCTGTCTTCTACACTGTGGTGATTCCCATGCTCAACCCCTTGATCTACAGCCTGAGAAATAAGGAAGTGAAAAATGCCTTGAGAAGATTTCAAACACTGAAATTATCTTTCAGGTGGCGCATGAGAAGCTTATAAATACTAAACTCTGACAATTTTATTGAAGTGTGTGATCTAATGCACTGTTGAGAGTGTTTAAGAAATTGGGGGGATAGAAATAAGTAGTGCTAAATGCAGTGGCTTGTATGCAGGATTGTACCCAAAACACTCATTTGAATAAATTAACCTAGACAAAAATTACTATGTAGTACACTGTAGAATAAGTTATGATTCTGCAACTTCTGTAAAGATACACATGACATGAAGAACTGGTCACCCTTGATTGCTTGAGCATCTGGGATTCATGAAGGAATGATTGCTAGAGACCTAACACACACAAAGAACACTGTCCTGACCAGCTGAAAATTTAGGTCTTACTTAATGGTTTTCATTTTTAGTGTCATGAGATTATAAAATCCAATAAAATGGTTTTAAAAATAAAAATCTGGTTCTTTCTGAACTGAAATATGACATGAATAAATCTAGGTTTGCCTTTCATCATTTCTTTTAGGAAAATATATTTTAAAATATTTCCAAAACCTGTACATTTGGGGAAAAACTGAGAAAAGCTCCCAACCTTACACATCATTATTTAGGGAAGTTTTTAATGCTTGATGTTTTATCATGTTTTTAATATTCTATTGCGAGTCACCCAGAGTGGCTGGGGTATGTGGCTATCACCCAGATGGGCAGGGTATAAATAATTTAGTAGTAGTAGTACAGTAGTAGTAGTATCTGTATCTGAAAGTCAGCCTTATCCTTAAAGCAATATTTGGTGGGTGTGTTTTGGTTTTTTATTTATTAATGTTTATTGGTTTAAATTCAACACATACACACAAAGAACATTTAGGGGAAAAGCAAAGAAGAAAACAAAAATAAAACAGACAAAGAAATAGCAGCAGCAATACTTGGTTAGAGGTTGGCTAGTCAGAAAATCTGACTTATCTGATCTCTTTCTGATTGGCTGAAGGATTCAAAGAATGGTCCGCTGTGCTTCCTTCTCACCACTTCTCCTTTAAGCAAGTTCAGTGGGGGACCATCCAAAATACATCTTGATTGCTAGTAGACAAAATAGCTTCTGGGTGCAATGCCAGGGTGGAGGGATTCAAAGAATGGTCCGCTGTGCTTCCTTCTCACCACTTCTCCTTTAAGCAAGTTCAGTGGGGGACCATCCAAAATACATCTTGATTGCTAGTAGACAAAATAGCTTCTGGGTGCAATGCCAGGGTGGAGGGAGCGCAGCATTGGGCTTTGGTTATTTGCTCTACACACTGCAATATACAGGGTGGGACAAATCTCTAGTCCAGCACATTCAACAAAAATAATGAGGGGTGCTCAAATGGAGCAATTTAACTTGAGTATTGAGGCTGAGGTGAACTCCACTGCATAGAAGGTAAAGGTAAAGGGACCCCTGACCATTAGGTCCAGTCACAGACGACTCTGGGGTTGCAGCACTCATCTCGCTTTACTGGCCGAGAGAGCCGGCATACAGCTTCCGGGTCATGTGGCCAGCATGACTAAGCCGCTTCTGGAGAACCAGAGCAGCACACAGAAACGCTGTTTACCTTCCCACCAGAGTGGTACCTATTTATCTACTTGCACTTTGACGTGCTTTCGAACTGCTAGGTTGGCAGGAACTGGGACCAAGCAATGGGAGCTCACCCCGTCATGGGGATTCGAACCACCAACCTTCTGATTGGCAAGCCCTAGGCTCTGTGGTTTAACCCACAGCGCCACCCGCCTCCAAAAACAAGCACAGACCTCACCCAGCCATCAGAAGGGTGGAACATACTATCATCCTGCAGAGTGTTGTCACACCCTTGGGGTGCTGTCCAATGAAGAAGTTCCATTGGCTCAAAGATTTCCATTGGCACTATAGAACTTTTTCTCCCTCTTCTCTCCCTGCATACCCTTTTACTTCCTTCAAATCTGCTCCAGAGGGCTGGAGAACCCCCAGAGCTTATTTAGGGGATGGGCATGGGAAGTGGAGAGAGAAGTTCCATTGCACAGCCCGAAGCCTTTGCAATAACAGAACTATTTTGTTGGTTGCCATCCTTTGATCTGGAACTGGCAGAAAGGAACACTGCATTTATCCAAATCATGGACTCAGGTCAAAATTGGCTTTATTGTACTATTTGCTGCTATGTTGGAATACATGACCTGATATGAAATTACTAGTGCGCTCAGCGTCGGGTTGGAGTTTGAGCTCTGAGCTGCTCGAGACAGACTCGGCACCTGGAGAGGCGAAGCAGGAGCGACAGGAGGCATAAGTTGCCCCTACTCGGGTGGATTTCCCGGGAGCAGAGGCTCAGCAGCTCAAAAAGGGGTTTCCCCACACTAGAACTGGACTTTAAGACACTTTAAAAATAAGAAATTTAGGAGAGAACCTCAGTGCAAGGGAGCGAGACTGCCCTCCGGTGCCTTCAACTCCAGACCCCATGAGCTAGTGCTGGACACTCCAGTAAGATATTGACACAAATTCAAGGAACATTCCCCCACCCATGTATACAGTGAGAAAGGGGTTATTTAAGCCCCAACAATACATCAGAAACAAAAAAAGGGGGAAACTAACAAACAGATAATGGCAAATAGGAATGGCAGGAAGAGCTACACAGTGGCCACTAGTGGAAGAAGAAGACATAACAGCCAAGAGACATAATACTCAAGAATAGTAGGAAGAGCGACACAGCGGCCACTAGTGGAAGGAAAAGATATAACAGCCAAGAGGAAAAGTATATAGCCATACCCGCAACGCCAATACTTGCTTAGAGGAACTTTAAAGCATAAACATCAGATACAAATAAAGGGAAAAATTAAAATTCCAAATATATCCAGCATAAAGATAAAATTAATTACCCATAAAAATTAGATCCAATTAAACTTCCCACAGGGGAGCTCCCAATAGTTTTAATGTTTGGAGACTATATAGAATCCAAGCCAGACAAGCGGAATCGAAAGACAATTGAACTCAATCTCAAAATTACCAGCCATCCAAAAATATCCAAATACCCAAATGGATTCAAAGAGAACGCAATCAACAAATGGCCAAACTTTAATTGCCAGCCAAGCAAGGAGAACTTCAGTGGCAGAAGGTGAAGCAAGTACGGATGTAAAGGATTTGATTATTGCCATGCAGAAAGACTTAGGGGACAGAATAAACTCAGTAGACGGAAACATAAAATCACTGGAAGAGAAAGTAGTAACTATGGGCAATAAAACTGAAAAAAAACCTCAGCTCTTATAATGGACCTTACACATCAAATGAACCAATTGACAACGAAGAATAAAGAAATTGCTAAGACAGTGCAAGAAGTGAAAGCAAAGACATTGAAGCAAGAAGAAATAACCAAAAAGATGGGGGCTGAGCAAAAAGAACTGAAAAAAATCCAAGACAAAAACAAGGGGGAAATAGAGGACCTAAGGAAGATGCAGGAGGAGATTTGAGATGAATTGGCGGTCCTTGGCTTGAGACAAAAAGAAATGATTCTCCGTCTGAGAGGAATACCAGAGAGCCAGGATGAGGACATTTCGACAAAATTATTAAAAGTCCTGGCGGACTGGTTGAGGCTCCAGGAGGAGGACTTATCACTAGATATTGATAAAATTTTCAGGATAAAACTACATAAATCTAAAACCAAAAAAGGACCAGGAGACTGCCTGGTCTTGAACTCAAGACTTCTCAAAGAAAAAATATTATTGAAAAGTAGAAGTAATGCCTTATGTATAGATGACAAAGTCATAGAAATAATGAAAGAGGTCCCGACCCACCTCCTGAAGAAAAGGGAAAACTACAAACCCCTGACAAGTGCTCTAAAGAATAACAAAATTTTATTTAGATGGGAATTCCACAAAGGGTTAACTTTTACCTATAAAGGAAGACGCAAGACCTTCAGATTGGCAGACGAAGCAGACTCTTTTCGTAAAAAAAAACTGGAAAGACTTGCGGGGGAGAAACCACAAGAAACCGAAGAAGCAAGATTGTAACAGAACTGGAAAATAGGACTTTATTTTTAAACTTTAATTTTGAAAAGGTGACGTATGAACATTAAGACTTTATGGTACTAAAGTGCATTTCGTGGAACGTAAATGGGTTAAACAGTAAACTTAAAAGGGTTAAAATAAATCATGTATTAAAGAGGAAAAAATGGGATATCATATGCCTACAAGAGACCCATATCTCCAAAAGTCATACAAGGGTCTTACAGAATAGAAACCTGGGGCTAGAGTTTATTGCATCAGGAACAGATAGAAAGAGGGGTGTTGTGATTTATGTTAAAGCAAGCCTAGACCCCCAATTACTTTTTGTGGCTGAAGAAGGTAGAACTGTAGGAGTGTGGATTACTATAGAAGGGGGGGGAATAATCATAGTGGGCATATATGCCCTGAACAATAATAAATCAGAGTTTTTTAAGGAGCTAGGAAAGAAGTTATGGAACTATATTGGGGAGAATATTGTTCTTATGGGAGATTGGATTGGAGTGGTCTTGATTGAATGGGATAGAACTTTTAGAGGGAAACTTACCAATGAAGGTAAACTACCGCTCTCCTTTTTCCAGATGGTGGACAATTTTGACCTCTATGACTGATGGAGAATTAAACACCCTAATGGGAAAGATATTACACACTTCTTGGAAGCTAAAAAATCAGGGAGGAGGTTAGATGCTATTTGGATTTCTAAAGGGCTGACCCTCTTCTTAGAAAAAGCAAAAATTCTGGGAAGGACTATATCAGATCATAATCCAGTAACAATACATATGGAAATTAAAAAGCAAACAAAGGGAAGTGGAGGATGAATGATGAGATATGGAGAGATGAACAATGGGTGACACATGCAAAAAAACAAGTTAGCGGAATTTTTCAAGATAAATGGAAAACAAAATACAGATATAAATGTAGTTTGGGACGCAAGTAAAGCGTACATGAGGGGTCTTGGAATACAACAAATTGCTAGGCTGAAGAAGAAAAAAGACAATAACAATCACAAGCTAACTAAACAGATAAGAATTAATGAAAAAGAATTGACCAAAAATCCAAAAAGTCATGAAATATTACAAAAAATTAAGATATTGCAATTCCATATCTCTAGTATATTAAATAAGGAAGTAGAAAATAAAATAAAATGGGCAAAACAAAGGTACCGTATTTTACGCTCTATAGGACGCACTTTTTCCCCTCCAAAAATGATGGGGAAATGTGTGTGTGTCCTATGGAGCGAATGCAGGCTTTCGCTGAAGCCTGGAGAGCGAGAGGGGTCGGTGCGCACCAACCCCTCTCGCTCTCCAGGCTTCAGGAAGCTATCCGCAAGCCTTGGGAGCCTGACGGGAGTTCCCGCCGGGCTCCCAAGACTTGCGGATAGCAGCCTGCTTCCCGAAGCCTGGGGAGCGCTTCGCAGCGCACCCAGGGCTTCGGGCAGATATCTGCAGCATGAATCAGCGACCCGAACTTCAAAAGCTAGGCCACGCTCTAATCAGCAGGTATAACGCAACGCAACAGAAGTGGCAGAAAAGTATGTGTGACCATATTTACAAGCAGTTTATTCAGCATGCATCAGGACAAAGGAAAACATGTCCGATCTCCTTCATGTCCAAAGCAAGACAGCAAAAGCAAAAGCTAGCTATACACAAAACGGAAGTTCCCAGCAAGCTGTGCTGGAGTGTAAACAGACAGGTGACATACAACAATTCCACACGTCTGTTCTTAAGGTGGAACGGAATATTCCAACAGGCACGCCAAGCCCCCAGGATGCGTGCCACGCCCCTACGGGTGGAGCGCCATGCCCCCTGGACACCACGCCCCCAAGACAGACACCAGCCCCGCCCCTGCCTGCTCTCCGCGATGCCAGAGCATGAAGCTCCGCCACTGCCAGAAGTTTGGCTGTTGCATCCCGTTGACCTCTCATACCTGCACCCAGGACCTAAGAGAGGGTGAGAGGGAGAAACATGTTTCTCTAGTCCTGCTCAAAGCATTCCCCTCATTAGATTAGCATCCCAAAAGTAGAGAAGAGAAGGGTTCCACCTGCTGATCCCACCTCTGCCTTTGCATCCCCATCAGCTGCATCCCTTGTTGTCCCCCTACAGAGGACTATCTGATTTCCATGCATAGACTGTGATGTGGAACCCAGTGCAAACAGAAATCCACATCACAGGATGAGCATACACCTATAAGGCAGGCTCTCTGCTACAGACATGGTCCATAATGCCTCGAAGCAGAGCCTATGGATAATATTTACTCTACTCTTCATCCAAAAGCAAAGGTTCCCACAGCAGCTCACAGATATCAATAATACAATCTAAAAAGGGATAACACGAAGGAAGAGGGTATGAGAAGAATGGGGCAGGGGGACAAACTCAGCACTAGTTTTTAATTGCAGCATTCTTGGAACAACCTGCTGGAAGGGAATGAGCTCAGGAAGCTGAAAGTCACTGATCCCTCTGCTGAGCTTATAGAGAGCTTCTACAATTCCATCTCTCCCCCTGTTGTAGCTTAATGGAAAGGAAGCAGCAGTCTGACTGGGGGAAGGGGGCAGCTGTTTAATAGTCCCACTTCAGAACCTTCTGAATAGCCTCATGGCAAGCAGGAGAGCTTGACTGTAAGGGGTAGTTGAGCATATGTGCGGCAAGGAATGCTTGCTTTGTATCAGCAAGTCCAGAGACTATTGATTGATTGTCACAATTAAGCATGGGATCTCAACTGTAAACATTGGAGCTTAAAACAGATTTCATAGTATGATTCATAAGAAGCACTTCATTATCTTTAAAATAACTCTGCAAAATGCACAAAACTGTCAGGGTTTAATTACCATGCTCTGCAGACAATACTCCTGAGGTCTTATAGTGCCATATCCTTCAGAGGTTATGCCCCAAGGGCTCGAAAAAGGAGCATATATAGCATTTTTTCCAGCTTAGGAGCAAATTGTGAATTCAGAGAAGGAAAATAACGGAGCCAAAGGTATGTTGAATGGGTCTGCATTTTTGTTCAGAAAACTATCACAATTTTATTTTTCAGCATTAATTAACTAATATTGAGGCCCTTTGTGGCAACAGCAACAGAACCTATGCACCATCTGATGACTAACTGAATTTCATGGAACAATCTGTAAGATTACATTTGTATACATTTTTGCCCATCTGCTGGGTGTTAGGTACCATTTATATAGCATTTTCATATAACTCTCTCTTTAAACCATAACATGCTGTAAATTTTAAATCCGTGTTCCACAGTCATTCCCATGCTTCCATTTCTATATTATGACCCGCATATTTGTATATTTTTTAGATTCAAGAAACATAGCCTCTGTGCATACACAGAGTCCTGTCCTTAAGGTGGAGTGGATGTGTGCAGATACCTTGGGAGTACTGAGTGAGTTCTTTTTGTTGAAACTAGGAGAGATTCCTTTCACAACCATCCATCCACATCCTGGATGGCTCCTTCATCCAGGCAAAAAGGTTACGCTTTAACCAGGCCTTTGGCTGATTAACATCCAATGCCATTTTAAAATGTGTTCAGGAGGGAGGGGTTACTGGGTTGGTTTTTGTTTTCGTTATGTATTTTGATATTGTGATTTTATGTTGTAAACACCCTGAGGCCTGCACATGCAGGGCGGTATACAAATTTGCTTGTTTGTTTAGAATCCTGACAAAAGCCGAGACATTCAGCATCAAATAAGGAGGGGGGTGGAGTTCCTTCCCCAGCTGTGTGCTAGTTAGCAGAAGACACCAACAGATGAAAGGAAAGGAGAGAAACAATGGCCCATATCGTTTCCTGATACAGGTCGGTGACTATAACTGATTTCCATCCTCTGAACATTTGTTCCCATGACCACCTAACAGTGCTACTTTCTAATTATACGGTGCTGCCCATTTGAAATTGACACCTTCCTTTCTTTATTGTCATAGCTGCTGACCTACTTTTGTGGTGCCTGCTTTATTGAAAAGCCTGTTGCCTTTCTTTCCCTAAGCACACTGAGTTCTGCAGTCCAGCTTCTGCCTCCTTCCAGTACCTAACGTATTGCAAAAAGATGTCAGATGGTAATGAAACCACAGTGACCCACTTTGTCCTCTTGGGCTTTGCCAGCAGCCCAGCTATTCAAGTCGTCCTCTTCATGGTATTCCTGATGCTCTACAGCTTGGTTCTGCTGGGAAACATTGGGCTGATGGTTCTGATCAGAACCAGCCCCCAGCTCCAGTCCCCTATGTACTTCTTCCTTAGCAATTTGTCATTGGTCGATCTCTGCTACTGCTCTGTGATTGTCCCAAAGATGCTCGTCAATTTCTTGGTAACGAAAAAGGGTATTTCTTACGCTGGCTGCGGACTGCAGTTTTATTTCTTCTGCACTTTTGCTGACACTGAGTCTTTCATCCTCGCTACTATGGCATATGATCGGTACGTAGCCATCTGTAACCCACTTCTTTATACTGTCATCATGTCACCAAGGCTCTGCTTCCTGCTGGTTGCCCTCTCTTACCTTGGTGGTACATTGAGTGCCCTGGTCCACACCTGCTTTGCCTTCAGACTCTCCTTCTGTGGCCCAAATGTCATCAACCACTTCTTCTGTGACCTCCCATTGCTTCTGAAGCTGTCGTGCTCAGACACCTCCCTCAATGAGCTCCTGCTCTACACATATGGGAGCTCAGTGGAAATCATGTCCTCCATCATCATCATCATCTCCTACGTCCTCATTGTCATCTCGGTCCTGAAGATGCACTCCGCTACGGCAAGAAGCAAAACGTTCTCCACCTGTGCCTCTCACTTGACCTCTGTCATCATCTATGAAGGGACACTCCTCTTCATCTATTCCCGCCCCAGCTCCTGGTACTCACCCACCTCTGACAAATACATCTCTGTCTTCTACACCATTGTTATCCCTGTACTGAACCCCTTAATCTACAGTCTGAGGAACAAAGATGTGAAGAATGCCCTCCGGAGAACAATAGTCACTAAAGTCTTTGTTCGAGAGTCTCATAACTGAGAGACCGTTGAAAGAAGAATCATAGAAATTTATTTATTTATTTATTTATTTATTTATTTATTTATTTGTGTGGAGCAATTGTTCCTTGTTTCTGGAATGGCTTTTTCCCAGTCAGTTCTAACAATACAGTCCATAAAATCTAAAAGACAGGACACAAAAAGGGAATGGGACAGTGCAGTGCGGTGCGGGGACAAATTCAGACACCAACTGTGGACCCAGGCGCAGGGACCATGTGGCCAATGGAGCCTAAAGAGAGGGAAACAATAAGGCACGAGACAACTGGTATTGGGTTCAAAGTGGCCACAACCTTATTGATTGCAAATCAAAACTTGATTAAGTAGGTTTTGGAAAAGGCATCAGATATGTATCCTGAATCAACCACCCAGCCTTCTGGTTTATTATTTTCAGTTGGGTTAACTCTAGGTTAAGAGTCACCCTATGACAGACATAAAATCAGATCAATCCCTCCAGGACTGCCATTTTGGATATGTGCTATAGCCCATGGTCCCTCATCTGGGCTCCTGGACAAAGCACTCCTTCCTGAATCCCTTTAGTGGGACACTGTCAGGGGCTTGTTGGATGCAGAGGAATAGTGGGAGGAACCAGCTGGGGAACCCCAAGAGGGAAAGGCTCAGAGCCCAGGCAGACCCTCCAAGTGTCCCTATTTTCCAGGGACATCCCTGACTTAGAAAAGCCGTCCCAGTTTCTGATTTGATCCCAGAATGCCCCACTTTTCCTTAGGATGTCCCTATTTTCATTGGAGAAATGTTGGAGGGTATGGAGTTATCAGGCCATTTGAAGGCAATCCTGTATAGTTTTTTAATGTTTAATGTTTTTAATGTTTTAATATATGTTGGAAGCTGCCCAAAGTGGCTGGGGCGACCCAGTAGTATGTGTGGGGTATAAATAGTAAAATTATCATTGTGGAATGGGAATGAGAAACGTTGGAGGGTATACCCAGGATGTGGTGGTGGGATGACAATGAGTGGTCAGAGGGAGAAGACTGAAAGGAGGAGGTGTCAGAAGCTGAAGATGTAACAGGAGTTAGTGAGCTGGGAGAGTCTGTGACAGAGGAGTCCAGAAGTAGAAGCAGGAGAGTGGGATGAGGGAGTCCAAGAGGCAGAGATGAGTCAGGCTGGTGAAGAAACATGGGTGTCTACCCCTCCTGCTGTGACAGGCTCCCCTTCCCTCCCCTCCAAGGACCAAGAGAGGCAAGACAGACATGCAGGTACAATCTCAGATTGCTTGGATGAAACCCTGGTGTAATCATCTCAGGCAGGCAAGCAAGCTCCAATAAGAATTAATGAGTCTCTGGCAGTTTTATGTACATTTATTTACATCCAGAAAGTGGCTCCAAGTCTTCTGCCATTAGCTACGAGTTGGTCACCCCCTTCCTGCTATCAAACGAAGATCCTTCTAAAAGCTGCCTGTTTCCTGGATGCATAGCAACCCCCTCAATGTCATCTATCTCCTCCCCTCCCTCTGCCTATGAGCTTTCCGAGCCTGGGAACTCTTGGTGAAAGGGGGGGCCGAACTAGCCCACTCCTGCTCTGACTGTGGCTGCAATTCCTCATCTCTGTCTCCCTCTGCATCCCTTCATCTCCAGAATCTGACCCTTCCCAGGCATTCGATTCAGCCACATCCCTAACACCTGGAGACAAGAGGACTTAGGCAGCTGTAGGAAGGCAGGTAGCTTCAGTCTCCCCAACTGCCTCATAGGGGTGTTGTAAACAAAATCTGCCCTTATTCCCTTATGGGGTACACAAGAGCCCTATGTAGGTTCCCTATTGGTAGGAGAAAATAACAGAAGCCAACCAGAGAATATTGTGAAGCAAAGCAGCTAGTAAGCCTGATCTTTATTAAAGCTGTTGCAACAGGGTGCTCCCCTCACACGGAGGAGGAGGAGTACCCAGAACAAAGGTGTGCCCGCCCTTATATAGGCATTTTGAAATTCCCTGCCCTGGAGCTCCAGACCACCCCTCCATACATCATACATACATCACAGAAGGGGTGTAGCCCAAGACCACCCCCCACAAACATCATACCTACATCACAGAAAAGGGGGTCTACAACAAACATTTGAATGTTGTTGTTTTTCCTGTCTGGCAGGTTATCTGATAATGCCTTATCTGATTGCCTTTTCTGGTAGTCTGGCCATTCCTTTGAGATGGTAATTACTTAATTCCTGAGACAATGGGAAGGTTCCCTCACCCCCTCTCTCCTTGCAGAGAAACATTTGGTCAGTTTGGGAGTCAAAATGGTTTCAGGACTGTCTTCCTGTGCTGCTTCAGATATGTGGTTTATATATTTATGTACGTGTTTGCTGGTATTATGTACTGAGTTGAATATGATCCAAAATACAGCAGTCTGATTGGTCCTAGAACAATTGGATTCAGAATGCAGCAGTCTGATTGGTCCACAGGAGCCACCTAATCCAGCTCCAGGTGGAAGTGAATCCGCAACCTGATTGGCCTACAGGAGAATCCCGGAATTAGCCAATCAGGTGGGGCCCATTGTGTAAATAATGTATATAAAGCAGATATTGTGGGGGAACTTCCATTCCTCCTCACCACTATGAGTTGAATAAAAAGCATGAAATCCACTCTCGACTCCGAGTATATTTCACTGGCGACAAAGGTGGGATCCCGCTGAGATGACCGCCACACACAGCACCGCAGTACCGACACCTGCCACACCGCTGCCTCACACCGTGTATCCATGCTTCAGCTCCGGGCCCCAAGGAACTCCGAATGGCAACCGACAGCAGCTTCTTGCCATTCAACCCAACGTCAGGAGACTGGGAAGCATACGCCTCCCATTTCACCTTCCTCCTAGAAACCAAAAGGATCACCAACAAAGAAGACGCCAAAAAGAGGGCGATATTCTTCAGCGTCTGTGGAGAGGAGACGTTCGAAATCGCCCGGGCTCTCCTTGCGCCTGAAGACATCACTACTGTTCCTTACAAAAGAATAATGGAACGGCGGAAGGGGCACTTCTCGCCGCAGCCCTCGGTGGTGGCTCATCAAAATGCCTTCTACGCAAAGCGGCAAGCCCCTGGGTTCGTGACATCCCTCTGCCAAACCCCCCGTTCTGCAACTTCTCAGAGTTGGAGAACATGCCTCATGACCGCTTCATCGGGGACCTGAAGGATGAAAAGCTGCAATGATGCCTCTATGCCAAGAAGGACCTAACGTTCCAGGTCGCTCTGGAGGAGGCCCTAGCAACTGAAGCTGCCGAGAGGTCGACGCAAGAGGCATGGCCGAGCCTGCCGCCCCAACCGAGGGTCCACCACATCTGCAAAAACAGAGACACTGAGATAACGTGTGTTGGGTTGAAATAAACGACAGGCGAGTAGCAAGTGTCATGTGGGAGGCATCTCTCGAGCATGTCTCAGGGAGTCCCTTTTATTGAATATTACAGCATTGCCACATATGTGCTTATTGCTGATTGGTTAACACAAGTACAAAGCAAAGGTTGCATATAGGCATTAATCACCAATAGATTAAAGGCTGGGAAAGGGAGCATAGAACTAGACAGGCATGAAAACCTCCTAATTAAATTATAACTAGTGATTGATATAGCAAGACTTAAACAATTACGTTCCGATAGATGTGGTCAACTATGCGTTAAGAACAGGTCAGAGTATAATGTTTTCATGAACTCAATGTGAACTGAACATTCTAGGGTGATGAGGGAATGTCTTAGCATTAGAACGGTTTGTGCAGAATCATGTGCAGAAGCAAATCTTAGAAGCAAAACTTCCCATCATGCCACAGTCATGTGCACAAGCAAAGCTTCCCATCATGCCACAGTCATGTGCAGAAGCAAAGCTTCCCATCATGCCACAGTCATGTGCAGAAGCAAAGCTTCCCTTCAAACGTGTGCAGATAGATAGATAGATAGAAAGAAAGAAAGATAGAAAGATAGATGATAGATAGATTGCTAGAAAGATAGATGATAGATAGATAGATAGATAGATAGATAGATAGATAGATAGATGATAGATAGATAGATAGATAGATAGATAGATAGATGATAGATAGATAGATAGAGATAGAGATAGATAGATAGATAGATAGATAGATAGATAGATGATAGATAGATAGAGATAGAGATAGATAGATGATAGATGATGATAGATAGATAGATAGATAGATAGATAGATAGATGATAGATGATAGATAGATATAGATATAGATATAGATATAGATATAGATGATAGATAGATAGATGATAGATAGATAGATAGATAGATAGATAGATAGATAGATAGATAGATGATAGATAGATGATAGACAGATAGATGATAGATAGATTAGATAGATAGATAGATAGATAGATAGATAGATAGATGATAGCTAGATAGATAGATATAGATAGATGATAGATAGATAGATAGATAGATAGATAGATAGATAGATAGATAGATAGATATAGATAGATAGATAGATAGATAGATAGATAGATAGATGATAGATAGATAGATGACAGATAGATAGATAGATATACACATATAGATATTCATGAATATAACATGCAAATCTTGTTGCCAATGCAAGAGGCATCTCAACCACCATCTTAAAACACCACAGTAGTGTGTGTGTGTGTGTGTGTGTGTGTGTGTGTGTGTGTGTGTGTTTGTTTGCCCAAGTATCAGTACTTAGGTTCATGATGTGATATCTTCACAAAGGAAATGATCGTCAGAGGGCTGTGAAGCAAAAAGAGGACAAACAGAACAAATTTGCTGCTGCTGGGTCCTACATGGTCCAACTGGATTTGATGAGGAAGCAAACAAAGTACAATTTGCCATCATGGACTGAAAGAGAGTGCACGCTTTAGTATTTTGGCAGAATCCACGAGCCTTGCCATTGATTGGTGGTGAGGCCTCACTATCATTGACAAGAAGAATCCAGACCAGGGTGTAGAAGTTATAGTAGACCTAGATAGTTGAAACTGACTATACAAAAATCAGAAGGGAAGTTTTAGAGGTTTCTTGCATTCAAGCAGCCAATTAAAATGTAATTATTACTCAAAACAACCACAGATATCTGGGGTATTCAGTAGCATCAGGGATGATGTCCCAGGTGCTAGCAACTAGCATTTAAGGTCTCTCCCCCTACTCAGTTTCTGAAAGCAGAGAAACCTCCCAGTCTGCATCTCAGGTAAGTTCACTAAATCAGAAAGAGATATTTAGTGCATGGTTCTGCTATAGCATCACCAGACCTCTGGTAAAGGGGCTAAAGCCCTGAATCTGTCCTCCATTGACACTTACAGATAGGTAGCCGTGTTGGTCTGCCATAGTCAAAACAAAAAAAAATTTCCCTTCCAGTAGCACCTTAAAGACCAACTAAGTTAGTTCTTGGTATGAGCTTTCGTGTGCATGCACACTTCTTCAGATACACTTCTTCTGTTTCAGTGTATCTGAAGAAGTGTGCATGCACACGAAAGCTCATACCAAGAACTAACTTAGTTGGTCTTTAAGGTGCTACTGGAAGGAAAAAAAATTTTTGTTTTGTCCATTGACACTGTTCTTCAAAAGAAAAAAAAACTCTCTTGCGGACACACTTGAAGAGCCCCACACTCCCATGGACGAAGATGATAGCAAAGGTAGGTGGAACAAACTCAAGAAGACAACTGTTGGGATTGAAAATTGGCCACAACTTTGTACATTAAAGATATAGATAGGGTTGTCATATGGATGGGACTCTGGCATGGGCAGCTTGGGCTTGGCAGTGGCTGAGGGATTCTTTGGCAATTGCCCTTAAAAAAGCTCAAGAACTTTTTGTGTCTGGATTTTTACCTCTTCAAATATGGCAAACTTTAGGTAGGTTTTGCTCAGGCTTTGCGGGTGTATATACATTAGCCTCCCAAAGGAAGGCTGAAACAGGGATGTGCCAGGGATGTGGACCACCGCTAGTGCTGTGTTAAACTAGTGCAGTGAGCTTGTGATGGCTATTATCTTGAATCCAGGACTGCTGTTGTTTCTAAACAAAAAGGAAGTTGGATGGAGCGGTCAAAAACACAAATCTCCTTTCTTCCCTTCTCAAGGAAAAGTCAGGGAAAAGAACAGAATCATCCTGAACCCAGCACTGATTGGGGGAAATGATGGATCAAGGAAATAATTCTGTCATAACAGAATTCATTCTTCTGGGATTCACAGATGATCCAAAAATGCAGCTCCCTCTTTTTATGCTTTTCCTACTGATTTATGTCGTCACTGTAATCTGGAATGTGGGGATGATTGTCTTAATTTGCACTGAGCCTCAGCTTCACAACCCCATGTACTTTTTCCTGGGCAACCTCTCTTTTGCTGACCTCTGCTACTCCTCAGCCATTGCTCCCAAAATGCTGGCTGACCTCTTAGTTGAGACCAAAAGGATTTCTTTCAATGCCTGTGCTATACAGCTATATATACTTTCCTTTTTTGTAGATGTTGATTGCCTTTTGCTGGCTTTGATGGCCTATGACAGGTACATGGCCATCTGCAATCCACTTCACTATTCAGTCCTTATGTCCAAAAGAGTCTGCGGACGGTTGATGGCTATGGCTTACTTCATAGGCATTGTGGATGCAATGATACACACTTGTTGTACATTCCAACTACCATTCTGCAAGTCGAATATCATCAATCATTTCTTCTGTGATGAGCCTGCTCTTCTATTGCTCTCTTGCTCTGACACATACAAAAATGAGCTCATGTTATTTGTCTTGTTTGGTTGTATTTTAGCCAGCAGCCTTGGCATGGTTCTTGTTTCCTACATCTACATCTTAGGCACAATCGTAAGAATGCGCTCTGCTGAAGGCAGACGCAAAGCCTTTTCTACCTGTGCCTCCCACCTTACAGCCGTTGGGATATTTCATGGGACAATACTCTTCATGTATTTTCGGCCCAGCTCCACTCTTTCCTTGGACCAAGACAAATGGGCTTCGGTGTTCTATACGGTAGTGATCCCCATGCTCAATCCTCTGATCTACAGTCTAAGGAACAAGGATGTGAAGGATGCCCTGACAAAAGCACTTGCTAGCTTAAGGCTTTTGGAAGGGAGTCTTAAGTTTTGCAAAGCTGTGTTCTGATGACCCCTGGTATTGATAAGTATCTTATCAGGGCTTTATCAGAGAGGATATCAGCACTGGAAGAGATACTTCCTCACATCTGACCACGGATGTTTTAGTACTTCAAGCAAAATGCATGGCCACCCAATGCCACTGGCCCCTCCCCACAGATTTGAACCTGCCCACCACCACTGCCACTGCCCCCTCATATTGTGCTGCCACCGCTGCCCCCTTGCCAGCACTGCCATAGTGCACCTCAGGCACAACAAGGAGGGTGTAGCAGCAGGGGCACAACCACAGAGGCCCAGGCACAGACAAGGAGGTAAACAGTGTGCTCCTCGGGCCCAGATCCACTGCCTGAGACAACAGCTTCACCTCACCTCATGAATAGGCCAGACCTGTGTTTCCTGAAAAGACAACTTTCCTGCTACTTAAAAAAATGAGTAATCTTTCCTTTAAGCACCCCTTCTTTTGCTCTTCGGTTTAAGAATAATGCTTCATCTGTGTGGAGAACTGCAGTGGTGGGCCCATTTTCTTTGAAATGAATGTGCCGACCACTGCCAAACTTTCTGTGCTATATGTGGCTGCAAGAGGGCAGTGGGCAAGTCCCTGAGCACACTCAGTTCACCTAGAACAATTTTGAGGCCCAGCAAGCTTGGCCACCACTCACACTAAACGGTATGTTTGCTAAAACACTCCCCAGAATTTTCTACAGCAAGCAGTGGTTCCTTGACAGATAATGTGGAGACGTCTCCCAGAAGGCAGAAAGGAAAAACCACTGGCTGTACAAACCATACATTTTTTTTAAAATGCCCATATGTAACAGTTCATACATCCAGTGGCGTAGCGTGGGGGGTGCAGGGGGGCTGGCCGCACCGGGCGCAACATCTGGGGGTTAGGGTTAGGGGGCGCAAATCCATGGGTTAGGGGGCACAAATCCACGGGTTAGGGGGCACAAATTACTTGCCTTGCCCTGGGTGCTGACAACCCACGCTACGCCACTGCATACATCAGCAAAATATGTGTGTCTCTTCTGTCTTTTTCGAACTATCTTGTTAGTATGTTGTAATCCAGCTATTTCCCCAGATCCTGTCTGTCCCCAGGGTTGAGCAGATTTGAATCACTTCATTTCACTGGGATAGACAGGCAAATGCTAAACTGTACCCTGTTGAAATGAGTCAATGAGACTTAAAAGGTTCTTAACTTTGGCTGGATTGCACTCTATTTTTTAAAGAAACATGCTTTTGCAGTTTGGTATATTTGATTTATTTATTTTTGCTCAATATTTGCATGCCATTTGATTGTAATAGAAGTTCAAAGCATTTTACAAAATATAGATCACTGCTGCTCCTTTGCTCTTTAATGGTGCCCCTAATCAGCCGTCTCAAACTTGGGGTGGGGGTTTAAATTTCATACTTCAGGAGCCGAATGACTTCGGCTGACCATGTGACTCATTATATTCCAAGGGTTGAAAGAAGATAATAAAATAAAAATAGAAAAGCAAAACAAAAAACAAAAACCCAACAACCCAGAACCCTGTACATATTTGCTTTCTCACACCACCATGTCTCTGTGTACCTAAAACTAATCTATGCAAATGAACTGACAAAAATAAAAGATGCCACTCTACTGTGTTTGTATTTTGATGGGTTTGTGTAGCTTTATCCTATATACTAATAGCAAACTCATTCTTCAAGTGTGAGTCCTTATGAAGTCAAAAGGACCGCACCTACCAACAAGGCGGAGGTATCAGCAGCCTTAGGGAAAACCCAAAATTTTAAGATGCCAAAAGGAAATGCGGAGGAGGGAACAGCGCAAAGAAGACTGGGCATGATCACGGAATACTGACTGATTGTTGTGCAGGGGAAATGAAATCTTGGGGGAAATAGAATGGAGTATCCTGGGGAAAGGAATGTTGCCTGGCTGGCTGCAACACTGAGCACTCCATACTATTCAGACTGCAACATTTTGTTGCAGCTCATACTTGTTCTTCACTATTCGATATCTGGGAGAGGCTAACTAACTTTTGTATGATGTAGTTTGTCATAGTTCACATTTTTGTTTAGTCGTTTAGTCGTGTCCGACTCTTCGTCCTCCACTACCTCCCGCAGTTTGGTCAAACTCATGCTGGTAACCTCGAAAACACTATCCAACCATCTCATCCTCTGTCGCCCCCTTCTCCTTGTGCCCTCCATCTTTCCCAGCATCAGTGTCTTCTCCAGGGAGTCTTCTCTTCTCATGAGGTGGCCAAAGTACTGGAGCCTCAGCTTCACGATCTGTCCTTCCAGTGAGCACTCAGGGCTGATTTCATTAAGAATGGATGCGTTTGATCTTCTTGCAGTCCATGGGACTCTCAAGAGTCTTCTCCAGCACCATAATTCAAAAGCATCAATTCTTCGGCGATCAGCCTTCTTTATGGTCCAGCTCTCACTTCCATACATCACTACTGGGAAAACCATGGCTTTAACTATACGGACCTTTGTTGGCAAGGTGACGTCTCTACTTCTCAAGATGCTGTCTAGGCCTGTCATTGCCCTTCTCCCAAGAAGCAGGCGTCTTTTAATTTCGTGGCTGCTGTCACCATCTGCAGTGATCATGGAGCCCAAGAAAGTAAAATCTCTCACTGCCTCCATTTCTTCCCCTTCTATTTGCCAGGAAGTGATGGGACCAGTGGCCATGATCTTCGTTTTTTTGATGTTGAGCCTCAGACCATATTTTGCGCTCTCCTCTTTCACCCTCATTAAAAGGTTCTTTAATTCCTCCTCACTTTCTGCCATCAAGGTTGTGTCATCTGCATATCTGAGGTTGTTGATATTTCTTCCGGCAATCTTAATTCCAGCTTGGGATTCATCCAGCCCAGCCTTTCGCATAGTTCACAGTTCATAACAATAAAACAATGATCAGGGTGGCGCTGTGGTGTAAATCACTGAGCCTCTTGGTTTTGCCAATCAGAAGGTTGGCGGTTCAAATTCCTGCAATGGGGTGAGCTCCTGTTGCTTTGTCATAGCTCCTGCCAACCAAGCAGTCCAAAAGCATGCCAGTGCAAGTAAATAAATAGGTACCGCTGTGGCAGGAAGGTAAACAGCGTTTCCATGCACTCTGGCTTCCATCACGGTGTCCCATTGCGCCAGAAGCAGTTTAGTCATGAGGCCACATGACCTGGAAAGCTGTCTGTGGACAAATGCTGACTCCCTCGGCCTGAAAGTGAGATGAGTGCCACAACCCCATAGTCGCCTTTGACTGGACTTAACCGTCCAGGGGTCCTTTACAATGACCTTTTACAATGACTACTGGAATCGACACAAGATAATATCACCAAGGCAACTATCTGTAAACAAACAATAAACAACCATAAAAATGGCAAAAGTAGTTTATTTCAAAATTAGATTTTATCTTAAACAATTGCAAACACAATAATAAAGAGTCCACTTGTAATATACCAGTGGTTCAGTGCTTGATGTCATTCCGGTAATCAGACATTTCATAACTAAAGAGCTTAGTCATCAAGCTGTCAAAATCAGTTGTAACAGAATTGCACTGAATTAACAAGTACTGTAGAATAAGGAAAATTAAAAATACGTTGAGAATGCATAATTAAGACATACCTTTGTAGTAAATAATATGCAAGAGAAGACATTATGTAAACACTTAAAGCAGGAGTATATCTACAAGAATAAAAGTGAGACAATAACTAGTCTATTTGCACATCTATAGTTAATACCCCCAGTCCCACTAATACAAAAAATCTCTATAGAAACTTAACTATCCTCATCTGCATGTTTCCATTGGGAGGAGCAAAGAAGGAGGACGGTGTCCTTCAGTTTGTTAAACCTCCTTAGGAAACATGGGTGGGGCGGGGCTCTGCTAGGGGCACCATGGAAGATGGCTGACAATACCATCTCTCCAGCTCACATGAGGTAATTAAGAGGCTGAGATGGGAGTAATCAGCCTCCCAGGTTTCTTCCCGGTGGAAGGGAAGATGCAGTTCATCTGCAGCTGCCCACAAACCACCCCCAAGTTCGAAAAGAAGGAGGGGGTGGGTGCACTAGATGGAAAGCCCTCGAGCAAGCTTGGATCTCCTGGACGCTGTCTCTATAAGCGCTCCAAGTTCCATTTCTTAAGATGAAAGATTGGATATAAGATTTATGAACATGCTTCGGGCGAAGAAAGGGTATTTTATCTGCTAATTAAGCCAGCCACTGAGATGCTAAGAGTGACGGATTGGAAGAAAGATAACATCAAAGAACAACAGCTAAGTCGGTATGTTGAAACGGAATGGAAAGGAGGGGGGGATAAAACTTTTTCTTTTCCTACTACGATACTACCTAACAACCCCACCCCACCACCCCACCCCGTCTTTTACTACTTATAGCAAGTGAGATTGGAAAATATAAACTGTGTTGAAATAACATTAACTAAAGCCTTTGTTTTTCGAAATATTTGGAAGAAGCGCACCGACCCCTCTTGCTCTCCAGGCTTCAGCGAAAGCCTGCATTCGCCCCATAGGACGCGCACACATTTCCCCTTCATTTTTGGAGGGGAAAAGTGCGTCCTATAGGGCGAAAAATATGGTACTTACTTATTTATCTGACTGTTTGTTTGTTTGTTTGTTTGTTTGTTTGCCCAAATACCAGTACTTGGGCCCACAATGTCATTTCACAAAGGAAATGATGATCTGAGGACAGTGAAGCAGAAAGAGGACAAACATAACAATTTTTACTTTTGTTCATGCTTCCTCCTGCATTGTTCCACTGGATTTGTTGAGGAAGCAAACAAATTACAATTTGTACCATGCCATCATGGAATGAAAGAGAGTGCATGCCTTAATATTTTGGCAGAATCTGTAGGAGTTGTCATGGCTTGGTGAGGAGCTCTCAAAACCATTGACAGAAACAATCCAGACCAGTGTGTAGAAGTTATACTAGACCTAGATAGTTAAAATTGACTATACAAAAATCAGAAGGGAAGTCTTAGAGTTCTCTTGCATGCAAGCAACCAATTAAAATGTAATAATCAAAACAACCATGGATATCTGGGGTATTTATTAGCATCAGGGATGATGTCCCAGGTGCCTAGCAGCTAGCATTTAAGGTCTCTCCCCCTACTCAGTTTCTGAAAGCAGGGAAAACTTCCAGACCACACCTTAGGTAAGTTCACTAATTCAGAAAGAAATATTTAGCGTATGGGTCTGCAATAGCATCACCAGACCTCTGGTACATGGGGCTAAAGCCTTGAATCTGCCTCTATAGTTATGGATTTTTCAAAAAAAAAAGTCTCTTGAGAACGGCTGAAACAGCGATGTGCCAGGGATATGGAGGATAGCTGGTGTTGTGTTGAACTAATGCAGTTGAGCTTGTGATGGCCATTATCTTGAATCCAGGACTGCTGTTGTTTCTAAACAAAAAGGAAGTTGGATGGAGCGGTCAAAAATGCAAATCTTCTTTCTTCCCTTCTCAAGGAAAAGAAAGAATCATCCTGAACCCAGCACTGATTGAGGGAAATGATGGATCAAGGAAATAATTCTGTCACAACAGAATTCATTCTTCTGGGATTCACAGATGATCCAAAAATGCAGCTCCCTCTTTTTATGCTTTTCTTACTGATTTATGTCGTCACTGTAATCTGGAATGTGGGGATGATTGTCTTAATTTGCGCTGAGCCTCAGCTTCACAACCCCATGTACTTTTTCCTGGGCAACCTCTCTTTTGCTGACCTCTGCTACTCCTCAGCCATTGCTCCCAAAATGCTGGCTGACCTCTTAGTTGAGACCAAAAGGATTTCATTCAATGCCTGTGCTATACAGCTATATATACTTTCCTTTTTTGTAGATGTTGATTGCCTTTTGCTGGCTTTGATGGCCTATGACAGGTACATGGCCATCTGCAATCCACTTCACTATTCAGTCCTTATGTCCAAAAGAGTCTGCGGACGGTTGATGGCTATGGCTTACTTCATAGGCATTGTGGATGCAATGATACACACTTGTTGTACATTCCAACTACCATTCTGCAAGTCGAATATCATCAATCATTTCTTCTGTGATGAGCCTGCTCTTCTATTGCTCTCTTGCTCTGACACATACAAAAATGAGCTCATGTTATTTGTCTTGTTTGGTTGTATTTTAGCCAGCAGCCTTGGCATGGTTCTTGTTTCCTACATCTACATCTTAGGCACAATCGTAAGAATGCGCTCTGCTGAAGGCAGACGCAAAGCCTTTTCTACCTGTGCCTCCCACCTTACAGCCGTTGGGATATTTCATGGGACGATGCTCTTCGTGTATTTTCGGCCCAGCTCCAGCTATTCCTTGGACCAAGACAAATGGGCCTCGGTGTTCTATACGGTAGTGATCCCCATGCTCAATCCTCTGATCTACAGTCTAAGGAACAAGGATGTGAAGGCTGCCCTGACAAAAGCACTTGCCAACTTAAGGCTTTTGAAAGGGAATAGTTTTGCCTCAAAGGAGTTGTATGCCATGTTTGTAAAGCTGTGTTCTGGGAATCCTTAGAATTTCTTGGCATCTTACCAGGGCTTTATCAGAGACAAGATCAGTACTCGAAACAAAATATTTTAAAAAATTCGTTCCAGTAGCACCTTAGAGACCAACTAAGTTTGTTATTGGTATGAGCTTTCGTGTGCATGCACACGACTTCAGAACTTCAGATCAGCACTGGGTGAGATACTTCCTCAGGTCTGGCCCCGGATGTTTTGCCACTTCAAGCAAAATACACTGCCATCCAGTGCTGCTGGCACACACACCCCCACAGAGTTGAACCAGTGCCCTGCCTGCCGCCGCCACTACTACACCAATAGGATACAGCACACATGCCCTATACCCAGCAGCGGGGGAAGCCGCTCAGGTGACTGGGGCAGCGCGCCCGGGGCGGGGCAAGCCACCCATAGGGATGGGGTGCACCGTGGGGCCTCCATAGTCTGCCTGCCTCCTCCCACTCTACCACCCTACAGCAGGGGGCGGGCAGCAGGCGGACCGTTTGGGCAGCGCGGAGCCTGTGTGCGCCCAAGCCACCCCATCTCTCCCACTAGAGACGCATGGCTCAGGCACACTGCAGTCCTTGCGATGAGTGCCGCCCGGCATTTTGTCGTCGTCCCCCCCAGTGGTGCAGCCTGCACCCACCGCACCCCCCTTCCTCCACCCCTGCCTACACCATCCTGAAAAAATCCCTTAACCCCTGTTTAAAAATTTATTCTTTGGTAGATTTGCAAAAAGAAAAACACACACCAATAAATAAAGAGAGGGGCAAGATTAGACACAAATGCACAAAGCATAAAAATAAAAAAGTCAAGGCTCCTTGTGCTCCTCTCCACTCCCCCTTTCTTCCCACCCAGGACTCCCCTGCCCTCTGCCTGCCCCTCAGAGCCAGTGCCACTGTCAACTGCCAAAGGAAGGAGTCTAGCTGCAGCAGCTATGGAGAAGCCATGGAGAGGCAACAGGACGCTCCCTCATTGCTGCTGCCCAGGACAAGCGCCGGCTCATTCTCCTCACCAAACTTGGTGGGCAACAGCACTGGCAAGGGGAAATAGGGATATTCCGGGATCAAATCAATGGCTTTCATGATTCCAGGACTGTCCCAGAACACTTGGAGGGCATGATACCTGCTTTCTCATACCCACCTTTTTCTGTGTACCAAAGCTAATCTACACAAATGGACTGACCCAATAAAGGATGCCGTTTTTACTGTGTTTGTATTTTTGTGTGTTTGTGAAATTTTATCCTGAATGCTAATAGCAAACTCATTCTCCAAGTGTGGGTCCTTATGAAGCCATCACCTACCAACAAGACGGAGGTATCAGCAGGCTTAGGGGAAACCCAAGATTTTAAGACACCAAAAGGAAATGCAGAGGAGGGAACACTGAGCACTCCATACTATTCATTCCAGACTGCAACATTTTGTTGCAGCTCACACTTGTTCTTCACTATTCTATATCTGGGAGACGCTAAGTTTTGTATGATGTATGATGTAGCTTGTCATTGTGTCCATTTGAGATAGTTTACAGTGATGATGAATCCCACTGAACTTCCTTGGGCACTTTTTTTTTCTTTTTCTTTCTTTTCCATTTCTTTCTCTCTCTTTTTCTTTTTGGTTAATCCTAGGTCTTGGTTATAATATATTCACAGCTCATCATAGCTCATCAATTTAGTTATGAAACTATGAAGAGCTGTCAATATATAACCTACATCAAGACCTTTGGCATAAAATGGCAAAGAAATCTAATGGGAAACAGTCCCACTTGCATGTTTTTCTTCCCTCTCAATTATTCTTGATCTCTAAATTATTTTCTGTGGAAAACAGTTCCCCTTTGAAACTGGTGTGGTACTATTAATAGCATTGCATTTGCCCTATGGTCCTCTGCCTTGTTGTCTCAAACTCTTAGCAGACCTTGTGGCTTGATGGTCTGGATTGGAATAATCACTTACACTTTCTGGAATTTAAAGGCTTTATTCATGCAGGAACTATTTAGAGGATGAGTGGAAATGAGAGGGAGAAAATAACAAACACTATGGCTCAACAACTTGAGAGAGAACAATAAACAAAATAGCTCAGCTTTTAGGGGTGGTTTTAACTTTGACAGAGAGCTACAAACAAGTGTTGGCTAGATTGCTACACAAGCAGTGCCCCCTAGTGGTTTAAAGTAACACATGCATTAAAGATGAACTCAAGAGAAGGAAATGTATTTGCTTTTCTCTAACACAATCCCTGGATTAGAGAAATTTACAAGGGGATACCAAGGGGAAAGAAACTGTTTTGAGCAGGATGTCATGCAAACAACACTACATAAATGGGAATGCAAACAGCTTCAAATAAACATTAAAGTCAGGTGTGGATGAAGCAGAGAAACAATTCAAAAGACTAAGGGATTCATGTCTTCCTTGTTCCCTCATCACTATATTTCCTCTCCCAGAGCTGATTCCCACTGGCATGTTCATCTCCAGATGACTACAACATCACATGTGTGAATGGGCCATCAACACAGATAGAACTTTCATACCACCTCAGATTGAATGCTGTTCAGTAAAGTTGAGTCACACATACACCTGCCAGTCATCAAGTGTACCATAGGTAAGTGTTGAGCATGACTGCGAGAAAAAGAGATGTCAGAGTTTGAGTCTGTCTGAAAACACCACCAACTGATCTTGATACCCTTCTTCCTAATCACCTAATCACTCTCTGTCATTGTTCGCTGGTGACAGAAATATTATCTGCACTTGCTCAAGGGCTCTTTAGTGTTACATACTTCACATGCTTTAGAATTAAACCATAGCACTGAAAACACTGAGCCCTGACACAACTTAAGTCCTTTTCAAATAATGCCTATGCATGCATCTGGAATTAAGATGTGTGGAGGGTTTGTTAAACTGAAGTCATGAACAAAGGAACACTTCTGTTAAGTAAATTCCTATTTTGTTGTGGCCAGTAGTGACTGATTCCCATTGGGATTGGTGGGGTGGAAGGTAGAAAGGTTAACCACAGGTGAAGCCAGAGCCAATAACAGGCAAAGCTAACTCTTCTAGTTTTGCTTCCATTCTCCCCTCTACAAGGACGATACTTAGAATAAGGAGGAGGAAGTTGATGGGCAGTACCTCCTCCTGGGCTGTTGTAAGAAGGCAAGCAGGTGGAAGGCTGGCTGAAGATAGACTGGGGGTTGGTGGGGCAGGGCCCCATTTGCCCAAATAGACCAGCCATTGCTGGTTATGGCTTTACTTCTAGCACTGCAGCCAACCTACGTACATACACAAAACTTAGTTATAGTTACTCAAGTCCACAGTATTAAAATAATCAGTGAGGATTTATATTTTTCCTGATCAGTTTCCTTAGGGCATCCTTCACCTCTGAATTCCTCAGGCTGTAAATCAGGGGGTTCAACACGGGGATGACGAGAGTGTAAAATACAGCGACTCTTTTGTCTGTGTCCATTGAGAAGTTGGAACTGGGACGGAAGTACATGAAGAGGATGGTGCCATGGAACAGGGCAAAAGTCGTCAAGTGAGAAGCACATGTAGAGAAGGCTTTCAGCCGGCCTCCTGCAGAGTGTATCCTGGTGATAGTTGTGATGATAAAGCCATAGGAGGTGAGGATAGTCACAATGTTGGACGCTTCAACCAAGATGCCAAAAGTTAAGAGAAGCCACTCATTGAGAGATGTGTCTGAGCAAGCAAGAGCCATCAGGGCAGCCAAGTCACAGAAGAAATGGTTGACAGAATTCTCCCCACAATAAGACAGTCTTAGAGATGCACACGTGTGTATGAGAGAACTCGTGATCCCCCCAACATATGCCCCAGTGAGCAGCCAGACACAGAGTGCCTTCGACATGATGACTGTGTAGGACAATGGTTTGCAGATGGCCACATAACGATCTATTGCCATGACAGCCAGGATGAAGGACTCCACATCTGTAAAAGTACAAAATGTGAAAAACTGGAGAATGCACCCACTGTAGGAAATGGCTTTCTTCTCCACCAGGAAGTTCAGCAGCATTTTAGGGGCAATGGTTGAAGTTATGCATGCATCCATAAATGAAAAGTGTGTCAGAAATAAGTACATGGGGGTATGGAGCTGAGGACTGCTCCTAATCAAGACAACCATCCCTAGATTCCCTATCAAGCTAAAAAGATACATGACAAGAAATACTACAAAGAGTAATGTTGGGTTTCCCATAAATCCTTGGAGAATGAACTCTGTCACAGTGGTGCTATTTCTCTCCATCTGAGCAATCAGAGCTCTGCTGAGTAGATGAGCCAAATGAGGTGGCATCTTGATGGGCCATCATTGTGTGAATTAGCATTTGAAGAAATCCTTGACGATTGCCCATGTGTCTCACTTGATTGTGAAGGGATTTGTCTGAAAGGCCACAGGAATCAATGGCATATGGTTCTTTTTATAGCCCATTATAAACCACATCACAGGAAGCTGCCTGATACTGAGTCAGCCGATTTTTCCATCAAGCTCAGCATTGCCCACACTGAAAGACAGCAATGTTCCAAA
Source organism: Podarcis raffonei (assembly GCF_027172205.1). NCBI lineage: Eukaryota > Metazoa > Chordata > Lepidosauria > Squamata > Lacertidae > Podarcis > Podarcis raffonei. The sequence continues at coordinate 83,009,535 of NC_070602.1, forward strand.
GTTTCAGGCAGGGGACAATCTCAATCCTACCTGAAAATAAGCCAAAGACCTTATGCAGGGGTAGGCAACCTAAGGCCCATGGGCCACAAGCGGCCCATGGGGGTCGTTTAACCGGCCCACGAGCCACCCCCGAACCGAGCTGCCCACTCGGCGAGTCCCCGCACGCTGCGCTAAACCGGCACAGCACGGTGCAGGGACTCGCTTCCACGGTGCCAGAAATTGCATCTGTGCAGACGCAGGAAATCGCGGGCGGGTACACTCACACTCATGCACAATCCGGCCCACAGAGGGATCTCCGCTGGAGTGAACCAGCCCAGGCAAGGTAAACCTTGCCGACCCCTGACCTTATGCATGCAAAGCAGATTCTCTATCACTGAGATACAGCCCTCCCCTCATAATGCTTTCTGCTTCTATCACTGTCTGTTGAAAAGGTCCTTTCTGCTGTATGTCTCATTGAAAAGATACACCATGCATGTAGATGTCAAAGGGAATATGCGTGCTCAGAAGCATGGGATATTTACCCTCCCACTCAGTATAAACACCTATGTTTTCATTGTGTTTTTTAAAACTATAAATAACTGTTTTTTATCCTTCTGTATTCTATTTTAATGATTATTTATTTATTTATACATACATACATACATACATACATACATACATACATACCGCACCCATCTGGCTGGATTTCCCCAGCCACTCTGGGCGGCTTCCAGCAGAATATTAAAATACAATGATTCATCAAATATTAAAAGCTTCCCTAAATAGGGCTGCCTTCAGATGACTTCTAAAAGTCTGATAGTTGTTTATGTCTTTGACATCTGATGGGAGGGCATTCCACAGGGCAGGCGCCACTACTGAGAAGGCCCTCTGCCTGGTTCCCTGTAACTTCACTTCTCGCAATGAGGGAACCGCCAGACCTCAGTGTCCTGGCAGAACGATGTGGGTGGAGATGCTCCTTCAGGTATGCTGCGCCGAGGCCATTTAGGGCTTTAAAGGTCAGCACCAACACTTTGAATTGTGCCCGGAAACATACTGGGAGCCAATGTAGGTCTTTCAGGACCGGTGTTATGTGGTCTCGGCGGCTGCTCCCAGTCACCAGTCTAGCTGCCGCATTCTGGATTAGTTGTAGTTTCCGGATCACCTTCAAAGGTAGCTCTACATAGAGCACATTGCAGTTTAGCCCAATACATTGTTTTGTGAGCTACCCATGTTATGGGACACTTATATATTATTGTTGTTGTTGTTGTTATTATTATTATTATTATTATTATTATTATTATTATTATTAGTTAGTTAGTTAGTTTTTACTGCTTTTAAGCATTGAAGCACATAACTGTTCAGAATAGTTCCATTTCATTCAGCCAAAGCTCCCTGTTAATAGAGAATGGGCTGCCTGACTCACCAAGTGAAAAGTTTGCAGTTTTATATGCTAATACTCAATCCAAACTGAGTTCAGTGGGTTGCTAGCTAGTCAGCTGAGTGTATGCAAAAAGCTTGCTTTTCTTCATGGGGGAAAACAGAGCTGCAGAATTGGGATGGAAACATCTGACCAGTGTAATAACACAAGGATATTACAAGCTCACTCTGTAGAACTAAGTGCCCCAGGGAATTCTGCTACTAACAAGGTAACAGCCAAATATTTCTCCCTCTTTGGTAAATGAGCAGGGCAATGTGGGACAACCATGGTGGCCTGCTTGGAGTTACAGATAAATGGGAAAGAAAGAAGACAGTCTCTGATGTCCTAAGCCTGGGTGACAGCCAGGAGCTCATCCTCCCTGCCACAACCTCACAACTCTGACGATCACTCGCTTCCAGTGAAGTGCTGAAATGTGAGCTTTCTCTGCATGAGAGTGCTTTAGTCGTGTCCACATTTACTTCTCCACTGCTTAACTGGCTTTCAGCAACATTGAATATTATTCCCTGGTCCTAGCCAAGATTCTGGCATAGCCTAGGTACCTGAAAATCAATTGTTTGTTGGTTTGTTACATCCACATCTCACATTTCCTCCCAGAATCTTAACCCAGATGGTAGGTTAGACATAAGGACAGCAAACTGTTACTTACATGAAAATTTGGATTCCAAATAAATGAAGATTGGTGGAGTTCCTTCCTTACAAGCTTGGCTAGGCAGGTGTTTATCTAGTGCCACTACAATCTTTAACCATCCATTCTTTTCACTTGCCTACAAAAAGATGGAAGTGTCTGGGTCTGCCACTCCAAACCTCACCAAAAGCACAGGAAATGCAGATCAGGTCTCTGTTAGCTCCCAACCAGGGATTAAAAAACATTTTTAATTATTTTTAAAGAAAAATGTACGGCGCTTAATTGTCAAAATCACTAAGCAGTTTCAAGATACAGCATGGATAATTATTTCTCAGGCACTTCCAGACAACCTGTTTAATGATCACTCCGCCTGATTTGTTTGTGGAAGGATTCAACAAGATTGCACCAAGCAAGTGCTACCCCACACTTTCCAGTGCATTTTTCCATCACAAAAAGTCTGACCTTTCAGGAAAGTAGCTTTGTTGTGCTTGGGCTCCAAATCAGATTTAACTGCACAGCCTGAATTTGCCATGGTGGGACTGAATCCCACCCCAAAAATAGCAGCAGTCTGGAAGCACTCTTAGTTGATGTACAATCCCGTTTCAAAATATGAGAATGCATTGCCTTAATTAACACTAAATGCTTTACTGCTGCTACATCAGAAAGAAGAGGCTTTACAAGCAACTTTTAAATCTGGGGAGTTTTTGAAGGTTTTCTTTCCCCCATTTAATGGCCCTAGAGGAAGCCAATTAAATCATGCTCAAAGTGGTTGCATGTTGCACAATTCCTTCAGAGAGTTTGTGAATACCAATATTTTTTTTCCCCTCACTTTTCCCACGGGAACATCCATTCATTCTTCCCTGAATTATCACATTTTGTAGTCACCATGTGATAGTTCAACACAGTCCTCAGTAAGTCTTTAACATGGGGAGTATAAAAGCATGTTAAAATCAATCAAAACAGGATTTCAGGGAATTAAAATGAGTCTGATCTTGTGGATGAAAGAAAGCCTGGGGAAAATCTTTACCAGAAGACCTCTGGTGGGGTCTCAGTGTGGGGAGCATGATGAGCCAGACCTGGGTTTGAATGTCACCTCAAGCGAATGTCTTGGAGAGGGGGAGATTTTCTTTCCTTGGTTCTCCTCCTTCCTCCCTGCCCCACATATTTACAGTATGGTCTGAGATCCTTTCAGCTGCTAATGCTATGTTGAGGCTTAAATTTGGGCCCTTATGCCAACAACGTGAGATGCTGCCTTACACCCCATCAGGCTGTTGGGTTACCTTAGTTCAGTATTGACTACATCTGACCTTGCCAGCATGGTTCTTGCAGGTGTCATGGTGCCCACCATATCCTGCTAAGGTGCCCACCACTCATCAAGTCCCATCACCCATCCAGCAAAGGAATAATAGGGAGCTCACTTTAAACTCCCAATTGTTCCTTTGAAGCCCTACCCTTACCCATCCCACACCTGATGTCAGGTGTAGAAAGGGTTGCTGTGGGTTTTCCAAAATGGCCTTGTGAGCCAAATGGGGAGAAAGGGATTTCAGGATTTAATACTAATCATCATCACCATCCTATGAATTGTGTGTCACTGTTTCCCAACTTAACCCTTTTACATGGTTTTGTATGTATTGCAGTGTTTTATGCATTGTGTCTTGCTGTTGTTTTTATTGATTATAGTTTAGTAATTATTTATTGCAATTGTTAAGAGTGAATTTCTGTTTAATCGTTGTTTGCTGATATTTAATTTCATTGTGCACTGCTATATTCTAATGGATTATTGAATATTACTTTGTTTGATATAAGTTGTATATAAGTTAAATTTTTATTATGACTTTTTTGAATTGGATTAGATTGTTATAATGTGTGATCTTTGTTGTTTCTTCAGCTTGTAAACCGCCATGCATTTGGTAATACAGAAAGGCAGTATACAAATTAAAAGTTAAATGAAATGAGGAAGGCCGGTGAGCTACGTTTGGCCTGCAAACTGGAGGTTCGCCACCTATGTCTGAAGCATATATCTGTAGTGGAGATGGGCTTCTGGCTCACAGCCACTCTAGATCCTCATAAAAAATCTGTAATGTGTTCTCTGCTGATGTCCAAAGTATTATCTGAATTTGGAGTGGGAGCTTCAAAGGGGAAGGGTGTTTCTGAATTATAACTCCTTCTTAAATAATATTTCCACACTAAAGACAGGTTTGATCTTTGTTGAGTATGCCAATAGAAAGGCCAGATGATTACAAATATTCCAAGTACAGGAGAACTAACCCAATTTAGTTTGGCTTCCCAAGCCTCTGTGTCTTCTTCCACAGCTTCTTCGTGGCATTTTTCATCTCGGCATTCCTCAGCGAGTAAATGATTGAGTTCAACATAGGTGTAAGGATAGCGTAGAACAGAGCAAACACTTTATCCACTGCTAAGGTAGTAGGGCAGACATAGATGAACAGGCAGGGCACAAACAGAATGAGCACCACAGTGATGTGGGAAGCACAGGTGGAGAGGGCTTTTTGCCTCCCCTCAGAGGACTGTGTGTGGAGAATAAGATGACACCATAGGACACAACCAGCACCAGGAAACATCCCAAAGCAATCATCACAGTGTTGCCAACAACCAAGGTTCCAACAATGTGGGTGTCACTGCAGGCCAGCTTGAGCAAAGGGTAGATGTCACAGAAATAGTGGTGAATCTCATTAGGCCCACAAAAGGGCAGCTTTATGGTGAGGATAGTCTGGACCATTGAATGCACAAGTCCTCCCAGCCAAGTGGCTACAACCAGCTGATGGCAGACTCGCCTGCTCATGATGGCTGTGTAGTGAAGGGGCTTGCAGATGGTGACATAGCGGTCATCAGCCATCACTGTGAGGATAAGAATCTCAGTGCAACCAAAGATGTGCACAGAAAAGAGCTGAGCAACACAGCCCACAAATGAAATGGTTTCCTCCTTGGCAAGCAAGTCTGCAATCAGCTTGGGCACCACAGCAGATGAATAGCAGATGTCTACAAACGACAGGACAGAAAGCAAGAAGTACATGGGCGTGTGGAGACGCTGGCTGGACCGCACAGTGACCATGATCAGAAGGTTCCCCAGAACAATCACTAAGTAGATGAGCAGAAACAGGAGAAAGCAGGCTTGTTGGACCTGCTCATTTTGGAATAGTCCCAAGAGGATGAATTCTGTCACATTATTAGTGTTCTCCATAGAGGTGGGGTGCAGATAGGTTGTTTCAAACCTATCTGAATGAACCTTCAAGGAAGCTGACCTCTCTCTTTCCCAACTAACCACAATTAGATGAAACATGTTGATTGGCAATGTATTGAGCCAAAAGAATACGAGGCACAAAACGAGTGAGCTGTATGCTTTGATTTGACCATTTGAGCTTAATACACTAGCTTCCAGAGTTCTTGCTTCTTTTTCTCAAATAAGAAATATGTGAAGGTCAAAATCTTTCATAAGGAAGGATTGGCAAAGAAATAATAATATATATTTCCCAGCTTACCCTAAGGCTACAGCCAAGGCACACTTACTTGAGAGTAAGTCTCAATGGGGCTTGCTTTTGAGTAGACATGTATGCTACAATCTGTACCGATTGTTTAATGAGCAAACACACAGGTAAAAATTACTAAAATAGAACCAACACAGCGGTAGCTTAAGGGAAACTGCCTTTCCAGATTTCAATGTAACAATTAGCCACTTCCATAAATGCAAGTGGAATATCCCTGTCCCCAGTGTTCATATGAGAGTTATAAACTTGCATCTCTTGTTATTTCTCACTCCATAAATACTTTTTTGCTCCATAATTTTCTCATGGCATTTTTCACCTCTTCATTTCTCAGTGTATAAATTAAGGGATTGAGCATAGGGGTGATAATAGTATAAAATAAAGCCACACTCTTGTCCTGCGAAAATGTGGTGGGAGGCCTCAGGTAGATGAAGATGCAGGGTCCAAAATATAAGATCACAACAGCGATGTGGGAAGCACAGGTGGAGAGGGCTTTTAGGCGTCCTTCGGAAGAATGAGTTCTCAGCATAACTAGAATGCTGATGTATGAAACTGCCAAGACAAGAAAGCTGGTCAGAGATATCATGCCGCTATTGGCAATGACCATGAGTCCAACAATGTAAGTATTGGTACAGGCCAATTTCAGTAAAGGGTGAACATCACAGAAATAGTGGTCAATTTCATTGGGCCCACAGAAGGGCAGCTGTATAGTAAGGAGAGCCTGGACTATTGAATGAAGAAACCCACCTAGGAATGAGCCTGCCACCATTAAACCACATACATTCTTGCTCATAATAGTTGTGTAATGGAGGGGTTTGCAGATGGCTATGTACCGGTCATACGCCATTGATGTGAGAAGGAAGATCTCAGTGCCACCAAAGAAATGAATGAAGAATAGCTGTATTATGCAACCAACAAAGGAGATTGTCTTCTTCTCAGCAAGGAAATCTGCAATCATTTTGGGAGCAGTAACAGAGGAGTAGGAGATGTCCACAAAGGAGAGGTAACTAAGGAAGAAATACATAGGAGAGTTCAGACGGGAGCTGCTTTTGATGGTGACTATGATAAGAAGATTCCCCAACACTATTGCTGTGTAGAAGACCAGAAAGAGCCCAAAACAGGCTTTCTGTATGTTTGGATCCGGGGTAAGCCCCAAGAGGATGAATTCAGACACATTGTTTCTGTTCTCCATGAAGTCAGCAGAGAAGATGATTACAATCCAGAATTAAAATAACCTGCCATCAGACAAAATAATGAATAGAGTCAACTAAAAGTGATATTTTTAAGTAAACCTGAGAAAACTGTAGTTGTTTTCGTGACAGTTCAGAAATCTTGTGGGATGAACCTTCTTTCATTAATTCTGAACAACTCTGAGAATCCATTGTTGTCTGCAGCTTTGCCACATACTGCAAAGGGCCAAACTATACATGACACTGCACACACCACTTTGAAGGACACCAAGGTTTTTTAAAATGTAAGAGCAGGGGCAGTGGGGCAGTTTTCATTGGGATCACAAAACATTGGGGGGGGGTAATCCACAAGCCCAATGAAAATCCCACTCCAGGCAGTGCTATTAGTCTTAGTGAGAAAGTTCCCATCAGCATCTATCAGAGTTTTTTTCCTAATACCAGGATGGCTCACAGATGGGTAGAGAAGGGTTAAACTATGCATTGTGGTCCCAGTGAAAAATGTGGATTGGGAGCACACATACTATTAAAATGTTCAAATGTCTGATGTGCTTCTGAGTGGTGTTTTTCATCTCACATGCAGTTGGTCCCTAAAATCTCCAGTGTACAATGGACGGTGCACTGTACAGTGTACATTGGAAGTGCTGACTAGTTATGGGGAGAATGTGACCAGGGCAATAAACAATCTCTTTGAATGCATTCCGAGGACTTTGCCTAGAATTAACTGGCATTGGAATCATATTTTTATAGATAGAAGCTTTGTGCCTTTAATTAAAAGATCTTTCATGACTAGTGTTTGACAAACTTATGCCATCAGAAATGACATCCCGTTTCTCAAGTTATGAAACCTGCATTACAAGATCAAATTAAAAGTTCTTCTTTGTATCAGGGTCTTATAGTAGGAATTTGGGGACATGCACATCAGTGAAATTTATCATAGGGACATGTTGTGCATGGTGTGACATTAATACATAATGTGCTGTATCTAACACTTGGTACATCACCTGTTGGTACATCACCAGAAAATCCACACCAGTTGCACATTTTTACTGGCATGCAGCTGTTTCAAAGACAGGAACCCTACGAAAGGGCGGAGGGGACACGGATTTAACATTAATCACATTTGAAGGTTTTGCCCACAACCATCCACAGGCAAAACCCTCCCACCTTTTCCCACAATAGCAAGAGGGCAACACAAAAAAAGCAACATGGCAGCATTCTCACCCCGATGGAATGTCACGGTTTTTCCTAATGGAAGTTCTGTTCCTTCAAAGAGCTGAATGTGTCATCCCAAAATCCAACAGGTTCATTGTATTGCAGTGACAAGGAAACTACCCCTACTGTATCTTTGAAGAAAAGTAACTTTGAGGGTGCAAGCAGTGGGGGTACTTAAGGGCATGTAATACTGGCACCTCCTCCCACCCAATGTTAAAAGTGTAGAACTTACTTTAACAATTTCATGGTGAGTACCGGCACGTTTTATTCTTCTTCTTTTTTTAAGCACTGGATACAAGCATGCCTAACAAACCTCCAACAGAGCCTTGCCTGGGGAGACGGAACCAGTGGAATGTCATTCATACACTCCTTTTACTGGGCCCTATGTTAACTTGGTTCTGTTGGGATGCATAAAAAAATCTGTACACGCTTTCCACAAGGAAATAAATGTTGTCAGCAGTAAAATAGGAATAATAATTTGATCATTTCCCAAATTTATATACTGCTTTTTAACTTGCCTTTCTTCAAAGCAATTAATGAATATTTATCTTACAGGGATTTTGTGAGAATAAATGAGATGGGGAAATGCTGTTACCTTCCCTTGCCCTTATGGTTAACGAGACAGGCTATATATAAAATTAGAATAACAGGAGGAACAAAACTTTGAGTCCTAATGGGCATTTTATTTTATTTTTTGCTTTAATCAGCAATCTACACACTTAAATCAATTGTTGCAGCCCTTCATTTATTACCTGGACGGCCTTCCTTGGATGCGATGCAGCAGGAGACCAGCTGAAGTTTGTACGGGGCCCTCTCTTTCTCTGACTGTCTCTTTCTCTGTCTCTCACACATGCACACATGCACACTGTTATGCTCTAAGAACCTAGAAGCATGTGGCTTTGATCAAGCCCTCTTAGCAAATCACTAAGATGCTTAATAAGCTCCCAGGAGCATTGAGATGCCTTCCAGTGGAAAATGAGTCATTAGAGAAACAACTCAACTTTTTTAATGCATAGGTTTGTATTCAACCAAGCTGTACTCAGAGCAGACCCATTGAAATTAATGGTCCCAAGTTAGGCCCATTAACTTCAATAGGTCTACTCTGAGCTGCACTAGCATGGGATACCATAGGATACAAATTTCAAGGAGGCATTTCGAGTTCTATCAGCCACAATGGCCATGTGTCCTTCATTGCAGAGAATAGACCTCCATTTGAAGGCACCTTCTCTTTGAAGGGGTGACATCTTTGAACCATAAAGAACCATAAGATGTGGAAGTGAGGAAGGCAGTGAAGTTACCTATCAAAAGTTAGTATTGAACATACTGAACAAATGAAGGAGATCTGGAAAAAAAAAGTTGGAGGTATGAATGTCTGTATATTTCCAATGTCTTTGAATAAAATGGGGGGAATAGCAATTTCTGGGGGAAATGCATTGATCTTGATTTAGCAAGGCAGTATGTAGGTGTACTGCATTCAAGTTAATTGCTATAGATGCTGTCCTGAAAGATTTTCCCACTATTGGGTGGCACCAGGTAATGCTTCTGTAGTGGATTAAATATGCCAAAAAGTGGACTTCAGGTGTTTCACCATTAACCTTGAGTCATTAGGTTGTCACACACTTTTTTATTGCAAAAATAAATTAATTTAATGAATGGAGGAAAATATTTCTACAGCATTAAATATTTATACTGAGGAACCAGATTGAAAAGAAGACAACAAATAAAATAACAGCTTCTAAAAATTAAACATTATTGGCACAACATTAATCAAATATTATATTTTAGTGCTTTGCCTATTGTGGATGCACAGGCAATAAGATTGTTAACAAAAGGAGAAATTATGGTTCCTGAATTTAGGAACAAGTTAAGGATTTAGTATCAGAAATGTATTGGTTAACACAAAATGCAAAACAATATACCGTAATCTCAGTACACTAAAGATAATATGGGGAGGGGAATTCAGGTCATACTCTAAGTATGGAAACTTTGTACAAAAATGGAAGAAGGAAACAGTAATATCAGTTTTAGCAAGAATTAGGAAAAGTCCACTTAAGGTTTTATATTGGTGATACCACACACCCCAAAATAAGCTGCATATATGCTGCTGTGATCCCTTACTTTTGGAGAAAAGAATGTAAAGGCATAGGATCTTCCCTGCATACATGGTGAAGTTGAGAGACAATACACAAACATTAGGAAACATTTTTCTAGAATGTAGCAAAATGGCATATTGAGACAGAACTCTCCCTGGAACTTTTAACCATCTTTGATGAGGAAAACATGGATCTCCCTCACAAAGTCATGATGTCACTTATTCTGGCAGCAGCCAGACTAGTGGTAACACTAACTGGAAATCAGATGAGTGAGGATCACTAGATACGATTTGGCATATTGATTTGTTAGATAAACTAAACAACATAAATTAATGCGACTAGACAAGAAAACACTACAGATGGCTTTTAAGGTCAATGGCAGGAATTTTTTCTATGGACAAAAGATAATCCCAATAAATCCCAAACTCCTGCCACCCGTAGAACTCTCTGAAGTCTCTTGTTGGAATAAGGAAAATTATATTGAATATATCGATAATCATAGAAACTGCTGCTGATTTACAACATAAGCAAAAACGTGCTTCATCATCCTTTGTTGTTATTGATAATAATAATAATAATAATAATAATAATAATAATAATAATAATTTATTATTTATACCCCGCCCATCTGGCTGAGTTTCCCCAGCCACTCTGGGTGGCTTCCAATCAAGTATTAAAAACAATACAGCGTTACATATTAAAAACTTCCCTGAACAGGGCTGCCTTAAGATGTCTTCTGAATGTCAGGTAGTTGATGTCATTTTTATGGAACAAAACTTCAATAAACTGCAGTGAAAAGATTTTAACTATCAAAACCTGTAGAGGTCATTCTCCAAAGAAGGGTGGACAGACTTAGGGCTGGGGAGATTTACTTTGTTTTTACTTTTTAAAAATTGATTGTATTTCTATCCCACCTTTCCAAAGAACTCAAAGTGTTATGTGCGGTTCTTCCCGCCTCCTGATTCTATTCTTACAACCACCCAGGATAGGCTGCGAGACAGTGACCTCCTTGATTCAGTGGGGATTTGAACCCTCATCTCCCAGGTCCTACTCCAACACTCTAGCGACTGCACTACAATGGAGCCCAATATCTGCAAATGGCTGCTAGATACAAAGCAGCAGCTTGGGGGGCAGCGCTAATTGAGATGATCTGCATATCTAAGCACAAATTGACAGCTGAGTTACTTCAATCAGCATCTTTAATATCATAATTTGGGAATAAGAGGGAACATTTTTGTTCTTGCTATTATTACAAATTTGGGAATCAGAAATTCTTGCTGGTCTACTGCAAAACTATGACTAGATTCCAATCTACCTTCTACTCAGCCCTTCCCTGAAGCACAATATCCACTGCTTATTTTAATCATTGCAACTCACATGGCTTAAATGAAAAAATATATAAATGTCACATTCTTCTTCTCCGTCTTGAAATCGCTTTTTGGCTCCACAATTTTTTCATGGCCTTCTTCATCTCCTCATTTCGTAGTGTGTAGATCAATGGGTTGAGCATTGGTGTGATCACAGTATAAAGCACAGCCACAGTCTTGTCTTCTGAGAAGTTACTGGAAGGACGTATGTACATAAAGGTGCATGGGCCAAAAAATAAAATGACTACCGTGACGTGGGAAGCACAGGTAGATAGAGCCTTGAGACGTCCTTCAGAAGAGCGAGACCTCAAGGAGACCAAGATGGCAATGTATGATGAAACCAAGGTGATAAAGGAGCTCAGAGCAATGACTCCGCTATTAGAAACCACAATGACACCAATAATGTAGGTATCTGTGCAAGCCAATCTTACTAAAGGGTGGACATCACAGAAATAATGATCAATCTCATTGGGTCCACAAAACGGAAGTTGGTTGGTGGCAATTGTCTCCAGCAATGAGTGCATGAGCCCTCCAACCCACGAGGCTGCCACCAGCTGCCCACAAACCCGCCTGGTCATAATGGTGGTATAGTGGAGAGGTTTGCAGATTGCAATGTACCTGTCGTACGCCATCACCGTGAGGATGAAGCTCTCAGTGCAGCCAAAGAAATGGACCCCAAAGAGCTGTGTCATGCAGCCAATGAAGGAAATGGTTTTCTTTTTGACAAGGAAGCCCGCAATCATTTTGGGGGCTGTAACGGAAGAGTAACATATGTCTACGAAAGATAAGTAGCTGAGGAAAAAATACATGGGAGAATTCAGGCGGGAGCTGAAGAAGATAGTGACAATGATGAGGAGATTTCCCAACACAATGACCAAATATAAGAAGAGAAAGAGCACAAAACATATTTTCTCAATCTGTTCATTTTGGGTAAGGCCAAAGAAGATGAACTCTGTCACGTTGTTTATGTTCTGCATCACCTGCAATGAGAAGAGATGAGTTTGCTCTGTAACGTCTGGTGTTAATGAGTAGTTGAAATCCAGAAATATATTGCATGGCAAGCCTGACATCAACTATAGAGTGTGTGTGTGTGTGTGTGTCCCCACTCACCCCAAAACAGCTATTACTAGCCCATTTTTTCTGCTGAGATAATCAGTGGCATTCTGTAGGTGATTTATAGAAAAGCTGGTCAGTTTGCATTTCTTAGTGCAGTAAGTATTGATCTTTCCTATTCTAATTAATTCAAGAGGGTTCTGGAAGCTTCTCTGTGTGAAAGAAACAAGCAGAAGGTTCATGGTGTTTGGGTCGTTCCTTCAGAGAAGCTGAGTACAGCTGGCTTAAATTGGTTCTGTTATCTATTCTTCAGGGTCATGCTGACTATAATAAGAGGCCAGAAGGAGCCTGGGTTTCACTCTCTCCTTCTATCTCTTTTCCGTCTGGTGTGGTGTTCTGTACATAGTATGCTTAGTGTTAAGGTTCAGACTTATTATAAGTTATTGTAAGTTTAAGTTAAGTCTGCTGCAACTGGAATTCTTATGGATGGTGCCAATCCTGAATGTATTGGATTTGTGACCATTATGCTCATTTGCCTTCAATAGCAGTAAAGCTCTGCTAGATGAAATACAATTGCCTCTGGTCTATTTTTTGGGAATCCTGCAACGTGTTTAAGTTGTTACTCTGCTAACTATACATTGGAATCTAATCTGGATCAATACTGAGTAGAATTCCATGGCAAAGCCTTCTATAAATTCTGGTTCTCTTTGTATTGGAGTAGAAGAAATGCTTGAAAAAGCTCTCAAATTTATATACAATTCTGCTTAATGGAGTGCCTTCTAACAAAGCTTTTCTATGAATAAGCTAAGAAACCTTTCCTGCAAGTTGATCTGCAAGTGAGTAAGCACCCCACCCAGCAAGCCAGAGTGCTTACTCAAGAGTAGGTTCACCGGCTTTCATAAAATCTCTTAAGGGTGCCTCCAGACTGTCAGTATTTTACAGGAAGGGTTCAAGTTCATACCCAGAAATTCAGGTTTCCACAATTAAAGTGGATTAAAGTGCTATGTCACCATAGTGCAACAAATCCAATTTAAACATAGATATAGATTTTTGAGCACTCATCCTGATTTGCTTGTACAAAACTGATACAGAAGTTAGGGCTCATCCACATTTCTGCTTGCTCTGCTGTTTCCCCCCAGGAAAACCTGCTGTTTACTGCTGAATCAGAGAAAACGTAAATCGAGTTTTCTCCAGATTGACGTTTGCTCTGATTTAGTGCTAAAGAGTGATTTTTCCAGGGGAAAGTGACAAGACAAAGGCAAAAGCACTCGGTCCTGTAACTGGAAAGCATGGGACAAGCAGAAAACCACTCAGTCCCTTGCTTTCTAGGCATGGGCAAGCAGAAGTATGGGCAAGCCTTTAGATTATGGCAGGTCTTTACTGTGCATCCATCATGATTTGTTTTGACGCATCATCCCTTTAGTCATTTGTTCATTCCACACTTTTCAATGGGTTTACCCATCACCACAGAAAGTCTGTTGCTTTTTTAAAAGCAGGTTCATTGCACTAGGGCAACAGAATGTTTAACCCACTTTAATTGCACAAACCCAAGTTTCCTGTTTTGTTGTGGGATGCTACCTGAAAGCTGATGGAGAAATGCATGAAAGGATGAATGCTCCCTGCAAATAAATCAGTATATTTAGGGTTGCCATATTTTGAAGAGCAAAAAAGAGGTAGCTGTGACGACTCTCATTTTTAATAACGCTACTATATGTAAGCTATAGAAGCTATAATATATTGCTGAGGGGGGCAGAAGAGAAGAGGAAAGCAAGTCTTCAGCCACCAGTTATGTCTATGTCTCATCCAGAAAGTATAGCCAGAGACATTTTGGCAAATTTTTTAAAAAAATCCACCTGGACAGAAATTTTACTCCTAAAAAAGAAGACATGTCCTGGAAAAAGAGGACACATGGCAACCCTAGTATGCATCATAAACCGGTCATATGGAGGTACCCTAAGACATGTGAAACCTCACAGACTTCTCCACTTTCCTGTATTCAAACCCAGAAGTGGCTTCCTAACCAGAAACTCTCCCCAATATTTTTTCTGTGTTTCCTCCCTGAAAAATTTAAAGGCAAAGACGTGCAAATTCAGCACAACAGTACTCATTAGTTATCAGATTGATAAGCAAGCAAACAAATATGTTCTGTTTTGAGTCAAGGCTGCAGAAGCAGCCTTTATTTTCATTTGTACTGTAATGAGTGCACAACTTGGAAATCAGAGGTGAGAAGCAATTAAGTACGCTTACCCTGTTGATTTCAAGATGAATTCATTTTATTGCTGCAAGCCTGCACTAGAGCAATGGTGAAGTTCATGACATTTACATCATCTACAAGGTTAGAGCTTCTTTACCAACCTTCAGTACCACAGGATTCTTGAGTTAAAACATTTATGTTTTCAACCCAAGGAAGAAAAGCTGTGCCACCTGACCATATATGAAACTCAGCTTCTTCTTGCACCAAACAGGAAGCTGTAAGAAGGAATTACATGTATATTACTGCATCTTACAATCATCTCAAGCATACATACTTGGTTCCAAACACCTGGAGACCAACCACTCCTTTCAGCAACAATTAAGCTCCACCAGAAGTCTTGTCCTGGGAGGCCAAATTATTTCCTCCAAAGGATACATAACTATTAGCTTTGTGGACTTCTTGCCAAAGTTGATGTCATATCACAAATGAACTACTATTTTATCTGCAGCTTTTAATTAGGCCCAAGGGGGATGCATCCACAACTTTTTCTGAATTGTTCCAGGATTGTCTGTGATTCATAAATGAGGTTAAGAACAATGGCTGGCCCCACTCCAACTTTGTAGCCACATAGTGGCCAGGGCTGCATCTATTCAGAGCCTTCTTCAAAAAGCAATGATTCTGCCAAACATCTGTTCAGAGAGGACAGAAGAGTGGGGAATAGTTTAACCCACCAGATGACTTTCTAAACATATGATTGGCCCAATCCATCATCTGCATGCACAGCACTTCCGGGGGGGATGGGTGGAATGCTGAAAAAGTGCATTTCCTCATTCTGCTTTGGGTACATACGGGGCATCTGCTTCTCTTTGCAGGAACCACCTTTACCACTGGGGCCTTGCAAAGACCCCAAGATATCCTGCAATGACTTTGCAAAGTTTTTTGCAGATAAAATCACTCATATGAAGGAGCTAGACACCACCGTGGGAGCAGGGCTGGGGCGGGAGAGTGCTGGAGCCCTGTCTGGTCAAGTTGCATGGAATCAATTTCAATCCATTACCCCCGAGGATGTGGACAGGCTGCTTGGACGCATGAAACCAACCACCTGTCTCCTTGATCCTTGCCCATCCTGGCTAATAAAAGCAAGCTGGGAAGGGCTGGGCAATGGGCTCTGCGGGGTGGTGAATGCTTCCCTCTGTGAGGGAACATTCCCAGATCCGCTGAAAGAGGCGGTCATTAAACCGCTTCTTAAAAAACCATCTTTAGACCCGGCCAGTATGGCCAACTATCGCCCAGTCTCAAATCTTCCATTCTTGGGCAAGGTAATTGAGCGAGTGGATGCTGAACAACTCCAGGCACGCCTGGAGGATGCGGACCATTTGGATCCCTTCCAATCGGGATTCAGGCCTCATCATGAGACTGAAACTGCCTTGGTCGCGCTGGTTGATGATCTCCGGTGAGCTAGGGACAAAGGTGAGAGCTGTTTCCTAGTTCTGCTGGATCTCTCAGCGGCCTTTGATACAATCGACCATAACATCCTTCTGGACCCTCTAGAGGGGCTGGGAGCTGGGGGCACTGTTATACAGTGGTTTCGCTCCTTCCTCCTGGGCCGTGTTCAGAAAGTGGTGGGGGGGGATGAGTGTTCAGACCCCTGGACCCTCACTTGTGGGGTGCCTCAGGGTTCCGTCCTCTCCCCCATGCTTTTTAACATCTATATGAAGCCACTGGGAGAGATCATCAGGGGGTTTGGACTGGGTGTCCATCAATATGCAGATGATACCCAGCTCTACCTCTCTTTCAAATCAGAACCAGTGAAGGCGGTGAAGGTCCTGTGTGAGTGTCTGGAGGCGGTTGGAGGATGGATGGCGGCTAACAGATTGAGGTTGAATCCTGACAAGACAGAAGTACTGTTTTTGGGGGACAGGGGGTGGGCTGGTGTGGAGGACTCCCTGGTCCTGAATGGGGTAACTGCCCGTGAAGGATCAGGTGCACAGCCTAGGAGTCATTTTGGACTCACAGCTGTCCATGGAGGCGCAGGTCAATTCTGTATCCAGGGCAGCTGTCTACCAACTCCACCTGGTACGCAGGCTGAGACCCTACCTGCCCGCGGACTGTCTCGCCAGAGTGGTGCATGCTCTGGTTATCTCCCACTTGGACTACTGCAACGCGCTCTATGTGGGGCTACCTTTGAAGGTGACCCGGAAACTACAACTAATCCAGAATGCGGCAGCTAGACTGGTGACTGGGGGCGGCCGCCAAGACCACATAACACCGGTCTTGAAAGACCTACATTGGCTCCCAGTACGTTTCCGAGCACAATTCAAAGTGATGGTGTTGACCTTTAAAGCCCTAAACGGCCTCGGCCCAGTATACCTGAAGGAGCGTCTCCACCCCCATCGTTCTGCCCAGACGCTGAGATCCAGCGCCGAGGGCCTTCTGGCGGTTCCCTCATTGCGAGAAGCAAAGCTACAGGGAACCAGGCAGAGGGCCTTCTCGGTAGTGGCGCCCGCCCTGTGGAACACCCTCCCATCAGATGTCAAAGCGATAAACAACTACCTGACATTCAGAAGACATCTTAAGGCAGCCCTGTTCAGGGAAGTTTTTAATGTGTGATTTTACTGTATTTTTGGTTTCTGTGGAAGCCACCCAGAGTGGCTGGGGAAACCCAGCCAGATGGGCGGGTTACAAATAATAAATTATTATTATTATTATTTGCATTTGGTCCCTGGCTGGATTGGAGTGACTATGGACTGCATATTTATATAATGCCTCCCTCAACTTCCTGATCTTCTGCTGGGGTAAACTGGAATCACTTTACTAAACACAAGTTTAGGCTGCTGTTACTGTGTATGTGCTCATTAGCAAGAAGCATTCCTCTTCAGGCATCCCAGGTGCATTGTGGGAAGCCAGCTGGACCAACACAGTAGCAGAGCTGCTTTTATATCCAGCTCATCTATTGGTTCATGTAGCTTATTCTACACTTTTCTTGTTTTATAGTTTCAAATGTTTTGCTTATTTTTGTAAATGCATATTTTATTGTTGTAAACCTGCTCTGGGACCTATGGTAAATGCCAGATAAGAAATCTAACAAAATAAATAACATATAACTAATAAGAGGTGTTGTGATAATTCAGTGCACAGAAGCATATGGTTTCTGCTATATACTTTCTTAGATGTTGCTTTAGTTCATAGAAACTCCCCTACACATTCTATCCTTCTAAATATACCTAAGCAAAATCCTCTCTCACCATTTACCATTTACCTAACCAACCTTGCCAGAACCACCCAAACACTCTCCCACATCCAACTTAGAAGCACATATTTGTAAAGTTGGAAGGCACCACAAGGGTCACCTGAGTCCAACCCTCTGCGATGCAGGAATCTCAACATATGGTCCCCCAACGAAGTTGAAACCAGACCTGACCCTGTTTGGCTTTGCAATTGTGCTAGCAGTTTTATTGCTGCATCACTAGCCATAACTGGACCTGTCAACTGCCTCTGGCTAGCATGCAAACTCCCTATCCAAACCTCCTCTCCAATCCCCATTTACTTAGTCACCACCTAATGGCCAAGGCACCTCCACAACCAACCTGAAAGTGGGCAGTTACAGGAACAGCCGCTCAGTTAACTTGATTGGCTGCTGCTGCCCAGGAGGACTCCCCTGCTGAGCGCCTGAGGGCCCCAGTCCTGCCACTCACCACTCTAGGGCGGGGCCTGATGGGCTCCATAAAGGACTGCTGCTGCTGGGCAGAAAGGGCTCCAGTGTTTTTTTGTTGGTTTTTTAAAATTGCTGTTATTTTTTACCTATGTCATTTTAAACTGTGATATTAACGCTGTATTCTTAGTTTTAGATTTTGCTTTATGTGGAAATTGTTTTCCATTTGGTTGTGTATTTTTTTAATGTGGTTTATGACTTTTGTAATTATGTAAATCATGTCGTGTTGTAAGCTGCCTTGAGCATTGTTTTTAACTGTGGAAAGGCGGCATACAAATAAAATGATGATGATTATTCCCAACACATGTCTTGTTCCTGGCAGCCTCTCCTTGCACCCAATGCTCAAACATTTGCCAGGGATTCTTCACCCAGAATGTTCTAGGAGCAGGTTGAGCAAACTGAGTATGGCTTTGGGGGCCATACTGTTAAGCTAACAAACAATTAGAAAACTATCTCTCTTTCATCCTACATCCATACCAGGGGTGTGGTTTCAATGAAAAGATGAAAAGGAATCAGATAGTGAGAAAGCTTTGAATTAAGTTTTCTGTCATTTACTTCACTGGTATAGCATCGTTTTCGGAAGCCCAAACCTGAATGGGCACACTCACTTTCCTATATCTCAGTCTATAATATCATATATTCAGTGGATATTCAGCTTGATTTCACACTTATTTCCTGGCCCACTTTGCTTGAGTGCTAGTGCATGGAAATGCCTATTTCTAACTTGAAATCTAGAATTATGTTCTCAGCATGAACCCCACCTTTCAATTTGATAACTCATTCTTCAAAGGAAGAATCACATTATGTTGAATTGCCTGTTACTGAAACATGGTACAGTGGTGCCTCGCAAGACGAAATTAATTCGTTCCGCGAGTCTTTTCGTCTTGCGATGTTTTTCGTTTTGTGAAGCACGGTCAGTCGCAACTGCACCTCTTCAAGCGGTTTTAAGAAAACGGAAACAAACTCGCAAGACGTTTTCGTCTTGCAAAGCAAGCCCATAGGGAAAATCGTCTTGCGAAGCAACTCAAAAAACGAAAAACTCTTTCATCTTGCGAGTTTTTCGTCTTCCGAGGCATTCGTCTTGCAAGGTACCACTGTAGAGGAGTTGAGTGGATACCCACACTGAATCATGTCTCAAATGTGTGAGCAAGATTTCATTTTCATTCTGATACAGTGGTACCTCGGGTTACAGACACTTCAGGTTACAGACTCTGCTAACCCAGAAATAGTACCTCAGGTTAAGAACTTTGCTTCAGGATGAGAACAGAAATTGTGTGGTGGCAGTGGGAGGCCCCATTAGCTAAAGTGGTACCTCAGGTTAAGAACAGTGTCAGGTTAAGAACGGACCGCCAGAACAAATTAAGTTCTTAACCCGAGGTAAAACTGTATTTCAGTATCTAATGGAGCTATCCCTTCACAAATAAACAAAGACAGAACACCAAAGCAGCAAGTGAAAGCCAAGGTCTCCATTTATTTATTTATTTATTTATTTATTTATTTATTTATTTATTTATTTGAAATACTTTTTATCATATTCTTCAACTAAAAATGCCTCCCAGAGCAGTTTACAAATGCCATTGATAAGACAATCTCTGCCCTCAAGTTTACAATCTAAATGACACAATGCAAATAGATTGGGAGGGATAGGGGGGGGAAACAACTCAGGAACTCTTTCTTAGTTACAGAGTTATTGTAATCACCAGCTGAAATGGAAAGAGTTCAACAGAAGAACAGTCAACTATATCGCTGGTCTATTGGCAGAGTGGATTGAAGAGCCTTGCAGTCTCATCTCGTTCCCCCTCTTGTAGTTTGATTACATTTGCTTGGATAATTGTTGCTATTTGTCTTGTGCTTTTTTATTTCCTATTCTAGTGTCCAAACAGCCTTAGCTGTTGTTTTGCTCCGATCAATGTGCGTTCCCTTACTTCATGACTGTCCCTTTAAATGCTATGGTTAGCACACCTCATCACCAGTTCGCATAACCCAATGAAACTGAACTCCAGAACAGCCTTTGAGAGTTGTTGTTTTTTTAAGAGTGTGGCTGGGGCAGGCCATGTATCTAGGGGTCCGAACAAGGCAGAAAGTTACCAAAGTGAGGTCACTGGTCCATGTGCCAGTCACTCTGATTGGATATAGGATTATCCTATCTCCAGTGTGTGCAGCTTCTCCCAGTCTTCCCTCCTCAGAGACCATAATCAATCATTGGGACCTTTTGTGCACTAAACCTCTGCTGGCCCTCTGAGCAGCATCCCACGGAGGCAATTTCACAGCGAAGAGTCTTGTGGCACCGGAAAGAAAATCAGCGTGGTTGTAGTGGTAGTGATCTCTTTTTATCTTTTTATCCTCAGCAACGACGTTGTTGCATTTTTATTGTGTGTGGTTTTTATGGTAACTAATTAGCAATGTTTCTATTACGCAGTCTTAAAAAGTATAAATAAATAAAATGAATGGTATGTGTGAATGCATGAGTGTGGGTGGGTGTGCATGCATGGGTGTGCTTGAGCGCATGGAGTAGACCTGCCCACTGCCAACTAGCCATACGCATTGCCAGCAAGCATCCCCCAGGAAGTTGATGAGGAAAGAATGCAGCCTGCAGCTGGAAAATGGTTCTCTAGACCTGCTTTAGGAGCTGCTTATATAGATTGTGTGCCAAAACTGTTTTCAAAGCAGTGACATGTGTCTGACAAGTGCTTGGTTATTGATTATTGAGTCCACCTGTGTGGAGTACATTTCTTCTCTGGTCACTTTCTCAAAACTATAGTTATAGCGTCAACAATCTTCAACTCCTGAGTTATTCCTCTCTAAAGGGGAACAGGCTCAATTCAGTTCACATTTAAAGCGGATCTACCTAATTCACACTATCCAAAACAATACCCAAATGCAAACGCAGCCATCCTTCAAAATTCACACTTCTCCAAATTTTGCAATACAGTTCTCCTGTCAAGGAATGTGTACAGAAGTGCATATTCTGGGCAAAGTGTGAGTATTAATGCATATACTCATGAAAACCATGTTTTGAAAGGCATTATATTATGGAATGTTGATGTGCGACAATGTGCATATTAAGCAGAATTGTGTAAGGAAATGTGTATACAATAGGAAAAAATCACACTAAAATGCTGATAATTTTTCAGAAATTTATAAAGAAATAAAGATAAAGAAATAATCACAAAATGACATGGAAGTATAAAGAACTGGAAAAATAAGAAATTGGGAGGAACAAAAATTGACAGTTTCACACATCCTTACTCATTCCTCTAAGATTTAATTTCTGCTGAATATTTTGGTTGCTCCTTTGTGCATGTGTTTCCAATCATGTACAGGCTTTCAGCTTCTCAAATAAAATAAAAACAAATTAAAAATACACACCTCGAATAAATTCTCACCTCTCATTTTCCATTCTGTTCAATTCACTGCATCATAGTTGCAATGCCCTGCAGCACCCCTTAAGCTTGGCACTCAGTGTGAGAACCAGTCGTGCTGCCCTACATCTGCCTCTGCTTCTAAACAGAGCTTTTCCATGACTAAGCTGAGAAACTTTCCCTGCAAGTAGATATAGAAATGAACTAGCACTCCAACCAACTGCTTTGCCCAGCAAGCTGAAGTGCTTACTGAAGAGTAGGTCCTGTGTCTTTCATGAAATCTATGACGATTGTCAATATTTTGCAGGAGGAAGCAATTAATTATGCTTATCTTATTGCTTTGAAGCCTAGTTCATTTTGTTGTTGCAGGCTGAGCAACTCTGGAGTTTATGGCATTTAAACCACCTGCAACATTAGAGCTTCGTTATCACAGGATTCTTTAAAGTCTAAAAAACACTGATGCTTTCAAC
The DNA here is from genome assembly GCF_027172205.1 of Podarcis raffonei. Lineage (NCBI taxonomy): Eukaryota > Metazoa > Chordata > Lepidosauria > Squamata > Lacertidae > Podarcis > Podarcis raffonei. The sequence goes on from NC_070602.1 coordinate 83,031,730, forward strand.
CCAAGAATGAAAAGCTGTGCCACCTGACCACATATTATCTTCAACTTCTTGTACTCAACAGAATGATGTAAGAAGGAATCATCTTATTGCATCTGCCAGTGTTCTCTTCTATGAATCTTCTTGCACTAAACTGTGGTTGAAATATTTAAAGTCAAGTATACATAGGGGTCCAAACACAACTACTCCTTTCATCAACAATTAAGCTCTTCCAGTCTCATCCTGGGAGGCAAAGTTAGTTCCTCCAAAGGATATATAACTATTTGCTTTGTGGAACTTTTGCCAAATCTGATGTCACATCACAGTTTAGCTACTCCTTATCTGCAGCTTTTAATTATGCCCAAGGGGGATGCATCCACAACTTTTTCTGAATTGTTCCAGGATCCTCAACTGTATTCTACTATTCCTCAATTGTCTGTGGTTTCATAAAATCAAGAGGTACAGAACAATGGCCCCACTCCTATTCTGTAGCGACACAGCTACCAGGGCTGCATCTATATGGGGCCTTCTGCAATAGGCAGTGATTCTGCCAAACATCTGTTCATACAGAAAGGAAGAGTGGGAAATGTTTTCGCTCACCAGCCCACTTCTTAAACATTTGATTGGCCCAATTGTTACTCTTTGAAGAGTGCACAGCCCCAGCAGTGGATCAGTCTGCATTCACAGCATCTGTTAGCAAATGTGTTTCCTCATTCAGCTACACATAGGGGCATCTTCTCCTTGCATGTGGCCCCTAGCTGAACTAGAGGGAGTATGGGTTGCATAGGTATCAATTTCCACCCTCAACATCCTGATCTTCTGCTGGGCTAAACTGGATCAGGCTAGCTTTTTCCTCAGATGCCCCTGTCTCCTCATGCAAGCCCAGTCAAGCCAATATAGGAACATAGGAACCTGCCTTTTACCGAATCTGACCATTGTTCCATCTAGTTCCGTTTTCTACACTCTTCTTTTTATGGTTGAAGCTATTTTATTTATTTTATAATTGCATATTCTATTGTTGCAAGCTGCCCTGGGACCTTGTGTTAAAGGACAGGTTAAGCAGCTCATAAAATTAATAAGGAATAGATATCACATACTCTGACTTGCAGCTGCTCTCCAGGGCAGGGGCAGACCTTCGTGGTATGCTGTCATGTGCAAGGCCATTTGCACCCACATGACACAGGCTGAAGCCGAGTTTTGAGAAGGAGAAGCCCTCCTACTTCCTTCCTGAAGCCCGGCAAGTGCTTACCAGGCTTTGAGAAGGCACCCTCCTTGGGTCTTGCCTTTTTATAGTAATCTACAGGAATGGTGAGTAATGGGGGATATAGCAGAAGTGTATAACCATATTCATGGTGTGGAGAAGGTTGTTAAGGGAGAATTTCTCCTCTCATAATACTAGAAAGCGGGGGAGATCCATTGAAGCTGGATGTTGGAAGATTCAGGACAGAAAAAAGGAACTACTTCTTCATACGGCTCATAGTTAAATTCTGGAAATCTCTCACAAGAAGTAATTGTTGTTGTTTAGTCGTTTAGTCGTGTCCGACTCTTCATGACCCCATGGAACAGAGCACGCCAGGCACTCTTGTCTTCCACTGCCTCCCACAGTGGAATCCCGCAGTGGAACCCCTTCATGGATCACTGCCTTGCCATGGCAAAGGGGCTTGCATAACTCAGAGAAGCTATGAACTATGCCAAGCAGGGCACCCAAGATGGACAGGTCATAGTGGAGAGTTTTGACCAAACGTGATCCACCTGGAGCAGGAACCGGCAAGCCACTCCAGTATCCCTGCCAAGAAAACTCCATGGACAAAGACAAGAAGTAATGGTGGTCACCAACTTGGATGTCATTAAAAGAGGAGAAGACAGATTCATGGGTCATAAGGCTATTGATGGCTAGTAGCCATGGTGGTTATGTTCTAGCTCCTCTGTTGGAGGTAGAATGCCTCTGAATACCAGAGAGAGTCCTGGCATCTGGATGGCCACTGAGAGACCAGAAGGCCAGACTAGATGGGCCACTTCAGCAGACTTCTTCTTACGTTGTTTTGTTCCTAGTTGACATCCCAAAGTTCACCCTTCATACTCTTCCCTGGTACCTGGAGAAAAGGGCAATTTAAAACAAAACAGTGCCCTTATTGCAGTGCCCTGCCCTCCTTTCCACCTTCCCCTCCCCACCACCAACCCAAGCAGCTCCTGAGCAAGCATTTTCAAGAAAAGTTCCTTTTAGTTTTTAGGGTTTTTTTAATTTAAAAAAATTAACTCTCTGCAAAAGACTGTAGTGTCCTAACATAAAAGTCACGTTCCCTCTGCACATGATGCTTCTAGAGACAATAAAGCCTCTTGTCATTTCAACGCCACACCTCTTTCCATGAAAGCATTTAGGTTGGGCTGCCATATGTCCCGGACATTACTGGGATTTCAAAGGCAGAAGTGATGTCTGGTGGTTTGTCCTGGATCTTCAGTTTTCTTGGTGTTTTCCTTTAAAAAAAAAAAAGTTCAACAGCTTTCAGGTTTTCCTTTATAAAGCTCAAGAATTTTGGTGGTTTCCTTTCATTAAAAAAGACTGAACAACTTTCTGGTTTTTACTTTTTGAAATATGCCAACCCTATTTTTAGGTACTAACGAATATAATATTTATTTGTTTATTTTATTCCATAAAAATCATATACTGATTGATTGTTTAAAAAAACTCAAAGCGGTTCATAATATACTTTATCCTGGTGGCCTGCTCTGAGTATAATCATATTTATTTGCATAGAAAAGAACACTAAGCAAGAACACAAATGTATGAGTCCTTCCTTTACTAAAATATAAAAAATGAAACCATATCAGGAGGGAACCATTCCTCTCCAGATTCAGATCTAATGGCTGAGCCCTGTAAAAGTCATAATCTTATTTCACGCTTTTTAATTAACCACCCCAAAGTACTTTTTTCTTGCTCCATAATTTTCTCATTGCATTTTTCACCTCTTCATTTCTCAAGGTGTAAATCAAAGGGTTGAGCATAGGGGTGATAATGGTGTAGAACACGGCCACGCCCTTGTCCTCTGAGAACGTGGTGGAAGGCCTCAGGTAGATGAAGATGCAAGGCACAAAAAATAAAATCACTACCGTGATGTGAGAGCCACAGGTGGAGAGGGCTTTGAGGCGCCCTTCAGAAGAACGAGTTCTCAGAGTGACTAGGATAATGATATATGAAATTGTCAGGAGAACAAAACTGACTAGAGAAACCATGCCACTATTGACAATGACAACATACGCAACAATATGAGTATCAGTACAGGCCAATTTCAATAGAGGGTGGACATCACAAAAATAATGGTCAATTTCATTGGGCCCACAGAAGGGGAGATGTAAGGTGAGGAGAGTCTGTACCATCGAATGTGCAAATGCTCCCAGCCATAATGCCCTCATCGTCCAATTGCATACACTTTTGCTCATAATAGTTGTGTAATGGAGGGGCTTGCAGATAGCTATGTACCGGTCATACGCCATCACTGTAAGGAGGAAGATTTCAGTGACACCAAAGAAGTGGAACACAAAGAGCTGTGTCATGCAGCCAGCAAAGGAGATGATTTTCTTCTCAACAAGGAAGTCTGCAATCAGTTTGGGGGCAGTAGCAGATGAGTAGCCAATATCTACAAAGGAGAGGTAACTCAGGAAGAAATACATGGGAGAGTTCAGACGGGAGCTGCTCTTGACGGTGGCAATGATAAGTACATTCCCCGTTAATATTGCTGCGTAGAGGACCAGAAAGAGCGCAAAACAGGCTTTTTGTAAGTCCTGATCTGCGGTGAGTCCCAAGAAGATGAATTCAGACACATTGTTCCTGTTCGCCATGCAGTCAGAGGAGACGGTCGATTACAACGCAGAATTAGAACAACCTGCCATCGTACAAAAATAAGGAACAGTGTCAGCAATAACGGTTATTTTCGAATACAGCAATGAAAAAACAACACATCCACAAACTAGATGTTAACAGCTGAAGTTTCCCGAGGATTCACATTCTAAAAATATAAAATAAGATACTTCACTCTGCAGTTAACCAATTGGCATTCAGCAATTCAAGAAAGGAAATCTAGGTGTGGTAAGTCAGCTGCAGAATGGTTCATTGGGGGAATAGTCCATAACTTGGGATGCAAGCGTGCTATTCACATTTCTAGATTTAATAAAGTTTTACAGTCAGCTATATAAGCACAAAATACATTTGTTTTCAACATCTGCACAGAAATCTGATCTTTTATTCATTCACTTGCTTTTCTTATTCCGAACAGCCCTGTCAACATCACCACAGAATACAGTCGCTCTCAAATCAGCCACTGAGACTGCCATAAACAACCTAGTAATGCATGTATTTTCAGGTGCCACTGATGTTTCCTTGTTGCTGTGTCACCTCCCTTAATGCAACTATTGCCAGTGGTATACTAAGGGTAGCCCCTACAGTAATGATGGTTATCTATTTTTAAAAAGTTATTTATTCGAACAAAAGCATACACTTCAACAACATACAAAGAAGAAACCAGCAAAGAAAAGCAACAGAGCAGAATGAAAACTAGAATCAAACATAGACATGCAGACAAAGTACAATTCTGGGTCATTTTATTCGCATTCCCTGGAAAATAATTATCGTTACTGGTGATGGGGAGTTGTTTAGGGAAGCTTTTAATATTTGATTAATTGTTGTATTTTAATATTTTGTTGGAAGCCACCCAGAGTGGCTGGGGAAACCCAGCCAGATAGGTAGGGTATTATTATTATTATTATTATTATTATTATTATTATTATTATTATTATTACAACATTTTTTTAAAAAAACAGTTTTATTTATAAATATCAAGATATTGTTCTCAAGGCTTTATGTTATTCTCACTTAAAGCTTAAAAACTACTAAGCATTTGAAATTCTAGCATATTATACTGGAGACAGTTGCACATTGCTATCAACTTTAATATACAGTGGTACCTCAGGTTAAGTACTTAATTCCTTCTGGAGGTCAGTTCTTAACCTGAAACTGTTCTTAACCTGAAGCACCACTTAGCTAATCGTGCGCCGCCGCTACACGATTTCTGTTCTCATCCTGAAGCAAAGTTCTTAACCCAAGGTACTGTTTCTGGGTTAGCAGAGTCTGTCACCTGAAACGTATGTAACCTGAAGTGTATGTAACCCGAGGTACCACTGTATAGAATAATTTTTTGCCGTGTAGTTGAAAATGAATCTTGTTTTGTTGGTCCTCTAGTGTACTTTAATTTTTCAGCATTTCCTAAGAACCATTTTATTTCATTTTTCAGCACTATCTATGGACCAGATTGGACTAGGTCACAAATCCTCATTTAATTCCTCTAAATATGTCCATTTTCTTGCAATAACCCACCCGGGAGGTAGCAATAAGAGTAGATTCAATTATTTATCAAAACCATCTTCATTTGACCCATCCCATATCTGCAACAATGCTAATGAAGAGATTAGTATAAGTTCTTGCTTTGTTGTTAAATTAATTCCTACGAACACCATCTCCCAAAAAGCGGAAATACATGTCTTTGGGTTTTTTACATTTTGGAGACATTTTTACATTTTTGCATTTTGGAGACAGACTGGGGTTAATGTATGAAAAAATTACCAGCGTATAGTTCCACCTAAAGAATATATTGAGTAGAGTCTTGAATCTTTACTGTGATTGATTTCACAGATACCTTTCTTATTTGATGATGTCAATATCATAACCCAAATACTTTTCCCAACATTTTTGTGATCCGGTTAGATCACCTGTTAGATCAATAAAAGAACAAATGATCAATGTTTTCCACACTAACAGCAATGATCACATGAGATGAGGGGCTTAGTCTTGGGCTGTGTAACATAGGAAGCTGCCTTAGACTGAGTCAGATCACTGATCCATATAGCTCTACAGCAGGGGTAGGTAACCTAAGGCCCAGGGGCCGGATGTCGCCCAATAGCCTTCTCAATCTGGCCCACAGACAGTACGGGAATCAGCGTGTTTTTACCTGAGTAGAATGTGTCCTTTTATTTTAAATGAATCTCCGGGTTATTTGTGGGGCCTGCCTGGTGTTTTTTACATGAGTAGTATGTGTGCTTTTGTTTAAAATGCATCTCTGGGTTATTTGTGGGGCATAGGAATTCGTTCATTTTTTTCCTTCAAAATATAGTCCCAGCCCACCACATGGTCTGAGGGACGGTGGACCGGCCCACAGCTGAAAAAGGTTGCTGACCCCTGCTCTACAGTGACAGATGATGGCTCTCCAAGGTTTCAGACAGGGGCCTCTCCCAGCCCTACCTGTAGATGCCAAGGATTGAACCTGGGACCTTCAAAATAGATGCTCAACCATGGAGCTATGTTTCTTACCATATGCCCTGTTGCCTTTTAGAGGGGATCAACAATGTCAAGTCTGAAATACTGGATCAGCTGTTAGGCAGCAAATGGGGCTCTGTATGGACAGCTATTGTCCCACAGTCTCTTGTTTAAGTCATTGTTCTTTGCATCAGGGCCAAAGAGTTCCAGTCCAATGCACAATGAATTGGGAATAAGGCCCATTATTGACCCAGCAGAACTTAATTCTGAATAAGCATTGGATTGGGCTGGACAACTGGAAGGAGCCAAGCCCAGTATCATGACCACCTCAACCATGGATGAGGAACCTGTAGCTCTCCAGATATTGTTGGACTCCAACTCCCATCACCCACAGCCACTATGGACAATGGCCAGAAGTGATGGGAGGTGTAGTCCAAGAACATCTGGAGAGCCACAGTTTCCCCGTCCTTGACCTAATCAAGCCTTTCAACATTTTTGTACAACCTTCTCACCATGGTCAGAAAGGAAAGGACACATTTTTAAATGTGGTTTTTATTATCCTCTTTTTGCACATATCAAGAACCTGCAGTAGCGGAAACATTAGAGAACTGTGTGAAGTTATTATCTGTCAATCAGTGACATTGCCAATATGGCAGAGAGACTCAAAATATCTCTTTTCTTGCACCTTAGTTGCCTCTTATTGATCATGATTTGAACCTCTCTCTTCTTCTTTTTTAACTTACCCTTGTTGCCTTCACAATTTGCATTTAGTTTACCACTGAACACTCATGCCTGAAATAAGAGACCTGGAATCTTACAAAATGTTAACTATGTGATTATTCCAGTTGCCTCAGGATAAAGGAAAAGAACCCACAAACTTTTACCGCTTCCCACGTGTTCTGAACCCAAAATAAAATGGAATTTTTAAAATGGCACTTTGAGGAGTGTTTTAAGAATAAATAAGGAAGTATTGTATGTACCTCGATGCAGCATTAAAGAAAGAAAGAAATGAACCATTTGGAAATCCCAATTAACATTTTCTTTAGTGCAATAATAATCAGTGATCTGTACGCTTCATTACTGTATCTCGCCGTTCTTACCTGGGTGGTCTTCACTGAGGAGTGTCCTTTAAGGGCACTGCTGGGCCGTCGCTTATCTTCAGGTGGGATTCAACCACATACCAGCAAATTCAGGTTGTGCAATTAAAGTTCGTACACAACAAACCCAATGCCCACCCCGCAAATGCAGACTTCTGTGATAAAATGTGCTAGAAAGTATGTGATAACGTTTGCTTGATACAATGTTATATAAGCACCTCACAAAGAAATCAGCATGATTGTTCAATAGAAGGCAGGTGTTGTGTAACTTCCCTGAAAAATTTGTGCAAAAAATAAACTGGTCCTCTGGAAGAGATCCTATTTCACGATCTGCCAGCACTGACAAAGTTTCCTTTATACCTTCTGTGACCAAAGTTGCTGCATCTCTCTACCAAGTTTATCTATTCTTTGCTTTACTGAACTGCTCTGCAATTCCACCAACTGACATCTGTCGCAGTGCTGGTGACGCAGGCCAAATCCCCCTCTTGAGAGCAAAAGGCCAGCTGAAGCTATTGACTCGATATAGAATCATAGAATCATAGAATCATAGAATCATAGAGTTGGAAGAGACCACAAGGGCCATCGAGTCCAACCCCCTGCCAAGCAGGAAACACCATCAGAGCACTCCTGACATATGGTTGTCAAGCCTCTGCTTAAAGACCTCCAAAGAAGGAGACTCCACCACACTCCTTGGCAGCAAATTCCACTGTCGAACAGCTCTTACTGTCAGGAAGTTCTTCCTAATGTTTAGGTGGAATCTTCTTTCCTGCAGTTTGGATCCATTGCTCCGTGTCCGCTTCTCTGGAGCAGCAGAAAACAACCTTTCTCCCTCCTCTATGTGACATCCTTTTATATATTTGAACATGGCTATCATATCACCCCTTAACCTCCTCTTCTCCAGGCTAAACATGCCCAGCTCCCTTAGCCGTTCCTCATAAGGCATCGTTTCCAGGCCTTTGACCATTTTGGTTGCCCTCCTCTGGACACGTTCCAGTTTGTCAATGTCCTTCTTGAACTGTGGTGCCCAGAACTGGACACAGTACTCCAGGTGAGGTCTGACCAGAGCAGAATACAGTGGCACTATTACTTCCCTTGATCTAGATGCTATACTCCTATTGATGCAGCCCAGAATTGCATTGGCTTTTTTAGCTGCCGCGTCACACTGTTGGCTCATGTCAAGTTTGTGGTCAACCAAGACTCCTAGATCCTTTTCACATGTAGTGCTCTCAAGCCAGGTGTCACCCATCTTGTATTTGTGCCTCTCATTTTTTTTGCCCAAGTGCAATACTTTACATTTCTCCCTGTTAAAATTCATCTTGTTTGTTTTGGCCCAGTTCTCTAATCTGTCAAGGTCGTTTTGAAGTGTGTTCCTGTCCTCTGGGGTGTTAGCCACCCCTCCCAGTTTGGTGTCATCTGCAAATTTGATCAGGATGCCCTTGAGTCCATCATCCAAGTCGTTGATAAAGATGTTGAATAAGACCGGGCCCAAGACAGGACCCTGTGGCACCCCACTAGTCACTCTTCTCCAGGATGAAGAGGAACCATTGATGAGCACCCTTTGGGTTCGGTCAGTCAGCCAGTTACAAATCCACTGAGTGGTAGCATAGTCAAGACCGCATTTTACCAGCTTCTTTACAAGAATATCATGGGGCACCTTGTCAAATGCCTTGCTGAAATCAAGGTAGGCTACATCCACTGCGTTCCCTTCATCTACCAGGCTTGTAATTCTGTCAAAAAACGAGATCAGGTTAGTCTGACATGACTTATTTTTCAGAAATCCATGCTGACTATTGGTGATCACAGCATTCCTTTCCAGGTGCTCACAGACTGTTTGCTTAATGATCTGCTCCAGAATCTTCCCTGGTATTGATGTCAGACTGACTGGGCGGTAATTATTTGGGTCCTCTCTTTTCCCCTTTTTGAAAATAGGGACAACATTTGCCCTCCTCCAGTCTGCCGGGACTTCGCCTGTTCTCCAGGAATTCTCAAAGATGACTGCCAGTGGTTCTGAAATCACATCTGCCAGTTCTTTTAATACTCTTGGATGCAGTTCATCTGGCCCTGGAGACTTGAATACATCTAGACTAGCCAAGTATTCTTGTACTATCTCCTTAGTTATTCTGGGCTGTGTTTCCTCTGCTGAATCATTTGCTCCAAATTCTTCAGGTCGGGCATTGTTTTCTTTATCGGAGAAGACTGAGGCAAAGAAGGCATTGAGGAGTTCAGCCCTTTCTGTGTCCCCTGTTTGCATTTCACCATCTTCTCCTCTGAGTGACCCCACTGTTTCTTTGTTCTTCCTTTTGCTACGAACATACCCATAAAAGCCTTTTTTGTTGCTTTTAACCTCTCTAGCAAGCCTGAGTTCATTCTGTGCTTTAGCTTTTCTGACTTTGTGTCTACACGTGCTGGCTATTTGTTTGAATTCCTCTTTGGTGGTTTCCCCCCTTTTCCATTTTTTGTACACATCCTTTTTTAATCTTAACTCAGTTAAAAGTTCTTTAGATAGCCACCCTGGCTTCTTTAGGCACCTTCCATGTTTCCGTCTCATTGGTATTGCCTGAAGTTGTGCTTTTACTATCTCCCTCTTAACAAACTCCCAGCCATCATGAACTCCCTTTCCTTTTAGTATTACTGTCCATGGGATCTCACCCAGCACTTCCCTAAGTTTTATGAAGTCGGCTTTCTTAAAGTCGAGAAATTGAGTCCTAGTATGCTTGGCTGCTCCTTTCCGCTGTATAGTAAACTTCAGAAGAGCATGATCACTCGCGCCTAATGATCCTTCCACTTCTACCCCACTAACCAGGTCATCAACATTGGTTAGGACCAGATCTAAAATGGCTGTTCCTCTTGTAGCTTCTCCCACTTTCTGGACAATGAAGTTGTCTGCAAGGCCAGTGAGGAATCTGTTTGACCTTATGCTCTTGGCTGAGTTTGACATCCAACAAATATCCGGGTAATTGAAGTCCCCCATTACTACTATCTCCCTTCCTTTTGCATGCTTGGCCATCTGTTCCAGGAAGGCATCATCTATGTCCTCCGTTTGGCTTGGGGATCTATAGTAAACTCCCACAATGAGGTCACTGTTATTCTTCTCTCCCTTAATTTTGACCCAAATGCTCTCACTTTGGCTTTGAGGTTCTAAATCTTGGATCTCTTCACAGGTATACACATCCCTGACATATAACGCCACTCCTCCTCCTTTCTTGTCTGGTCTGTTTCTCTGAAATAGATTGTATCCCTCCATTATTACATTCCAATCGTGGGACTTATCCCACCAGGTTTCAGTGATGCCTATTATGTCATATTTAGTTTGCTGTACCAAGAGCTCAAGCTCATCTTGTTTATTTCCCATACTTTGCGCATTAGTGTACAGACATTGAAGTCCATTAATCATTCCCCCGTGTCTCTTATTTAAGGATTTTTTCCTCCCACCACTAGGTCTGCGTGCTGTTTGCTCCATTCGGTCTATGACATTTGGATGATCATCTTCATCAATTGATAGACTCCTACCTTCAGGAGCACTGTCTCCCTCCCCCACATTAGTCAGTTTAAAGCCCTCCTGATGAGGTTTCTGAGATTTTTTGCAAAAACATTCCTACCAACCGTTGTGAGGTGCAGCCCATCGCTTGCCAGAAGTCCATCTTCAAGAAACTGCATTCCGTGATCTAAGAATCCAAACCGTTCCTGTTTACACCATTTGCGAAGCCAGTTGTTCACTTCCACTATTTTTCCCTCTCTCCCTGGGCCACGTCGTTCAACTGGGAGGACAGATGAGATGACAATTTGTGCATTTAATTGCTTCAATTTCCTGCCCAGAGCCTCGTAATCTCTTTTGATCTTCTGGAGGCTATTGCTTGCAGTGTCATTGGTTCCCACATGAACCAAGAGGAAGGGGTATTTGTCAGTGGGTTTTATGATTCCTTGCAGTCGTTCAGTTACATCTTGGATCTTAGCCCCGGGGAGACAGCACACTTCCCGAGACATCTTGTCAGGCCCACAGATCACTGCTTCTGTTCCCCTCAGTAGGGAATCCCCTATCACCACTACACGCCTCCTCTTAGGTCTGGTCGGGGTTCTTCCGTGAGCTGTCCGTTCCAAGGTCGCCTGCACATTCCCTGAAGACTGCCTTTGCTGCTCGTCTTCATATACCTGATCGACTGTAATGAGGGAGAGATCCTCAAATGGAGTCTGCTCTTCGTCTTCCATGCTAGGGGAAAGGACCTCAAAGCGATTGCGTATTTCTAAACAATCAGAGCGAACCCTGGGCCTCCTACTTCTTTGAGTCACGTTTCTCCATATATCTGGCTCCTGTGTTGGTGAACTAGCCTCCTTCTCAGGGGAGTCCCCTGTCTCCTCCTTGGTGGAGACGGTGTGCTCTGTTGCTTCCAAGAAGAGCTCCAGCTCTCTAATTCTTTGGAGCGTAGCTACACGTTCCTCCAGTTGCTGGACTTTGTCTTTTAAGAGGGCAATCAACATGCAATTGCTGCAGGTAAAGCTGCCTGCAACCTTTGGCAAGATGGCAAACATTGCGCAGGAACCACAGGCGACTGCAGCTGTTCTCTCACCCTCCATCTTGAGAAGGTGTCGTTGGGGGTGACTACAGCGGTCCTCCATCATAAAAAGCGTGAAGACAGGACAAATAAATCCCCCCAAATAAACCTATATCTCCCCCAACAAACGTTTGAGACTAGCTCCCCTAAATCTAAAAGATGGATCAAACTGCGCGCGCCGCTAGGCGCGCGCCGCTGCCCTACAAGCTCTGACAAGCTCCTCCCACAGCTAATCCCCTACCTCAACAGAAGCCCTGCCCCCTCTGACCTTTGCACAGAGAAAGCAGCTAATCAGCCACAAGAAACTCACACAAGAAAACCCTTTTTGTTCCTTCTTCAGCCGCTGCCCTACAAGCTCTGACAAGCTCCTCCCACAGCTAATCCCCTACCTCAACAGAAGCCCTGCCCCCTCTGACCTTTGCACAGAGAAAGCAGCTAATCAGCCACAAGAAACTCACACAAGAAAACCCTTTTTGTTCCTTCTTCAGCCGCTGCCCTACAAGCTCTGACAAGCTCCTCCCACAGCTAATCCCCTACCTCAACAGAAGCCCTGCCCCCTCTGACCTTTGCACAGAGAAAGCAGCTAATCAGCCACAAGAAACTCACACAAGAAAACCCTTTTTGTTCCTTCTTCAGCCGCTGCCCTACAAGCTCTGACAAGCTCCTCCCACAGCTAATCCCCTACCTCAACAGAAGCCCTGCCCCCTCTGACCTTTGCACAGAGAAAGCAGCTAATCAGCCACAAGAAACTCACACAAGAAAACCCTTTTTGTTCCTTCTTCAGCCGCTGCCCTACAAGCTCTGACAAGCTCCTCCCACAGCTAATCCCCTACCTCAACAGAAGCCCTGCCCCCTCTGACCTTTGCACAGAGAAAGCAGCTAATCAGCCACAAGAAACTCACACAAGAAAACCCTTTTTGTTCCTTCTTCAGCCGCTGCCCTACAAGCTCTGACAAGCTCCTCCCACAGCTAATCCCCTACCTCAACAGAAGCCCTGCCCCCTCTGACCTTTGCACAGAGAAAGCAGCTAATCAGCCACAAGAAACTCACACAAGAAAACCCTTTTTGTTCCTTCTTCAGCCGCTGCCCTACAAGCTCTGACAAGCTCCTCCCACAGCTAATCCCCTACCTCAACAGAAGCCCTGCCCCCTCTGACCTTTGCACAGAGAAAGCAGCTAATCAGCCACAAGAAACTCACACAAGAAAACCCTTTTTGTTCCTTCTTCAGCCGCTGCCCTACAAGCTCTGACAAGCTCCTCCCACAGCTAATCCCCTACCTCAACAGAAGCCCTGCCCCCTCTGACCTTTGCACAGAGAAAGCAGCTAATCAGCCACAAGAAACTCACACAAGAAAACCCTTTTTGTTCCTTCTTCAGCCGCTGCCCTACAAGCTCTGACAAGCTCCTCCCACAGCTAATCCCCTACCTCAACAGAAGCCCTGCCCCCTCTGACCTTTGCACAGAGAAAGCAGCTAATCAGCCACAAGAAACTCACACAAGAAAACCCTTTTTGTTCCTTCTTCAGCCGCTGCCCTACAAGCTCTGACAAGCTCCTCCCACAGCTAATCCCCTACCTCAACAGAAGCCCTGCCCCCTCTGACCTTTGCACAGAGAAAGCAGCTAATCAGCCACAAGAAACTCACACAAGAAAACCCTTTTTGTTCCTTCTTCAGCCGCTGCCCTACAAGCTCTGACAAGCTCCTCCCACAGCTAATCCCCTACCTCAACAGAAGCCCTGCCCCCTCTGACCTTTGCACAGAGAAAGCAGCTAATCAGCCACAAGAAACTCACACAAGAAAACCCTTTTTGTTCCTTCTTCAGCCGCTGCCCTACAAGCTCTGACAAGCTCCTCCCACAGCTAATCCCCTACCTCAACAGAAGCCCTGCCCCCTCTGACCTTTGCACAGAGAAAGCAGCTAATCAGCCACAAGAAACTCACACAAGAAAACCCTTTTTGTTCCTTCTTCAGCCGCTGCCCTACAAGCTCTGACAAGCTCCTCCCACAGCTAATCCCCTACCTCAACAGAAGCCCTGCCCCCTCTGACCTTTGCACAGAGAAAGCAGCTAATCAGCCACAAGAAACTCACACAAGAAAACCCTTTTTGTTCCTTCTTCAGCCGCTGCCCTACAAGCTCTGACAAGCTCCTCCCACAGCTAATCCCCTACCTCAACAGAAGCCCTGCCCCCTCTGACCTTTGCACAGAGAAAGCAGCTAATCAGCCACAAGAAACTCACACAAGAAAACCCTTTTTGTTCCTTCTTCAGCCGCTGCCCTACAAGCTCTGACAAGCTCCTCCCACAGCTAATCCCCTACCTCAACAGAAGCCCTGCCCCCTCTGACCTTTGCACAGAGAAAGCAGCTAATCAGCCACAAGAAACTCACACAAGAAAACCCTTTTTGTTCCTTCTTCAGCCGCTGCCCTACAAGCTCTGACAAGCTCCTCCCACAGCTAATCCCCTACCTCAACAGAAGCCCTGCCCCCTCTGACCTTTGCACAGAGAAAGCAGCTAATCAGCCACAAGAAACTCACACAAGAAAACCCTTTTTGTTCCTTCTTCAGCCGCTGCCCTACAAGCTCTGACAAGCTCCTCCCACAGCTAATCCCCTACCTCAACAGAAGCCCTGCCCCCTCTGACCTTTGCACAGAGAAAGCAGCTAATCAGCCACAAGAAACTCACACAAGAAAACCCTTTTTGTTCCTTCTTCAGCCGCTGCCCTACAAGCTCTGACAAGCTCCTCCCACAGCTAATCCCCTACCTCAACAGAAGCCCTGCCCCCTCTGACCTTTGCACAGAGAAAGCAGCTAATCAGCCACAAGAAACTCACACAAGAAAACCCTTTTTGTTCCTTCTTCAGCCGCTGCCCTACAAGCTCTGACAAGCTCCTCCCACAGCTAATCCCCTACCTCAACAGAAGCCCTGCCCCCTCTGACCTTTGCACAGAGAAAGCAGCTAATCAGCCACAAGAAACTCACACAAGAAAACCCTTTTTGTTCCTTCTTCAGCCGCTGCCCTACAAGCTCTGACAAGCTCCTCCCACAGCTAATCCCCTACCTCAACAGAAGCCCTGCCCCCTCTGACCTTTGCACAGAGAAAGCAGCTAATCAGCCACAAGAAACTCACACAAGAAAACCCTTTTTGTTCCTTCTTCAGCCGCTGCCCTACAAGCTCTGACAAGCTCCTCCCACAGCTAATCCCCTACCTCAACAGAAGCCCTGCCCCCTCTGACCTTTGCACAGAGAAAGCAGCTAATCAGCCACAAGAAACTCACACAAGAAAACCCTTTTTGTTCCTTCTTCAGCCGCTGCCCTACAAGCTCTGACAAGCTCCTCCCACAGCTAATCCCCTACCTCAACAGAAGCCCTGCCCCCTCTGACCTTTGCACAGAGAAAGCAGCTAATCAGCCACAAGAAACTCACACAAGAAAACCCTTTTTGTTCCTTCTTCAGCCGCTGCCCTACAAGCTCTGACAAGCTCCTCCCACAGCTAATCCCCTACCTCAACAGAAGCCCTGCCCCCTCTGACCTTTGCACAGAGAAAGCAGCTAATCAGCCACAAGAAACTCACACAAGAAAACCCTTTTTGTTCCTTCTTCAGCCGCTGCCCTACAAGCTCTGACAAGCTCCTCCCACAGCTAATCCCCTACCTCAACAGAAGCCCTGCCCCCTCTGACCTTTGCACAGAGAAAGCAGCTAATCAGCCACAAGAAACTCACACAAGAAAACCCTTTTTGTTCCTTCTTCAGCCGCTGCCCTACAAGCTCTGACAAGCTCCTCCCACAGCTAATCCCCTACCTCAACAGAAGCCCTGCCCCCTCTGACCTTTGCACAGAGAAAGCAGCTAATCAGCCACAAGAAACTCACACAAGAAAACCCTTTTTGTTCCTTCTTCAGCCGCTGCCCTACAAGCTCTGACAAGCTCCTCCCACAGCTAATCCCCTACCTCAACAGAAGCCCTGCCCCCTCTGACCTTTGCACAGAGAAAGCAGCTAATCAGCCACAAGAAACTCACACAAGAAAACCCTTTTTGTTCCTTCTTCAGCCGCTGCCCTACAAGCTCTGACAAGCTCCTCCCACAGCTAATCCCCTACCTCAACAGAAGCCCTGCCCCCTCTGACCTTTGCACAGAGAAAGCAGCTAATCAGCCACAAGAAACTCACACAAGAAAACCCTTTTTGTTCCTTCTTCAGCCGCTGCCCTACAAGCTCTGACAAGCTCCTCCCACAGCTAATCCCCTACCTCAACAGAAGCCCTGCCCCCTCTGACCTTTGCACAGAGAAAGCAGCTAATCAGCCACAAGAAACTCACACAAGAAAACCCTTTTTGTTCCTTCTTCAGCCGCTGCCCTACAAGCTCTGACAAGCTCCTCCCACAGCTAATCCCCTACCTCAACAGAAGCCCTGCCCCCTCTGACCTTTGCACAGAGAAAGCAGCTAATCAGCCACAAGAAACTCACACAAGAAAACCCTTTTTGTTCCTTCTTCAGCCGCTGCCCTACAAGCTCTGACAAGCTCCTCCCACAGCTAATCCCCTACCTCAACAGAAGCCCTGCCCCCTCTGACCTTTGCACAGAGAAAGCAGCTAATCAGCCACAAGAAACTCACACAAGAAAACCCTTTTTGTTCCTTCTTCAGCCGCTGCCCTACAAGCTCTGACAAGCTCCTCCCACAGCTAATCCCCTACCTCAACAGAAGCCCTGCCCCCTCTGACCTTTGCACAGAGAAAGCAGCTAATCAGCCACAAGAAACTCACACAAGAAAACCCTTTTTGTTCCTTCTTCAGCCGCTGCCCTACAAGCTCTGACAAGCTCCTCCCACAGCTAATCCCCTACCTCAACAGAAGCCCTGCCCCCTCTGACCTTTGCACAGAGAAAGCAGCTAATCAGCCACAAGAAACTCACACAAGAAAACCCTTTTTGTTCCTTCTTCAGCCGCTGCCCTACAAGCTCTGACAAGCTCCTCCCACAGCTAATCCCCTACCTCAACAGAAGCCCTGCCCCCTCTGACCTTTGCACAGAGAAAGCAGCTAATCAGCCACAAGAAACTCACACAAGAAAACCCTTTTTGTTCCTTCTTCAGCCGCTGCCCTACAAGCTCTGACAAGCTCCTCCCACAGCTAATCCCCTACCTCAACAGAAGCCCTGCCCCCTCTGACCTTTGCACAGAGAAAGCAGCTAATCAGCCACAAGAAACTCACACAAGAAAACCCTTTTTGTTCCTTCTTCAGCCGCTGCCCTACAAGCTCTGACAAGCTCCTCCCACAGCTAATCCCCTACCTCAACAGAAGCCCTGCCCCCTCTGACCTTTGCACAGAGAAAGCAGCTAATCAGCCACAAGAAACTCACACAAGAAAACCCTTTTTGTTCCTTCTTCAGCCGCTGCCCTACAAGCTCTGACAAGCTCCTCCCACAGCTAATCCCCTACCTCAACAGAAGCCCTGCCCCCTCTGACCTTTGCACAGAGAAAGCAGCTAATCAGCCACAAGAAACTCACACAAGAAAACCCTTTTTGTTCCTTCTTCAGCCGCTGCCCTACAAGCTCTGACAAGCTCCTCCCACAGCTAATCCCCTACCTCAACAGAAGCCCTGCCCCCTCTGACCTTTGCACAGAGAAAGCAGCTAATCAGCCACAAGAAACTCACACAAGAAAACCCTTTTTGTTCCTTCTTCAGCCGCTGCCCTACAAGCTCTGACAAGCTCCTCCCACAGCTAATCCCCTACCTCAACAGAAGCCCTGCCCCCTCTGACCTTTGCACAGAGAAAGCAGCTAATCAGCCACAAGAAACTCACACAAGAAAACCCTTTTTGTTCCTTCTTCAGCCGCTGCCCTACAAGCTCTGACAAGCTCCTCCCACAGCTAATCCCCTACCTCAACAGAAGCCCTGCCCCCTCTGACCTTTGCACAGAGAAAGCAGCTAATCAGCCACAAGAAACTCACACAAGAAAACCCTTTTTGTTCCTTCTTCAGCCGCTGCCCTACAAGCTCTGACAAGCTCCTCCCACAGCTAATCCCCTACCTCAACAGAAGCCCTGCCCCCTCTGACCTTTGCACAGAGAAAGCAGCTAATCAGCCACAAGAAACTCACACAAGAAAACCCTTTTTGTTCCTTCTTCAGCCGCTGCCCTACAAGCTCTGACAAGCTCCTCCCACAGCTAATCCCCTACCTCAACAGAAGCCCTGCCCCCTCTGACCTTTGCACAGAGAAAGCAGCTAATCAGCCACAAGAAACTCACACAAGAAAACCCTTTTTGTTCCTTCTTCAGCCGCTGCCCTACAAGCTCTGACAAGCTCCTCCCACAGCTAATCCCCTACCTCAACAGAAGCCCTGCCCCCTCTGACCTTTGCACAGAGAAAGCAGCTAATCAGCCACAAGAAACTCACACAAGAAAACCCTTTTTGTTCCTTCTTCAGCCGCTGCCCTACAAGCTCTGACAAGCTCCTCCCACAGCTAATCCCCTACCTCAACAGAAGCCCTGCCCCCTCTGACCTTTGCACAGAGAAAGCAGCTAATCAGCCACAAGAAACTCACACAAGAAAACCCTTTTTGTTCCTTCTTCAGCCGCTGCCCTACAAGCTCTGACAAGCTCCTCCCACAGCTAATCCCCTACCTCAACAGAAGCCCTGCCCCCTCTGACCTTTGCACAGAGAAAGCAGCTAATCAGCCACAAGAAACTCACACAAGAAAACCCTTTTTGTTCCTTCTTCAGCCGCTGCCCTACAAGCTCTGACAAGCTCCTCCCACAGCTAATCCCCTACCTCAACAGAAGCCCTGCCCCCTCTGACCTTTGCACAGAGAAAGCAGCTAATCAGCCACAAGAAACTCACACAAGAAAACCCTTTTTGTTCCTTCTTCAGCCGCTGCCCTACAAGCTCTGACAAGCTCCTCCCACAGCTAATCCCCTACCTCAACAGAAGCCCTGCCCCCTCTGACCTTTGCACAGAGAAAGCAGCTAATCAGCCACAAGAAACTCACACAAGAAAACCCTTTTTGTTCCTTCTTCAGCCGCTGCCCTACAAGCTCTGACAAGCTCCTCCCACAGCTAATCCCCTACCTCAACAGAAGCCCTGCCCCCTCTGACCTTTGCACAGAGAAAGCAGCTAATCAGCCACAAGAAACTCACACAAGAAAACCCTTTTTGTTCCTTCTTCAGCCGCTGCCCTACAAGCTCTGACAAGCTCCTCCCACAGCTAATCCCCTACCTCAACAGAAGCCCTGCCCCCTCTGACCTTTGCACAGAGAAAGCAGCTAATCATCTCCTTTGCTGGCTGCATGACACAGCTCTTTGTGGGCACTTCTTTGGTGTCACTGAAATCTTCCTCCTTACAGTGATGGCGTATGACCGGTACATAGCTATCTGCAAGCCCCTCCATTACACAACTATTATGAGCAAAAGTGTATGCAATTGGACGATGAGGGCATTATGGCTGGGAGCATTTGCACATTCGATGGTACAGACTCTAAGTTAAGTTCCCCAGACTTAACTCTCAGGCCCCGGACTCTCGGCCTGGCGCCCCTGAGAGCCCGGTGCCCGGGAGCCCCGCACCCCTGGTGCCTATGGGTAAGACTGCCCTGGTTAGAGCAGAAATCCTCAAATGCACCTGGTGCCTTAAGTTTACAGTATTATTTACTAAAGTGAAATAAAGAGGCAATGGGAAAGAAATAAAGGACTTGTTCAAACTGTAGCAAAATGTGGATTTGCACCTGCTTGTCTTACCATTAATACAGGAGTGCCCACATGCCCATCCCAGTGGTGTCCTGAAACTTTCCCCCAACCCTTTAAATGGGGGGGGGGGCAGTCTTAGATGTTTTGGACTTTCCAAGAATAGAAAGACACTGCGTTTAGAGCAGGGCCAGATTTAGGTTTGATGAGGCCCTAACCTAAGCTACTGAAGGTAAAGGGGCCCTTTATATGCCCATAGAAACAAATTGTCACTGTTTCTATGTTGAATATATGCTACATGGTAATTTATGGACCTAATAGGTATCTAAAGCCATTTGCTATCTGTAGGTTTTATTTTATTTGTTTTTTATCTTATATTTTGGAAATGTACATCCAGGTGTGTTTTTTTTCTTTAAATTTTTTGGGGGGGGCCCAAGAGAGTGGGGCCCTAAGCTATAGCTTGTTTAGCTTATACGTAAATCCGGCACTGGTTTAGAGAGGGAAAGGTCTGAGACAACACTGATGTCTTGTGGATGCACCTACATTAATGGGAAGACAGGCAAGTGTAAATCCACGTTATGCTGCAGGGTGGGCAAGCCTGAGAAGGAGGAGGAGGTGGGGAAAGAGGAGTTGTCAGAATAGAACTGGGACAGAACTAGAGCAAGGCATCCACCACCCAATATCAGCACACATTATCTGGTCATTTTGGGCTTTCCACACATTAAAAAACCTCTGCATTTAAAGGTAGGGAGGTCCAGGACAAAAAATGGGAGGAAGAGGGCATCACGTGCACATACAAAAATTAATGAGGAAACAAACCAGACAAATAGACATTTTTCTCTAGTGTGAACAAGCCCCTAGAACGTGCTGATTTTAAGCTGGGATTTTTTGCTGTGCTTTTATGCAACTCGGTGGTGCAGCTAGAAATTTTTAGACACCGAATTTGATAGGCTTTATGGAAGGGAGGGGATCCTTTCACTAGTGACATTTATTACTTCACTTTCAAAGCACACAACTAACATTTTTCTTTCCTCTACCTCCACTATTGTTATTCCATGCTTTGCAGCTGCTTCTACATTCCTGATATATTAGAGAGAAAGAGAAAATAAAATGTTTGCCCATCTGAGAACAGCAACAAAAAGACTCTGCGCATGTCATTTCACATTTTGAAAACTCGGTTAAATCATAGCACCATCATGAGATTGTGCAATTAGGAATAAAGTGAAGTTTACTTATTGTGGTACGACAAGGTTAAAGCACATAAAGCATTTAAAAACCATATTGTCAGGAAAGCATTGTTCAATGTCTGGATAAGATACAAAGATTTACTGGAAAATAAAACCCCAAGGTGGTTGTCACCAATGGAAGCGAAGGCTCAGAAAAAGCTCAATATGGAGGTCAAATGGCCGAAATATTGGGAAATATTGGAACAAGAAGGAGACAAACTGAAATTGCAGAGTTTTGAGAAATTAAAAGATAAAGTGCGAGACTGGCTTCATTATTATCAAATAAGAGAGGCCTATAATTTGGATAAAAAAATTGGCTTCCAGGTGGAAAAATCAAAATTGGAAACAGAACTGTTAGATCCCAAAACTAAGATACTTTCAAGAATGTATAACTTGCTGTTAAAATGGAATACGCAGGATGAAACGGTTAAATCTGCTATGATGAAATGGGCACAAGATATTGGTCATAACATTATGTTTGCTGACTGGGAACAGTTGTGGACCACCGGTATGAAATTTACGGCATGTAATGCCTTAAGAGAGAATATTATGAAAATGATATACAGGTGGTACATGACACCAGTCAAGCTTGCAAAAATCTACCATTTGCCCGATAATAAATGTTGGAAATGTAAAGAAAATGAAGGTACATTCTTTCACCTTTGGTGGACGTGCCCAAAGATTAAGGCTTTCTGGGAGATGATATATAATGAAATGAAAAAGGTATTTAAATATACCTTCCTGAAGAAACCAGAGGCCTTTCTCCTGGGCATAGTCGGCCAATTGGTGCCAAAGAAGGATAGAACTTTCTTCATGTATGCAATAACAGCAGCAAGAATACTTATTGCAAAGTATTGGGAAACACAAGAGTTACCCACCCTGGAAGAGTGGCAGATGAAGGTGATAGACTATATGGAATTGGCGGAAATGACTGGCAGAATCCGAGACCTGGGAGAAGAGTTGGTGGAAGAAGACTGGAAGAAATTTAAAGACTATCTGCAGAAACACTGTAAAATTAATGAATGTTAAAATGATGTTGGATTGAAAATAAGTGGCATTAGCAACAAAGTTAATAAGAATATGCAAAAATGAATTGATAATGGATGAAAATATAGAGTTATAATATGTTGAGATACAGAGTTAAGATAAACGAAAGAGGGTAAGGATTTGCTGATTTGATTATTTAAATGGGAATACAAAAAGGGGCGGTGTGAGGAGGCCAAGGAAACAAGCTAATGAGTTTAAAGCTACAAAAAACGGATTTGTTTTTAATTCATTTTCATCTATTTGTTTTTTGTATTTTGTATTTTTATTCTTCTTTTTTCTCTTTTATGTATTTTTGTATGTTCTCTTTTTTATCTTTTTCTTTCTATATGACTTTTTTCTACTTTGTAAACTTATGTTTTTGTAAAATCTCAATAAATATCTTATAAAAAAAAATAATAAAGTGAAGTTTACTTACAGCTGCAAAACAAATAGGACTACTCCAAACTGGAACAAAACGTGGTCCCCATCCTAGAATTCTTCATGACCTTCCCCACTTTAAAGGCTGGCTTTTTCTGATTCATACTTTCCAAGGATTCTAAAGCCCCACATTTAAAGAGGGAAATGTCCAGGACACCACTGAGATGGGGAGGACATCATGTGGGGCCGCTATATTAATGGGGAGCCAGGCCAGTGCAAGTCTACAATTTGCTCTGATGTGGACAAGCCAGTTTACTTGGGAATTAGCACTATTCTGGATAAAAATTGTAATATGCATGCCTAGCCAGCTACACCCTGATTGTAATTTTAAAAAATAAAAATGGGTGGACCACAGCATGCTATTGCAGGGACTGATGTCAGGCCCATTTGCCACTGCTGCCATCATCTGCCACTATCTGGGTGGTCATTTGGGGACCCCTCAAGGTCAGGCATAGCTGCACTCCTGATGTTATTGTTGTATAGACCTGTAAAGCTAATCTTATAGCATGTTCCCTTATATTATTAAGACCTATCTGAATAAATAATAAATCTGTTGTGCATTTGGGAATCTAAGAGATGTTGGAAAGATAAACTGGGCTGAACAGCCAGATTACCGAACAAAGAGTGCAGACACGCAGAGTCCCTTTTTCTCCCTTTGAATGTCTTAAAATAACAACAAAAGTTAATCACTTTTAAGTATCATTGAGTACAATGGGGTTGATTAGGAACTTGTCCACATATACACATACACATACACATACACATATATACAGAGAGCTTAAAAAGACAGTATACCTTGCTTGTATTTGCAGCTGTTGATAGCCTTGTGTGGTTCTTTCAAGGTCCCCTTTGGAGTTTTTCACTATCTTGACATAATGAGTTGGAAGCAAAAAGCATCTAGATTAAAGGATATGAAGCCTGATGCAGAGCCATTCACTTTTATGGCACTGGATGGTAAATGGGAAATGAAAACAATAATCCTGAAATGTAGAATTCTCTTCTTCATTCAAAAGAGTAGTTCATAGTAAGGAGGACTCTTCTAAACTGAATTCCTTCCCAATTAATAAATTAGCTAATCTGTACCAAAGGGAGGGTGACTGAGCATCTTCAATGATTACATTTTTATATGCAGTCATGGAAAAGCATAATGGTTTCTCAACTTCCCTCTTTTGGGGGGTGGGAGGGGTTGCATGGAGATCTTCCTTCGCCTTCATGTGGCACTATATCAAATCTACCCACTTTGAATCTCTGGGGAGGTGGTGTGATAGGGCAGAGTGATGCAACTATCCAATTTGCAGAGTATGACGTGAAACACGTCTGATGCTAACAAGATAGCCTAAACCTGGATAATAAGATCCCTGGGGCCACAAGAAGCGCAAGAGGGACACCAGCCAAAGAAGGACTAAACTTTGTGCATCACTTTTCAAAAGTATTTGTAGCAGCAGGCTTTGATGCTCTCTTTAACTCCTGGTGCCCAGCCTTGAATGTGCTTGTGCAAAGTTATTCTATCGGTGTAGTTCCCAAAGCCAGGCCACAAAAAAAATTCATGTGGTGTAGATTCTATGTGCCTAACAGTTGTAAGTCAACTCCATACCATCCAACATTTCTCTGATGAAAATAGGGATGTCAATAATAATATTAACAATGATCTTATTATTTATACCTTGTACATCTGACTGGGTTGCCCCAGCCACTCTAAGTGGCTTCCAGCATCTACTTTTTAAAACAAAAACAAAAACATTAAAAAGCTTCCCTATACAGGGCTGCCTTCAGATGTCTTCTAAAAGTTGTATAATTACTTATGTCCTTGGCTCGGGGATCACCTAACATACCCGCCAACATTTCTCTGATAAAAATAGGGACATCCTAAGGAAAAGCCAGACGTTCCAGGATCAAATCAGAAACCAGGACAGCTTCTGTAAATCCAGGACTGTCCTTGGAAAAGTTAGTAGGAAGAGAAACTGGGGAAATAATGGAGGTCTAAGTAGCTATGAGAGCAGGATAGACAAGGTGGCAGGAGAGCTGAGATTCATTTTTTGATTCGAAATGAACAAATATTTGGCTTTAATACCAGAAAAGGAGGTGAGGTTTCTCAGGTCCTGCAGTTGTCTTCAATACCACCTTGTTCGTGGCATCAGCTTTTGCCAAAGGATCAAAGGGGTATAGTTTCCTCTATTGATTCTAAGCAATCAGCCATTGCCATAAGCAAAGCCTAAATTTTTCAGTCAAGGGCTAGGAATCTGAAGTTACAACAACCAGGTAAACCTGAAGCTATAAGTACCCACTCCAGTTTCTTGCCCCAAAACAGAAAGATGGAAATGGAGAGGCATTAGCCGACGTTTGCCAGCTAACATAGACCCTCCAAGTGTCCCTATTTCCCAGGGACATCCCTGATTTAGAGAAGCCATCCTGCTTTCTGATTTGATCCAGGAATGCCCCACTTTTCCTTAGGATGTACCTGTTTTCATTGGAGAAATGTTGGAGGGTATGAAGTTATCTGACCCATCTGAAGGCAATCCTGTATAAGGAATTTTTTTAATGTTTGATGTTTTATCATGTTTTTATATATGCTGGAAGCTGCCCAGAGTGGCTGGGGCAACCCAGGAAGATGTGTAGGGTATAATAGTAAAATTACCCTTATGGAATAGGACAACCGTATTGGAGAAATGTTGCAGGGTATGCTAACAGCAATCCACCTCCACACACTTTTCAAAATGTAACGTCTTGCATTGCATTCAGTGTTGGTTTGGTACAGCAATAAGAATGCTGAGAAATGGGAGACTCAGGTTCAAACTCTTGCCAAGGCTGCAGTCCTAACCCCTCTTTTACTTAGGCTGTGTCCAAATTCTTATGTCTTCTGTATCCAGTGTTGGTTTGGGAAGCAAACTCTCAACTCTCCGCCCTGGCTTTTGTCCTTCTCACTCTTTTTGAGATGCAAATAGTTTTGATTCTTCCCATACAGAACTTGATCTAAATCTAACACATCGACATGGTTGTTATATTCAGTTACATTATCAAAATATTTTGAAATCCACCTTGTTTTCACATTGTTAATAAGCAAGATGCCAGTTAATGCTAGCACAACAAAAAGAAATTATGAACTCAACTTCCAGTTAAGGCAAGGACACCAAACCAATCCACCACATCTTACTGCACGATGAAATTCTTCTTTTTCTTTTTAAATTGGGAGGAGGCATGCATGAATCATCAGCTTGCTTTCCAAGAACACATTCTAGTTTTAAATTCAAATTCACACCAGGTTTCAAAATAGACAGTTCCATTTCAGATCAAGTCCATTTTCAAGACATTTCACACACAGATTGTGGCAAATTTTTAGAATCCAAAGGATCACCAGTTTTCCAAGCGTTTTCTCTGAGTTTGGGGGGAGGGTTTAAGACAGGAGCAAGTCGTCTTAAATTCCCTATTCTGACAGCTCAATAAAATGAAGATCTCTTGTATATTTTATTAAAATGTATGTGCATTGATTGTTGGGTTGTTCTTGTATTTATTTTTATTATGTATTTTGTGATTAGTGCTCGCTTCGACAGCACATATACTAAAATGTATTTTGTGGTTTCATGGTGTGGTTTTATGGTGTGAACCACCCTGAGACCTGTGGGTATAGGGCGCTATGCAAATTTTAATAATAGTAATAATAATACCCAGGCAGGTGCAAGCTGCGGTCCTGCGAGACTGGTGAAATAACTGACACAGGACATAGATGTTGGGTGAACACAGGCCAAATCTTTATTGACTACAGTGGAAAGCAGGCTTGGCATGGAAATAGGGCAAGGATCATTTTGTCATTCCAGTCACCCCCTGCTGATGGAATAGCACTCCATCGGGGTTGGGGAAACACCCAGCCCCTCTCCTTGGGAATTATCCTGTGCTGAACCCTGGTATGGTGCAAGCCAAGCTACCAGGGTCTCACTGGGTGACCAGGAGAGAGATTCCAGTCAGGCAGAGGCTGTAACCAAGTTTAAGGCATTCCTTGGCCAATCCTTCCTCAGGCCCCTTATGAAATCATAGGGCAAAATAGCCCTGTACTCTCACAAGTGGGCCTTTTAAAGGCCTCACCCATCCCTGCAAAACTCATTCTGTGTCCCTCACATTCTCCTGCTGCCATCCATGCCTGCCATAGCTGCCTCTTTGATCTTCTTCTGCTGGCTATGGAAAAGTCTCTGGTGGTGTCCATTAAGTTGGCAAGAAGAATAGGAAGGATACTTTTCATCACTTTTGATGGCACAAGAAAGCAACTGGTGCTTGTCCCACTACCTCTAGTGGTTCCTTGGGAGGGGTGGAAGGCAAGACCCTCCTCATTGAGCAGCCTTTTTGGTGCAGATGTTACCCAAGGACCATGTTTGAGTGCAGTCATTTTGGAAGAAGAGCTGCAAGGTTTGTCATGTGCCACCAGGGGACTGTTTCCTTCTCATGCTAGGATTGGTTTCAGGAACTCATGGCATCCCTCTTCTAGTTTGTCCCAATGCCCCTGACCAGTAGTGAGTTATTTTTGATCTTGAGGTGAGGAGAATCAAGTCCCCTTGGCTTGTTCCTTCTACCATTTCTCTCATTGATTCTGAAACAGCTTGTGTGTCGTGTGAGAACTTGCCACATCACCTGTCACCCTCAACAATCGGAGATGGATGGTGTTCTGTACCTCAATGTACTTTTTAAGGTTAGGAGTGGCAGCTATGGTCTCAGTCTCAGCCTAGAATTATTATTATTATTACTGTCTGGGTTTCCCCAGCCACTCTGGGTGGCTCCCAACAGAATATTAAAAGCACAATGAGACATTCAACATTAAAAACTTCCCTAAACAGGGCTGCCTTCATGTGTCTTCTAAAAGTCAAATTGTTGTTTATTTCCTTGACATCTGATGGGAGGACATTCCACAGGGCAGACACCACTACCAAGAAGGCCCTCTGCCTGGTTCCCTATAACCTCACTTCTCACAGTGAGGGAATCGCCAGAAGACTCTCGAAGCTGGGACTCAGTGTCTGGGCTGAATGATGGGGGCTGAAAAGTTCAGAGTTGAGAGAGGAAGGGTGAAGAGTGATGCCTTTCTCATTTCCTTCCATGTCTCTACAGTGGTACCTCTGGTTATGTACTTAATTCATTCTGGAGGTCCATTCTTAACCTGAGGCATCACTTTTGCTAATGGGGCCTCCCGTTGCTGCCGTGCCGCCACGCAATTTCTGCTCTCATCCTGAGGTAAAGTTCTTAACCCAAGGTACTATTTCTGAGTTAGCGGAGTCTGTAACCTGAAGCGTCTGTAATCTGAAGCTTCTGTAACCCGAGGTACCACTGTATATACTTTTTAAAGCTGTGAGGAGAACACAGAGATTTCACAAGCATCTGGGGAGGTCATCACTGGCCCAGTTATGCCCACGGGCTTCACACTGGCTACACTAGCCTTAGGGGTTTTGACTTGGCTGTTTGCTATGTCTCTATCAGTACTGCAGCAGACATTCCTTTCCTCCTCGGCCTCTTTCTCCTCACTTAGGGACCTCTGAATGATGAACTGGAGAGGCTCCCTGAACCATCTCTTTCTACAGAAACCTACCAGGAAATAAATGGCAGGGTTGATACTGCTATTGATACAGGCAAGCATGTAAAAAACACTGGAGAGTTCATCATAAGGGGCTATGTGGTGCACATTGAGGGGAACACCGAAAACAACAAACACAAGAACTGTGAGCAAGATAGTTTTACAGAGGTGTCCTGTCGGATGCTGCAGAAAACAAAACCTGACCTTTATGAACAGAGTCAGGCTAGACAGAATCATGATAGGGGTTAAGAAAGCGAGGTTGACAAGAGAGATCTTTTGCTGCATTTCGTCACATACTGTTTTGTGACTTAAAGAACAAATGTCCAGCCCAAACAGCAGGATGTCAGCAGACCACAGCACGGTCGCCACAGCACTAGACAACCACGCAGGGCGGAAGGAGTGGTACCAGAATGGGCACAGCACACAGAGACACCGCTCAACACTGATAGCAGTGAGGAAATACATGCTGCTGCTGAATGAGGACACTTCCATCTTGCTCAATATGGTCATCAGCTCACACCACTGAAGGATGTGGGTGGCAAAATACTGTGCAAAAAAGAAAGATGTGATAAACAGGCGCAAAAAGAGAAAGAAAAAGTCAGCCGCTGCTAAGCTGAGGATGTAAACGAAGAGTGGATTCTTCCTGATGTCTAGTCGGAGAAACCAAAGGACAATCCCATTCCCCAGCAGGCCAAAGACGCAGACTGAGGCAATAGATGATGTCATCTGTTAAATTGTGCACAGAGCATTTGTATCCAATATCACAGGTTTGTGTCTGAATGCTGTGAATAAGCAAATGTGCCTGTGTTGTGTTAGCCATCACAAAGGCTTTGCTGGGGCTGGCAGATCTACTACTACAACTACTTCTTCTTCTTCTTCTTCTTCTTCTTCTTCTTCTTCTTCTTCTTCTTCTTCTTCTTCTTCTTCTTCCCTCCTGTCCCTTTTCACCTGCAAGCACAGAGAAGATGGAAGCACATCAGTAAGTAACTCAGGCTGCACTCCACTCCCATTGGCAATTTATGCATTGACAGATTTGTGGTATTTGTAACCCGTCTTTTACCCAAAGGTTGCCAAGCAGGTCACAGTGCCATATACAATATTAGATGCATAACTGAATAAAATATACAAGCAAACTTTTTAAAAAATAAAACACCTTGGTTCACAGCAATACTTCAACCAGAACAAAATTATTTCTCACATCTCAGAATAAAGCAGCAATGATACTCTCCTGTCACTCCAAAGCCCAGCAGAATGAACCCATGGAATATAGATCCATGCAAACTCTGGATTTGTTGGTGGCAATTTCATTGTAACAACCACTGCATGAGCCTTAAAAACAAAGCATCAGCACATGGTGGGCTTATCCACACTTACCTTTTGCCCCATGCTTTCCAGGCACAGGTCCTCACTTAAAAGCTCCATTTCCCCCATCCCCAGGACAGAGAAAGCATGTCTTTTTTCTTTTTTTTTTAGAAGAAGAGTTTGGATTTGATATCCCGCTTTATCACTACCCTAAGGAGTCTCAAAGCGGCTAACAATCTCCTTTTCTCTTCCTCCCCCACAACAAACACTCTGTGAGGTGAGTGAGGTTGAGAGACTTCAGAGAAGTGTGACTAGCCCAAGGTCACATGTGGAGCTGCATGTGGAGGAGCGGGGAATCGAACCCAGTTCACCAGATTACGAGTCCACCGCTCTTAACCACTACACCACACTGTCTCTCAGAAAGCATGTATTTTAACCAATGCTTTTTTTTCTCGAAAAAGAGGTGCTGAAACTCACCGTGAATGTCTCCCTTGTTCTCATATAATGCCAATGGTGCCCATCTGAGTAGTGCCAGAACTAAATTCCGAAGAGTTCCAGCTGAAAAAAGCCCTGTTCCTCTCTTCTGTTTTTCCTCAATATGGCAGCAAAAAACATTTTTTAGATCCACTAGCTGGCTGTGAGCAGATCTATTTCTTGTAGTCGCTATAACCTCCTCCAGCAGAATGTGCTTGAGAAAGATTTTCTTTAATTAAGGCGGCACGGATTGTTGCTCTGGCTCTTAAAGGCATCCACTTTTCAAATGCTTTCTATGATGGGCATGGCAATTCAACAAGTCCCTCTTGAGCAAGGCTTGACGTTATAACTTGATGTGTCATCTGGAGACTCTGGGTACTCTCACACTAGTCATTTTCTCAAGAAGCAACTTCATTCACCTGGAAAAATTGAAATGAGATCACAGATAAAATGTTGCATTTCAATATCTCTATGTTCTCCTCCCATCTTTTAAATTATTGGATAGTGCTCACCTTTATGACTTTCTGTTCCTTGGTGGCGCCCGCCTTTTACAGGTCAACTGGCAAAGTGCTGTTGATTCACCTGGCATGGAAGAGTGAAGCACTTTGGGCAAAAGTACTTTGGGCTAAAGCACTTCTAGCAAACTTTAAACCAGACACTTGTATTTTGAGAGGAAAGGGATCTGCAGAACTCCCACTCAGAATGCACTCCTGATCTAAGGGAGCTGGACCAGTTTCCTACTGAAAATCCTTGCCTAAGTTCCTACTATTTGCCCCTGAAAATGCTTGTCACAGTAAATGTCTCTTTGGGGAGCGATTAGGGGGTTCAGCATGAGACCAACATGGGGCCCTGATCTGGAGACATTCTAGTTTTGAGCCACATTGTTGCTGGAAGTGGCCAGTTACACACACCTTATTAAAAGTGTACTGATTGCACTGTGTAATTTGGCTCTTAAAATAAGAGTTAGTTACAGTGTGAGTCTATACCTGTCTATTCAGAATTAAGACACATTGAGTCTAATGCGGGTTATTTACATGTAAGTGAGTACAGGATGGCAGCCTTTGTTAGTTACTGCTTTTTAATTGTTTTATTTGTAATTTTGATATTTCATGCAAACTGCTTATACGTTTTGTTACATTCAAGCAGTATATCAATGTTGTTAAATAAAGAGCAGATCAGCAGTGCCGGGGCATGCGTGGCAAGCGCCAAGCATCCCGGGGGTGCGCGCCAAGCACCTAGCGTCTGGGTGGTGGGGGCAAGGGTGGCTGCGATGTCACCGCCCCGGGATGGAAGCTTGGGTGGACCGCTCCCCTTGCCCCGCCTTCATCTGTCAGTGCAGATCAGAATGATTTTAACCAGCATTAGTTTCTTGTGCCTCTGCCATTATATATCTGCAGTGGGATCCCAACCCCCACATATTACTTTTTAACAACCAGCCTTTGCCTACTTACTCTCTTTCTTCTCGTGAAGTAATGTGTACAAAAATGCATTTACTGGGGTGAAGTGTGCATAGAAATGCATATATACATGAAAATAACATGCAGGGATGTTTTATATCGCAGGAAATTGCTTTGCAAAATTGTGTGTGTTAGGCAGAATTTCATGCAAATGTGTATATTTAGTTTGCACTAAAATGCAAATGAATATTCATGAGGATTTTAAAAAAAATTCACATGTGAGAATGTGGAAAACTGAATAGGAAAAATGAGAAATTGAGAGAAACGAAGATTGACAGATTAACCCATAACAAATCCTCTAACAGTGAGCAGTGACTGATTACTTCTAGACATTTCTAAATTAGGCTTTCTGGACCCATTCCAAACAGATTTCCTGCCTGGTTTGGGGACTGAGACCGTTTGAACAATCTGTGTCTAGAAAGAAATAGGGGAGGTGTGGGCTTGTTGATTCATCTGGGGTTACTTATGAAGAAAATGAAAATTGGAACTGGGTGTTGTCAGAATAAAAACAACACCACACACCAACCCCCGCATTCCCTCTCCAAGCAGTTTCACATCAAGCAAGAAAGGGAGGTTACAAGTTGGAACACTCTGACAGAAAGAAAGGCGAAATCTCGTAAGACAGCTCTGTGAAATAGGAGTAGGACCACTGAAAATCTGCCCACCAGTGGCGTGCGGCCAGTGGACCAGGAGGACTAGGCTAATCCCCTAAATCAGTGGGGTGTCTTGAACAATGGTCAGGGGTGCCGTGGGCAACACTGGCTTCTGTCCCTCTTTCCTTCCCTCCTTGCATCTCTGCCTCCCAAAGGCTTGCACAGCTGTTTGTTGCAGCAGCCCTGGCTACAAGCTCCTCAGGCAAATGGTGCCTCAGGGGCTGGCCAGGGGGGGCTTCCCAGGGCCCTGTGGGGCAGTGTGAAGAGGCACCTACAAGTCTGGCTTTGGGAAGGAGCCCTGGAAGCTTGTGCCTGGCTTCGGGAGGGAGGCACAATGATCATGCACATGATGTTGGCCCCCTTCCCAACAGCCATCGCAAGCTGGCACCTCTGGCCCTAACTGTTCCCCTATGAAAAATTTCACTGCCTGCCACTCTTGCCCACATAGATTGTCCAGAAGCATCTGGTAATAAATGGGACCAAAAGCCACCGAGGTCACTGCAGAGATTCTCTATCTGTCCATCTATGTATCTATCTGCCAATAAACTACTTCCTGGAATGCCTTCATTATTACTTCCTGGAGTATTTTTAAGTATTTTAATTTGCATAGTTTCTGCAGGTAACAGTGTTCAGCTTTTCTTGTGCAAGGGCATGGGATTATGGCATTTCCCTTCCCACTCTTATTTCAAAACTATTTTTGTCTTTGTATCAGAAAGGCACCTGACCAATTTGGTTGCCAGTAAATATTGCTGCGAACATTTCAGAGGTCATGGTCTTTCCAACGAGTGGCTCCTGTCCAGGTTTGTTACTTGTCTTACTTTAAATGTTGTGAGGATCCTATGCCCTTTTAAAATGTGGTTTGGGGTGTGTGTTATTGGGTTGTTGTTTTTATTTTAATTATGTATTTTGTGGTTTTATATTTTGATTTTATTCTGTGAACCACCCTGAGACCTCCGGGTATAGGACGGTATATAAATTCAATAAATAATAAATAATAATGGCAGAGTGCTCATAGTCCTGAAAATATTGCAATTTCACTGCTGAGAAAATGGGATACCTCCGCAGCAGAAGTGTTGCCCTCAGGAGAGACGTCTGGATCCCCATAGTATACCTAGAGCTCTGATGAAATCAGTCATGCTCAAGCCTTTGCTGCCATCATGTGGCTCTGTTTTATACAGTGTCCAGGGGAAAATCTGTGTTCGTCAGGTACACCAGTTGAAGCACTTTAAATGTGATCGTATTTATTGCTGCAGAGCCTTTATTTTGTTTATCTAAAAATATGTATGGACAACTTTTATGAGCAGAACTCTTCAAAGTGGCTTACATGATGTAACAGATCTGTAGAAAACACAACCTGAAGAGACAAGGGGACTTCCAGCGAGGCAAGATGGCCAACGCCACAGCTGCACAGAGCTCCTGAGGACGACCTGCACCAACAGCATTGGCTGGCTGGTCCCCACACTGCCAACGCTGCTACCACCGCAATTCGGGGGGGAACAGGGGTGCCCAACACAACAACCAGGGAGGCTGTGGGGAGTCCCTAGCTCCCCTCCGGTGGCCTTGAGTGCGCTGGGACCGGGAGCACCCCACTGACAGCCCAGCAGAGCTCCGAGGCCTCTGGAACCAAACAGAAAACAGAAAGCAAAAAGCAAAAAGGAGTCGTCCCCACACAGCCAAGCACCAGTTTACTGCCACAGCCACGGCCACTGCCGACACCAAGAGAGAGAGGTAGGAGGGTACCAGGAAACTATTGTCTAAAAGACTTCTACAAAAACAACAAACCCACACCAACACAAGAAATACAAGACAAATTAGGGACACCCAAATGTCTTGGCTAACACACCATCAACTACACGCCTTCTTAAACAATCCAGTAGTAAAATCAGCAGCCACTAGGCCCTTGACCACCTTCGGAAAAACTTCTCCTGACAGCAGAGGGACACGGCAAAGGGATGGTATCCACAATATACAAAGTACTGCTCCAAAATCCCGCAACGCCGCATGACGCAATCTAAGAACAATGTGAGCATCACATAGGCTATGAAATCAACCCCACCCAATGGACTAGAATGTGGTCTTAACCTCCCTTTAAGTCCATATTAGCCAAAAGAAGGAAACTCACTCTGAAGTAAACTGGTCCGAAGCTGTTAAGGGCTTTATTCTATTCTATTCTATTCTATTCTATTCTATTCTATTCTATTCTATTCTATTCTAGAAAGCACATACACTTCAATAACAGATAAGAAAAAAGGAAGGAAATACAACTGAATAAAAATTAAACATACATACAAAACAAATTTGAGTTGTTATGTTCACAGTCCCTAAAAAGAATTATTAGTATTGGGAGTGGGGGTAGTAACATTATTTTGCTAAATTTTAATTATTTTATTACATATAAAATATGAATATTTGAAAGTTACAGAAACAAAAAATTACTAGCCCTTTCAACATCAGATGGTTTAACTTACGGACTTTAGATAACAAGATAACAAAAAGCACAAGGAATTTTATGACCACATGATGGCAGCAACATCCCAGAGAAAGAATCTCTTAAGGATCTTCAGCTCGGTTGGGAGCTATGAATAAAACTTTTTAGGACTGTGTTGCCTCAATGTCTCCAGAGTGCACAGCCATTCAACTGAAGGTTTCATTTGCCACTCTGAAGAGCAGCTTAGTATTCTCCCCATTCTGAAGCTGATGAGTAGAGAGGAAATATTGGTCTTGCCGTTCAATATGTGGTGGCTGGGCAGGACTCATAGTCTTAGTATCAGATAAGTTACACTGAGCTAGTGTGAGTCATTGCACATTCTACCTTGGACTTTGGTTGTCCTGATTGTTTCGGGTGACTATAAAGGAACTACTGGTATGAATCGATTTTATGCTTGGCAAGTTGCAACCAGGAGATATTGTGTTGCTGTTTCAAAGGCTAGAGGCTGCAAGATTGTCCAGGTTCGCCATTGTTCCCCTCGATCATATTCCTCTCCTACGTGCTGCATTCCTATTCTGTCCCACTTAAGGCAAGGGAGGAGGGTGGACAAAAAAACTGGTGGAGGATCAAGGCAAGAGAAGCTCCATCGGCAGGATCTGCTGCTATCTCAAACTGTAACTTCAAAGGGAAGTGCAACATCTCTCTGCCCCAGTGTGGCAACCCTTCTTGATTCTGAATAATCTGTCCTCCCAGTGAATACATAACTGCATAAGAAATATTGTTTCTGGGCAGACCATCCATCCCTGACCATTGGCTATGACGGAAAAGGTGTGGAGAACCTAATCAAAGGGGAGGGGGTTCAAATGTATATCAAGTGGATGTGCTGTGGTCACGAGCCTATTTTGCCCACCCCTTAGGAGTACCATGCTGTTATTTTAATTCCTCCCCCCCCCTTGCGTGCACACTTAACAGTCTGACACACAGCATCATAGCAAGTGAAGGTATATCTGCCATGGATATGAATGGAGGGAGCTTCCTCAGCTGCATTTCTGCACACTTAAGCTGGTATTCAAGGGTCAGTAAAAATGTCTCTCTTGTTGTTCTAGTCTTCAAAGAATACCTATGATTTGAAGAATTGCAGCAAAGGCCAAATTTCACCAACTATTTCCATGCACCTATAAAGCTATAGAACAGGGGTCCCCAAACTAAGGTCCGCGGGCCGGATAAGGCCCAAGGGACTCGTTTATCCGGCCCGCAGCAGCCCCTGCCATCCGCTGCTGCCGCCTGCTCTTACCGGCGCAGCGCTGCGCGGCTGCCCACTTCTGGGTTGGAGGAGCACCAGAAATAGCTTGTGCGCATGCACAAGCATTATTTGTGCATGTGCAAGTGTTATTTCTGGTGCACCTCCAACCCAGAAGTGCACCGGAAATAGCATGTGTGCACGTGTATGGGCACGCGCTCCCCCACCCTCCAGCCCGCCGCATGATCGGCGCTGGAGACACCGGACTGAGGCGCAGTAAGTTTGCTGACCCCTGCTATAGAAGCCCACATTCAGCAACCCTTATTTCATCAGTGAATTAAGTAATTGTGTTCATAGACAGGTGTCAATTTACAAAGCTTTACCTTTGTCAAGCTTCTTATGGATGGAAAGTAGGGTGCAATCTGACTGATGGCCTTTTCTTTTGAAGTCCTCCTTCCCTGTGAAACCCTGGTGATATTCTGTGCTACTCCCAGTCAGAAGAGCGCCACTAAAATCAACAGGCTCAAGGAACTGATGTGCGTTGATTTCAGTGGGTCTACTCTGAATATGACTTAGTTGGTGATCACCCTTTGGCTGTGACTTTTAAACAGAGCATTATTTTATTCCATTTCTTCAAGGGAAGAGGTTGGAGGATCAGAGCCTCTGTGCTTAGAGAGAAAGAGAACACTGCTTGACAGCAACAAAGAGCAGGGGAGGTGAGTGGTTAATGGCCCATTAATTTGAACAAAGCAGTTCATTCACATTCAACTCAAAGTAGTAGGCAAGGGCTGAGCAGGTATAAACCAGAAGCCAATCTTATCTGGCCACAGTCTTCATCATACAGAGGAATGAGCTCTTTGGAAATGGACACAGCACCATTTCCGTAGAGTCCTTCATAGGTCTCCTCTGTGTATTTAACTGCTCCCCAGCCTGCCAAAGTAAGTTCCCTCCTAGGGAAATAGAAATATAAATTTGCACATGCACTGTTTGTGTTTGTGTGTCCATAGTGGAGTATGCATGCATTTTTACACTGGCATCAGAACAAGGATCAAATGTGATGGTACACAACTGAATGTATGTAAGATATGGGCATGAACAGGATTTAACAGTGTTTAATCGATACATGGGTGATGCCCCCATCTTCCTTGCTTTGTGAACTGTTTGAAAAGCGCTTTGCCGATATGTGAATTTCCCTATCTTCCATTCTATTCGTCATCACCCCTGAGGGTGGATGCTTCTGGGAAAGTGTCCCTGTTTACAATCTCCACCCTCTGCCAACCAATCCTTTCACATTCCAGCCACACCTGCTGTTCCACATTCACCCTTGGCCACTCTCTCCCACTGACCTTGTGCTGTGAGCCTTGATTTTTAAATCTACGGCAAAGAAAAGAGTCAACCTGCAGATCTCGGCGTGGAAGAGCCCTGTCGGAGAAAAGAAGTTACAACTGTCGGAGAAAAGAAGTTATCTCATCTGCCGTTTTCTTGGATCGTTGCAAAAGATACCCCTTTGTAGAGCCCTGGGGGCTGGTAGAGATGCAAAGAGGCTTAGAGACTCCAGACCAGTTAGGTGCCAACCGGGAGACTCCAGGAATCCCTGAGATCAAAGTTGTTGTCGTAGGAGATGGTGGCTGCGGAAAGACATCGCTGCTCATGGTCTTTGCAAAAGGAGACTTCCCCAAGGTAAGCCCTGTCTATCCAAAGGATTGCTACCACCAATAATATGCTTGTGATTTTCCATACTATATCCTGTCCAAGGCAAACTGTCCATGCATTCTGTCCAACCTTCAAAGTGGGTTTGGGTTGTTGCTGTTTTTACTGCCCTGAGGTTATCGTTCTGGGAACCTCTAAGATAGGGGTGGTGGGGAAACCTTTTTCAACTCAAGGGTTACATTCCATTCCAGGTAAGGTAAAGGACCCCTGGACGGTTAAGTCCAGTCAAAGGTGACTATGGAGTTGCGGCGCTCATCTCGCTTTCAGGTCAAGGGAGCCAGCGTAGGTCCACAGACAGTTTTCCAGGTCATGTGGCCAGCATGACTAAACTGCTTCTGGCAGAACGGGACATGGACAGAAACCAGAGCACATGGAAATACCATTTACCTTCCCGCCATAGCGGTACCCATTTATCTACTTGCACTGGTGTGCTTTCGAACTGCAAGGTTGGCAGGAGCCGGGACAGAGCAACGGGAGCTCACCCCATCACAGGGATTCGAACCGCAAGTCCAAGAGGCTCAGTGGTTTAGGCTACAGCACCACCTGCATCCCTTTACCATTTTAGGTAACCTTCCAGGGGCCACATGTAAGAGTGGGTATCAGGGTCAGGTCAGCAATGACTCACAAGATGTCAGTGAAGCCTTTATTCAAAGAAAAATGGCTCAGCGCTAGTGAGCACAGCTACCCTTCCCAGTAGGTCTTGCCCCAATGAGGCAGTTGCGAGGACTAAAGGTCCCTGCCTTCACACCACTCTTTAAGGCTCCTCCTCCCCAGGTTCATTCCCAAGCTATCTGAAGCTCATTTGTCTTGTCTCTCATTGCTCCACCCTCTTCATGCCTCTGTGGGTTCTGGAAGTCCGGGGCGGAGGGGAGATTGTCGCAACAGGAGGGGGAGACCCCCAGCTTCTTCAGCAGCCTGCCTCCACTCTGCCTCTTGCCTCCCCTCCCCTCCTGCCTCCACTTCTGCCTCTAGACTGCTCTCTGCCACGGCCTCTTCCTGCTCACTAAAGCCTGTTACCACTTCAACTTCTGGCACCTCCTCCTTCCAGTCTGCTCCCTCTTCTCCCTCTGACCACTAATCATCATCCCAACACCAAATCCCTGGCTCTGAGCCTTCTTCCTTTGGGAATTCCCTTGGGGGTTCCCCAGCTGGAGCCTCCCACCACTCCTCTGCTTCCAACCAGTCCATGACACCACATGACAGAAATGGGCAGGGCCAGAGGCAATTGTGGGTGGAGCAATTAATGTAAATACTAGCTTTGTGCAGGAGGCTACACTCACCCATCCCTCTCTGTCAACCACCCAGGCAAGGAAAAGGCATCATCAGGGCTTAATGACACATTCCAGTCTGGCAAAACTACCCAAGGAAAGTGGGACTGGTGAACAGGGTGGGGTCTGGGGAAAGGGTGTGTTTAATTAATTAAATTTATTAGTTTTATACATTTATGTATGGCCTGGGAAGAGTCCTAAGGGGCAGATAGAGAGGCTGGGGCTGTTAACTTTGGTCTCAGGCCTGAGTTTCCCCAACCCTGATCTAACATGGTAAATTCTACCAACAAAATCAAGGTAAGCAAGCTTCTCTCACCATCTCCTTGGAGTTGTGGGTAATGGGACCCTTGGTACTTCTCTGGAACAAGTTCAGTAGGGAAAACTCAAGCTGTGACTAAGAGTACTACTGGTCAGTGTCACCAAACTTCCTTTCACAAAAAAAACACCATTTATTTAGCTGCCAATACTGTTGCTATACAAAAGAAGAATTTATCTGGTGTGCATTCTCCAGTGGTGCCCACTAGCGGTGGTTGAGCAGCAGGCAGGAGCCAGAATCAAGGACAGGGAGACCCGACTGATTCTAGTTCTGCCCCCATCCTCCTCTTTGCTGAGTTGCACCTGAGCAACCCTGAGGCTAAGGAGGAGGAATCTGATAAGCAGGTCCTCCCCGATGGCTGTTTGTAAGCACAGGTGGGAGGCAGGTGGGAACTGACTGAGAGAAGACAGGGTGATGGGTCACTGCCACATTCTTCCTAATGGAGCAGTCACCTCTGGTGTTCTCAAAAGGTAAACCCACCTGGCAGCAAACACAGTACATGGATCAGTAGCAGATGGTGGGGTGGGGTGGGGTGGGGTGGGGTGTTTGTGCTCACCTGACCGCCAGACTTTTCATGCTGCTTACTGGGAAGTAGAAAGGGAGGGGTGAGGTCAGTGTGGTGCAAACACAGAAGCAGAGACAATCTCGTGCTCCTGCCAGCGCATTTGCACTGCACCAGCCTCACCCCTGTACCTCCCAGTGAGCAGCAACAATGTGGCTGGCCAGAGGTCAGGTGAGTGGCAGTGCCCCACCAGGCCATCTGCTCCTGACATTGACCAAAGGCTCATTTGAGCAAAATGTTGAGGAAAGGGAAGCACGATAGTATCTTGAAGAAAAAATGTTGGAATGGAAATAGAATACAAAACGATCCTTTCTCACAGACAAGGCAAAAACATCTCTTTCTCACCTTCCTCTTCTTCTAGGTTTACATCCCAACAGTATTTGAGAAATATTCAGCCCCCTTCCACATCAACGACAAGCAAGTGAATATCAGTCTCTGGGATACAGCAGGTATGTGCGTCATGCTGAGAATGGGTGTGCTGTCAAGTCGTAGAGGCATCATCAACCAGAAGAAAGCTAGGTGTGACACAGATTTCTGCATATTCATTGTGGCCACTGAGATCTGTCAGTTGGAAAGTAGGGTTGCACTTTCATAAGGACAATTGATTACGCTATGTCAACTATACAATTATATGGGCCATCTTAGCCTAGTGGTTACTTCGGAGCAATCTTTGCAGATTCACCAATTGCTTAACAGCAGTTCGATACCCCACAGGTACTGTCTGGCTTTTTTAAAAATAAAAAATAAAAACTATACAATTATATCAAAATGTGCTTTCCCTTTTACAATAGTACATTCCTTACCACAGGCTAGCCAGGGGGGCAGGGGGCATAAGCCCTGACCCCTACTTAGGAGCATACCAAGGAGCCAAGCGAGCTCTGTGAAGCACTTGTGTCAACAGCCCAAGCCATTTGGCTGTTCCAGTGATTGGCCAGGGCTTTAATAGGAGCGCCAGTCATATCAGCAGGAAAATCCCCGCTTTCAGTATATTTGCATTATTTTACATGATCATACGCTACATTTTCTGTGCTGCTGATGAGACTCCTTTTGGTTGTATGAAGCAATACATACATCATTTTTTAATATTTTAAATTTTTACTGGAATTTTATTTACAACATAACACAACCCCACAACCCCCAATACACATTAAATATGAACATAACATAGAGTGAACATAACATACAACAATACAATTTGGTTGTTTGTATTGCAATACATACATCAAACAAACTAAACCTAAATTAAACTTGAGTGGGGTGTTACAGATGCTACAACCTCCCTGACAGAGATTTTTGTTCAAAGAGGCAGTATCAATAGATTGTTAAAATGCTTGGGTGG
Organism: Podarcis raffonei; assembly: GCF_027172205.1. Classification (NCBI taxonomy): domain Eukaryota; kingdom Metazoa; phylum Chordata; class Lepidosauria; order Squamata; family Lacertidae; genus Podarcis; species Podarcis raffonei. Next base: position 83,072,302 of record NC_070602.1, read on the forward strand.
AACCCCCTTCCCCAAAATGTCACACAGGTAGTAAATATTACTCACTTAGGTGGAAACTGCATTGGGAAAATAAGGATGAAAACTCTGGTTAAAGAATACAGTATGTGGAATATTTCTTCAAAAGAAATTCTCTATTTTTTAATGTAAAGTAGAAAGAACAGAAGTTGAACTTAAACATGTAAATAAAATGTATCCTAATATTTGGAGGGCTTATTTATATACTTACTTCCAAAAGTCCATATTTTCATGGTACAGCTTCATGGAAATCTTACTGAGCATTTTCCTGATTTGTTGCAGGGAGGTTAGATGACCTTGGCTATTTAAGGAGCCTTCAACCCTCCATTTTCTCCCAAAGCAGATGGACGCCAACCAGTTCTGATTCCTTTGTAGGGAGGTTAAATGACATGGCATCAAAGCAGGTGTCACCCCCCAACTTTCCAGTGCATTTTCCAATCACTTTTCTTCTCGCAAAAATGTCAATCTTTTGGGGAAGTTGGTTTCTTGAGCAAGAGCTCCCAATCAGCTGTAACTGCACAACCTGAATGTGCTGATACTGTACTGTATATGACTGGATCCTGGTTTGTGATTAAATCCCCCCAAGCTATAAGGGTGTGGAAATGTTTCCTTCCAGTAGGTGGCAGCCCAACCAAATTTGCACACACAATACCTCTCCTGTTAATTGAAAGCACATTCCCCACCCCTCAAAGAATTCTAGGTACAGTATTGTAGTTGGTTTAGAGCTGCTGGAAATTGTAGTTCTGCGAGGGGTAAACTACAGCGGCTGAAACTTTTTGAAAGAAAGAATGTGCTTCGGCTGTGCTTTAAAGTATAGTGCGTACACAGCCCCAATATGAGGAAGAGAGCTTTCCTGTGAATACTGGAAATCTGTTCTGTTAGAAGTCATATTTTAAAATTTCTGAATTTCCAGAGTGGCCAAGCAGGGCCCTGATAGTGCTTAACTGGGTTATCTGAGACAGGTTTCTGAGGGAAGACAAAAGGGAAAGCCTCCCTCACTCCACTCCCTGCCCTCAGGCACATGTTCTTATTATGAAGGTATCTTTTAAGTGATAAGGATGATAAGATTAACAAGTTAGAATGCAATGCAGCAATAAGGAAATGCAAGTGGTGGCATTTTTTGGCTTGCTTAAGTATAAATTAATCAGATGTTAATGGCTCAAACATTCCATTTAAAATTTCATTTTCAGTAGGAACCTGTCTCCATGCTAACCATGCAATCTTGCAGTAGAAAGGCTGAATTGAAATCCTCTGATTAAAAAAGGTCTAGCCTGATGAACTTGTAGAAGCCAGTTGGCTCATAACCTGTTAGTCTCGGGTCCAACCATCTGTTGTTGATACAACACCACACTTTGACTAGTGTGATCGGCAGAGTATGCGCAGCTCCAGCAGATTCTTCCAGCACAACATGCAGAGTCTTCCTGCTTTCCAGCAGACCGCCATGTCCAGAGTTCCCAGTTAAGACAACTCCTTTCTCACTCAGTTCAGTTCAAGTACAGTGGTACCTCAGGTTAAGTGCTTACCGTATTTTTTGCACCATAACACTCACTTTTTTCCTCCTAGAAAGTAAGGGGAAATGTTTGTGCGTATTATGGAGGGAATGCCTACGGGTGGCATGCCTACGGATTTTCCTCCTCTAAAAACTACATGCGTGTTATGGTCAGGTGCGTGTTATAGAGCGAAAAATACGGCAATTTATTCCAGAGGTCTGTACTTAACCTGAAACTGTTCTTAGCGTAAAGCACCACTTTAGCTAATGGGGCCTCCTGCTGCCGCTGCGCCGCCGGAGCATGATTTCTGTTCTCATCCTGAAGCAAAGTTCTTAACCTGAAGCACTATTTCTGGGTTAGTGGAGTCTGTAACCTGAAGTGTATGTAACCCGAAGCGTTACATACCTGAGGTACCACTGTATAAAGTGTTTATTGTCTCATGGCACAAGACAAGCGTAAACATGCTAGCTACGTTAACTGATGCTGGTACATCATGAACTAATCTACTATAAAATACAATTATTCTGGTCTTAGAAATAAACATTTCAAAGATACAAATTGACAGAGAGATCCACTAGCACTTTGCCATGCGAGCTCACCATGCTAGCTCACCATGCTATAGCATGTAACCTTCAAGTTTCACAACATTTATGCTTTGCACTGAGCAGTGAACACCTCACACTGCTAGCAAAAGCAGTCTTGGCTTTATACCACCAACACCACCCCACTGCACATTTACACGTTCCTTAGAGAAAGGGACGGTGGGTGAGTTGTGCTTTAGGCATTTATCCTTGGACTGTTTCTAACCACCTGGCTCCTTCTCTAAGCAGAACCCAGTCATAGAGGATGTGCAGTTCAGAACACGGCCCAAGCATTTAGTGCGATTTCACCCATATATTTTTTTCCAAATTACACCAGTATAGTTGTTAATATTTTAGACAGTGAAATGCAACATGGAAGGGGGATATTTATTAAAAAGCATTTGTCCTCGGCCAGGAGCATTTGCATATTGCGCTATAGAGGTGAAAGCAATGCGTACAACTTTGTCTCCACTCCACCTAGGGCAGGACGATTACGACAGGCTCCGCCCCCTCTCCTATAATGGGGCTCATGCAGTTATCATGTGCTATGATGTCACCAGCCCTGCCAGCTTCAATAACATCCTCACAAAGGTAAAAAAAGGCTATGCAGTAACTAAGTCAAGGCTATCTATGAACTCGGTAAGAATAGCTGCCTCTGGAGTCTATGGACTAGGTGATATAAGAATAATGTGATATGACAGATCAATGTAGATATAATCTGCAGATTTGCACCCAACATCGCTCAGGAATTCTAAGATACCCAAAAAATCAGTGTTGTCTTGAAAGCTCCAGTCCACCATCTTGATTCAAAATGGCATCCAGTTGTACCCTAGCATCGATCAAGCACACAATTTTTGTGTGTGTGTGTGTGGTATAATCAAATTGGTATGCCAAGTTGGCATGCACACACACAAACATTACCAGAGAGGGTCACTACAGCATTCCTGAAGCATTGAAAGAGGGGAAGTAGTAAATAGGAAAGGCAGCATTTAGCAGATGTGGGTGCCTTTTTTAAGGAAACGACTCATTTTCATTAATATAGTGAACAAACATTTTAAGTTGTGGTTCTTCAGAAATACCTCTATTTATTTCTCTGCTCATTTATATATCAGGATCCAGCCCCTCACCACCATGTTACTCTCTCTCTCTCTCTCTCTCTCTCTCTCTCTCTCTCTCTCTCTCTCTGTGTGTGTGTGTGTGTGTGTGTGTGTGTCCCCTTTTAGTGGTACCCTGAAGTGAACCATTTCTGCAGAGGGATTCCCCTCCTGCTTGTTGGATGCAAGACAGACCTAAGAAAGGACAAGGTTCTGCTAAGGAGGTTGCATCAGGACCATCTGGAGCCCATCACATATCAGAAGGTAATACAATCAGCAGATTGCTCCTCTGCACCAGCCTCACACGGGCAAGAGTCAGCACCGATGGACTTCCACACTAAACAATATGAATCCCACAGACATGTCTCTGGAACACAGCAGACATGTTGTTGTTTTTACTTCTGCCCATATGGCCATTCTTGCCAGAGCCCCATCCTTGCCAGGTGCTGGTAATGGGGAGTGGCAATCAAATATTAGTTGAAAAGTATGTGTTTGTTTGCAATGCAAAGGAATTTCTTCCTAATAGAAGTTTATTGAGCAGGAGCAGCCCCACCACTGAGATGGTCAAATCCAGGCACCGGCTTTTGTCTTGCCACGAAAGGGCAGAAAATTTCTTACTCTGGGATTCAGTGTGGATTTTCTGTTTCAGGAAGTAAAATGTCATGGACCACCCCTTATTTTCCTTTTGGTAGGGTCTTCGCTCTCCTCCCGTTCCCTAACAAGATCTATGACGTACAGTTCAAAGTGTTGGCGCTGACCTTTAAAGCCCTAAATGGCCTCGGCCCAGTATACCTGAAGGAGCATCTCCACCTGCATTGTTCAGCCCAGACACTGAGGTCCAGCTCTGAGGGCCTTTTGGCAGTTCCTTCAATGCGAGAAGTGAAGCTACAGGGAACCAGGCAGAGGGCCTTCTGGGTAGTGACACCTGCCCTGTGGAATGCTCTCCCATCAGATGTCAAGGGGGAAAGCAACTATCTGACTTTTAGAAGACATCTTAAGGCAGCCCTATTTAGGGAAGTTTTTAATGTTTGATGTTTTATCATAGTAATAATAATAATATTCTGTTGGGAGCCACCCAGAGTGGCTGAGGTATAAATATAAATTTATTATTATTATTATTAGTAGTAGTAGTAGTAGTAGTAGTAATAATAGTATTAGTAGTAGTAGTAGTAGTAGTAGTAGTAGTAGTAGTATGACATTCTCTTCTTCTCCTCTTTCCCCCACCGCACACACCTTTATAGGGAGAGACTTTGGCCCGGAATCTCCATGCAGTTGCCTACCTTGAGTGCTCAGCTCGTTTCCATGAGAACATCATCGACATCTTCACAGAGGCTTCCAGAGCAGCCTTGAGTACCATGAAGAAGAAGAAACGCAAGCGCAAACCCAAAAGGACTTGCCTGCTTTCCTGATAGCCAGAGTAGATCAACATGTCAGCAGATGGATGGAACTAACAGTGGCGGCTTGGTGGGGTGTTTGGCAACTGCCCAGCACCCCACACTTTAGGGAGCCCCCAAGTCTTGTACAAAATCCTGCTTGCCTCCTTTATGATCAGTCATTCTCAGCAGGATTAGCACGGATTTCAGTTGAACATAAACTTGGGAGAGGCTGGAATTTCAGTGAATTGATTGAGGACTTTGCTTCCAAGGAGGCTCAAAACAGTTCATTTCATTAAACAGGGTACGAGAGAACTGACTTTTAAATGATCAATCATTATACCATTATTTATCAGTGATCTGACTATCATCCAACCACCATATGTTCCTCCTACCATGATATTATATAATAAGCTTATATATTTTTTTAGATTTTTAGGGTTTCCTCGACACAACAATTTGTTTCTTTTTGTTTATGACTTGTATCTGTGTATTTACAATGTAGTGTTAGATAATGTATTCTTGCACACAGTCTCCCTCCATTTTGATTCAGGCATACCTCACTCAGGGGCCCTCTTCTAGAAAACACGAATCCCGACTTCTGACACTTGTGTTGCACACCACCCCAATTTCTGAGCAGTGCAAAATTCCAGGGGTTCCAGGTGCTTTGTTCAGGGTCCATGTTTCATTTTGGGAATGAGGCACATAAGAGACTGTGGTGTCTTTATGATATATAGTATATTTATACATATATACAAACTGAGCCTACGATGGAGGGGTTCACAGCATTAACACTCCAAGAGGGTCTTGCTTCTCCCATAGATGCAGCCTTGGATCCAAACAGACATCAGACATCATGCCCTGCCAGCTACTTCACTTCTCCTGGTCACATAACTCCTAACACTGCTACTCCAAGTTGTGGCTTTATCTGTTGGGGGAAAGGTCCCACTCATTTGCCATCTCACACCAAGCACCTTTTGATCCTTTGTCGTATTAATGGCTCATCCACCATGCTACCACCTCAACACAGGAGAATAGCCTGGCTTAATTAGCTTTGGACACTTGCTAATTCTAGGGGAATTAGAAGTATCTCTTACACAACTCCATATGGGTCTGGCATGTAGTTTTAACACCCTAGCTTTACAGTGGTGCCTCAGGTTAAGTACTTAATTTGTTCCGGAGGTCCGCTCTTAACCTGAAACTGTTCTTAAACTGAAGCACCACTTTAGCTAATGGGGACTCCCGCTGCTGCTGTGCCGCCGCTGCATAATTTCTGTTCTCATCCTGAGGCAAAGTTCTTAACCCAAGGTACTATTTCTGGGTTAGCGAAGTCTGTAACCTGAAGCGTATGTAACCCGAGGTACCACTGTAATTAAATTCTAACAGCTACTAGACCCAGGAAATTAGGGATGTCTAGCACCCACAAACTCATAATATTCTCCACTCCAGTTGTATTAAAAATTGACCACAATGAATGTATTACGATACAATTGTATTTCCATTGCAGTTTCATGTAAAGAATCAAGTGAAATTTTATGCCTGACTTGCTTTCATTCCTTTAAGGGGCCCCAAATGACTTTTTTGCCCAGGGCCCCCCAAACCTTAGGGGCACCAGAATGTACCAACTTAAAATCAAGCCTCCAAGATCTAGTGACTCGATATCTGCTTGCTTTCAGCAGCTGGTCATCAATTGCATAGGCTTAAGTTGAGAAGATTAGTAGATGGCCTTAGCTTCTGGATCTAAATGTCATGAAAACCAGGTAAAGACCTCCCTCCACATATTCCATTTGTGTTTATACCAGGCCTAAAATATGTAAACCCCACCAGCCAAATGCAGCCTACCAGCCACTCAATAAGCCTCCTGTTTTTGCTGTCTGCCTAAGATTGCAAATGGAGGAGTTGTCAAGTGCCTGGCATGCCACAGTACACAGGTAGCTAGCAGGCTGTAACCAGCTTCTTTAGGACAGGTTTACACCAAACCTTAAAAGAAGAAGAAGAGTTTGGATTTGATATCCAGCTTTATCACTACCCGAAGGAGTCTCAAAGTGGCTAACAATCTCCTTTCCCTTCGTCCCCCACAACAAACACTCTGTGAGGTGAGTGGGACTGAGAGACTTCAAAGAAGTGTGACTAGCCCAAGGTCACCCAGCAGCTGCATGTGGAGGAGTGGGGACGGGAACCCAGTTCCACAGATTACGAATCTACCACTCTTAACCACTGCACCACACTGGCTTCCACCTTCTAAATTTGTTGTCTACTATATCCACCCAAGTGCTTATGTCTTCCTTGTTGTTGCTTGTCAACACTGTCCTTTCCAGAAAATTATATTTCCTGAGAAGCTGCAGTAGAGGTTGTTATTTTCACAAATTTTTTTCATGCTTTCTGGGACCTGATTTTGCCTTTAGTCAATTTAGGGATCTATAATCCTCAGACAGAGTAGCTGGCAACAACTACAGGCACCTGGCCACAATGAGTGATAGTATTCCAAGTCACCCAAAGAACAGGTTTTCTCTGCTACTTATAAGGTTTCATTAGATATTGACCAAAAAGTGTGTCTGTTCTGGGTTACTGTTTTTTAAAGTCACTACTTTGTTTTTGTACACTACTTTGTTTTTGCCCTGGGGATTATCTAATGCTTATTTCCCCTAAATTGATTTCTGAATTTTGAATTTTATTGTTACTAATGTTTTTATACTGTATTTTATGCTACTTTTACAATTAAGTGTTTTAAATTTGTTGTTAGCCACCGCGAGCCCAGTTTTGGAACCGGGAAGGGCGGGGTATAAATTATTATTATTATTATTATTCGTCCCTGAGCTTTCCAATCAGTTTTGCCATTTCAGCTTGATTTGCCATTCCTCTCTTATAGGGGCTTTGTCTTATTTCATCTCTGGGCTAATAGCATCTGTGTCATTTCTGTTCCTTTGGAATGTCGGTACCTACCATTCCTAATAAAAAGTCTTCTGGTTATTTTACAAAAGTTATTTTAAACATTTTTTTTTTCAATTCATTATATGTCATTTCCCAGAAAGTCTTTATAACTTTGCATGACCACCACATATGATAAAAGGTACCTTCTTTTTCTTTACATTTCCAGCAGGTATTTGTACTTGTTCTATACATTTTTGCTAGCTTACTAGGAGTCAAATACCACCAGTACATCATTTTCATGTAATTTTTTTTTAGCGTAGAGTAGAACATGCCATGAATTTCAAATCCATTTTCCATAACCATTCCCAGTCTGAATGTTGTGCTCCAAATCCTTTGCCCAGTGTATCATTACAGATTTAACCTGTTCATCTTTTGTATGCCATTCCAAGAGTCACTACTTTGGAGAACATTCTGGGCTCCAGAATGATTGAAGAATGGAGAAGGATGTTTATATGCTTTCAGCCCAACATTTGTTCAATGGTACGCACTGGATTGGGGTGGGATAAGAGTTGAATACAGTATAAATTTAACAGAAAAATCCATAGCATCTAGGGCTAGAACTTTGGAAACAGCTACCGTACTGGACAGCACATTCCAACAATATGGCCTTGAGGTGGAAATAAGTCAAAGCTCATTGCATGGCAGCTGAAATCATGTGATGAGGCAGCCATGCAAAGCCTCCAGTCATAAGACAAACTCATCACAATAACCACCCATAGCCACACACACACACAAACCCAGGGGAGAGAGGATGGAATACCACTGAGTTGGAGGCTATAGACATCAATGAAATGGAAAAGATCTCAGTTCAAATCTTCAGTTAGGCACAACGCTCTTTGGATGACATAGGACAAATCATAATCTGTCAAATGAGGCTATTTCATAGGATTTATCTGAAAATAAAACGGGATAGCCCCCAAGCAGGACATTCTGAGCTCCTTGGAAGAAGGGCATGTCATATAAGGTGCATTTTAAATTAACTTCTATCCCTGATTTTTAAATTAAATAAAAGTATTTAACTCTTTTCTCTCTGTTTGTTATGCTTCTGAAGCGAATAGGTTGGGCAGATGCAGAAAAGGTCAGAGCTCCGCCATCTTTAATATATATCCTGGATCCAAACCACTTAGGACTTTATAGATACTGAGCTACAACTGGAACCCAGTGCAGATTCAACGAAAACAGATTAATATGTTCCCAAAAGCAAACCCCAGGCAACACGCTGGCTGCATCATTTTGCACCAACTGAAGTTTCAAACACTTTTCAGGGGCAGCCCCACCTAAAGCACATTGCATTAATCTAATCTGAATATGATCACGACATGAGGCGCAATGAGGCAGTGTGTCTGGCTGTTAACCAGAAGGTTAGTGGGCAGTTGTGGGCAGAATTCCTGCATTGCAGGGGGTTGGACTAGATGACTCTCGGGGTCCCTTCCTACTCTGGAATTCTGTGATTCTATGGCTCTATAAGTCACAGTGGTGAAGCCTGCTTTTTTACAGGAAAGAGCACAGTTGGCACACTCACTTAAACTGGGCAAAAGTAGTGCTGGCCACAGCCCACGCCCAACAGTCCAGGAGTATACAATGCAGGGGCACATTCAAACTGCAAATGTCATTCAGTGTGAATACTTTGCAACTCCATCTGCTGCACGTGTAACCTTGCACTGATTTCCCTGTTGACCAACAGCACCTCACCATGCTCAGACAATGGTTTCCACAGCATCTCTAGAAAAGAGAGATAGGCCTGAGTGTCTCCTGCATATTATTGATAGCACCCCATGCCAAACAGGTGTCCCCCAAAACCACCTTCTGGGCCCTGCCCACCTAGGTAGGACTGCAGTCATCACAAAACAGTGCATCCAAGCCCCATCCTGTCCAAACAGCACAGGAGTCATCAATTAGTCCCATGGATTAAAAAAGCGTGCCTGCAGGGGCGTCTTACCCATAGAGGCTAGTGGTGCAGGGCGCCAGGGCACCAAGTTCTGGAGGGTGCCAGGGAAGAGGCGGAGGCTGGACGTGGCGCGTCCCGGCATCAGCTCACCGCCCTTGCCTGCCTCCGCCATGCTGCGTCAAAGCAGCACTGCACCCGGAGCCTCTGTCTGCCGTGGCCACCATGGCACGAAGCAGCCAGTTGAGCCAGGACGCACCACATCCAGCCTCCACCTGTTCCCCGCCAGAGGAGCTGTCCTCCAGCTGCTGCCTGCCTCCTCCAGCCCCACCGGCAGCGTCATCCTTCCTAAAAAAACTCTGGGAAATGGGGGGGCACCGGAGGGAGCTTTGCACCACAGCGCCAGATATGCTTAAGACTGTCCTGCATGCCTGGAACTGCTATCTTAAGTATATATTTTGTTAGGCTGCAATCATTTCTAATTGACAGAGAGAATAGAACCATACACAAACCACATGGAAAGTGCTTCCATTCATGCAAAAGGAGATATAACCCTCCATTTCTGGGATTCACTTCCAGGTTCCCGGCACTGCCCATGTGTGTGTTGTTGTGCACAAATAGAGCACATGTAAATGGAGAGTTGCCTGAAGATGTGTTTCAAGGTAAAAAAAAGGCATCAGTGAGGGAAACAGCTTTATCTTCATGGGGAACGAATTCCACAAGCAGGAAGCCACCACAGAGTAAGCCCTATGCCACATTACTACATTCCAAGCCATGCACATTGATGGGACTGCGAGATGCGGCTCCCCTGCATTCGCATGCACAAATACATAGGCACATTTTATACAGACACACACAAAGAGTAATACTAGTAATAATAAAAATGATAATAATAATAATAATTTATTATTTATACCCTGTAGCTCCCATCTGAATATTAAAAACACAATAAAACATCAAACATTAAAAACTTCCCTAAACAGGGCTGCCTTCAGATATCTTCTAAAAGTCAGATAGCTGCTTATTTCCTTGATATCTGATGGGAGGGTGCTCCACAAGGCAAGCGCCACCACCGAGAAGGCCCTCTGCCTGGTTCCCTGTAACTTTGCAGTGAGGGAACTGCCAGAAGGCTCTCGAAGCTGGACCTCAGTGTCCGGGTTGAACGATGCAGGTGAGGCCGTTTAGGGCATTAAAGGTCAGCACCAGCACTTTGCATTGTGCACGGAAACATAATACTAGTGCTGGGAATAGGTAGAAACAGTGATGTTAATTGGATTGGCATTGCTACAGGCCACCCCAATCTTTGCTAAGCAGGAGCAAGTTTCCCAGGGTCTTGGCTTCAGCAGGGTTTTTGTTGCTTTGGAGCAAGGCAAGGCGGAGTCTGTTGTGTCTTTAAGAAATATGGTTTATTCACAAATATGTACACCTGAGTTTTATAGAGGGAGTGCAGAACAATATACTCCAAGGATGTCTCTTGTCGCTCCCTTCATACCTTACGCAAGCTTGGTTCCAGAGCAGAAGCCAGCCATGCTCCCCAGACTCTGGGTGCAGCCTCTCCCAGCAGCGCCAGACTGAGGGCATTGCGTGCAGTTCCCCGGCACAGGGCGCTGAGCTGAGGGAGTGCAAAACTGAGAAGATCCATAACAGAGAAGTTCTCTACCACCATATTACAAATGATACCAAAGTCCGCTCCTGTTTTCAGCCAGTGCTTCATGGAATTTCTGGCCCTCTCTTCCTCTTCCTAAAAAAGTTTCACTCCAAACACAACTGCTATTGTCCTTTACAGTACTTGCTAACACATAGCTGGAGGACGAACTCCACTCCACTTTGTCTGACGCTGAATGGCTCACCCTTTGTCAGGGTAATGACCCCGCCATCACCTGTCTTTGTTCTCTGATAGCACCTCTCTCAGCCAATCTCCTGAGGAAGCCGGCTTGATTTATGTTAATCTTTTAGGCCTTGCTAAATCCATTGATCAAACCCCACATTTGCTTAATGCCATAAATTATGGGGAGGACCTGGCACCCAGGAATTTTAGGGGATCCTTGTCCCCTGGAGACCCATAACATTATATCTGAGCATGTGCACAATGTCCTTTGTTTCTGGGTAAACTGACCTAGTCATCCCCACATTCCTGTGGAATAAGGCAGAGAAATTTTTAAATGAAACAGCACTACAGCTTGGGAAGGTCCAGAGCTCAGTGGCTGAGATTCTGTGTAGCTTCCAGAAGGTCCCCATTTCACTCACCTGCATCTCCAGGTGGGGCTAGAAGAGATCTCTGTTTGAAAGCCTGGAGAGTCACTGCTAGTCAGTGTAGGCTGAGCTGGATGGCCCAGTGTACGAGATAAAAAGGTAACGGTACCCCTGCCCGTATGGGCCAGTCGTGTCCGACTCTAGGGTTGTGCGCCCATCTCACTTAAGAGGCCGGGGGCAGCGCTGTTCGGAGACACTTCCAGGTCACGTGGCCAACGTGACGAAGCTGCTCTGGCGAGCCAGCACCAGCGCAGCACAAGGAAACGCCGTTTACCTTCCCGCTATAAAGCGGTACCCATTTATCTACTTGCACTTGAAAGAGTGCTTTCGAACTGCTAGGTGGGCAGGAGCTGGGACCGAACGACAGGAGATCACCCCGCCGCGGGGATTTGAACCGCCGACCATACCCACAGCGCCACCCGCGTCCCAGTGTACGAGATAGGCAGTCTTAAAACCCAGCATTATTTACTCTTTTTAAAAAGAGAAAAACCTAAGCACTATAGATGCAATATGTTAACTTGAAGCAACATCCATCTAAAATGCTGCCAGATGGGCTTTTAAAAAAAGGCATAGGTATTGGAGACAAAATGGGAAACAGAAAGATGGATCAGGTTTTTACATAACCTGTCAGACTGGAGAACCAAGGAGTGCCTCCTTTGATGCATTTAAAGCTCATTTGGCTGTAGCCACACCTAAGAGCTGAATTCGCCTTTGAAAGTCAAGCAGTGGCAAAGAAATGTAGAATCTGAAAACAAAAATGACCAAAAACTGTTTAAGGGAATCTTAAAAATTAGTACATTGATTGCAGTATAAACGTTTAAAAAAAAGTTAACCTCTATCTCCAGTTTCTTACAAGTTTCACTGAACCCAAGATACTGAAGAGATAAGGCAAAAGCAAAAATGGCTTTATACTAATCTGGCAATTGTTTCACAGAATACGAACTGTAAGAAGAGTCAAATTAAACATTCTTGTGATGCTAAGAGCCCTTCTCATCAACCTGAAATTCTACACAAAGAACAGGGCACTGTTGAGATCTGTCCCTTTAATTTCTTTATTTGTGAATTGCACAGACAACCAAATGTCGTTAGACATACATTCCAGGTTAATTTTAAACAATTCTGATATATGAGTTACCTAAACAATGTTTCAACGAACGAGGACCCTCTTTTTCTAAGTGGGCATAAGATTTGATTGATTATATCACAGTCCTAAACACACTGGTTGGTTTCGACAGAAAGTTTCTTCTGTTACGGTTGGGAGGGAGGTGTTAATTCTATATTACCGCAGGGATCGTCTGTCAATTCATGCATTTCAACCACACTGAAACCCCGAGCCGTCATGTTTTTCACAAAAGTCTATGGATTGCGATCAAAATCGGGATGCTAAACAATAGAGCGTATCATAGTTTAAGTAGGGTGCGATCTGCACATGTCTAAAAGTTTTTGGTTTTTTTAAAAAAATCTTTTACTCCAGAGCAACTTCCACCGGGACGTGCTTCTACTTAGATGCACATTAGGATGAGGTTTGCTCCGTACAAAATAGGTCGTCATAACTTGCTGTTTTACCGAACTCTATTTATTGTATAAACTAATGTCTTCTTCAAAATTTAGATCCACGCCCCTGTGCTTTTCAACATATTTTACGTTTCGTAAACGTAATCTAATCAAACTAATCAAACTAACAAAAGCCTGATTTAATCCAAACTGAACAGCCCCTCCCCTGACTTCTGCCGGGGGGAAAAACCCTCCAAAAGATTAGGTTAACGCCACACCTTTGAGGAAATTTATCTCAACATTAACTGACGCTGAAGTAATTATATACTGACAACAGCCAGCCGCCAGGATGCATTTGGTTTCTGATATTTAGTTGACAGTGTGCATGGCCCTTTGATTCAGTTTTTTTAGGGGCTTTCCGCGCGGTTTCTGGAAAATAAGAGTACTGTATCCCTTTTCTGCACCACTTTACTGTTTACCACCGCGGCGTGACGCCGAAAAAGAATATTCTCACGGCAGGTAATGTTAGATGCAACAGAGTGAGCTCGGAGGAAGGCGGGGAAGGTGTTTTTTACTATCCTGTCCTAAACATCCCTACACGTGGTCAGCCCAACTGAACTGCTGCGAGATTCGTTTAAAAACTTCAGTCTCAGCAAACCGGACAGGTCTCCAAACCAGATACCCATTTTTTTTAAGTCACTCACTCCCTTGTCCGAAACAGAGGCATAAACATAGCCTCTGGCAATTGTGGGCTTGGTGGGTGGGGATGCCGTTTCCAGAAAAAATAAGAGGACATTCCACCCCCTGCAAAAAAAATAAAAAGATAAAGCAACTATTCTTGCAGCCGATCTGCTATTTGTTCACTCTGCAGCCGACACAAAGACAAAGCCTTGGGATGTTTGATGCCCGCCGTTACCTGCAGAGCCACTCTGAGCAGGGCATGTCCCCCCCAAAAGCCTCGTATCGCTAAATGGGCCTAGAACTGGCAACTCCCTGTGTCCCCTTTAAAACAAAACAGAGTGTGGAGGCCTCTTTATCTACACACTTTGAAGAAATCCGGCCCTTAAACTTCTTACTCTGGATTAGTTCCATTGAGATCAATAGCCCTAATCCAGTCTGACTCTCAGCACATGAAGAGGGACCGCTGCCTACAGTCACTAGCGCCGGGCAGACAGCTGCCGTTACTGCGCACGCGCCAGAAACCGTATTAGTATTTCCAATAGGCAAAGCAACAGAAAACTACAGTTTTACGTAAGACTCCGATCAAGCCAGAAGGGTGACAAAAAAAAAAAAAACAACTCCACACAAAGGCGCATGCGTCTCCGCTGCCTGACTCTAGGCCAAAAAGAGGTAGTCTGCGCTCTCGCGCTTGCGCAGTTAGGCTGCTCTTGTTTCTGGGTGGGGAAAATTACGCCTGCGCATGGTAGGCGCCTGCCCTTAGGGAGGGGGGTCAGCGAGAGAAGGATATGCCGCGCAGGCGCAGTATGGCGGCCTTGTATGTGTGTATGTGAGAGTCTGACGGGTTCAAAATGGCGGCGGCTGCTTCTATGTGAGGGGAAGAGTCTGGGGGTTGTGGGGAGGGATCGGGTGGCGGTGTCGGACGGGCGCCGGTGGGTTGGGGGGCCCAGCTGCGCGGTGCTGGGTCGCAGCTCCTTGGCCCCAAGAGGCGGCGCGGCGGTGCTTGCTGGCCCAGCGCCTTGAGAGGCTGCGGTCGCGTCCCAGGGGGGTGTTAGGGCTTGGGCTCGGGTTCGAGTTCGGGGAATGCGCGAGGAGCTTCGCGTGGGGCCGGCGTTACTGAGCCCGGGTGGAGCGGGGGGCTGGGCTGGGCTGGGTGGGGGCATCTGAGGTGAGCCGAGTGGGCTGAGCTGAGGGGTGTGTGGATGCCCTAGAAAGGCAAGTTGTGGGACTGGGAAGGCTGGACATGTAGGTGAGACTGGTCTGGATTTGGGGCACAGGGGTCCAGGACCTGCAGCCCAAGAACAGCGACTGAGAGCTGATTTGTTTCATGACTGGATGGAGGTGGGGGAGACTTTCTGTAAGGGCAGGAGCTGGAGAGAGAGTTGCTTTCCCTCCTGAGGAGTTATGGCTCTGGGTTCCCAACTTGGAGGGTAGGGTGAAGAGAGACTGTCGTTCTCAGGGCAACCCCCTCCGGCCCAAGGCTGGCCTCGCTGAGAGGAGCTGAGGAACTGAGCGCCCTCCAGAGCCTACCTGATGACGCCCCCTTTCCCCCAACAGTGGGATCGGGGTCCCTTCTTTCTGAGGGGCTTATAGCCCATTTTGGATGCTAACGTTCTCCAGCCTTCAGGGTCGAAGAGTAATGCACTTGGGAATTAATTGACTTTCCGGCTTCTCTTTTCTCCTGCCCTAGGAAGGGGCAAAGGAAAACCAGAGACCTGGTAAGATATAGCGATATTTCTATTATTTTGTTTTGCAAACAGTCCTATACAGTATCTCGTTCTTTCCCTCTTGCCCTTTGCGAGCCAGGGTGCCCCATTGCGTTTATGTCACTACAAACAATGAGTGATATTCTAGTGCTTAAAATGCAGACAAAGTTTCTGCTTGCTCTGATTTGTATCTCTCTTCTGCTGGAATGGAGTTGAACTGGCATGTGGGGTGCCGATCCTCTGCTTTTTACTGACTTTGGGACTTTTGAGGCTGTTTGGAAAGAGAGAGGCACACACAAGGCTGATTTGGAATAGGAGGTGGCAAGTAGGAGCTTCTGAGTTTCACTTACCCCACCCCAAACCCTCCTGCTACTGTATACAGGAAGCCCGCAACTTACGCGCATTTAACTTGTGCACATTCAGCTTTATGCGTGTGGCAAAAATATTAAATAAAAATTAAAAGGGGGCCGGGTTCCAGGAAATTGACTTTGGCAGTCCCACATGTCATTGAACTCAGTGTGTTTTGACTATACTGTACATGATTTTGGCTTTAGGCATAATTCCCAGAATGTAACCCCTCGTAAGTTGCAGGCTTACTGTACTTGAAAATGTAAACAGAGACCATTTAGGCAATTTTGTATTGGCTTGAAATCGAGTTATGTTGTGGTCTGTATCTTATACTACTTGCTTAGCCCATGCAAATGTTAAGCGGGTGCTGAAATGACTGTTTTCTGGTGATTGACTGCTGACCCAGTCTTGTAATGCGTCTACCACTAAAACAGTACCACCATAACTTATATACACCATTTTGGGGTATGCTCAGGATCCATATCATTTCCTTTATTTGCTTGATGCATAAAGTACCTTTACATAGGCTTCTCTAGAATTAAATGTTCCATTCACTAACTTCTCCTTAACTGAGCAATAAAATAGTTGTGACACACATGTCCTGACTGAGATACAGTGGTAGTAAAGGTGTGAATGGACTACAGCATATATGATGGCTTGCTGTCATATATTGTGCCTACACTAGCCAATTAAAACATTATGCTGTTGAACTGCTGTAGTTGGTGTCTGACTGCATTTGGTCAGACTAGATCTAGGTTATGCCATAATCAGTAGCAGAATTCTGCCTCTATAATGGTGGGTAACTCTTACAGTATTCAAATGAACAATGGATTGCGTACTTTTGTCTTCTCCGCATAGAGCCAAACTGCAGTTTCAACAAATGCTGAGAGGGGTCCTTGGTTGTGGGATGCAGTAATATAGTAAACTGAGCCCTCTGTATTGATTCCATTGTGTTTAATCATGGTATCTCTATTGTTTTGAAACATTTCCTGGGAAAATTCCTATAGGTATTTGCTGACCAAACTGAGCATGTTTGTTCTTTAACTGACTTTCCAATTCATTTAAAAAGCAGACACCACATAGAATACTCTGTCGCCACCTAGCATGTATATTTACTTGGGTACTTGACAAAACTATGAAAGTATTGCTTGATGTTAAAGTGTGGATACTATGAGACTGATTCCATTGTGGAATATCCATATCACCACTTGGGATTTTTGTTTTATTTGAATTGACCCTAGTTTTAAAAAATGGCCGTGGCTTAACCAGGTCCTAAAAATTTAGTCATCCTGTTACTTCATAGTCATTGTTAATTTTCCATTCTTGATTCATGACATTTCATATTGTTGATAAAACCAAGGCAATAAAGAGTTAAAATGGAATTTCTAATCTGTTCTACTTCCTTATTCTGGTATCTTTAGGAGGAAGAAGAGGAAGACAGCAGTTCTGATATCTCATTCTCGCTCTCATCAGAAGAGTCTGAGATGGAACCTGAAGAAGAGCGGGTCCGTTATAGCAAAAGGCTGGTCAGTATATACTCTTATTCATAGTGTTTCTACCCATAACTTTTTAGATCCATTCTAACTAAAAGAAACCAAAAAAAATCAAATAATTGCCCAGTAGTGTTAATAGGCTCAATTTCAAAGTTTGTGATTTAGTAGCCACTTCAAGCTAGTCATAAATTTTAAAATTGTGCTTCCAGAGCAAGAGGAGTGTAGTAAGGCTACTAAAAGTTTCCTACAGTTGAATACAGCAAAGGCTGACTGAGGTGATGATGGTTAGCAAAGCTGGAGGTGACTGAGCAAGAATGTGGACACACATGTTTGGCCTCCATTGTGCTTTCAGTTTTGCAGTCTTGGATTATCACAGGTGTGCTATCTTGAATTTAACACTGTGTCCAGAAGCTCAGGTTGTGGTAGTGTTAGAGTGCTTTGGTTGACTACATCTGGTGTGAAATTTGGGTATTTTGTCCAATTTGGACCTGGTGAGTTGTTCATGTTTGTACCCTTAAGGCTAGTTCACCATAATGTATTTTGTGGAGCTTACCTTGAGGATGAGTCAGAAGCTTCTCAAATGGTATACTGTGCTGCAGCTCATTTCCTGAGAAGAGTAGGTTTTATAGAGCATAGTATACCTAATGCTTCAGTGCTTGTTACTGCAGAATCTATTAGTGTCCAACATACCATATGAGGGGTTTTGTGGGATCAGTTTCAGGTATGACAGCCTGATGATATGAACAAAGTGTTTGAAGCAGTGCATCCAAACAAGGCTGGTTACTGAAGTGTAGACAGTCACCTGATCAGCAGGAGTTCAAAGCAGGGCCCTTCACAAGGCCCTTGCAAAGAGCTTTGTGTTGTGCTTTGAAGTACTGAGGATCAGCTGACCAGCAGTGCTCCAGAAACAATTGTGAAGGATTACTGGCAGGTGGACATCCTCACCCACCTGTCAAATTTGGACTGTGGGGGTGGAGGTAAGGATCTGGCCTGTCAGCTGGATCCAGTCCCCCACCCCTGGAGTAATGCGTAGTTATGTGATATGGTGCTACCCGGCTGCTTGAAGGTGGTAGTGGTGTGGTCTTTCCTGAAAAATCTTGCCTTGGATCCAATGGTATGTGGCAACTTGGGCCTAATTGCAAAATACCCTATTTCAGAGGAAGTTGCTTGCTTGAGAGAGTAGTAGTGGTTTAAATACAGGTGTTTCTATGTGAAATATATTATATTTAGCCTTACCAGTCTGGGTTCCAACCTAGCTTAGGGACTGAGTTGGCCTTAATTGCACTGATGGGTGACCTTTATAAGGTGAGGGAAAGGAGGGTTGCAACCCAGTTAATCTTTCTTGATCTCAGCAGCTTTTGATATTAAGCTTAGTATCCTTCTGGATCAGCTCTATGGTTTGGGGGTTGGAGGTGTTGTTCTGCATATCTGCCCAGCTTGATTGCAGAGTAGTACTGGGTGACTGTGTCTGCCCCCTAGCAATTATTCTCTTGGATACCACTGTGCAGTACTTTGTCCTCAGTGCTATTTAACATCTAAGTAAAGCCATTGGGATTTAGAGCACAATGTCTTCAGTATTATTATTATTATTATTATTATCATCATCATCATCATCATCATCAATTATTAAATTTATATACTACCCTTTATCAAAAGGTCCCAGGGCAGTGTACAACATTACAAACCTACTTTATGGAGCATAAGATTGAAAACATAAAACAAAGCATAGTTATAGGCAGCATAATAATAAAATAATAATAACAGTCCCTCCGCCCCCACAACTTTAACAGGCCATAGATTATTTAATGGACTAAGGTCTTGGTAAAGACGAATGTTTTAGGCTGGCACCTAAAGACATGGAGTAATAATGCCTGGTGAGCCATTCTGGGGAGAGCATTCCACAGATGGGGAGCCACCACAGAAAAGGTCAGTTCTTGTGTTGTCATCCTCCAAACCACTCATGGAGAGGGGCATAGAGAAGGGCCTCTGATGACAAATGCAGAGTCCAGATCAATTTGTATGGGGAAAGGTGGTCCTTAAGATACACTCAACGACTGATTTAGGCATGTCCAAATGATGCGTGATTGTACACAGAACCTGGAGGTAGCCCCCAAATGTCAAAGATGACACAAAAAGGGGCAGGGTGGAACAGATTTACACATGTTCTGGTGTATGCAGGGGTCTGGAATGTAACCCCCGTGCAAAATGAGGATTGCCAGTATTGCAGTCTTGAGCTGTGTAAGGCTCATGACAATTGACTCTCCTTCTCTCTTACATCTGAATCTGGTGGCAAGTTCTGAGCTGATATCTAAATGCAGTTGTGTGCTGAATGGATGCCAGTAGACCTTGACTGAATCCTGACAAGGTTATGGATGTTTCCCTCCTTTTGAAGATTTGTAGTCTGGAGGTACTCATCTTTGTCACAAGAATCCTCATTGGCTAAGAGTACATTCTACCAGCTGTGGTAGGCTAGATAAGGACGTCCCTGTTAGGGGTTATAGGTTCACATTGGTCCATGCATGCATTGGTAATCTTGGTTATTGGTTATTGTAATGCACTCTATGCAGGGTTGCACCATACCAAACTCTACATAATCTGTTACTTCAAGAACATGGGATGACCATCCCCTGCAGTATAAATAGGAAGGAAAAAGTGTAAATGGAGAATAATTGAATTGGAAGTACTTGGTGCTTGGCTGAAACCAACACAGCATAGTTATTATTGAAATTACAAAACTGGAATTTGACCTAATTACTTCTGAGAGGTATTCAAAGACACTCTTAGTTTACTGATGTGTAACGTATTTAAGTCTGTCTTGGTTGTTTAAGCTTACAAATGTAATCGGGCATTTTGTTTCTTGGCATCTTTCATTGTTTGTGTATAGGCAAATTATATTACCTTCAACACCCATATTTGTGATTATGATATGTGTGTGGTGGTGGGAAACTATATGTGCTCAGTCTTTATGGGTTTGTAAAGCTGGGTTTGTATAGGCTGGAGGAGTGGAATTAAAAAATTGTACAAGTTATGGGAGGTGAGTTCATATTAGGAAAGAAGAAATGAGAATAAGATCTGGTAGCAAACCTTTCCTTATTAAAAAAAGAGTGCACGGGATGGCTGTACAGCAGTTTTGAAACATTCTAACTTCAGAGAATCCTTTTTATATTTGTTTGTCTGCTGAGGTGCCCTGTAGCAATGCCACAAAGCATATGCATGGCAAAGGACTCCTGAATATGTTTAGTGCGCTCTGAATATGTTTAGTGTGCTCAGCTTAGTTCACTTGATATACTGGTTTCTCCTGTTAGCCCTAGTGGTCAAACCACACCAATTGTAATATTGAATGAATTTGACATTGCTGCATAAACCTGCACCATGGCATTAAAGAAGTACATTGATAGTACTGAGCAAGCTTTTCTTTTGGTGAGTGTTGTCCTTTGGTAATCTAGTTGTCCTTTAGTAAGAATCCTTAGCATGTATCTAGGAACTACAAGATTTCATAGGATTGCATTTGAAAACCATTCAAAAAAGTATTGTGGTAAAATAAGAAAAAGGAAATTAAGTTGCCCTGAACCTCCAGGATAGGCTAGAGAAAGCAAATTAAAATATATTGATCGTATCTGTCAAAATACTTGTATCTGTAGATGATTGATGGGATTAGATTTTATACTTGTTGTTGACGAGTTTTCCATATAACTTTCAGGAAGGGTTTATTTCAGCATTCAGTTGTGCCAGAAACTAAAAACTGTCTTCCACAAATACCAAGTGGAGCTATCCTTTTGTGTGTGCGTTAGGAATATTGTTAAGTGGTTAGCCAGCAAAGATAAAATTGTTGTAATGGATATAGTCGAACTATTGTAAAGTTGAGGTTCATTTGTTGAGGTCTTTGTAACTGTAGCTAGCTGATGGTTTCAAATATGTAGTTAAATTTTGAGTTTCTGCAAAATTGGACTCTCATTTTTAATACTTACCTGCTTTCAAATAGAAAAGTATGTACCTAGTTAGCTACATACAATAATGTTGTGCCTAGCTCTTCAGATAATGCAGTGGTACCTCGTATTACGTACCGTCCCCCTTACGAATGCTGCGGGTTACGCGCTCCTCTAACCTGGATGCCCCTTGTTGTGACCTTTGCCCCGGGATGTGAGCGGAAGTCGCGCTCCGGCTGTGCTGCAGCAGCGGGAGGCGCCATTAGAGAAAGCGCACCTCATGTTACGAGCAGTTTCCTGTTACGAACGGACATCCAGAACGTAGTAAGTATGTAACACGAGGTACCACTGTAGAAGAAAGAATCCAACTTTGGTTTGCTCAACATGTTTAGCCTTGGAACCAATTTTGTTTCGAGTATGTGAAATTGGTTTTTATATGGAATGGATTATAGTATTCTTACTAAATGCCTCTACTTTATTTTTTGGTCAGGTGTCCATGCCTCCCCACCAACCTTGTGATTTTTCTTCCCCTGTGCCCCTCCCCCCAAAAGCTCTTGCTTTTTAGCCCTCCAAACCATGTTAAGGATATCTTTGGCCCATGGACCATATCTGACCCAACACAGTTCCTACCAGTGATGCCGTTTTCCACAAACAACACCCATCTGCCATTGAATGTGGCATCAGTTATGGGGCAGGTAGAGATGCAGCTGGACTAGCATAGCTGATGTCTGCAGAAAGCAGCTTTGGCAGGTCAATGCTCAATGCATGGGAAGCACTGCCCAAAACACTTTGCAAGCTTTGTGCTCAATGGATCCCAAGTGCTTCCCAACCAGCTGGCTGTTGGGTGTTTGGGAAGGACTATGTGAGGTTGGGGGACAACCCACCTATCAACCCCTTGGTTTCACAATGGGTTATCCTGTTGACATGTCAAAGTTGGCCCATAAGGCTCTAGCTTGCTGGATCAAAAAGGTTCCCCTCCCCTACTCCAAATTCTCTGAACTGCTACCAAACATATTCTCTTGAATCTTTGGGACTGCAAAAGTATAACATTATATATGTGCTTTTTATTGGACCAACATGGCTGGCTATCTATGTTTCACCTGAAAAAGGGTAAGTACAACTTTCAAACTGGCCAATTTGACTGGAATTGTAGACTAAGAGATAAACTTGTGCAAGTAAAAGAAAGAAAGATAAAGAATGTATTTAATTTTTCCAACAATATATGCATAAGAGATATAAATGACGTTACTAGAATGCAGTAATAATGGACACAACCATATAAAGTGATGTCTGAACTTCAACTTCATGTGACCAGCAATAATACTGAAGGCCAGACACATTTCATTCCACAAGGGGTCTTTCTTAATGGTCAATAAATGTATAAATTTCAGTGTTGTCACCAGAAAGAAATCATATGGCTGATTTATATAAACAGCTGACCTACCTCATCCTTAGAATTTTTATACAATTAAGTCGCAAACTGTATAGCAGGGATGTCTAACCGGTTGACCACCGGGTAGGTTTGGGTTGACCATGGGCGATTTTTTTCCTTATCCCCCAAAAGTAAACTCAATATTTTTAACTTGCCCCTCCAAAAAAAGGCTAATAACCTTTACTTTCCTCCCTTAAAAAGCTCAACAATTTTGACTTTCCTCCCCCCAAAAACCTCAACAACTTTGACCTGAACCCCCAAAAAGGGGTAGATCACTGCCAGTTTTTTATTTTGTGAGTAGATCGCAGTCTCTTGGGAGTTGGACGTCCCTGCTGCATCTTCTTCTTTGACGATCAGTCGTAGCCGAGTAAGATTGTCTTCCATAAACACAGTTTGAACAATGAGTTCATAAGTGACTGTTGAGCCGATTCTGGATCCATACATCCTTCCACAGTGGGGACATTGGTTTCTGGGCGGGAGTTGATCACGGTGTGGATTGCCAAGCGTGCCTTCCTCTTAGCACATTTCTCCCTTGTGTCCTGAGTTCGAGTGTCTTCAAACCCCATGACACCTTTGGCAAAGGCTGTTCTCCAACTGGAGCGCTCGCAGGCCAGTGTTTCCCATTTGTCAGTGTTTATACTACATTTTTTTAGATTTGTCTTGAAACAGTCTTTAAACCTCTTTTGTTGACTACCAGCATTACGCTTTTACATTTTTAAGTTCGGAATAGAGTAGTTGCTTTGGAAGACGATCATCAGGCATCTGCACAACATGACCACTCCAACGAAGTTGATGTTGAAGAATCATTGCTTCAACACTGGTGATATTTACTTCTTCCAGTACACTGATATTAGTTCGCCTGTCTTCCCAAGTGATGTGTAAAAATTTTTGGAGACACTGTTGATGGAATCTTTCGAGGAGTTGGAGATGGCGTTTATAAGTGGTCCATGTTTCACAAGCATATAGTAAGGTTGGTAGTACAATAGCTTTGTAAACAAGCATTTTGGTTTCCCTGTGAATGTCCTGGTCCTCAAACACTCTGCACTTCAATCGGGAGAAAGCTGCACTCGCAGAGTTCAGGCAATGCTGGATTTCAGCATCAATGTTGGCCCTTGTGGAAAGATAATTGTCTAGATGGGAGAAGTGATCAGCATTTTCCAACGTTACACCATTGAGTTAGATTTGTGGTGCTGCAGAGGGGTTATTTTGTACTTGTTGGTGCAGCACTTTGGTTTTTTGGATGTTGAGTGATAGGCCAAGCTTTTCGTAAGCTTCTGCAAAGATATTTAGGATGGTTTGGAGGTCATCCTCTGAGCGTGCACACACTACGTTGTCATCAGCATACTGAAGCTCTATGACGGACCCCGCTGTATAGTTTAGTATAGAAGGTGGTATATTTCTAGTACTCAGTCATATATATTTCTGGGGCTTTCAACAGGATCTCTACTTGGCAAATGTCAGCCATCCAGTCCATCTGGCAATTCACTCCCCACCCCCCCTTTTAAAAAAACTTCATACCGAATTTTGTGCCTAAGTTACACTTTTGAGGTTGGGTTTTCTGTTTTCTTTTCTTTGGATCTTCTTTACTGGGAATGTATGCATTAATCACGTTACAGTACTAATTTTCTGAAACAGTGCTGTTTAGAAATAGAAAATTTTGCACCCAATATCACTGAGACATGCCACACACACACACACACACACACACACACACACACTGCAATTGTCAGAGTTCTGAGCTTACTAAGATGAGAAATAGTGAATATATGTTTGGGATAATAGGCAGACATCTTGAAGAATTGGTTTTGAGACCCAACTGCCAGTCAAGTTTAAAAGTACTGCGCTAAATAGAGCTATGGCCTTTCCATTATACACAATAGATTTTTGTGTGGAATAGAAGAAGCAGGAGACTGCATTGTCTTGTATTTCTTTTACATTTCTACTTGATAACTGAATTGGAAATTCTCTTTCACCAGTGAAGTGAATGTATTCTTTTTTAGTTACTGATACAGTCTCTTATTAATCATTGGTGGACCTTGCAGAGCTTCCTAGGTCACAAGTGCTGGTCTTACATGTCTTTAACTTTGATCATAGGTATTTCCATCTGAAAGATTCAGCTGTCCTGATTGAGGACCCCCACCCTTTTTTCTTCTTCTGTTGGTGTAATTGTAGCTAATTTAGTTTGCATTCACATATTGATGTCCTTCAAAATTTTCGGGAAAACCCTAATCACTGCTGTTAAAAGAAAGATGCGTCTTTAGATTTTAGAATAAAAAACTACTAATGCAGAATATTTTCTGTTCAGTAACACAACCAATGAGCAGAACTCCACTCATAGGACGCTCCTACTGGAGAAAGAGGAAATTTGATTTTTGCTTCATGCTCCCTGAAAAGTTTGGTTGAAGGAACCTCAAAAGAACAGTGTGAGTGGTGGTACAACAATCTGAAGAGCAAAGGGGGATTAGTTTAAGTCACCCTCTCTCCTTCAGCAGAAGCCTCTCCTGAATCTCAGTCTCTTTCACAAATGGGACACTCTGGATGCAACCCACTGACTTTCTATCAGCTGAGGAGTCCTAGCTTTACTTGCCTGAAGCTTTTAGTATGGAAACAATAGAACTTTTGTGTTTAAACAAAGATTATGTGCTAGCATCAAATACAAAATATAAGAGAAACCACCTAAAGGTTTCTTTTCCATAAAGTTTTCTCAAACAGCTGGTCAAAGTGGTGGAGACTTTTCAAGAGTTTCAAGTCCTAAAGACTTCCTTTGCTGTTCTTTCATTTAATCGGTGGGTAAACGATAATCTGAGATTAAATGAGGAGTTGAATATTTGCATTTATCAATCAATTAAAGGCATAACCCAAACTGAGAGCTGCCTGGAGGGCTTAATGAAGCAACATTACCTACCACTGGTGCATTTGAATCGCTGTTGCACACACCAGCCATGGCAGAAGGTGTGAACAAGGCAAATCAATGGGCCAGCATGGAACTGGTGCAGCAGTTGGGCCTGGTGTCAGCAGTGTGGCTGTCTTGGTAGGCTCATTTTGGAGCTTTCTGCTGGCTGCTGTTGATGGGGATCCCAGCAGCAGTAGTTCTGTCTACCTACAAAGCCAGAAACTTCACATCATCAAAGTGATGCTGGCAGCACTTTGCAGGCAAAGGCTGGCAGTTCTCGGCAGAGGGACACCACCTAATTCCCTTACCTCCAGTCCAGTGCAGATGGGGTTTAGATTGCCCCCTAAAGTTTATGGCACTAAAAAATATCTAGTCTTCTTGCTGAATGTAATCTTTTATACTCGGGGTTCATAATTAGCAGGGCGCCAGGTGCATTTTGCACCTAAAGATTCTCCATTTGCGATCACCTCCACAAGTCGGTGTCATTTGTACGAGGCTGGCACTCAAAGATTACTGAAATGTATGTGCTTTGAAGCCTCAACGTATATGTTAAGGATAGACAATAAAGGAGGTAAGGAGTTTAATAATGAAGAGTAGAGTGTGTTGAAAACTGAAGTTTGGTACAAATATTTTTATTGTAAAAACCAAATTAAACATGTATTAACAATTTCTGCTAAAATGTGATATTAACAATGTGTCACTTATGTGAACTGCATATTAGTTCACGCTTATCAAAATAATAACTAAAAAGGGTTGCTGACACACACACCCAGTGGCAACTAGACATTCTGTTTTGGCACCCACAACCCAGGTCCCAGGAGCCATTTGGCTCCTAGCCTTTCTATCCCAGTTTATACTGCCACAAAAAAGCTCAAATTGCTAGGCACAAGAATTGCAGAAAAAGGAGTTCAGAAACAGAATCTAGAAGTCTGGAAGCATAGACGATTTGAGTGCTTAACGTGTGTATTCCTGTTTACTTTTAATTTGGGGAAATTTCTCAAAGGACGAAACCAGATGAAATCCAATGCATCCCCTGCCTTTCGGACCTCCTTGTAAAACTTTCTCAGGTGTGATGCTGAAAGTAGATCTTAGTTAAAGGTCTCTTGTTTACATCCAGTTATGTTTCTACAGCAACAACATGCACCCACATAACAAAAAAGGAAATGTTCTCTATCCAGGGATTCTTTGAATCTCTAAGGAATCTGCAAGATCTTGACAAAAACAAGATGACTTCAAAATTCTTGATTAAAAGCTTGGGCTTAAAGGATGCAAAAACCATACTAATGTAATGAAATACGTTTGTGGGCTTTCTGGAAGCAGAACACAATTGAAAACTTTACTGATCTTATCTTAACCTAAAGATTTGGGGGAGGAAGGTTCAGTAGAAAATGGAGTGAACAGAAAAGTGCTGAGGAATGCTGTTTGAATCATCCAAGCAGAGTTCTGAACTCTTCATGTATGCTAGGCAGTGTGATGTGGTGTCGACAACAAAGATTTGTACTTCCAGAAATAGGTAAAAAATATGATATTTACCTTGACCAATGCCAGGACACTGTGCTAGTCTCACTCACAGAGGATTTCATACATTGGTCACTTTGCAAAATCAAAGTATGTCTCATGTCTTATTTGAAAGCATTGAACTGTCATGGGGAAATGTCATGGGTTTTTATTTCCTTTTTAAGATGGGCCTGTCAATTCCATGCTATTCTGGTGCATTTGATAGTTTTTGGAATGAACAATTTTGTCAGTAGAAGCATTCATTTTTTGGGTCATGCTGTCTGTCTTGAAGCCCTAGACAGTATTCAAGCTTAGTTAATTACTGGTGGTTATTGTATACTAAACAGGTCTGCTCAATTAGCCACCTGTTATTTTATCTAGGTGTGAAAGCTGGCAGCTAAGATGATAGTCTGACCCAAGAATATGGCATGAATCCTAATTAAACTGTATCAGACCTAATCAGAAACAGGTCTTGAATGCAGAAATGACATGCAGGTGTTTCTTAAAGTCAAGACAAGCAGTGGAAATGATTGGTAATCTTTCAGTTAACTTCTCTTAGGAAAACTGCTTCCTTACTAGTGTCTTAATATAGGCGTGTAATTTCTAGCTTTAGGTTGCGTGTGCCATATTACTCTCTATGTCAAGAGTAATATAGGTATATAACATCGATATATGTGTGTGTGTATGCGCGCGCACGCACACACACAGATTATATGTTATTTATCCTGGTAATCCTGACATAGGTTCTGAAGTAACTGAAGCATGTGTGAGGGGTCATTTGGGTTAGTATGTACAACTCTTACAGATACAGTGGACGCTCGGGTTGCGAACGTGATCCGTGTGGGATGCATGTTTGTAACCCGCAGAGTTCGCAACCAGCAGCAGCACATCTACACACGTGTGGGTTGCGATTCAGTGCTTCTGCGGATGTGCAAAGCACGATTTAGCGCTTCTGCTCATGCGCAACCGCAAAACCCAGAAGTAACCCTTTCCGGTACTTCCAGGTTTCGGCGGTCCGTAGCCCCAAAAAAACGCAACTTGAAGCGTCTGTAACCCGAGGTATGACTGTATGTTGTTTCTAATGCTATGTATTGCAGGGGATTGGACTAGAGGAGCCTTGGGGTCTCTTCCAGCCCTACAGTTCTAGATTCTATGTATACAGAGGTCTATTTATGCAACAGGGCTTCCTCTCCTTTCCCTGCATGCTCTCAAAAATTGTTCTGGAGGGTCCTCCTACCCTCTGGAGCAGATTTTGAGGTGGCCCAGGGGGTTGCCTAAGCAAGATAGTGCAAGCAA
Organism: Podarcis raffonei; assembly: GCF_027172205.1. Lineage (NCBI taxonomy): Eukaryota > Metazoa > Chordata > Lepidosauria > Squamata > Lacertidae > Podarcis > Podarcis raffonei. The sequence continues at coordinate 83,100,687 of NC_070602.1, forward strand.
GATTGTGCTAACAGGACAGCAGCATCGGATGTGAACCTGAGGTCTTTTCACTTCATTCTATTCTTTAAGAGTACTTTGCTTGTTTGGGTCTCAAGAAGGCAGAAAAGTTGTAAAAGCATTTTGATCATAAAGAATGTACCCCTCAGTAGAACGGGGCAAGTCAGTCGATCTTCTGACTGTCCCACTTAGTGTATATACAAAGCACTGTAGAAGGTGAAGCATTTGATGGCATACCAAGAGGTTTGCAGGCAAACAAGTATATCCTTTGCCTCATTTAGTATGGAGAATCCATAAATAGGATAAACTTGAAATTAAGCATGTAGTGTAGTTTGTCAGCTTTTCGCGATGGGCCTCTTGTGCTCTTAATAGCAGAAAACTGGGAGATGAAGCTTCGCCCACCGCTGCATCTCAATGCCACAATAAGCTAAGCTGATGCTATCAGTGACAGTGTGCGACACAGGAGACAGGCGATACTGGGACCAGTAGTGTCTTTTTAAAATTAAACTGTTAATATTTCTACAGTTCACAAGTCAGTTTTTAAATGGCCATGTCATTTCCTGTGTAGCTTCTAAGCAAGGGAGTGACTGCTTATTTGGCTTTGTAACTTGTTTTGTTTTTTTGGTTCCACATTGTTTGCTTTGTTAAAATTACTGCATGTATGTGAAACCAATAAATGTCTGACTATGCAAAACAGAATATAACAATTTGCAAAAGATCTTTTGCATCCAATCTTGTATTTAGTGGATTTTTTGGAGCGTTTTTTTTCTGGCTGAATAATAGTCATTCACCACAGTGACTTGCAGAGACGTGAAGCTGGTTGGGCTGGTCAGCTTTGAGTTGCTAACCTTCCATTTCCAGCTCTTTCAAAATAGCCTAGCAAGTTTATAATTGAACTGATGATGCAACAGAGGAGTTAGTCAGTTTTCCCCTGCAGGAGAAATTTAGCTCAGCAGTATACTAGATAGACACAGTTAATTCTGTCAAAATAGAATGAGCTGACCAATTCTTTTCTGGGCCAGAATTGCTAAATACCTCAGTACCTGGTTCAGTCTTAGCATCTTCAGATATGTCTGTGCGAGTGTTTGAAACTCCCATTGTTCTAGGTTCATTTTGCGACAGGGAATCATTAATGGTGAACAGTTTCTGAGCTCCGGGTGCAGTACTGTGCCCAAGATTTCAGATTAAAACTGCAGAGTGGAAGGAAAGGAGGACCCTTTTCTGCCTCCTCACTTCTAGCTACTCTCTGAAGACTGGAGAAGAAACCCTCTTAAGAATATTATTTGGGGGGGGGCAGGGGAAGGACTAGACGATGTGAAAAATGAACATAATATTTTAGCTGCAGTTCATTCATTTTCAGCTTGTATTCTTGTTATAAAAAGGCACGCCTAGACATTCCATTGTTGCACCCATAACCTAGCTTTAAGGTGCCATTTAGCTCCTAGCTTTCATATCTCAGTTTCTAGCACTGGTCTGTGTAGATTTTCAAACTGGAATGACTTCCCCATCCTGTAAGAAAGTAAGGGGGGGGGCGCCTTACATGTATTCCACTCACGTGTGACTGTGCTTACGCAGGTCATAAATAAATAAATAGACCTGCCCTTGCTCAGGACTACTGCCTGGAAGTCACTTGGGGCTGCCGCCCAAGTGAGGGAAGGCAGCCTTCAAGCGACCAGCAGTGCGCGGCGAGAGATGCCTTTTCTCCACCTCTGCCTCTCCACCACGTGTCTGCACCCCCATCTAGACCATCACAGCTACTTTTGCTTTTTATGCACAGAAGTAGCTTCACCCTCTTTATCTCTTGCCATGTGAAATTACTAATCCTGGTTTTATCTGGAAAACGTCCAAAAACTGTAGTAAAACTTGCATTTCAAGGTGTATATCATGAGAACCAGTGAGGGGTAAGTATTAGTTTTGGACTATGCCCATTGTCCTAGGAGATCAGGGTTTGAATCCCTACTTAACCATGAATCTCATTGAGTGATCTACCACCAGTCACTGTCCCTCAGCCTAACCTATCTCAAAGAGTTGTGATGATAAAATGGGGAGAACCATGTACACCACCTTGAACTGCTTGGAGGGAAAGGTGGTATATAATAAATATAATAAATAAAATTTGTGTGTGGTAATATTAGAAACATGATTTAACAAGCTGATAAATCCTGCAGGAGACATAAATTCATATTTAAATAGATCCATGCTCATTTAAACACAAGTGTGCAAATAACCAGTTGCCCATGATGGCTACATTTTTCCATTAATTTGGACTTTAGAATCTAAGGAATATTAGCCTTTTGGTTAATATATAATATGTTGAGCTTTTATAGTTTCAGGGAAAACTAGGTAACTGCAGTGTGAAATACAGTGGTACCTTGAGTTACAAATGCTTCAAGTTACAAACTCCGCTAACCTGGAAGAGTTACCTTGAGTTGAGAACTTTGCCCCAGGATGAGAACGGAAATTGTGTGCCAGCAGCAGCAAGAGGCCCCATTAGCAAAAGCACGCCTCTAGTTAAGAACGGTTTCATGTTAAGAATGGACCTCTGGAACGAATTAAGTTCGTAACTAGAGGTACCACTGTACAGCTACTGTGGATAAATGTGGCCACTAGGGGGTCCAGTAGCAACATAATACCGTACTGAGCAAATCCTTTTACAGCCCAACTTGAAAAAAAGAGAAATAAGGAAACATACCTATATGCGGGAGGCAGTGGAGGACAGAAGTGCCTGGCGTGCTCTGGTCCATGGGGTCACGAAGAGTCGGACACGACTAAACGACTAAACAACAACAACCTATATGGACAAGGCTGACATAGTAAAGTATCTGTCTAGCACTGCTGGAAGGAAGGTAGTGCCTAAGGCAGTGTTTCAGCAGGAGTATGGATTAGGCTGGGTATATCAGAAAGAGGAGCTATAACTTAACTTAATTAGTCACTTGTTTTTTAATATTACAGAGTTGAGTCCAGACTGAGTATTTGCAGGAAATAAACGGCTTCAGTTGAAGTGTTTGTACCTTCACACAAATGAGGCCCTCTTCAGGAAACCCTCATCCAAAAATTGCTCATATTATTTCCGTGTCTCAAATCTTCCTAAGACAATAGACTTGGGTGGAGAAGCTGTGGCACTCCAGATATTGTTGGACTCAACTTCCATCAGTCCCTGCCAGCATGACCAAGGATCAGGGATGATGGGAGTTGTAATCCATCATAACCTAAAGATCCATAAGTTTCTCATCCCTGCAACAGACTGACTTCATCGCAAACGTAGGCATTTCTGGATTATAGTTAATTTTCGTTTTACTACATTCTCAGGCCCGAGCTTGATTTGGTACACTTAGCTAATGATGTGCTTCCAGAAATGCAATTGGTTAATACAGGGTGAGTCCTTTAAAAGAGGCCCCATGAATACAGAGTACACATGTTCCACGGGGCCTCTTTTAAAAGACTCACCCTGTACATCTTAGGGGGCCACCAGATTCTGGTACAGTGTTTGCAGAATTTAAGGGAAATAAAGAAAGAATCCAATTTCTTTGGAACTATCAAAAATCTGTAGATATTAGCAGGAAGTATAATACCAGGATGTTACCATCTTGTGTTGCCATTAGCCCCCATCATGCTTTCCTCAAAGGGGCATTGTGTGAATAAAAGGGCTGTGCCACCTTTCCTCTGGCCCTACCCTGATGACACATGGCTTTTTTTGACCCTACCTTCTCTGTCCACACATTAGCATGGACACCTGAGGCAGGGAACATGATGTATGTAGACTTCCCATTTCAGGCCTCCACATTAATATGTAGATAGTGGTACTGCAGAGAGCCATGCATCAGGGTGGAACTTGAGACATAGCCATTGGCTCATTCTAGTAGTGGGAAAGGACTATCATTCAACATCAATATGAAGTCACACGGAAAGAGCATTCAGATAAGTAATTGCACATTTTTTAAAACTGATATAATTGTAAACAGGATCTCTTTACGGAAGGTTGTATTGGTTTAATCACCTATGCTCAAGAAGAACATGTGAGCACATGTTGTGCATGTACATTGCATATCTCCGGAAACTTGCTGCCATCTAGCTGTTGGGTTCAAGACAATGGCTCCTCCAGTTCTCACCTGTCACTATTTCCACAGCGTGGTGCTATGAGACGACGTTATGAGGATGATGGCATCTCAGATGATGAAATTGAGGGGAAACGAACATTTGACCTCGAAGAGAAACTTACCACCAACAAATTTAATGCCGATTTTGTGGTCTTCATGGAAGGCAAAGGTAAGCATCATGCCAAGCTACCTTTCTAAGATTCAGATATCTGTGAGCTCTTTTTTCTATTGCAGTAATAAGCAACAAGTGTGTTTTGACTCTCTAGATGTGCTTAAGCACCATGTATATTGGAACTCCAGCTTCCTATTTTAAAAGAACCAAATTGATATGCATCATGATTGCATAGAGTATTTGAAAATAAATTGTTCTACCTCTCACGTTTTACACTAAAGTATGGCAATATGGTGAGGTGGACTTCCCTTAGGCTTGTGTAATCTTGTTTTTAAGCAGAACTCCATGGCCTGACCAGCATGAAGAACAATTACAAAAATGCTTTTTAATAACTTTTATTGTAGTTGCATTTCATTATTTGAAATATAAGAGTGCCTTGTGAAATAAATCACAATTTTTAGGGTACCAGGTAGGAAACAGGAGCCACAGTCATGTCAGCCACAGGCAAAAGTCCTACATTCAAGATTATATTGTAAAAAGACAATGCCCTTTAAGAAACATTTATTGTTGTCACTTATTCTCACAGTAACCAGAAATATAGGTACTTCTGAAACACACTATCCATACTAAATGGTGATCCTGATTATTATGTGATATTAATAAGGCGGCTTGGGGAAAATCTGCTAGCTATTTATCATCTAAATGAAAAACTATAGATATATGTAGTTCGGATTCTGGGAGCAGGAAGCTGGTGGTCTCCTAGAGGTCTGTCAGTAGTATACCTTGTGATCCTTACTGACATTGTGCCCACCACTGCAGTGTAGGGTACAGATGTTATTTTCACAAGGAACTGTGGCCAGCCAAAGGCAATGATACCATTTTTTATGCATCTTTCTGTGACGGACCCATTGTGATCCTTTCTAATATTGGGCTTAGTCATGGGACCTCTATCCAGACAGCAAAATGGGGCCACCCACAGACAAGACAGTTCTGCATACAAGGTGGATTCCCCTGGGGTTGAGGAACATTTGATTCATGTGAGTGTTTTAAACTTTTTGTGTTCAGTAGGTTACCTGTGAATGGGCTGCATAGTGAATACTGCTGTTGTGAATGTAGAAGGGGAGGATGGCATATAGAAGGAAAAGCTTTTTAGAACTAGAAATGTCCCTTTCTGAACTCAAGAGGACTTAACTCTGGGAGAATTCATTGCACCTAATTTTGCATTTTTAGTACTTGTGCATCTCCTTTGTTGTCCCTTCTTGAGGCACCTGCTGGAGAATGTTGTCCTTGAAAAATAGCATCAGCTATCACTTAATGACTTGCATTACTGTGGGAAATTCTGTACAAAAATGTTTTTGGTTTTTTTTAATTGGTCAGTTCCTCAGCTGTAGATAGGAGCCAAGATTTGGAATAGTTCTGAATCTGCTCCTTGGAAGTGTACCACTTTGGAACGCAGCTGATTGAAATGCCTTTAAGTGAATGAGCAAGAAGGATTGGAATACTGTTTTGCCTTTCAACTTTGAAGTAGCAATTGGCCGAAATCCTTGCATAAGACCATCTGAAAGCTAGAGTGGATAATTTGGGCGGAGAATCAACATAAAGGTTTTTGTGTCAATGTCAACCCTTTGATTAACCAGTATTATATATGTATGCATGAATCTGAATACTCATAGATGTCTGCCAAATTAAGGGTCATGTGGCTGCAAGTGAATAATCTATTGCTCTGGACAGTGTCACTAGCATTCTTTATACTTTGTCTCCCTTTTTAAAATACAGCTTTTTCCCAGTACCTTCTTGTCAGCTGCTAGCCTCTCTTAACAAATGTTGTCTTCTCTCCTCCCGACAGACTTCAATGTGGAATATATTCAGCGTGGTGGCTTAAGAGATCCATTGATCTTCAAAAATTGTGATGGACTTGGAATAAAGTAAGTGTTGATGCAAAGTGTTTGCCATTAGTTAAGTTGTTCGCTGATGCTAGTAAAGTAACCCTAATCAGGACTGGTGAAATGATGAGGTATAATGGGACAATTGCCTCAGGCAGTGGGCACAAGGGATAGCTAATTGGCATCTCACAGGCCCCTTATTTGATTAATTATTGGCTTGGGCAGCCAGCTGCCAACCCAGCATGGCTCTTTACCACCTCTTCTGCCACATCTTCCCTGCCTTGCCTTTCACTGAGAAAGGATGAAGGTGTGAGGCCTTCTGGGTGTTGTGGCCAGAAGAATGCCTGACACCTACATCAGCTGGCGGCAGTGGCTGTTTTAAAATTTGGGGGGAAATGTAAAGTTGCTTGTAACTTTAGAACAAAAATCAAAACCTAAGTTTAAAACTGTCTTTCTAGATGACAACACAAACTGAGCTCAAGTAGTCTTCTGGCAATCTTGCTCAGAAGGCCTCACTTTGAAAAAGCCCCCCCTCAAAAAAAACCCACAGCTCTTCTTCTGAACAAGATAGGAAGGGGGTGGAGAAACTGCTGGCACTGCAAATGCAGCAGCAAAGAAAAATAAAATTTAAAAATGTATGAAAAGGCAGGGAGGAGGAAAGTGAGAGGGAAGAAGCCAGCACAACCAGCACTGCAAAAAGCAGTGGGGTACCAGCCTACCTCAGAGCAGTCCCTTGTGTGCAGAGCTTGACCTCAGTATGTAGCAAATTTCCCAGAATGTGTCTCCTATATAGCTGTACAGAAGCTTCTAATTCAAATTCAGGATTCCATCCCAGCCAGTGGGTTAAATATTGAATCTCAGAAGCTGCAGTCATATTGTATCCAGTCCTGTTTGCTGGCATTTTCATCCTTGTTTCATCCCCACTACAGTAATAATCTTCTGACTCACTGAAAGATAGTGCAGCAAGGTCCTTGACTCGCAGCATGCATAGTGAGTCTTCCGAAGGTGTACCTTCCATAAGGACTTGAGCCAGAGGTTTTCAACCTTTTTTGGTCCATGGCTCCCTTGACCAGCTACATTCTTTCTGCGGCACCCCTGTGGGGCTCAGGAACCCAGTTATGTCACCCCTTGCCTGCGGAGCTGGGAGCCTCTCACCCTTTTTCAAACACCCTCCCTTGTGGAATGTTCCCTCAGCCTTCTCTCCCATCTCCTTGGGAGTTACAGGGGCAGCTGCTGCTGCTGCTGCCTCTTGTCTCTGAGCTGCCCCCCCCACTTCCCCAAAGAGAGGTGCCTCCTCACACTGCCCCACAGGGGCCTGGGAAGCACCCCCTGGCCAGCCCCAGAGGTACCATTTGCCAGAGGAGCTTGTAGCCAGGGCTGCTGCAACAAACAGCTGTGCAAGCCTTTGAGAGGCAGAGATGCAAGGAGAGAAGGAAAGAGGGACAGAGGCTAGTGTTGCCCACAGCACCGCTGACTATCATTCAAGGCACCCCAGGGTGCCACAGCACACTGGTTGAAAACCACTGACTTAAGCTGTGGGCCCAAAGTGTTCCTCTTGCTGCTTTAATCATGGGACAGAATACAGCCATGGTTTGTTCTGCTTTCAAAGAACATTCATTCATTCATTCATTCATTCATTAGATTTATGAGTCCTCATTAGTCCTTATGAGTCCATTCATTAGATTTAGAGTCCTCAAAGTGGCTAACAGCATTTCTAAAACACAACTGATACCAAGAACCACAAGCACCTTCCTTGCTTCATTTTCCTCCCAAGATAATGTGGCACAAGTAATTGGTACAAACATGCCAGCCTGCCTTGCACTGACGCTGGCATGGCTGCAGCAATTTTCCATCTGCAAAGGTGTTTTTTAATTACATATACACACACTGCTGTCCAATATAAAATACTACTGCTACTTACAGTGGCTAACTACAAGGAGTTAAAACAATAAAATGCACACAATAGTGTGGGGAAAGTGCAGATAAAACACTGAGTAAAGATGGCAGAAAAATAAACTCAGTTTAAAACCCTGGGGAAAAGTAAAAGTTCTGGTGTCTGAACAACAGCAAAATATGCACCAGGCAAACCTACTTGGTGAGAATTCCACAGCTTGGTTGCCACAAGAAGGTCCTCTCAGATACCACTCGCCTTGCCTCTGTTTAGGAGAGCCAGACAGCAGTTCTTGGGCAGGGTTATGGGAAGGTATGTGTATCTAGGGAATTAACCCATGTGGGGCTTTAAAGGTACCGTACTTTTCGCACCATAGGACGCACTGGACAATAGGACGCACCTGTTTTAGAGGGGGGAGAACAAGAAAAAAAATCTCCCCCTCTCTGCCCAGTGCCCCTTCAGCGAAGCGGCAGAAGGCGCTGCGCAGAGAGGGGGAGAATTTCCCCCCTCTTGTTTTCCCCCTCTAAAACAAGGTGCCGTTTAAGGTGCGTTCAGTCGCCTTCAGGAGGCCACCTTGGAAGCCTGGAGAGCGAGAGGGGTCGGTGCGCACCGACCCCTCTCGCTCTCCAGGCTTCAGGTTCCTTTCGACCAGCTCTTTGGGGCTGGTGAGGGAAAGCCCACCACCAGCCCCAAAGAGCAGGTCGGGGAGCAGCGGAAAGCTTCTATGGCTTCTTTAGCCCCGCAACCCTCTCCAGCCAGGAGAGGGTCGCGGGGCTATGGCATCTTCGCTCCATAGGACGCACTCACATTTCCCCTTCATTTTTGAAGGGGGAAAAGTGCGTCCTATAGAGCGAAAAATACCGTATGTTCTAGTACTCTGAATTCTGCTTGGAAATGGACCAATAACCAGCAAAGATGTTTAAACACCTGTGAGAGATGTTCCCACCAACTGTTCCCAGTCAGAGGTCCAGCCCTTGTGCAGGCCATTCCAGTAGTCTAATCTGTAGGTTGCTAGCCAGTGGACAGATTGAGGACAGGCTATCAGGGAGGGGCTGCAGCTGGCACTTTTTTTTTCAGTTTAGAGCAGTACCGAAACAGCTGCACCTATAGTTGGAGAAAAGAAGCACTAGAACTGGCTAAGACCATGTTAGGCAGTAAGTATAACACTCTCTCCCATCTCTCTGCTTGAGAATTATTGCCCTTTAGAAAGTGAGCCACACTTGCAGTGACAGCAAACAAAGATGGGGGCACAGGATTTGTATGTTTCCACATTTACTCTTTGAAGGCTGAAGCAAACCTATGAAGTTTTTGTAGTTCGTGTCTGAAGTGCCCAGGATAAAATTGCATGGTGAAGGGCTATTGGGTGATTATTGCATTAATTTATTTATTTTTTCATTTTACAGGATGCCAGATCCAGACTTCAGTGTGAATGATGTACGACTCTACGTAGGTAATTATGCACTCCTGTTTTTTAGTAGCTCAGAGTATCGGCTGTGTGTAACATATGAACAATCTGAAATCTGACATGGAATTTGGTTTTCGTTACACATAATTTTTTTTATTTAAAAAACCCTGACTTTGTGGGAAAATAGCTGAAACTTCTTGAAAATCAGGGGGCTTTGAGCGGATAACCTATACCCTGTCCTCCCATACATTCTTTAATCTTTTTTCTATACTCTGGTGTCCCTCCCACCTTTCCTACTACAATTTCCAGCCCAAGTAGCCACATATTTCTGTGTCCTGATAGGGAGTCGAAGGATGGTGGACGTCATGGATGTAAACACACAAAGGGATATTGAGATGACCATGGCACAGTGGGCACGCTATTATGAAACTCGAGAGGAGGAGCGAGAGAAGCTGTATAATGTCATCAGCCTGGAATTCAGCCACACACGGCTCGAGAACCTGGTGCAGAGGCCAAATACAGTAAGCAAAGACCCTTGCCCTGCCAACATCACCCTGCTTTTTCCATTTCATTTGAATAGATATGGGGCTTCATAAGTTTTAATTTGAATTGTTTGAAGAAGGGAATTATTTCACATCCATTTGGGTAAATTCCAGTCAGCTGATTGATGCCAATTAGTTTTTACAGATACCTTCTGGTTCCTAACTAAATGTACCTGTAACACTACACTTCAAATACTCATAATCATATAGGGTGACTTAGATTCTCATATTTACCAATAGCCATCAATGTAAGAGAGGAATCCAAGATGTAACACATACTTTCAATAAAATCATTAGTGCTAGTGAGAAATAAAGACGCTGTTTACAGTGGTGAGTGAAGTTAAGTTTGTGTAGTATGAATCATCTATGTGGCAGCGTAAGTTAACTTTAAGGATGATACTTTATAGTAGTGTGAATTTTGTGAGAAGAATTCAAGTAGTGCTGGCTAATTTCTAGCCAAGCCTTAATTACTTGAATCTTGTCCCTTCATTAGCTCAGTAGCAAAGTTCTGTATACATTGGCTAATGTAGTTCTGCATGGTCATTTTGAACATTTTAAAGCTGCATGCTATCAGTGCACAGGTTCTTGCAAGGGCTTACACATTTAAATACAAATTAGTGTTTAGCAGTATCTCAGCTAGCTGCCCTAATTGAGTATAAATGTTGCAGGTTTTGTGATGTGAAGAAGGGAGAGCAAACCAAGCTCCTTGAGTAAGTCATAGTTATGCAGTTAGCAAATGTGAGGGAAATGGCTTATTATTTTTAGAATGGTATAGATTCTTACAAACATGTAAGCATTAAGGGCAGCTGGAGCAGAACTTTTCATTCCTGAATAACTACTTAGATGCAAGGCCATTCACCATGATTCCATCTTCTAGTCATGGTTGTAGTCTAGACTTTGTAATAAACTTCCATAGGAAAGTTATTGCTGATGGCAATTGCAACTTGGGTGACATAGAATACACTGCTTGGAATGAAACATTGGATAGACATCGTACACAAGTGGAAATAAATCTGCAGAAGCCGTTTTACAAAATGGCCACAAGCCATGCTCTTGCAGCACCATTCCCATCATGCAAAGATGCATTTACCACGCCTCTGACCCATTCAGTCACCCCAACTCGGCTAGCTTTAATAAGCCAAGATGGACAAGGAGCTAATGAGCATGTGGTCAGCACATCACTGCAAGTATCCTGTCCACATCCTCTGACTGCATTTACTAGACCTGATACCAAAAGACTGGCTGGACATTACATTGGACATCTCAGTAGGCATCTAAATTGCTACAGAGTCAAGTGACTTTATCCTCAAAGTGTTCAGCCATCCAGTTATAGCTAGACACCATGTACTCCAGAGGTGTACTCTCTGTTCAGAAGTAAGTAGCCTCCAGACCACACGGAACAACTCTGAGGCAGTGGAGTAGGATGTCTTTGCTGCCCTCACTGCCTCTTGGTAGACCAGTTAGGAGCCCGAACACATGGAGCCCAAACCACATGGTAAACCAGTTAGGAGCCCTCCAAAGTGAGATTTATGTCACTTACGCTCCAGTCCTTGCCCAGTCCATTTCATCATCTGCAGCTCCTTAGTATATCAAGGAGCAAAACAGACTCCACAGCACCAGAGTAATTGTGTCAATGGCTGTACGAGTCTCAGTTTCCTAGTGAAACGAGGACATAAACAGGGTCACGCGCTTTATCCACTGGAAAACCCCCAAAGCAGTGAGGAATTCAACAGATTCCATTCGTATCGGGGGGGCAGATCACCCTAACTGGTCCCCCACCCTTGCAGGGGAGAATCATTGCTGCAAGTCCAAATCTCACCAGGAAGTGGTCTGAGAATGACATGCCCCACCCCCTTTTCCAGACCACCCCGGTCAGCATGAAGCAAAGACTAAATCAAGGGTATGTCCTTCTCTGTGCATTGCACTGATGATCATTTGAGACAGGCCCATGGTTGCCATGAAGGCCATGCACTCCCAAGGAAGACTTGAGGCACCCTCAGCATGAATGTTGAAGTCACCCAAAACCACAGTTGTGGGTTCCTCCAACATCATGCCCAAGACACCATTGGCCAGCTCAGCTATGGAGGCTGATGAGCAGCATCCCTAGCCTTTGGCCCAACACCAGATTGCAGGCCTTCCAGTCCCACTCCAAGAAAGAAGGCTTTCCCAGTAGTGGTAAGTGAATTCCTGTGGACTACAGCAACAGCTCCCCACCCACTATGCCTGTCTGGGCTGATGTTGCCCCAAGTACCCAGGTGGGCAAGGCTGAGTCAAATCTGGCCCACCCAGGTGTTGTTGATGCATCCCTGGTCAGCCTGTTCCTTCACAATAAGATGATGAATTAGCATGATGTATCCTCACCTCCAGGAGGGTGTCCACTATAACATAGGAATATAGAAAGTTGTCTTATACAAAGTCAGACCTTGTCATGCTTGGTATTTGCTACGCTGACTGACAACAGTTCTTCAGGGTTTGAGAGAGGGAACTCTCCTAGCCATACCTGGCAGATATAGAACCTGGCACCTTCTGTATGCCAAGCAGATGCTCTACCACTGAACTACACTCCTCCAATTGTCATCTTGTAGAGAACCCTCATTTGGAGATGTTGGCATATAATTTGTGTTGGCCTAACGCTTATTTTGAGATGCACAATCCTAATTCTTTATTCTTGCTTTCCCCTCTACTATTGGCATTATAATATAATAAAGCTAATGTACATATAACTTGTGAAGAAGTGAGACATCTCAAAACATGTAGCTTGACAAATTTTATGGATGTAGATGTCATAATTCATGAGAGAAAGATTGCTGGAGGATGGCTGGCAGCCACTTTGGGAAATGGCTTTCACAGACTTATGTCGACCAGCACATGATGTCTACTCAATTTTCTTCATTCCAAACTGTCATCTTGGAAATTTCTGCCAGTAACAACTTTGCTATGGAAAGCTATTACAGAATCAGGGCCATGGGTGCATAATTAATTGAGACATTAATAAGCTGAGTACTCATTTCATATCTGATACTTCAGGAATGCAAAATATATGGAGATCATAGTGCAATACTGTATTTGTAGCTAGAGAGTATGAGGTAAGTATTACTGATAATGTACCTCAAAGTAAGTATAGCATTTTATATTCAGTTCATTAAATTATTTTGGCTGCCATTAGCAATTATGTTCTGTAGCAATGATGCCTCCTAGTATTTCTGCTGTCTAAACTTTGCTCTAATAACTGTATGGTTTCAGGTGGATTTGATTGATTGGGTTGATAATATGTGGCCAAGGCATCTGAAGGAAAGTCAGACAGAATCAACTAACGCTATTCTGGATATGCAGTATCCCAAGGTGCAGAAGTAAGTAGTTTCAGATGTTGTGTGTAACCACCTATCTACTAGGGCGAGATTTCAGAATGAGGTCTCTGCTAAAGCTGCCTCTCCTTAATATAATGCCCAAACTCTGTTTTCAGTCATCCAAGCCAGAAACCTAAAGGTTGTTTTTCCTAACATGACAGTGATACAGAACAGCCTTGCACACTATATTGTCAAAAGGTTATCTTTATTTGATTGAAAATATCAGGAATTGCAAAAATAAAGTGGAGGTGGTTCCTGTTACAGCATTGTTGGGATGTAGTTCCCTGTTGCCCCTGTTCTGATGCAATAGTAGCTGTGCCCCATGGTGGTCATTTAGATCAACAGCAATTGGCATGGGGGTCAGCATCCTGAATGTGTAAATTCTGGGTGATTAGTGCTTTGATTCAAAGTGCCAGTCACCCATAAAATACTGTCAGCAAGCACTCTAATACCAAGCATTTATTCCATCTGCATAGAAATGCAAGATTGATTGGACTTGAGTTGCAGTTTCATATTGCTGATTTCATTTCAGGTACTGTCTGATGAGTGTCAAGGGCTGCTATACAGACTTCCATGTAGACTTCGGTGGCACTTCAGTGTGGTATCACATCCACAGAGGGGGGAAGGTATTGTGACAATCCCAGCAAGTTGCTCTGTTTTGTGTGGGAGATTGTGCAGAAGGATATATTTTTTAAATGCTTAACTGAGTAAAATTGGAATTCCGTTTCTCATTTGCCTGCTGAGGTATCCCAAAACCCTGGACCCTGTGAATCATGAAGCTGTGTCTGCTTTGTTCAGAAATCCTTCAATCTGGCTTCTGACTAAAAAAAAGGAAGGGCAGGGAGGGTGAAGGAGACATGGGAAAGGTTCTGTTGTGCTTCTAGAACACTTGCCCACTGCGGAGCTGCTGTATCATTAATTGCTTCACTTTCTTGAACCACCCAGGGAGCCACATGCAGCTCATTAGCTTGTGTTTGGTCACTGTGCTTTAGAATCAGGACAACTAAGCTTATTGTACTGTTGAATAGGATTCCCAGGTGGATACAGTATGTAACTAACGGAACATGAGCAAATTGAAAGGGAGATGTATGAGTGATTAGTGAAACAGATGTATATTAAATCATTTGCATTGCTAAACAAACTTGAGGCCATTATACTGGAAAAGCAGGATATACATACTTTGAATCAAATAACATCCAATCTTTTTTTTAAAAAAAAATAACATTGAAAATATAAGAGCTCACTGTATCCGCTGGTATGCTTTAAAATTTGGGAGGTTTTGTCCAACTAAATCACTGCATGCACATAACAATTGCTGTGTAGGCAACTGAACTTCCTCTCCCTTTCATCTCCTTGTGTACCCTCCAGTATGCTCTAGGGGTTTCCAAACCCTTAAAGCAAATTTAGGGATCTTGAAGGGGAAGGAGAGCTTGCAAGATTCCTAGTCCATATAGCCTTTTCTTCCTATTTCTCTTCCATTAGTGGTTACAGACCTTCCATCCAGCCTTATATGAGGAATAAATTAACGTGTGTGTGCATGGACACACACACACACAGAGAGAGAGAGAGAGAGAGAGAGAGAGAGAGAGAGAGAGAGAATTACAAGCTTGTCTGTGAAAACATTCAAAAGCTGTGAACATTTAAACACACATTTCTAGACAATCCATGTTATCCAAACTTTTGTTTCCATCCACCCACCCTTTTCTCCCCCTAGTCAGAAACATAATTTTTGGCACCTCTGCTTCTTTGTAGACAACAGGTACTTGTTTCTCTAGCTTCACCAGTTTAGAGAAGTATTCCTTGGTTTTTGTTGCAAATAAGGCATAGAGACAAATTATCAGTAGCTTAATCTGGTCTCTCTCACAAACTGAGGCATTGCTGAGGATTACACATACGGATTACTTTTAGAAACAACAAAGTGGTTTAGGTACCTTATATTTCATAATATTCGGTAGGGCATGTGTTGTGTACTTGAGTGGTTAGTGTTTTTGTACATACAACTTCTTAATTTTTAAAGAAATTTGAGGAAACTACAACGCTGAGCTCTCCAATAATTCTAATTCTGTTAGTGTGACTACTAAATATTCCTCATTCACTTTATATAAACAAACCTTTGCTTTGGTGGAAATAAGTACAAAAGGCAGGTAATTTGTTAAAACTCTTGAATGCTGAAGTAGAAATTGTCTCTGTAGGCATGAAAATAAATTACTTGATTCTGAATTGTAATTGCAACTTCCTGTTCTATTCATTTAATACTGAAAGCATAGTGTGGTTACTGCTACTAAATGCAAGCCATAAAGATTCACCAACTCACAGCCTTCATTATGATTTGGGGTTTTTAACCTTCTGATTTGTGCACTGCCTGCTCTTGGCACATCTTATTGCTGCAATGACTCTCATTTTTCTGAGCAGTGTTGGCTGTGCACTGTTTGTGTAATTGAAGTTTCATTTTAGTTTGTGTGTTAATACTAACCACTCAATCCAGGTGCACTATACTACACATGAAAAGCAATTTCCACATAATGCAAAATATTGAGGCTGCCTCTTACGGTAATGAATACTGCTGGCCATTAAACAGTTAGCATTTGCAGCAAGGAAGGCACATATAGAAAATAAATGATGTGTTCTGCACTATAGAGTGGAGATGTAGGGGGAGGTTAGTCTGTGGTACATACAAAACAGATAGTGCTGAAAGATTTTGCCAAAAACCTAACCTTAAGGATCTACTACTTGGAGAAAGAGTGCTGAAAAATTAGGGAGGAAAGGTTTTTAGGTAGAGTAATCAGCATGCAACAAGGCACAGATAAAAGGTAGGATGAAACAACTCTGGGACAAGTAGTTTTAATATACCTCTTCAGTTATTTTTGTCCATGTTGCTCCAGCAACATTTGCTGCAGTCTCAAGGAGTGACCCATTCTTTCCCCCATCTCCCACCCCTGCCAAGAACTGAACTTAAAATCAAGGATCCATGGTTAGCCTCCACTGCATGTTTGGATATACGCCAGATAGTGCTGAATTTCCCCCATCACAACTGATGTATTTATCAGGGTAAGCACCAGTGCACCTAAGCTACTGAGTAAAGTGTGAAGTGCTTTTATTTGGGAAGGTGGGCTTTGTCGGCCAATTGTTGCATGGTTTATATAGCACTGCTCTTGAGTTTCTTTTAAGTCTGGCTCATATAACAAAGCAACAAATGGATCTCAGCAAACAGTAGGTTTTCAAAAGAGAAGGTTTGTTAAATCTATCTTTTTCCACTTGTAGGTCTTTTGGTTAATTCCACCCACTCCCCAGAACCTGGAGTTGTATGAAAACTGGCTGCTGTCGGGAAAACAAGGGGATATCTTTCTTGGTGACAGGGTGTCAAATTGTCAGCGTATTGAGCTCAAACAAGGCTATACCTTTGTCATACCCTCAGGTAGGGTAATGTGAACAGAGCTTAAACTAATTTTCTGTTGCCAAAAATAAATGTGTCCATTGAAGCATTAGAAGAGTTATTTCTTGCAGTTTGTTTGTTAGCCATGTGGTCTTGAGCTTTAACTATTGTTGCTCCTTAGACCCAATGAGGCTGTCAGCTACATGGGCAAATCTTATGTATGGGAGAGGACTTGAGAAGAATAAACAGTAGATCAGAGACCCCAAAAACAGTATTCCCTTTTCCAAGTCAATTGGAATCGATTCCTTTTTGATCCTTCCTTTGAAAATAAGATGGCATCCATTGCTGAAAAAGAGGAAGAATCTTGTAGCTTTTAGTAGCAGGAGCTGAGATTAAGAGCAGGCCTGTTTTTCAAAAAGCACAACTCTTAGGATAATACAGAAATCAGCTTTAGTAGCACAAGGTTCTCCATTATGCAACACCAGAAAATATTAACCTATGGGATTTTTGCTATCAGGTTGGATCCATGCAGTGTACACTCCTATGGACACCCTGGTCTTTGGGGGTAACTTTCTGCACAGCTTCAACATCCCTATGCAGCTGCGGATCTACAGCATTGAAGACCGCACACGGGTAAGCGGTTTCCAAAAGTTTTCAAACCTGGATAACATAGGAATTTCAGTAGCAATACTACTAGCTCCCCGCAGAATTTTCTTTGCGCACTGGTAAATGAAATAGGCAATTTTTATCTCTGGGGACCATATGCAGTATTTTCCCCCCTCTGCTGTGAAAACTGGCAGTTTATTCTGACGCTGCTATCTTGCTCAATCCATAAGAGGACCCATCTTTGTAATTCCATGACTGCTAAATTTTTTTAGGAGCCTTGGTGAGGAAAGATTTTTGACAACATATATAGGCTTGGATCTTGAATCTCCTTTCACTGGCAGAGTGTCCTGCAAGCAGAGTTCCATTTATGGGATGCTCTCACCAACAGAAAGAGCAGGGTCTGAGCTGGTACTGTTACAGGTGGCACATAATATTTGTTCCACAGTTGTAAGAATTCTATCTTTTAGTGTGGTGGCATCGACACTTTGGAATTCCGTGCCTTTTGACATCAGGTGGGGGCTTCACTGTACTCTTGTCGGAGCCTGCTTTAAGGAAATTGTTTAGGAAAGCCTATCCAGACACATGGGACGCGGGTGGCGCTGTGGGTAAAACCTCAGTGCCTAGGACTTGCCGATCGCATGGTCGGCGGTTCAAATCCCCGCGGCGGGGTGCGCTCCCGTCGTTCGGTCCCAGCTCCTGCCCACCTAGCAGTTCGAAAGCACCCTTAAGTGCAAGTAGATAAATAGGTACCACTTTATAGCGGGAAGGTAAACAGCGTTCCGTGTGCTGCTCTGGTGCTGGTTCGCCGGAGCAGCTTCGTCACGCTGGCCACGTGACCCGGAAGTGTCTCCGGACAGCGCTGGCTCCAGGCCTCTATAGTGAGATGAGCGCACAACCCTAGAGTCTGTCAAGACTGGCCCGTACAGGCAGGGGTACCTTTACCTTTTATCCAGACACATAGATGTGGACATGTTTAAACCTCTTTTATTTTACTGTTAATTTTAAATGTTTTGGCTGTTTTTATTGATAATTTTAATATTTCTTGCAAACCACTGAGAAGTTTAACTGCAATCAAGCAGTATATACATTTTGGTAAATAAAGAATAAATAAAGGCTCTTCTGTTTGTAGAAGGGAAGGGAAGATCTAAATGAGTGTCTATAGCAGGGATAATCAGCCCATGGACCACATATTGCCCCTGTAAAGTTTTTTGTGGCCTACAGAGACCCCCCACCTTGATTTGTTGGTTGTATCACCAATGCAATAGGCTGAAAATTCCACCATATTCCACCTTTTGTGTTTCTGGCATTTGAGTGCCCCACAGTTAGTCTCTGGTGTTTGAGTCCAATCCTCACTCACCAAATCAGCAGGTTTCTACAGCTGCTTTTGCCACTGTTCATTGCCACGCAGCTATGGAGTATCAGGCTATGATGCTTGCAAGATCAGCTCATAAAGCTATAGTAAGCCTTGTAGCCAGCAGCAGTTTGGACAATCAGGAGAGAACGTATTTCTCTCTCAGGCATCTGAGGAAGCCGAAGCAATCCATGGCAGATGATAGAGAGGCAACATAAACAGATAAGTTAATTGAAGGTTGGCAACTTTGAGAAATTGATTAGCTTTTCTGGTTGGAATGGGGGTGCTTCGCTCAGCAGTAAATAATAAACTATCTGATGAACTTCATTATTGAGAGGGGAGAAGTAGTATTTTTATTTCCCTAAAAGGGAGTGAATGGTAATGGGATGGTTTACAAGGGTGTGCAACTGGTAGCATTTTCTAGACTCAGCCTTCTCACTTCTTACACATTGACAGGTTCCAAATAAATTTCGCTATCCCTTTTATTATGAAATGTGCTGGTACGTACTAGAACGCTATGTCTTCTGCATCACCAACCGTTCCCACCTAACCAAGGACTTTCAGAAGGAGTCACTCAGCATGGGTAAGAGTTATTTCCCCGTTATTTGGCTGTCATTCTTCTGTGAATTTCTAAAAACACTTTGCTTCCAAGCTAAACTCTAATCTGGGTTGACATTAGAATAAAAAGAATTACTTGTTTTGATGCCTTCTGACTTCAGCAAAAGTAACCTCTTAATTGTTTTCTCTAAGATTGGTAGAATATGCCAGAATACAGATTACATATTTCTACAATTTGTAGTGGTTTGTGTTCCCCATTGATAGGCAAGTGGCAAATGGGTCACAGCTGCTGTGTGCTGTATTTTACCAACTTTGAAACGCAGCAGGATATTGGCTGATACACTTGCATGCTCACTCTTGCCAAGAGTGTGTGCACAACAGCTAGGGAGCTGTACTCCATTTTCCCCAGGCCGCTGTGGTGGCTGAGTGAATAGTACAAATACTGAAACACCTTAATTCTCTCCAAAGCTGTTCCACAGGCAGATCTGCTCAATTATCACTGTTCTACCCTTTACATACAGATATGGAGTTATGCGGCTTGGAGTCAGGCACTGTGGATGAAGATGATGCAGCAGCAGAAAAGGAATCGCGCCGCCCTGTCACTAGGCGGTCGGTCCTCACTAGCCCTGTAGCCAATGGTGCTAATCTAGACTATGAAGAACTAAATAAAGGCTGCCGGAGTTTGCCAGATCTCAAGAGAACTCTCTCCATGGACTCAGAGTCCAGTCGAGGCTCTCACAATGGCCAAGCCTGGGACACTCATAGCAACAGCCCTCATAAGGGCAACAAGGTGCATCTGACCCAATTTGAGCTTGAAGGTCTGCGTTGTCTTGTAGACAAGCTGGAGTCTTTACCCCTACACAAGAAGTGTGTACCCACAGGCATAGAGGATGAGGACGCCCTTATTGCAGATGTTAAGGTATGTTGTAAAGTCAAGAGTTATCTCATTTTTGTGTGTAGCACTTTTTCCCCAGCACCTGTGACAACCCACCAATGTTTGTTTACATGGGCCGTGTGCAAGCCTAAGTGATTTGTTGCTGTGGCCAGTTTCTCTATTAGAGTTGATCAGCTGCTTATGCATCTGTTAATATTGTAAAGTTATCTAGCATGGTTCTGTGGGTGTGTTGGGCTCTGCCACCTCCGTAGTGTGTGAGCACAGTCATCAACTGGATTACATTTTTTGCTAGTGCTTCACTTCTGGTCCTGGGCCATACGAAGTTGTTTCATGCCATTGGGAGTTGAAGAAAGGCTTGCCCTCCCAAGCTTTATCCGTATGAAACAGTGCACGTTGATCAACAGTGTAATTATATGGCCTCTTGTCGCTTTCTCTGTGTGAATCCCTGAATGGTAATGAGGTGCTTTGAAAATGGCTCTGAAAAGGTCTCCTGAAACTTGGCCCTCTTGTTATGGCTTCTTTGGCTATGATTTGTTCCTGACCTTGTTTGTTTCCATGGTACCAGAAAGGTGTACACACACCTAACACACTTGCATAAACATCTCACTAAATCAAAATTTCCAAAAGTATGCACAAAAGAACTTGACAGATGAAGTGGCAGTAATCGCTATCTGTCCAAGGGTTTGTTTATTCTTCAAGAAAGCAGAAGGCAAGCAGTGTATCCACAGCTTCATTTTTTAATAGTATCTTCTTCCTTTGGTCTGCTTACACGCTCTTCTTTCTCCTTGCACTTCTCTATCGGGTGTGGTGGCATTGAGGAAAAGATGGGCTTACTTGGCCAAATGGGCTAGCAAAACAGCTTTATCCAACTCAAAAGGCATCAGGATTGAATGCAGTTCTCTTTATTGGAGACTTGCTGGAAGAAATAGATAAGGCTAAAAATGGTGGAACCACGAGCTGCTTACCTCCCTGGAGGGAATAAAAGCTGTCACTTATTCACCTTTCGTTTCACTATAGTACATGCAATGTTGTCTGACCTATCTGTAGAAAAAAGGTGATTAACCCCAAGGTTTCCAATGAAAAGGGAGCACTCAAACTTGACTGGGGTCATAAAAAGCCTAGTACAGATAGCTTGTGTGCTCACATGGCAGCACTGTTTCACTTCTGTTCACTTTGCTTCAGTTTGCTTTGTTACAGAAACCCATCAACCTGTTTCAAAATGCCACCGGAAGTAAGAAAATTGAGACCTGACTGTAAAAAAAAAATTTGCTTTCTTGATCTTGTGCATTTATGACAATTCTGTAGCATGCTAAAGAATGTCTAGACTAGAGCAAGAACAGTGTTGAACATTTTCATTGGCAATACTATGTACAGGCATTTCACTTCTCCATAGCTTCTATACTGAATTCCCCTTGAACTCAATCAATTACTAATACTTATGAGACTTGGGGCCACTTCATACATTACCCTTTGTAGGTAAGTTACCCTTTGTACTTGGGTATTTAATTCCAAAGTATAAATACATGCAAATATCATCACAAATAAGCAGTGCACACATGTATAAACTTCAGATCTTGCCAGCAAATTACACAGGAGCTGGACTCTGATTCTGAATGTAGATGCACTTGAACACCATTTTGAAGATAAATGCGCTTGGACACCATTTTATAGATTCACAGAATCATAAAATTGTAGAGCGGGAAGGGTCCCTGAGGGCATCTAGTTCAACCCCGTGGAATCCAGGAATCTCAACTAGATCATATATAACAGATGTCCATCCAACTTCTGCTTAAAAACCTCTAAGAAAGGAGAGCCTGTCCACCTCTCATGGGAGTCTGTTCCACAGCTATTCCTATCATACATTTCATTTATGTAGGCTCTGAAATCTGCTCCAAACTGGCCTTAAGGATAAAATGGAAGGGAAAGGCATATCAAAGAATATATGTATATTTCATATTGGCATGGTGCAAGGTGATGTACCATTTGGCAGCTGTGATACACAGAAGATTGCAGCTGTGAATGTGAGCACTTTTAATGTCTGGGACTGGCACTTTTAAGACCCAGAGAGCTTGTAACCTAGTACATATTTGCTCTAGCATTCTACTATTTGTGGTAGAAGCTTTACAAATACTTGACATCTAGCTTAACTACTTTTATTTCAGCTTTTAATGTGTAGGTGGAGGTTATAACCAGATAGTACTCAACTAGTCAGTTATGCCAGTTCACCTAGTAATACCTGTTTGACTGGTCTAGCACCTGCTTATCGTTGCTAGTTGCCGTCTCAAGTTTGCTAACACGTTGAATTCTGAAACCTACAAAAATGTTGGGGGTGTGTGTGTTAGAGAGAGATCTTGCAGCATTGAAGAGGGTAATTCAGACGTCTTGCTTAAATAGAACGTTGCAGTGTCTAGGTTGGAGGAGGCGGTCTTAAGATTTCAAATAGATTGAATAGCTAGGGGGTTAATATGTTGCAACAAAGTATCTATTTCCACCTCTCTGATGAGGAACGGCATGGACACCTTGGGCATGTGCCTTCTTCGGAGTTAAAACGTCATTGTGGGTGTTGAGAGGGCGTCGTCGTTAAGCGGCAGTTGCTTCTGAGGGCATAGCGAGGTGGGGGATACTGGAAAACGGGGACGTAGCTGCAGCGCACCGAGCGGGTGAAAAGCTTTCTGTGCTGTTCTCTATAAAGTCTGCCCCAGCCAGCCCTCGGGTGCTGGCCCCGGATTCTCCAATTGCAGTAGTGGTGGGGGAGGGGGAGAGAGGCTGCCTCGGCTGCCGCCTCGACCAATCAGCAAGCAGCCAGCGGCTTGGCCCGGCCCCCTCCCAACTCTGCAGCAGAACGGCTTTGCCGTCCTGTTCCTGGCTTGGTTTTCTCGGTCTCCTTTCTCTTCTGCCATCTTCCGTTGCAAAGCATTGCTGGGAACTGCATGTGGGTGACGCAGCAGCATTGTTTGCGGGCGCAGGAAGCTTCCGCTGAAGGGTTCTGGAAGGAACATGCTGCTGGCGCCGGGCAGCCGCTGGTGCTGGCGGAGTTGGGATCGCGCTTCTTGAGCCGCTCGTGTGAAGGAGGAGGATTGTGCTGGAGTTAAAATTACATAGTGGGGGGAGGATCGAAACCGAAGCCCTGCAACTTGGCAGAATAGAAAACAAAGGGACTCGGAAACTTCCTCCGAGACTCTCGGCACCTTCCGTGGAACGAAGCACGCAAGGTCAGGCAGACACGAATCTTGGGGGGGTTCAGCAGGTTTCCGCCGGCGGGTGGGGGAGGGAGAGAGCTGCTTCCCACGTCCATGCAGGATAGGATCACCCGGGACTCCCCTCCCACGGCCCCTCTCTGCATTTGTTTGAAGGGTACTTTCCATGGGAGGAGTTCGTAAGCTTGGAATGCAGGGACTCCCTTATATCGGTTGTTACAGGGTCGGAGCCCGCGTCTTCCCTTCCCGAGTTGGTTTGCATTCTTTGGGTGTTTGGGAACGGCACGTTTTCTACTTCAGATCAGTGATAGACTTCTTCTTACTCTTGGGGCGGGGTGGGGGCTACTCTTTCCTAACATCCGCGTGAGTCGGTGAAGCTGGGTGTTCCCACCCCCGGAGTTTGCACGTCTGTGCAGCCACCCCTAAAGTGCCCCAGGCTGATGCATATAGTGCGTTTCCCCTTCTGCCCCGTGAAGCATGTGTCTTCATGCCCTCAAATGCCGACCTTTCCTCATAAGTAGACGCTGTAAGGGAGAGGGTGGGGCTTGGGGACTGCACATTCTGCTGGGCTAGCCGAACAGCCACTTCCTTCCACCCACAACCTTCTCTTGAAGGGTGGAGAAGCAGCTGTAAAGCGGAGTGGATAAAAACTGATGGTGCTTCTTTTTAAATTAAACCGGATTTAATTTTTTTATTTTTTGGAAAATCCAATTACTTAACAAACATTTAAACTGCAATCCCACACCCATTTACTTGAGAGTAGACCCCATTGCATTTTGTGGACTTGCTTTTCAGTAGGTAGATAAATATTATATTAGCATCTATCCTGAGTCAAACACATTGACTTGCTTTCTCTCCCCCCCCCTTTTACTTAAATTGAGGTGCTGTTCTATGTAAAATAATGGTCCAGTTTAAAAATGTGGGGGGAAAGTCAGGCATTAATAAACATTCTGGCTGATTTCCTTGATTATGGAAAGCTCTGGACATTTAATCTTAAATGCTTTTGCTTGGTGTTCTTACATGCTGGTAGAGAGCCAAACATTCTTTATCATAATGCATTTCTTTAAGCAGATACAGTTTGCAGCAGAAAAAGCATGTATGCTGCATGACCAGGTATTTTGGACTGTGTTCCCTGGGTAATAAGACGACTTGCTCTATTTAGTTGTAGACAGATGTTTGAATTGTTTGTAGCAACCAATTAACATTGCTTATTTAGGAACCATTAATTGGACAGTTGGAAACTTCATTTTAAATTGTTATTGTGAATTGGACACCTATCTTGGTGACTTTAAATTAATCTGTCCTACTGGAAAGCAACTTCCCTGTATAGGCAGCTTCAGATGGGAATATGAATCCCCTTTCTCTGGTAAGTGCCAGGGAGAGTGAGCCCAGCCCATGCAGTGTTCTTTGCCTCTTGGCAGCTAGAGACACTGCACTCCCTGCACACGGGGATGCCAGCAACGTAACCATAGTAACCTCAAGTAAATAAAGCACATCTGAAATGGCATTCAAGAGTGGGTGGGTAAGGTGGACGACAGAATCAGGAACAAGGCTAAAAGAGCCAGGCGGGAGGAGATGCTGTCTCAGGATGGCAACCACATTTGCTAGAACCTGGTCATTGGTTGGTGGCATAGAAATTATCTAGCCCATGTGTGAGATAGAAAACAGCTGAGAATACTGTGTTTCTGTGCTGTTTTGAGGAGTGTAACTTCTGGGATAAATATGGACATACTGGTTGGGTGGAGGGCTTTGCTACATTGTGAAAGAGACCACACTTAACCCAGACCTTCATTTCTGATCATGTTTCATCATTTTATTTTCCCTAACACAATGACTTTAAGTGTGTGAGTCATGAGGCAAGGGGTCTCTGGTCAAATCTAATCTCTGTTAGGTATCCTTAGGCAAACCACATCTCTTGACCCTCATCAGTAACATGGGGACAAGAACACTGATCTGCCTTCCAGAATTGTTGTTAGGATTACTAAGAAAATGTACTGAATTATTCTGAAATACCATATAAGTATAAAAACTGATTTTTATTTTCTTAACCCTGCTATAGCTGCTGCTGGAGGAGTACGCAAACAGCGATCCCAAACTGGCACTTACTGGAATTCCTATTGTCCAGTGGCCAAAGAGGGATAAGGTAAATAATGGATCCATGACTTAACTCAAATAGCTTGGAGACTTGGTGGAGGGAACAGGAGTTCTGTGCTGGAAAGTGTTGTCAGTTGAAAACAATAGCCTCATAATTTAAACCAAAGAACCTTAGACCAGTATAAGGTATAAGGGCAGTAGCAGAGTAGATCTGGGCACAAATCACAGGTATTAAAATGAAGTGCAGTATAAATATGAGGATAAAGAAACCAGGAGGATCATGATCATGGCTTCACTTTCTAGGAGATGTGATTGCCCAAATCCAGAATTGGTTAATGATAAAACACAAGTTCATTATTTAGACATTGTGCCTCTGAGATCAAAGTCCTAATTCTTTCCATACACAATCTTTTCTGTTCCAAATTCCTGACTTTAAACTTCATGCATCTGTCATCTGGATCTCTTCTGACAGATTATTGTTTCCTTGGTTGATTATATGAGCCTCCTAATTTTTTGCTCTTTCCCCCCCCCCCCCACCAATGACAGCTCAAGCTTCAGGCTCGGCCAAAGTTAAGATTACCTACCATCCCTATCACCAAGCCACACACCATGAAACCCGCGCCACGGCCAGCAACTGTGAGACCTACAGTCTCTCCTATAGTGTCTGGTGCCCGCAGAAGGCGGGTGCGATGCCGTAAATGCAAGGCCTGCTTGCAAGGTGAATGTGGCATGTGCCACTACTGCAGGGATATGAAGAAGTTTGGGGGGCCTGGTCGTATGAAGCAGTCCTGTGTACTACGGCAGTGCTTGGCGGTGAGTCCTGTGGTATATTGGGTGGGGAAATTGCTTATCTCTGTGGAAGGTTCTAACAGTAGGGGATGAAACCTGTCGTACGTCTCGAAAGGCAAAAGAGCAACTAATGAGGTTGATTGAAAAGCCTTGGGAACAAATGTGGTTGGCACTGGAAAGTAGTTAATGTCCTTCAGTGCATTCTATAGAGGCAAATGGGGTTGGGGAAGTGGGATAACCATCCCCTGAAGCTTAGAAGCAAGCCTGTGGTATAACTTCCTGTTTCACTCTTTGTTTGCTTTGTAGCCCAGACTGCCTCACTCTGTTACATGTTCACTTTGTGGGGAGGTAGATAAGAATGAGGATTCGCAGGACTTTGAGAAGAAGCTAATGGAGTGCTGCATCTGCAATGAGATTGTTCACCCAGGTTGTCTACAGGTAAGAAGGTTTACTTAACTCATCTCGATACAGGAGTGTCAGGAACAGATGCATTGCTGGAAATCACCTTTGTGTATTTTTCCTCTGCAGATGGATGGGGAAGGGCTACTGAACGATGAATTGCCCAACTGCTGGGAGTGTCCGAAGTGCTACAAGGGAGATGAGTCGGAAAAAGGCCAGGTAAGAAATAGATTTTCAAACATTGGCACATGCCATCTGTGTTGCATGCTACTCTTGGGTAATGAAGAGGCACACTGTTTGCACCTAGCCTGTACCTAAGGCATTGGGGAGAGAAGGTTCTTTGGGTATCCTGGGTGTTTATCCTTGTGCACTTTGGGAAGGCTTAGTAGGAGCCACACGAGTGTGAGGTGAGCACTAGGAGAGCTGCTTCTGTTGAGTAAAAGAGTTCCACCTGGAAATGAGCACTGGTGACACCATGCAATGTTAACTACATGATGGAGCCACTTTACAGCTTTTCCACCGCCACCTTCTTGGCATCTACAGAGAGCTCATCAGCACATGAACTGTAACATCCTGCTGGAGAAACAGTTCCTGGAAGGGCAGCAAAATCAGCTTCCATCAACCAAGCAGTGGACATGTTATCAATGGCAGAAACTGACAAGACTGCCCTGGGAGAAATACAATTGCAAGATCCTGCGTAGAGTTGTGCCTGCTGCCCCAGCAAAGAGCATCCCAGTGAAGGCAAGCAGGGGTGGGGGCAAGGGACTGGTAAACTCTTATTAACATCACAGGAGTTATTACGATCTGGCATTCTGTTAGAATAGTGCCCTGCAGCACTTCATTCCAGCCTTGGGGAACTTGGACCATGGCAATCAGCGGCCTGTTTCTCCTACATGTTTTGTGATGGAGATCTGCTTTTAAATAAGCCATAGCCTAGCAGAGTGAAGAAATTGGCTGAACCCTTCCCTTAACATCTGTTTGAAAATTGAATTTAACAGCACATTCTTGAATAGGCAAATTAAGATGCGGATACAAATAAACACTACATGGTTCAAGTCTAGTATAACAATTGACTTGTTCCTCACATCAGCTACTTATCTTCAAAGTTGGGTGCATATGTGCACCTAGTGTTCTCACTTGTATTCTGCAGCTTGGTGGCATTTTATTAGATCTACATAACCCTTCAGCTTTCACTAAGTGACAAAGTCCAATTTCTTCAACCTTAATGTAGCTAATATGAGAGCAGTTTGGAACAGAGCTCATACTATAGCCAAATGAATGGATTCAAATGGTATGGGCCCAGCATGTCCTTCAAGGAAGTCATCTGGGAAGAGAGACGGTACTTCCAGTAACTTCACTTGCAGGTGCTCTGGAATGCCAATAGGATTTTCTGGGCCCAGTACACTCACTGTATGTAGGTTGGGACCTTTTGCCTACCCATAAGCTGACAACCTGCTACCTATATACGTACTTTAAGTAATTGTAGAATTGCAAGCTTTCATGCAGTATATTGCTACCTAATTATTTTCTAGACTAAACTTTTTGTTTGACCACTAGCCAGGCATAGTTTCTACTGAGAGGTCCCATTAAGTTCAATGGGACTTACTCCCAGATAAATGGCTATAGCCTAGTTAGGTAAAGAAGAGACACCCCATTCTTTTTAATGGAGCCTAATTAAATCATCCAAAAATATATTCAGGTCACCTCTCTACTTTGCTAGCCCCATTATTGAAAATGGTTGTGTGTGTTTTTACTGGTGGGAAGCGAGGAAAATTAAGTAAGATGGGTTCAATTTACCATATTTTTCCATATGTAAGTCCATCTTTTTTGCTAATTGTTTTGAGTCAAAAACTGGGGGTCTTCTTATACACGGATGGTGAATGTACTCTGGCTCTGGTGGGGTGGCCTGGGATCAGGATCGGGCTCTGGTGCAAGTGGCCTGGGCTCAGGCCCAATTTCTTAATTTTGTGTTCAAGAAAATAGGGGTTGTTTTATACATGGCGGCGTCTTATACTGTATTGGCCCGAATATAAGCCGCACCCTAATATAAACTGCACCTTTAAAATTCGGGGGGGGGGAGAAAAAAAGACAATATCCAAATATAAGCCACTCCCTTAAAATTCCACAGGCACTCACACCTGTTCCGTTTTACCGTATGTCTGTTTCAATAGCGATATCGTAAAAGCCAATTTTTGTAAGGTCACAAAGTCATGCCGCACTTTAACTTTTCACAGTCGGAATTTCGAAACAAAAGGGCAGCTTACCGTATTTTTCGCCCTATAGGACGCACTTCCCTCCAAAAATGAAGGGGAAATGTGTGTGCGTCCTATGGGGCGAATGCAGGCTTTCGCTGAAGCCTGGAGAGCGAGAGGGGTCGGTGGGCACCGACCCACTCGCTCTCCAGGCTTCACGGACCTCTCTGCAAGCAGCGGGAGCGCTCCCGCTGCTTGCGGAGAGTTGCCAGCATGCCGAAGCCTGCGCGCGCTGAGATCAGCGCGCCCAGGCTTCGCGGACCTCTCCGCAAGCAGCGGGAGCCAGCGCTGGGCTCCCACGGCTTGCAGAGAGCTGCCTGTTTGGGGGCTGGGGTCAGGGGAAGCTCGGGCCTCCCCCGCCCCAGCCCCGCGCCTGGGGGGGAAATAATTTTTTCCCTTTATTTCCCCAAAAAATCTAGGTGCGCCTTATGGGACGGTGCGTCCTATAGGGCGAAAAATACGGTATATTCAGGCCAATATGATACATGGAAAAACACGGTACTAACAAAGGGCAAAAGACAGCCTTTAACTTCCTAACCACTAGCATCACCACTAGCTTGTCTCATGTAACCTTGTTGCAATAATCTGTCCCTTCAAAAACACTATACTGTTCACTTTTTTCTACTGATACAGAAAACAAAGTAGTTCTTCTGTCATTTTGGTTTTAGGAGACCAGTGTGGGGAGGAACTCCGTCATGATTAAGACTGGTGTCCTATTTTTATTTGCCTGGGAGTGAACCCTATTGAACTCAGTGGAGTTTACTTTTGAGTCATCATCTGTAGAATAGTACAGTAATATGGCTACCCTGATATATTGCTTTCGGAAAACCTTGCTTTGAGACAGTAGGTGCCATACATAGAGCATACTTCCTCCAAGGACTTGAG
Source organism: Podarcis raffonei (assembly GCF_027172205.1). NCBI lineage: Eukaryota > Metazoa > Chordata > Lepidosauria > Squamata > Lacertidae > Podarcis > Podarcis raffonei. The sequence continues at coordinate 83,130,360 of NC_070602.1, forward strand.
ACTCCCTGGGGATGATTATCATTTCCATTCATGTCAGTGCAGGCTCCCATTGGCTTTCAACAGTTATTTTAGGAATTCAGCTTAACTATAAATGCCAGAAAATCTGTTTTCATATGTAGTGACAAGAATGTGTTTGCATTACATCTGTAGACCCTGATGTCAATAGATTGTGTGCAGCTGCTGCATTTTATGTAAATTTTGCTTCAAAGGGAAAAAGATAAGCCTGAGGTTTACAAAAGGATACAACTTGGAAAGAGCCGCAATTTTAATAATGCATTAAGCATTTCTTTCAGACATCTTCTGCAGTGGTAGAGTAACATTGTCTTTGATCTGTATCACTGTAAACTTTGTTTCCTGTCCCTCTGCTGTAGCTAATCCATAAACTAAAGTACAACAATGGTATCATCCTAAACAGTTTTCTTAAGAGAAAAGTGGCATGTAGATTAGCCCAGTTTGTGTTCTTCCTTGGCTTCTGCAAGTTCATTTGTCTACAGGAGTGGTGAAAATTTACAATTCTTTTATCTGATCTTTTAACATACCAACTAGATCAGGCATATGATCCATATGTTTTTGAACATCCATCAACCCCAGTCAGCGTGGCCAGTGGTCAAGGATGCTGGGAACTGTAGTCAAACATAAGCAGGACACTGTGCTGACTAGACAAAGGGGAATTAATGGGTGGCATTCAACTAAGTTTTACTCAGAATAGACTTGGTGAAATTAATGGACCTAACTTAGTCATGTTCATTAATTTAAAAGTTAGGTTTGTTAATTTCAATAGGTCTATTCGGAGTAAAACTTAGCTGAATTACTCTCCACCCCAATGTTTCTAACCTGAAATCTCTGAAGTAGGAAAATTAGTAAATTAGTAAATTAGTTGCCATCACTAGAAGAGCTTATTTACATTAGGACTGTGATAGTGTTTATTAACTAAGAAAATGAAGACATGCTAAATTTATTTTAAAGTTTTGTCTTGCTTTCCTTTAAATCAACCCCATAAATATTTTTATAAATATTTTTATCAGCCCTAAAGATACAGAAGCACCGTTCATTTTTTGTTTGGTTGGTTTTGGTTTTAAGCTTGCCTTCTAAATGCCAATAAAGCTGGATACACTGTTCTCTTTGTATCATTTTTTGGAGATGGGATTGAGAGCAGGGCTGTCCATGTTCATCTCAGTAGTGAGTCTGGGGAAGCTGGCTTCTGTGTGAAGTATACTTAAGCTGCTTAGAGCTTTATAGGCCAAAACAAGCACTTCACATTGTGTCCAGAAGCAAATGGAGAACAAGCACAGTTTTAAATGCGGGTGTCCTGCACTTTAATAGAGTTGGCTATTGGATAAATGGAATGACAGCAAAGAGTGTAAATTTCACTTCCTTCACTGACACCAGTGTGAAAGTAAAAGAGCTTATAATAACAAGCATCACCCACCCTGATGCATTATACTTTTAAATGGAATGCATTCTACCATATAAATTTCAAAATCTAACTCCCTCCTGTTCTGGTCTTTAAAATGGTAACTTGTTGCCACTCACTTTGCAGAAGCGGAAAATGGATGATGGCGATGATGACACAGTCCAAGCCAAAGTTCTGCGTCCTTTGCGAAGCTGTGAGGAACCTTTGACTCCACCACCACATTCGCCTACCCCAATGCTGCAGCTAATACATGACCCTGTGTCACCACGAAGCATAGTGACACGGTCCTCTCCGGGGGCCGGTCCTAGTGACCATCATGGGCCCAGCCGGGATGAACGCTTTAAGAGACGCCAGCTACTTCGGCTGCAAGGCACAGAGCGCACAGTGGTGCGGGAAAAAGAGAACAACCCTAGTGGCAAGAAAGAGCTGTCAGAAGTAGAAAAGGCCAAGCTCCATGGTTCCTATCTTACAGTCACATTACAAAGACCTACCAAAGACATGCATGGCACTTCCATTGTGCCCAAGCTGCAGGCAATCACTGCCTCCTCCACTAATCTGCGGCACTCTCCTCGTGTGGTCATGCGCCAAAGTTCAGCCAGAGCACCCCAGCGGGGTGGAGATGAAGAAGCAGCTGAGGATGAAGAGGAGGAGGAAAGTGCAGAGGAGGAAGAGGAAAGTGCAGAGGAGAGTGGGGCAGCCAGACTGAATGGCCAAGGAGGCAGGGCTCCAGATAGTGAGGAAATCTGGATGCAAAAAGAGGTGTGGATGTCTGTCTTCCGTTATCTCACTCGCAAGGAGCTTTGTGAATGTATGCGTGTATGCAAAACCTGGTACAAATGGTAAGTGACTGCAGAACTGGATCTACCGCCTGTTTCAATAGTAGTTCTCTCTTTTTCAGAATGTTTTTATTGAACCCCTAAGCCTCTTGGATCCAATTCTGGGTGCTGGACTATATCTTGCAAATTTATATGTAATATGCAAATGTAAAAGGGGCAATTTGGGCAAAAGGCAGAAAGCAACTGTACTTAATAATACAGTGCATAAACTTGTGGAATTCATGTCACAGGATGTAGTGTTAGTTGCAAGCTCAGGTGGCTTTTAAAGAGGATTACACAAGGCTATTGGTGGATTGTAACAGTTACTAAAAATTGAATCTCCACCTTCAGTACCAGTATAATGTCTAAGTACCAGGAAAATGTTGTAGACAAAGAAGCTTTTGATTTCTCATTCTTATCTTGCTTTTGAGTTCCCATGCCTAGTCACTGCTGAAAACAAAATGGGGTAGAGGGATCTTGATCTGATCTAGTGCAGCCATTCTTAGATAATTATCCTACTAGTCTTTCATCATTTGGGTATTGTCTGACTAAACTCCATGTGTTGCTCCTTTCTGGTAAAGCTGTGTGTAACCAATAGGAATCAAAATGATGGCCTGGGGCTATTAAATCCTAAGAACTTGCTTAAGCAACTCTATGCACCCGAGTTGCTAGTTCTATACTTATTCTATACAACCATCGGACCTAGATTAGATGCAAAATCCTCAGAAGAAGGACATGGCCATATTTTACAATTGGGCAGAATTATACTTTCTCCCTCTGTGTCTTAAGAAGCCCATCTCTGAAAAAGGGAGAGATACTAGTTCAACTCCCAGCTTCAGTTTCCCTAAATGCTGCCATCTTTAAGGAGGACCTGTCTTCAAGCATGAGCAGAAAACCTCAGATTCCTTGCTCCCACCCCCCAAAAACTTTCTAAGATGAAGAGTGACTCAAAGGCTAAAAGTCAGAAAAATGAAGCATACCCAATTCAAAAAATTCCGCAGTGGAGAGGTAGAGCAAGATATAGCTATTCTCAGTCAGCCAGTATACACAAATGTAACTCTTAGCCTTATGAGTTATCAGCATAGTATCCTGTCTCAAGCCAATTAATTGTATTAGAAAAGACATGTTACCTGCAATGAACACAGAATCAAAGCTGAAAACTTCAAGGATATTCTGCTGATAGACCAGAGGCATCCTAAATCTGATACAGAAAAACTTAGATGGCAACCTCATAATTCAGGAAGCCTTTTACGAGCCAGATTATAATTTTCCCCCCAATATTAATATGCAAATGTCATACCTGGATATAACTTAACGTAGGAGGAGTATTCCAGCCCTCAAGGGTAAGCAAGAGCCCTACTACTATGAGGAGTAGATATTTAAATCAGTAGTTGAGCCCCTCAGATTTCAAGGTATAAAATAATGTTGCTACCCTGGGATCGTTTGGGAGGAAGGGTGAGGTATAAATGTAATAAATAGGATAGCATCTCAGGTGTTTCAAAATTAGAAGCTTAGGACTCCAAGGACATTGGGCATTGCTTACCCCTACAGCAAGACAGTCTTACCCCATGTGTTTTCCGACCAGCAGTGGGAGAGTCAGAGAAACATACATATCAGAAAGACATTACTTTATTCATTCACCAACAACTTCTCAAAAGCACACATTTTTTTAAAGGTGATGACGTAGAATCCCTTAATATAAATTCTCGGTCACAAAGGAATGCAATAATTTTTGTCTTGGATCAATTAGAAAATATTGTAAGTTTTTTTATTATCAACAAAAGTTTTCTTTTCCACCCAATTTTTGTTTACGACTGCGAATAATGAATTAGCTTTAAAGTGTCTTACAAGTTTTTTCATTTCCCAAATAAGATTTTGCGGGTTACCTCTGCCTTGAATATGTTTACACAGAGGATATCTAGGATGATGATGTTAGGAAGGTGAACATATATCCATCCTACTACCTTAATTCCGATTTTCTTTGTTAGATATATAATGTGTAGTTTTCTAGCAGTTAAAGTGTTCTTTGGTTCTATAAAGCTTCATAGATGGAAAAGAATAGACTTGAAGGTGTGTCTAGCAGTAGCCTTCATAGTCAGTTACCTTAGGTATTTTTCAGTGATCTTCAAGAACCATATTTCTATTACCCCTGTGGAAAGAATAAATTTAAGTGTCTCAAAGGAAACACAATATTGTACCAGATACACCTGTTGAAGGGCTGAGGGGAGTTGACTAAGTCCAAGAGAAAAGAATTGGGGTTACCTACCCATCACAGACTAGGGGGCGGGCTTTTCTGTTCTCCTTGGTTTCAAAAGACATAAGTACTACTGCTCAGTAAAAGATCCTGTCACAAATAATTGGTCAAAAACCAATGTGTATAAAGAGTTTGTGGAAAGGTGTATTTCTAGTCTAATACAGTGTGTTTCAATTAGGTGTGGTGACAGGAGATTGTGGACGAAGATTGACTTAAGCAGGTACAAGTCCATCACACCTCTGGCACTGGGTGGCATAATCAGGAGGCAGCCAGTCAGCCTTGACCTCAGCTGGACCAATATTTCCAGAAAACAGCTCACCTGGCTCATCAACAGACTACCAGGTTTGTGTTTTAGGCAGCTGGGTGGGTACATCTTCACTATTTGCTTTAGTTTCAACATTATTGAGTTAAACTGAACATTCCACTATACAGGTCAACTTTGTGGTGCCTGTGAGTGCAGTGGTACCCTTGAAGTTTCCCCCTGGCACCCACTACCTGAACCCCAGCTTACTGGTAGTGAAAGTGGTTACACCCCCCCCCCGAAAAGTGCATAAAGACAGAAGATGGCAGAGTGACTCCCACTTCAACTTCCAGCTCTGTGTGCTTTTCAATGCACAGATTAGTTCTATTGCAGGCATATCCAACTCCCAAGAAACTGTGATCTACTCCCAGTATAAAAAAACTGGCAGTGATCTACCCATTGTCATTGGAGGGAGGAGGAGCGTGTGTGAGGTTGGTGGATTGCCCAGAGTTGTTGAGCTTTTGGGGGGGAGGATTGCACAGATTTTTTTTGCTTTTTCCCTGTAACGTTTTGTACGTGATATGGATCCCGCGATCTACCAGGATCAGCCAGGGATCTACCGGTAGATCACGATCTACTGGTTGGACATCCGTGTTCTATTGAAACAGACTTTTATGCAGGTTCCCTGGAAAAGCAAATAGTACATGCTTATACTCTCCTGGGTCCACTTGCCAGCAGTGGGTATAGTTACCCACATACTTGCCACACACAGGAGAAACCACAGTGCCCTCTCAGCTAACCTGTGCAGGTCAGCTGAGGAAGGGGGTTATCACTCCTCTCAGTTCATCAGTTGATTGATATGATGACTGAGGTGGGAACAACTTGCATCCTTGTAATAGCAATGGACACCCCCCCACACCCCCCAGTGCTGTGTCTACTCTTTAAATTTATTTTTCCCGCTGCCAGCAGAATCAGTAAAACAGAGCTTTCCAAACTGTGTTGCAACACATTAGTGTGTCGGTGTGTCGTGCGAACGCTCCCCGCGCTTCTCCCAGGGCAGGAAAGGGGTTAGTTTAACCTCGGGTTTGCTAGTAAAACTGAATTACTGTGTCACAAAATGATGTATGTCTAAAAAGTTTGTCACGAACATGAAAAGTTTGGAAAGCTCTGCAGTGGAGTCTTGACGAGCCTCAAAAATTGGCTTGGGAGCCAAATACATCTCTTAAACGTAGGGTGGAGAAGTCACTCCTACTTAACCTGAAATGAGGGCTCAAAATAGATCATTGGTTTTGTTTTACTCTCTGATGGATTGGGGGTAGTTCCATGCTGTTAACTGCATGAAACATAACTGTTCTGAAGTAGAAGGCACTAATATTTTCCATCTTTTGCTGTGCTACAGGCCTCAAAGACCTCATATTGGCAGGCTGCTCCTGGTCAGCAGTGTCTGCTCTCAGTACCTCCACCTGCCCCCTTCTCAGGACACTTGATCTTCGGTGGGCAGTAGGAATCAAGGACCCTCAGATTCGGGACTTGCTCACACCTCCATCAGATAAACCCAGTATGTTTTGCCTTCTGGATATACCAGTATGTTGTGCTTGCTAGTCAGGTGGGGAAGGGAGAAAGCTGACAAGAGTTGGATGCAATGCAGGTCTTAAAAGGGAAAAATTCAGACCAGAGGGTGAAATTTCTACTTGCATGCTCTAGAGAAACAAGAGACTGTGCCTTCCAACTTACTTGTATATCTTCCTACAGGCCAAGACAATCGCAGCAAACTCCGTAACATGATAGACTTCCGGTTGGCTGGGCTGGACATAACTGATGCCACACTCCGGCTCATCATTCGCCACATGCCTCTGCTCTCACGACTTGATCTTAGTCACTGCAATCACCTTACGGACCAGTCAACCAACCTATTAACAGCTGTGGGGTCTTCCACGCGAAACTCGCTCACTGAAATCAACATGGCAGGTTTGTGCATCTTTGATCGTTTCCCCCGACATGCTAAGGGCTGTGGACCATGTAAAATGGGTGGGGAACCTCTGATCTGTTGGCCGCATTTGATCCACCAGCGGTTCAGCTGTGAAGCAGGTAAAGATGTGGCTGCCAGGGTGTGCTCCCAATTGTGCATTTGCAAGGGAAAGTGGGCTTTGACTCGACCACCCCTCAACTGGAGCTTTGGAAGCCCTGTGCAGTGATCCAGCAGGCAGCTGTCTGCCTGTCTGTTCCATCACTGTGAGGGGCTTGCAAAGCTCTTGGTGCAGAGGTCCTCACCCCACCACCCCACCCAACAGCCAGCTGGCTATTGGGCACAGCTGCACAAGGGATTTTGACAGGTGGGCAATTCCGCCCACCTTACAAGTTTACCCCTAATGTAACGGCTGTATTCCCTCTTGCCTCACCAAGGTTTCTCTTTTGCTGGAAGAAAGAGAAAATACATCTAAATTTATCCAAGAAGTTTTTGCTCCAGACCAGAGGGATAAATGAAGGATTTAGTCCCAGGAGCCTCATAATGAGGCAGGTGTTATTTCCCTTTTTTTACAGGCCTTCCCCGCCCCGCAGCCCTCTTGTTTGTGGGGTTAACAAAATAGTAATCTGAGGCTGCACTTAATCTTCAAGTATTCAGATCTGGATATACTACAATACTGTCTTCTTTAAAAGTATTTGTAGTGACATATTTGAAGCTAGTATCCCTATGTAGCAGAAACACATACCACCTCAATATGCAATACAGGCTGACAGATCATGCCAGATGGAAAATGAGCCTTAAGGGAAATAATCATGTTCCAGCTTTTCTGTCTCCCTCTAGCATAAGAAACTGCTACTAAGGGTCTAATGGTTCATTGTTGCCTGATTCACAAAGAGTGGCTGCCTATGTGTGTCTTGTCAATACAAAAGTCAGACTTGTTCATATTAAGCTGTCAAAAGTTGTGAGGCTTATCAGGTTGAGGTGTGTTGGTATTCAAACAAGCAAGTGCTCTTAAGTCAGAGTTTGAATAGAAGAATCACACTTGCAAACCAGAAGAATCATTTGTGTAATGTAAGAGTCTGGACACTTTGTATTTTCTGAGTGTTTATACCAATGCATTTGTTCTCTGAACACCTTTGTGGCGCTAGGCATTATGCAAATAATGGCACTTGTCATCTTCTCCACAGGCTGCAATAAGCTCACAGACCAGTCCCTGCTGTACCTGCGGCGCATCTCTAATGTCACCCTGATAGACCTGCGTGGTTGCAAGCAGATCACCCGCAAGGCCTGTGAGCACTTCATCTCAGACCTGTCAATCAACAGCCTCTATTGCCTGTCTGATGAAAAGCTGATCCAGAAAATCAGCTAGAGATTTGCCACACACAGACTGAAGAGAAGGAAAGATCCCAGACAAACCCCTCTTGGAGAGCAGACCCTTTCCTCCCCTCCCCCATTTCCCCCACATCCACAGGCAGGGAAGATGCCTGTCTGACTGTGACTGTAATGTCCCTCCTCTCCTTGGGACTTCTGCAGACCAGAAAATCTCACCAGGCATTTGAGGAAGTGGCGAGATTGCTGGACGGGTGCTCTTGTGGGGTGCTTGCTCATCAGCTACATGCTCTAACTTGATGTTTTGTAGCAGCATTTTCAAGGGGGACGTGCCCCTTTCCTTACTTCTCAACCCTTCCCCCTCTACCATTATATCCCACAAGAAACAACTATACTTACCCATCAGATTGTGGGGGGAGGATCAGACCTGGATGGTGTAGAACAGGTGCACTTTTGCACCCTGTTTCCCTGCTGTCTTGGTATGCAATTTCTTAATATGTCATTGGGCTTGGGAGTCACTTCTCCTGCCCTTCCACACTCTGCTAAGCTTTCTTTCCTTGCCCTTCAGCAGCTGAACGGGCAGCAACTGCTCTGGGCTGATTATGCAGAGCAGTAGTGTAATGTCTACAGCAGCAGTGCCTCTTGTCTGGTAAGGGACTCTCCATGTGCCCCCAGGTCAGCCTGCAGGCACCTTCCAACATGAGACTAGAGCGGGGGTGGCTAAGTGTTCATACGGAGGGAACCATGTTCTTGCCGTCAACTTTCCCAAGAAGGGGAGTTAAGCGAGCATGCTCATCCTCTGAAAAGATGGCGGCGTTTGTAGAGGGAAAGCTGCAACAGAGCTTGGAGGCTTGGGAGGCATCTAGTGGGATTTCTTACACCAGCGGAAGTGGTCTCTGTCCCATAGTCTGTGGAAAGGAGCATTCTTGGGAGATGCTGGCCAACGAAGAAATGCCTCCATCTTGAGGTGCATAGCTGTTGGCTCTTGAGCTGGGAGACGGGTCAATGCCCCATTAGCTGCCTCTCTTTCTTTGCAATGAATGGCCGGTCCAAAGAACTTCTCTCTTGGGCAGCAGAGAGCTTTTTGCACTTTAGAAAGAAAGGTAATATTTTGGAACCCTATTTTATTTCCCCCTGCCCGAGTGACTGGACACTCCTTCCAGCTATCTGAGCTTGTCAGGGTTTGAATGCACACTTTGCACTCTGCTCTCTTCCCCATAGCGATAGCACAAATTAGACTGCCCTTCACCCCGCCTCCCCCTCTGAGCCTCGCATGGCAAAAAAGAGCTCTCCAGTGTCTGCGCAGCAAGGGAAAGGAGGAATCTGGAGGAAAGCCCAATCCACCCTCGCTGCTTTTGAAGCAATAAGGGAGGGGGAGGAATCTACCCCATAGCTCTCTCAATTGCCCAGCCCGATTGCATTGAATGCTGCGGCACCTGAGCCTCAGGGAAGAGCAGCTTCCCCTGCACTGATGGGGGTGGGGGATAAATATCTAGATCTACTGAATCCCAGAGGTTCCCCCTCACTTCCACATGAGGAGCAGGCTTCTTTGCCGAGAGGACAATGCTAGTGTGATGAGTTCCAGAGTGCCTCAGTACACAGGAGCTTTGCTGCAAATTGAATTTTTCTACAGAAAACGCCCACTGATCTTCTTCTAGAAGTGGAAACCTTCTGCCTTGTTGTGTTGGCTCCTGTGGAAAAAAATATTGTAGAATCAATCTCTTGCTTTTGTTTTCTTTCAAAAGAGGAAGGTGAGAATAGCCATAAATAGGAGGTTCAAGTGCATCAGCCCAGATAACTCCCACGGAGATCTCTAGGCTCTGGATATTTTGTGTTTTGTTTTGTTTTTCCAAAGTGGGAGCACCTTCACAACTCTCCATATGCATTGGTCAGCCGGAGAAGTGCTGAAATGCAGCAAGTTGGCATGTCAGGAGCATTAGTCTGGGAAGAATCTCGTCCTGCGGCAAGAGGGATAAAACAAGTAGCAGACTGATTGGGTGGGGTATTGGCTTCGCTGTCCTACAGCCTTCTCAAATGTGGCCCTCAAATGACTGTGGCTTAAACTTCAAAGCAAATTGTGATACTTCAATGCCTAAACTGGCCCCCACCTCAGAGGGCAAGTGATGACATAAAGGAAAGAGAAATTATATATGAAATCACTTAGTGATTTAAAACAAAAACATGCTCCCTAAATAAATCTCCCTAAAGAAAGTCACTATTGTCTAAAAGGGTTTGGTTGTTCTTTTGTGTTCTTTTGTTTTTGTTTTTTTGAAGAAATTGTAAATATATATTTTTTGTTGCTAACTTAGAGTCAATCTCCAATGTTGTGCTTTAAAATTAAATGTAAACATTAAGGGTAAAAGAAACCAAGTCTTGCGCTCTCTCGGTTGACATGTTTAGGGTTGGGGGATATTTGGGGCTAAAGGGAGGGGAGCTAGTTGGGATTTTTTCATTTTCTAATCATTTGCCAATAATGGTTTTAGAGAATCTTTCCTCAAACATATTACCACAGGAATGAGAGACAAGTGAAAGGGGGGAGACAAGATACCAGCCTCTGAAGGGAGACCTTGTTTCATGGGGTGGATTTTGGAATAAAAATTTCAAGAAAAAACATGCGGGTCTGCATATTGATTGCAATGTGAGCTCAAATCCAAGGGCAACTCCAGTCTGAATGAGAGAACCCAGTGGGTAATTTATCCTCCCTATATATAGGGACTTGTGTATCCCATGCTATTAAAATTTTGTACTCAGGCAATCCAAATTCTGTGTCCAGAAAAACTGAATTCTCTTAACTTGCATCAGTTACACAACCTTGTTCATTCTGCATAGCTTTGTAGGTTTTAAAAAAATATATAATTATGCCAACTTAGCTAGACATGGGAGGTGGACATTGAACTAAACTGGGTACTTGAAGCCCTATTCTCAACCCTTGGAAATGCTGCTTTAAGATTTTAGCAAGCATTACCCCTGCATTTTCAAGCATACCTTAAAAGTCATGAGGACTAGGAAGTTTTCTTTAAAAATTATGCTAAATTCTGCATTGTCTACCATTTTCTGCATGCCAAGAGTATATTGCAGCATATAAACAGCCCTGCTTATATCAAATAGAGGAGTGTTTCCAGGACCACCACCACAATTCTAGGTCTAAGGACCCATTACTATAGTTGAAGCCCTTAAGCTTGTTTTGTCTTAGATGGAACATTGTAATGACATTTTGGGCTGTAAGCTCATTGGTAATTTGTAAAAGATAGTGATATTGTTGCACTTCAAGATGGTAATTGAGTTTCAAGATAAGTTTATGAGATAACCAAGGCGTGAAACTTTATTTCCTTGTAGAGCAGAATAACAAAAACTGAGCAAAATAACATTGAGATAGAATTCCATTGCAATAGCCACGTGATTCAAACTCCCAATGCCATCTTCCAGGAATCATGTGTTTTGCTATTAGTTTTGCACTCTTACCTAGCACATTGGGTACATCTGGCTAAGCAAATTTGTAAGGCACAGCCACCTCCCAAATACTGATATTTATCCCAATCTTCTGGCGTTCTTTTGCATTCACAATTTGTTACATTTTCCTCTCATGCCCAATTAGTGCTTTATTTTCTCCAATGCCTTTCCCTGTCAGCTTTTTAATTTTACGGGCTTCTTGCATTGCTCCTACCTGAGATACAACGTAATCCTTTCCTAAACAAGAGTAAGTTTTTATCATAATTTAATGTAAAAGTAACACATAAGTTTCTTGTTTTGTATGCAAGGTACAGGTGTATCAAGGGCATTTAAGTTGGCTGTTCTTATTAATTCTATTTGTAGACCACCCTATACCTGTAGATCTCAGGGCTGTTGTAAGGGACTATCCAAAAATTTTTTTAAAACAACCAGACATTTATTTTTAACAGGCTATAGCATCTATATCTGGCCTTATACTTTCTTAATATTACTAAATATAGGTACTCTTCAAACTATATGAATATCCACACAATGAGAAGTGGTAGACTCTCCTTCCTTGGAGGGTTTTAAACAGGTTGGATGGCCATCTGTCATGGATGCTTTAGCTGAGATTCCTGCATTGCAGGGGGTTAGACTAGATGACCCTTGGATCCCTTCCAACTCCAAGATTCTATGATAATATCTGAACTATTTATCCAGTCCCTTCTGGCTCACATGCTACAACCTGTTGGTATAAATGTAACTTCAGGGCACTGTGGCCAAAACTGATTTCTGGACTCAATTTTCAAAACATGTTGGAAAAATCGGAAAAGGCTCGGGAAAATGAGTACTGTAGATACCTGGAGGATGGGGGAAAGATCTCTAATTATAAGCTGCCCTGGGAACACTAGTGTTGAGGATACAGGATAAAGCTGTCAAATAAAAATAAGTTTTCATTCTATGTATTGGCTTCTGATAGGAGCAAGTGCTAATCTAGCAGAAGTATGCTGCTAGCTGAAAAATCAGGTAAATCTAGTTCATGAAGACAAAAAGTTCATAATAGCAAGGCCAAGTCGTTGGAGCCCTTTACGGAATAGCCTTTGGGGCACTTATTGAAGATGCCCTGACTTAAGAAGTGACTGAGAGAATGCAGGAAATGCAGTATGAAATATACTGGCCTATCAGGAAAGCAAAGATCATGTGAGCTCATACTCTCAGATCTGTAAAAGAGTGTTAAACATGTCACTTCCTTAGCGTATGTATATGAAAGCCAACTAAAGAGACTTTGTAAGAAATGGAATTAACGAAGTGTCTTCTGCAGGTTGGTTTGCAAGCTTCTCTTAGGAAATGAGGTATACTTTGTGTGCATTCTGTCAAAAGCTAATGCTGATGGTATATCCTTTATAACTGAAACCGAAAGAAATGTTAGAAGGTGGACGCAAAGCTCAAAGACTGCAGCTGTCATGCAGTGATGCATTTGGACTGTCTTGAGCAGCCCCAGGTTTAATCCCTGGCATCTCCCAATTAAAAGGATCTCTAGAAGAAAGATGTCTGTGTGTGGCCTAGCAGATCCACCACCAGCTCTGGCCTAAATTGACCAGTTTTCCGACTCCATATAAGGCAATATTTTATATGCACCAGCATCTTTGCTACTTTGAAAACACTGTCTCTCATTGGTTGCACAACTGTCAGATAATAGAGCACAAATAGTTAAAATTAATAACAAATTAATTTCCTTTGATTTTTTAAAATCTTCATACTTCTGTTTGTGAAAATATTAATTTCTCTTCAGCAGCATTTAAGCTGTGCTTTCTATTGTCCCAACTCCCCACCACCACCCTTCAAAAGCAAGCATTGGTGTATGTTGCCACCGTTTAACTTGAAGCCTCAAATTTGGACAATGTTTGTGGCTACAAATTGCTTCCTCCCTCTTGGAGGAAAAGTACCATCTGCTGAGCTTAATTTGTAATCTCCATATTTGGGGCCTTTAAACATCTCCCTAGAGTCCAATTTCCTAAATCCATACCACCCTCTTCCTCATTCATGGATTGATTAAAACCAGAAAATTGCTACTTGAGCCAACGGCAGCTTTTGGATGTTCTGATACTCTGCAGACAATTTCTTTGTGTATATCCACAAACCATGAGGTGGGCAAAATATTTCTGATTTAGATTACCGTAATTGATGTTTGGGGTCCCCGTATCACAAGAGAAGGATATGTACTGTGTACCTCTTAATCTGTGTGCTTGGTCTGGAAGAAGTTGAGTGTTCTCTGAGGAAGTTTTTAAGGAAAGATCAGATCATAAGATTCACACTTAAATGCCCACAAGGTTCTAGATTTTGAATTTTGAAGCATCCTGATGTAAAATACAGAAGGCTCCTGCACCCTCGCTCATGGATATGTTTTGGTGTATCTGCAAAATAGCAATGTATTTTAAAAACCAACATGAGTACAGTCTTTCATACAAGCAATTCTACACATGTATAGACAACATGTAAGCACATTCAGTGCAAGAGGTGAACAATCCTGCAGATGCTGGCACAACCAGGTCACTGGAGGATGAAAAATAAATCCATATACCAGGGGGCTGTGCTTGGCCATATGTCTCTACATATTTATTTGCAAATGTGCATCTCCCCTACAAATATTCATGCTGTTCAACATGTAGTTATTGGTACCAGTTGGCCAGTATTTTCCTGGCTTAATCAGTAAAGCCATGATATCAAAAGTTGGCCACCCTGTGTGAGCACACCAGGAACATCTTACCTGGGTCAGGTGTAGAATGGTATTGAGGTGCTATATTAAAACAATGTTAATTTGCTCTATTTACTTTATTACCTTATTTATTTATGTATTTACTTACTAGTCGTTTGTTAGCTTTGTTTTGTTCTTCCCCCGAAGTATCCTAAGATGCCTGAATCAAGCCAGTGAGGGAAAATAATTAAGTCTACAATCCTCTCTACCTGGGAGCAAATTCAATGCCATTTACCTTGTGTGTGCATGGCAAATAGCTTGGGGTCTAAGTTACCAGATAGTATAGACATACACCATCTGTTAGATTTCTATCCACATAGATTTACTACTCAAACTTGAACCTTCTTGTAAGTAGCTAAGAGAATATTTTAGTTGCTCAAACTGTAGAGTGAGTTGGTACAAGGTTTTACAGGCAGAGAGGGCATTGTTGCATAATTTTACATTTACAAATGCCCTATGATGTAACATACATAACACGAGAAAGCTTGAAATCTGTGGGATGGGGGAAATTAAGTAGTGGAAAAAGGGGGCCAGATCTTGAAATGGGCTTTCCAGAGTATGTTTGTAGTAATAGTATTGTCTCTTACTTTTCCATAGGGTTGTCAGCTTTGAGTCCCCATTTCTGCAAAAACCATTTTTCAGATAAGGTTTAACCCAATATTACTTCTCTAATTGTTACAAAGCAGAAAAAGCTCCTTGGGAGAATTTGGAAACCCTTCAGCAAAGGCTGTTTTCTGTTGGTCTAAGCCAGGGGTCGGCAAACTACGGTCTGGGGCCCGGATACGGCCCACCAGGCTCATAAATCCAGCCCACAGAACCTGCCACCCGTTCGGTCAGACCCTGTGCTGAGCAAAACCAGTGCAGCATGGCGTTTCCTTGAAAAGAAGCCGCAGGTGCCTCACCGTACTGGGACTGACTTCTGCGACGCTGGCACGGCTTCAGATTGGCTGCAGGAAGTTCCTATAGCCAATCCGAAGCCTCGCCACCCACACGCTGAGGTCAACCCAGCGCAGCCATGGACGGCGAGGCTGGAGGGTGGGCAGCGGGTCTGGGCCGCGCCATGGGCATCATGACGGGCACATCATGGGCTTCAGCCGGAGCTTGGCATGCCTGTTGGCCCCGTGCCTGGCGCCCAGCTCAGCACACCTGCTGGTGGTGCGCTCGGCGGCCGCGCCGGAACAGCTGGAGGGTGAGCTGCGTGCCACCTGCCCGGCGCTCCGCATGCGTGGCCTGCCTGCCAATCTGGCCTCAGATGATGGGCTGCAGCACATGGTGCACGCCACCTGGGAGCTCTGCAGGGACGGGCTGATGGAGAGGCTGCTGCTCGTCAACAACTGTGGTGAGCAGGGGGCACCAAAACGCACTCCTGAGCGTGTGCAGAGCACGTTCCTCCAGGTCCGGAGGCAGCTGCAGGACTGGCTTGCAGGGTATTTATATTTTTCAAAATATAGTCTGGCCCCCCACAAGGTCTAAGGGACAGTGGACTGGCCCCCTGATGAAAAAGTTTGCTGACCCCTAATCTAAGCTCATATATCAAACCAGACTAAAGTTCTAATGTGCAACTGGAGGCCTGAATATCCTAGCTGCCATTTAAAAAAAATAAAAAATAATAGTTCTACCTAGATACAGAGGGGTGATTTAAAATGATACCGCATCTATAAAAGCATCCAGGACAAGAGAATTTAAGAAGGACCTCACTGGGACTTGGTCACAATCCCAAGGCCCTCCTTATAAAATGCAGTCTCTGATTCCTGACCTAGAGCCCACTGTCCTAAAGGACTGTTCTGTTCAGTGAGCTGTAAAAGTTGTTTCATTTTCCTTATTGTCCTGCTGTCTTTCCTCATCCCTTAACCTGCTACAACTTTGCCTTGACTTCTGCTTGCCCCGCCTGTTGATGTCTCTAACAGAGGTGCTCTGAAGACAGGGCAGCCCCTCTTCCTGCCATTGGCTTAGCTGCTGTGATGTCACAAGAAGGCCCCTGGCCTACGTATAGTAGAGTCACGGGCCACATTAGAACCTAAACACCAAAGTCTTCTATTATTACTTTGTTCCTGTCGTTGAATTCATCTGTAATTACACTGTGGGTTTTGAATGGCACTTCGTTGGTAAAGATTAATCTGTTATGTGCATGTGCAGAAACACACACATTGAGAGTCTGGTAAAAGGCTTGAAAACCAGTCATATACCTGACTCACCATGGATGGCATGAGCCAAACTTACAGCTCCTGATATTGACTGCTATTTTGTGTTTTAAGAAATTAAATATGAGTTATTACTAGTGGGCTTCATCTAATAATCTGCGAAACACTTCTGCTTGTGACTAACTGGTGGAATTTGGCTGACAAATCTGGATTTTGACTTGCACATTTTGACTTGAGTGTCGGAGACGGGATTGAATTTTGCTGTTTTACTCTCTTGTTGGCTTCCAACTTAACATATGGAAATGGTCACAAAATCTTGGGCATTCGTATTATGTTGATGACTCACAAGTTAAACTGAAGCTTAGCAGCAATTTTCCAACCTGAACCCAATAGTCTTTATTGGAACTAAGCCTGAAATCCTGAACCAGCTTGGTTCTAATTTTTAATAAGCTGTTTCAAAAGATCTCTATTCTGTGTTTTCTCCATTCCTAGCCCTCCTATGTGGTGTTACAATGTAATAATAAACCACCTAATTCAAGTGATCTTCACTAGCTATTCTAGGAGGTTCCAGAGGGGGTTTTTTTCATCCACAATACTGCTTTTCAAAAGTGGAAGCTACAGTCACCAAATGTTTTCCTTGCCAAGTAAGGTCATAGTGATCCCATTAATAAAAGCTGAGTGGAGTATGTCAAGCCATCTATCCATGCAAACATCCTCAAGCATGCAGGCGACTGAAGGCTTTAAGCTATCTTCTCTCAAAGAGGTACCTGGTGTTCAACAAGCAGCTGTGTGACTGGGGAGATGGGTTTTTGATCCAGAGAAGGGCAGTGAGCCATTTTCTAGAAAAAGTCAGAATGGCAGCTTCAGAAATAACCCAATCAAGTTGTCATAAAGATCCTAGTTCTATCTTCCACTGATTTCTCAGTCAAGCTTATATTCTGCCCCACAGAGCTGAATTCAAGTAACAGTGCACACATCTGCAGGGCCAAAAAACTGAACCCAAGAGAGGTTGCAGCTTAAAAAGTTGCCCAGGCATTTCCTTGCCATGGAACGGTGTTCAAAACCCAAACAATTGTGATTTCATTGTGTTTTTAAAAAATAGCACCTTATCTACATCACCTTTGCTTCAGACATATTTCTTCTTTTGTCAATAGTATGTAAAATGCTTCAAAGATTTATCAGATTTTATCTGTTGCTCGTAATGAATTTTGCCTCTACAACTCTGAAGACCCAAAGTAATTTGTATCTCACAGTAAGGTAATAGCTTTAACAGTGTAGACTGGAATTGAGGGGAAGTTGCTACATGATTACAGTATAGGGCCTCTCCCCTACTCAGATCCCTTCTATTTCTGCCTAGCAGGTAATATTCCTTTCCAGTTCAGGATACTTTAAATATACATACAGCAAGACAGAAATTCCAACCCCTGCCTTCCACTGTCATTTGGTTAGTTCATAACCTCTGGTTCAGAGATTTTCTAGCAAAACTTCTCAAGAAGCTGTTCAGAAGCTTCCTCCATGAGATCAGTACCAACAGACAAATTTACCTGAAAGTGAAAAGGCCACAGATTTCAGTAGGTGATACAGAACATGCTGTGCAGGCAAGAGTCCCAGGTTCAGTCCTTGGACCTTCTCCAAAAGCAGGCATGGGGAACCGTTGGCCCTCCAGATGCTGCTGAACTACAATGCCCAGCAACCCTGGCCATTGGCCAGCTTGCTGGGGCTGATGGGATTTGTAGTGCAGCAACATCTGGAGGACCAAAGGTTCCTTGCTGCTGTCCTGAAAATATCAGGCAGTGGGTGATGGGGGAAGAGCCTCTTGCAAAGAGCTGGTGCTAGTCAGTGTAGTGGATTGTGCTAGGTGGCTGGAGAGTCTGACTTGGTAGAAAGCAGATTCCTGTCTTCCGAAATGCAGCTTTTCCATCGCTCCCAACTCCCCAACCCCTACCCCAAAGCTAAATTTGGGAGGAGTGGCATCGTCTGAACCAAAAGGGTCCCGCTAGTGCTCAGCATGTGTGTGCGCGCACCCTATACTATCCTCTACAACACACAGGGTTTCCATGATGACCTGGCTGAATTCTACAGTAGTCTTTTGATATGGAAAGTCAAGGCAGAAAGTTTGAAAACCACTGTCCTAGTTATGTAGGGCCTAATAAGGAAATGTGTGTTGGCTTCCCCTGGAGCCCTACAGTACTTACATCACTTTAAACATATTATTTCCTGGCCACATATATGGCATTTTGCCAGCTTCTCCTCCGCGGGAAAAATTGGTCTCCTGCCCCAGGGTGGAGAGTGGTTTCTGTTGTATGGCGGTGCTGGTCTCACTTGGGCGAGGATGATCAACAGTAGTTGCTCTTCCTCCTCCTGGCCCTAGGTGAATGAGCTGGTGTGAACAATTGCGAATTATAGTGAATTCTGCTCTGGAGTAGGAGTGGGTAGACTTTGTTAACTTTGTGGCCCCTTTCTGTCGCTTAGTCTGTGCATATATGGGTGTAGGATCAGAAGCCTAACTACATCAGGACTTCCATATTTCAAACAGTGAAAATCCGGACAGAAAAGCTGTTGAGCTTTTGTTGCTGTTTGACCAAAGTTGTTGAGCTTTTTGGGCTGCCACCAAACATCCGGATTTTCCTGGACATTTACCCAATTTCCGCCTGGACACTGCTGCCGACTGCAGTATTTCGTATATCTCCAGGAAAATCCAGATATATGGCAACTCTAAACTTCATTGAACTTTCCTTGTTGTATTCAGATAAAATGTTCGTTGAAGCAATGTTATTTTTAGGTTTTCCTGCTGGAGCAACAGACATTTACTATACTGTATAGTGGCCTGCTGATGAAAAACAGAGCTGCAAGAGCAAAGGTAGGGGAGAGTAATAATTCCAAGGACTGGAATGTAAATGCCTCACAGAATCCTCCTTGGAAACGTACCCTGGAATTATCCACGCTAAGTCTCCCAAATGTGTGTGCTGCTCTGATCTCAAAGTCTGAATGGCCCAGACATAGGCCTCTATTTTATTTATTTTCAGTATTATTGATATAAATAAAAGCAGGGGAAATACATGCACTTGGAAGATGTGAAGCAGTAGGTCACAGTGGAGTCCTGTGGTACCTTTCAGGTTAATTTATTAGTGCAGGAGTTTTTATAAGCCAGCAAACAGGCTTGCATCTGCTGAAAGGGTAAGGTCTGGCTTACCAGAAGTAATGATGCCATACATGAAGTACTGTGAAATCCTATGCATGTTTACTTGAAAGTAAATCCCACTGTATCTCACGTAAATGGGTGCACAGAATTGCTGTTTTACTCTTTTAAGGCATCTGGGAATACTCTTTTGGCTTTGAAATGGAACAGTGTTTAAAAATGAAATCCTCTTGCAATGTGTATCTTGTAGTGGGGGAGTTAGAAAACAGTTCAGAAATCTTTAAGATGACTTTAAGGACACTGCCAGAACTGCAGCTTTCAAAGCTAGATTCAGGTAGGTGTTGGTCTGACGCAGTTGAAATATATATTTTTAAAAATAAAGAAGTTGTTCAGTAGTACCTTAGAGACCAACTAAGTTTGTTCTTGGTATAAGCTTTCGTGTGCATGCACGGTATCCGAAGAAGTGTGCATGCACATGAAAGCTTATACCAAGAACAAACTTAGTTGGTCTCTGAGGTGCTACTGGACAATTTCTTTATTTTTTAAGATATTTTGAGCTTTCAAAGCATTTTATATTATTCTTGAACAAAACAAGGTGCTGACAGTTTGTATCACCTTTCCTGAATACAAAATGACCTCCTCTGATTATATTCACAAGTGTTTCTCCCTTACTATAAGGATTTTAAAAACTGCTCTTTAAAGGAAAAATAGTGACTTAAAATCACCCAGCCTTGCTCCAGGAAGCTTCTGCAGCTGTTTTAAGTAGAGATCTTTGTATGCAGGTGTACATTGGCTTTGAATCTCATTCCATTCAAAGTACAGGCAATGATGAGACAAACAAATAGGAAAGATGATTTCATAGGACAGAGTTATGGGTTCATTCTGTGGTAGAGGTTCTTTACCTTTTTTGGGATCACAGACCCCTTCAAGAATCTGAAGAAAGCTATGCACATAAACACACACAAAGTTTTGCATACAATTTATGTATGCATCGGGAAAATCTTGTATGTGTGTGCCCAGGTTATGGATCCTCTGAAGCCCATTAATGGATCCCAGATTAATAAACCCTCATTTTATGGCCAAAAACTGGGACTGCAACACCAGATTCACAAGAACCTTCCTGGAGAGACTTGATTGGTTGAGATGGAGCAATGCATCACTCTTCACATTCTTTTGATGAATATAGTAACACCAAACAAACAGGGCTTCTATAGATTGTAATTTTTATATTGTTATACAGTACATGAAAAATGAAAAGGGATTTAAAAAATAGCTCTTATGGTATTTACTTCCAATATGCATATTATTTTTTGTAGATATTAGAATTCAGATGCCAATGTCTCTAGGGATCTTCTTAGCTAGAATTGAGCTTTGCAGCAGCACAGCACCTAAGTTGATTAGTAGCTAAAGGGGCCATGACTCTTGTTAATACAGAGCCATTGTGACATCAGAGTAGATCAGCCAATGACACTGAGAGGGAGGCAACCTTTGAGGGGAGCAGCAGAGAGAAAGGGGGGAGCACAATTTGGAAGAAGATCCAGCAACTCTAAGGCTCAGTACAAAAGTTAAAAGACTGGTGGTTTTTTGAGCCTTGTGATGAGAGGGTCTTTTTATGCTTGAGTGCAGAATGCTAGGAACAAAGACACATTTATAGACCTCAGTGAGAGGAAAGCCTTGTTACTAGGCCCTCTGGTTAAAAAAAATGAGAAGATTGTATGGTTACTGAGACAGAGGTAGAGCATAACAAACAATAAATACTTGTGCAAAGAAAAATTGCTCTCAATCATTAACCTCACAGGTAATGGTATGGGAGTTATTTGGGTGCAGAAGCTATAATAATTATGATGATGATGATGATGGCTTTCCAAAAAACAATTCCAAAAGGAGGGAGAAAGAGATGTTTTAAAAAACACACCAATTGCATGCATGTGAAGTTAAGATTGGAGTCTAGCAGTTCAGCCAGTTCAAAACTTCAGAAGCAGATGTACAAAACTGTACCATTAGCTCCATAAGTGTACAGAATTATGCAATAGAAGACATCCACTATATTCTATGGCACCATGGAGAATGGGCAATGAGGACCTTGCTGACTTTTCAAAGGCACACACTCCTGTGTAAACCTACAGGTGAGGATAAATAGTTTGTCTTAGGTTACATCCACACTATACATTTAAAGCGTTCTTATACCACTATAACAGTCATGGCTTTCTGCAAAGAATCCTGGGAACTGTAGTTAGTTAAGGGTGCAGAGAATTGTATCTCGGGGGGGGGGGGTCCTCTGAACAACTCTCAGCACCCTAAACAAACTACAGATCCTAAGATTCTTTGCAGGAAGCCATGAGTCAGTGACATTACTGAATGGGCCGCTAATTTCTTTGTTTCTCCCTATGGACTAATAACAGCGCTCCTTAGTAGAAAAGGATAAAAGAGAAGCCAGAGATACTATGTAGATCAGTGATGGCCAAACTTGGCACTCCAGCTGTTTTGGGACTACAACTCTCATCATCCCTAGCTAATAGGGCCAGTGGTCAGGGATGATGGGAATTGTAGTCCCAAAACAGCTGGAGGGCCAAGTTTGGTCATCACAGATGTAGATCCTAGTGTTTCATATTCTGCTTATTTCTGCACATCATATCTGAAAAGAAAATTGTTGTTCAAGGCAATCCTGAATAACTAGCAACTTTTCTCTAGAGCTGTTCTCTGGAGAGTATTACAACAGTGCATTGGACCCAAGTCCTGGGTGGAATATACACACACATAAAAAATGCTGTGAAAATGTGTGTTTTTTTAAAAAAAAACGTTTTGGAAAAATATATCGAATTTGTCATAGCTCATCATCGCCATCTATTGTGACATTTGTATATTGTACTTTA
Organism: Podarcis raffonei; assembly: GCF_027172205.1. Lineage (NCBI taxonomy): Eukaryota > Metazoa > Chordata > Lepidosauria > Squamata > Lacertidae > Podarcis > Podarcis raffonei. Next base: position 83,152,716 of record NC_070602.1, read on the forward strand.
CAACACACTTAAAACATTTTATTTGCAGCTATATAGCTGAGTCCCTGGTCTTGTTCTGCCAACCCCTAACACTTAGTGATGATTTACTATACAAGAACAAAATAAGCTAGCCCATTTTCATACTGGCACTTTATTCATTGTGGTTCTTACTATTTTATCAAATATTTCAGGAACATAACAGTTGCACTCAGAAATGTATTATTTCTGCTATTATTTTGTAGTACAAGATAACAAAGGCCTTTCTGCAGAAGGCAATTTCTGTTCGTGACATACATTTTTAGTTCACTTCAGGAGCACTGAGAGAAGGTGAACTGCCATTCTTGCAGTTAATGCAAGAACTTCCCTATTTGCATGTTCAAATATTACCCAATTACAGAAGGGAGGACCTTGGCTGCAACTTCTGAATCCCCAGAGAAACATTGGAAACATTTTTAACTGAGATAAGGTTTATTCAAGAAAGAACAGGACCTACATTTTTTCCAGAATAAACATAAAATGCATTTTCATTAATGAACTCACCACTTAAATGTTGAGGGTGCTAGTTGACTAAAGTTATACTCTAAATAGACATTCACTGAAATCAGTGGGCAAGTATCTACACTAAGTATAACTTCATTGGATATCATCCTGAAGGCTAAAACAAAAGGACAAGATTTATGGGTTCTAAAAAAATACTGTTATTACTAGGTACCATTTAAAACTAAATCTTCAGCTTTCAGAAGGGGACATGGCTTAGCAAGGCAGAAAATGGCTGTTTGACTCCAGAGCTCCAGTGCCTGGAACCATTTCCATCATTCAGGAGCTTCAGGGAATTAATCTCCCCAGGGCATGTGTCTCTGAAATAAAGGAATGACAGTAAACCAAACCTGTCAAAAATGGGTGGATTTCTCCTATTTTTTCCACCTGCAGAAGAAAGACAGGCTGAACACGGAGTCTTTGTCTAAGGCCAAGTCCAGTAAGTTGCCTGCTCAAGCTGCTGTTGCTCAGAGGTAGAAGGAAAGAGACTACAACTTGCAGCTTGGTTGTTCCTCATGAGGGAAATAGTAAAAGAAACATGAAAGCAATTAATGACTCCAATGGAAGGGACAGCTGACAGAGATTAATGTGCATCTGAACACTTTGACTGAGACTGCAAAAGAAATAGGGCAGATGCATGCAAAGCAAATTTGTTGATTGCAAGCAGATTACAAAGAGAAAAGGGAGAGGAGGCCGAAAAATCAGGAGAGACGTGTGAATCTTATATTTATGTGGCTTTCAGGAAAATGTGGAGCATGAGGATATGTTTACTTTGCCCAAGCCCAAGAAGGGTTCCTTTCCCCCAGAATGTGGTATTGTGTTTTGGCAGACACCATAACAAAATAATATGGAAGAAGCTAAGGGACATTCAAGACACATCCCATTACAGATGGCCTATCATGGTGCTATAAGATCCAGTCCCCCAAAAGCTTAGAAAGTATCACTGTCTAAAACCTTTTTACAAGAAAGCTGCAGGAGGCAGGGATCCACCACAGATTGGGGTTCCCAATCAAACTGGTTCTCATGAGAGTTGTAACGTCATTAATCACAAGGAATCACTGCAAAGCTATAGAGTTGCTGGAAACGCTGTACAGTATCTGGAATTCCCTGCAGAAATAACCAAGGATGACCCCCAGGAAACAGGAAATAAGGAATTAGAAGAACCCAGATGCTGTATAGGAAGAAGTGTCTGGAAACAGGCATTCCAGGAGAATGGCTCCATATATACCCCAGCATTTATTCCTGGTGAATCCGTGTTCACACTTATCAAGGTTTCACTGAGCACCTGTGGAAATCTATAGCAGTGCCTCCATTTTACCACCTACACACTATTTCTGCTAAATGTCTCTGCTGTTTTATTTAGTAATGGTGCTTTGCCACCGTAGCTTCCCCTTCAGAGTGAGTGCATTAATAAGAAGGGCACATGTTTCAGTTGACTAGACATGTGCCTTGTCTCTCTCCTTGTAGGCACTCAGCTATGCAAAGCTGAAAACAAAAAGGTAGCTAGAGAGGTAGGGTTGTTTAAGGAAATAACATTGCAACCTGTGTGCCTCAAACTAATAAACGGCACTTCAGTGTGGAAACGGTATTAATCACAACGAGGAAAACAGTTCATATAGAAGAACTGGATGAACCACTTTCTGGAGATGTCTGCCTAACAGCAGGATTTAATGGCTGTGAGAAAACCCTATAATAGGTGTGCAGGGAGAGGGAGGCAGGACAAGGTAGGCCTGGTTTACTCAGGCATCTCCATCAACTGATTTCTGTACATTTATTTGACTGGCTACTGACCAGGTGAATTAACTCCATGGAAAATAACTGCATTTAAGGGTATGAACATTCTCTTGTGTAAGTGTATGACAGCCCATTTCCACCCAGCAGTCAAGTCTGTTGCTTGCTTTTGCAGTCATGGTGATGAACCTCACGTATTATTCAACCCCTAGTCACGTCAGGCAAACTGAAACCACATATTTTGAATAAAGTCAACCTAACTTCCCAACAGAGATAGCAATACTAATAGAATAAGAACAGCTTGATTTTTTACCCGGGAGGTTTTTAAATAAACATTTGGAGAATGTTTTGTGTAATTTGTTCTACTGTATCTACCTTCCAGACAGGTGTCAAAGCCCTAGTATGCAAGGCCCAGTGAAAGGATATAGGCCTTGGTTGAATCTTAAGGAAAGCTGCTTAAGTGTTCAAGTAAAGCAGTAGCCACCTAGAAGGGAACCAGTGGCCTTCTAGACGTTGAACTCCTAACTCCCATCAGTTTCAGCCAGCATGGCCATTGATCAGGGATGGTGGGAGCTGAACTTCAGCACCATCTGAAGGGACACAATTTGGGCGCATGTCGGGCATGGAAAATCTTTGTCGCAGGCCAAGGCAAAAATCTATACGGTCACAGAATCTGGTGAAACACCTGAAACTTAACACACAGGGGGAAATGAACTATTCCAACTCAACATACCTAGGACCATACCAGTTTTCCAGCATGAAGAAACTGAAGAAAACTCTTCTTGTGGAAACTTTAAGAGAGTAGAACTCTGACCATTCCTTAGCCTTCTGGCTCAGATTAGCTACATATTGTATTTTTAATGTGTACTCTTCTCTCTAGCCTACAGTGCGCACACAAGAACTTACTTATTGTAGGTCTTTATCTCCCAAATTTGTACCTGTCAGAAAACAAAGGACAGTCTTTTGGTCTTGAGAATGTCTGCTCCTGAATTTTAATCTTGAATATTTTCAGAAGGGTAGCCACGTCAGTCTCTTGCACAAAAGCAATCAGGAGTCTTGTAGCGCCTTAAATACTGTAGTAATTTGTTCGTTAGCCTTCAAGGGGTCACGCTGCTCCTTTGTCGTGCAGACCTTCAGGATGTCCTTGAGAGACCAGAGGCCAAACGTGGATGTCAAAACCCGAAACGGGTTTGAAGGAATTACAGTATAGTTGTGGCCGATATTTTATGCGGGATGCTACCGGACGTGCTAAGGCAACGGCCGGGTGAAATCATGGCCCGTTAGGCCTCCGAGCGCTCCTCGATTTGAGCGCCCGCCGCAGCGTATTGCCTGGGGCCGCACTTGAATCGAAAGGGTCTGAAAGACACCCGGCCTGCGCCAAGCCAGCTGCAAGTCTCCCCTGGGCCTCCAGAGGGCGGCCTCGGGCGACTAACTTTCTTCTCTCTGTGTGTGTCTATGTACAAAGCAGGCTTCCCTCGAGGGGCGGCTGTTGCTTTAAGCTGGCCCTGGAGCGAGCGGAGAGGGGAAGCCAGAAGCTGCGCGGCGGGCCCCGGAGGTCCTTTCCCCCTGCGGAGAAACAAAACCACCTACGGGCAGCAACAGCAGCAGCAGGAGGAAGAAGAAGGAGGAGGAGGAGGAGGAGAGCGTGTGCGAGTTTCGGATCCGCTCGGCTCCCGCCTTAAGCGCCCCGCATTGAATCAGCGCGTGGAGCTCGAGAGCTCCTCGGCTGCGCTTGCCTCGGGCACTTGCGCGACGCTGCTTCTCCGCCTTGGATCGCAAGCAGAGGAAGAAGAAAAGCGCTGACAGATAAAGGCAGCAAGCCGCCGCCGCCACCCCGCACCCCTGCGCCGCCGCCGCCGCTCCGCGTTGACAGGCAGCGGGAGCAACAGCAGCGGCCGCGGCAGCCCTCCCTGCACGCGCGCGCGCAACACACACAAGACGCACACACACACTCAGGACACACACCGAGAGAGCCCGCCAGTCCTGGAGGAGGAAGGCAAGCCAGGAGCGGAGGGCAGCGGGGCCAAGCCGCAGCCCAGGAACTAAGGAAGGGCCGCCACTTCTCTGCACGGGCACCATGTGGGTCTGTTTGTAAGAGGGGTTGGGGGGCCAGATCCCCTCTCTTCGCCTCCCCCCCTCGCTCTCCCTCCCCTCCCCCTAGCACAGGCGGCCACACACACGCAGACACACACACACCCCGACCGGGAGGAGGCGGCGGCGAGGTAGCCGCAGAGGCCGCTGGAATAATAAGAGAATTGATTGTGAAAAAGGAAAGCAGAAGAAATATTTCCTGGCAAGATGGCCGACTTGGAGGCTGTGCTCGCCGATGTGAGCTACTTGATGGCTATGGAGAAAAGTAAATCCACTCCGGCAGCCCGGGCCAGCAAGAAGATCGTGCTACCTGAGCCGAGGTGAGCCCGGCAAGGGGGGCAGGCGGAGGGGGCAGGTGCGGCGCCGGGGCCCCGCGCGAGGCGCGCCGGGCTTAGGATGGGCGCTGGGTGTTTGTGTACGCGAGCGAGCGCATAAATGGGTCTGTATATGACTGAGCTTCGCTCTTCTGAAATGGACCGAGCCGACTTGCCCTTGGCCCAAGCAGCAGGGATCGTGATCTACCCCGTCCATATAGCGGGGTGGAGTGGGGTGGAAAGAGGGCTCGCTAAAGCGGCGTCTTTCCGTGTACGTGGTTGTGTTGATATAGTGTGGGCATGATGATGGATTGTCAGGGTGTCCTGTCTCTGCTTCCTGATTCTTCATTCGGCTGCTCAGATCCTTGGAGATCATTCCCCCAGCACCTCTTGCAGTAGCAAACCCCCTCCTTCTGTGTTTTTCCCTACCCACACGTCACAATTCCACCCACCCCAACACAAACACACATAGTGATTCTCTCTGTGTATGTGTAATATGCAATTGTGTTAACCACAGCAGAAAAGCAGGCTAGTAAATCAGGCTGTATATATGCCTATATAGTGCTTTTTTTCTGAGCAGTCCAGCAACTGTGTTGCTGAGTGTTACGAGGAGCATACAGCTTGGCTCTGGCAGTGCCTGGAGTCGGCCTCAAGATGCCCTAACCACTGTCTTCTCTTTTGGGTGGGTGGTTGGTTGGTTTTTGTTTTTGAAAATCTGTCTGTACAGACCTGTGCAATCCAGCGCTGTGTCTTGGTAATGTGCTGTTAGATAGCGACCAGGCCTTTGCCCACCTTGCAGCTGCCCTGAGTTGAAGCAGGAACTGGGGCTGCACAAACAACGTTGCAAGCGTGCGCAAATGCAGTGCAAGGTCACCATTGTGCAGATAAGGGGAAATGTGTTGGGCAGGGGCGCTGCTTCATGTAAGGGCATTTTCTTGCTGGGAGACACAAGTGGGAGCATTAAGTCAAAAAATCTGACTGGTCATCCAGGTGGGTCAAAGGTGCTATGGTTTCGGCCAACCAACCCTTAACTCTGCTTCCTGGCAGCAGTTACCAAGGGCAACAGGGTGGGGCCTGACAAGCATCCTGCACCTTCAGCACATGGGCAAATGGAGGCCTTCCTCGCTCTCCCTTCTTCCCTTCCACCTCCCATGTGACATCTGGCTTACCCTACCCTTCCCTGTTCTAGCCAATAACCTTGGGTTATTCCCATTGTAGAAGTCTCTTCAAGCAGAACTGCTCCCCTGCCACTGAAGGCAGCACGGAGGGTCTCTGAGAAAGCTCCAAAGGGCCCCTTTCCGCAAGAAATGGCAAGCGGCCCTTTCAGAGGATGATGCAGATGTGTTACCATGGCGATGCCTGAAAGCCTCAGCAGCCTCTGTGCTCTCCCCCCCCCCCCCACGGTTGCTGGTTTCGGTATGGAAGTGCCCACATGGGAACTTTGGGTGAAGTTCCATAGCCTTTGAAATAATTTTGGGCTGCATAGTGACAGTCCAGAGAGCAGCCCCTTCACTTGCATCACATCTCAGCTAATAGTTGCTCACTGGCAACCCCCTGCCTGCCTGAGTCACATCCCTGTTTAAGATAACTGTCTTGGGGTGGCAGAATTTAAGCCATCGTTTGCCCTTCTGCCCCTCCCTCATCTCTTTCTGCACCACTTGTAATGACAGTGTAACTGCTGCTGCCTTCTCCTCCTTTCCTCTTCCTCAAAGTACACCAGGGAGGCCTTCAATTCTCCCAGCTCAATAGCCATCTATTTTGGGGGCAGGAGAGGGAGTAGAGGAGTGAAAGGCAATATTGACAATATATCTACACATAGGAGGGACTTGTGAAATTTGGCTTTTAGGAAATTGAGCATTTTATCTGTTAAAGAGCTGGGGAGAGCTAAGGGGTCAGATTACCAATTAGGGAAGCAAGACTATGCCCTAGAAGAAGACTAAGGATTAAGAGGCGTACATGGAGGTCTTGCTGTGATCACAGCACAGGGGTCTTATTGATAGCTTACTGATAGGCAGAAATAAGGTAGCTGGAATGATAAGGAAAGCATGGGGAGGAGTGTCAAGGATATGTACAGAATTGCATTTGTTTTGGATTCAAGACATCTGCTGAAAACAAGCATTAGAGACCGCTTCTTCCCATTAGCTAGGGAGGATCAGATACATCTCTTCTGCACATCTCGCTGTGGGAACTTTGCTGGGGGACTTCTAAAGTGTGGCCCCATAAATTTTGCCCGGGAAGCTGATTTGGAGCAGGAGGAGAACAGGGTAATTCCAGAACAGGTTAATTCAGGCAGAAGCTGAAGAAATTCTTAGTTCCCCTAATCTGAATGCGTAATAACATGTAGACCTTTTGGTACAGCCCAATAGAAATCACGTGGAGGAGGAAACTGGGTTTGGGTGATGAGCAGAGTGTGTGTTTTACATTAAAATATGCAAGTCAATATATTTGCATATTTATTTTTTGCATAATTTGCTCTGTTCCTAGCAGTCATGCGAGGCGGTGCAGGGAAGCAGTGCAGGGCACAGAATCCCCACCTCTTGACCACTAGAAATTTGACTCATCCTCCCTCTGGCCTTGCACACATATACTGTTGTAGATCAAAAAGACAAGAAACTTGCTTTTTTTAAAAAAATGAAAAGCAAGATTTGGGTGCCCAAGTATAATTTATTTCCTTGCCTTGCATGATACCGTCTTGGCACAGCATGCATAGTCCTGTTCGCAAATCACATTACCTTGCTTCTCAGAGACAGAGCATTCACTCTCAGACACTCCATAGGAAGGTGAGACTTAACAGAAACCACAAGCAGTGTGGCCCTAGCATACGTTATCTTTCATCATTGTTGCTTTGCTGGTGGTTGACCTAACAGCTTCCGTGTGTGTGTCTGTCTTGAAACATAAGGGACATATAAATCACACCCTTGGAGGCTAGGTGGTGCCTCAATTTTTTTTCATGGGCTATCTATTGGAATTGGGACAAAAATGCAGATACATCCTCAAGAAGTTGTCCAGGATTGGAACAATAGAAGGATGGAGATTCTAAAGCAGTGGTGAGGAACCTAGCGCCCCCCAGATGTTGATGTACTCCAAATCCCATCAATTCCAGCTGGCACAGCCAATGGTCTGGGAGTTGTAGTCCAGCAACATCTGGAGGAGCACACCACCCCATCCCTGTTGTAAAGAGAGGAACATCAGCAAAATTGCCAAGGGTGCTGTTGGGTACTTAAAGAACTTGAGGCACAAACCCATGGCCCAAATTTCCATAGCCATTTGCATTGGCTAGTTTATATGTATTTAAGATGGTGGGTTTCTGATGCTTATCAGCATTGCATTTTGCAGTGTGCACAGCAAGTCAGTAAGAAGGGGGGGGGATGAGTTTTTTAAAAGGAAGAAAGGGGCAGGAGATGCAGGCCAAGTGCAAACCTGGGTTTTGCCACCCCACCACATCTGGAACAGCACCCCTGAAAGTTGCTGAAGGGGCTGCATCCTCGTTCATTACTGCAAAAGCAGAAACATTCTGTTACATCTGTTACATTAATTTATGGAATTTATATGCCACTTCATCAGTAGCATTTCTAGGAGGCGTACATAAAAATAAACCATACAGAATAAAACAGTAAAAAAAAAAATCACCATAAAACCAAACATAAATCCAAACCCTACCTTAAAATGCTTGCTGAAATAAGAAAGTCTGAGTCACATGCCTGAAGTCCAGCAATTTGTGTCTTACCTGTCCTGTACGTAGTTCAGAGGCAGCATTTTATCTTCACAACCACCCTTTGAAGGTAGATTAAATTTGAGATACAGCGACTTGCCCAGAGAGCTATCCGATGAGATTTGAGTCTCTGCTTCCCACCAACCAAGCTCACTGTGGCAGGGTACTGGAGACAGGATCCTGAAGATCTGGAGGACTCTGTCTGCTCCCTCCTGGAATGTCTTTTATAGATTCTACACAGACATTCCAAGAGGGAGTGGAGGTAATGAAACTCGGAACTGCTGCCCATTCAAGATCTTGGGGGAATAAGATGTCTAAGGTTTTGTTTATTACATTGCGTCATACTTCTCTCCAAAGGAGCTGAGGGGCACACACATTGTATGCGGGATGGTTTAGGTTGTGTGTGTGTTTGACTAACCACCGCCACTCTTCAAACTTCATGCCAAAGTGGAGAGTTGAGCTGAGGTTGCTCAGGGGTCGCTAATCTGTCACTCTCCACACATCGTTGGACTCCCATTGGCCCTAGCCGGCATGGCCAATGGCCTGGGATGTTGACAGTTGTACTCCATCCACATCTGGAGGACCACAGGTCCTCCCATTCCTCTTCCATATCATGCAGAGCAGAATTGTGGGACAGTGAAAGGAGGCCTCCCACAACCCCTATTATGGAGCACCCTGACTTTAAATCACTCCCATCGGTTTTCTCTGATAGGCTTCAACACACTAAACTTCCTGCCCGAGCAACCTCCCCGCTGGTGCAGCCTCTCGTGTCCCTCCTCCTGCCAAAGTCAAGGCCCAGCTTCAATGAAGAGCTGTCTCTCTGGTTTGTCTGCCAGGAAATGACGTCACCTTTGGTCGCAATAGGCTATTTGGGTCTGCTGCAAAGTAAGAAACTGCAGCACATAGGAGAATCAGGGTGACCTGCGTCCTGCTGACCCGCCACGGCACCCACTGCAAGCTCTGCCTTTTTGTGCAGGTTTTATAGCGGAACTAGGAATGTGTCGGAGCCAAGGTGGTTGTGACATTTGTGAGAGGGGAGAATTCAGCTTTGGTAAAAGGGCAGGGGATTAAAAAGGGGGGGTGGGGAGGAAGTTTCTCCTTTGCTGGTTGCTGCACGACAGTGTTGTTTTTCCTGTTAAGGGAACCAAACTATTTTTTTCTGTGCATTCATTTCCTTTTTCTGTGCTTGGATATGAAGCCAGTCAGTGTTCCCTGAAGTCAGGCTCTCTCTAGCCTGACAATCTACAAGAGCATAAAGAAAAAAATAATAATAAACCAGCTCAGATGCCCAGGGATACTAGCAGGCAACTTCCCACTTCCTCCCCAATGGCCTTTAAGCGAACAAGAGCATTGTCAACAGCTGGCTGATTATTTATAGTACTAACTGCCTCTCATTAAGTCTCTGTGCAAGAGGAACTCGAGGGAGCTGACATTCTCCATAGGCCTTCCAGGTTGTTAACTAATGCTCTCTTTTTTTCCTAAGGGGGAAAACTGAGGCAGGAAAAAGAGGGCACTAGGACCAGTTCTCTCAGACCTTATCTGACCGAGGTTAACTTCAGTGACTGAATTTTTGGAATCGGTCTTGTAAACAACACAAAATTTACAAGCTCAGGATTGTTCCCCCACCCCCCACTGCAGACTGAAATGCACATACAGGCTTGTGGCTTAAACCTTTTTTTTTTAACCTTCCTTTCCTGGTTGCCTAGAACAGATGCTTGTTTGCCACAAGTGACCATGCTAGTTGCTTTTTAGAAGCCTGGCCTATATAGATGTGCTGCTTTTCCATGGAGCAAAGGTAGTCAACCTAGTGCCCTCCAGATTGTGATAGGGCTACAAGTCCCAGCATGTGTGGCCATGCTGGCTGGGGCTGGTGGGAGTTGGAGTCAGGCAACTTCCAGAGGGGATGATGTTGGGCTACTTGGTTTGATGCTATGAGTCCCAAGTTCAAGTCTCCGCTTAGCCGCTGCTATAAAAGGAATGACTTGCCTACCTTACCAGGACACTGTGAGAATAACCAGATAATGAGTGTGAATTCCTTTTCTGCACAAGGCATTTTATGTAATGATATTAATGCTATCATTCAACTGGACCTGCCCCCTGGAGATGGTTGTTATGGAGATGCTTGAGACACATTATCCCAGGCCCATAACAGCAGCAGGCACCAGCAAACACAGCCATCCATCATCCTTCCAAGCCGCGTCTGTCTCAGTCCTGGGGATCTCTCCCCGCCCCCAATCCCCCATGGCTCACTAGTTTCAGGAGTTTCTGGGGGGTGGGGGAAAGACACATTCAGTCTAAATGGTTGAAGTAGGTCCTGTTTCTCAGCGCCCTGATATTTACTTCGCAGAATCCAAGGGGGGAAAATCTGCCCTTCACAATGGGAAAGTGTCTCTTCAGCCCGATCACACTCTCCCCTTCAGAGGCACCCCTTACATTAAGCTCCCATAGCTCCTATAATACTACTAATCCCCAGAAGCCCCATTCAGAGCCAGCCCAGCACCCCATTTAATCCATGGACTGCAACAGCAGCAACTATGGTTGTTCCTGCTGCAGACCACATTGGGCACCTTTCCATTGCCATTCAGGGAGGATGCAGTGGCCTCTCTAGGCTAAGCATCCAGATCTCTTTGTCCTCCATTCAGATATTTAAAAGGTACCCAGATGAAGGGCTGTTTATTCAGTCAGCACGCTCAAGCAATGTTACTCCCCCCCTCCCCCCGCACTGTGGACGGTAACACTTCCAGGCGGGCCAGGAGTGAGTTGCGTGTCTGAATAATGTTCCACATGTAAAAGGATGCAGTCTTATTGGGCTCGGTTTTCTCTGAGGAGTTTTTCATTCCCATCTGGGAGCATTCAAAATGTCACCCACCCCCACCCTCTCACCTGCAACCTGAAATGGAATAGTGCAAGATAGCCTTCCCCAGCCTATACAAAGTGGAAGGGCTGCATAATGCTTTGTGTACCAAAGTGGGAGTAGTGGGGGGCAGGTTTCTGTGGGAAAACGGTGGGCAGGAAAAGGGTTAAGGAGTGATTCCAGTTCTCTAAACCTTCTCTTCTTCCCAAAGTTACTTTTTCATAAGAAAGGGGTGGGGGACCTGTGACCCTTCAGACCCTGGGGTCCAAACTCCCATCATCTCTGTCCCTTGGCCATGCTGGCTGAGGATGATGGGAGTTTGCAAGTCCAGCATCACCAGGAGGACAGCAGGTTGAGGAATGCTAGTTTAAGGAAAGCTTTACCAATTGACCGACAGACTTGGGACATCAGCCATTATTGGACTACAGCTCCCATCATCCCTGACCACTTGTCCTGCTAGCTAAGGATGATGGAAGTTGTAGTCCAACAGCAGCTGAGGACCCAAGTTTGAGAAACACTGCATTAATTGGTCCTATCTGACTTACCAAGTATCTCATGCAAGTGGTGCAAACTATCACAGAATGTTGGTGCCACAGTCACAGCATTTTCACCATTATTGTGCCACCCGCACTGCTTCTCATTCATTCCAACCTGCAGTGAGGATCTGTACTGTCAGTATGTGGATTGTGGGTGTTGGGAATGCTGACTCAGTACACTTGTCAAGTGATACGGTAATCTGCGTCTTCCATCATCTGACAAGTACTTCTTACACAATCTTCCATCTCGAAAGGTACCCGTGCTGCAAATTGAAGCATGCTTTCTGGGGAGCAAACCCCCTTGAAGTCAATGGGGCTTCTTCCTCCCAGGTGAACATGGTCAGGAGAAAATGGTTGAAAGTGATTCGGTGGCATTTCCAAATAAATGCATTTAGGATTAGGATTTCTGCCTCCGTTGTTCAGAGGCAGTGTGCTTGGAATCCCACGTGGAAATAATGCTCTTGTGCCCAGGACCTTCTTGAGGTGTTCCTACTGGCATGTGGCTGGCCACTGTGACAACAGAATGCTGGGCTAGAGGGAGACTGTTGCCCTTACCCTGCAATGGCCCTCATACTCAGGAGCTTCCTCTTGGCTGCTTACGCTGAGTCAATTAAATTTTTCTCCATAGAAGGGCTATGTGTGCTGCTTAACCAGCTAAATATCCACAGGAGAAGCCAGGTCATAGCCCAGCTCTGAAAGATGGCACACGACTCCGAAAGAGAGTTCCAGTTCTTTGTAATACATTAACCCAGCATGAACCCCTGTCTCATGGCCAGACCGTCTATAGCATTTTCCAGGCTGCCAGCTACCAGGTCTTGCCAACTCATCTTTGAGATTAGTCATTGTACTTTGGGACCTTGGAATTTCAGGTTCATTTTCAACCCAAAAGGTGCTCTTTCCTAATTATTTGCCTGGCATTCTCTCTCTCTCTCTCTCTCTCTCTCTCTCTCTCTCTCTCTCTCTCTCTCTCTGTGTGTGTGTGTTTCTTGGTCACTTTTTAAAATTAACCACCCAGGAGGACAAAACAAACACAGCGACTAAAAAACCAGAATGTATTCAGAACAATGCTTCCAAGATCCAATGTATTATTTCCGCTGCTTCTCTAGCCAGGAGCCTGTCCGTCCACACTCAGACCACCGTCCTCCTGTCCCTCCCGCTTTTTGATGAACCTTCATTTTCTGTTTAGACTTTTAAATTGGCTTCTCTTCCAAATTGCCCAGATGCAGATGCCATTCTAAGAGCACCAGCTCTTCTTTAAGACAAGAAACAGACCTCTGTTCGTTCACCTGCTAGAATGACTGCCTGCCTTTGTAATCTTCCTGTACCTGGCTGCACTTAGCCCCAGATAAAAACACAGTCTCCTTTAAACAGCTGGTTGGTCTTAATTCATGAATGAAATGTCGGCTATCCAGTGCTGGATCCTTACTGACCCAAAATCTCTTGAGATAAGTGTCTTTTATCTGCAGGCTTCCTGTGATAATAATGGGGGGGTTGCAGCAAAAACAACAAAGGGTATTGTAGCACCTTAAATACTACATTTGCTATCCTTTAAGGTACTACAAAACTGCTCATATAATAAGACTTTAACCCCTCTCCACACCCCCACTTTCTAAACATGTTCTTGGTTCCTCCTCCGACCCTCTAGAGCAGATTTAGGGGGCGCAGCAGGAAGAGAGGAGGGGGAAGTCTGCTGCATGAGTGGACCTCATTCTGCACATGCAACAGCTTAGCTGGATCCTGCCCTTGTTGTTTTCAGGGCAGGGACGGCAAACCTTTGTCCCTCCATATGTGGTTGGACTCCTGTCAGGCCCAGACAGCGTAGCCAGCGGTCAAGGATGATGGGAACTGGAGTCCGGCAGCATATGGAAGGTCACAATCTCCCCACCCCCTGCTTTGAGGGAATAGGCCGAGCTGAGAAGCTTCACCCTTGTTAACTTCCCTCACGTGCCTTTTCTCTTGGCAGTATCCGCAGTGTTATGCAGAAATACTTGGAAGACCGGGGTGAGGTGACCTTTGACAAGATATTTTCTCAGAAGATTGGTGAGTAGCAGAGCCTCTGCAGGGGTCATGAGTTCAGGCAAGACCAGCTTGCCTGTGCTCCGGTTAGCCAGGAGTCAACGCCAGTGAGAAGAAATAGGGGGGCAGAAGGAGGACCTCCTTTTTAAAAGGGCTGTGGTGGGATTGGATATCTGCAGAGTTGTGATGGAAGCTGCTTGCTGCATACTCAGTCTCGTCCTTCCCCTTAGGAATCCAGCTTCTGGCCTGGAAAGTGCTGCTGTGCTTTGGCCGCAGGGGCCGGTGCTGCAGGTGCAACTTCTTTTGTCACTTGCTCCTTCACTGGAGTTGGGGAACGCTTGGCCCCTGAATTTGTCCTTACCATCCAGCCCTTGGAAAGGCCATTCACCTTCTTCATTCAGATCAGGAGTTAACAAGTCTTCTCCTTCTATATGGTGGCCCAATGCAAAGAAAGCCAGTGATCCTGTATCTATTAATGAGGATTTTTTTTGGAAAGCGCATAGCTCTGCAAGGGCGGCAGTTGCTGTGCCAGCTCAAATTATCTTGTCCAAATTATCCAAAGATAATAAGTCCCTGTCCTGCCTTGGGTCTGGTCAACTCTACATCCCAGGCTGGTGCTGTAGAGCAGGGGTGGGCAGACTTTGGTCAATCCACTTTCGCCTCTACCAGAATTTCCAAGATTGACCAACCCAGGCCAGGTGCAAGATACTCAGAGTTAGAATTAATAAACAAAGGGTGCTACTGAGCACATTTGGAGCCCAGGAATTTGTTTTCAGCACCATTTTGGGCAAATGTCCAGTCTCAGTTAGCTTTCTTCATTTCAGCAGCCTAATTTTGATTTTGGGGGGTGGGCAGGTCATTTTGTTCTTGCTAGTTGCTCAAGAATTGGGAGTCAGAACCCCTGAGGATCTACTGCAGGTCACCCAGAGATCTCCCAGTAGATTGTAATCTACTGTCTCTTCCCCCCTCCCTCGCCTTGTTCTCAAGCCTGAACTGAGATCTGTGAGCAGCTGAGCTGAGATCTGTACAAATGAATTGGGGAAGGGGGTATTGCTGAGGTCGATGAGGAAATTCTGCTTCCTCTTGTGCGGCCTGCGACGGTTCCCTGTTCCATCTTCCATTAGTTGTTTGCAGGACAATTGCTTCACTTGAGGGATATTGGAAGAGAAGAGGGTTCAAAGCTTCTGGACTGGCTCACATGTGAGAAGGTTCTGCCTCCAGGAAGGGGGTGGAGCTGCAGACCTTGCGATTGAATGTGGCCCTGTAGGCCCATCTTTCTGGCCCTCAGGCTTCTTCCTAGGCCACAGTATATCGCTAGGCCACCCCTCACAGGCCCTGCTGCCCCCACCCTTGACAATGCCTCTCTTGAGTCTCTGAATGAAGAAGTGTAATTACTCCAGCGGAGAATCTGGACCTGGTGGAATTCCCCTTCCATGCAGCTCTTCAAGAAGCCTTTTAGAAAGTAAGAGTGTCAGCTTTTTCTGGCAAGGCTCCTGCGCTGTTAGCAGCTGTGTGAGAAGTAAAAATGCAGCTCATGTAGCTTTTTCTCCCTCATAGATTGAAATGTACGGGCTGGTGGGGAGAGGGGACAACAACACACTTTCGCTGCTGAATTTCTGCCTGTCATCTTGCTGAAGGCACAGAAGCCTGCCAGGAAGAAGGAAAATAAAATTCCACACCCTGCCACTTACTCTTTTAAAAAAAACACACAACAAAACAGAATACTCTAGAGCACTGGTTCCCAATTAGCTAATTACGGAGGACCCCCTGTTTTTCAAAAGCCAAGCCACGGACCCTTTACTTTTGACAATTTTGATGACTCCATGGTAGTTACCTCTGCAAAGCAATTTTTTGAACAAAATGTGGTGTAGCCCCTCATAAGCAAAGGACTTTAGGTATAATTTTAAAAAACAGACTATAAAATTTGTGATACTACCATGCAAAAATGACCAAAAAAAATAGTTGAGGTGGGGAGGCAAGGGATGGGGCCACGGACCCCCTGGGGATCCCGGACCCCTAATTGGGAACCACTGCTCTAGAGGCACTGATGAGGTACATCTGGATAAATTAGGAGGAGAACACAGGTTAGGAAGGGCTGTGTGACTGCTGGCTTAGGACAGGCTGGGTGATGTTGGGCTGTTGTTGTCCATACTGAGCCCCGGAGGCATCTGCTTGCAAGGCTGTTTCTCCTTTTCAGTTACTACACCCCGCCCCAACAGGAAACACTCTTGCTTCCTCCCACACCCACAGCCACTTGTGGTTTCCTCATAATATCTCCCGCTTTCATCCCCTCTCTGCTCCCACCCCTCCTGGCTCTCCCTCCGCTCCTGGCTCCCCTGCTGCCTTCCCCACAGCCTCTTGCCTCTGCCTCTCACCTGGGGATGGCGCACAAGTAGGTTGGGGAAGCAGGTTTAGCACCAAGGAGCTGTTTAGCCACAAGCTGACGTGGATCTTGATCCGTGTGCCCCTCCACTGTGTGTGTGTGGAGGGGGAGCAGAGTTGAGGCGGAAACTGGTGCACAGTATGCTTGAGAAATCTTCTCCAGGTGTGGGGATTGCCACCCTCCAACTGCCCCTTTTCAGTCACCGTATTTTTCGCTCTATAAGACGCACCAGACCATAAGACGCACCTAGTTTTTGGAGGAGGAAAACAAGAAAAAAAATATTCTGAATCTCAGAAGCCAGAACAACAAGAGGGATCGCTGCGCAGCGAAAGCAGTGATCTCTCTTGCTGTTCTGGCTTCTGGGATAGCTGCACAGCCTGATTTCATAAGACGCACACACATTTCCCCTTACTTTTTAGGAGGGAAAAAGTGAGTCTTATAGAGCAAATATGGTAGCTGAGGGAACCTGCGTCTCTGCAGGTTTTGTTGCTCTCCCAGCTCCCATCAGCCCCCCAGCCAGGGAGGCTAATGGTCAGGGATCATGGAGTTTATAGCCAAGAACACCCAGAGGCAGACAGGTTATCCACCCCCTGCTAGATCTGGTACAGATGAGACTCATGCCTGCTTTGAATGTATATTGAAGGTTACTGAAGGGGCCGCTTCACCCTGTATAAAATTTGCAAGGAATTTGCACACAGGCACGGTTCCATGTAGCTTCCGTTATGCATCCAAAGGGAAGCACTTCTCGGTTGCTTATTATGAGTGACATGTAGGTCTCCTTCATGTTCCTATGTGGAAGTGCCTTCAGTTTGGGGACTTCTCTAACATACAACTCAGACATGAGTTATGACTAGTTTTCCCAGGGGGACCACGTGACTTAAGGCAAGCATGCGCAAAACAGTTATTTTTCTTCTTTTTTTAAAAAAAAGTGACCCTGCTCCCATGCATTTAACAGCTGCCTGACATGCAGAAATTAAGAATGTGAACCCTTCTGAACTTTGTGGGGCTTACTTTCTGAGTAGGCATGCATGGGATTGCACTGGGAATGGTGGGAGAAGCTTCTCCTGTATAAACCTACTGGGCATATTCCAACTCCCAGGGATATTGAACGTAGCTTATGAAACTGAAATGGTTATGCTTTCTTTCTTTTTTTTTGCAAGATGAAAAGATTGAGATGTGCCTTCTTAGAAATATCAAAATCCCAGCTTGTTTTCTAGAAGTTTTCTGTAAAAAATAAATTGGATGACTATACCTGCTAGTTTTGTATAAGGAGAGACTCTTTGTCTCTGACAGTGGTGTAATGGGCAGAAATCACCAAGTGAAGATTTATTTGGTATGAAAATGCATGATGTTAAAAGCTTCAAACTTGTTGATTTCTTTCTCTTATGTTTGCTGATAAAATCACAAAGCCCTTGTCCATAAAAAACAGGATTTGGTATTAATGGGCACTGGTATAGATGACTTTAAAAGCCAACTTAGATAAATTTGCATAGATCTTTGACTAGCTATCCACCATGATAGAAGAATGAAACCTCTATATTTGGAGTCAGTGGACTAAGTTTGGGGAATGTTTTTGGACGACAGCTCCCATCATTCCCGATCGCTGGCCATGGTGGCTTAGTCTGATGGAACTGATGTCCCACAATATACAGAGGGCCAGAGGTTTCCTACCATAGCAATATACCTGTGTACATATACAATGGATTTCTTTTCCCACCATTGCTGATTAGTCAGGGATGGAATGCAGGGCCCTGGCTTTCTGAGGGTGCTAATTCAGGTGGGACCAACTGGCTGGCTTTGAAAAAGGGAAGCAGGGGCACACCTGGTCGTTGCAGCTGACAGTTGTGTGTTTTTCTTAGGTTTCCTGCTGTTCCGAGACTTCTGCCTAAATCAGGTGGAGGAAGCCAAACCACTGGTGGAATTCTATGAAGAGGTGAGGCCCTGATTGTGCGTTGAGGGTGGTGGGAGAAAATGCTCTATTTCCTTCCGTGCCGTCAAATCACAATTTCCTTCCTTGGCCTGGCACACAGACTCCCCTCTGACATTGGTTCCCAAACTTGTCTTGAGCTGAGGAGTTGACTTTTCGAAGACCTGTTCAGAGGTCACTTCAGGCCTTTTGACCCTCCTCTCAAAAAGCATATCTGAATTCTTGTTCACGGCGGGGGGGGGGGAAGGAGCCGGGGGGGGGGTGGCAGAAGGCAAGGCTACTGCATCTCCCGATTCAGGTTGGAAAACAAATACATGGATTCCCTGCATTGCCTCTTCAGGACAGAGTGGGGTAGTTTCATTTTGCCAGGGGTGGGATGGGGTGCGGTGGGTATCTGGGGAACTTAAAAGCTTAAAAATGGGCAAAATGTTTTATGAGAGAAGGCAAGAGCCAGAAAGTTTTGCTGTGCTTTATGCTTTCCTGTAGTATTATCCCTTTTATGAGTATGGTTTATGTTGGCCCTCTCATAATTTAAAATAAAACTAGATTTAAAGGAGAACAATAATAATAAGGAGGATAAGAAAAATGCTTGCTGTGAGATTTCAGCGCACTGCTCTCCCTGTATCTCAGAGGTCGCCCACAGGGTGCCCTCCAGATTTAGTTGGGCTCCATCTCCAATCCGCCTCAGCCAGCATGGCCAATGGGCAGAGATGATGGGAGTTGTAGTCCAGCAACTTCTGGCTACAGATTCCCCAGCCCAGGTGTAAGCTCAGCTTTTGTCTCTTTGACTTTGTATATGCATTCTATGGCACATTTTGTCAGCTGCCACCCAGCCCCTGTGGAAAATAATAAAGGGGGCAACAAGAGATTGCAAGCGCTCTCTCCAAGCACAGCCATTATTTGAGTTCTTTGGGGGCAAAACATGGTCCACGTCGACCATGTGTCTGTCTATGCCTTCTGAAGGGCCTTACAGAGTCTGTAGTCGGTGGGTAGGTTGCTGAGCCTTGTTACCTCTCCCCTCGCCCCATTCTTCATAGATCAAAAAGTATGAAAAGATGGACTCCGAAGAGGATCGAGCTATTAAGAGCCGCCAGATCTTTGACACGTACATCATGAAGGAACTGCTGTCCTGTTCTCACGTGAGTGGCCCGAATGCTTTCTGTCACATGAGAGAGTCTGAAAAAAACCTTTGGCAAGAAGTATCATGTTTGCTTTGCAATCCCATTGATCAAGATTCTTTAAAAGATAATACTCCTCAGAATGGGAGGAGCCAGACTCCCAGCATTGTCCATTGTCTCACAGGCTGTGTACTCTCCCTGTCTCAATAAATGTCACATACAACTCCCTTCGAACTACCCACCCCAGCTCTTAATCTCCTTTTCACGACCTCACTTTCCTCTACCATGCATGGGAAATGGCTCTTTCCTGTTCTGGGATGACCTTCCCATTAATGAATTGTAGGCAGCTGCTTAAGGCACCACCTTGTGCAATGCACCAGTGCCTTTGCTTCTCCCATTACAGTGGCAGCAAACAAACCGTGGATTCTTCCACCATTAACCGTAGTTTCCCGTTTTATCGGAACCAGGAGACCATAGTTAACAGCTTCAGAACAAGCTAGAATATCAAGCCAATTTCAAAACATGGTTTTATATGGGGGGAAGGAGATCACACTTCAGCCCAAGGGCCACATTCGCTTGTGGGTAACCTTCCAAGGGCCATATGCCAATTGGTGGGCAGGGCCAGAGATAAAATGTGGGTAGACTAGATGGCCCTTGGGGGGTCTCCTCCAACTCAATAGTTCTATTATTCTAGGTTTCTGGGGAACAATGGGTTTAGTGGGAGGTAGGGGCAGTGCATGTGAGCCTTGCAGCATAGCAGGAGGGAGGCCTTCAGGAAGTCCCAGGGGGACATGATGAGAGATGAAACCAAGAAGCCACAGAGTCACACTTACTGGTGTAAAGTGCTGGGCCAACTGTTGACAGTTCTTGAGGTAACCTGACACTTTTCAAGTTGTGCGAAGAGCAGGCAAACACTGATGCCGCCAGTGCCACATGTCAAACTGCGAAGAGGAGTGATTCAAAATGAGAACGAAAATGTCCTTCATTAAGTGATGCTCGGAAACCAAGAAAGTTAATAAAATGTGTAAATGGAACAATTTTATTCTGAATGGCCGACAGTCATAATTGTACCGTGTCAGTGGTTCCCACAGACTGCTTCAAAATTGCTGAGAGTCCTGGTGCAGCGCTTTTTTTTTTTGTCAATTGTAGCAACTGTCATGCCTTGTGCTAGATGCTGTATGATTTTTTAATTGCACTTTTATTTCTTGCTTTCTATTTTGCTCTAGCATTCCATTAACATGATCAGATAAAGATGTGAAAGAATGGCAACAGGTTATTAATGAATTTATCTGACACAATAAAAAAATCCACAGCTGAGTGCTGTGGCAGCGTACAGACAGGGGTTCCAGCTGCCCTGTTTCAATTGCCTCCTCCCCCTCTCACGTCAGGATTTTCCTGCTCACCTTCATTCCCACGTTTTGACTGTCTCTTTCTCTTTTTTTGCTGCTTCCTCTTCCTCTCACTCTTGTCTTTCATGCTGCTAATCCTCTCTACTCCTTTCAAGTGCCTTCTCCTCCCTTCACTTATGCTCCTTCCCACTCACCTTTTGGTTAGACCCCAGTTCCTCAGAAGAATGGAGCAGCTGCTGAGCCTGCCATTCATCGCTGTCACACCCGCCATCTTTGGACTACCTCTTCAAAGCTTGCTGACTATGGTGGTCTACAGACCGCAGTTTGGGAACCTTTGCTCTGTGTGTTTACTGGTAGTTTGAATTGCTTGTTGTTGTTAAAACAGGGAATTTTTTTTTAAAAAAAATACCTGATAGGTGAAAAGTGTTTGCCAACCCAACAGCAACAGGCTTGTGCATCGGACAAAGGAGATAATTTATTCTGTTTTCCTGACGTTTCCATAACTGTTTTATTTCTGCATTATATTTCTGCCTTCATGTGACGTAAACGAGCAAGTAACATGGAAATGAGTGCCAGACTTGTGCTATATTCCACTATATTTCTAGAAGCAGCTAGTTAGGGAAATGCTTGGAAGATGGAATACAATGGTACCTTGGTTTACGAACTTAATCCATTCCGGAAGTCCGTTCTTAAACCAAAGCATTCTTAAACCAAGGCATGCTTTCTCAGAGCAGTGGAGGACTCAATTTACAAATGGAACACACTCAGCAGGAAGCGAAACATGTTCTTATTCCAAGGCAAAGTTCACAAACCAAAACATCTACTTCCAGGTTTGCAGCAGTCTTAACCCAAGTCGTTCATAAACTAAGCTGTTCTTAAACCAAGGTACCACTGTAAACTGCTGTGTGAATGCAGCCAGTGCCTCTCTTTAACATGTCCAAGATTTGCCAGTCCTATTCCTGACCCAGCTTGTAAGCCTTCCCCAAGCTTTGTGCCCCAGTCCTGTTGATTTCTTTGTCACTGGGCTTCTTCGGTGGTCTCAGCATTAGAGCTGGAAGTCAACCCAAGCTTTGTGCAGGCACAATAACTTGATGAAATGTCTCTTTGGACAGCGATGCATCTGGACTCATTTTCTTTTTCTTGTGTCCTCTCACAGCCCTTCTCCAAGACTGCCACAGAATATGTGCAGAGCCGCCTCAGCAAGAAGCAAGTGCCACCTGACCTGTTCCAGGTAAATCCCTCCCCAACAACTAGACCCTTGGGCTCACCCAATCTCGAATCTCATTTGCCCCAAGACTGGATGCACTTGCATTGGTAGACAGGGGCTGATGTAGCATGAACTCTGGCCCATTGCAACCAATTTCTTCCTAGCCTGTACAAGTGTCCCCACAGCAGGGGGGGGAACCTCTTTTCCTATAACATTGCCAAACCCAAAGAAATGCACACTCCATTTCCTTACAGCACTTGCTGTTGAGGATCTCATGGGGATTTCCACATCACTGAGTCCTGCAGGGGCCATGCAGATGAGAATGGGGATCAGTGGGTGGAAAGCTTTAATGGATAGGTTTTTGGCATTCATTCCTCTCTGCCCACTCTTCTGCCAGCCATACATTGAGGAGATCTGTGAGTGTCTGCGTGGGACTATCTTCCAGAGGTTCATTGAGAGGTGAGTGCTGAGGACTATAGGCTGTCCACATGCAGAACCTGCAGCACCATGTTGCAGCGTGGTGTGCTCCTGTTTAAGGTGCCAGCCACACCTTTTCCAACACACTCCCTTCCATTCCCCTTCCCCCTTGTGCATGGCGAAGCTTGAAAGAAGATGAGACAGTGCCTTTGAAGTTTGCAGATTTTCTTGGAAGTAAGCCTCTTTGAGCACTATGGAACTTCCTTCTGAGCAAAAATGCCTAGAATCAAGCAAAGCAGGAGCGAGTTCTGTAGATGGAAAGAAGGCTCACTTCTGAGTTAAGCCTGCGTAGGGTTGTCTTGAAGGCAGGATGGAAGTTATATGTATGTGAATGTTACCTGTATTTTCCCTTTCCCCTCCCTAAACCCACTGCTTCCTTCCCATAATACTGGGGTATAGGAGTATCTGTTAAGGGGGCGGGGGTGTTATTGGACTTGGAAGAGTTCTGGCACGGGGATTTGAGGACGGATCCTTTGAAAGTGGTGATACCCAGGGTTTGTGTTCCAGGGCCTGTGTGTTCTTTCTCTCATTTCTTCTCCCGTCTGTTCTGTTTTAGTGACAAGTTCACACGCTTCTCCCAGTGGAAGAATGTGGAGCTCAACATCCATGTGAGTGCCTGAGGAGGGAGGGCATTCCTGAGAGCTGCGGTGATAAAAAAAAGCTGTCAAAAGACACTAAGCATGGACCTGCCTGCAGCCGCATTGTTGCAGAATCGCAAAGTGTATAGGATTTGCAAAGTTGCTGGTCGTGTAGTTGGTGGGAGGTTGGTGGTGTGTGGGGGACTAATCCCTGCCTCAGGAAGTTCACCGATTTAGTAGCTTCAGGGAAAACCAGGATTACGATTGTCTTCACTGGGTAAATGAGATGGGAGAATTTGAGGGTTTCTTGTCCGTCATGAGAGCTTGAGAAGCAAGCCCAGTTCTGGCTCCCCAATAATCCGAGAGCAACTACCCCTAACATGGGATCCTCTGTACAATTCCCATCAGCCTCAGCCGGCACAGCCCCATCTGGAGAACCTCAGGCTGGGGAAAGTTTTCCTAGTGCTACCCACATGTGGCACAAAATAACCTTGGATCATAATCTGAAAGCAGGATATGAGGAAAGGTCACTGTGGGTGAGAGGAGTGCCTGTGGAAGGCCATTCCTTTCTATGACGGGTAGACCCAGACCCCTGAAAGCTTAAAGGTGGTGCCAGCAACATGTTAACACTCTTGGTCTTGCTCTCCTTTCCTCCCCCCCCCCCGTCATGTTTGTTCATGCTCTCTGCCTTTTGGGACCCAGCTAACCATGAATGACTTCAGCGTCCACCGGATCATCGGGCGTGGCGGCTTTGGCGAGGTCTACGGCTGCCGGAAAGCAGACACGGGCAAAATGTAATGTTGCAAGATTGGCTTGTCAAATTGTTATTCCAACAATTATCTGGGAGCCCAAGGTTGATTAAGGAGACAGAGGGGTTGCCATGTGGCCTTTGGCCATTGTCTTTTAGCCTAGCTTTGCTCCACATCATTGCTATGAAGCTATATGAAGTATCTGCACATGGAAATGAAAAATGACATTATCCATCATTCTCTTTTGGCTTGTAATGGCCATGTTGGTACTGGAGAACCAGGATGGTACCCTCTGATATCTCAGCTCCTAACCAGCCCTGCTGCTCCCTGTAACCAGCATAAGTAGGCTTCTACTCACTGTCTGAGCCTCAAATGCAAACATAGCTTCCCAAGGGCCTTTCCCCAACTTGCCTTTATTTTCTGGGGTACCAGATTGGTGCCTGTGCTAAACTCAGATTCTTCCAATGCACGTATGAAATGTTAGGAAAGACAGTTTCTGCCTTCATGGAGTCAGTGTCTCAGATTTTATTCTTTATTTACTGAGGTTTTGAGGTAGCTAACAGCAAAATGGAGCAAAGCCATTGAGTGTCATCTTAAAACAATATAATGAAAACAGCAGCAGCAGTCATAGAGCAAAACTAGCACCCAGTCAAACAAGAGGGGAAGCAGATATCATTAAAAAGTGGGTCAGATACAATAAGGACAGGTTTAACCCAGGTGTTTATTGCTTAGGGGGTGGCAGGTTCAGAGAATCATAGGGCTAGATCCAGAGTAAGTCAATTGCATTGAAGCCCCATTGACATAAATGTGAAAAAATTAGTCATGACTTAGGGCTCATCCAGACTTCGCTTGTCCCACTGCTTTCACCCGGGAAAACCTGATCTTTAGTGCTGAATTGGAGCAAATGCCAAAAAACCCTGGAGGAATCAGGTTTCCTATGGATTAATGTTTGCTCAAATTCAGTGCTAAAGAACCAAGTTTTCCCGGGCAAATGGAAAACTGCTCAAACCTGTGCTTTTTAGGCAGGGAAGTGTGGACAAGCCCTGGGTGAAGTCCCACTGATTCCAATGGGAACTGGGCTTGTCTGTCTTGTTCTGGATCTAGCCCATCAAATGTTAGTGTTGAAAAGAGGCCATCTCATCAAGGTCCCCAGCTCAACCCAAGAACCTTGCAATGCAGAATCTACTAACTGGCATACTTGGCAGTTCAGCCTTTGTTTCAATACCCCAAGTGCAGGAGAGTCCACCCACCCCTGTCCCCCACAAAGGAAGGCTCTTCTCATATAGGGGGAGCACAGTGAACATTAGCAGACATCCCAGGGACATCTGTGGTAAATCTCCTCTGTGGGAAACCAAAGAAGTGTTGGGGGGAGTTTAGTCATAGCAGGTGACTCAGGACTCAGATGGGGGTCGTGATGGGTGTAATTAAGGAAGTGCCAAGTGGAATGAGTTTGGTAGGTTTCCACAAAGGAGGCGCACAGGCTGTTCTGTGTGGAGGGATATCGGCAGGGGTGATTCCCTGGGAAGCAGCAAGACCTGGCGAGAGCAACATCGCAGGGTTGCAGCCTCTTCTTTCTCCTTTGGCAGGTACGCCATGAAATGTCTGGATAAGAAGCGCATTAAGATGAAGCAGGGGGAGACATTGGCCCTGAACGAGCGCATCATGCTCTCGCTTGTCAGCACCGGGGTAAGTCTGGCTACATTGAGCAGTTGGGGTTTGGGAGGCAGAGAATAGGCGAGACCTGGAGTCTGCCCAGTCCAAGAGGGAGGGGAAAGAGATCTGTCAAGTGGGCAGATGCGAATGCTTGGGTTCCTGTATTGTGCTTGCAATCAAAGCTATGATAATGCCGGTATAGACATGGCAGGTATTTTGAAGCACACACTGGTAATTAAAGGCAGGGGGGAGGGATGACGGTGATGAAGTGTGCTGGAGGTGGCATTGAGCATGTGGCTGGGAGTGTGATGCCTGCAGTAAACTAGCAGCAGGGCTGGGATGTGTGTAGGCAGCGCAGCGAATTATTATGCGCACGGAAGGGGAGGGGAGGCAGTTCAATGTGTGCAACGGCAGGAGGAGGGCAGGAGGGGAAGAGAGAGGGGCAGGGTGGGGGCTCGGTGTGCAAGGGGCACAAGAGAAGACAGGGGAGACCACCGTAGGGGTTTGTGACAAGTTTGCGTGGGTGGGGGAGGCGAGGCAAAGGAGCCGACAGGCGACGTGACGGCTGTGTAGGAGTCGCTGCAAAACCCACGGCAGAAAATGGGGGGCGGGAGCGAGGGGTTAATGGAAGAGCTGGCAAAGGGAAGGAGGCAGTGGTGATGTGTGAGGCAAGAGGCCAAGGGCCTTGTTGAGCAATCCGTTCCCCCACTGTTATCAGATGCAAGCGTGCTCTTGTGTGTAGGGGAACTGTGGTAGGAAGCATGCATGTGCGAGGCATGATTCTGAGAGCGCAGAAGGGAAACGTGGAGCTTTCAGGAAGGCCTGTGGATTCCGGGTGTGAGCAGAACGTAGAGTGAGGGAACTCATTCACGCACATGTGCATGCAGACTTGGTGATTCATTTATGTATTTTTCCCCCCTCTCTTTTTTCCCTGCTGTGACTTGGTTCCTCGTGTCTCTGCCAGGATTGCCCCTTCATCGTGTGCATGTCGTATGCCTTCCAAACACCTGACAAGCTCAGCTTCATCCTGGACCTCATGAATGGTGAGAGCCAGAACCCAGCCTGTAGAGAGCCTCTGCCTCTGCCTCTCCCCCTCCCCTCCCCTCACATGCTTCTCGAAGGGATCCACACACAGAGGCATCCCTGCCTCACCACTGCTCCCCTCTGCCGATACTCAGGTTGTGTGCCTCACATGGCTGTCTGCTCCGTTTCCTGCAGGGGGTGACCTACATTACCACCTCTCCCAGCATGGGGTCTTCTCCGAGGCAGAGATGCGCTTCTACGCAGCAGAGATCATCCTGGGGCTGGAACACATGCACAACCGCTTCGTGGTGTATCGCGACCTCAAGGTGAGCAAATGCCCCCCCCCCGAATGCTGCATCATTCAACATCCTTTATCTAGATGTTTGTATGTCGCCTGCCAGGGCTACGCAGCCCTTTCGAGGCAATGGGTGTCGTCGAACAATTAATTAATTAATTGCAGCATTTATTCCCTGCCTTCCCTCCAAGGAGCTCTAGGGGGCTTACATGCTTCCTCCCCCCTGCCTCCCCGCTCCCCATTTTACCCTCACAGCAACTCTATGAGGTAGGGGAGAGAGAGAGAGAGAGAGAGAGAGAGAGAGAGAGAGAGAGAGACTCTGACTGGCCCAAGGTCACCCAGCAAACTTCATGGCTGTGTGGGTTGGGATTTGAACTCCCCCCCACCCCAGTCCCACCCTCTGACAACTATGCCAAGCCGAGCTACGCCAGGTTAAAAGAATAAAATTCAAAGAAGTCTAAAAACCTGGTTTTAAAATGGAGAGAGAAAAACCTCACCCTAGGCTTCTCTTTCCACGAAGACAGGCAATTTCTGCCTTCAGCGTGGGGTCCCTCGGTGTTGCACCCGCACCCACTGAAAAGAGAGTTCTCTAGTGCACTCTGACTTCATGGCAACTGCCTCTTACCCAGAGCCGTGCTTCCTCCTCCTCTGCCTTAGAAGCCAGGACTGTGCTGTGCGCCATGAGTCGTTCAGGGTGGCAGCATTCCTCACAGGGGAATATTGGGATTTATTTCAGAAAATGTGAGGTTTGAAAGTGTTTTTTATTTTACTGAGGGAGATTGTTGCCTTGATGGAAGTGCACTCCCACTCAAAATGCCTTGGGATTTGGTACTGTGGGTTATCAAAGCTACTTTTGACAACCCACTCGTCACCGTTGCAGGTTGATCCAAAGCAGGGCAGGATCTTGCGAGGTTGCTTGTCTTTTCCGTATCATGACCTCACTATGCCGCTCTTCAAAATTAAGCATACCCGCTGCAGGAATTGCTCCCTCTGCTTCATCGGTGCTGCTGCAGAGGCCCAGGCCAAAGGATGAAGGAGGAGGGTTTATTCTCTCCCCTGCTTTCCCCAGCAAATCCTCTCTTCCCCCTAGCTGCCATTCATTGCTGCTCTTGTTCCCCCTGCAGCCAGCCAACATCTTGCTAGATGAGTTTGGCCATGTGCGTATCTCGGATCTGGGGCTCGCCTGTGATTTCTCCAAGAAGAAGCCTCATGCCAGCGTGTGAGTATCAGGCAGGAATCTCATCCTCGGCCAGCAGCTCCATTCTCTGTATCTGGACCTAAAACTGCTCCCCTCCCAGGTCTTGATAAATGTCAGAACACCTTTCCCCCTTCTCCCCCAGCTGCAGGGTGAGCTACTGGAAGTTCCTCCACTGTTGCTTCCTCTAGCTTTCTATAGGTGTTAATTCCTGTATTATCTGGGGATCACAATATCACTTGTTCAACATCCACTCATTGGGACATTTGCCCTAAGGCCTCTGTCCAGTAACAGAGACCCAAAATATGAGCCACAAAACTGGAACCTACAGATTACAGGCCTCACATTCCTGTAGTGGATTCCTCTGCAAAGGGGCTTTCTGATTCTGGGGCGTGTGGGATAGAACGAGCTAGTTCAGTCCCAATGCCCAGCTTGCGTAGGAGCGAATGTCTTTATGTGATCACTTGTTCTTGGGAGATGCCAGTGTTGCAAGGAAAATGGCCCCACTCTAACTTTTTCTGCTTGGAACCACTCATATTTTGTGGGGAGACAATTCCTACAGGCCACAACTGTGGTTTAAAGGGGCATTGTAAGGAGGAATTAGTACCTGCCTCCATTTGCAAGCACATGCGTACCCAGATTCATAAGCAAATGCTTCTCCCACGTGAATGTGTGTATTTCGTAAGTGTACATAGATCTATTTGCCACTGGCCTGTGTGTTTATTTTTCAAAAAGGATTCCTTACCCATTGACCTGTCCCTGCTGAGCGCCCCCCCCCCCCGGCAGGTGCTGTGCTGTCTTTTGTAACTCTCAGTTTCCCTCCACCCCTACAGTGGCACACATGGGTACATGGCACCAGAGGTGCTGCAGAAGGGCGTTGCCTATGACAGCAGTGCTGACTGGTTCTCTCTCGGCTGCATGCTCTTCAAACTACTGAGGGGGTAAGTGGGGGAGAGCCAAGGTGGAGATGAGTTTGCAGGGATGGGGGTGGGAAGGAGGCCTAGCTGGCAGAGGGAGCCGTGGTTGAATCCAGAGGGTGCTGGGTTGGATTGATTGCGATGGGGATGGCAAGAATTGGAAAAAACCGCCCTGAGATCCACAGGTATTGGGAGCTATACAAATATAAAGAAGTGTTAAGGGGTACCTGTGAGGCCTGAGTCTCCTTCTGATGCTCTCCTGGCTCTTCTTCTCAGGCATAGCCCCTTTCGGCAACACAAGACTAAAGACAAGCACGAGATCGACCGCATGACGCTCACTATGGTAAGGAAATGTCGTCAAGCTCAGTCAGGGATCAGCCTGGATCCCAAAGCTTCCAGGTGCTGAATTGTTCCCCTCTTGCCCCTCGGGTCTCCGAAATCTCAGATCTTCCCTTTGCCAGTCATCGGAGTTATACCTGTTCTTTGCAGAGCCTGGCTGACCTATACTACATGTCAACTTGCCAGTTTCATGTGGACTTAGCACATCTTGCCAAATAGATTCAGCATTTTGACATAAGGTTTTTCCTGTGCTGAACCCCCATTATTCTCCCTCAGAGACAAATATCCCTACACTTTGGACCGGGTCTATTTCTGTGAGTTCTAGCACCCTCTGTTTGGTTAGCTGGGTGGCTCAATGTGTGCGTTTGTGTGAGGGAAGGAGGGAAATGGGTACGCAGAATTAAATTTCCCACTATCACTGTAAGTTATGCTACTGCCTGAAGAACATGAATAGATCAGGGACCTTCTATTTTTAGCACCGCACAGAGAAATCACAAAGAAATTCCCTTCCCTAGAGAACGTGCAGAGACTGTAAGCAGATGCAGTTTGGTTGAACTCAACAATTACTGTTTGGCAAGGCAAGCAGCACAACTCTTGCCAAGGTGTCAGGCTGCTAAGCAGTGTCAGGCAAAGGTGCCATTAGAAATTTCTGGGCTGGGCATAAAAATGCTTTGTGCCCGTCCAGGGTGCGGCTGTCGGGAAAAGGCCCTTCCTCCATGCCTTTGGTGTACAGCTGTGGTGTGGCTGCAACTATTTGCTGTTGAGGTTAATTCAGGGCATGACTTATACAAAGTGTGTGGCAGGGGTGGGGTTCCCTCTTCATTTAGCAAAAGTTTATGGGTGGTTCTGAAGACTGCTGCTGCAGCTGCTGCTTCTAGAAAGCCCTAGATTTCGATTCTTCTTCCAGCAGAGCTCATGTGTATCACCCTAGATTTCCGTGAGGGTGTAGGATCCCTCCCACAGCCCTTTTTGCACACAGTAGAACCAGGTAATGCCGACAGCGAGGGGAAGAGGGAGGCAATACTGATCATCATGACAGACTCAGGTTTCGATGCATCAGCTGCCTAACTGTTTGACAGGCTTTTTGAGGCCTCATGGTGAGATGGGAGGGAGCTGAAGGGGCTTTGGATGTTTGGAATAGCCAAGCCACTTTTATCGTGCAAGGCAAGTTGTGGAGAAATTGTGCTTGTGGGCAAACTTAAAATAGGTGGGCAATTAAGATAGCTATTTTCAGATCCGTGCTTGCAGCAGTGGAGGAAGGGGGCGCGGTTCACCCCGGGTGTCATCACGGGGGGGCGGGGTTTGACAAAATGAGTTTTTTTAAAAAAAATTGGGCTCATGAAACTTTTTAGGCGTGACGTGGTGGCTTAGGCGCCTGCAGGTTCCGCGCTGCCTGAAACGGCAGCGTGGGACTAGCCTCTGCCTACTGCCTTTCCCTCAGCCATCCTACAGCTGAGGGGGAGGTGGCGGAGAGGTTCCAAGCATTGGAGATGCTCGTCCCGCCCCCGGCTGCAGAATACGCCCCCGCACCAGGCACCCGAGTGGCTAGCTATGCCGCTCTGTGTGTGTGTGTGTGTGTGTGAGAGAGAGAGAGAGAAAATGTTTCACAGCTGGGTTGGCATTTGATATTAAAACACCTTTTCTTCTGATGACAACTAAGGTGTCCTTTAGCCCACTGCCTCTCTCTCCTACACCTCCTGCCAGGAGCGTGATTCCATTGCCACTGGATGAAAGTTGTCTTTCCTGAGGATTCCCTGTGGGCTCCAGGAATAGGAGGGCCTGTCCCTTCCGTCATAATGAATGAAATAAACCGACCCAATCGTTCCGTACAGCTTTGAGCCACGGGGACAGATTAGTGGGAATGATGCCCCTAGATGCCAAAGGACATTCTTCCTGTACAATAGGGATGAGGAAACTGTGGCACATCCTCCCAATGCTGCTGGACTGCAGTTCCCATTATCCTGAACATGCTGGCTGAGGCTGATGGGAGTTGGAGTCCAACAGTATCCAGAGGGCCACAGGTTCTTAAACCCTGGCAGGATCTTTCTTACTCCAGATCCTTCCCATCCCCACTTCCATGATTAACATCCAGTGGCCTTTTAAAATGTGATGGGCAAGGGGTTGTTTTTGTAAACACTATGTATATTGTGTTTTTATATTGTGATTTTATGTTGTAACCACCCTGAGACCTGCGGGTGTAGGGCGGTGTGCAAATGTAAGAATTAATAATGAGAATAATTCTGCCCTTCTCGTTCCCACAGGCTGTGGAGCTCCCAGACTCCTTCTCACCTGAGTTGCGCTCTCTGCTGGAGGGGCTGCTGCAGAGAGATGTGAACCGTCGGCTGGGTTGCATGGGCCGCGGGTGAGTCTCCAGGGGGAACAGCTGAAGTGCCTGGATGGGCTGCAGGGCAGGGATGTTGGTGGGGAGTGCGATTCCTGTGGCCCTCCAGTTGTTGCTGGACTGGTTGGTCAGCAGTCAGGGGAAACTGTAGCCCAAGCGCATCTGGGAGGCCATTGGTTGGCTGAGGGGATTAAGTTGCCCAACCTTCTTATACAAAGAATGCTTTCAGAATTATCAGTGGAGTGGAGTTTTGTTGTTTGGAACGCAGCTAAGAATACTTCAGCCCTTCTCGTTTGAAAAACAACAACCTGGGGAAATGGACAAGCATGCTATTTCCAGGTGCTCTGGTTGCCACAACAAGGGCAGGTTTAAAATACATATATATCACACTATGAGACCAAGAAGTGCCTTCCATTTTTAAAAAGTATTTATGGGACAGGCTTAACATCCTGCTGTTAGCTTAGCTTCCCAGGCTCCCTGCTTGCCCTGTTCCTCAGGTTCAGATTGAAGCCACAATCTGATAACTCAAATTTAGATGACCTTGAAGCAGAGGATGTACTGCGGGAGCTAAGGAATGCTCCGGCAACATTATTCCTTGGTCGGCAATGCTCTGGGCTTTCCATGTAGTACCCTGTTCAGTGCAAGTCCTAAGATAGGATCTGGAATTCAAAGAATCACAGAGTTTGCTTGCTTTAAAAAATCCAGTTTATGGCTTTTAATGGTTGCAGAGAAGCAATCTTGGAAGCCGCATCTGGGGACCTAATTGGCTGCTATGTGCAAAATGTGCGCCTCATGTTACCCTGCACCAGAGCAGTCTGTCTCTCCCCCCTGCTGTCTTTTATTCTCTATTATTTCGGATTTTGTTAGCCTAGTTTTGATTTTTCTCAAAACATAAAATTTTCTATCACAACACTTTTCAGGTCTTTTCAGAGCTATGAATTGTTATTACTCACTTGCATATACAATATCTGTTGTAGGGAGAATGGCAGATGGGAGTCCCTGCCTAGGTACTTGCTGATTCACCCTTTCATAAAATAATAATGGAGCAAATTAAACAATCCTGCCCCAGAATAGGCTATTCTCAACTCTTGCGATGAATATATATAACCCAGAAACTGACGTGTCTCATGTAGGGACAAATCAGCTTTGTTTACATCCTGAATCTGATGAAGTCGGCTCTTTCCTATAAACGTTTGTGCTACGATGAGTCACTTAGCCTCTAAGGTGTGATGTGCAGACTTCGTGTTAACAGCATTCTGTGGCTAGGCAATCCAAGTTCTGTGTCAACAAGAGCTGTGTTCTTTGACTTGTATATAAGAGGTTTGCACATTTTCTCTTATCAATCACAGTTTCTTCTGAGCTTTTGCTATTCTTGCAGAATTTGCTCTGGTTTTCTTTTTCCATGGAGAGGCAATAAGCCATACAGAGGACTGAAGCTGCCTGCCCCTGAACCTCTGATCATCTTTCTCTAGGTTCTGAGTTTTTAGTAAGCATAGCTCACATACTTTCAAATATATATTCAAAACCATTAGGACTACAGACTTGCCTGCCTTAAAAATGAGATCTGAACTTTTCAGAAAGCTGGATTCTGGGTGCAGAATCCAGCTTTCTGAGAAGTTCAGATCTGCCCTTCTTCTGAGCACCTGCAGAATTGCAGCATTTGCACAGCCCTACCTTTAAGTTGCTCGATGTCTCTCTTGTCCTTTGTTTGCTGTAACAAAACAGAACAGCTCAGGGTTGTTGGGTTTTTTGGCGGTGGGCAAAGAAGGCACACCAGGCTGAGTTAATCTAGGTGGTAAAAGTCAAGAGCTGCAGATGTGGTTAGGCCAAGCTAAATCCTGATGTCCTTTTAAACAAAACAAGTTTTCCTTCAAAGGAAATGGCTCAGCTGTTAGATGAACATAAAGGCAGCATTCCAGTTCTATGTGACTGTTCATGACGAAGCTGCTGTTCCCAAGCTTTTCTCTAGCCCCTAACTCAGGTAGCGGACAAGAGATAGTAATGAACAGCACCCAGCCTCCCTCCCCATTGACCAAACTAGCTGGGGCTGAAGGATGTAATAGTTCATACCATCTGGTGGGCACTGCATTGGCTACCCCTGCCCTAACTATTCAGTGGTCAAAGGGAGAACTCTATGTAATCTGCAACCGTCTTTCCAACAGGGCACTTGAGGTGAAGGAGAGTCCCTTCTTCCAGGGTCTAGACTGGCAGATGGTTTTCCTCCAAAAGGTGAGCAGGGCAGTTGGGAAGACAGTAGAGTTGCTGGGGATAAAGACTCTGCTCGGTCATCATGAATCATAGAGTTGGAAGGGACCCCAGGGGTCATCTAGTCCAACCCCCTGCAATACAGGAATCTCCACTAAAGCATCCATGACAGAGGGCCATCCAACCTCTGCTTAAAAACTTCCAATGAAGGAGAGTCCACAACCTCCCGTGAGAGTCTGTTCCGCTGTTGAACAGCTCTTACTGTCATAAAGCTCTTCCTGAAGTTTAGTCGGAGTCTCCTTTCTTGTAACTGAATCCACTGGTTCAGGACCTAGTCTCGAGAGCAGAAGAGAACAAGCTTGTTCCCTCTTCAGTGTGGCAGCCCTTTAGGTAGTTGAAGATGGCCATCAGGGAAGGAAGGAATTGTAAGGGATAAGCAACTCTCCTCTGCTCCTCGGTTGACTTCCCCCCCCCCATGTCTTCACAGTATCCGCCCCCCTTGATCCCACCACGCGGGGAGGTGAATGCAGCTGACGCTTTTGACATTGGCTCCTTTGATGAAGAGGACACCAAAGGCATCAAGGTACGTGGGGGGCAGCCCTTAACCTACTCTCTGCTAGGGCAGCTGCAGCTTCCTCCTCTCCTCTTTGGTTTGAACATACCTCTACTTTAATAATTAATAATAATAATAATAATATAATAAATGCATCTCTCATTTTTCTTCCAAACACGGCACTCAGAGCAGGTTTAATTACAAATACATGGAGAGGGCTTCAGCAGCAAAGTGAAAGCAGCAGCGCAAATGGGTGGAACTGCACTGTAGGCTGCAATACTATGTTCTGCTACTAGGGAATAGGGTAATGCAGACAAATGAATGTTACTGGACTGATATGTTGGCTTCAGTCCATCTAGTTCAGCACCTAAGGCCAGCCACAGACCACTGGGAAGCTCACAAGCAGAGCGTGATGGAGATAGACACCCCTTCTCTCCCCCCCACTCGCTTCCAGTAGTTGGAGCTATACTGCCTCTAAACACAGAGGTTTCACTTATCCTGGCGAACAGCCATGCATGTGTTTAAACCTTTGAAGAGCTACTTGGGTAGTGGCCAGCATGTCATCTTTGGTAATGAAGTCCACAAAGTAAATAGCACATAAGACGGGGATGTTCAGCCTTAGCCAAACTATTCCTTATATGTGGAAGAAGTTTGTCATACGATTGCTGCATCCCCTAGAACCTAAATCTACTGTTCTGAACAGCAAACTTTGGGAGTGTTTTGAGACGTGTCTAACAATCCAGCGGTTCTCCAAAAGCCTCAGGTACTAGGGCAAGCAGAATTTTGTGTAGAGGGGTTTACCGGACTGAGAAAAGTTACTTGACTTTAAGCCAAAGCGAGTTGCAAAGTAAAGAACAGAAAGCACACACACACACAGCAATAAAGAATGTTACAATGTGCATTCATAGATAAATATACGAAGCATGTACCCCACTAAAAGGAAGACCAAAAAAAGAGGCAACAGACATAACTAAATAACTCCAAATTAAGGCTTGAGGGGCTGGGTAAATAAAACTGGCACCTAAAGGCAAACAATGATGGTGCCAAGCTTGCTTCCCTTGGGAGAGCATTCCACAACCAGGGAGCCACCATTGAAAAGGCCCGTTCTTGTGTCACCACCCTCTCTGCCTCTCTCGGAGGAAGCCCACACAGAATGCCCTCAGATGATGAATGCAGGACCTGGGTTTGTTCTGGAGGGGAGAACTCCTTTAGGTGGTGGGACCCTGAGCTGCATAATGGTTCCCCCCACCTCTGCAGGCAGGATAGGAGAGGTGTTGTGTCTGAGTTGGTTGGGAGAGAACTGGAGAGAGCTGAGATCAGCTGGGAAGTGATTAGAGGAAACCTGGTGGGTTTCGGTTTTAGTGCCTAGAAGAGGCGATGTAAGTCTGGGAAGGTGGAGAAGTGCAGAAGGCAGAGCCGGAGAGAATATCCATGTCAAATACTTAAGATAGAAAGGAAGAAATGGGACTCACCCCAAACCTCCACAGTAGAAGAATGCTGCTGGATCAGACCAAAGGCCTATAGTTCTGCATGCTGCTTCCCAGTCAGATGGGCCTCTTAGAAGCCCACAAGGGGGGCACGAGGGCAGGAGCCCTCTCTTGCTGTGGTTTCCCTGGCAGCTGATATTCAGAGCAGGGGGACTGTGCCTGTTACCCTGGAAACAAGGGCAACGTGGCTCACTTCTCATTCCAGCTGTTGGACAGTGACCAGGAGCTCTATCGCAACTTTCCACTCACCATCTCGGAGCGTTGGCAGCAGGAGGTGACAGAGACGGTCTTTGACACAGTCAACGCCGAGACTGACAAGCTGGAGGCTCGCAAAAGAGCCAAGAACAAGCAGTTGGGCCACGAGGAAGGTGAGACCCAGGACTGGTAGGACAAGTGGCAGTGGGTTTCCTCATTCAGGCTAGCTCTGCTCCAGGACCAAGTCCTCCTCAGCCGCCATTGCCGCCCAGCTCTGCCTGCCAGAATCCAGTTTGCTGGGGCACCTGCTTTTGGAAACTCTTTGCTGCAACACCCACTATGGAGAGAAGACATGGCTGGATGACTTGGGTTGTTTCCCCCTGAACTGTTCCCTTTGGTGTCTCCTTGTTTTGTTTCTTGTGGGGGGTTTTCTTTTGTTTTTGCCTGTCCTTGATGCTCTTCTCTTTGCCATTCCCGTACACAGATTATGCCCTGGGCAAGGACTGCATCATGCACGGCTACATGTCAAAACTGGGGAACCCTTTCCTCACGCAGTGGCAGAGGCGGTACTTCTACCTCTTCCCAAATCGGTTGGAGTGGCGTGGAGAAGGAGAATCCCCGGTAAGAGGAGATCTTTCCTCTAAGGAAGGAGGGGAGGGGGAAATGGCAGGTTTGGGGTGAGGGTGGAGTGTCTTGCTATATACAAGTGGGAGAGCCTAGGTTTGTCTCATATGGGTTTGGGGCGGGGCTGGGCGGGGGTAGGATTAGGCATTGATTGCAGTGCCTGGAGGATGGAATTATGTGGAGGTGGGCAAGGGATGTAGAATGCATGTTTAACCTGGGGTTATATAAGTGGCTCTTTCTTTGACCAAAGATGTTTTGGACCCTACAACAGCAGTCGCTGCTCACCATGGAAGAGATCCAGACTGTTGAGGAGACACAGATAAAGGATCGAAAGTGCATCCTCCTAAAGATCCGGGGTGGCAAGCAGTTTGTCCTGCAGTGTGACGTGAGTTTTTCCTCACATCGCCTCTCCTAGAAGAAAGTCCAAAAAGTAGCGAGGTTGCCAAAAATTGGTGATGGGCAGCCCCCCGTTTCCCTTGGCATGGTTTGATGACTGGACAGGACTTAGGATAATATAGCACATCTTGACTGTTTGAAGTGTTTCACGTACATTATCTCAGTGATTCTTACAAGGCCTTTATAAGACAGGGGACCATTGTTGTCCCCATAGTGCAAATGGGTGGATGGGTGGGCTGAAGCTGAGAGAGAACTTTGCTTGCAAAACCCCACCCAGTGAATACATGGCGGAGGCAAGATTACAACCTGAGGCTTCCTGATTTCACGGCGCTGTGGTCTAAACCACTGAGCCTAGGGCTTGCCGATTGGAAGGTCAGCGGTTCGAATCCCCACGACGGGGTGAGCTCCCGTTGCTCGGTCCCAGCTCCTGCCAACCTAGCAGTTTGAAAGCACGTCAAAGTGCAAGTAGATAAATAGGTACTGCTCCAGTGGGAAGGTAAAAGGCGTTTCTGTGCGCTGCTCTGGTTTCGCCAGAAGCGGCTTAGTTATGCTGGCCACATGACCTGGAAAAACTGTCTGTGGACAAACGTCGGCTCCCTCGGCCAGTAAAGCGTGATGAGCAGCGCAACTCCAGAGTCATTCGCGACTGGACTTAACTGTTAGGGGTCCTTTACCTTTACCTACACTAGTTCATGGTCTTATTTCTGTACCTGGGATTAATAAAAATCCAGCTGAGGTCACATTCTACATGTTTGGCCAGGCTTGCCTAAACAAAACTATGTTAAGCAGGCGCTGAAAAGAATGCAGCCTGATGTCAATAAGCAGGGAGTTCCAAAGGGTTGAGTACTGCCACACTGAAAGAGCAATTTCTTACAAAGGGCTTTATGTGACACCTGTAATGGTGCCAGTTCCACAGATTGAAGCAACGTAGACTACAGTGGTACCTCGGGTTACAAACACCTCAGGTTACAAACACTTCGGGTTACAGACTCTGCTAACCTGGAAGTAGTACCTCAGGTTAAGAACTTTACCTCAGGATGAGACCAGAAATCACGTGGCGGCGGCAGCAGGAGGCCCCATTAGCTAATGTGGTACCTCAGGTTAAGAACGGTTTCAGGTTAAGAACGGACCTCCAGAACGAATTAAGTTCATAACCAGGGGTACCACTGTATTCCCAAGCTGTTAAAGGCTTTATATATAAATAGTAACACCTTGAATGGTAACAAATCAGCAACCAGTGCAGATCTCAGAACAGAGGTGTAATATGATGGCAGGATCTCTCTCCAGTCAGCAGCCATGCTGCAGCATTCTGCACTAACTGCAATTTCTGGATCAAGCACATGGGAAGGTCCACATAGAGTACATTGCAGCAGTAATTCAGCCTTGAAGTCAACAGTGCCTGTGATTAAGCTCTCCTGGTCCAGGAACGACCATAGCTGTCATACCATGTGCAGCTGGTAAAAGGTGCTTCTAGCTCCTTAGGGTACCAGAAGCAATCAAAAATTGTGTGCCTGCCCCTTCAAGAAGAGAGCAACTCCATCCAAGGTGGGCAAATGACAAATTTCTCTGACACAGGAAACACCCACGGTGCCTTCATCCTGCCAGGATAGATCGATAGTGGAGGGGGCTTGCTTACATTCCTGAAGTTTGCAGCTTGTTTTAGTCACTTGGAGGTATTAGGCCAACGCCTTTCTGAAGTTGTATTCTTGATTTGGTAGGTTGTTCTGGTCAGATGAGATCAGGGGAAGGATTGATGGTCCTTTATTGCAGTTGAATCAAATTTGAACCCTCAGGTGTAAGATGAATCAGAGGCACAAGTATCTTGTAGCTCTTGTGTTTGTTTCTCATTCAAATCTGAAACAGATCTTTTCAAGTCTACCCTCACAAGGGGGTGAGCAAGTGTGGGGACAACTTAGGAGAGCCAAAAGAAGAGATAAGAGTGAGATGACAGAGCAGAAACAGGAAGTGTAAAACAGTTGTGCTTCCTGTTCTCCCTATTTAACTCGATGGCCTGTGTTCCCTTCCTGTTCTGTGATTTCTTGAATTCTATGGTCACGAGGTCCCCTACAGGCTACTGGAGGAGGGGGAGCCCCTTCTCAATCTATGGGGAGGGGGAATGTCCTGTTCAGTTAAGAAAGCTAGTTCACATTTTAGAAGACTATAAATAGGGTGGTGTGTGCTTTGCATCAAAAGGGGAAGAAATTTCTCTACAACCAGAATAATTATATGTATTCATCATATGTACAGAATATAGCTGAAGCTGCATAATTCTCTTAGAACTTGTTCAAGCCTAGAGGAGTTGGAGTAGCGTGTGTTATTGTATTGGGAGGCAAGGACTTTGCGTGGGTGCAAGAGGTTTATCCCTTTGCTGGAAAACCCATCTGCAGTGCAATCCTAAACTTGCCTACTCTGAAGTAGGCCCCACTAATTCAGTGGGGTTTTCTTTTCCCCAGGCAAGTTTGTGTAGCGGGGTAGCTAACCCACGGGCCAAATCCATCCTCAAGAGTGGATACACATATACATACCTAGACTTGAAATAAATTGACAATTGAATTTGTGCCATTTAGTTCATATTTAAAAGCCTGCATTTTTGCTGAGGTGTACCTCACTGTCGCTGTGATGGTCCTACTGCAAGCAGCCTAGCCAGCATCCCAAAAATTGGG
The DNA here is from genome assembly GCF_027172205.1 of Podarcis raffonei. NCBI lineage: Eukaryota > Metazoa > Chordata > Lepidosauria > Squamata > Lacertidae > Podarcis > Podarcis raffonei. Next base: position 83,192,160 of record NC_070602.1, read on the forward strand.
TGCCTCTGCCTTGACCTTTCAAAGGCACCTCTTCTCCCTCTCATGCTGCACTGTTGATAGATCTATAGTACTCAGGAATCTATATGTTTTTAACAAAGGCCATATTTTGAATTAAGGGAAGGTTAATCATTGGCTGTGTCCATCATCTCACTCCCACATGACCCCATATACAGGCAAGCACCTCTTTAAACCCTCTCTGCTCCAGTATGAGCAGTCATAGGGGCTTTGGCAGTCTGCTCTATATTGTGCCCCTGAGATCTGGCTTTCATGCGCAAGCCAAGCGACAGGCAAATGTGACTGAGCAGTTGTGATGCATAAGAGGAAATCAACACAAGTAATATGTGTGGGGATTAAACAGCCTTTTGCCTGGGTGTTGGTCCATGCAGGAGAAAAGCATCTTAGGTGAACAACAAGAGGGTCCTTATGATCAGGAGCTGTGCTGAGAAACTCTTTACCTCTGTCTTCCTATTCCTTCTCTACAGAGAGAACGTATTGGTGCTAATGGGCTGGCACAGAGAGGTGCCATTAGGAAATAATGCCTGAAAGCATTAACCATTTGTACACAGCTTCCAGAATTTTAGTCTGGTGGTTGTTTTCTGACAACATTTAGAACATTTAAAAACAATCACATGATTGCACAGCTAATGATGTCAAGGGGTTGCCAAGAACAGTATCTTCCAGCTATCATAGGCCTGGTTAAACAGGAATGTTTTTAAGTTGCTCCCAATCCTTAATAATGAGGGAGATGGATGCATCTCACCTGGGAGGGTATTCCATAAAGCCGGAGCCACCACTCAGAAGGCCCTGTCCTGAGTACGTGCCAACTGGGCACCAACCAGTTATGGCAGCACCACTCCCAAGCCGATTGTAAGGTCCAAGGCGATTGATACCCTCTCCTGCCCTGAGCAAAATAATGGCTGCTGCCTTGAGAGCTGTCTCCTTTATATTCTAGGGGGCCCTCATGCTAATCCCTTGCCTTTCCTCCTCCAGAGCGATCCGGAGTTGGTGCAATGGAAGAAGGAGCTGCGCGAAGCCTACCAGGAAGCCCAGCAGCTGCTGCAGAGGGTGCCCAAAATGAAACACAAGCCGCGCTCTCCGGTGGTGGAGCTCAGCAAGGTCCCTCTGCTCCAGCGCAGCAGCAGCAGCACCAACGGCCTCTGACCCTCCTTGACTTCCTCTCCCATCCTTAATTTATTTGGCTGGGTTTGTCCACCATCCCCACCCTCTCTCCTGTCTCCTTTCGCTGATCATTGTGATGTCCACCCCAGCCCCCTGGGGTATTATAGTGAGGGGGTGGGGCATCCAGAAGGTGTGGGACAGACTTCCCTCTCCCCATCCCCCACCACAGGGGGACCAATACCCATTCGAGGGGAAGGAGCCTGGTTGGCAATGTGGATGAGCGTCTACCCCCCCTGCCCCCCACGAAGGAAAGCTGGGATTAAAGCCCTGCCTCTAAATAGGACCAATGGAAGGAGATGCCCTGAGGTGTGCCACACATCTTGTGTCCTCCCTGCTTCCTCCCCTGTGGCTGCCAGACATGCGCTAGTGCACTCACGAGAGAGCCTGCTGGCTTAGGCCTTGCTCCCCATGGAGTGGCTGGCAGGGCATGTCCTCTCAGGTGAGTGAGTCCCTTCACATCAGCTGAGGTGGAGACGCATCGGCACAACCTGTGTTCCCAGCCCGTTTTCTTTCCAGCGCCAGGCTCTGGCGTACGGTTCCACAGCAGGCCCCCTGCAGAAAGGGCGCCCTGGTTCTGGCGTAGATTGGATAGCTCAAAAGAGTGTATTTCCCACCGCCCGTCACTCACAGAATATCGGCTAGGCAGCCACTGTGCCATAAGCAATCCCCTTCAGCATTGGCTGAGTTTGCACTCTAGAGTGTGATAAGGAATTGCCTTGAAACTCTTACACTGTAACGAAAATGTCTAACAAAAAATGAAGGCTTGCTCCTCTTCTGTTCTCTTCCCTTCGTCCCTGAGTTCACGTCCTGAATCCTTCCCTACCACCCTCTTCTGGTCCCGCCAATTGCCATTCCAAATCCTGAATTCCTGACCTGGGGCAGCGGCTGCTGCTGCTGCTCTTGCTGCCGCCTCAGAGTTGTGGCCTGCCCTCTGCCTCTTGCCACCCTGCTCTCCCAGGCATTCTCTTATCAACTGTGCCAAATTTCAAGATTATTGTTGTGCCCTTCCCAGTTGGCCCTGTGGAGTCTGCAAAAAGTCGTACTCCCTGGGGCCGAATCTGGACAAGCTCCTTGCGTTTGGCTTGCCCAGTCTCTGTACTATTGCCTCTGAATCTTCTCCTTGGAGTGGAATGAGAACTGCCTCTTGCTCTGCTGTCTCTACTGCCAAATGCCCATCTTGCTTTGCTGTGGAAAGAGGGGAGGGGCAGCAGGTTTCATGCCAAAAGAGATTTCTGAGCTGCCTGGCCCCTCTGCTCTCAGGGCCTCTCTGGGCTGAGCCTGGAGTGGGGGGAGTGGGGGGTGCGGTCACTGGAAGCTCGGCCTGGATGAGGCCCTGTGCCAAGTCCCAAGTGTCTGAAGGATTCTGTAAATATCTTTGTGCCAAGGGGGGGCCTGGCTGGGTGTGGAAAAACTAGGCCCATTCTGCCCCTCCCTTCCAGTATCCCTCTGTATTAACAGCTCCCCCCACCCACCACCTCCCCTTCCCCTAGCAGTGTTACGGTTTCTCCCACAGGATGGGGAGAAATATCAGGTTGAATTGATCCTGTATCCCTCCTCCTCCTCCTCCTCTTCCCTCCATCTGCGGTTTAACAGAGGGGTTAAGGGTAGATGGCTTTCGGTTGGGGATCAGGTCTCTCATCCCCATGGTGTCATGCCCCAAGCGCATGCGATTGCCTCTGCTGCATGCCCCCCCCACTCCGCCTCATGTGATGAGTTTTTGCCTGTTCTGCTACATGGCTCCCAAATTCCTCCCAAGGCGATTGGCCCTGGGAGGGGGAGGGGTAGAGCGGGAGCCCCCCCTTTCCCTGCAGTGTTTGTAAATATTGATCTCTGGTTTGTCTCTCTGGGTTATTATTATGGATTTTTTGCCGATTTTTGAATGTGATTTTAATGAGTGGGATAAAAAGACTGTTTTTATAATAAAAAAATCCAAAACCCACAAAGCTTAGAAAAACGCAGGCTCTTCTGTGGCTCTCGGCACCAGAATGCGTAAAACGTGTCGCTGAGGTAGATTGAGTTGGGCTGCTGGCTCAGGGTTGTCTACTCCAGCTTTTCCAAAGCTGGTATCCAATCCAGGTGTTTTAAGATTACAGCCTCCATTAGCCCCAGTCAACAAGACCAATTGTCACAATAGTGGGAGCTTTAGCCCACCAGGTTGGGGAAGGCCGGTCTATGGCAGAATCCAACCCCAAGACCATTTAGACTGGAGACTGTAGCTGGGACCATAGGCATGCAGATTGTGTTTTTTCCATGGTGATATGGGTGCTCCGTTTCCTTTCTCTGGAGCAAGGAGGAGAAATGTTTGGTTCTTCAGGTGTTGCTAAACTACATCTCCCATCAGCCCCAGTCAGCACGGCCATTAGTCAAGGCTGATGGGAATAGTAGTTCAGTAACATCTGGAGGAGCAAAGTTTCCTCATCCCTGCTCTAAACTGAAGCATCCATTTAGGAATCTTTGGTAGGAAACACACAAATATGTCAAGAAATTCTTGCATTATAATAGGTAACCAACCAACTCTCTCCTGTGGGTCTCAAGCTCCAACATAACATAGTGCATCACTAACAAACCAAGCCCTTCTGCTGTCCCCATAGGATAAACAAAGTGGTGGGAGAACATTTCTGATATCCTCAATATGGCCATGCTTCACAAAAAAGAAAAGGTTTATAAGGGATACTCCAGCATAAAATAGCTAAATTAGAATTTATCATTAAATTCAGTTATGTTCAATTTGGACCTAATGGGGACTGTGGTTCTCCCCTGCAAACATGCTATGGAAGTGCTGAATTAGCATTGCATAGTAAATGATTCATGCCCCACTCTTCCCATAGAACCCATATGGGGGGTTTCATGAACTACAAAAACTCTCAAAAAGAAAAAAAACACACCTTAAAAACACTAGCATCAATAAACAGCAAAGAAAGATCAATAGGATTATAGTGACTGCTGCTGAGAGTACACCAGTCTGTGCTTATCTTGTATACATTTGAGCTCTGCACAAAAACGTCACAGACCTGCTGCAACCCTTTGCATTTTATAGCCTCTTTGACCCACTGTTTACATTTCCCCCTCTACAGCTATGTGCATGTATATATTATCTGTCAACTGAGGATAACACTTCATGCATCTGATGTCGTGCGTGCTAGTTCATGAAAGCTTCTGCCACAACAAATCATTCTTGAAGGTGCCACAAGACTTGCTTGTTTCTGATACAAGAGTCTCAATGAACTTACCAAAACAAACTGAGCACAGCTGGGCTGGAGCTTAACACAACAGCTGGAATACTTTTCTCTCCATAAAAGACCTTCATGGCCCAGTGGAATTCCATTTCCCCATCCCTCTTAACAATATTTGATAATAATTTAATAGCATCTGTTTGAGGCAGAAGTGTAATGGGGAGCTTTTCACAATCTAAAGGAAGCCATGTTGGAGTAAGCTTCCCTGTTGAATTTCTGCCCATCACATAACTCTTAAAAGCCAATGGAACCCCTCTCTGTCAAAAATGGAGAGAAAGACAGGCTGGGGTGTATGACTGGAGGTGGAGGGTTTATGATTCACAGAGCACGTTTCTTGACTCTTGAGAAGGAATAGTAACCCTTCCAAAGGAAAGGTTGCCTTGCTGTTTTAAAGGTGCCTCCTCTACACTTCCTGTGCTACATTTTTCTAGGCCTAGTCATGGAAGGCCTGTTTACTCCATGACAGGTGAAAACAAATTCAGGTTTAACTGGGTGCCAACTACTTTGTTACTTCAACCACTGAACAAGTCTGCAACAAAGCAACACTTCCCCAAGCAGGTAGAGAGCAGGTCCTGCATGTGAAAACCTGAGGGAGCCATTCCTGAAAGACTGTTAGTGCAATAATCATATCCATGTCTACTCAGAATTAAGCGTCACTGAGCTGAATAAGATTTACTCCCAGGGGGTATATTGGATGACCAATACCTGTGACCTAATACCCACTAAACACAGAGGGACTCATTTCTGAATGCACATGTCTAGGAATGTGTTTTTAGAAATGATTTCCCAGTCCTAGATCATTCTGGCTTGAAAGATGCATACACAAAACAACTTTAAATAAAAAGCAGCGGATAGTCCATATTTAGGACTGGTAGGATAGAATTTAATTTCTAGAATGAGTTGTGTGAGGTTCAAGAAGCTTGGCTGGAGTCCTGGTTGTTCCTACTCAGTAGAGAAAGGTGCACTCTGCATATGCTTAGGTGCACTAGTTTATTGAACTAGCGTAGGAGGCAGCTCCAGGTTTCAGCTCGCCACTAACCAGAAGCCACCCGCAACGCCTCCTGGTGCGATTCTTCTTTCCCTGAATAATAAAAGATGCAAGGGGAAGAAGGCTCTCTAACTGAACATGATCCTACATATATCTCTACTCAGAAGTAAACTCGGCAGAGCTTAATAGGCCCCAAACCAATGGATTCAAGTTGCAAGAAAGGAGATATTGACTAAACACGAGGAAGAACCTCCGGACAGTAAAAGGTGTTCGGACTCCAGGTGAGGTGGTAGACTCGCCTTCCTCGGGAGGTTTTTAAGCAGAGCTTGGATGGCCACCAGTCACGTATGATCTAGCTGAGATTCCTGCACTGCAGGGGGATGGACTAGATGACCCTTGGGATCCCTTCCAGTTCCTCTCGGGTGAATGGATATCTGACTGCAGCCTCAGCCTTCCCGTCCGCCCCCAGCAAGCAAGCGGAGCCAAGCCGGCCCAATCGCCCACCCTTCTGGGGACTGAGGACCCCGAGGAGGCCGTGGCTCCTGCTGCCGGGGGCTGCAATTTCGCCTCCGCCCGCTTCCCCTGGCGCCTGACGAGGGAGGCAGGCTGCCCAAGGCGGCCGGCTCCGCTCCCTCCCGCTGCCGGTGGTGACGCAAGGGGTGTTGCCTGTCCTCGACGCCCAGAGCGTGGCCCTCTCGCGTGGGCTGGAGCGGGGAGCGAGCGAGGCCGGAAAAGTGCCTGGGCCAGCTTTCCGCGCCCCTGCCGCCGCTGTCTCCTCCCTGCGCCCCGCAGGCCCGCCCCTTCTCCCCCAGCCCCGCCGCTCCCTGGCTCTGGGTCGGCCCCGGGAGCCGCAGCGAGCGAACCCCGGCCAGGCCGCGCGTGCGCCCCGCCGTCCCTCCCTCTCCGCCTGCCTGCCTCTCCTCCCGGGAGCGCAGCCGCCGCCACCGTCGCAGCGGGGCCCAGCGCAAAACTGAGCAGGAGGGAAAGCGCCGCCGCCGCCGCCGCCACCCGGAAAGGCCTCGGGCAGAGAGGGATCGGAGCAGAGACCCGGCCGGGCGCGGGGACATGGTGACGGGATGGCCCGCATCACAGACGCCTTCCCCCTGCACCTGCTCGTCTGGCACAACCGGCACCAGGCGCTGGACAGCGAGCTGCGCAAGGGACAGGTACGGGGGAGCCCCTCAACACCCCCCCCCAATCTCCTAGGACTCCTTCCTTCCTTAACCCCGCATTCCAGGTCGCCCCTTCCAGCCGGAGTTGGAGATGTGGCAGCCAGGGAGGGGGATGTGATGTGGGATCCTTCCAAGATGGTCCCAGCCCTTCGCTCCCCCTCCCCACCCGTTGGTAGCCCTGCTGCTGCTGATCCCACTGGGAGGGAGAATGAACAAGGGCCAGATACTGGCACCTAGTATATCTGACTGCTGCTAACCTAAGGTTTGTTCCATCTGCATCCTGTTAAACCTGCCACATCCAGTTAACTCCCCCCCCCTTCCCAGCCACGCCACACACACAAGCAGGAAAACTGCCCAAGGGGCATCTCTTGATCCCCCAGTCATGATAGCATCATCACCTTTCCCCCACCTTTGTAATGCTCCTGGACCCCTCTCTCCATTCCTTCTCTTTGTACCTCTAGATTGTAACTCTTCCCTCCTCACCCCAGCCGAACTGGTGGTTTCAGAATAGCTGTATAGATGTTTGATGATTCTTTTGGGCTGGGAATCCCCAACCTCATAATTCCTCATCAGACTTGGCAGTTGAAGCTTTGAAGCAAACAGCAATCCTCATTTGAGGCCATCTGTTTGGAATCCCAGAATCCACTGCTCCTTCGTCTTAGGCCCCCTCATAGTAATTTGGGCACATGAGGGCAAGACACGCGAGGGATCAGCACACTCAGTTGGTTCTGAAGGGTGCCGTGATACTCAGTCCCATAACATCCTCTAGCAATCGAGGCCTAGTGTTTTGTTTTTTGGTTTTTTTTACAAAAACAACCTTCCTGTGGTGGCTTCATGTTTAGTGCACTGATAGCCACCATTTTGGAAAAGAGAAAAAGGGAGAAAGGCAAAATAATCCTTAAAGATTGATGTGCGTGTGCACAGCTGGTATGGGTCTCTTTTAAAAATTCAATTCAATTATTAGAGCCTCCAAGCAAGTGCCAGCTCTAGCACCCTGTTGCATTGGAGAGGGGAAATTCACAGGGTTTCCTTCCTGCTTGTCCCTATGGACCACAGCTGAGCACTGGACTAGGCTGAGCATCTATTCTTTAAAAAACTCTTGGTTCTCCCACCTAGAGTTAGAACCAAGAGAACAGAGTCATTAGAATACCTGTATGGGAGAAGACTGACAGGAAGAGTTCTGCCTGGCAACTGATTTGGAACTGGGAGAAATGCAGATCAGGGAGCATGGCTTAAAAGAAGACGGCTGGAGATAAGTGATGGTACCTGAGATAATGATGATTCCCATTTCTTGTTTTGGAAGGGGGAAACGGGGAATGAACTGACTTATAGATCTAGGGGGATGAATCTCAAAAAGAAAGGAATTTGGGGCAGAGGTTTGGTCAGCCGGATGTTTCTGGAATCTAATTACATAGGGCACTCCGATGATGGCCTTCTCTTGTTGTCAGTCCCTAACAGCTGATACTCAGAGGTATGTTACCTTTGAAGAGGGAGGTTCTATTTAATTTGGTGGTTGAGGCTAGTAGCTGTTGACAGACCTGTCCTCTGTGAATTTATCAAATCCTTTTTGAAACTAACTTAAGCTAGTGGCCATCAACATACCTCACAGCAGTGAATTCCATGAGTTAATTACCCCTTAAGTGACAAAGTATCTGCATTTGCTTTTATCTTGTTTCTAAAAAATCATGGACAGTCTGGGAAAGGTGGGAGAGGAACGATTCAGAGTATGGCATACAGTGGCATTGCAACAAAAGTTGGGTCAGGGCAGATATTTGGAAGGAAATGGTGTGGAGGGTTTGGGGCTCTGCCTTGTGTTCAATTTGGCTAGGTCACTTGTCTCTCAGTCTCACCAGTTCTCCTTCTGTAAAATGGATGTTGCAGTATCAAATGTGAGGTCAAAGAAGTGGTTTGGTGTGTAGAGCTCATGCTCCACCTTTGCATTGTACTCAGGTTGCAGTCTTGGAGAAAGGCAGGTGTCTCCATCTAGTCCAGCATTCTGTTTCCAGCAGTGGTCAGCCAAATGCATCTGAAAATTTTACAAGCAAGGCCTGAGGTCAACAGTGTTCTGCTGTTGCTTGTATCCAGCAGCTGACATTCAGAGGCAAATTCTTTCTGAATATTGTGGTGCTTCCATCAAATTATGACTTTCAGAGTGGGTGTTGGGGTGATGGAGCTTTGAGTGGATGGAGCCTAGGCAAGGAAATGGCTTGGCAGGGTGGGCGGATTTGTAACATCCTGAATTTCTGAAGTTATCGGCTGCTGTGACATCTTTTTTGCAGATGCTTTAGGATGCTCAGCCACCCTGCACATGACTTAACTTGGTGGTAGAAGAAATCACATTCTGACTGTTTTCAAATATACTCTTGTGGTCAACTAGTCTGCAAGTGAAGTGAAAATAGGCCCAGCTTATGTAGAATATAAGAGACCCTGGGCTGTTCCAGGTAACACAGAAGGATTCTGGAGCTATGATAGAACCAGCCAGACCTCTCTGCAGCAAGCACTCCCATTGTTGGTGAATTGCTGGTAATCAGCTGTTTAAAAATGTGATTCTTAGCCTCAGTGCTTGAAGCGATTACACTACCCTCAGCATAAGGAAGGTGCCCATGACATCTGCACAAAGCACTACAGCCCTGTCTCCTGATCCATTTTTATTATCCATCCCTCAAAAGCGTATTTACTTGTGGGTTTGTTTGTTTTTTGTTTCTTTTCTTTAATTCATAAGCCGTGTACTCTCCTTCTGTAGCACTTGAGTGCACTCTTCTTACAATTAAAAACAAAACAGGTTGTTTCACAATATAGCTGGGCTAGTCCCTATTCTGTTCTATCATGTGGGGACAAAGGCCTTTGTGGTGAATGGCCCCTTCTAATTGCATCTTGGAACAAGGCAGCATTTGCCATTGCAAAGAAGGTCCTTTCATCAGGAAGCCAAGACACAACATTAATTGATTTCCATACATACTTAGATTTCCCCCCACTTTTCAAGCAATCAAGAGTCTCCCAAAGTGGTTCAAAAACAGAGTCAGGCCCTGCCAGCAGGCTTGCAAACTGAAAAGACGAGACACACAAGGAAAGGGAAGTGGAGTGGGAGAGAGATCAGCCCTTCCAGGCCAGAACAAAGTGGGGAGCTATAAGAGAGGGCATGTATGCTCAGTGGAGGCCAGAGTAGGTAACCTTCCCTTGCTGATGTTCTCACTTGAATAGGAATTGTTGGCTCCAGCTCCTTTGACCAATGGGTGGGGCAAGCGCTTCAAACTTCTCCCTTTTACTTCTACAGTCCTGGGGCGAGTTGGAGCTGAGTAGGAAGGGAGAAGGTGAGTTCCATGTAGCCTGATGGTTCTCTGGCTGGTGGTTGGGGCCAGGTTGGTCTCCTTGCCATGATATTCTTCCTTGGAGGGCAACTGGACTGTAGCCCTAATGTGCTGCCCTTCACTTCTGCAGTCCTATCAAGGCTTTTGAATATCTGAATATCAGCATGCGCAAGCTTAGATTAAGCAACAAGGCCGGCTCTTCTATTCTGGCCAGTGGATATGATACGTCATGGTCCCTTGGGTCGGATATTCTATAGGATATGTGAATTCTATCCTAGTATCCTGGATGTCCTTGTAGGTCAGGGACAGCATTATCTGGGTATGAGCTCTGAGTGAATTTTCCTCTTTTGCAAGAGATACTGGTGCAAAGGCATTAAAACCCTGCTGAGTCCTAGCACTGAAAACTGTTTCCAGGAATGAGCCCCACAGAGAAAGCCTCAGCCCTTGTTCTCTTGTAAAGGAATGTCCACCTAGCTCTTTAATCCTGTGGCTCTTTTGCAGCACGATATTGAGATGCTGGACCCACGAGGCCGAACGCCCCTGGAGCTGGCCGTGTGCCTGGGGAACCTGGAATCCGTCCGGGTGCTGTTGCGACACAATGCCAGTGTGGGCCAGGAGAATGCCAATGGCTGGACAGGTATGAAGGTTCAGTGGGCAAGGGGATGTGCCCCATGTTGGTCCGTTTCAATTTCTGTCTCCTCCGCTTAAAGCTGGGGTGAGGAACCTGTAGCCCTCCAGTTTTTGTTGCACTTACAACTCCCATGCTGGCTGTAGGCTGATGGGAGATGGAGTCCAACAAAACTTGGAGAGCCACATGTTCATCAGGATCATCAGGCTGCACGACTGTGAAACGCCTTCTGCTTGAGACTTTGCAGTGCTGCCGCCTAATACTGGGCTCAATAACAGTCATTCATATTGAAGCATCTCCTTATATCCTAGGCAAGGGGGGAAATAGAAGGAATGTGTTGAAAGGGTGGTTGTGAAAGCTGAGCAAGGGAAGACAGCAATTGAGAAATGAAAGACCTGAGACATGAGGGCTGTGGTTTTGAGGGGTAAGCAACACGAATGAAAGCCAGAGTCCAGTGCCTAGGCCAGTACTGGAGTAATATGTGTGCTTTGAAGGCAGAACTCTTCCTGGCACTTTTGTTTAAGGCACCTATCCTTGCTTCTCTGGCTTAAGTTTCTGGAGCCTTGCTTTGCCCTGCCTAGGATGGTAGAAGTTTCCCTGGGAACTGAGCACTGATTGGCATGATACCTGTGCCCTTGGCAGCCAGACATGTCCTTTTGGCAGATCAATAGGCTGTCTGCTCCTGGTTGGGAATGAGGATAGAGGAGAAACTCGTTTGGACTTGAGAGATGATGGGCACAGTGAGTGGGGCCAAGAAGCGAAATACTGATTTTTCCCCTCTGCCTCTCTAGTCCTGCAGGAGGCAGTAAGCACAGGGGACCCAGAGATGGTACAGCTGGTGCTCCAGTATCGCGATTACCAGCGGGCCACACAGCGCCTAGGCGGTATCCCAGAATTGCTCAACAAACTGCGCAGAGTATGTACTGTCAACTCCCAGTCAACTTCAGTCCTTGTGTATTTATCAGTGTCTACAGATTTTATTATAGGGGTGCCCAACCTGTACTCTTGTCAGGACCCCTGGCAAAAGGAGAAAGAAATCTTGCCAAATCTGCCCTCTCTTAGGATCTTATTGGAATCTCCTTTTCTTTCTAAAACTCTGGTTGTGTTTGTGTTAATTAAAGCCACAACCCTCTCTCTGGATTCTTCTTCCATAGAGCACCAGCATTAAGTCCGTCACTTTTGTGTGGGCACAGAACCATTGCAATTTAACCATTCCTATGTTCTTCTAATGCATACTTCAAGAAGGGAAACACTCTTGTCCCTCCCACATTCCCTTGCAAAGGGGCTTGGAAGACAAAGCATTTGAACAGCATGGTTTCAAGATGACAACGGTAGCAGTTACTCTGCATCCCAGAAGCATCAACCCTCTTCTCCTTTAAGCCCCCTGGGATGCTCAAAAGCACTCTTGGGTTTTCTAGCTAGCAGTTGCTAGATCTAATTGAACTCCCATTGGCAAAGTGAGACTCTTAATAGGATTATGGTCACAGCAAAATGTAGTCCCTTTAGAGAACTGTTCTCGCTGCCCCTTCTCTCACTTGCAGTGCTCTGCCCCCTCACTTTGGTTCTCCATCTCCACAGGCTCCTGATTTCTACGTGGAGATGAAGTGGGAGTTTACCAGCTGGGGTAAGTCAGTGCTTCACTTCTGGGAGTGGTCCACAAAAGCCTGAGCAGGTGACAGGAGAGAGCTATCCAATAAGGGAGCAGTTTGGCCTGGGAAAATGATGCAGCAGAAGAGTTAACTACTTAGCCCTCCTGAGCTCAGAAACATAGACGACATTTTGAGGAAGAAGGAAGCCGTGGCTTCACCAAGGAGCAGGATCCATGCTATTGACACGTGGTGTCCTAGTCGTGCTCCAGAGATTAGAGGTGTGACACTCTGAAGGAATGATGTGATGCCAGGCAGAGAGGGCAAGAAGTACCTCTCAGCCATGAGACTCATTGGATACTTTGGAGCATGTTGCTGTCTCTCAGTTTGACCTTCCACACAGAGCCTATGGTGCCTCTCTGAAGGGCTGTCGCTCTGTGGGAGAGCACCTGCTTTTCACACAGAAGATCCCAGGTTCAGTCAGGCATTTCTATGTAGGGCTGGGATAGGCATCCCATCCTGAAACCCTGAAGAGCTGCTGCTAGTCAATGTAGACAACACAGAAACTGATGAACCAGTGGACCAGATGGATCAGTATAAGGCAGCTCCCTGTGTTTCTGTGGATGAGGTACAAATGTGGCAAACAAGTAAATGATGCTAAGCAATGTTCCCTCTCCATTTGCTCCCTCTCTTCCTCTCCGTCACCAGTGCCCCTGGTCTCCAAGATATGCCCAAGTGACGTGTACCGGGTGTGGAAGCGTGGGGAAAACTTGCGGGTTGACACCACCTTGCTGGGCTTTGAGCACATGACCTGGCAGCGGGGCCGCCGCAGCTACATCTTTAAAGGCGAAGGTCAGAATATCTCTTTTCTGGGGTGCTTGGCAAGGTGTGGGAGGCTGTGATACTGACTGCTTTTCTCCTTCCCCTCATTGGCCAGATGAGAATGCTGTGGTGATGGAGGTTGACCACGACAAGCAGGTGGTGTACACTGAAACGTTGTCTCTAGCCTTGCATGAGCCGGAGCTGATGCTGGCTGCCATGCAGCCTTCCGAGGAGCACGTGGCCAGCCGGCTCACTTCGCCCATCGTCTCCACCCACCTGGATACCAAGAACATTGCCTTTGAGCGGTGAGCTGGGGCAGGGGGAAGGGTAGCGTATGGGTCTGTGTGAACCGTGTGCTGCTGCTGTCGCTGGTTGTTAACCCCGATGACTATATGCTGCCTCCAGGATCAGAGGCAGCCGCATGCTGCTCAGAACACCGGAATTGTCGGGACAGTAGCGGGAGAGGGCTATTGGCATCACGGTTGCTGGCTTCCCAGAGACATCTGATTGGTCATTGTGGGAAATGGGATGCTAGACTAGAGGGACTATGGATGTGATCCAGCTGCAGGGCTCTTTTTATGGTACAGGATGAGGCCCATGAGACCAAAGCTGGGAAGGATGAAGCCTGCCCAGGCCCTCGCCTCGAGCATCAACTAGTTTTGCGAGAAAAGAGGGGGACCAAAGCCCCAGCTTCTACTGCCATAGGTGTCTGCAGCCCTGTTATCACATATGCCCCATCTCCCCTCAGAGGAGAGACCTCCACTCGCAGCTCCCTAGTCCAAGTCTTTCAAGGTCAGGGTTGGGAGAGGTGAAGGTAGAGGTGTGTGAGAGAGAGAAAGTGACATTTGATGAGATGGTTATCTTTTAGGCTGAAGAGTATGAGGTCATTCCAAGTCTGAAAAGGGTTGGAAGAGATGAAGCTCCATTGTAGCAGTGGTGTTTGAGAAAGTGGTTATCTTTAGGCTGCATTGGGGGGGGGGCAGCTGAGGTCTGCAATGGCAAACTCTATCACTCTTGACCAGAGGGCTTTCCTCTCCAGGAACAAGTCTGGCATCTGGGGCTGGCGCTCTGAGAAGATGGAAAACATCAGCGGCTATGAAGCCAAGGTACAACTCTTCCCCCATTCCTGTTCCTTGTGTGTGTAAATCTGAAAAATTCATCAAAGTTTAGCTTAGCTTCACTGCTTTGAGGAATCAGGGCTTGTGTTGGATGGGACCAGGTGATATCAACGGTCTCTTTGTCCTTTTTCCAGGTTTACAGTGCCAGCAACGTGGAGCTTGTCACCAAAACCCGTACTGAGCACCTGTCAGATCAGGACAAGACACGCAACAAAGGTAAAAGCAGATGTTGAACCGCCTCCAGTTGTGACTCGGTGTGTTGACTCATCCAATGACCCTTCATGCTGCTAGGGATTATTTCACCCTACAACTCCCAGAACTCCGATTAATTGTGTGCTGCACTTGCTGTTTGGCGGTTGCTGCCTGCCCTTTGACCACAAGTGACTTGTCCTCATTAGTCATGAAGTGCTCCTCCCATTTACAGGCTTCACCTGGTGGTTAAGAGAACAAAAATGGCAGCAGTGTATAGTGAATATTGGTCTGGTCTATATGTAACGCTCAGCTGAACCATGGCTAAGCAAGAATGAAAAATTGCACAAGTGCACCGAGCAAATATTGCTGCCACTTCATTCCTCCCTGATTCCGCTGCCTAAGAAGCAACAGGATAGATATGGATTTTGGCTGTTGTCCTGTGTAGACAGCTTTCCAAACCACTGGTGGGAGATGCAGAGTAAATGGAGGCCAATGGAAGGCACCCACTTTCATGGAGAAGGAGGAGTCTGAGAAGGAGGATGTCAGGCGGTAGATGGGCTAGCCTTAGCGGCTATGGCAGGTAGAGGAGCCTAGTGATTCCATGGTGCTGGTGGTTCCATGATGCATCTGGCAATCCTTGTGTAGATCTTCCCCTATAATGTAAAAATCATTCAGTTCATGGATATCGGTATCTGTGGTAGTAATAGAGAGGACCTTTTCTGTAGCCACCTACACCCTGCAACTCTGTCGAGAGAGACCCGCCTTGACCTCTCCCAGAAGGCCTTTTGCCATAATGCAAAGATCTTCCTTTCTTGGCAGGCATTTGGTCTGTCGAGCTGCTGACCTTAACCTCCCAGGCAGGCCACTTTCTTTTTTAATCTGCTGCCTCTGCCTCTTTTATCTCTTATCAATGACTGTTTTGCTGCATTTTCCTTGGATTTTGTCGTTCTAATGTTACTAGCCGCCTTGAACATTGCTGGGTAAAGGCGCTCTAAAACCATTTCAGATAAATAAAAATAAGATAACGAATAAATTGCACTAAAGTGGTGGAGGTGGTGGTAGGTTCTTTGGAGAAGACTCATTCCCTTAGACATCCTCCTTTTGTCTTCCAGGTTCTAAGACTCCATTCCAGTCCTTCCTGGGAATTGCCCAGCAGCATGCTGCCCAGAATGGGGTGAGTGACCAGGTCAGATCCTGCCCGTATATGGGGAAAGGAGATGCTGGCCCAGCCACACAAATTTAGCCTAGGGGTACATGAGGTGGGGAAGCAGATCACAAGGGGGATATGCCAGAGAAGGGATTGTGTGGCTCCAAAGTGTTGGTGTTCTAGTTCCTGCCCAGATCCAGACCCCGATCCTCACTTTTGCAGGCTCCTGTGCTGCAGTCAGCCAGTCCAACCAACCCAACGTCTATTACCCCTGAGGAATACTTTGACCCCAACTTCAACCTGGAGTCCCGCAATATTGGCCGCCCTATTGAGATGTCCAACAAGGTGCAGAGGTGAGAAGGATGGGGGATACTGCATGGCTTGGTGGGGTGGGGTCAGAAATGGAAGAAGATGTCAGGACATGACAGCTGGCACTTAACTCTTACAAAAGGTACTCATTTTTCCAGAGAAAGGTAAGAAACAAAAGGTGGAGGAAATAAAAGCATGTCCCTGCAGATAATTCACCCGTGTAGGGGAGTTGCAGGTCCAGTCTCTCCGTGGGCAGATGTTGGGGGCAGGGAGCTGGAGGAATCTCCAGGAAGACTAACATGCTCCTTGTGTGACAGGTTCAAGGCCACTCTGTGGCTCTGCGAGGACCATCCCCTCTCCCTGGTGGAGCAGGTGACGCCCATTATTGACCTGATGGCTATCAGCAACGCCCACTTTGCCAAGCTGCGTGACTTCATCACCCTCAAGTTACCTCCTGGCTTCCCTGTCAAAATCGGTGAGAGGTGTGAAGCCTGGCTGGTTGGGGGCGGGGACATTATCTACTCAGGGTGGGGTGGGGGGCATGGAGACAAGCTGATGGGAGGCAGATCAAGAGGGGAAGAGAGAAAAAGGAAGGCAGAGAATGAAGCTGTGGGGCTACGCCTCTCCAGACATTCTTTCTGTTGTACATCCATAATGATTTGTGCTCATGAAGGTATTGGGGTAGTTCATACACAACCTTGCTTTCAATGTCATTTGTGCCTGCAAAGGTTTCAGAGCGGACATACTGCTTCATTTCAAATTGGTGAAATCCTGTAACGTTTCATACCTCAAATGTTCTTGGGTGGGTGCAAGAGTGCCCCTCCAGAGGGCAATAATGCAATAACTTTGGGGAAACATCTCAGAACAACTAATAAAGCAGAATGATGTCTGCTATAAATGCACCACCAAGGCACTATTATTGCAGAATACACCTACAGAAAAGAAAAACCTAGATCCATCTGCACTTTAAATTTAAAGCAGTATCATACCACTTTGAGCAGGCATGGGTTGCCCCCCCCCCCAGGAATCCTGGGAACTGTAGTTTGAGGGTTCTGTGAATTGTTAAAGAGTTCCCTCTTCTCTTCACAAAGCCAAAATTATCAGAGTGGTTTAACAATCAGCCCCTCTTCCCAGGGAACTCTGGGAATTGCAGGTCTGTGAAGGGAATAAGGATCTCCTAATAACTCTCAGAATCCTTAACAAATTACAGCTCCCAGAATTCTTGGGGGGAGCCATGAATGTTTATATTTAAAGCTGTATCATACTATTTTATAGTGCAGTCCCCAATTTGGAGAAACCCCCAGCCTTTGTTGTGGGGAAAGGGATAATGTCCTGGAGAGGGGAGTGGTCATGAGGGAAATCAGTGAGAAGCTTGAAAATAGAGGTTTACCAACCTCCCAACCTTCCTTTGTACATTTTCTTTCTTTTCCCCAGAAATCCCTCTCTTCCACGTGCTGAATGCCCGGATCACTTTTAGTAACTTGTGCGGCTGTGATGAGCCGCTGAGCTCAGTGCGAATCTGTACTCCCACCCACACCCCAGAGAGCACCGAGGAGCCGACTGCTGGGGCAGAGGCAGCCAACAACACCAAAGGTAGGAGGAGCAGGGTGGGGTGGGAGCCAGGGTCAGGACTTCCAACCTTGGAGGGGGGAGAAGAGTGGAAGAGGTGGAGGATGTTCCCGCAGGCTGGGAGAGGGAGGGAGGGAGGCAGCATTAGGGTGCAGTGGCCGTGAGCCCACATTGCAGAACTGGGAGACAACGGGGTTAAGAAGGAGATGTGAAAGTGTAAGGTGTCTGAGTGACTGGAAAACGGGTGACTCCTCTGTGGAAGGGAAAGCATGCTTTCTAGAACTGACACATCCTTCTCCATGATCCTGCTACTGACCATCACATTTTTAAAATGGACATATCGGCTCAATATGTTTATCTTCATTTTTTTAAAACATCAAGTCTTTCTGCTTCAAGAATGCTAGCGCAGCCATGTTCCTTTTGTTTCCCATTGATGTGCCTGAGAAAGTGGGAGCTATGCCTGCTTGTTGCCACCTTTAGGCTCATGCAGACAACCTGTGTATTCAACTTTTACCCGGATTTGCTTGTGCAAAGCTTACACGGAGGTTAGATTGTATCTGGTTTTTATTGAGCATTCATTCTGATTAATTTGTGGGCCAGCTATGCCCCAACAAGCATTCGTCCCACATTCATCCTGATTTGCTTGCAGGCTGTTGGTATGGCTTCCTGTTAGTCATTTGCTCACCCTGCAATTTTCAGTGCACTTCCCTACCCCTTCCCAAACTGCAAAAACGCTGGATTCTTTTTAAAACAGCATTTTTTGTGCAAGGGCAACAGAGCCCTTCAATCCACTTCAGTTGCGCAAACCTAAATTTCCGGTGCGTGTTGAGTCTCTCCTGCAAAGTAGTGACCATCAGGAGGGACTTTTTGTTAAAGGGGCCCAGCCCATTTGCTGCTTGCCTTAGGCCCTAGGGAGATGTCCTTTGTCCTTTTTAAGAGCCCTTTTCATGGGTGGAGAAAGTGAGGCAAAGATGAAGGGACTGGTCTTCGGTGACACAGGACATTGCAGAAGTTGCGTAGTCCGTTGGCCAGCGTGCTAACCATTGTTCTCCCTTCCTCCCCCAGTGTACCCTTTCCCCTGCGAGGTGGACCCATCAGTTTTTGAGGTGCCCCAGGGCTATACAATGTTGGGCGCAGGTCGTACAGAGCCCATGCGGGACGAGGATGATGACCTGCTCCAGTTCGCCATTCAGCAGAGCCTCTTGGATGCTGGCACAGAGACAGACCAGGTGATTGGGAGGGCAGAAACCTGCCTGCGCTGGGGTGAAAACGGGTCCATTATAGCAGGCAGGCATGACTAACTGGTTCTTGGAGGGAGGGCACATGGTGCCAGGATGCTTGTGCGGGGACCAAGTAGAGGTTGGGTTGAGTGGTGTAGCAAACTAACTCCCAGTTGTTGGCACTCAGAGTGGAGATAATTCTTGGCTGCCACATATAAATGTAGCACTGAGTGCTTTGCAAACCTTGATCTCATTAAGGCTTTTACATCCCAGTAGGAACTGGTGATTATATATTTCCTTTTTGCATGTGTGTGTGTGTTTGTGTGAGGGGGTGGAACCTGAGGCCATCAGATTATGGCTTGCCTCAGACCTCCCAGAGAGTCCATGGCTTAACTAAAGCATTATGGCTTATTATTTTAGCATTATTCCAAGTCCAAGCCTCAAATTATTACCTGCTACAGCAGGAGCACACCCCCATTCTGCCTCTTTGCTATCGGTTTTAGCATATTCATTCTTGTGTGTTACACCAGGTGACCATCTGGGAAGCTCTGACCAACACACGGCCAGGATCCAATCCTCCGTCCTATGATGAGGAGCTACAGCTGGAACGGTGAGTGTTTCCGTAGCAAGAAGAAAGAGGTGGTATTACAGATTCAGTTCTGCAACCTGTACGTTAAGGTGTATTATTTTCTAAAACCTACTTTGTGGTCACTTGGTTCACCCACCAGCAGCAATTCCATCTTAGCTGGTTTGAGCTTCAGTCTTGCCAGGCCTCATCCACACCCTCACTGCTTCCAGATACTGTTTCAAGGATTTCACTGCCTCAGTGGGGTTTAAGGAAAAGCAGACAGAACTGAGCAGGATCTCCATATCCTCACAGGACCTCTCCCATCGGCTGAATGCAGTGTTCTTCCCCAGCTGTTTTCCTTCATATTCCACTATAAAGCGGGGTGCAGGGCCTCTTCCTCGGTCACCTCACATTCCCCTTCTCTCATCCTTTCTTACCAAGCAGAATGGGAATGCCCTCTTGGGGAACATGATGGCAATGAAGGAATTGGGGCGTGCTTGAATTAGCTTCCAGTGCGTCACCCATGAATGGAGTTTGCCTGCTTGTAAGCGATATACCCGTCGGTCTGGGAGATCCCCAGGAATTGGCATAGGTGCTACGAGAAACTGAGCTTGGCATAGTTCAGATTGTAAACACTTTGAAGATGGGTAAAAATCCTCCAGCTCAAGCAGATGCAAATGTATTTGGAGAAATTTCCCCTCTTCAGCCTTCCTAATTGTGGGTGTTGTGTGGACCTAGCTGGTTTTCCTACCACCTCCTCTCACCTTACTCTCTCATGCATTTGGCCACTCTGCCTAGTATGAAGTGTGATTGTTGATGTGTCACGTGGATCTTCTTCCGCGTGAGGAAAATAAGGCTGTCTTGATATACAGCTTTATATCCTTCTGGGGGCATGGATGGGGGCTTTTTTGGGAGGCGCTTGTGATATTTCACATTCAGCTGTAAGATTCCTCTGTGGGTTTTTGCAACAGTGCCAGTTCTTATTTCTAATAATAATTTGAAAATCTCTTGAACAATTGCAGTCTGCCAGTGGGTGGAAAGCAAGCACCACCCGCTTTCCGGCACCAATTGGAGAACGATGCCAACAGAACTGAGAAGGCTGAGAGAGCCTGAAGGAAGTTTTTTAGTATGAGTTAACCACCCATTGCTCTACAAGCACAGAGCTTCCTTAAAATTCAACAGCTGAAAGAAGACTCAAGGCACATTTGCACCTATGCTCTCAAGCAGCAGGAATTTACTCCCAGTAGATATAACAGAATTTCTGAGATAACAGAATTTTAGAATTGTGGGGTTGGAAGGGACCACATGAGTCATCTAGTCCAACCCCCTGCAATGCAGGAATTTAGTTTGTTTCTTCTGTGTTGTCAACACTGCAGTTTAGTTTACTACTATTCAGGCAGTGCAGACAGCCCCTGTGTCTACTCAAACGCTATCTCAGGACCAAATAACATCAGCCATTCCATTAAGGGTTCGTTGGCCTGTGCATCTTCTCATGTGACGTACGCTGTCATCTACTGACAATGCCGTTGTTTACATGGGTCAGACTGCTCAGTTGTGACATGAAGGAATAAACAGGCACAAATCAGACATGAAAATAGTCACAGAAGCCAAGGCAAGAGGAGCATTTCAGTCTCCCAGAACTTATTGAAACAGACCTTGAGGTCCCCTCCTTAAAAGTACAAGCAGACTGCAAAGTTTCAAATGGCAATTCTTGTGTGAGACCGGGCCGGGGGGGTGTTATTTAATTTTTCTTACATTTATATCCCACCTTTCTTCCAGCATACAGATGGTTCCCAGGTGGTCTCCCAGGCACTGACCAGGCTCACACCTTCAGCAAAGAGGTGGCCTTAGGTGCTTTCAGATCACTTCAGCCATTAGCTGAAATTCATTACCAAGTTTGCTGCAGTGAAACTTGGACTTGATGAAGACCAGGAGTGGCTAGTTAACTAACATATTTGTCTTTCTTTTGATCTTTATTTACCTGATTCAGCTTGCTATGCCTAGTCACCCCAGCAGATCCTTGTTGAGAGTCACACCTGCTCTGAGTGGGTCCACCAGATACAATCAAATGAATGTAGTTTTATTTGTGCTCTGGCTAGTGTTGTGGCAAACCTGCTGCTATCTTTTGTATTGCTTGTGGTGGGGAGGTTGGCCTCACCTTGTGGAAAGAAAGGTTCACTCTCTACTTTGTGGGTAGGTTCCCACTTTGGCAGCCACTCCATCTAACAAAATGGGCTTTAGCCCTCAAAAAGTTCATGATGCAAAATGGCCACAGTCTTTACAGTACCACAAGATGCTTTATTCTCATCACTGAAACAGACTACTCATGCAAAATTGCCCTGGCAGTAATCTCTGCAGTAAACGACAGCTGTTTTGAGAGAATTGGTGTGAACATTCCCTGCACTGATCCAGAACTGGTGCAAGCCCTTTGCTGAGATGTAGAGTATAGCAGTGTAGGTAAGAGCACACATAGACTGCATCACGGGAGATCCTTTAGGCTTCTTGTAGGGCATAGAAATGCACAAGGAGTGAAAACCAGGGAACAAACGGGGGGGAAACCCCTGGGTCATGGTGTGGCCTGTGCAGGCAGTGAGGCGTTTTCTTCACTACAAGCAGTAGCCTCTTCCCCTTTCTCCTACATTTCCTGAGTTGCTGCCCAGCAGGGAACCCACCCACAGTTGTGATGCAACGCAACAATCTGGGGACAACAGGAAGAAAAAACACAAGCCTTTCAAAGGCTAGATGACTGCTGTTTATCCAATCCAGATAAGATGGAAAAATTGTTGATGGGTAATGCCTATGTCCAGAGAATGCTATTCAGTTTGTTCTGCATAGGATTATACTCTGAAGAATACGGTTTAGGGGGCTTCTACACCCCACTTTCTCACTAGAGGCCCAAGTGGGACAGAGCACCTTGAGACAAATGCACCAGCTTGTGGCTCTGCCCTGGGCAAGGGGGTAGCCTATACTTTGGGTTTCCATTCCCTGGTGACTTCAAGGCTTGGTTACTGAAATAAATTCTACATGGGAGTACCTTTGAAAACTGCCCAGAAACTGTAATTAATGCAAAATACAACTAGTAGACTGTGAAATGGGACCAGGTGTTTCAAACGTATCACCAACATTTAAACAACTGTACTGGCCCCTGGTTCATTTCTGAGAGCAATTTGAAGTGTGGGGCTTGGGGCCTGAAGAGTCCCCTAATCACAAGATGAGCTTTTCCATGAAGTAAGGTCAACTTTGGAGGGTTGAGTATCCCCACCAGCTAAAGCCACAGTGGCCCAAAGGCCTAATTAGGCCCACCAGGGCTTTGAATTTGGCCATGAATTAAGCCTTCCAGGCCATTTTGGGCAAACCAGCTGTCAGGTTATCTCTGATGTAAGATAATGGAAAATGATGTGGAAATGCCCTGGAAAGTGTGAGATAACACTTGCTTTGAGATAACATCATCTAGCCTCCTTGCAGACCTTTAGACAGCAGGGAGATTAGACAAGGTTGGCTAACAAATGGGCATGGATGTTCAGTAAACAGGCCGCTTTGAAGCACCCTCAGTGTGAAAATAGGTGTATTACAACTACACAAAAAGCACTGTTTTTAAGCTGTGAACTGTATTGATGCAGAGAGCACCAGAAAGCTATCAGGCACGCTGGGAACCAGACTGAGCCAAAGGCCAGCCCATTTCTTTATTTTTTACTAGCATCCAGCAGGCTCTGGGCAGTTGTGTGGGAACGGAGGAAGCCCAGATTGGGCTTGAGGGTGTTGGGACATATCTGAGAGCAGCTTGAGCAAGCTTGCCTGAACCAGGCCTGAGAAGCATGACCAAGTAGCCATATCTTGCTGCCCTGTTTGCTGATGCCTCCTTCTCGTTCTGTGTCCTCTCAGGGCTATCCAGGAGAGCATGTTCCTTCAGGCGGGGCCAGGCCTGAGCCCAGTGGAGTCTGGAGGTGGCAACGGAGGCGCTCCTCCTCCCGAGAGCAGCCCACCTCTCAGCACCAATGGGGGTGGCTCCTCGGCCTTGCCCCCGCCCTACCCCAGCTTTGACGAGCAGCTGCGCTTGGCCATGGAGCTGTCTTCGAGGGAGCAGGAGGAGAGGGAGCGCCAACGCCGCGAGGAGGACGAGGAGCTGCAGCGCATCCTCCAGCTCTCTCTGACGGAGAAGTAGCGTCCCAGCCTCCCTCAAGCCTCACACCGCCCAGCCTAGCTGTCCTTGCCGTCATTGTATTTTTAACCTCTGGGGGTGGGGTGGGTTTCATGCTTTGCCCCTTCCCAGTTGAGGGTCAGGCTGGATGTGAGAAGACAGCACCTTCTGCATTTCCTGGGACTCACTCGGTTCCATCCTCTGGTATTATTTCCTGTAAGATTTTTTTTAAAAATTGCTTTATATCCTCAACCTTCACTGAGGAAATGTTTTCTACAGCACAGAGAGGCAGGTTGGAGAAGAGGAGCAGCAACAAATAAGAAGGAGACGGGATGTGGGGCGGGGGGGGGGGGAGAGACGTTGAGGAAATTTTTATCACCTCGGCATGAGATTTTTCTGAGACTGATGGTGAATGTGCTGCTTTCTCTTTCCTTGCAAGGGTTTGGGCCTGTTGAGGACGGGACCAAGTTGGGGAAGTGGCAATAGAAGGCGGTGGGGAAGCCTGGAGCTTGATGCGCTGATGTTTTGCGGTGAGACCTGAAACCAGGCTGCCGTGTGATGAATAATTTTCAGTCCCGCGTTTTATTTTCCTCCTCATTGCGAGCTGCTGCTCTCCCTGCCCCCCTTATTTTTAATTTATTTTATTTATATCTCTGAAGATATATACAAGAAGGGGAGTGGGAGGTATGTGGTTATTTTTTTTTTTAAGAAACTGAACCCAGTGGGTCTAAAGGGAACAGCTGTGCCCACTCCTGAGCGGCTTTCTCCTGTCGTCTGGGAACCAGGCACAGGGGGCTCTGGGCAGCAGGAACTACTAAATAAAACTAAGAAACCAGCATCGCTCTGCTGTGACGTTCTTCCGTTTTCTTCCATCTTGGTCTCGGGTTGCATGGCTGTGACATAAACATAAAACTTGGCTCCAGAACCTGCTGGGATTTCTGCGGCTCTCCTTATGAAAATTAGGAAACATGCTAATTAGTATACTCACAAAAAACCCTGATAGTTTGAACCATAAAAACATTATACCAGCATTATTTCATTCCTAATGATCCCTAGCATGGGATTCGCCTTTTTCACAGCTGCCACATGAACTGTTGACATCATTTTCACCAAGATATCCACTATGACCACAAGGTCTTTCCTAGGCTGCATACAAACTGCACCCTTAAAGCACGTTCAGAACATATTGTCCCCAGAATTCTGGGCACTGTAGTTTGTTCAATGTGACTGGGAACCGTAACCTTCTGAGAGGTGAACTACAGTACCCAGAATACTTTTGAGGGGGAATGTGCTTTGAATGTCCTTTAAAGGTATATAGTGTGTGTGCAGCCCTGGTCAGTCACTGCCAGTTCAGACCCCATTACTATATATGTCAAATGAGGATTTATTTTACTTACATTGAATTGTGTTTGCTATTTTAAGTTCACCCAGTTTGGAGGAATTCTTTTGGAACTCCTTGCAATCCCTTGTTTTGTTTTGACAACCCAGAACAATTTAGTATCATGAGCAAACTTTGCTCCCTCAATACACTAATGGGACTCCATATGTTGGTGATAGTCTGTGTCCATTTTGGTAAACGATAAGGTTTACAAGCTGCTTTAGGTTCTTCAACAGGCTACATTGCTATTAATTCCCAATTTGGTGGAAGCAATAGCAGAGAGGGCAGGTGGGGGGTGAGAGAGGGAGGGAGGATAATACGATCTTGAAGTCGTAGAGTAGTGCCATCCTTTTTCTTACAACTGTACTCAGAAAGTGTTCAGTTTAAATCATTAAGTGAAATCTACACACTTCCTTTGCCCTCATTGCCCTGTTAGTCCAATGCCCCAGTGACAGTAAAGCAACAACTAGCTTAGTTCCTTGGCAGAGTCTAGCAATCCTCTACCCTCCACCTTTGCTTCCTCCCTTGCTGCCAATAGTACACAGCCCTTGCACCATCTAGACCATGTGCATCATTTTGCACCAATACTCTTCCCCATTGCTCTTCGTCAACACATCTCTGCCACTCCTTGTCCCTACATGTCCTTTCTTAACTTTAATCAAACCGGCAGCTTCCATCTTGCCTCAAAGAAACCAGTGGATTTGTTCTCTGAGCCACTGAAATTATATGTATGCTCAGCCAACATAGCATCATAGTTTTGGACTGCCCAAGTGCAAATATATACCGTATTTTTTGCTCTATAAGACTCACTTTTTCCCTCCTAAAAAGTAAGGGGAAATGTGTGTGCGTCTTATGGAGCAAATGCAGGCTGCGCAGCTATCCCAGAAGCCAGAACAGCAAGAGGGATTACTGCTTTCACTGCGCAGCAATCCCTCTTGCTGTTCTGGCTTCTGAGAGTCAGAATATTTTTTTTCTTGTTTTCCTCCTCCAAAAACTAGGTGCGTCTTGTGGTCTGGTGCGTCTTATAGAGTGAAAAATACGGTACATACACTGCGCTTTGTATAAATCCCTGTTGGCCTTGCCTGACACAATGCATATCCCCATCTAGTGTGCATACATAGAACTGCAATTTCTCTCTCTCTCTCTCTCTCTCTCTCTCTCTCTCTCTCTCTCTCTCCCTCCCCCGCACCCACCTTGCTCAATCTTCTGCATGGTGCAATTTAGGAAGCCAGGCACGATGATTGTACACTGAAGAACCATGGCTGCCACGTGATAGCACAGTGACCTTAAACAGAGCAGGTGGCAATGGTACTGTTAAAATTGCTTTGGCTGGTTTCAGTTGCCAAGTCTCCCCTGCCAGTTCGGAAGGTGTGCAAGGGGCTCCCGAGAGCTGCTCTGCCTTAACCAGCTGCATTTTGGGGGAAGAGCTGTACCCAGTGGTAGTGCAGCACATGCTCTGCAACCAAAGATCCCGGGTTCAACCCCTGGTGTCTCCAGCTGGGGCTGGGAAACGGCTTCCCAATCTGAAACCCTTAAGGAGGTGCTGCCAGAGAGTGCAAGCCATACAACTGACCTAGACGTGCCAATAGCCCGATTTGCTATAAAACAGCTTCATAACGGCCTGCAGTTATTTTGGGTCCCAATTGCAGCACTGTGTCATATAGGCTGTATTGTAACTGTGTGCCTGGGCTGGCTGGCTGGCTTGGGGAATCGAGAGGGTGGGTAGGCTGAGTGTGCCGAGATTAAGGCTGCCTGCAGTGAACCTGGAAATCCTGCCTCCTCCTTTCATTTTTTTTAAAAAAAGATATTTATTGAAGTTTTACAAAAAGAAGAAATTTACAAAGTAAAAAGAAAGCAGAGAAAAGAAAAAAAATACAAAAAATACAAAAATACATAGGAAAAAAGATAAAAAATACAGAAAAAGTAGATAAAAAATAGTTAAAAACAAATCAATTTTTCATATCTTAAATTTCATTTATTTCCCTGACCTCCTCACACCTCCCTTTTTTGTATTCCCGTTCACATGATTAATTCAGCAAATCCTTACCCTCTTTCTTTTATCTTAACTCAATATCTCAACATATTATAACTTTATATTTTCATCCATTATCAATCCATTTTTACATATTCTTATTAACCTTGTTGCTAAGGCCGCTTGATTTCAATCCAACATCATTTTAACATTCATTAATTTTACAATGTTTCTGCAAATAGTCTTTAAATTTCTTCCAATCTTCTTCCACCAACTCTTCTCCCTGGTCTCGGATTCTGCCAGTCATTTCCGCCAGTTCCATATAGTCCATCACTTTCATCTGCCATTCTTCCAGGGTGGGTAAATCTTGTGTCTTCCAATACCTTGCGATGAGTATTCTTGCTGCTGTTGTAGCGTACATAAAGAAAGTTCTGTCCTTCTTTGACAACAATTGGCCGACCATGCCCAGGAGAAAGGCCTCTGGTTTCTTCAAGAAGGTATATTTAAATACCTTTTTCATTTCATTATATATCATCTCCCAGAAAGCCTTTATCCTTGGGCACGTCCACCAAAGGTGAAAGAATGTACCTTCATTTTCTTTACATTTCCAACATTTATTATCGGGCAAATGGTAGATTTTTGCAAGCTTGACTGGTGTCATGTACCACCTGTATATCATTTTCATAATATTCTCTCTTAAGGCATTACATGCCGTAAATTTCATACCTGTGGTCCACAACTGTTCCCAGTCAGCAAACATAATGTTATGTCCAACATCTTGTGCCCATTTAATCATAGCATATTTAACTGCTTCATCTTGAGTATTCCATTTCAACAGCAAGTTATACATTCTTGAAAGTATCTTTGTTTTGGGATCTAACAGTTCTGTTTCCAATTTTGATTTTTCCATCTGGAAGCCAATTTTTTTGTCCAAATTGTAAGCCTCCCTTATTTGATAATAGTGAAGCCAATCTCGCACTTTATCTTTTAATTTCTCAAAACTCTGCAATTTCAATTTGTCTCCTTGTTCCAAAATTTCCCAATATTTCGGCCATTTGGCCTCCATATTGAGCTTTTTCTGAGCCTTTGCTTCCATTGGTGACAACCACCTTGGGGTTTTATTTTCAAGTAAGTCCTTATATCTTATCCAGACATTAAACAATGCTTTCCTGACAATATGATTTTTAAATGCTTTGTGTGCTTTAACCTTGTCATACCACAAATATGCATGCCACCCAAAAACATTATTAAAACCTTCTAAATCCAAAATGTCTGTGTTCTCAAGAAGCAGCCATTCTTTCAACCAGCAGAATGCTGCTGATTCATAATAGAGTTTAAGGTCTGGCAGGGCAAGTCCACCTCTTTCCTTTACATCAGTTAGTATTTTAAATTTTATTCTGGGCTTCTTGCCCTGCCAAACAAATCTAGAAATATCTCTCTGCCACTTCTTGAAACAGTCCATTTTGTCCAAAATTTGCAATGATTGAAACAAAAATAACATTCTTGGCAATACATTGATCTTTATAACAGCAATTCAACCTAACAAGGAAAGCTTCAAATTTGACTCCAACTTTCACAAATCCCCCCTTTAACGAAATAAACAACAGTTTCAAGTCCGGAGAAACCCTCCAGAATCAAAGTATCTCTCTTACAGAGTTAGCTGTCAAAAAGTTGCATTGTCCATAAACAGCGCGATTCACAGTACGGCAGTTCTATTGTCCCTTGGCAGTCCGTTCCCAGGCATTAAGTGGTGGTCTTTGTTCCCTTTTCTCTCTTTTTTTTTTGCAGGCAAAAAGTACTACCCCTTCTCCCTCCCCTCTCCTGCACCTCAGGGAGGGAGTTCTCTTATATTGATGTTAGGATTTGAGTCTTTTTAACACGATTTTCAGGATCTTAGCTGAAACAGTCTTTGCTTTGATCTGTTTACAAGAAACGGAAGGCGGACTTCCTGTTTACACCTTCCCGCTTCGGTACCAAATTAGTATTTTTCCCCCCCTTATTCCCCGGTCTTTAAGCTTGACCTATTCACGGGTAGTTGTTTGATAGCCAAATTGTCACAGGAAAAAGGTCAGCGCTCTCCGGCAACAGCTGTGCGGCTTCACTCCACGGAAGAAGCAATTGACTCTCAGCACCGCGCCAAACACCCTGTTACGCTCCGGAGCTCGTAACCAGGCTCCTTTGCAGATTGGGGGGGGCGCTAAAGGTGCCCGCCGAGTCCCACGGTCACAGGCTTCACCCACCTGTGATTTCAGAGGGGTCCCCGCTTCGCCGTAGCGGCAAGACCCGATTTCCGCGGAGCTATATCCCTCAGAACTAGAGGGATTCCGCCATTGCCGATGGCGCCACCTCCGGAAGTCCTGCCTACTCCTTTCAAAAGCTCCAAAGCAACAAGAGATGCTGCTGCCTTTCACACCGCTGACCCACCTGCCCACGCTCCTTTCCACCTGCTGGGCCTTGGGCAGGTAGGAAAGTGAAGTGGTTGTCCGCCCTTTCATTGGTTCTGTGTGTTTAAAGATCAAATGCAAAGCAAACAATTCCATTATGTTCACGAAGCAGCTTACATTAAGCATCAACAACAAAAAGCCCCAGGAATTAGCTGCAGTTCCTGCTATGTCTTCTACACTTAACAAATCTCTCAGTCGGGAGAGCATGAGACTCTTCACCTCAAGGGTGTGGGCAGAAGATTCCTGCATTGCAGGGGGTTGGACTAGATGACCCTTGTGGCCCCTTCCAATTCTATGGTTCTTGGAGGTTTAACTGTGGAAACTAGTGTGCACTATGCAACTTGCAATTTAATGTTTTAAAATATATGATCATTTCCTTGCTTTTTTTTTTAAAGCATTCCCCTTACAAAGGGCCAGTTGCTTGAAATGCTTTGGATCAAAACTGCTTCCAATGAGAACTGGTTAGCAATTTGAGCTTTTAGGGGGAAGAGCTGGGTGTCTATCTAGGTCGTCTGCTGGCAGCCTTCCGCAATATCCGAAGCATTTAGAATTTCAGCACTGCTGAGTTCTGAACAGATTTTACTTTTACCTTCGATAGCCTGGCCCGGCGGTATCAGCAGTTGGCGATGTTTGCAGGGCTGTGCTTGTGGGTAGCTGTGCTATGGATTAGGAAGGCTGCTGTTTGGATCCCGATATGCAGCGGGGGTGGCAGTGGGCTCCATGCGGCCGTCGTGCCTGATGTGGGGGGGGGGGCGCTGTGCTGCTTCTCCAGCCTCAGATGTTCGGCTTTTCGCTCGACCACCTGCTGAGTCATTGTAGTAATATGCAGAGGGGGGGGGGGGCTGGCAGCAGCGGCAAGGCGTTAGGTTTCCATTTTAAGCTCCGACTCTGGTGTTAGCTGAGATTTTAACTCTGCATGCATGAAAACAAACGAACAAACACGGTGCCCGCCGCCCTCCCTAATGTTCAGGCCACAACGGGAAGAGAGCCTCCTCTGTTTCACACGGCTGCACCAACACTCACAGCAGCTGCAGCAACCTCTGCACATCCTCAGAAGCATAAGAGCCAACTCCTAGGGGCCGCTGTGGTTCCTTCGCCGTCCCCCTTTATAAAATATTTGAGTGCCCCCCTCCCAAAAAAAGAAGTTGATGGGCTTTGCCATTCAAATACTGTGCGTGCCATGTGAACGATTATGTGGGTCGGGGCTTACCCCCCATATTTCATTCAAGTTGGCACCTCTGCTCAGAGGCGCTTGTTACCCCGCTTCCCACCATACGCAAGCCTGGTAGCACTCAGAATAGGTGCCGGGGCTGAGCCTTGGCGCCTGTGATGGAAGGGTGCCACTGCGGCTTGGGGAAGCGAGCCCTGAGCAGCCCGACGCTCCTCCCACCTCCGCTCCCGGCTGGGGAAAACCCTCCCGCGTCTTGGGGCTGGTTCCTTTAAGAGCCTCCCGCCAAGGACGTGCGCGATTCCGCCGCGCAGCATCCTTGAGCTTCCTGGTTAAGGCGGCCGGGTGCAGGAGAAGAAAGTTTACGGCCGGCAGGTCCCACCCTGGCGTGACCCAGGGAGTGCGCGGAAGGCTGGGCACGCCCGCCCCCTGGAGGCTGTCTGCAGCGGCGGCAGCGGCGCCGAGTGGCACGATCTTTCCCCGTCGGCTCCCCGCGCGCTGCGAGCGGAGGAAGGGCGCAGCAAGCCGCGCATGGCGCTGGTGACCGTCTGTCGCTCCCCGTCGGGGAGCGGCCACTCTACACCCACCGGCAGCAAGGTGAGCTCGCACGCCGCTTCTAGCCCAGCCTCAAGCCGCCCCAAGAGAACCCCACCCTGATCCCCCGACGGGACCCACACAGCAGCGGCTCTTCTTTTAGGCACGGCTGCGATCCATCATCCCCTTTCTGGGGCTGGCGGGGGGTGCTGTTTCGACGGCTGCGCCATCGTGTGCCCCGTTCTCGCCACCTCTCTCTCCCATTGCAAGCCGTATGCTGAGCTGTGCAAGCGACTGCACCTTGCACCATTTTGGCCCCGAAGGATCTGGCCGTTTGTTCTCGCACCTCCCTGCAGGGGCGCTGTCGGAAGAAGGACTGGCTTGCGCGGGGTGGGGGGCGGTATTGCTCAGAGAAGGGGCCCAAGCGCCAAAGATCAGGCAACAGATTTCCCCGTCTCTCTAGTCTCTTCTTCCCAGTAGAGGGAGCTCCCTGGGGTGAAGCAGTAGCAGGAGTGGGATAGGGAAAGAAAACGACGGTCTTCCACTCTTATATGTAGATTTCTTTACCTGCTGCATCAGGGACTCGTGTTTCTCAACCTGAAACACGAACTCCACTTAGCTGTTCTGTCATATTTGCATTCAGTGTAAGTCACAGAGTGTCAAAAGGATGGGTTTTTTTAAGCCATCATTTGTAGGGGAAGGCCTGTAGATCCTCATGATGGCTCTGTTCTGCCTCCATCCTTCTGAATACCAGTTGCTGGAAACCTCAGCTGCTGTTGTTGTCCTGCCCCTTTTGCAGGCTTTCTGCAGGCATCGTTTGGCCACTGAGAACAGGATGCTGGATTAAATGGGCCTTGGACCTGATCCAGCAGGCTCTTCTTATGTTCTAGACTGCATCTGCTCCCCCTGCAGGTTCGATTCCCAGAGTTTCCAGGCAGGACTGGGAATGTCCCCTGCCTGACACCCTGAAGAGGCACTGCCAGACCACGTAGATATAATATTGAACTAGGTGGGCCAATGGTCTAATTTGGTCTAAGGCAGCTTCCTATGTTAACACCTCTTGTGGAGCAGTATTAAAATGTCCAAGCAGAAGCAACTACCTCTGTGCTGGTAGCTGTGGCTACAGAACTAAGGTTACCAGATTTTTTTCAATGAATCCAGGGACACGTTTCAACTTCAGTCAAATTCAGTGGATTTTGTCAAGGGACTGATTTGTAAATCTGAAACGGGGACATCTGGTAACCTTACTGTAAACAGTTCTGGGTTGCCTGTATGCAGGAGAGGCATACAAAGGCATGATCTTGAGTATGTGGCATCCCCAGAAAGGTATGGTGGAGGCATTTTACCAGCATCTTCCTTGGGCTGGGTGCTTGCACAACTCGTAGCCTTCCTGGGTGGGTGGGTGAGTGGAATGTGGGGTTCATATAGAGTGGAATAATCTGGCTGCGTGAAGCCAGAATGTTGGAGCTTCACAGTCCCTCCTCATTGCGACTGCTGTAGAGAGCAGGGGCCAGCTGTGAAACGCCCCTTCATCTCCTTTGGCCTGAGCCTCTCTGCCCCACACAGGATGCCTTATTGTGGGATTCCTTCCCTCCCTGATCAACTCTCTCTCTCAATTCTCCATGTAAGGAAGCCTGTCAAACGCATGCCACAGTGGTCAATTGCCTTTCCTTGCTTGGGTCCCCACAGATCTGCTTTCCCCAGTCCTTACTCCTTCCCCCTTTCTTCCTCTAATCAGCTCTTGACAGCTCAGGATCCTGTGTAGGAGAACTGGGCATTAATAAGTGACTTGTCAGGGAGTTTCACAACTTGCCACTTCCTGCCGGTTCCTTGCAGATTGTAACGTCAGGGGCCCGTGGAAGGCAGCAAAAAATATCCCTTGCATAATAGCCTCAGAAAAGCAAGATTTCCCCACCCCGGAACACCAACCCTGGGATACTTCTGTGTCCCTTTGCACTGGGGTGCCTAGCGCCAGAGTTCTCACACCCCAAGCTTGGCAGTTTGCTGGGCTGATTGCATTTCAAGCGTAATTAGATATTGTGCAAGGAGCTGGCAATTAGGAAGTGGCAGGGACAAAGTTTGTGTTTTTTTCCATGCTTAAAAATGTCACAGGAAATTGCCAACAGACTGGGAATCACATAGATAAGGTTATGCAAGAGCCTGAATTCAAGGCCGCTCCAGGAAAATATTTGCAACCATTCCAAGGAGACGGGAGTCTAGCAGTGTCCTAAAATGGAACCACACTGTGCATTTCTAAGCTGGATTCCCTCCCACCCACCCACCAGCCCTCAGCTGTGAAACTGTGACATTGTGCAGGTCTGCACAGCTTGTGATCCACCAGGGCAAACACAGACCACCAATCACAGATTGTGAAACGCACAAGGCTTGATAAATCTTCTAGTTTCTTGCTTATATGGGATATGGACCTACAAAAAAACATGGTGGAGAGCACCTCTCAGCCCATAGATGTGGTCCGCAGGGAACACTCAGCTTAGTGGGACATAAGATGTACAGGCTTGGTGCAGAATGCTAAGAATTAGTGTAGTAGCTAACGGCTTGAGCTGCAAAGTCCTTGGTTTGACCCTTGCCTTAGCAGGGAACTCATTTTGTAGCTTTGGAGAAGCCACTCTCTTTTGGCCTCAGCCCCACCATCTACAGTGCAGGAATAATAATACTGGCGACTAGATGATCCTCAGGGTCCCTTCCAACTCTACAATTCTATGACTGTTATTAACTGGTCACCTTTGTCTTCAGCAAGTGTTCTAGCTTCTTATATAGGCCAAGAACCAGCAGGTTTACAAAAGCATCCCTTTTATGGCAGAATCCCATATTCACTGTAGAGCCAGCCCTGGTTTTCCACCTGAAGCGAAAATCAATATGGTGACCTTCTGTTCAGTTCTGAAGTGTTTTTTTTTTAATGACACGAAGACAAGAAATTGGAGGTAGGAAAATGGCACCCTTCTGGAATCTGTTGCCCATAGGTCCCAGATCCAGCCCTGACTTGTAGGCCCACAATGAAAGGGCCTCTTTCATTTCTTTCAAATAAGGTTGAGAACCAAGCCAGCTTCTGTGAAGGGGGATGATCTCTGCATTCTGTGTCTAATTGTAGCATGCAACCTTAGTATTTGATTAGCTGCATGATGAGACATTTGGGGTTCTTTCTTTTACTCCCTCCCTCCATAAAAAGAGAACATCTCTAGCCCTTTTGGTGCTGAGATAAATTGGGAACCTGCTTGTGAAATTGCAGATTTCAGAAGGCTGAGCAAGGCTTCCAAGACCTTAGGCTTCAGTGCTTAGACTCGGTCCTTCTCTCTTCTGAAATAATAAAAAATGATCCAAAACAAACACCAATGCACAAACTCAGGCTGTCGGTTGGGGCCTGTAAAATACAGAGCCCTGTATGGAAGTCCTGTTGATGTTCGGGATCAGAGGTGGCATGCCAGTTCTGTGCTTGTGGCACAGAAGGGACTGCTTGGAACAGGAACATTATGTCATGCTGGGTTTTTCCATGGCAGAGCCAACAGTGCAAACGCAATTGTGAGGTGGTTTGGTTCTTCTGGTATAAAGGAATCGCTCTGAAGTTGCTATGGAAGGCGCCAGCCACCTGCCCCAGCCGTGGGTATAGCCCACCAGAACTTGGGCCTTGTCCACACTTAACAGGCACAAGTCTGTGCTTTAAAGCTCTGTGTCCAAGTGTCTTTCTTTCTTTCTTTTTTCTTATTTGCCACGGAGCTTTCCCTCTGAAATCAGAGCAAATGTCAATTCTGGTTTTCTGCAGATTGACATGTGCTCCGACTGAATACTAAAGAGCAGGTTTTTGCAGGGAAAGCTCTGGAGCAAAAAAAAAAAAAAAAAGGTGCTTGGACATGTACTTTTGAAGCACTGACTGTCCCTGGAAAAGAGCAGAGGAAAGGCAAGTGTAGAGAAGCCCTTAAACCTTTGCTCGCCAGCAGTGCGTTCTTTGTATGCCTTTTGTGTTGGCAAGCGTGAGCTTAAAACATTTCAGCTGTGCATAGGGTAGATGATTTTAATAATAAATGGTAGAATATTTTATGGTTTTACAGCCTGCATTTACAATGTTTGTGCATTGCTGTATGTTATGGCTTTGTGGTCTAGACAAATAAACTTATTCATCACTTAAAAGAAAGGCAGCTTGCTATCACTCTCAAGTCCCACCAAGGTAAAAGCCTCAGTGATTTAATTGGGTCAAACTGTTTTATCCCCAGGCCCATGCAGAGCTTGCCTGAGGCCTGGGGTGGGAGTCCCCAGTTGGCTAGGAGGCATGACAGTGCAAGTCTGGCAGGGTTTCCCAGCCAGCTTAGCCCTCTGAGGAGTCAGTGCCATTTTTCTAGAAAAAGAGGTTCTGGAACTCTCCATGAACACCCCCCTCATTCTCTTTGAATGGCAATGGTGCCCACCTGAGAGGTGCCGGGACTGAGTTCCGGAGAGTTCCGGCTGAAAAACAAGCCCTCTGAGGGCCCCCTGCTCTGTGTGGACCTGCTTACCTCTGGAAGACCTTGGTGGCAGGTCCACCTCTACCATTAGGCAGAATAAGATGGCTGTTTTGGGCAGCATTTGCTGAGGAGTGTAGAGCAAACAAAGCTGAGTGTGCCATGTGATCTGCCTTGCAGCTCCCAAACTAGCGTGCTGTCCTCACGTCCAAGGGAGGATGCTGTCCCATCTCCACTGTTCAGGTGATATTCAAGGGCCTGCCTGGTTGGCTTCTGCATATGGAATAAGGGGAGCAGCATCTTGCCCCTTTGGCTCAGGAAGCAAAATGCCTTGGGACAGCCCTTGGTGGAAATGACCGTGTCTAGGAGATTGGTGCCACATGTGCGGAAACTTAGAACATCGTTTAATCTGGAGCAGGAGATTTCTTCTTCTTTGCTCTGGACCAGAAGTGACTGATCTACCTGGAATTCCCTTGCAGGATGAAGATGTTCCTCGGAAGAGACAGCTGCAGCGACGGTAAGTAGCTAGCCTTTGTAATCCTGTCCCTTCACACATACAAACTAACAGGGTCCTCCCAAACCAGCTTCTGGGCTTTTTCACACAATTTATTAAAAAAAGTTTTGGATTTCGTGTGTTACTCCAAGTAGCAGGAACCCAGCACCAGAGTACCCCCCCTTAAGGCATTAGAGTGGGAGGAAGTTGCACTTTGCAACTTATTTTTTAAAAGATGGTTCCAATGCTGCAGCTACATTGTGAAGAAATGCAGAAGGAAGAGAGTATAAATATTCCAAAACAGTGCAGTGGGTAGTGGCGGTGCAGGAAGGTGGAACATTGCTTCTTCTAATAACTTTAAAAAAACAACTAGTGCTGCACCAAGAGCCCCTGCACTAGAAAAATATAGTGTAGGAGTTCAAACAGGAAAAAATAGTTGATTTATTTTTACCTGTTTTTCATGAAGCATCCAAAGTGGCGTACTACAAAAGATATCATAACAAATTAAACCATTAAAAAAGCTACAGGTTAAAAAGACAACAGTGACCCAGAGTAAATTTAAATTGTGATACCATACTCTGGAATCAAAAAGCAGCAAACATTTAGGAGCATATTCTGGTGCCTTTTTCAGCTGAAGGGAGAGAGGGTGCCTGCACAGAGAAGACTCTTCTTGGTTACTGCCAAACACACATAAAAAGTGTGCCATAGCTGATTGTAATGAGCAAGAAGGAGAAGGGGATCCTTCAGGTAATTGGTCCCAAACTGTTAAGGCAGTATAGGTCAAAAGCAAAACCTTAAACCTGGGTCAGTGGCTAAATGTGGTGTAATATGCATGTGATAAGGCACCCCGGTGAGTTGTCTAATTACTTCATTTTGCACCAGTTGCAACTTGCAGGGCAAGCTAAGGGCAGCCCCACATAAAGCACACTGCAGTAATCCAAACTCAAGGTTATTAATGCCTGAGCCACAGCAACCAACTGATGTGGGTGTTTGGCGGTGAGGAGGAGGAGAGAGTTGTGTTCCTCATTAATATCCCATGACATTTGCAAAACCAAATTGTATACCGCAGTCCCAATTGCATTGGAGGGAAGTATTACATTTCCCCAAGAGAAGTGCAATCTTGAGACAAGATTGTGTGCAGCAAAAGCATAACAGCTGCATGTTTGTTGCTCTGAAAAGAGGGGGAAAACCTTGCAAAGAAGAGTGGGGAATAGGATAAATTATCTTGCAATGGAAAATGTGCACCAAACAAATACATGGGAGGATACTGTGCATTAAATATAAATGTACAGTATACTAGAAAGATCTCTAATTCTGGTGAACTGGAAGGATCTAATTCCCTCGTCCTCTGTAATGGAACTTGCCATCTTTTCAAACACCTTTGAACTCTGCACTGAGGTGGGGCGGGGGGGTGAGGTGAACAGAGGAATAATGGTTGGGGGAACGGCTACTGCCCACTTCCCCTACTGCTCCTCCACTCTAAATGGCTTCCCCTAGATAATCTCTGCTTTTAAAAAAATGATGGGAGCACTGTTAAACATGCTAGTGTGTAGCATGTAGGGAGTGTCATAGCCTTTCTGTGTATTTTGTCAGGGGTTGGTGGTAATTTTTAGAGCACACATCTCTGTTTAAAGAGTGTGATAAAAGCAGAGATTTGGCAAATAGTTTAAAAAAAATATTTTGAAAAGGCTAAGGGCACTCTTGGGGGGAATGCCTTACACTTTTTTTATATAAAAGTAGGTAATAAATCAATGTTGACATTTTTTTAAAAAAAGAGGTTGCAATTTCTAAAATGCTTGCTTGTATTCCAGCTGAGTATAGCTAATATTGGTTATATATTCCTTAGAGTCAACGTTTTTCAACATTTTATTTTAAAATCTGATGTGATTTTCCAATATTCTGCCACCTCTGTATACATTTAATAGGCCTTAGGGCTAGCACAACCTACTTAGTTTGCCTTGATGGCTAGGCCTGCCTCTCTTGGACTACTTCAGATTTTGTGACTGTTCTGTAATTGCAAATGCTCCCAAGCATTCATGGGGAAGGGCCGTAGTTCAGTGGAAGAGCACCTCCTTTTATACAGAAGGTCTCAGGTTCAGTCCCAGGAGTCTCCAGGTAGGACTGGGAGAGATTCCCAGCCTGAAGCTCTAGAGACCTGCTGCTGAACAGTGTAGAAAAGGCTCAATTCAATGGATCATTGTCAGGGTAAGGCAGCTTCTTACATTCCCCCTTGGAATGAGGAAGGATTTAATGGGGCAAGCTCTCCTGGAGCAAGAGGGTTTTTCTACCTATCTCCGTTTCTTTCCCTTTTCAGCCACAGCTTCGTCATGGTCAAAGGAGCTGCTTTGCTCCTGCAGGAAGAAGAAAAGCTGGAGTCTGTGCAGGAAGGCCCAGCCACCCCCCTGGACCACAAGCCTAAGAGTGAGAATGCCGCGGCTGAACAACAGGAGCAGCACTTACAGCAAATGGTGGGGTTGATGCGGCCAGAAGACAGCATCCGGCTGGTGAGACTGTGAGGGCAGGGAGATACGGCAGAGTGTGGATGAGAAGAGACAGGAAAGCAATTGGCCTGACCACAAAATGTGCCTCTTCGGATAAAGAGTCTGGAGCAGGCA
Organism: Podarcis raffonei; assembly: GCF_027172205.1. Classification (NCBI taxonomy): domain Eukaryota; kingdom Metazoa; phylum Chordata; class Lepidosauria; order Squamata; family Lacertidae; genus Podarcis; species Podarcis raffonei. Next base: position 83,230,392 of record NC_070602.1, read on the forward strand.
GTTATGGAGTTCAGTGTTTTTACTGCCTTGTAAAAGGGTTTGCTTGGGGCAGGGCCTTTGCCCTTTCCCCTCCTCCTGTTCTGGAATCAGCACGGTCTCCATTTCCACCCACTCAACCCTGCCAAGGCCCAACACTCAGGGCAAATTCCCTTCTCTGCCTGGCTCAGCATTGCTTACTATTGGAACAAAAAATATTCCAGCTTTCTGCTGCCAAGCCAGGCCAGTTTAAGGTTCATTCTGTTCATCAAATGATCTTATCTACCAGAGTTGCCCTTCTGTAGTAACACCCACAGATTACAATTAAAGCACATGGCTTCACCCACCCAAAGAGCCCTGTAGGTTGGTGCTGTTTACTATAGGTCTGTGATTGGTAAACTATTTATTACTTATTAAATTTCTATACCACCCCCCATCCGAGGATCACAGAGTGATTTACAATATAAAAACACAAAAAATACATAGCACAGTAACAAACAAATACAATAACATCCTCATCACCACAGAGCATTTGTTTTATTTATTGCAGCTTCCATGGGAAGTTGTGACTATTAAGATGGTATAGCTGTGCTTTAAATGTATGTTAGTGGGATTCCTTTCCTTAATGGCATAAGTGCTTTCCTGCCCTCCTGTCCAGAACCACCAGCTGTACCCAGTGTGCCTTGCTGCTGTCCTACAGGCCTGGTTAGGCAAGCCGTGCCACAAGAGACAACTGTTCTGAAATGAAAGAGGGCTATTTTCTGCAGACAATATTTCAGAAAAGGGAGGTGTGTGCCTTCAGGCTCTGGCCTAGTTCTAAGAAGCAGTAAACCTGTGTCTAGACAGTATCACTTCAGGCTGTGGGTGGGATTCACATGACTGAATCCTTCCATCGTGGGATTGCACCTGAAGCCTGAAAGGGCACAAGTTTACTGCCTCAGTGAGAACGCCTTAGTGACCCAGATTTCTCCCAGGCTAGTTCAGCTGGTCTGTGGAGTGGACACCCGACTATTAACTCCTTCCTCTTGACCTTGATCTTCACCTTTCTCCTCCTCTTAGTGCGATTCTAGAAACTGTGTTGCCTCTTGCCTGGGAGTCCTGTGATAAACTGATTCCACTTTGCCTTCCTGCTGCAAAACTCTGTGCTGGAGAGGCCTGGTTTCTGAGAGCCTCATTGTCCATGCTTGTGGAGGCTCAGAGCAGGGCGGCAAGGGATTCCTCTCCTTGAGGAATGTGGTTTTCAGGCAGACATTCAGCCGGGAGCTGCAGCCACTTCCCCATTTATGGCCTGCGGGGCTTTTGCTCTCTTGGGCAGACAGCCAGAGCTGGCGTCTCTGCCGAGTCTGATCCCGGCTTTGGCTTTGGGGACTCTGCTGGGAGATTTCCAAAGTAGCATGTGCTGGGTTTTCTTTCTTTTCTAGAGAGTGAGTCACAACAGCCTCCAAGTACCTGGGGCAGTTCCTGAAGGCAGCAGTTCTCATGCTGCTTTCTGGTAGCTGCTGATGTTCTCGGGAGCTTAGCAGACGTGGCTCATTCGGAAGTTCAGTAGCAGCAGACAAGCTGCCCTAAAAGATAGCTTGCTCCCCACTGCGGATCTTCCCTTGCAGTGTGGAAAATGGAGAATTAAATAAATAAACGTGCATCTGTCCAGTATACTCTCAGTTCAGGCAAGTCAATACTGAGGTCTCATATGCTTGTCTAGTGGTCCACAATAACACTCCCTGCCCCCTCTCTGTGTGTGTCTTCCTAGAACATGCCCCAAACCCCTTGGCAAAACTACTGAAGATCTATGGCATTTGCCAATGTGGAAAGTGTGCAGAAAAATATGAAAAACACTCCCATAACACTTAGGTCCAGAGGCTCTTCCCTCTGGTCCTACCGCATGATGCCAAACTGCATTCACTTAATCTAGGGGTGGGGGGCCTTTTTCTGAAACTCCCATTCTATTTTCCTAATGATTTTGTGCTAAAAGCCTTGTATAATATGATTTTCAGTGGATGATTTAATAGCTTTGAGAACCTCAGTGCCAGGGCTCTTGGGCTCAGAGATGAAAATGTGACGCACTTATTTCTGGATAAATGTAAATGGAGTTTCTCCTCAAAACCTTTTTTCTCGTACTGAAAAGTGCACAAATGACTACTGACAAGAAACAAGGGGCACTCCTTAGGCCTACTTGGATTATCCCAAGTTGCTATCTTATGTTATTTCCACGCAAGTAACAATATGATACTTAGCTATGGCATTGGTCTCAGGAATCATGGAATTTTTTTCAGAAGTTGCTGGTGGTGCTAAACAAAGAACTATCCCTGCATCTGCCAAATGCACCACCAACAGTTGTGGTGGAATCTTACTGTCATATGTGTGGAGGTGACACACACAAGGACAGTCTTGCAAGGACTGTATGTTTGTTTCCCTCCTCCAGGCTGTGAGGCTGGAGTCGGCTCGAGCTCACCGGATCCGGTACTTGCTGGTTGTGTCAGCAGCAGAGGTGGAGAGCAAGAGTGAGATGGTGCTGCTGGGAGTTGACTTCCCTGAAGAAGGGTGAGAGGACAAGGGAAGGAGCACGAAGATACAGAAGGGGTGGGGCCCAGGCACTTCTAAGCTAGAAAACTTCCAGCAGTCTATACTGTCCTGCCTTGTATCTCTTCATGATGTCTTTCGTCAAGGCTTGGACCAAAATGAGATACCCAATAAGGCTGCTATCCTTGACCCACTTGCCTGAGAATAAGCCCCATTTAATTATATAGGACTTCCGTTGTGAGTAAACATGACTAGGATTGTGCTGAAAGTCTCTTAGACTACAGGCTGATGCACGCTACTTCCTTGAAAGTAAGTCCCATTGAATGCAGTGGATCTTACTTCTGAACAAGCATGCATAGGGAACAGGGAACATTCTCTGCTTCAAATAACCAAGGTTGTGTTCCAAATTACCATTAGCCGAAGGCGAGTACCGTTGAAATTAATGGGGCATGCTTCCAAGAAAATGCACTTGGAAGAACACAACCCCTTTTCTCTCTGCATGATGTTTGTTCAAAACCCTTATCGAAAGCATCTTTGCTTCAGAGTGCTTTCTTTCTGTCCTTCACTGTGTGTGTGTATCTAAACTCCTTAATGTATTTTACTCCCTGGTCGAACTGGTTTGGCAACCCTTCACCCAGTCTTTCCTCTCCACCCCATTCCCAGTGTCTGTGCTCCAGAAGAACCTTTGTTTATGTATTCAGTAAGGGCACAGGCACTCGAGCATGCCGCAGGAAGACGTCCAAATCAAGGAGCTGAATGGAAGATAGCAGTACAGTTCGCCAAGCACCTCTGTCACAGCTCTGGAATGCCTGCTTGGCTTTGCTATCAGTGATTTTTACAATGCTGATCAAGCTATTGGAAAAGCAGGTTAAGAGGCGAGTGCAGATGGGGTGAATGGGGAAGGTTTGTAGGACAAGCACAGGGACTATAACAGGGGTCAGCAAACTTTTTCAGCGAGGGGCCAATCCACTGTCCCTCACACCTTGTGGGGGTCCAGACTATATTTGGGGGGGATGAACGAATGCCTATGCCCCACAAATAACCCAGAGATGCATTTTAAATAAAAGCACACATTCTACTCATGTAAAAACACACTGATTCCTGGACCATCCGCTGGCTGGATTGAGAAGGTGATTGGGCCAGATCCAGCCCCCGGGCCTTAGTTTGCCTACCCATGGACTATAATAACCCCTTCAGTAGCTACCTGATCTCTTCTCTCTTTGCCTCCCAGCTCGGCTGCCTGCACGCTGGGGATGGTGCTTCCACTTTGGAGTGACACTCAGGTCTTCCTTGATGGCGATGGGTAAGAGACATACCTAACCCCACCAGGCACCCACAATGCTCCATGTAATAGTAATCCTCATATAAGCTTTGTGCTTTGCAAACATACTAGGATACTCAAAACAGACTGAGATAGTGAGAGGCCATTTTTTTGGTGTGTGTTTATTTTTCTCGCCCAGTTTCACCAACACTGCCTGCTCTCTCATCTGACTTGAAAATGGTTTCCACAGACTACAAACCACTTACGTCCTGAATAGCTACGGGAGGGTTTTTGTTTTTTTTCTGTCTCTTCCTCCTGTATTAAGTGGAAACCAACCATTCTTTTCTGCATGGTCTCTTTTTCTTAAAAAGTCTCCTTGAGAGCCTGCCCCATGCTGTGTCTCATCTTATGGTTGCTGTTGTTAATAATAGCCATGTAGCACCACTAATGTGCACAGCTTTATTTCAGTGAGTCATACTTGTGTTTGGTTCCATGATGGAAGAGGACTAGGGTATGTGTGTTCATGTCAAACTTTTCACAGGAAAGGTATGTTTTGAAGGAAATCCAAGAAGGTCTACTTCACACAGGTTTCCTGGAGAACAGTTCTAGGCATAAGGGGCAAAAGGGGGTAAAAGGCAGAGTCATCTGAGTTAGCAGGAGAGCTTCAGGCAGTTGAAGGTGGTTGAGCTTGAGGCACAAAGGCCTTGAGTGGCCATATTTTGGGATAAAAGAGCAAAGAGATGGACCTCTGGGCCTTAATTGGCCATGTTTAGGGAAGTTTTTAATGTTTGTTGTTTTATTCTGTTTTTAATCTGATGGGAGCTGCCCAGATTGACTGGGGAAACCCAGCCGGATGGGCGGGGTATAAATAAATGATGATGATGATGATGATGATGATGATGATGATAACAAAATAAAAAAATTCCTACCAGTAGCACCTTAGAGACCAGTAGCACCTTCGGATACATTGAGTGTATCTGCAGAAGTGTGCATGCACACGAAAGCTCATACCAATAACAAACTTAGTTGGTCTCTAAGGTGCTACTGGAAGGAATTTTTTTATTTTGTTTCCACTATGGCAGATCAACACGGCTACCTGCCTGTAACTAGATGATGATGATGATGGAGGGCTAACTAGGGTTCAGGGCCAACCCAATGTATTTTGGGGGTTCAGGCAAAAAAATTACATAAATCCAAATTGTACCTGCCAACAAAAAAATAGATAAATAAAAAGCAGACACTTTGCCACCCTTCAGTGGCAATCTAAGTCTGCCGCCTGAGGCAATCCACCGCCCCGGCTAATGGTACGGCCAACTGTTCGCAACCCACCGCAAGCTTAAGCCACTTAACTCTGCACTGGAGCGTGCCCATAGACTTCATATTCACCGTGTCTGGCCCAGACCAGGATTTATTAAAGTCAGGGTTATGGGATCAAATCTGCCATGAATATTATGCACCGGTCGCATTTCTCAGCAGGCAACTCAAAGAGAACTCCTTTGACTAGGGCCAGCCTGGACTTCCAACAGCCAGTCCTATTGACTGTGTTCCATCTTCACTAGTGGCTGTATTGTAGGTCATTTTAAGGTGAACAAGGTTTTAGAAAGTATTTATCCTCACACCTTCCTTGCAAAATGTGCCTGTCCCACAGTGATGCAGAGATAAGCACTACAATCCAGGGACACAGACCTAAGCTTTAACTGAAAACCTTCAACTTTGTAGTTAAAGCTTTAGGTTAGTGTTTCCCAAACTTGGGTCTCCAGTTGTTTTTAGACTACAGTTCCCATCGTCTCTGACCACTGATCCTGCTAGGTAGGAATGATGGGAGTTGTAGTCCAAAAACAGTTGGCAACCCAAATTTGGGAAACATTGCTGTAGATTGCCATTCTCACAATTAGGACCTCACTGGAGCAAACAGAATAGCTATCAGTGCTAAGAGCTGTTACCCATGGCTGTTACCCATGGGTTTAGCCAGGATTTTTTTTGGGGGGGCAGGATTTTTGTTAGGGGGGCAGAACCAATATGATTGGTCAGTTAAGTATTTCTATTGTTTTACTTGATCTAGAGGGGCAGCTGCCCCCCTTGGCTATGCCCATGCTGTTGTCTCAGTCCCCACGCACCCCAGTCATGTGTTCTGTTAGGCAATGCATTTGCCATTTCAAAAAAAATCAGAACTCCTCAAACAGGACACTGACCAGTCACTAAACCACAACTGCAAGCAATCAGACTTTCAGGTTTCCTTGTCCAGAAGGGAAATCAATAGCTCCCTGAAACTCCAGACTAGTTTACACTGCATAGTCAGGAATGTCACAGGAGCATTCCAACAGCTGAGGGGCAAACCCACAATACAGGCCTCATCGTAATACCGCACATAAAATGCAATTGTCTGTTTAACTTCCAGAGTTACACAGATACTGCTTTGCAACTTACTTTTCTGGCTCCCCGCCCCCTCCTGAGGAAAAGTAATCACAGACTAAACTCAGTGGGGCCTGACAACTGGCCTGGTCTCAGTAGAGTTGTTAGAATTTTCCATATTTAACTTGTCCCCTGCAGAAAACTTTATGGTTAGAATGAGGGAAGAATAATTTATTTGCTAAGGCTGAGAATTTTTAGAAGGATTAAGCAGTGCAGAAGAAGCGTACCTAAAATATTGACTTCAGCTGGCGCCATCCTTTCTAGAATGCGTAGATTAAGGTTTTTGCCATTGCACAATGCAAGAAGCAACACCATCCTGACTTTTAGATCTCAAGAGCAGAAAAGGATCAGATTCTCTTTTTTTTGCTTACAAATGGAACCTGGCACAGTGGAAGATCTCAAACTAGTTTCACAACCGTGCCAAGTACTGCATTGTTATTTGTCTCTTTCCGTATATCTGCATCTCAGGTGGAGCACTCCCAAGTTACTTGTGACACTGCTCTCCCCTTCTCTTTCCCCAGGGGCTTCAGTGTGACGTCTGGGGGGCAGACCCGTATCTTTAAGCCCATTTCAGTCCAGACCATGTGGTAAGCAAGGCTGTCAGGTAGGGTGAAAAGCGCAAGGACATGTGTGGGAAAGGATGAATGTGGGGAACAAGGATATAGTTGCCACTATTGCTTTTGGTAGGCTGGGAGAGGAGCATTATGGAGGAAAATGGGAAGAGAGATGTGCAGTTCTCTGATGGCAGTGGTAGCCTTCAGAGGATTTTTTAGCGCATCTCTGATATCTGATTGTCATCTCTGCTCTCAGGTCAGCGCTGCAAGTGCTGCACAAGGCATGCAGCGAAGCCGTCTGCAACAACCATTTCCCAGGAGGCAGTGCGTTGAGCTGGACCGAGTGGTATCAGAAGGCTGTGAACTCGGAGCAGAGCTGCATTAATGAATGGCTAGCCATGTCCGACTTGGAATCTGTGCGGCCCACTTCTCCTGCAGCCTTCTCTGACCAGTCAGTGATGGCCCTTCCCCTCCTAGGGCTGGTTATAGGCTGTGAATGATGTAGTCAGCAGAGCTGCAGTGGTTCCAAGGTGGAACTCAATACCATGCAGTAGTCCAAAGCAAAGACATTTCAGGTGGCCCTGCTAGCCAGTTTTAGGGACTACTGTGCAGAAAGTTCTTCTTCTGTAGGTCATGAAAGGGAAGGGTCCTTGTTTTTGTTTTTTTGTAATAATAAGGGAGGGAGGGAGATGCTGATCAGAGACACAGATCAGAGCAAAAGCCCACCCCCAGTTCAGGTCACGTAGCATCACTTTTTGTGGTGCACTGGAGTGGTTTGGGTACCAAACTAGTACTTGAGAGAGACCCAGGTTAACATTCTCACCCAGCCATTGAGTTCACAGGGTGATATTGGGTCAGTCAGAGCCTAACCTACCTCACAGCAACTTGTGAGGATAAAATTGAGATGGGGGGGGGGGAGTAATCCTTAAGGCCCTCAGAGGAAGCTCAGGAAATACATGCAATAAATGAACGAGCACATTTACAAATGCGTAAAAGCTATCTAGGGAAATGCAAAGCTTTGGCACGGTGTCAAGATTTGTAACCCTACTGCCAATGGGGGAGGGATGCTCTAGGCGTGCCATGGTGTCTGGGGCAGAGTCTGGCGAGCCAAGAGCTTTGCCGACCCTCCGTCTCTGTGCCTCAGGCCGACAGCACAGGAGATGACAGAGCGGATGATCCGGGCCAAGCTGCGTGAGGTGATGGCCACCACTGACCTGGAGAACATCACCTCCAAGGAGGTGGGATGTTGGGCCAAGGGGGTGAGGGAGGAGGGGGCGGGGAGAGAGAATGTGAGGGAATGGAGACGTGTGTGAGGGGGGGGGTGTGAGAGAGAGAGAGGGTATGGGAGCAAGTTATGTAAAACAGGGACTGGGAAGGGAATGTGGGAAAGCAGGGGTATGTATAGGGGTTGGAGTGATGGGTGAGGGACAGGGAATGGGCATGTCATTAAAAAGCAGCCAGGCTCAAAAGCGACCTCAGGCACTCACAAGCTCCCTCCCTCTCTTCCTGCAGATCCGTACAGAACTGGAGCGGAGAGCCGGTCGGAGCCTGAACGACTATAAGGAGTTTATTGACAATGAAATGCTTCTCATTATGGCTCAGATGGATCGTCCCTCCAGGATTTTTGACTATCTCTACTTGGTGAGGAAGTACAGGAGAGGGATCCATGATACCAGCAGACTGGAGCTCCAAGCCCCTAAAAATAGCAGTCCCTCCTCTCAACTTAAGAGTCCTCAAAATTCTTTCCTGGAATGGCAGGAAGATGGAAGCCTTGCTGTTATTTTGAGGCCTCCAGGCTTTGCCTTCCCTTCCACCATAAGAGGAAGCAAAGCACCCTGTAAAGCCTCTCCCTTATACTACCTACAGGGCCTTCTTGAGAGATAGCATGGGGCAGCAGATTTATATTCTTTACTTCATACAAAGTTGAAGATCACAGCGAGCAGCTAAGGCTGCAATCCTAAACGGATGGTTTGCACTGAAAAGGCTCCATCTTTGATGGCCATCAGTCTAGCCTCAACAGGTGGTGGAACATACAGAACAGCCTTGGAAGCTGACCTAAGAAACTGGACAGGCGCTATTAAATTAGTATACCGCCCTATACCTGTAGGTCTCATGGCGGTTCACGGTTACTCCCTCACATAAAAATCACAACCAAGCACATCAGGAAGATGACTCTCTGCTATCTTTCTACATGCTGGCAATTTTTCCTGTTGGGTGCATATTCAAAACCTCAGTTCCTTCACCTGCCCAGTCTGCAATGGTATAAGCTAGGAGGGACTCTACCACATGATTTGGATAAATGTATTCGGTTTTGAGTATTTAATGAGCAATTGCAGGATGGCTGAATGTTTGTGAACTATTTGCACTCGCCTGGGACTGAGCTCTGTGCATGGTGTTGTTCCTTTTTGTCCCAGGGATCTGAATGGAATGCAGCCAACTTTGAGGAGCTTCAAAGGAACAGGTATGTCACCAAAAGATGCTGCTCAGAGAGCAAGACTAGTACCTTCGGGAACTTCATCTGATCTGGATTCCATGGACACTGAGACGACCATTTGCCACACCTCTCCGTGTAAACTTGCCTTCTAGTCAGAAGGGATTTCTACTATGCATTCCAACCCGACTCTGAGATACTGAGCAACTACAGTGGGGGGTGTTTAGGAAATGGGACATGGTTTAGTTAGTTGAGGCCATGCTAAAAACATGGTGAAAAAGAGCTGCTCACATTCTCTGTCGATTACTCCTTGCCTTGCCTTACAGGGTCAGCCACATCCTTAATGTCACCCGTGAGATTGACAACTTCTTCCCAGAGCACTTTACGTACATGAATGTCCGGCTCTACGATGAGGAAACCTCACAGCTACTGCCACACTGGAAGGAAACCTACAACTTCATTTCGGCTGCCTGGTGAGAAGTGTACACCAAGATGGTAGTTGCGATTTCAGCTGCAGCACTCATGTATTGCAAGCTAGGCTTACCAACATGGTCCCCATCTAGTCAACGGGATTGCAGGCACAGAAATGGGCTTTTCAGTAGGAATCTAAGGGCTGAGGTAGAAGAGGAGGGTTCTTGTCACAAAAAGCCCCCACCTCCCTGAATGAAATGTCAGCTGTTGTTTGAGAGGGCCTGTGATACCAGGTAGGACTGTCAACCCATTCTCTCCTTTCACCCCAGAATATTTTGTAGGTGAGAATTTGGCACAGCCCTTGGTAATAATAATAATAATAATAATAATAATAATAATAATAATAATACCATCATACTGGGTTGCCCCAATACACCCCCTACTTCATTAAGAAGTATGATGCCATCAGTTCCTAGCTTTTGATCTCTGTCAGATTTGACACAGCCAGTTACACGTTTGGAAGAGCAAGCAGCTGAATTCATCCATCTCCTCCCAGCACTCTAACCACTACACTACACTGGCTGTTGAACAACCATAATGTTTTCCAAGCAGCAATGATAGTCACTTGCTTGGATTCATCATGATCACAGCAGAGTGGCCTCAGCATAATTTAGCTAATCTGTGCCTTGGCAAGTGTTGAGATAGGCCAAGAAGCTGGGGTATCCTACGCTTGGCTGAAGGTACAGCAACTGGATGCTGAATTTCATGACTGTCCTGGGTGATGCTGTAGCCCTGCTTATAGCAAATATTCATTCCCCACAGGGCGCAAGGCTCTCGGGTGTTGGTGCACTGCAAGATGGGCGTGAGCCGCTCTGGCTCCACAGTGATTGCATATGCCATGAAGGAATACGGGTGGTCACTTGAGCAGGCCCTTTCCCATGTACGGGAACGACGCCCAATTGTCCACCCCAATCCAGGATTCATGAGACAGCTGGAGCTTTATCAGGGCATTCTGGACGCAAGGTAAATCCAAGGGGAGGGAGAGCAGGTCTGGTCACTGTGTATGTATGTGGGGAGGGCAAGGGAGACTGATGGGAGCTGCAGCTGACCAGCCTGATCAGACCACAGCAGAAGGCTTTGTTTTTATTGTCCAAGAGCCAAACTACATGTTACATGCAACAGCATGATGATCCTCTTAGACTGGAAAATCTACTTTCAGTGGGGCTATTGGGATCAAAGAAGATCTCCCCTTCCTGGGATTCTAAGCATCTGTGTGCAAAGGCAAACAGGAAAGATTCCGTGTGGGGAAAAATGATGGGGGTGCCAAAGAGTGGCAAGGAAAAGATCCGGCATCCATGCCATCTGCTCCATTTCCAACTTCCACTCCAAAGCACTTCTTCCAGTTAAAAAGGGCTGTTCCGTATTGTTATGCACACAATATTTAATCTTAAACAGGGAGCCACTGATAGCAAAATCGTCCCACACTAATAGTGCAGCAAAAATTAAATAGACATTGTGATTATCTTTAATATGTGTAATTAATGCTTCTCACTGTAATTCAAAGTCCATTCTTTATTTGGTTCTTTATTTAGCATTCCTTGCTGAATAATCTCTTACATTGTTCACCTCATGTTACTACACAGCCGACACAGCAGCCTATGGGAACAAAAGGCAGGAGATGCCCACTCAGAAGATTCTCCAGATATAAGTGATGCCAGCAGTGATCCTTCAGGAAGCCCATACTACGAGACTTTAAGCTCAGAAGAAGAACCAGAGGAGCCAGTGACAACCCCCCAGTATTGCTTTCGTCCTTTGCGGGAACCTCCTGAAGAACCTCACCATCCTGTGGACCCTCCTGATAGTCCCAGGCTCAGTCTTCAGGCCACAGAAGAACCTGGGGCATCGGATGACTCTGGAGCTGAGGAAGTGCGAAGACACCTGGCTACGATGAGAGTGCCAGAGAAGCCAGCCACGCTCAGACGGGAACGCATCAATCTCTATGCTGTCATGCGCAGCATCAGTGAAATGGACAGCCCAGAACGCCACATCTCTGTACCAGAGTGTGCTGCTGAGGAAGAGGTAAGAGGGTCATGTAAGGGCATGCTTCCAGAGAGAGGCAAGTTGAAAGAGTAAGGGAACTTATAATGGAGCCTCAAGGCATACAAGGGAAACAAAAATGGCAAAGCATAAATCAGTGGATCTGAAACCTCAGCTAATGCGAAGATGAATGGTAGAGGCAGGATGAAGAAAAATCCTTTGTAATTGCTGGCCCTCATTCAATCTACCTCTTCTTCCTCCAACAGGTATTTCTTCATGATGAAAAGAAGAAGACTGTGACCTTTGAGCCATTTCCCCAAAATGAAGAGAATTCAGGGCCAGGAACAGACTCTACAGCAAAGGTGCCACTGCCAGAGGAAGAGGAGGCTCAGGGTCGCAGGGCCAGGCGACGTGGGCGGAGGGCTCACCGGGGACGTCGCCATGTCTGCAAGCAGCTTTCATACTACCCAGCACCAGGCAGGGTGCGCAAAGTTGTCCAGCGCATGGAGGGCCCTGTCCCATTTGGCCGCAGGCCCGCCTTACAACACCGGCTCTCTGTGGCTCAGCTGGCTGATGCTGCCCTGGTGGTGAGCCGGGCCAAGGAGTTTGAGGGACACACAGATCCCGAAGGACCAGACAAGCTCTGGTCCCCTTCTCCTCAGGAATCCAAACCTGAGGAAAGCACTGCCCTCTGTTCTTCCTTGCCCTGCTCCCGGTCCCGGCGGATGGTTCGCCAGGCCAGCGTAGACATGGACCCCAACTCAGGGTGAAACCCTTGCTGTGGCATTTCCCCCTTTCTTCTGTTCATAAGTGGAGTGATAAATGGAGCCCTGAAGGCCAAACAGGTTCACTTCCTATTGTTGGGGGCTTCTTTCCTCTGCCTGAAGCACTATTGGCAGCTGGTGTGGGAAGTGGCAATTTAAAGCTGCCTGGGAGAAGGGCAGGAAAGAGGAGGAAGGGAGACCATCCCTTTAAGAGACTATAATGCTTCACAGGCTCTCCATCTCTTTCCATAGCTATGGAACTGCACTGGGGGGCAACCAGCGCTCTTGTGGGGCTCTGTCCAACCACTTATTTCAGACCTCTAAATGGCCTTGAAGACTGCACAGCTCCAAGATTTATACTGCAGGGCACTTCTGCTTCTTCCTTCAACTCACTTTTGATAACACTACCCTTTGTTAAAGCCACAGGGGTCCCTGTGGCCTCCCAAGATGTCGCTGGGCTCTTAACTATCTCCAACCCTGCCAGCATGGTGAATGGTCAGAGATGATGAGAGTAGTGGTCCAGCACACGAGGAGGGCTCTGGGCTCCCCACATCCCTGCTTTATGAGGTGGGGCCAGGGAAGTAGTATCTCACTGTGATCCTAACCGGGGAAGAAACGGCCCCCGTTTACTTTTGCACACACATACACAACCACTGTGCCATTGCCAGCTTCACTCTGCTTGGGAATAAAAGAGTTGGTTAACTTTCCACTTGCTGGAACTCTGGTCTTGTCCTTTTCTTTGAAATGTGTGTCCTAATGCTTGGGACCTAATCTGTGACCACAAACTCGCCTACCTGAGGGAAGGAAATGGGGGATAGTTTTTCCTCTGGCTAGGCTACTCAGTATCCACACAGCTGTGGGGCTCTGTTAAAGACAGTGTGGCCGCATGGTAATAGCTGGTCATTTTAGCCACTGGCCATTTGCATTAGGTGGAACAACGGGTCAGTAAAGAATCCCACAACATCTGCCTGTTTGCAGAATCAGTTTTCCGTGGGCCCCTCAATCATGCGGTGAGCTGAGTTTTATCTATGCAGAATGAGGGCGCAGCTTACCATGTGACCAGTAGAGTGTGCAGACAGCAAAGCACATGGTCACACTCGCCCCAACTTCTCCGAGCGGTGACGAATCCCAGGGAGAATTGGCAAGCCTGCTTTCATTACATGTAAGCATCAGAACCTCTAGCGGAGAGTGGGGAGAAACTACACTTACCAGCACCCCTTTCGGTCCGCTTCCTGCTTGCGCCATGGCGTCATTGCGTAATTTTACGTCGCCGCCATCTCATGCCTGCTAAAAAGAACAGAGCTAGGAACTTAATAGAGTAGCTTGTCTCATTGTCAGATATGGGGAAGATGGATTTTCTTTTTGTTGTCTCCAGCTTAAAAGCGAGAGCTGCCCTTGGTAATTGGCGGTGAAATTCAAGATTTCAGCGTAGTTATTTACTGAGAAGCAGAACCAGAAAGTATTCAGAGAGACAGCAGCTGATGCTTTAATTCAGGCCTTATTTAGCGTGGAAATGAGTGCCCTGCCAGTGCTAGTACAGTCCAATATTACAGAGGAACATGGCTTTCAGCAGCCTTGCAATGTAGAGTCACTGAATGAAGAGTGGAAGCAGGGCTGAGGCTGCCTTAAATTTCCAGGCCAAAGTCCACCACATAAAACATGTATCGGGTTCATAGCTGTCAACGTTTCCCTTTTTTAAGGGAAATTCCCTTATTCCGAATAGGATTCCTCGCAAGAAAAGGGAAAAGTTGACGTCTATGATCGGGTTTCAGTACGAGTGGCTCGTTAATTGGATTGTGCCCCTATCAGCTGCACTCCAGAAAAGTAGCGCACAGAAGCCCTGTGTTTACTGACTTGTAGGCAGAAGAGCTGCACTGTTAAATGTTAAAGCAAGTCTAAAATACCGGAAGTAGATCCCTGTATGTCACTCTACCCAGTGAAGTCTATGCTAGCTAGCGAGTAACTGTCTCGTTCTCGCCGCTAGGTGGATGTTGAAACAAAACTACCGTGACCATCATGACCTGCGGCCACGGCAAGGGGTCGGGGACTAGGACACATGCGCAGAACGCTCTTTCCTTGTTGCTATGGGAGCCTACGGCAGGGCAGCTGCTGGGAAGAGGTAGAATCCGCGTTCTCTTTTGTTCCTCCCCTGCGACGGCGGCATTTTGGCACCTGTCGCGACTCTTTCCCGGCTGGGGTTTGCGCCGGCGGCGGCCCCTGGTTGCTATGGCGGCGTTGGCGTTGCCTCTCGCGTTCTAAAGATGCGCCGGGAGACGGCGAGGGAGGCAGCGAGACCTCCGCCTGGGAGGATGTCGCGTCCGCAGATCATCCACAGCGGCCACTTCATGGTGTCGGAGCCCCACGCCGACCCGGACCCGGACCCCGAGGCGGCTCTGAGCCAGCCAGGCCAAGGCGCCCCGCCGAGTGCGGCGGAGCGAGCGAGAAGGGCCGGCTCCGCGCGGAAGGCCGCGGGCGGGAAGGCTGGTGACGGGGCCCAGCTGGCCGCCGCCGCCACCGCCGCTTACGACTTCGACACGGTGGACGAGGCCGCGTGCCTGTGCTACCGCTACGGGCCTCGAAGCAGCGGAGCCCTCAGCATCGACCCTTCGCTCACGAAGCTCTTCGAGTGCATGACGCTCGCCTACAGGTAAGGGCGGGGCGGGCAGGGCAGCCCCCGAGCGAACGGGCACAGCGGGAAGTGTGTGTCTGGGGGGAAATGTGGAGAGACACAGTAAGAAGGGATAGAGAAGGGTCCGCGCGGTGGCTTCCTTTCTTGCCTCCGGCCCTTGCCTCTCGGGATGCATTCAGGGAACCAGACTATGCCTTGGGATTACAGAGTGACTGCTGTGGGAACTGCAGCACGACCAATTACCCTGCCATTCATAATCAAGATATACTAGTATGCATGCAGATAAACGATACTCATAAGAGAATCCATCTGCAGGTAACTTGGCATCGTTAAGTAAAAGCCTCGGATTCCTTGTAACTACAGACATAAAGGGCATTTTCACCCAAGAAGGCATTTCAAAGGCGCAGCTTGCCTTTGTCGTGTCTGCTATGCCAAGTTAAAATCTAAATGAGTGTATAAATCTAGATTTGTAGCTGCCAGTTAAGAAGTGCTCCCCTGCAACCTTTCCTTCCACTTTAAGAACTTTCACTTATGGTAGGGAGGTTCTCAGGCATCACGTGTGAGAACAGAGTAGTCAAGGAATGAAACTGACATTTTAGAGTCAGAAACGCATACATCTGTTGAAACCAACAAATCCGGTTTTGTAGTTAAAAAAGAAAGCAGGGGGCCTAGATATGACATAGAGAGAATTTGGAATACAGAAAAGGGAGGCATGAGGAAGTCGGGGAAGTAAGGTAAAAGAAATTAAGAAACGAAATTGTACTTGTGTTTTTTGTTTGTGTTTTTGTTTGTTTATGTATTTGTTGTGTTTATTGTATTGTTATGTTATGTTTTTGTGATTATAAAAAAAAAATTCCTTAATAAAAATATTATAAAAAAAAAATAGATATGACATAGAGTTGGGCCTGGTTCTCCAGCATTCTACTACCACTTGCTTTCTGGCACAGTATTCTTTCTTTCTTTCTTTCTTTCTTTCTTTCTTTCTTTCTTCACTCACTCTGGTTGCAGTTCTACACACAAGGGATTAGAATCAATGAATAAGTCTCATTGAACTCCGTAGGAGTTACTTCTGAGAAAAGGTGCAGAGGATTGCACTGCTACTTATTTTACTGTATTTGCAAGGTACCCAATAGCGTCTCTAGTGGCATATGGGAATATGTTCGTATAAGCACAGCATAGAGGAGGGGAATTGACACTAACTTTAGTCTTCCCAGAAAATCATGTCAGAAAAGCACATCTTGCTGCTTAGACAGTGCTTCTGACACATACATATTACTTTGGTTTTTATCTACCCCATTTTCAGTGTATCTCATACCCCAGTTGACTTTTTCATTAAGCAGTCAAGTCCTATAATCTTTAATCAGCCTTCAGGTCAGACTCCTTTAATGTGTGGAAAGGAGAGAAAGTCTTAAATAATAGAAATTTCTGTTTGACAGAGTGTAGCAGATAGTTAGCATGAGTATTAAAGTGAGAAATGGACCGTGACCCAAGTTGTCCCTGCCAGATGCTAGAGACATAATGTCAAAAAGCTGTCTGGGTTATGTGGGATTAAATATCATAAAGTATATCCACTGTGGTATAAAGGTCTGTTTTGTCCCCTTTCTGATAGTAGAGTTGCTAAAGCATAAAAACTTGGCAAGTTATATAAACAGGAAGTTTTCACAGGACATGTATTTCTTCCTGTGCTCCCTTTAGCTTCCTAATAGAATTTTAATGTGAACTCTTGTGCAGAATTTTAATGATTTATGTTAAGGAACTAATTGGCTTGTTTTGCACAGTCTAGTTTTAATTATTGTTACCTGTGCTGTAGTATGTTGAAAATTAATACATGCCCTGAATTTTTTGAATTGGTTGGCTGTCCCCCCCCCCCACATTTCTGTAAAGTAGGAGAGAAACTTGAGCAATGAAACAAGCTGCTTAGGGAGGTAATGAAATTTGCTTCCTTGGAAACTTTCAAAGAAAGGCTGGGTGGGCAACTCTCTGGAATGTTTTACATTACTGTGCTTCAGGGCATAATTTGGACTAGATTAGGGATCAAAAACTTGCAGTCTGCTCGCTGCATATGGCACCCAGAACACTTGATTGCTGGCTGTGTGCCTCTTAAAAGTTTAGAAATTCTAGTGTTTCTTTTTTAAAGTAACATTTGACATGATTGCATAGACCATTTTGGGCATGTGATGGTAAAACAACAACTCTCTTTTCTGGTTCTTGGTGCCAAACAGCCTATCCTGCACTCATCTTGACCTTTGGGATTTCTCCTAGTTCTAAAAATAATTAAAATAAAAAGTACCACACTGGAACAGACAGCATTTGTTTTAACCAGTATCCCGTTCCCAGGAATGTCTGGCCCTGATGTTAGCATATAGAGTTTTGAATTAAATAGCTGTAGTCCTTTCATATAAAAGTTATATTCTTACCTGAGTTGCACATTCAGCGGATGCTACAGCTGTATGTTGCAGACTAGCTTCCCAACCAATATATTTGCTGCAAAATTACTGCTTCTGCCATTTCTTATGTAACACTGAATGCATTTTCCCTACATTGAGATCATCTCCTTGTAAATATATATCTATGAAGCAGCTTTAAATCAAGAAAAAAAGTGTTCTGGGATTTTCAGCAACCTAGTGAACTGGAATAGATCCTCAGAACTGGGATTTTTGGGTCTGTTATTTGACTTCCAGCATTATGACATTTCAAACGTTGACTCCTTTAGGTATTTTTTAGTTAATCTCCCACAACATTATGAGATGTCATCTTGGACTTAGCAAAAGGAGAAAGGTAGTATGAGAAGTTTGAATGCCTGAAGAAATCCCCTCAACCAGAGTCCTTTTTGACATTAACATTGTCAAAAGCTCAGTTTACCATATACCTGAGCCCACTGGTTTCAGTGGCAGTGCAAGCCTCTGCCCCCAGCCAGTGAAATAGACATTATATTTTGCTCAATAGTAACAGAGAATCATATATTGAATCTTTGCACAGCTATGCATTAGAACTGTGACTGATCTATCTGCCTGGGATTATTCATTATTCATTCTGTCTCAAGCAGGTGCAAAAGAAGCTGTTGTGGCAGAACAGCAAAGGGGCATGGGTTCTGAACAGTATCTTGTTTTCTTTTACACAACTGTTCAGTGAAACAGCTGCCAGGTTTGAAATGTAATGGGGCAGAGTGCAATAGGGTGGCCTGAGAATGTGGTCCAATATGCTTAGTGTGAGGATTTTCATGTGGGATGTTTGTGCACCTTCACGTGAACTTCTGAAGGGCAGAATATGAGTGTGTTGCTACTGATTAAACAGAGTGCGTGAGTGGAATGCAAGCTGCCAGTGTCTGCCTGTATTCCTAAGGAGATGCTGGCTCATTATAATTTCTTCTCCTTCATAAGAACATACAGATGAGGCGCAGTTTTACTTTAACAGTGGAAGAAATAAACCACTGAATTAACCTTCCAAGATGTTTTTAATCATTTGGATTACTCAAGTCAATACTATATTTCTCTGTTGTAGAGAGATACACTCACTAACAAATTGGTTATTAATAGCAAAACACAAATCATTTAACTGGATGTGTTTTAAATTATGCTGCATTTCTTCAGAATAATTGAATTACCATAGGTTCTGTCCTAGAAATAGTTGTCCAGCACTCACTGACTCTTTGTAGATGGGGTTCTGCAACAATAATGAATGGGGAAAACCCCTTACAGTAAGGCTGGGAGTGGGGGGTTTTCCAGATCTGCCACCTAAAGCCAGGGCTATTTTTTCTTCTGTCATAATTGCCACATGGAATTCCACCCCAAGGCTGGTATCTATAGCATACTTTTTAAAAGCAAGATTTTGTTCTTTGTTGAGGAGCTTCATCAGAAAAACAGGAAGGCAGTATACATAGAGAGCCATGTAGTTCTGTGGGCAGAGCTTCTGTAATCAACACAGCTTCTTATCCCAATATATGGTCTATAATTATGTTCTACACTTATCAGCATATGCTACTTCTAACCTGTTCATTTTTCTCCTTCTCCCACAGTTTGCTCTAAAAAATTGAGGAGGAATCAACATCCAGTGAGAGGTTTAGAATAAAGCAGGCATATTGGGTCAATCTGTACAAAAGGTGAACATTTGTAGACATCTGAGTAGTTTACAGTTTATAGTTTTGAGTGCAGAATTTAGTTTTATTGGCACAGATTAGTAATAAACTGTGGCTATAGAATAGTCAAGCTTATTAAAGAGATGTTCCTGTTCAGTGTGTTTTGAGCTGCCGCCTTCTTCTTTGGGTTGTTGCCTGGCCCTGTTTCCCCTTGAAAGCCAGATATACTTGGTATTACAAGAGGTGGTTTTTTTGGCTTTCTCATTTGTAGTGAGAAACTTGTCTCTCCCAAATGGAAAACCTTCAAAGGGCTGAAACTGCTACAGCGTGACAAGATTCGACTCAATAATGCCATCTGGAGGGCCTGGTATCTGCAGTGTAAGTAGCCTGGAAGAAGGTATTTTAAAAACAACAACAACAAAAAACAAAACACCCCAACCATATAAAAGGTGATCCGATATGGGCAGATTAGGTGGGAACCACCAAATTCTGTGTATAAATCCACAAAAAATGGGTTCTTCCTCCATCCCTGCACATGTTTTCCATGACTTCCTCAACCAAGGAGATTGTTTCACACAGAATTATGTATTGCAAGTTTGCAAAGCTTTATGCTAGCAAAAGTCACATATTAATTGCTTATGGATTTAAGCAATTAAATCAGCTCTACTGCCCTATTTAGTGGATGCTGAAATGGGAGCGACTGCCAGCCAGCAAGTATTTTCCCTGTTTGGTCCTGCTTGAAGCTATACTGCAGATTACAGCCCCTTTTCTGCTATTTCATTCTGGACGCAGATGTGGAGAAGCGGCAGAACCCAGTGTGCAGTTTTGTGACCCCACTAGAGTGCAGTGATGTAGATGTGCACCGCAAGCCTGAGGTGAGCAAAGGTTATTTGGGCCTTTCCTACTTAAGAACATACAAAGAAGTCAGACTGTGCATTTCTGTATGTGACCCCTGGCTGCACCTTTGTTTGGCAGGCTGTCATCATGGAAGGAAAGTACTGGAAACGCCAAGTTGGGGTTGTCATCAGGGAATATCACAAATGGAGGTTGTTTTCCTATACCCAGGTAAGTGTCTTCTCCAGCAAGATGTATTGTACTTCATATAGCTCCCCTTCACCCCTAGATGACATGTTCCACCCAAGCTCATACAGTCCTTTTTAGTGTCAACCAAGGAAATCAGGTAGCCAATCCAGAAGCACCTTGGAACTTGATTGTAAGAAGGTGGATTTTCTAGATGCTTCTTGCCAGGCTACCATAGACTGCATCTGGTGGTTATGAGGTGATCTGGTACTAGACTGGCAAGGCTATGTTTCTATCTTACTCTGATGGGTGCCTTGGCCTATAGACTCATTTCCGCAGCTGCCAAAGGCTCTCATTCTCTTGCCCTCTCTCTCATTTCCACAAAGACACACACTGGTCACCCAGCTATCCGAGTGAGATTATTGTGGTCTGCAATGGCTTGGCTGAGGCCTCATGTGTTCATTGTTGTTGTAGCCATAGTAGTAATAATAATAGTACATTATACCTAGCCCTTCCTCCCAAATGTGTCCAGGGCAGCAATAAGCCAGATAGGATTTTATTTAGCTACCTATGGTTTTCCTCTAGCTAAGTATTGTAATTGTAGTACTTTCAGTGGCCTAATCCTAAACATTCTGTGCATTTTGTTATAGGCTTCAAAGAAGATGGATAAACCCGTCTATGGTTCTTCTCAGGTGCTATTTTAATGCCTTGTTCCTATACTGCATCCTCCAGATTCCCCTTTCCCCATGGCAGAGGGTGGAATTAAAAAAGCTTGGGGGTTGTCTGCAGCCATTCAGTATTCCAGCCCCTCATTTGAGTTAGCCTGAAGTTGGAGTTCACAGCTCTTTCTCTCCCATTCTGGACAGGAAGTAGCTGATGATGTTCCAAGGGCAGAGCTGAAAACAGATGGAACAGATGCATGCCCCATGGACCTCGACCCCTTGCATGACCTGGATGCACTTCTGGACACCTTCATTTCTAGCCGCAACCCTTATGGTGGCCCCAACCTCCGTGGCCTTGGTGAGAGAGAGGCCTTGCTTTGTGCTTATTCCATCTATCTCTGGATCTGTCCCTTTCTACCAAGAAACCCTTTAAGTTTTCTCCACTGTCTCCAGAGGCTGGTACAGATGCCTCTAAAGGGTGGAGAGAGCTTTTGAAGTATCTCCATGTGAGAGCCAGTCCCTTGCTTGTGAACCAGAGAACAATTGCTATGGAACAAAGTAGCGAACGAGTGATATTATTTCTCATTTTGTGTCTTCAGCTCACCAGGGAAATGCGGATATGATCCAGCCCACCCTGACCCAACTGCACCCCATCTTTGGGGAGGAGTTTATGGACTTGGACCCCATTCAAGGTAATAGCAGAGGTTTATATGGCTGTACTTAGTGGTAAGGTGGCGCATCACAAAGCTGAAAGACATCCTCTGAAGCACTTTGTATGGCTTCTTAAGACCACTTCAGACTGTGTTTAAATTATGTATCCATACCGTACACACTTAAAAGAATTCAGTTTGTTTATAAATGCTACTGGGTACATGCTGCTAGGATCTCCTGATCAGCTGCAATTCCCTGCAGTGTTTATCTGTAAAAGAGCCCTTGGATTCCTCAGAATTGCAGCTTGCATATTTACTAAACTCACTGTTAGGGAGAAAACTGAACAAAATATGAAAAGTGTGTCATCAAGGCCCAAAAATCAAATAGAAACATGTATTATTATTATTTTAAGCCCACAGGTTAATCACCAGTTTTGAAAGATTAACTTGTGACCTCAAAAGTAAATAACATCTGAGTCTGGGTCACCAAAGTGGGCTGAAAGCTATCACTGTTGAGAGGAGACTATTTCCAACCTGACATTGCTGAAATTCTAGTTCACCCAAGGCCAGAGCAGAATGCTGCTGAGCAAACATGATACGTCCTGGTAAGACTAGACATTATTTAAATCAGTCAGCATGCACATAAAAATTCTCTTTTGGGCGTCCAGTGCTCTAATAGAAGACTCATTCTCCATATAATCACATGCATACTGTGCTTTATATATTGTTTGTCCCCTATCCCATTTTCTGAATCAGCCAGGACAAATTCTTCAGAGCCACTGTATATCCCCTTTTCACAGGAAGAATAAAGTAGGCAAATTAATCTTGTATGAATTCTTAATTTGAAAAATCCTAAACTTACGAGTTTGTCATCTCAAAATTTCTACTTGCAAGTATAGCATCTACATATTGAGCCTATTTCAGTCTCATTCCTGCCACTCCGTCACATAACTCTGAAATTAGCAGTCCCCACCTGCATATTGCTCCAGTTCTTGACTTGAGTTTCTCTACCAAATGGTTTAGTTGACATATCCTGGATTTTAGGTCTCATCTTTCTTCGAAACCACCAATTGATGTCTTCTTGTATGGTGGATGTGAATGAATGAATGTTTATTATTAAGGCCAAACAGCCAGCATACTACCTGTATGGTGAAATCCTGATGATTCCTTGCTTAATTGATTCAGACACACCAGCCAGTTATCTTCTACCAGTTGCTCTTTATCTCCTCCCAGCCTTTTAAATCTTTGCTTTCTTTTCACAGAATTCATCACTTCCTGTCGTTCTCAGCCCACGATCCAGGTAAGGAGAATAAATTTATCTGATAGCTTACAAACTCCTTGGGCTTCTGCAGCCCCTGATGCTTACTGCAGATATTGGTCTGTGCTCAATTTTGATTTTGGAAAGGCAATAGCCTTTTCTCAGCATTGCAAAAAAACTGAGCAGTGGGAGTTCTCCCACTTAAATGATTTTCAGTGCAGCCATCTCCAGCTTGGACTCAGGAGTTGTGTTTGATTTGCACTCTCTTCTCCCCCCTCTTAGGCGCCTGCAGTAACGGATGCTAGTGCTTTGAATCAGTGCAACCCAGATACACCTCTCATTGCCCCTGGGACCAAGGATCTCCCACCGCCTGGAGACTCTCTCAACCCCATTGCCATCTCACTGGATGTGGAGCCGCCTGTACCTTTGAATGGACAGCAGACCTTCCTGCCATTCTTCCCCACCTCCCCACTGAGGATCAGCCCGCCGCCTGTCTCTCCCATCTTGCGCATGCAGCCTCAAACCACTTTGGTCTTCTCTGTCATCACGCACACAGGATCAGAAACAAATTCTCCGTCTGTATTTCGGGACGCTTTTGCTGTGCCAGTCTCTGCTCCTCCACCCAAGGATGGGAAATGCAGACACCTCCAACGGATTGCTCCAGCACCCTCCTCTAGCCAGCAGCCAGCCCTTCCCGGTGCTCCGCTCCCCTGCCTGCTTGCAACTGGTATGTCCCTGCAAGGACTGGCTCTCTGCAGGGGAAATTGAGGCATTGCTGACCTAGACTACAATGCTTCTCTAGATCCATTTGGAGTTTTAAGTCATACTGCAGAATTCTCCTTTCTTTTTGGTTGTTGTTTTCTCAAGCAAATCTCACAAGGATCAACTTTTGGAATACCTAATTTAAACACTGCGTGCATTATTAGTGTTTATTTTGATATAATTATCTGAAGCTGGAGTTTAGCTTCATAATTGGGAATCATTGGAAGTAAAAGCATTTTTCTGTACTGGAAAAATAAAATATGTGGTCCAGGGAGATAGTTTTTTGTGTTACTGCAGAATTTTAAAATTATATACAGTGGTACCTCGATTTTCGAATGTAATCCGTTCCAGAAGACCGTTCGAGTTTTGAAACGTTCGAAAACCGAAAACTCGGTATGGAACTGAGTATGGAAAACTCAGTACGGAAGCCGTGTGGCATGTTCAACTTCCGAGGCGTGTTTGAAAACCAAAGCATTTATTTTCGGGTTTCCGGCGTTCAAAAACTGAAATGTTTGTCAACGGAGACGTTCAAAAACCAAGGTACCACTGTATCTGACTTGAGCTGATAGGCATTACGTAACAGTGCCTGCATCTCCTTCAGTGGATTTAGGGTTTAGCCTTGCAGAAATTGTGTGTCAAAGCTATGTACTGCCTAGTCTGTAGAATAGGAAAGTGGTTCAGTTAGTCTACAGGTATTGGAGACTGATTTAAGGTGGCAATCTTACTTGCAACTATACATATGTGTAAAGATGTCTGGGAGCTGCTGTTTGGAAAGGGAAAGAAAAAGTCCTCTATGCCCAGATTCCTCCTTTGATCCCCTTCTTGCTTCTCCGGAGTGTAGTTAAGCTTTTTGTTTCGATGCAGCCAGCAGTTTGAACCAGGTAAATCAAGCAAAACTACAAATGTTAACATTCGTCCAAATGCTTCATAGTTAAACAGAAAACTTTCAACTCGTTAGTAGAAGTGAAATGACAGCTCATTAATATAACTATGCATATTTACTAGCTTTTTAAAGTTATATTTTAATTTCTTTTAAATCTACAAGTGAGCACAGATTTTCTTGACCCAATTCAGAACAAGGCTCTTGTGCCTTGTAGCTTTTTTGAATGGGGAAAGTTGTCAAGAACTGTAGAGTCTTCTAATGTGCAAGCATTATGAAGAGAGAATCTGTAACTATGAAACTTTCCTCTCTACCCCATTTAAAACTCACACATAAAGGTCCAGAATTCCTATCCTCGTGTGTCTGATGGCAAAGTGGGTACCAAACACTTGGTGTCAGATTGGCTGGTACATGCAGGAATTTTATGAGACGCTAATGGTTATGGGGAAACCAGGCCTAGGTATGTTTTGGAAGGGATCCCTGAGGCAAGGATGCTCATTGGCCTCTCTGGTGGGTAGGGTGCCATGCATTTAAGTAGAGATCATTGGCCCGAATTGTATTTTCAGTTGTGGTGGGTGGGATTTCATAAAGCAGCAGACTCCTTTTCATTAAATAAATTCTGCCACATTCAAAAACTTGGTCTACTGGTGAGCAGCTAAACTGAAGCTGTGTAGTTACAGGGAGTGAGTGATGCTGCTTCAGCCAGCCAAGTTTTGTACATGCATTGGGGGTTAATACATAGAGGCTGGGAAAATAAGAACATCTCTTTCATCTCTAGGTCCTGCCCCACTGCCCCTCACTCCAGTCATGAACTCTGTACAGGTAAGGATGCTCTCCTCTGCCACCTTCCTTCTGCGAGGCCTTCTATCTCTGTTCTGCTTTTTGCCTCCTTGGAGTTGACAGGCAGCATATTTTTCTATCTTTCTGTTTGGCTGCTCTCTCTTTCTCTCAACCCTGCTTTTCCTCTCCCACAGGTGTGTGGCGTCCCAAAGCCCCCTGCGAATATGCTGAACTCATTCTCTGCAACAGTGAAGTCTCCTCCACTTGCCTCTGCTGCTGCTTCCCCTGACACTGGTAAGCTGGCTCAGGAGGGTGCAAAGTCACTCGGCCTCTCTTCTTAGAGATATCTCACCCGCTTTCACTGGATTGGTCTATATGCCGTGCCAAAGTAGAAATAGAATACACACCTTAAGAGGAACTCAGCTACCCCAGTATTTTTGGGATTATTTCAGGCGCCAAAACCAAGGAGAGAGCTGAGGACAACACTCTCTGCAAACCCCAGGAAGTGGACAAATGCTGTACTGCCAAGGTAATAAGGATACCCACACCACTGTACCCCATCTTGTTGGCTTGAGCATTGTGGGAAAAGACGATAGCCAAAGGTGTAGTCACCTGGCAGTGTCTCAAATCATGGCTTGATTGGCTCTTGCAGGGAAGTCGCAGATCAACACTTACCTCGGCTGACTATGCCCGCCGTAGGGTCATCAGCTCCGGCTTCAACACTCTTGCCACTCTCGTGTTGACAGGACCTGATCAAAGCAGCAGTAAGGTACGCATCCCCCACTGTACCAGAGGGTGGAAGGGCACATATTCTCTGCTGTTTGTCCAGTCCTCCCAATTTGCTTTGTGAACCTGCTGGAGCCATTCTTGTGGTCTTTGCCCTCCCAAACCATTTTACGCCTTTACTCCACCCCCTCCCCTCACCCCCCCCCCAGTTCAGCAAAGCGATGCTCCTGCAGAAAAGTGCGGCACATGTGGAAAGACTGCAGCAAGAGCGCCGACAAGCTCAGGAGACAGTTGAAAGACTACGTGGGGAAATCAAAGAGCTGAGCACTGCCATTGAGTGAATTGTGGGACTGGCTTAAGGGGTTTTCATTGCATCAGGGATACAAGTTAAAAGGTGAGAGGGGAACTCCTGTCAACAAGTTGTGGGTTTTCTCTTCCCTGCAGTGACTTTCAGCGCCAGCTTCCACCTACGGGAGCTCCTGTGCTGCCACCACAGTCGGATCAGGCTTCTCAACTCTATGAAGAGTATGTGCGCAAGCGCACCCTGCAGGACTGGCGCTTCTGGCTTGTATCCACCACCGAGCATGTGGGATGGGGTGGGACAGGTTAGGGTGCAAGAAAGAAAGCAAGGGGAGGTATTTGGCATGGCATCAGTGGCCTGCTGGGTGCTTAAGGGGAGCAGGGGGACTTGGCTGCATAGGCTCCTTAACCTCTTCCAACCTGCAGTTCAGCATGGTGATTAAGCCACTCTTTGAGAGCTACACCAGGACAGTGAGCACAGGCAACATCAAGGAATTCTGCGACTCAGTGTTGAGCTGGTTGGAGCAGCACTGCACCCTGCCCATCTTGCGCCCTGGTATGGATCAACAGGGAAATCTAGAAATGTCTTTCCCTTCACTGACCCATCTCTTTTTCCCCCCATGGCTTTCAATGATCCTTGCCTACCTTCTGCTCTGAAATCTAGCACGTGCTTGTGTATCATTCACCCATCCTACTCCTGCTTGAAGTACTCTTACGTTCACACATAACTAAGAGAGTGGCGCAGAACCATGGCTTACCAATTATACTCCACATTCCCAATTCCGTTTTCATGCCTTGCTAAGTTACTAGACACAATTGCCCATCACTATGATCCTTTCCTTGCCCTGAAGCAAGATTATTGGGCACTGCCTTAAAGCAAGGCCCAGATGTGACCTTAGGAGTTACCTGGCTTTGTGGTGTTTAGGGAAAAAATCTAGCTGGAGATGCCAGCTGTTCTCACAAGTCTTCTATTCCTGATACTTCCAGAAGACTTGAAAGGATTCTCTTTCTAGGAATTAGGAAAAAGTGTCTGCATTGATTTCATTGTTACTGTTTTGGTTTTTTTGTCCCACAGCTATTTCTGGCTCCCTCCTGCAGCTAAGCAAGATCACATCCATACTGACTCGTCCAACCCAGTTGCGTGAACAAGCCCTGCAAGCAGTAGCTGGCCCTCCACACTGCAAGAGCAACAGCTAGGATGAAGACCAGGTCCAGTGCTATATGGACATCCTCACACACTACCAGGAAAGCCAACAGCAGGGACCTCTATCTCAGGAATTCATTTGCCATGCAACAAAGAAGCTTATGTTAGACAGTATTGGGGTTTAGATTGCCAGAGCAGAGAATCTCTGAGTATTCATTTTGGTGCTGGACACCTCTTAATACTCTCTCTCTTTTTGCAGAACTTCAGGTAGTAGAGTGGGGGATGTGGGGGATAAGGCAAGACACAGAGCCAGAATGCAGATTTAATTGCCAGATGTAGGATGCCAGCCATGGCTTTAGTCTCTTTCAGAACTGGGGTGAAAGATTAGCCGCATAAGAATTAGTGTGGCCTCCATTTCATGTGTTTTCCCACCAGAGGGCAGTGAAAGTGATTCTTGCAGGCCTTCTCAATACATAGAGAGATACTTCCTCTGTATGATTCATGGCTTTGTTCCTCACTAAATTTGAGTGTTTGTGGCTAAGTGTCGTCGCGCGCCCCCTCCCAATATGCAGTATATGTTGATGGCAGATTTTACCTATGCAACCATACCCATGAACCCTTTCTGGGGTGTAGAGGATCAGTTTCTCCCATCTTTCCTTTTAGCTCAGAGACCTTTTGTAGGACTGTGTATTTTCTGTAGATCTGCTGAATTTTTACAGGGCGTGGAATCTGACTTCAGCTCAGTATTTGATGGTACAATCCTCAGAGCAAACAGTATCATCACACCTTCAGTCTACAGTGTAGCCTGTGCCTGCCATTCTCCATCCCCTATGCTCATGTTTCTTTTCTCAAGTTACATATTAGCTTGGCGTGGAATCTGGAGTTTATTTATGCATAACACATCCTGTATTATGTTTGCCAAACTTTGTTCTAGGCTACCAGCTAATGTACAACAACTCTTGACATCTGACCACAAGGAGGTTGTGTGATGGGGAAGACACCACCTAACCACTGATAGGCAACCTGTTCTGTCTCCACTACTGTAACTGTATGATTGCATAACCTTCTGCAAATGGCAATACCTCATTCCAAACTCCCAAGTTAGTCATAAAGCTAATGTCTACAGGAACAGGAGCCTAGCTGACTAAACTAAGGAAAAGGCTTTTTTACCCTTTCCAGAGTTTTGAGTAATATCTGAAGTAGCTCTGGACATTTTGGCACCTGATAACAGAGAATCCAAATGTCACACCTCTATCCCCCCACCCCACCCTCCCCCAGTTAACAGGTACAACCATTGAAACTAGCAGGAACTGTGGCGGTGCATAGATCCTTTTCATTCCTGATGGGTAAGCTCTATAGCTTTATCTTTCATTACCAGATGAAAGCCTTTGATGATTGGAAATTGTTCTAGCTGTTTGCATACAAGATATTCTAATACTTATGTGTCGAGAAATACACGAGAGAAAGAGTTGGAAGGGACCACGGGATCATCTAGTCCAACCCCTTGCAATGCAGGAATCTCTCACCCAACGTGGGGCTCGTTGTTGAGATTTGACCTAGGTGTGTGTGGTTTCCTTTTCTTTTTACTGATTTATTATTTCTTCATTCTGCTACAGGCCCAAAACTTTCAGCAACAAAACCAAAAAAGCTATTCTATTATCCTATAGGAATATAGTAATAGTATGGCAGTTTTCCATCAGCCACTTTAACTAAGGAATGGGCAACTGATTGATTCCCATGGGAGACTGACCTCAATATACAAAATCTACTTCAAGCCCAGGTGTGCTTTCAGTCTGGGATGTTGGATGGCCCTTTTCTGTACCTCTTTTACTCATGAATGATGGTGGTGCTTTTTAAGAGTCTGCAGTAGCTGAAGGTAACCACTCTGCATTTATGTGAAGTTAATGCACAATACAGCTGACCCTTTCACTGTTCAGCATGGGAGGTTTACTGCAGAAGAGACTTCCAGTGCTTGCTCACCTAGATGTAATTACTGATAGCACTTTACTTCCTCCAGTCCTGTAGGATTTCTTCAGTTAACGTGTATTAAAAAAAGAATGAGAGCACACATGAATTATGAATTCTATCTTGAAAAATATTCAGTGGACCATTTGAGATTTCTTGTGTTTCTATATCATTTTGTAATTTTAGCACTATTTCTGTATGTTCCACGTATGTCACTAAAATACATTTGAGTAATCTTTAAGTGTTGTTTTCCTTTTTCGCAATTCAGAAACCATCCCACAACCAACTTCTGCCCAGCCATCCCCACTGCTCAGCTGCTAAGGCCTAGGAATAGCCAAATAGCACTTCAGTTGTGGGGGGGAGGGCACACTATTCAGTTGTTCATAGTGCTACTCAGCTGGGCAGCAGGCAGGGAGGTATGCAATAGATCTCTCTGTTGGTGATGGAGTTGAAGAGTCTGTACATCTTCCTTGAGCAGGGTGGGGAGAATAATGTGTCACAAACTATTCAGATGTGGTCCCATTGACACATGTAGCTGTTGGATGTGCAAGTGTTTTATTTCTCAGTCAATTAACTTGAAAGCCAATTCAACAAACCAAGCAAGTTTGCAAAGAGCACACAACAGTAAAATAAACAGGATGCAGTGCCATACTAAGCTTGGCTTCCAAGAACTAGTCACCTAGTTTTGGGGATTCTTTTCCCCAGCACAGCATATTGATCCCAATCAATCCTCACCTTCATTTGACCTCAGCCATCTAAGTACTCCCTAAGAAGCTTTGATTAGGGCCAGAACCCATAAGTGGAGACCAGCTAGTAGACCTTGGCATCTTTTTAGGGCTGTTACGTCCAAGCACAGAATCTCCACGATAGGAATGAAGGAGTTCTCCAATACTGTCAAAACTCAGGGACTTCTCAGGCTGAGATACCATCACATTTTCCTCTCAGAGGCAATATCCATGCCACAGGCTGCAAGGGAAGCATATGGAACATGGTTACTGTCTGAAAGAATCCTGACTTGGCATCTTACATGCCTCCTCCACCTACTGTGCCAAACAGCAGGCATGGACAGCACAACAGCAGCAATGGTGCATGTTTTACAGTCAGTATAAGCAAATGATCTGTGGGGAGGCCACAGCTCTCAGCTTTCAATTCTAGGAAGTCATTGGCCAGAGAGAAGGTGGCGACCCACAGCATTTACTACGACTCCATTTGAAGCAATGAGCAAATGGAGTCGTAGTAAATGCTGTGGGTTGGAAGTACAGCAAAGGTGAAGCAAAAATCTCATTCTTCGGCAAGGTTCTCACACATCATGCAAGCTGACTGCCAAATGTAAACTTTGTAAGCGCCTCTGCTTCATGACAATCTTGGCCACTAGGACTTCCTACCATGAAATGGCCAGGACAGTCTACCAAACACCCTGGCGGAAGCTGCAAATACAGGAGAATTGCTTGTTCTTGGCTACTGATCCCTTTCCTATTATAATCCCCAATAGGTGAGTTATGGACCTTTACTTGACCTTTGCTGAGCTCATACTTCCATTTGCCCAGTTCATTTTGTGTATTACCTCTTGTGATACAGTTACTCCTCTACCTCTTGTGATACAGTTACTCCTCATTCATACAGTTGTGAATAAAAGATGCCCAGAGCTTAGCCAAATTATCATGTGACCTAGTTAGCACTGCCATGGCCTTGCACCACCAAGCCCAACCTCAATAGTCTTCCTCTTCCAGATCTCATTACCCTAGAACAGATACTTCCATCCAGTGGCTGAGAAGGACAGAGCAGCTTTTCTATACTAACCTGTATGTAACGAGAGGGTCCTTGTTGTGCTTCTCTAGCAATTCCCGCACCATAGCAGGGGGGTTGAGACCCAGTAACTCTGCCCTCTCCCAGCGCTGCAAACGGGTGATTCCTGTCAGGGGAAAAAAGGTCTCTCAAAGTGGCCTCTTCAACACCAGCGATCTTCAACCACCTTCCTTGCAAGTCTACTGCCGCTAGATGAACTTGAGAATTAACTAGGAGACCCCTTTTCCTGGTATGCTGCCACTAATTATAATGTAACACTTTAACAGAGCATAGGGAGACTGGTCCCTGCCCCATGGAGGTATATCTAAAATTGTGCATGGAGGGAGGCAGGGAAAACCTATGCTTTCATTGTAGTGATGTGTACTTTGGCTCAGTTGTAGTAGCAGCATGATTGGAATTTCTTACCTGTACAGGGGCCATACTGCCAGCTGAGGTCAAATTGCTTTAGTGTCTCCAGCTGGTCTGGATGTGCAGCATCTTGGACTGCCTGGACTGTCACTGCGTCTGATCAGAGAGAAATGGATGATTATCACCGCATTATGGAGAGCCCTTGTATGAAATGAGTGTGCTGGAAAGGCTTAACATAATTCTTTAGCCAACACCATTACATTAGTTATCTCTGGCTTGCTCTACAACCCGTATAACTCTGCCTGTGTTTTTTTTAGCATCTCTTCACCCA
Source organism: Podarcis raffonei (assembly GCF_027172205.1). Taxonomy (NCBI): domain Eukaryota; kingdom Metazoa; phylum Chordata; class Lepidosauria; order Squamata; family Lacertidae; genus Podarcis; species Podarcis raffonei. Next base: position 83,262,094 of record NC_070602.1, read on the forward strand.
CACTTCGATCTCATGTAAATATGAACACACACAACATGTGCTGACTGAAGGAAACAACACTAACACAATTAATCCATTGCTCATTGAGAATGCTCCTCTTCTGTGGAGGGTTCCCCACCTTTTGGGAGTACAGTATATGTTTCATATAATTTTACTTCCTGCTAAATGATTTTTCAAATACTTCAGTTTTACAGCAATCCTGTGCAACAGTTCATCACCACTGTACTATAGCAACTTGCTAGCTAAGCAAGTGGCAAGCCTATTACTGATTAACCCTCACTTGCATAACCGTGGTATTGAGTTATGTGCAGATCCAACAAACAACCTAGGAGACGACCAAAGCAAGACCGTGCAGGGAAAGAGTTTGCAAGAACTGATGTCTTGCAAATCTCACGGGCAACTCCAATGGGCATCCATCTACTCCCCACCTAAAGCTGCTGGATTTTCACCCTTTCCCCCCCGATCAGATTATCTACCTATTGGTAGCAGAGGTTCCACCTTGCCGTGGTGAGTGGGCTTGCACATGCCTATGACCCTTGTGAGCAAAACCGACGGGAGTCTCGTACTCCCAACAGGGTCACCCAAGGTGGCAAGGTCAAAGGGGAGGAGCTAGACAAAGAATGATCCAAGAAGTCCTCAACAACAGAGCAGGCAGCAGATAACAAGTGGCAAGTTACATCGGCTGTGAAGGCGGATGAAGGATGCAGCAGATAAGATAGAGCCTTACTGCAAAGACTGTGCTTTGGTCAGCATGCACTGATCTACACACATGAAACAAATTCACGCACAAGCATCTTCCAAAAACCCATACCAAACCCAAACCCATAAAACTCCCATGGCGATCAGCAAATGGTAACGGTGTCTCTAAAAATTTTTACACATCACTTGGGAAGACAGGTGAACTAATGCCGGTGTACTGGAAGAAGCAAAGATCACCAGTGTTGAAGCAATGATTCTTCAGCATCAACTACGTTGGACTGGCCATGTGCGGATGCCTGATTACAGTGGTACCTCAGGTTACATACGCTTCAGGTTACATACGCTTCCACTAACCCAGAAATAGTGCTTCAGGTTAAGAACTTTGCTTCAGGATGAGAACAGAAATCGTGCTCTGGCGGCGTGGCAGCAGCAGGAGGCCCCATTAGCTAAAGTGGTGCTTCAGGTTAAGAACAGATTCAGGTTAAGTACGGACCTCCAGAACGAATTAAGTACTTAACCTGAGGTACCACTGTATTGTTTTCCAAAGCAACTACTCTATTCCAAACTTAAAATGGAAAGTGTAATGCTGGTGGTCAACAAAAGAGGTTTAAAGACTCCCTCAAGGCAATTTTTTTAAAATGTAGTATAAAAACTGACAATTGGGAAACACTGGCCTGTGAGTGCTCCGATTGGAGAACAGCCTTTACCAAAAGTGTCATGAACTTTGAAGATGCTTGAACTCAGGATGAAAGGGAGAAACACAATAAGAGGAAGACACATTTGGCAAACCTTCACCATGATCAACTCCCGCCTAGAAACCTATGTTTCCACTGTGGAAGGATGTGTGGATCCAGAATTGGCCTCACAGTCACTTATGGACTCACTGTTAAGATTGTGTTCATGGAAGACAATCTTACTCGGCTACGAGAGATCGCCAAAGAAGAAAAAGGATTTACGGGAGCACGACCAAATCGGTTGCACTGCGCACGGAGCCTTGGGGGTGCCGCAGGGAACGCTGAAAGTATGATTTAAAATGAAGCGAGAGAGGTCAGGGGCGCTGAATTTTTGTGTCGCACCAGGTGCTGCTGAAATTCACGCATCCCTTCCTAGCAATACTCACCATGCAGCGGGCTCTGAGCCTTCTTTGTTTCCTTACTGTCTCTTTTCCTCTTCTTCACCACTTGGAAGGAGTCTGTGATTAGCCGCTTCCTGCCCATGGTTCCATGGGGCAATGCTCACAGAGCATTAACAGGCTGCTCTAAACAAGGAGCTGAGGAGAAGCAGAGACTGTTAGACAAGCTGCTGACTAGGACCTTCAATCTCCAAACCTACTGTCCTAACACCAGCTACCAGTCAAAACGACTTTATTTCTGGGAGAAAAAACCCCAAAAAGGTGTCTGGACTCTCCTAGCTGGTGGCCTTCTCCCATGTGGAAGTTCTTTGCCTCCAAACACATTAAAGAGCCTAAGTTTATGTAAAGGAGAAGTATATTCTGTGCATGGTCAGAGACCCTACACTCTTTATAATTGCCTTTGTGAAATATACTCAGAGTCGCGAAGTGATTTCATGCTCTTTATTCAGCTCATAGTGGTGAGGAGGAATGAATGAAAGTCCCCTCAAAGTATCAGCTTTATATACATTATTTACACAATGGGCTGCACAAGATTGGCTAATTCCGGAATTCTACTGTAAGCCAATCAGGTTGTGGATTCACTTCTATCTGGAGCATGATTGGGTAGTTCCTGCCAACCAATCATACTGCTGCATTGTTCTAGGACCAATCAGACTGCTGCATTCTGAATCCTATTGTTCTAGGACCAATCAGACTGCTGCCTTTTGGATCCTATTGTTCTAGGACCAATCAGACTGCCGCAGTTTGGATCCTATTCAACTCTGTACATAACACCCCTCCCCTCTAAGTTCCAGTCCTGCCCGGGAGGTCGCATTCATAGTCCTCGAGGTACGCTGGCGGCCTACGTGTGCGTTGCGGCCTGGGGTGTTCCCTGGTCCGGGGTTCAGGTTCTGGCTCGTGTTCCAAGGATGCTGGCTGTGATGGGGCTATTTGGTCTGGCGCAACCGGCTCGCTCAGTTGTGGTTCTGGTTCCGGTGTCCTTTCGGCCTCGCAGGTCCTCTCTGTATTTACTGATTCTGCCTCTCCTGCTGGCCCCTCGTGCTCTATGGGCCTCACTGCCCCTCTGTTCCTTTGGGACTCCTCTGACCTTTCCTCCTCCTGGTTTTCTCCCGGGAATCGTCGCCGTATCTGGTCGCAGTGGCGGCGCCAGCATTGCCCCCCATCTGTTAGCACCTCGTACGACACGGGGCCAGTGACCCTGGTGACTGTGGCGGGTACCCATGCTGGGCCTGCCCCAAAATTCTTTGCGTACACTGGGTCCTGGGCCTCGAAGGTCCGGGGGTTCCTGCCTTCCCCCACCACTACCTCATCCTGAGCTCTATCGGGGTGAATGCGGTCCAATCTGATTGCAAGGCGCCGACCCATTAGTAGTTCAGCGGGGCTCCGGCCAGTCGTTGAGCTGGGGGTGCTGTGCTGTGCTAGAAGGAATGTGGCAAGGCGGTACTCCCAATCCCCTTGCGTCATGCGGCGAAGGGTGTCCTTGGTGGTCCGCACCATGCGTTCTGCTTGGCCATTGGTGGCAGGATGGAATGGCGCCGAACGGATGTGGCGGATGGCGTTCTGCGCTGTGAAGGTTTGGAATTCTCCTGACGTAAATGCAGTCCCGTTGTCTGAGACGAGAGTGTCAGGGAGCCCGTGGGTTGCAAACAGCCTGCGTAGTACCCGGATGGCTGCGGACGTAGAAGTGGACGGTACCAGTGCGACTTCCAGCCATTTGGTGTAGGAGTCCACCACTATGAAGAATGTTTTCCCCTGAAAGGGGCCAGCGAAGTCCACATGCAGGCGTGACCATGGTGCTCGGGCGGACTCCCAGGACTGGACTGGGGCCCTTGGGGGATCTGGGCGGGATTCTTGGCAGGCCTGGCAGTGTTTGACCCAGGCCTCTATCTCTCCGTCGATCCCCGGCCACCACACATAACTCCTGGCAAGGGCCTTCATTCTTACTACCCCTGGGTGTGTCTCGTGTAGGGCTGTGAGGACCCTTTTTCGGAGGGGCTGGGGAACAACGACCCTGCTTCCCCATAACAGGCACCCCTTGTGGGCCGACAGTTCATGTTTGCGGGTTGTGTAGCCGGCGAATTCTGGCCCGGGGCTGCTGCTGGGCCATCCCCTCCACACCCAGTCCAGGACCCGGGAGATGACCCTATCTTTCTTGGAATGGTGTGCAACTTCTTGTGCCTGAATGGGGCGGTCGGGAAGCAGCTCCAGGCTCATAACCTCTTGTGCGGGTGCTGGGTCGGGGCCTGTTTCCGGTAGTGGTAGCCTGCTGAGGGCATCCGCATGGCCCATCGCCTTCCCCGGACGGTGAATCAGTGCATACTGGTAGCTGGCAAGGAAAATTGACCACCTGAGGACGCGAGGAGACAGCACTTGGGGGGTCTGCTTTTCAGGGGCAAATAAGCCAAGCAACGGCTTGTGGTCAGTCACCACGGTGAAGGGCCGCCCGTACAAGAAATCATGGAATTTTTTTACTCCCTTCACGATTGCCAGACCCTCCTTGTCGATTTGCGAGTAGTTCCGCTCGGTTGAGTTGAGTGTCTGGGAAAAGTATGCCACCGGTACCTCTCTTCCATCCGGGAGTTGGTGTCCCAGGACAGCGCCAATTCCATAGGGCGAGGCATCGCATGCTAGCACCACCGGCAGCCTCTCGTCGAAGTGTGCCAAGACCGAGTTTGAGACAAGCAAGTCCTTGACTGCCTGGAATGCGGCCTCCTGGCGCTGGCCCCACACCCAAGGGGCCCGCTTGTCCAGGAGTCTGTGTAGGGGCTCTGCTACCGCCGCCTTGTGGGGAAGGAAGGAATGGTAAAAGTTCAATAGTCCCAAGAAGGCCTGAAGTTCAGTCTTGTTCTTGGGCGCTGGGGCATCACAAGTGGCCCGTACCTTGTCCCCAGTCGGGTGGACCCCTTCTGCGTCCACCATAAATCCCAGAAAGTCCACCTGAGGCACTCCTAGTAGACATTTTTCCCGCTTCACCTTGAGACCCGCCGTCTGGAAACGGTGCAGAACGGTGCGGAGGCGGTCCTCAAACTCCTCTGGTGTGGGCCCGGCAATCAACACATCATCGAAGAAGGGGGTGACGCCCGGAATCCCTTTAAGTAGAGAGTCCATTAGATTCTGGAATATGCCTGGTGCCACGCTGACACCGAATTGCAGCCGCTTTACCCTGAATGCTCCTCTGTGCGTCACAATCGTCTGTGCCTCTGCTGTGGCCTCATCTACTGGCAGCTGTTGATATGCTTGGGCCAAGTCCAGCTTGCCAAAAATTTTCGACCCAGCCAGGGTGGCAAGAACATGGCTGACCACTGGCACTGGGTATGCATGGGCCGTGAGGGCCTTGTTTATGGTACATTTGTAGTCTGCGCAGATGCGGACTGAACCATTAGGCTTGACGGGCGTGACGATTGGGGTTTCCCAGGGGGCATTAGGCACCGGCTCCAGCACTCCTTGCTCCACGAGCCGGTCCAATTCCTCGTCTATACGGGGTTTCAGGGCGAACGGGACCCGGCGGGCCTTGAGCCTGACCGGTCGTACTGCGGGGTCAAGCTGTAGAGCAATGGGGGGGCCCGTATACTGTCCCAATTTCCCATCGAAAACCCCCGGAAATTCCTTGCATATGGCGTCCACGTCCACTTGTAAGCTAGTGTGGTTCACCCCGGTGACGGCTAGCCCTAGTGGTCCAAACCATGCCAATCCCAGTAAGCTAATGTAGGGGCCCTTGACCACAAGCAAGTCCAGTTGCCGCGTCCGCCCTCGGTATTGCACCCTGAAGGTCCCCACCCCCATTGTGGGGACCTTACGCTTTTGGAAGTCCCGGAGGGTGAATGGGGCCGGCCTGAGTTTGGGACCCCCAGTAGGACACAGTTTCCTTAAGGTCCTTGCCGAGATTATGGATAGAGTTGAACCCGTGTCAAGCTCCATGCGGCATGGGGCCCCCTCTATCTGTACGTCAACATAAATTTTCTCTACGTTGGGGTGGGGCAACTGGTATACCTGGAAGTCCGTGAGCTCTGTCGAGTTGCCTTGGTGCGTTGGGCCCCGGGACCTGGGGCTCTTGGATTGGTCATCTGATGCCTGGCGTCGGGTGGGCCGAGCCCGACACACCCGGGCGATGTGTCCCAATTTTCTGCACTGCCTGCACTCTGCGTTGCGGAAACGGCAGGTCCTCCTCTCGTGACTTTCTCCACAGCTTGCGCAGTTCCCTCCTTCTCGTCGAGGCAGCTGTGGTATGTGGGCTGCTTGAGTGCGCTGCTGTACTCGGTGCACCTCCTCCCTGTCGGATCCTGAGTCGTCGGTGAGGTCTTCGTGGTGGACCCTCGGTTGGGACAGCTGGCTCGGCCGTGCCTCTTGCGTCGACCTCTCGGCAGCTTCCGTTGCCAGGGCCTCCTCCAGAGCGACCTGGAACGTTAGGTCCTTCTTAGCGTAGAGGCGTCGTTGCAGCTTCTCATCCTTCAGGCCACCGACGAGGCGGTCACGAAGCATGTTCTCCAGCTCTGAGAAGTTGCAGAACCGGGCGGCTTGGCGGAGAGAGGTCACAAACCCAGTTATGGTTTCCCCAGGGGCTTGCCGCTTTGCGTAGAAGGCATTTCGACGAGCCACCACTGAGGGCTGCGGTGAAAAGTGCCCCTTCAGCTGTTCCATTATTGTTTTGTATGGAACAGTAGCGACGTCTTCCGGCGCAAGGAGAGCCCGGGCGATTTCAAACGTCTCCTCTCCACAGACGCTGAAGAATATCGCCCTCTTCTTGGCGTCTTCTTCGTCGGTGACCCCTTTGGCTTCTAGGAGGAAGGTGAAACGGGAGGCGTACGCTTCCCAGTCTCCAGATGCTGGGTTGAATGGCGAGAAGCTGTTGTCGGTTGCCATTCTGAGTTCCTTGTGTCCCGGAGCTGAAGCCTGGATACACGGTGCGAGGCAGCGGTGCGGCAGGTGGCGGTGCTGCGGTGCTGTGTGTGGCAGTCAGCTCAGCGGGATCCCACCTTCGTCGCCAGTGAAATATACTCAGAGTCGCGAAGTGATTTCATGCTCTTTATTCAGCTCATAGTGGTGAGGAGGAATGAATGAAAGTCCCCTCAAAGTATCAGCTTTATATACATTATTTACACAATGGGCTGCACAAGATTGGCTAATTCCGGAATTCTACTGTAAGCCAATCAGGTTGTGGATTCACTTCTATCTGGAGCATGATTGGGTAGTTCCTGCCAACCAATCATACTGCTGCATTGTTCTAGGACCAATCAGACTGCTGCATTCTGAATCCTATTGTTCTAGGACCAATCAGACTGCTGCCTTTTGGATCCTATTGTTCTAGGACCAATCAGACTGCCGCAGTTTGGATCCTATTCAACTCTGTACATAACACTTTGCATTTTCCAGGACTGTGTGTTGACACTGAAAAATTCTCAGCCCTATTCCAAGGCAGGGCAAAGTCCTTTCCCTGAGCACAGGCTATATAAGCTGTTCCTCTGTCAAGAAGTGCGACAGAATCCCTTGCGGTCCCCATCCTGGACTCTGCTTCCTCCTGCAGCCATCAAAGCAATGCACGATTCGGCCCTCTTCCTCATCCAGACCTCGAGAACAGACTCCCCGGTTCCTGCTCTAACCACTGGTTACTCTCCCCCACACCCAAGAATCCAAAAGGCCTGGGGATCAAAACGACCCCCTCACCCTCACCCCTCTGAACAGATAGATACATCACCCTCATGTTCCTTCTATAGGAGCCGCGTTCCAGTTTTTGGACCCTTCCTTTCCAGACGCCCCCCCCGCAGCCTTTTCGAGTCGCCCCCTCGAGTTTCCTCCCCTAATGCCCAAACGCGGAAGGGTAGGAGAGTCTCTCTCCTGTCACCCCGGAAAAACGGCTCCGCGAGATCTCTAGAAGCAGCTGAGTCCTTACCAGCAGCTGCGCCGGGGGCTGTCGGTGCTCCCCCCCAATGTCTCTTGGGGGCGATGCGAGGACTGCGGGGTGGGAGCTGCTGGCACAAACCGCTCCCGATTCTCCCCCCACCCCCGGAGCCGTTCTGGGTCTCCCCGAAGCAGCCGCTTGTTGTTTTTGCACGGATCGGCCAATGGCAGCGCTGCTTTCGCTTTGCGTTCAAGGCGGCGGCAGCGGAGGCAGCGCCCCTGGCGGCCGACCCGGGGAAGGATCCCACCTTCTTGCTCTTCGGGGCCCCGCTATTCTCCCGGCTGTTTCCTCGCTCCCAGCACTCCATCCCCCAGTCCCGCATCTATGCGCTCTCTTCCTTTTGCTCGAGAGATTTTGCCGCGATCAGAGGAGCAGAAGCCACAGAACCGCCAGAGGTAGCAACGAGACGCCTGCCGATTAATAGTAAGACGCGGGACATGTCCGGGCCAAAACGCTGATCCGGAGACGGACCAAGAAAGGAGCGGAGCGTCCAAACGAGGAAACGCCGCCATAGCAACTTGCCTGCTGCGCTAGCTTAGCCGCTGTTTGGGTAAGGAGTGGGAAACCGGAGCAGAAAATAAATGCTTTACCTGGAGACAGTTTTTCCCAAAATCACTGAACTAGAGAGCAGCTTCCTCTTCTCCAGCAGCAGTGGTCCTCTCCAGCGACGCGGACTTATAAAAAATATTGGGGGGGCCCGGGAAAGCTCATGAATAATAAATAAGCTCATGAATATGCAAATAAAGTGGCGCCGCCTCCTCGTGAGCGAATAGGGGAGAGCGTGCTGCGCCTATTAATCAGCTCCAAAGGAAATTGGGTGGAGCTTTTGCTCGGGAGGGAGGGCAGGAGGCATGCAGCCCGCCCCCCCTGTGCATTTTGGGCTGGGGGAGGGGCGGCGATGGCGCTCTGCTGGAGGGGCGCCGGAGATTATTGGGGGGCGGAGCCCCCCCAAACGAATTTTTGAGGGGGCTCGGGCCCCCTCAAGCCCCATGGAGTCGGCGCCTATGGTCCTCTCCCTTACAGCTCCCTCGATCCCTGCTCCTCCGCGATCTCCTTCAGCACCACCTGGTGGGAGAGGCTTGCAGCCGGCAGAAGCTTCCCCTGAAGCAAGCACTCATCTCCCGTTCTATGGAAGCAGACTCGCCTCTTTTTCATTCGGAGAATCGGCCGATTACAGTACTCTGGATCATCCGGATCACATCCCACTGGGCCCGCGGCTGCAACCCAAGAAACAATTTTGTGGAGTGAATGAACCATTTAGTATAACATATACATAACACTACCATCTCTCACTCCCCGAAGCAAAGCACCCCTTAGACACACCAAGCTGGAAAAGACACAAACAGTGGGTGGGTGTTCAGCTTTAGTTTCTCATTCCTAATCTGCTTTTATCAACAGGAAGACACAATTGAGTAGCTGAAAGCATGGTGGAACATCAGTAGCTCATATAAGACCATGTTTTTCTTGTCTATCCACTGAGCACTCCTATAAGCTCAGGAGCTGTGCCTTCTTGCACCTGTGTTGAAAATAAATCCCTAATTTCAGGCTGTGTAGACACACCAACATTTAAAGCCTATTCACACATACCAAGAATCCTGGGAACTTTAGTTTACCCATTGCAAATTTTGCTCAATATATTGTTGTGCATAGCATATAACTTTTGAGCAGAATAATAAAATACAAAGTTGATTGGAAAACAGAAGAATGCATAGCTTTGCAAACTGCTGTGCATAAACAACAGTTTAAATTGCCAAATATGTTTTGTCCGGTTCTTCATCAGTGGCAAATACTGATAAATTAATGTAGAGTACACAGTGAACTGGTTCACACATAACTTTAAACCATAGTTATGGTTCCTAAGACTGGAAGCAGACCTGAGTAACAGCTTTCAGAGATAAGGAAGCTTCTATTGGCTTCTTTCAAAATCAATGGCATTAAGAGAAGGATGAGTTCAGGAGTCACAACCGGGAAGTGTTAGCTGCACACATTAGCTGCACTCTATTGAAAATTTCCTCCAGGCTGCTAGGCTTGAAAAAAGTGTCCTATTGGTTGCAGTAGAATATGTAAGGATTTTAAGATCCTGTGCCAGGGTTTGGAACTGTGTTTCAAACCTGAGGGGATTGTGGGTCAAATTCTGGTTCATTTAAAAAGCTTGGACTTAGGGGTACAGCCTGGAGCAGGAGTTCGTTTCTACAGATAAATATAGTGACTGTTTCACAGAACAACAATTACAAACAGCATACAGGTGTCTTTTAATAGTATGTTTATTATTATTATTATTATTATTATTATTATTATTATTTACTGAATTTGTTAGTCACTTTGTCTTACACAGGTCAACCCAAAGCAACTTAAAAAGAAAAGAACAAGAGTGAGAACTAGTGCTTTAATGAAAAATTATACTGCATTTTTACCATTCTCCATTAATGATAAAACAAATTGCATTCAAAAATTGCAAAAAAAGAGAAAAAAGTCAGATAAATCCTCATGGGTTGGAAGCATTGTTTTTCTCTCCAATTGTTTTTCCCATTTAGTTTACTCTCTGTAGACCTTTCCTAATAAATATAAGAATTCTCTCATTATTTCCCTTTACCTCATTTTAAAATTTATCCCTCCAGAAATTGGAAGATCAATAAAGATATCTAGTTTAATTATGCTTCACATAGAAACTAGAACATAAGAGCCTGCTGGATCGGGTCAATCAAGTCCAGCATCCTGTTCTCATCATGGCCAACCAGATTATTTATATACATTTACCAAACAAAATATCTAAGATAATTCATTCTATGTCAATATGTAAGTACAAGTCCATCCACTTTATCCAAATATATTTCCTCACAAAATATCTAAGATAGAGAAACAATTCATGTCTGTAGGATCTAAGACCAAAAGGCAGCCCAACATTGCGATTTGCTGGTCATTTCGTAATTGTTGGGTGTAGCCCCAATATTCTTCAAACCTGGTACAAGTACAGGTTTTTTCCTGGCCTGCCCAAAGTTGATTTATTTAAAATTTGACATATTCTTAGAGTGTTAGTATCAGATTTGCTTTCCAATACTTTATGGAAACAATTCTAGCTGCCAATTCTAGCTGTATCTTTATCAGAGGGGAAACCAGATTACTTCAATCCCAGTCCCTACCAATACCCTCCCCAATGGGTCACTAAATGTAATTGACAACAGACTTATTTTAAAAAGCCCTGTAGTTTGGGCTTGTTACAGAATGATTAAACCAGTGACTGAACCCTCTTCTGAGTCCAACCTTCATGCCAACGCACAAGCATGCTAATAGTCAAGATCCGTTTTACAGATCATTTGAACAGCATGACAGGGACTGTCAGTAAATCGTATACTGATCAGGAGATCATTAACTGTTGTGAGCCTGAGTTTCCCCAATGCTGCACTAGAGTCATGGCTCCTCAATTCATTTCTTTCTTTCTTTTTGTATAAGTTTTATTAAATTTTCTGTTTTACATTTTAGAATATTCATTTAAACAACCTTAAAATATCAGTGACTACCCTTCTTGTCTTTCCATGGTTTACTTTGCATAACATAAATCCCTGCATATTTTATATAAACTAAACCATTCAGTATGCCATTATTACATCCATCAAAACTTATTTACACTGTTGAATTTATCTTAATGCTGCCCACGTTTTCAAATGTACACAATTTCCCCCCATATATTCAATAAACATTTTCCAATTATCTTTAAATGTATGTTCTTTTTGTTCTCTCATTCTATATGGTAGGTCCGCAAGCTGCGCATATTCCATCAGTTTAAGTTGCCATTCTTCTTTAGCTGGGACTTTGCTTGCTTTCCAAATCCTCCATTATTTCCTTCAACTCATCCTGGTGAAAGAAGCTGCAGCTAGCACTTCTCTCCCAATCTTTTGAAGCAAACCCACCTCGTTCTTATCCAGGAACACAGCCAATTCTTCTGCATCCGTGGGATCCAATCCCACAAGGCTACAATCGCAAGGAACGATTATGCTAATGGTTCACTCACTCTAGTATAAATTCCCCCTCCTAATCATAGCAGTCCCTAAAGTTACCAAGCTGGAAAGAGGACTCCAACTGCAAAGGTCCGTGTTGCTGTTTTGGACAGCAGGTGAGCGGTAATAGAGAGCTTCTTGCCTGTAGTTCACAAGAGAAGGTTTTTGTTTATCAGAATTGAGCTGGAAGGAAGGCGAGGGTTTCCTGTTACAGTTAGAAGCTCAGGGGGGGGGTTTGCCATGTGACACTGGGGTGTAGACATAGGGGTTAAATAAGTAATAATAAAAATAATTTTATTATTTGTACCTTGCCCATCTGACTGGGTTGACCCAGCCACTTCAATGACAAAAGACTTCTCAGTTTGGGGATTCTGGTGAGCAACAAAGAACTGATCTCTCTCCCAGGTGCTCATCACAGGCATTGTTTCTGCTGGTACCAGCCCATCGGCTTTCACCTCCCAAGCTATGTTGATCCTATCCTGTGCATCCAAGTTGCAGTTGCTGGAGACACTGCTGAAGAGAAACCTCCCTCAGACAGTTGCGGTAATCTTGAGCTTTGTAATCTGGTTTAAGAGCTAGGAATGGGGGCAGGTTCCTGTCAACATCTCTTGATATTTCCAAAACTCCACATTTTGAAGCTGAGAACATCATTATATGTTACATTTTTAGGTGCACGCCTTAAGTTTTTACGTTCAACAAGCAGGTGCTTGAAAATGTGTGTATCGTGTTGATATGCTCAGCAGAGAGGTAGGATTCGTGAGAAATATGTGTAATATGTGACATGGCCTTGTGGGCTCCTAGATTTTGTTAATCAGCTGGTAAACAGGAAGTCCTCAGTCAACGTAATACCATTCAAGGGCTAGTCACCAACAGTGGGGATTCATGCAGCAGATCAAAATCTGAATTAAGGGCCACACCACCAATTCTCTCCTCAAACATTTTTCTTAGGCTGCCTCGTTCAGCTGTAACATCAAGGGAAATTGACAGATTCTCCTGTCCCTTGTGCTCACTCAGATCAGGACACCCCACTCAAGGCAGGCAGCAGATACAAGCCTGACACACCACACCACTTTTTCTCTGCCAGACCCCACACATTTCTCCCAGGTTGCCTCCTTCAACTGCAGCACCAACTCTGACATCCTATGACTTTTGACAGGTCTATGGTGCAGTCATGAACATAAACCATGGAAACCCAGTGGGCCATGAGGTGATTGTGGATTCTTGGCCAGATTGCAAAGCGGTCCTGACACGTCCACGGACAGAGGTAGTAGTCTTTGGGGATTTTGTGGGAGGTGCTTTATGGGATGTCAGCAGGAAATGCTGCGTGTTCTGTGCTGGGACTTCCTCTAAGCCAGGCTCAAACTGAAAGGGGATGTTGGCTTTTGTTTAGGAGGCAGAGCCGCCTTTCACCTTAGTGGTGCATTGCACCAGGGCGCCGGCCTCTCAGGGCCGCCACAGCAAGTGGGGGAGCTGCGTGGTTTTGCCGGCGGCCTCCCCTTTCCCTGCACACCTGCCAGCTGTGCCCGCAGAGGCTTGGGATGGAAGCTGTGTCCCGCCAACAATATGGCTGGCGGGTACACAGCCTCTGTGGGGATTGCTCTCCCGCAGTAGCATGTGGGAGAGTTAGCCCCCCCCCCAAGGCTGGCAGTGCGCACTTGCCCCCCCCCACTACCCGTGGTAATTTGGGGGCACTGGGAGGATATTTGCACCCTGGCGTCGCATCTGCTAAAGACGACCCTGTTAGGAGGGCACATTTGGCATTAGAGCAGGTCAAACTTCACCCATCATTTCATCTCAACATCAGGAAAAGCTTTACCTGTTAAAGTGTCAGGAAGCATAGGAATTTTACCAGAATAAAGTTGGCAACCTGAGAAGAACTGGTTAGAGAAGGAGATGGCAGGGAGGCTAACCTAATGCGTTCCATCTCTCTCTCTTTTAGGCCGATACAGACAATACTGATTTGTATAAAAACATATATGCAGCCTTTTACTGGGATCTTGATGTGTACCGGAGACTGTTGCTGGACACAGATACTGTCAACTGGAAGCAAACCTTTTGTCTCTATGGTAGAAGGCAGTTCTTTCTAAGGGAAAAGTTATGAGATGAGAGAGTCCCCCCCCCCTTTAAAATGACATTACTGTAATTAATGTAAACTGTGGTGGCTGGTTCTCATTGGAACTGGTAGGGCAGAAGGCAGGGAGACCAACATAGGTGGATCCAGAACCCATAATAGGCAGCATTTGCCTTCTACAAGAGGCAGAACTGAGACTAAGGAGGAGGAATCTGATAGAAGTGCCCAACCCCAGATTGGATGAAAGTAAAAAGGTGGCAGAAGCTGGCTGTGGGCTCGATGAAGCAGGCCCCATTCACCCTGAAAGACCAGCCTCCACTGAATATAAATTGCAGGACCAGCACAGCCATCAGGCAGAGTGAGGCCCGAAGGTGGTACCCTCGCTTGCCCCAATAATAATAGTAATTATAATAATATGAATGCTTTTAAAATGTCGATATCAGGTGTCAAATTGGAAGATTCCTGATGCACTGAACAACTTCTTGCCCTATCCTCAAAAAACATACACACATATCCTTCTCTTCGTTGTTGAATATTTTACTATTCTACAGGGAACCAGAATGGGATCTATGACGTCTCTAAAGATGCTGCTGCCGCCAAGAAAATTCATCTGACTGCAACTCCCCACTTCACCTACCTGAATCCTAACCCAGATAAAATGCCTCAGCGCCAGTAAGTGTCCACCTTGCTCCTCCCTTTCTTCCTTTCTGCTTGAGGCACTGGTTAACCTGTGGTGCTTCCAGTTGGAGAAAATGGTCAAACCTTGCATTCACTCTTTCCAAGTCTGCCTTCTCCTGGCTGGCACAGCAAAGTTTCCAAAAAATGTTTTGTCTTTTAATAGCTATGTTGACACCATAAAGCAGCCCATGTGTGCAAAATGGTTTCCTGCTTGCGACTTACTCAGGTTGCTGGCCAGTGTTAACATGAGTTGGACTAGATGATCTGAGCCAAAAAGGTGGTTCCTGGGCTCTTCCAACATCTCTGTCTATATTGTTCTTGCCTGTCATTTGTTCCAGGCTAGATTCCAGCTTCACAATTTCCACCTTGAAAAGCTCCCATGTTGACATCCTAAATGAAACATGGCACTATGGGGGCAATGAACAAAGCCGACGGTTCCTGGACAACATAGTGAAATGCTTCCCCAATATCTGCATCCTGGACAGCAATGCTCATCCTATCAGCTGGGGCATGACAGATCCTCTTGGTGCACAAATACATGGCTACACCCTTCCATCCCACCGCCGAAGGGGCTACTTAGCTATAGTGTTGAGGGCACTGTCCATGAAAAGCCATGTGGCAGGGTGCCCTGTATATGGCCATGCTGCCTTGAATAATGTCCAAATGCAGAGGTTGCTGGAATATATGGGCTTCCAGAGATTATCTGAATTGTGTCATCTCTGCATACATTCTTCAGTTTAGTAAAGGGAGGAGGAGAGAGTCCCAAAGTATCTCCTCTCTTTGACTTCAGTAGCTCTCTGAATGAAAGAGAAACAAACCCATCACTACACCAATCCTGGAGTTTGCTGTCCCCCTCTTATACATATTGATTTTAAAAAATATTTCACATAAGGTACCTTAAGCCATATATCAAGAATGGTCAACCAGCCAAGCAATGGTCTAATGATATAATAGTGAAATATTAGTATTTCCAATACTTTTTTTGGGGGGGTGTTGGTTGGTTTGTGTGTTTGTGTTTTGTTTCTTCTTGCTTTTATTATGTATTTTGTGTTTTTATGTTGTGTTTTTATGTTGTGAGCAACCCTGAGATCTATGGATGAAGGGTGGGGTATACAAATTTAATAAATAATACATAAATAAATACCATTAGGCCAGCGGTGTCCAAAATTTTCAAAGAGGGCCAGATTTGATTAAGTGAAGAGCCATAAGGGCCAACCAAAGTTGTTGATGGTGGGGATGCAAGGTGGTAAGACAATTTTGGAATGAGATAAATGAGGAGATCCTCAGGAGCTCTATTTCAAAAAAAGCAGTCATACTTATTGAGTCTATTAACAAACAACATCCCCAAGGACAAAAGGAACATATTTTTGTATATAACTGCAGCCGCAAGAATACTTATGGCAAAATATAGGAAAACAGAAAAAGTACCACAACTGACAGAATGGCAAATTAAGATTTGTGAGTTTGCAGAGATGGCAAAAATGACTGCATCACTCAGGGGCTGCTCCAAACAAAAACGTTACACAGAATGGGAATGCATAGGGGAATACATGAAGAAATATGGTGTTAAAGCAGAACTCTTAATAGGCAATTGTTAAGCGTGTAAGGACAAAAGAAGTAATTATAATTTTACAGTTTTCATGTTATTCTATCTTATTAAAGCAACTGAGGGGGGGAGGAAATCTTATGACGGGAAGAAGAGGGGAGGAGGGGAGGGTTAGATTGAATTCAGGAAGTAAAATAATATATGGGACAGCAAAGGATATAATAGATTCTTATAGAATAGTAATATATGGTAACCAGAATAGAAATTTAAAAGGGGAAGTAAATTAATTTTTAGTATTTTTATTATTGTAATAGTTATTATTATTTCTTATTGGTAGGAGGCAATGTTAATTTAGGCTTCTTTGTTTTGCTGTCTATATAATTTTCTTAAGACAATAAAAAAAAGATATGCAAAGTTGTTGACCTTTTTTTTAGGATTGAAGTTGCTGAGCTTTTTTAACGGTGGACGTTGCTGAGCTTTTTTGAGGATTTTACCCCAGGAAATAAACTGCCACAGGGGCCGGATTAAACCGACCGGTGGGCCGGATTAGACCCCGAAGCAGACTTTGGATATGCCTGCATTAGGCCAACCAAAATATCACAATATATTGCGCATGTTTTTGAGTTCTCCCAAAAGTCACAGGTTGGCAATGGTGGCCAATCTTTTTTGGGACAATGTGCATATTTGCAAACCTGATAAAATGTCATTGACAACCGCTCACATTTGCACTGCAGCCACACACTCACTCTAAACCCTACCCACCCACAGTCCCACCAGCAATTACACTTGAAAAATGTTCAGTTTCCATTAATTGATTCTCATGAAAACTTACAGATTCTGGCTTCACACAATTAACTCAAGGCAGTGTCAATTTACTCTTGGCAGAAAGCCAAGATCTGCTTGACCTAGAAACTACTTACTCTGATTGGTTAACGACCAGCACTCAACTCTGTTATCTAGGAATGCTAGCACAGTTTGGGTTGGGTGTGTTAGGAGTAGAAGTGCTGTGTATGGTTAAGAGAGAGAGAGAAAGAAAGGATTTATTTTGCTTTGTTTTGTATGCAGAAACTCTGCTGGTTTTATTTTTCCTTTTAATAAATCCTGTAAATAGTTATTCTGAGTCTAGCTGACTAGTCATTTCCACCTCAACTAGCTTCTTCGCTGTGCAGGAAAACTCTGCTACGTTTGGGCTAAAGCCATTAGAGCTGTGCCTGACACTTCAAAGTTCCATGAAAAAAGGCATTTTCCGTTTTTTAAAAAAACATAATACCAGGGGCACACTTTGTGGAGAGCGCACCAGCGGAAGAGTTAACCTTTCATCTTCCTGCAATTTCCAGGAAGAACATCCCACAACA
Organism: Podarcis raffonei; assembly: GCF_027172205.1. Classification (NCBI taxonomy): domain Eukaryota; kingdom Metazoa; phylum Chordata; class Lepidosauria; order Squamata; family Lacertidae; genus Podarcis; species Podarcis raffonei. The sequence goes on from NC_070602.1 coordinate 83,279,466, forward strand.
ATTACATTGGAGCCAGTAGTATGCTTTGTTTCCAAATCTAGTTGTAACAGAAGAGGGGAGTTATAAGAATTTTAAGGACATACTGTATTTTTCGCTCTATAACACGCACCCGACCATAACACGCACGTAGTTTTTAGAGGAGTAAAACAAGAAAAAAAATATTCTAAACGAAACAGTAGATGTATGATTTTTGTGGTTCATGCTGTGGCCACAGACATGTGATCTGACAGTGAGTTTGGAGTAGCCCAGTGCAAAAATCCTGAGGATCCATGTGGATCCATGCTTTGTAACCACGTTTTTGCACCACTGCTGCCCCTGGCAACAGTGGGTGCGTGGTTTTTTTGGTGCAAGATGTAGCCATGGACATGCTATGTGATCTGATGGTGAATTTGGGGTGACCCAGTGCAAAAATCCTGAGGATCCATGTGGATCCGTGCTTTGTAACCACATTTTAAGTGGGGAGGGAAGGAAAAGCACTCAAGGGACAAGGAGCACGCGTGGGGTGTGTGGAGAAGGATGCTGCTAATAGTGCAGAAGAGGGGTATAAGGGGAGAAGGAACACACGTGGGGTGTGTGGAGAAGGATGCTGCTAATAGTGCAGAAGAGGGGTATAAGGGGAGAAGGAACACACGTGGGGTGTGTGGAGAAGGATGCTGCTAATAATGCAGAAGAGGGGTATAAGGGGAGAAGGCTCCTCTCCTCTCCCGCTTTGCTCCTTTAAAGAAGCAGGCTCTCTGTCCCTCTCTCCTCCCCACTCAGCGGTTCTTCTCCCGCTTTGCTGTTTCAAAGCAAGCCACGGAGGAGGGAAGGAAGGGGAACCATGGATCTTCTGCTCACGACTGCAGCAGATCCCCCCCGCCACCCGTAGGCATTCCCTCCATAACACGCACAGACATTTCCCCTTACTTTCTAGGAGGAAAAAAGTGACTGTTATGGTGCAAAAAATACGGTATATAAAAAAAAATTCTCTGCAAGGTCAAAGTGGGAAACCTCCCCATTGTCTCTTTCCTCAGAAATCCTGTCCTCACAAATCCTGTCTTAAGGGCACATTCAAGATATGAACAGGGTGTGAGCCTGTGACCTAGATTCAGGAATTAAGTAGTTATAATAACAAAAGAGTGGCCAAAACCCAGATAATGCAATCAGGTAACTTGCCAGACAGGAGATAAACAACACACTCAGATTTCTGTTGTAGACCGCCTTTTCTGTGATGTAGATATGATGTACCTGGGGGGTGGTCTTGGGCTACACCCCTTCTGTGATGTATGCATGATGTTTCTGGGCGTGGTCCTGGACTCCAGGGCGGGCCATTTAAAATGTCTATATAAGGGCTTGCGCACATGGCTTGGGTTCCTCCTCCTCTCTCCTGCGTGCTGGGGAGCACCCTGTTGCAACAGTTAATAAAGATCAGGCTTACTAGCTGCTTTACTTCTCAATATTCTCTGGTCTCTGTTATTTTCTCCTACCAATAGAGAACCAACAAAAGGACTCTATATGGGTTATTGGGTACCCCATAAGGGAAAAGGAGCAGGTTTTTTTGCTTATATCAAGGGGCAATTTTGAAAATCACACCTGGAGAGGGAAGAGTTAACCCTTTCTTCCTCACCTATGCCCCCATCACCTCTTCCCATACCAGGTCAGCTTAATCACCTACTATAGAAGGCTTTCTCATCTCTAAAAAGGAAGGACTGGTCATTACTCAGGTCTGCTTCCATCCTTTGTTGTTGTTTAGTCGTTTGGTCGTGTCCGACTCTTCGTGACCCCATGGACCAGAGCACGCCAGGCACTCCTGTCTTCCACTGCCTCCAATACTTTGGTCACCTCATAAGAAGAGAAGACTTCCTGGAAAAGACCCTGATGTTGGGAAAGATGGAGGGCACAAGGAGAAGGGGACGACAGAGGACGAGATGGTTGGACAGTGTTCTCGAAGCTTCCATCCTTAGGTGAACATTAAATCATAGTTGAGTTTTAACTGTGGTTTAAAGTTATGTATGAACCAGCTCACTGTGTACTCTGGATCGACTTACCAAAATTTGGCACCAAGACAGCAGATATATATATACCCCTGGTGTATAACTTGGAGTGCATTTTCTTGGATTCTTACTGAAACAGATTGAAAGGGAGCTTTTACCTCACTGGGGATGTTGGGCATCTTGACTTTTGCATGTTGTCAGAGCTCATCCCATTACCACATTGCAGTGAAATGAGAAAGGGACCCTGGTGAATGAATACCTAGCTGTCCTGCTCTGAACTTGAAACAAAGTAGATCTGTGTAGGGTTGAGAAGACTTGGCCAAGTGTAAGCAGGGGCATACCTAGGGATTGGTTAGGTTGGCCCCTGCTCCCAGGGGGGCGTCAATATCACGCCCCTCGACTTTGGCTTGGAGGGGTGGAGCGCCCAGCAGGGCGGCTTCAGAGTTGATGATACAGCTCCTTGCCAAGGGTGCATGGAAGCCTGGACATAAGTCATAGTATATGCCGAATCTCTCATGTTCTCTGGACTTGTGACCATCTGAGTCAAGCAAAAGCATTTTGCAGCCAAACTTCCTTCTCTGTTGAGACACTGGGAAAAAGGCCAAGGCACCAGCCTGTTAATGGCTTATTGCTTCAGGAATTTTTTAAAAAAATACTTAACTGGATAAATTGTCTCAGCAAGCATGGCATTCCATATAATGCCAGTGGCCCTGCGATAGGCTGCTACCTTCTTCTCAAAGGCAGACGTGTCCCTTCAGGTAAGCACTGCAGCTGTCATTGTGGACCTCTGAAGGGGACAACCTCATCCCCCTAAATAAGTGGGACCCAAATCTTCTTGCCTACCAATTCAGCTCTGCCTCAACGCTAGGAAAATGAGGAAATGGTTTAACTAGCTGCAAAGGGGAGTTGAGGACTGTCTGAATGAGGGGCAGCCACTGTCGATCTCCTCAGCCAGAATAGGAGTCAACTGTATATATCCCTGATCTACAGACATAATTAGTGAAGTAATTTGAGTACTAGAGATTTCATGAGAAATGACAAGTCATTCTGGTTGTGGATTGTCCAGTAGCACTGAGTGTAAGGGTCCGATGCATTTCTTTCTGCGTTTCGTCCCCTTCAAGTGCTTCCTTCCCACCCACGTTATCTTTCCTGGAACCTGACGTAGCCCGCAGCCCCTCTTTGGCCAGCCATGCAGATCCTGACCTGCCCCTCCAAGTTGAAGCTGCTTGAGACTGTGCTGCAACGGCACCTGCCCCAGGCTCTTCCGGTAATTCTCGCTCCTCTACTGCCGTCCCCTTTCCCCATCAATTTAACAAATGGCATTTCCTACCATTTTCTCATGGAGCAACATGGATTTTTGCTCTAGCTAACTCCCCTCCTTTCTTTGGCAGGCCAACGGAGCTGTGATGCACATCAACCGTAGAAATCCAGCTCAGCACGAAGTAGTGGTGGACTCTTGGCCAGAGTTTAAAGTTGTCCTTACCCGCCCACGTAAGGAGGTAAGAATTCTCCCATAACCCGTCACCTGAACCTGTGAGAAAAAGCCCAAGAGACGGTAGCTTCTGAGGCTGGAAAGCCATTGGAGACGCACTCCGTGGTGGTGCTGGGCCTGTTCCTGCCTCCTTTGCCTTTCTCTTGCTCCTGCTCTCCGTCGTTAATAAGACCCAACCAACCCCCGCTACCTGCGTCCTGTCAATAGCCAAATGACTGTGCCACGTTCTGCAGGTGGTGAAAGACAAGCAGGATTGCTACTCCAACTTTCATACTGCTTTCTACTGGGATGTAGACGCCTGGCGAACACTGTTGGAAAATGCAGAAGCCATTGACTGGGGAAAGGCCTTTCACCTTCAAGGTAAAGCTCCTCACGCTCTACTTATTCCATTCCTGGAATAGAAAGCTAGCTTCCTGGTAAGGTGATGAGACATTGAAAGGTACCAAGGAAGTGGCTCTGTGAGATGGAAAATGGGTGCGTAGTTAGAAAATGGGTGGGCAAAGGCTGAGTTGAGAGCAGAGAGAGTGATGTGAGCACATTAGCAAGCTGGGCGGAGAAAGAGAGAGAGAGAGAGAGCAGTGTTTGATTTCTGTTTGAATAGAAGGCTGTGACCATGGGGGAAGCAAGTCCCTCTTGGGGTGTTAATACTGCTCAGGTTGTGTATATGTGTAAATAAACCACATGCCACAGAGACACCACAGTCTCTGCTGTACCTCATTCCAAAGGAAACACCAACCCTGGGTAATCGCCTGGAACCCCTGGAATCTTGCACCGCTCAAAGACTGGGCTGGCACACAACACTATCATCATACAATAGCGAGAGAGGTGCAGACACAGAGCATTAGAAAATATAATTGCTCACCCCCAGGTTGACATCTCATTTTCATTGTGTGCAGGGCTCCAAGATGGCTTATATGAAGCTGCCAGAGAGATTGCAGAGTCCAGACGTGTCAATCTTAAGCCATACTTCTACCAGATATTCCTGCATCCTGACCCATCTGCCTACTGTCAGAGCCGGTTAGTGAGTGCATATTATTTGTGGACCAAAAATAACAACAGCAAATATGCAGTATTCATTGGACTGTTTTCTGTTCTGGAAAAGGGCTGACTAGGTGAACCCCAGCAATTTCTGCTTCTATTTTCATCAGAATTCTCAAACATTCCTCCTCATAATCAGTAAGCAGTGAATTGTAACCCAACCCAGAGGCACAGTCTTAGTTACTGATTCACTAGAGTCCTGGAGCCACTCTGTCTGCCTCAGCTTTACATGGCAACAACAGCAGCACTGTTCTGCAGACTACTCCATACACAATCCACACAGCTCTCTGACTGAGGCCCATAGAGAGGCTGGCTACTTTTACAGAGAGAATGAGTCTTCACCCAAGATGAGTGACGAGTCACAGTGACTTAGCAGTTTGCTGTTAACAGTTAGCAGGCTTAGGCTTGAATGATTGTGTAGGCCATGTAGGCCTTACTGCTTCTGCTCTCAAGAACCTTTCTCTCATGACATTCACTGCCTCTCTTTGTATTTCAGGTACAGAAGTGGCCTCTTCCACTTCGGCAGCCTAAACTCCTCTCATTCAGCTCTGCTCAATGAAAACTGGAGTGTTGGGCGCAATGATTGGAGCCTGCGCTATCTGGACAGCCTGATCCACAACTTCCCTAGTGCTTGCCTCCTGGACAAAGAAGACCAGCTGGTTTCCTGGTGCCTTAGTGATCCAGTGGGAAGTTTGGCGCATGGCTACACTCTCCCTCAGTACCGAGGTCAAGGCTGTGTGGCAGCTGTGACAAGGGCAACAGCTGTGAAGTTGCACGCATGTGGGTTCCCCCTGTTTGGTGGGGTTTTGGCAGACAACCAGCCTAGCAGACAGACATTGAAGCGTCAAGGATTCCACATCTTGCCCTTGAGAAAGTATGCGCTTTTCTTTACACCAAGCCTCCAGCCCACAAGATAGCACACTGCAACCTTTCACTCCCAGAACTGTGCACTTCAGGGTTAGTTAACATTTAGTAGCTTGCTCGGAACATATTTAAAATTAAATTGAAATACATAGCAAAGCAACTATTGCGGCTACTTTCCATACCCGATATGAATTCAGTTAAAGCTAGTCCTGATGGATATTCAGTTGGTCTAAAACACATTTTCCCTTCTGTCTCTTTTAAGTCAATCTTAAGTCTTTTTTAGACTCTTTGAGACAATCCCACTCATATTCTGTACCACAGAATGTCAGTCAGAGCCCAACACTTTGGACACAAATATATCTTGTTTGGATGCCATCGAGATCTAAGTATACCTACAGAGGCACCATTAGGCAGGGCTCGTCATATTTATCCGTCCCACAGAGGTGCCCAGTTTCACCAAACACATACTGAAGGCGGTGAGGACAGGTGCCCCACCTAGGCCCAAAGTCACCCCCCCCCCAAGCAGGCTCAAAGCTTCTCAAAGCTTTTCAAAATCATTTTCTCAGCAGCTAAAAGGTATTAGCTAAGCATCTGCTCATTTCTCTGCTGTAACAAAGTCACTTTATCTTACACAGGGCAACCCAAAGCAACTTACAAAGAAAAGAACAAGAGTGAGAACTGGTGCTTTAATGAAAAATTATACTGCATTTTTCCCCATTCTCCATTAGTGATAAAACAAATTGCATTCAAAAATTGCAAAAAAAGAAAAAAAGATTCAGATAAATCCTCATGGGTTGGAAGCATTGTTTTTCTCTCCAATTGTTTTTCCCATTTAGTTTACTCTCTGTAGACCTTTCCTAATAAATATAAGAATTCTCTCATTACTCACCTTTACCTCATTTTAAAATTTATCCCTCCAGAAATTGGAAGGTCAATAAAAATATCTAGTTTAATTATGCTTCACATAGAAACTAGAACATAAGAGCCTGCTGGATCGGGTCAATCAAGTCCAGCATCCTGTTCTCATCATGGCCAACCAGATTATTTATATACATTTACCAAACAAAATATCTAAGATAATTCATTCTATGTTGATATGTAATTTCAAGTCCATCCAATTTATCCAAATATATTTCCTCACAAAATATCTTAGATACATCCTACAGACATAAGAACGAATTATTTCTCCAAGACCAAAAGGCAGCCCAACATTGCAATTTGCTGGTCATTTTGCAATTGTTGGGTGTAGCCCCAATATTCTTCAAACCTGGTACAAGTACAGTTTTTTTCCCTGGCTAGCCCGAAGTTGATTTATTTAAAATTTGACATATTCTTAGAGTGTCAGTATCAGATTTGCTTTCCAATATGTTATGGAAACAATTCTAGCTGCCAATTCTAGCTGATGGAAGAGAAATGTATCTTTATCAGAGAAGCAAGTTGTTGGAGGTTTTGCCGCCATGGAGGGAAAACCAGCTTACTTCAATCCCTGTCCCTACCAAAACCCTCCCCAATGGTTCACTAATTGTAATTGACAACAGACCTATTTAAATAATCTCTGTAGTTCTGTTAGACTTGTTACAGAATGATTAAACCAATGACTGAACCCTCTTTTGAGTCCAACCTTCATGCCAACGCACAAGCACGCTAATACTCAAGATCAGTTTTACGGATCATTTGAACAGCATGACAGGGACTGTCAGTAAATCATATATTGCTCAGATGATCATTAACTGTTTACAGTGGACCCTCTGGTTATCAATTTTATTTGTTTCGGTGGTCCGTGCAGACCCCAAAGAATCTGTAACCAGAGGCGCCGCTTCTGCGGACGCAGAAAGCACGATAGAGCGTATACACCCAGCGTGCAGAGTGCTTCTGCGCATGCGCAAGCAGCAAAAACTGGAAGAATACACTTCCGAGTTTGCTGCTTTCGCAACCCGAAGATTGCATATTCAGAGCGGTATGTAACTGAAGGGTCTACTGTAGTTTAAGTTGCTATTCTTCTTTAGCTAGGACTTTGCTTGCTTTCCAAATCCTCCATTATTTCCTTCAACTCATCCTGGTGAAAGAAGCTGCAGCTAGCACTTCTCTCCCAATCTTTTGAAGCAAACCCACCTCGTTCTTATCCAGGAACACAGCCAATTCTTCTGCATCCGTGGGATCCAATCCCACAAGGCCTGTGGCTACAATCACAAGGAACGATTATGTTAATGGTTCACTCACTCTAGTATAAATTCCCCCTCCTAATCATAGCAGTCCCTAAAGTTACCAAGCTGGAAAGAGGACTCCAACTGCAAAGGTCCGTGTTGCTGTTTTGGACAGCAGGTGAGCAGTATAAGAGAGCTTCTTGCCTGTAGTTCACAAGAGAAGGTTTGTGTTTATCAGAACTGAGCTGGAAGGAAGGCGAGGGCTTTCCTGTTATAGTTAGAAGCTCAGGGGGGGTTTTGCCATCTGACACTGGGGTGTAGACATAGGGGTTAAATAAGTAATAATAAAAATAATTTTATTATTTGTACCTTGCCCATCTGACTGGGTTGCCCCAGCCACTTCAATGACAAAAGACTTCTCAGTTTGGGGATTCTGGTGAGCAGCAAAGAACTGATCTCTCTCCCAGGTGCTTCTCACAGGCATTGTTTCTGCTGGTACCAGCCCATCGGCTTTCACCTCCCAAGCTATGTTGATCCTATCCTGTGCATCCAAGTTGCAGTTGCTGGAGAAGCTGCTGAAGAGAAACCTCCCTCAGACAGTTGCGGTAATCTTGAGCTTTGTAATCTGGTTTAAGAGCTAGGAATGGGGGCAGGTTCCTGTCAACATCTCTTGATATTTCCAAAACTCCACATTTTGAAGCTGAGAACATCATTATATGTTACATTTTTAGGTGCATGCCTTAAGTTTTTACGTTCAACAAGCAGGTGCTTGAAAATGTATGTATCATGTTGATATGCTCAGCAGAGAGCTATGATTCGTGAGAAATATGTGTAATATGTGACATGGCCTTGTGGGCTCCTAGATTTTGTTAATCAGCTGGTAAACAGGAAGTCCTCAGTCAAGGTAATACCATTCAAGGGCTAGTCACTAACAGTGGGATTCATGCAGCAGATCAAAATCTGAATTAGGGGCCACACCACCGATTCTCTCCTCAAACGTTTTTCTTAGGCTGCCTCGTTCAGCTGTAACATCAAGGGAAATTGACAGATTCTCCTGTCCCTTGTGCTCACTCAGATCAGGACACTCCACTCAAGGCATGCAGCAGATACAAGCCTGACACACCAGACCCCACACATTTCTCCCAGGCTGCCTCCTTCAACTGCAGCACCAACTCTGACATCCTATGACTTTTGACAGGTCTATGGTGCAGTCGTGAATATAAACCGTGGGAACCCAGTGGGCCATGAGGTGATTGTGGATTCTTGGCCAGATTGCAAAGCGGTCCTGACTCGTCCACGGACAGAGGTAGTGGCCTTTGGGGATTTTGTGGGAGGTGTTTTGTGGGATGTCAGCAGGAAATGCTGCGTGTTCTGTGCTGGGACTTCCTCTAAGCCAGGCTCAAACCGAAGGGGATGTCGGCTTTTGTTTAGGAGGGCACCTTTGGCATTAGAGCAGGGGTCATTCCACATCAATTCAACGCAAAAAAAAAAAGAGTTTCATTACCCACTGTCTTGGATTTTGATGAAACTTGGTGTACACCCTTCCCTTATGGTTGAAAGAAACCCCCTTAAATTTTTCCCCTCTATCTCAAACGGTTTTAATCTTATAGCACTTCAAAGTTTTGTGAAATCTGGGCTGTCTGTCCCTCTTGAGACCCTCGGCACATGTACATTTATTTTTTCTCCATAACCAATGATCAGATCAGTTTTTCTAGTGTTGAAGTGGTTTTGATCAAGTTTGTTTGATCTGTGCAAATCCATTGTGAAAATTCAATGGGATTACTTCCCAATAGCCAATTTTCATAACTTCATATTCAAATATCCCCAAATTAAAACAAGTATGCACTTTACTTCTAGGGGGAAAATTATGTTAATTTTTATGATGAACAACTTTCTTTCATTAATTTTTTCTATTACAGCTAAGGATTGTAGGAAAGTTGTACCCAGTAACCATTTCCACCGCCCATGTCCAAAAAACGTAAAATTTTCATTACAAGGAATAAAAAACCCATAAATTTCAGTCTTTGTTGAGAAAGAGCATGTCTTTGCAATAATTTTCAACATCACAAACTTTGAGTTCCATCATGTCCACGCGCTGAAAATTGAGGTTTTCTAAACCTGGTTTTTCTAGCAAAAAATACATTTATAATTTTATTTAGGCATTTATAAAATATTTTTAGTGCTGGTGTGTTTTATCCTGAAATCATCATCCTCTTATTGAGCTCTGTGTAAGATTTCAAAGAGATCTGATCATTGGTTATGGAGAGAAAAAATTAAGTGTACATGTCACGAGGGTCTCAAGAGGGACAGACAATGCAGATTTCACGAAACTTTGAAGTGCTATAAAATCAAAACCGTTTGAGATAGAGGGGGGAAATTTAAGGGGGTTTCTTTCAACCATAAGGGAAGGGTATACACCAAGTTTCATCAAAATCCGAGACAGTGGGTGACATGACTGCATTGACATGACATGGAATGACCCACAGGTGAAAGTTCACTCATCATTTCATCTCAACATCAGGAAAAGCTTTATCTGATAAAGTGTCAGGAGGCAGTTAAAAGCACAGGAATCTTACCAGAATAAAGTTGTCAACCTGAGAAGAACTGGTTAGAGAAGAGCACGGCAGGGAGCCTATATAATGAGTTCCATCTCTCTCTCTTTTAGGCCGATGCAGACAATAAAGATTTGTATAAAAACATATATGCAGCCTTTTACTGGGATCTTGATGTGTACCGGAGACTGTTGTTGGACACAGATGCTGTCAACTGGAAGCAAAACTTTCGTCTCTATGGTAAAAGGCAGTTCTTTCTAAGGGAAAAGTTATGAGATGAGAGAGTCCCCCCCCCTTTAAAATGACATTACTGTAATTAATGTAAACTGTGGTGGCTGGTTCTCATTGGAACTGGTAGGGCAGAAGGCAGGGAGACCAACATAGGTGGATCCAGAACCCATAATAGGCAGCATTTGCCTTCTACAAGAGGCAAAACTGAGACTGAGGAGGAGGAAGCTGATAGAAGTGCCCCCCCCCCACAGATTGCATGAAAATAAAAAGCAGGTGGGAGGAGCTGGCTGTGGGCAGATAGCGCTTGATGAAGCAGGCCCCATTCACCCTGAAATACCAGCCTCCACTGAATATAAAGTGACGGACCAGCACAGCCATCAGGCGGAGTGAGGCAATGGATGCCCGAAGGTGGTACCCTCGCTTGCCCCAGTGCTGATTTCCAGTGAGATGTTGTCAAAACTGCACAAAGTCTTGTGGAGTGAGATCTCACCCCCACCAGCATGCTCTCACCCAAATTCAGTACCAATACCTGTGCCTCTTCTCTGCCAGTGGATGGTGGTGGCAGTGGCAAAGTGACACTTCCGGTTTCACCTCAGATGGCAAAACGAGATGTGATGCCCCTGATAAAGTGTCTCACACACTTAAGTGCTGTTGAGAAATGAAGTCAAAAAGCAGAAGCCCATTGAGAAGGAGGGAGGGACTCAAAAGGAACGTGAAGAGGATAGAGAAAGTAGTGGTTAAAGATTTGGGAAGAGGGAGGCATTTTCACCTGCTACTTCAACATTTGCAAGGAAAGAGCAATGTGAATATTGGGAGGCCATGATGGTTTCCGGAGGAAATGTGAAGCAAGAGAGAGAAAAGCTGGAACTGTGAAATCAAGGAGTACGTGGAGTTTTAGCCAGGAGGTGAAGAATATCAGTGAGTGGAAATGAGAAGGCAAAGGAAGAAAAAAGAAAGAAAGAGCTATGTATGTGATCACTTCAAAGAGATCCTTTAACGAAAAGGAAGTCACTGGAGTGTAACCAAAAGGAAATGTAGGTAAACCAAAACATGGGAGGAACCACACAAGCAGCTGAATTAAGAATAGAAGTCTGGGTGAACAGGACACCAAGAAAATAGAAAGAAAAGAACTGAAATAGTCAAGCATAGAAAAAATAAGATAATAAACTTGGGATAGCTCAGTCAGTAGAGCATGAAACTCTTAATCTCAGGGTCACGAGTTCAAAGCTCCATGTTGGGCAAAAGATCCCTGCATTGCAGGCAGTTGGACTAGATTACCTATGTGGTCCCTTCTAACTGTCTTTTCGCACCTTGGCTGTGAATTTTTAAATGGCAAATAAAAGGTAGCTAGGCAGTGTGGTAACATTTGAATATATTTTTATTTGATTTCTAGGGCTATACCCTGGATTAGACTGAAGCCAACCCAATCCACAATTATCATGTGCTCATTATGGCTATTCCAATCCCTTTTCATCATATCTATCCCACATACAGACTGCGGGATGGGGAAATGGTCAGTATTCCTTGCTCCTTGTTGTTCAGGACTGCAGAGGCAGAGAGGGTGTAACTACACCTTAGGCCCAAACTAGGCATGAGTGACATTCACACAAATCAGCAATGGCATCACATGGCAACACGAGAACGGGCCTTCTTTGTAGTGGCTCCTTGTCTATGGAATTCTCTCCCCAGGGAAGTTCGCCTGGCACCATCATTATACACCTTTAGGCACAAGGCAAAAACGTTCCTTTTTAACCAGGACTTTAGTAGATCTTATTGACATCCAACACCCTTTTAGAATGTGTCTTTATGCACTGTAAATAGTTTGCACCAATAAAACCTGAAAAAGAAAGGTCAGAGTCTTGCCTGGTTACTCACGAGCATCCACCTGCACATCTGACAGGTAGGGGGCTTTAACATTTTGTCCCCTACTGTGGTCCTGATGCACTGAACAACTTCTTGCCCTATCCTCAAATCACACACACAATATCTTTCTCTTCATTGTTGAATATTTTACTATTCTACAGGGAACCAGAATGGGATATATGACGTCTCTAAAGATGCTGCTGCCACCAAGAAAATTCATCTGACTGTAACTCCCCACTTCACCTACCTGAACCCTAACCCAGATAAAATGCCTCAGCGCCAGTAAGTGTCCACCTTGTTCCCCCCTTTCTTCCTTTCTGCTTGAGGCACTGGTTAACCTGTGATGCTTCCAGTTGGAGAATCTCCATAGCCAAAATACTATGGTCAAACCTTGCATTCACTCTTTCCAAGTCTGCCTTCTCCTGGCTGGCACAGCAAAGCACCAAAGGTGGCACTACAAGTTTCCTAAAGATGTTTTGTCTATTAATGGCTATGTTGACACCATAAAGCAGCCCATGTGTGCAAAAGCAAAATGGTTTCCTGCTTGCGACATACTCAGGTTGCTGGCCAGTGTTAACATGTGTTGGACTAGATGATCTGAGCCACAAAGGTGGTTCCTGGGCTCTTCCAACATCTCTGTCTATATTGTTCTTGTCTGTATTTTCTTCCAGGCTAGACCCCAGCTTCACAATTTCCACCTTGAAAAGCTCCCATGTTGACATCCTAAATGAAACATGGCCCCATGGAGGCAACGAACAAAGCCGACGGTTCCTGGACAACATGGTGAAGTGCTTCCCCAGTATCTGCATCCTGGACAGCAATGGTCATCCTATCAGCTGGAACATCATGGACCCTCTTGGTGCACAAATACATGGCTACACCCTTCCATCCCACCGCCGAAGGGGCTACTTAGCTATAGTGATGAGGGCACTGTCCATGAAAAGCCATGTGGCAGGGTGCCCTGTATATGGCCATACTGCCTTGAATAACGTCCAAACGCAGAATTTGCTGGACTATATGGGCTCCCAGAGATTATCTGAATTGTGTCATATCTGCATACATTCTTCAACTTAGTAAAGGGAGGAGGAGAGAGTCCCAAAGTATCTCCTCTCTTTGACTTCAGTAGCTCTCTGAATGAAAGAGAAACAAACCCATCACTCCCCCAATCCTGGAGTTTCCTGTTCCTCTCTTATACATATAGGTTTTTTTTTTAAATATCACTTGAGGTACCTTAAGCCATATATCAAGAATGGGCAACCAGCCAAGCAATGGTCTAATGATATAATAGTAAAATACTAGCATTTCGAATACTGGGGGGGGGGTATTGGTTTGTGTGTTTGTGTTTTGTTTGTTTGTTCTTGATTTTATTATGTATTTTGTGTTTTTATAATGTATTTTTATGTTGTGAGCCGCCCTGAGATCTATGGATGAAGGGCAGGGTATACAAATTTAATAAAAAATACATAAATAAATACTATTAGGCCAACCAAAATATCACAATATACTGCGCATGTTTTTGAGGTCTCCCAAAAGTCACAGGTTGGCAATGGTGACCAATCTTTTTTGGGACAATGTGCATATTTGCAAACCTGATAAACTGTCATTGACAACTGCTCACATTTCACCTGCAGCCACACACTCACTCTAAACCCTACCCACCCACAGTCCCACCAGCAATTCCACTTGTAAAAGGCATTTTCTGTTTTTTAAAACGTAGTACTAGGGGTGCTCTTTGTGGAGAGCACACCAGCGGAAGAGTTAACCTTTCATCTTCCTGCAATTTCCAGGAAGATCATCCCACAACAATTACATTGGAGCCAGTAGTATGCTTTGTTTCCAAACCTAGTTGTAACAGAAGAGGGGCAATTTTGGAAATCGCATCTGGAGAGGGAAGAGTTAAGCTTTTCTTCCTCAGCTATGCCCCCCATCACCTCTTCCCATACCAGGTCAGCTTAATCACCTTCTACTATGGAAGGCTTTCTCATCTCTAAAAAGGAAGAACTAGTTGTTACTCAGGTCTGCTTCAATCCTTTAAAGGTAAAGGTAAAGGGACCCCTGACCATTAGGTCCAGTCATGACTGGCGTTGTGGCGCTCATCTCGCTTTACTGGCCGAGGGAGCCGGCGTACAGCTTCCGGGTCATGTGGCCAGCATGACTAAGCCACTTCTGGCGAACCAGAGCAGCGCATGGAAACGCTGTTTACCTTCCTGCCGGAGCGGTTCCTATTTATCTACTTGCACCTTGACATGCTTTCAAACTGCTAGGTTGGCAGGAGCAGGGACCATCTCACTGTGTACTCTGGATCGACTTATCAAAATTTGGCACCAAGACAGAAGATATATATATACCCCTGGTGTATAACTTGGAGTGCATTTTCTTGGATTCTTACTGAAACAGATTGAAAGGGAGCTTTTACCTCACTGGGGATGTTGGGCATCTTGACTTTTGCATGTTGTCAGAGCTCATCCCATTACCACATTGCAGTGAAATGAGAAAGGGACCCTGGTGAATGAATACCTAGCTGTCCTGCTCTGAACTTGAAACAAAGTAGATCTGTGTAGGGTTGAGAAGACTTGGCCAAGTGTAAGCAGGGGCATACCTAGGGATTGGTTAGGTTGGCCCCTGCTCCCAGGGGGGTGTCAATATCACGCCCCTCGACTTTGGCTTGGAGGGGTGGAGCGCCCAGCAGGGCGGCTTCAGAGTTGATGATGCAGCTCCTTGCCAAGGGCGCATGGAAGCCTGGACATAAGTCATAGTATATGCCGAATCTCTCATGTTCTCTGGACTTGTGACCATCTGAGTCAAGCAAAAGCATTTTGCAGCCAAACTTCCTTCTCTGTTGAGACACTGGGAAAAAGGCCAAGGCACCAGCCTGTTAATGGCTTATTGCTTCAGGAATTTTTTTAAAAAAATACTTAACTGGATAAATTGTCTCAGCAAGCATGGCATTCCATATAATGCCAGTGGCCCTGCGATAGGCTGCTACCTTCTTCTCAAAGGCAGACGTGTCCCTTCAGGTAAGCACTGCAGCTGTCTTTGTGGACCTCTGAAGGGGACAACCTCATCCCCCTAAATAAGTGGGACTCAAATCTTCTTGCCTACCAATTCAGCTCTGCCTCAACGCTAGAAAAATGAGGAAATGGTTTAACTAGCTGCAAAGGGGAGTTGAGGACTGTCTGAATGAGGGGCAGCCACTGTCGATCTCCTCAGCCAGAATAGGAGTCAACTGCATATATCCCTGATCTACAGACATAATTAGTGAAGTAATTTGAGTACTAGAGATTTCATGAGAAATGGCAAGTCATTCTGGTTGTGGATTGTCCAGTAGCACTGAGTGTAAGGGTCCGATGCATTTCTTTCTGCGTTTCGTCCCCTTCAAGTGCTTCCTTCCCACCCACGTTATCTTTCCTGGAACCTGACGTAGCCCGCAGCCCCTCTTTGGCCAGCCATGCAGATCCTGACCTGCCCCTCCAAGTTGAAGCTGCTTGAGACTGTGCTGCAACGGCACCTGCCCCAGGCTCTTCCGGTAATTCTCGCTCCTCTACTGCCGTCCCCTTTCCCCATCAATTTAACAAATGGCATTTCCTACCATTTTCTCATGGAGCAACATGGATTTTTGCTCTAGCTAACTCCCCTCCTTTCTTTGGCAGGCCAACGGAGCTGTGATGCACATCAACCGTAGAAATCCAGCTCAGCACGAAGTAGTGGTGGACTCTTGGCCAGAGTTTAAAGTTGTCCTTACCCGCCCACGTAAGGAGGTAAGAATTCTCCCATAACCCGTCACCTGAACCTGTGAGAAAAAGCCCAAGAGACGGTAGCTTCTGAGGCTGGAAAGCCATTGGAGACGCACTCCGTGGTGGTGCTGGGCCTGTTCCTGCCTCCTTTGCCTTTCTCTTGCTCCTGCTCTCCGTCGTTAATAAGACCCAACCAACCCCCGCTACCTGCGTCCTGTCAATAGCCAAATGACTGTGCCACGTTCTGCAGGTGGTGAAAGACAAGCAGGATTGCTACTCCAACTTTCATACTGCTTTCTACTGGGATGTAGACGCCTGGCGAACACTGTTGGAAAATGCAGAAGCCATTGACTGGGGAAAGGCCTTTCAGCTTCAAGGTAAAGCTCCTCACGCTCTACTTATTCCATTCCTGGAATAGAAAGCTAGCTTCCTGGTAAGGTGATGAGACATTGAAAGGTACCAAGGAAGTGGCTCTGTGTGAGATGGAAAATGGGTGGGTAGTTAGAAAATGGGTGGGCAAAAGCTGAGTTGAGAGCTGTGACCATGGGGGAAGCAAGTCCCTCTTGGGGTGTTAATACTGCTCAGGTTGTGTATATGTGTAAATAAAGCACATGCCACAGAGACACCACAGTCTCTGCTGTACCTCATTCCAAAGGAAACACCAACCCTGGGTAATCGCCTGGAGCCCCTGGAATCTCGCACCGCTCAAAGACTGGGCTGGCACACAACACTATCATCATACGATAGCGAGAGAGGTGCAGACACAGAGCATTAGAAAATATAATTGCTCACCCCCAGGTTGACATCTCATTTTCATTGTGTGCAGGGCTCCAAGATGGCTTATATGAAGCTGTCAGAGATATTGCAGAATCCAGACGTGTCAATCTTAAGCCATACTTCTACCAGACAATCCTGCATCCTGACCCATCTGCCTACTGTCAGAGCCGGTTAGTGAGTGCACTCTCACCCTGGGGTATCTAACTGATGGGAGTCTGTTGACTGGAGAGGGGGAGAAATTACCGTAAATTTGGTTCCCATTTAAAGGCAAACTTATTTAACTTGCACTTTCCTTAAATACAACCATCCTTTGAAATTTAGTTGAGGGGGGGGGCTACCCATTTACCATCTCACACCAAGCCTCTTAATCCTTTGTTCTCTTAATGGCCAGGTGATCACGTCAGCACAGGAAGCTAGCCTGACTTATATTTTAACACTTCCAGGGTCCAGGGGTAAGGAGGGCCTCAGCTCTCCTCTGCAACTCTTAGCAATATCATTACATATTATTTGTGGACTGAAAATAACATCAGCAAATATCCAGTATTCATTGGGCTGTATTCTGTTCTGGAAAAGGGCTGACTAGGTGAACACAACCAATTTCTGCTTCTATTTTCATCAGAATTCTCAGACGTTCCTCCTCATAATCAGTAAGCAGTGATTGTAACCCAACACAAAGTTCCACATCTGATTGCTATGTGCTGGGTTAGTCCCGCCCACAAAACAGGAGGAGAAAGTCACAGAGTCACTTCCTGAGCTTTCCCTTGCAATTTCCTGTTCCTTTGTTCTGGTTGATAGTGACAAAATACTAAGGGATGCTTTCAGTCTGCTCAACCGCCATCACTGCCTCTCTTTGTATTTCAGGTACAGAAGTGGCCACTTCCACTTGGGCAGCCTAAACTCATCTCATTCAGCTCTGCTCAAAGAAAACTGGAGTGCTGGGCGCAATGATCGGAGCCTGCACTATCTGGACAGCCTGATCCACAACTTCCCTAGTGCTTGCCTCCTGGACAAAGAAGGCCAGCTGGTTTCCTGGTGCCTTACTGATCAAATGGGTTGTTTGACGCATGGCTACACCCTCCCTCAGTACCGAGGTCAAGGCTGTGTGGCAGCTGTGACAAGGGCAACAGCTGTGAAGTTGCACGCATGTGGGTTCCCCCTGTATACTACGGTTTTGGCAGACAACCAGCCTAGCAAACAGACATTGAAGCGTCAAGGATTCCACATCTTGCCCTTGACGAATTATGCACTTTTCTTTACACCAAGCCTCCAGCCCACAAGATAATACACTGCAACCTTTCGCTCCCAGAACTGTGCACATCACTTCAGGGTTAGTTAGCATCATGGCCAGATTTAGTGGTCTGCTCTGGACATATTTAAAATTAAATTGAAATACATAGCAAAGCAGCTATTGCTGCTACTTTTCATACCTGATAAGAATTAAGGTTAAAATTAGTCCTGATGGATATTCAGTCAGTCTAAAACACATTTCCCCTTCTGTCTCTTTTAAGTCTATCTTAAGTGTTTTTTTAAGTTTCTTTGAGACAATCCAACTCATATTCTGTACAACAGAACGTCAGGCAGAGCCCAACACTTTGGACACATCTTGTTTAGATGCCATCGCCATCTAAGCATACCTACAGAGGCACCTTTAGGCAGGGCTCGTCATATTTATCTCTCCCATATGGTGCCCAAT
This sequence comes from Podarcis raffonei, assembly GCF_027172205.1. Lineage (NCBI taxonomy): Eukaryota > Metazoa > Chordata > Lepidosauria > Squamata > Lacertidae > Podarcis > Podarcis raffonei. The sequence goes on from NC_070602.1 coordinate 83,297,827, forward strand.
TTCACCAAACACATACAATGCGTTTGAGACAGACATATATCAGTGATGCCAATGCTGGTTGAGTTGCCTGTCGCCCCCTGCCCAATACTGCAGATATTATTATTTACTAAAGCACCACATCCATTTAATCATTCATTCACTTGCCTCACGTAAAGAGGGTAAATACCTTGTAAAGCATTGTAACATCACTAGGGGGGTGTGATGGAGGTCTCCTTCTGACACAATAGGCAACAGTTTGTTTCTAGAGTCAGAATATTAAAATTGTATCTGGGAAGGGACCCTGGGGGTCATCAAGTCCAACCCCCTGCATTACAGGGATCTCAACTAGATCATACATGACAGATTGCCATCCAACCTCTGCTTAAAAGCCTCCAAGGAAGAAAATCAAGAACATTGCTCAGTACATAGGTCATCAGGGGGATCCCTAAATATATATACAGCCAATATGTCAACATTTAATTAAAGGACCAAATCATTACAAAGACAAACAAAACCAAAAAAAAGATGAAACCACAACAATCTGTGTAGCGCTACTAGATGTAAGACTTCTCACATTGTTCCCTTTTACCACTTTTTCGATTTATTTCTCCATAAGCTGTTGATCAAGGTTTCTAGCCTTATACTGCTTTACACAGGAACTCTATCTAACTATGTATATGCCTACCTACCATGGAGTTTGTATCCAATGTTATTCAAAGACCAATTGAAGTAGTTTTGGAGTAGACCAATTGAAATGAGTGGATCTCACTAGCTTAGGTCCATTAATTTCTACTGGTCTACTCTGAGTAGAAATAAGTTGTCTACAACCCAAAATATCTAAGGTAATTCTTTCTGGGCCTGTATTGGTGTTGTTTTACAAGACTATCTGGTATATTTTACAGCATTTCTTTTATGAAAAAAGAGATTTCCAAGCACTTCAGTTTGTTTGTCATTTCCAGATTGTTTGAGCTAGATCCAAGCTTGTTTAAATCTAGCATGAGTATACTTTCCCTTGCTAAGATGGCCAAGTTAATCTGAGGCCAATTTGAATAAAGGTTTTCACCTGCTACTGTAGCCTGTGAGTTCCACACACACCTCATGAAACATTAGCTAATCTATACGCCTCTGACAATTTCTGCCTTTTTATCCTCTATATTTTCAAAGTTTTTTTATATTATGGGTTTTGTTTTTGTTATTCAGCTGTCCATGTGCAAGTACTCATGGCATGCTATAGCATCATGCTGCCTAATCATGGGGGAAACTTAGTTTTCATCTTATTTGCCCCACCTCTACTTTAAACTTTGAGTGGTGCTGGAAGTAGCCTTCTGGGCAGGAAATTATTATCCAGAACTTTCATTCCAGATCCTCTGTTTGGTGGCGTCTGGCAAGCAGTGAAGAAGGTAAAGCTCTTGGAATATCTCCTTTAACTTCATTCTTAATTGAGAGAACCCCAGCAGAGATTCAAAATCACAAAACAGATAGCAGAGTAAAGCATGGAAATATAGGTACGGTAGTTAGACCTTTAAAACTGAAGTTCCTTCCAAAGTTTCCCTCTTCCCCTAGCATAGAAAAAGACCACGTTTGGTAAGTTAAGAATGGTTTACTTACAAACTCTTCAAAGGTCAGATTTGTTTGCTTCAGAAAGTTGCACAGGCAATAAAACTTGGCTTAGTTGCAAAGTGGTGAAAGTTCCAAAATTACTGATATAGGAACATAAGAGTGGCTTGTGAGAGCCATGCAGTCTGAACTGGAGCAACCAGTTCAGACCTCTTCACTCACTGAGCTTCTCAAGTAGACTGGGAGAGAACAAAGGCTTGATTACATAGTTCCTCCCAAGGTGAGAGGAAGTGGACATAGCTAAGTTTGGTAGGATAGTTTATGGTATTAACCCCTTCATGCATTAATTAGACATAAGTGTTGTTGGTTATATGAGCCTGGTTATCCCACAACATTATCTCTTATGATCAAGCACTAACTCTAGTAAATCAAAAAATGTCCTCAGTTTAGTTTATGGTTTTTTCAACTAAGACACATAATCAAACTATTATTAATAAAACATAGAACACCATGCCTTGAAACTCCATTTGAAAACTCCATTTGTTAAAAGTCAACCAGAAATAAACAATACAAAATATATCTAACTCTGTCTGCACTGAAAAGAGAACAATTACAACCGACATATAAAAGGAAATGGGGAAGGGAGCTGATAAAATATCAATCAATCTTTATTACGGTCCAGAGACCCAACAAATCATTACAAATCAATACACAATTCATACAGCCTACCTCCAGGTTAATCAAGCATTTTGTTTAGAATAAAGGGCTCATTTGTTCTTGCAGCCACCGATAAAAACTTTGCCACTGCTAACGTTCTAGCATTTGTCCGGTCTTCCAGTAGGAACCTGACATAGTGAGCCTCTGATTTTCCCGGGAAAGGTACCAGCAAGGGTAGTATCAGTTCAGCCCTGGCCTGCTCATATTTTGCACAATGCAACAAAATATGATTTATGGAATCGACGTCTTGAGCACACGAGCAAAGTCTGTCCTGGTAGGGAACTCCTCTCAACCTACCATCCAACACTGCAGAGAGAAAGACATGTTTTGTTGGAGGCACAAGAGAAGTAAAGCTGTGTTCTTGATGCCATCTAGGGATCAACTTTAAATAATAACTACTTTCCTTTGCCTGGGGGATTCAATAAACTGGTCCAACTTCAGGTCAAGAAACATGCATCATTTGGCTTTGGCTCTTTCCCCATCTGGTCTTGGACCTCTCTGTAGTACATCCACAACAATAGTAAACAAAGCAGACATTTAGTTGCTGAAATAGCTAAAGGACACAGATAGCTCACAATTTTCACATGTTTATATAACAGGCTGCATCTCCAGCTCTAGTTGGGGCCAAGGGGGATGATGTACTCCCTAGGTGCAGGCAGAGAGGACCACTTCAGTTGTATTAACTCAGTCCTGAGCTAGCTCACTTGACGGTGGTACATGTTTCTCCTGTGAGGTGGGTTATTCTAAGAGACAGTGTCTGGTTCATGGGCACCAAATGAGCTTCATGGCTGAGTAGGGATTTCAAATCCTGTTTGCTCAAAAAAAGAAAAAAAATGGTGTAATTATTAATAAATAACTACAACAAATTAATACTCTGCTTGCTTTCCCCCCTATTTAAATCTTGCTATCCAGACATGAGCATCTGAACAGAATTGCCTAAATCTTAAATCGCTTTTGACTCCATCCATCCACAATACTAGTTTGAGCTTGCGCTGAATGCAGTTTTGCTATCCTAAAATCAGCAGACGAAGACCTACAGTGAGATAACTAGTTTACAACTCATGAAACTTGATTTGCATGGTTTGGGGCTGGCTGTGGAGGAGAGCAGTTCTCTCATGTCTCTACCAGCTATGTTGCAGAGGGATATTAAACAGAGCAAACTTTTACTGGTATGGAACTACAGTTATAGGGAAAGCTTCCCCTATTGATATTTTGTCAGTCAGACCTCTTATTTCTGTGTGTGATCCCTTATATGTTTCAGACCTACCTGCAAAAAAGGGAACAAATCTGCATATGATATACACTATATGCAAATTATGTTCACATATGTGTCTTCTTTTGCATGTGCAGCAGAGGGCTGAATCCCCACACAGTATACTGGTCCCAGAAAATCCTGTTGGCATCCCTGTTCAGTAGTAAATCATCTCTTGGACTATGCAGTTAATCAATTTACTTTATCACCAATAGCCATTACAAAACCAAACAAGTTTTAAAGGCGCATACAGTTCAAAAATAAACAGAATGGAATGCCACATAAAGCCTGGCTTTAAGAACTATTTATCCTGGTTGGTTGATTTTGCAAATCAAATTGGCACAAAGCAACTACCATGTTAACTGGGGCTAGACCACCTTGGTGCTCTAAACAAGCATTTATTCTTCCATCCAACTTGCAGAAGCTGTTTCTAGGAGAAGCCCTGGGCAGACTGCAGACAAACTGGGGCCGGAACTGCAAGTGGAGACCAGCTGGTAGGCCTTGGCATCTGTCCAGAGTTCTTGCCTCCCACCACAGAACAACGTCCACTATATGAATGAAGGAATTCTCCAAACGGCAATGATGTCAAAGCAGCAGGGACTCCTCTTCAGTTGCTCTTCTCAGAGGCAATATTCATGCCACAGACTGAAAGGGAGGCATTTGAACCATGCCTACCCTCTAGGGAGTCCTAACTTGGCATCCTGCATGCCCTCTCCACCCACTGTGCCAAACAGCTGGAATGGGCTAGGCTCCCTCCAGCGCCACTATGGCGGCACTGGAGCAGACACAATTTTACGGTCAACTTAAGCAAATGATCCATCTGGAGGCGAGTCTGTCCCACGGCTCTCAGCTTTCAAGGCCAGCACGTTCTCGGCCAGAAGGAAGGAAGCAAGGAAGAAGAAAATGAACACAGAGAAAGGAAACAGGGGGATAGGATAAATGGGAATAACTGTTACTGAATTTATCTGCATTTCTTCTACACGGACCTTTTCTCTCTCTCTCTCATTGCTATAGAAGGACCTAACTGAGCATGGGAATGATGGATCAAAGCAGTGTCTGGAAGTAAGACCACTGGGATTCCCCCAAGGAAGCTACTCTGAACTTGCTAAAGGAAGAGCAGTATAAGGAAATATAATAATTTGTTATATAATAAGTGAAATTATGTAATATTTAATGAAATATATATTAATTGATAAGACTCCAGTGCTCAGTTATTCTTCAGTCATGGCTGCAGTAAATGCACTGGGTTTTAACTTGTACAAGAGTGGGGGCAGTCATCCAAAGAAAGGAGAACTGACTGTATTCATTTGCTAAGTAGAGTTGGACACCTTACTGTCTCTTAATTTAATGTACCTCACAGGGTTGTTGTGGAAAAAAGAGAGAGAGGCTGGCTGGGCTTCCAGGTCATCTCAGAGGAAGTGTGAATTCATGTGGGGTTGGGGCATTGATAGTAGCACCCGGCAGCTAAAGCCTCTGCTTCTCCTCAGGCTCTTATTTGAAACATCCTATTAATTCTCCCTGAGAATCAAGCTACAGATGCAGTCATGGGCAAGTGGTGAAGAGCTACTCGCTTCTGGATAACCCTATGTGACAAATACTATTTCTATTTATCCAGAACACTGAGTACCCAAGGATTCCAAATCTCTCTCTCTCCAGACAGTCTGGGGGCAGGAGATTGCATTCTTCCTCAACTCAGTTCAAACTGCCAGCTTTATTCAATTTGCTCCAGCAACTTTGACTTCATCTAGTTCACCATAATAACCTTGACTGAAATAACTTTTGATATAGCTTGTGGGGAGATTAATGGTGTGTCTGGTTCAACCAATTCACAGGCTTTGTCAAATGTTACCTAAGAAAGAATTCACACATACTAAATTCTGGATGTGAATTGGAGCCCATAGTCAGTTAATAGGGAAACACCTCCAGGTGAAGTTTGCAACAGGCCTATTTACATGTTGCAAAATAAGGTTGATTCAGTCACCACTTCTTCCGCCAAAAGGAAAGAAAACAAGATAGGGGACTGACTGAGTAGTGTTGGTCAGAATCAGGGATGGAGGGAAAATTTGATTCAGACTGCATTTTGCACTTCCCAAACCAAAGATGAACTAAAACACAGCTGTCCTTTGAAATCTACCCATTTCCAAATTTTTGCAATGAAGTTTTCCAACCAATGTTTACAAAAGTGCATATAACTGTGAATAAATGAAGATATTAGTGAAAATAATATGCAAAAATACATTACAGGAAGGGAAATAGACTTGAGGAAATGGAACAATACCAACTTCATCCTATCAGACAAAATAGCCATGTTCAAAAATGATCACCCTCCTAAAATTAATGTACCTATTTCCAAAACCTCTCAATCTGGATTCCCTCAACCCAACATCCTCCACAGGAAAAAACTACACTTGTTTATTTTCTCACACAAGTCTTCTCCTTAAGCACTTATTTCTCTTCCACCACTTTTCCAACAAAAAAGACACTGGGACTCTTACACTTGGCTTTAAGAACAGAAAAGACGCTCCAATGGATTAGAGAGAGAGAAAAATCTAGTCCAGTATCCAGTTCTCACAGTGGCCAGCCAGATGTCTATAAGAAGCCCACAAGCAGGGCATGAGTTCAGAGTACCAGTACTCTTCCCACTCATGTTCCCCAGCAACTGGTGTTCAGAAGCATACTGCTTCTGCTACTAGAGTAGTACACACCGAGCCACCATGATCAGTAGCCATTAACAGCAAAATGTTAGGCGTGTATATGTGGATGGGGAGGGAGACCAAGGGTGCACACGCAAGCTTCATCCCCAGCAGCCACGCACACATACTCCTCTATCAGTCCATGTCTTCCCCAGTGTTGAGTAGGCAAGATCTGTGTTGGGTTGTTCTTGCATTCACTTAAATATGAGTAGGACACCTCATGTGATTGGGGACCCTAATAAAACAGTGTTCCTAATCACATGCAGAGTGTCTGCTCAGTTTTATTCCAGTCACTATGACGGTGCTGTGATTTAAGTGGTTTCATCATGTGGAACTACATATGGTCATAATTTATTTTTATTTTTAATCAGGGGTAGAAAACTCTTCTTTATGTCCTGCATTTGGAAAACGTGAAATGGCAGTGGAATGGGGAGATAAATATTAATTGTGCTTTTACACAACAGACACCACATGGTCATCTGAAGAGAGGGGTCTAGTCCATTAAGTCCAAAGTCTAACTATATGTAGAAGCACCACTGAATATTGGGAAGATGTATGTTAATGGTTCACTCATTCTAGTAAATTTGCACATTCCCCCCACCTTGAAACAAAGCAGTCCAAAGATCTAGCTGGGTGGGCAAGACATTGAGTGAGTAGGTTTGTGTTGCTGCTTTGGTTCATGGAGGACCATAAGTGAGCAGTTGACAATGTGACAACGCACCAGAAGTTAATAAGAGAATCTGTAACTTTCAACAGGACCACAGGTGAGCAGGTGACAGTGTAACAGATCATCAGCGGCTCAAAAGAGAGTATTTTTTTTCTTTGTCTGTTGAGTGGGAAGGAGGGGAAAGGATTCCTGTTACAATTAGAAGCTCAGTTGTATTAGCACGGGGTTTAAAAAATCTGTAACTTCAGTCACATAGGAAGCTTTACAGAATGGGGATTACAGTGAGGTACAGAGAAGTGGTCTCTCTCTTTCTCTCTCTCTCAGGTGCTGTTTCTTCTGGTACCTGCATCAGTCTCCCACGCTATGTTGATCCTATCCTGCTCTTCCAAGCTGCAGATCCTAGAGGGACTGCTGAAGAAAAGCCTCCCTCAGACACTTCAGGTGATCTTGAGCAATGTATTCTGGATTATTCGCTAGGAATATGGGACCAAATTCCTGTCAAAATCTTGCATCTTCCGAAAGATCCACATTTGGAGTCTGATAAGTTTGTTTAATTCAATAAACAGGTGCTTGAAAATATGGGTATTATACAGATACACTGCACAGAGAGATAAGATTGGCCGCAGCTCCTTGTTGAGGGCACAGCTGATGTGAACTGAGTGTGTGATGTGTGAAATGGCCCTGTCAATTCCTACACTTGGTTTGTCAGGTGGGAGGTGGAATGCCCTCACTAGGGATGAGAGAGAAATTCAATTCAGTTTGCACAACCTAATTTGCGCTTCCTGAAACAATACATGACAAAACACATTCTACATTTTTCTGAATCTTGCAATGTTGTTCTTCACACAGTGGCGTAGCAACCACTGCCGGCACTATTGTCTCCATCCAAGTTACAATCACAAAATGCATATAGTAAAGCATTCATAAAAAGGCACTGTATTGGAGAAATTGCTTTCTAAAAATATGTAAATTAGTTATAATCGTGCATATTAGGTGAAATTAACACAAAAAAGTGCCATTATTTTTTATGAGGACTTTTTATTTAATCCACACTAATGTGGAAATGAGGTGGACTGAAGATGGGGAAAATGGGGAAAATAGGGGGGACTGAGAGAAATGAAAAATCAACAGATTTTTCTATCCCTAGTGCTCACTCAGGACACCCCAATCAAGGCATGCAGCAGATACAAGCCTGACACAAACCACTAATTCTCTCTCCGACCCCAAACATTTCTCCCAGGCTGCCTCCTTCAACTGCAGCACCAACTCTGACATCATGTGACTCTTGACAGGTCTATGGTGCAGTCATGAACATAAACCGCGGGAACCCAGTGGGCCACGAGGTGATTGTGGATTCTTGGCCAGATTTCAAGGCGGTCGTAACTCGTCCACAGAGAGAGGTACTAGCCCTTGGGGATTTTGCAGGATACATTTTGTGGGATGTCAGCAGGAAACACTGCGTGTTCTGTGCTGGGGCCTCCTCTAAGCCAGGCTCAAACTGAAAGGGGATGTTGGCTTTGGTCTAGGAGCGCACCTTTGGCATTAACAGCTGCCAAAGGCAGCAGGTGAAACTTCATCCATCCTTTCATCTCAACATCAGGAAAAGGTTTACCTGTTCAATTGTATGTCTCTCTTTTAGGCTGTTTCAGACAATGCGGATTTCTTGAGCAACATATATGCAGCATTTTATCGGGATCTTGATGTGTACCGGAAACTGTTGCTAGACACAGATGCCATCAACTGGGACCAAACCTTTGCTCTCTGCGGTAGCAGGCTGTTATTTCTAAGGGAAGAGTTACGAAATGAGGAGACACGGTTTAGTTACTTAATATGAATTTGATGAGGGAGTGACTGAAGTGAATGTAATAGAGAAATATGAGCAAAATAAAATACAAAACAATACATTGGGGAAGTAACATATGAGCTACGTTCCAGGTTTTACTACTGGTGTATAAAGCCCTACACAGGTCTGGTGGTAAAGCATGCTGTGATGTGAGCATGGGCTTTCTAGTATAGTAGTACCAGAATTTTCTGAAGTTTACTCATCTTCAAAGCAAAGCAAGCCCCAACACTGATATGCTTTTGATGGTTATTGAAACTTTTGTTTTCTCCCAAGCATTCCTAAATGAGTCCATTCTATTTGTGCTCTTTCAAATTCTGGTTGATTTTTATTTCTTAATGCTGTGTTGATAACCTATATAATGTTTAGTATACTGTTTCTCTACACCTTTATTTGTACAGTATTTTGCATTTTTATAGCTAAATATTCAAGTGCAGTTGGTTTTTTATTGGAGACTTTGTGGAGGAAGCTCCTCAAAGAGTTGAGAATACATTTTAAAAGAAAACCAGTCAATAAATATCTACAGTAAAGAGAGACAACAATACAGTGGTACCTTGGGTTACATACGCTTCAGGTTCCATACGCTTCAGGTTACAGACTCCACTAACCCAGAAATAGTACCTCGGGTTAAGAACTTTGCTTCAGGATGAGAACAGAAATCATGCTCTGGTGGAGCGGCAGCAGCAGGCCCCATTAGCTAAAGTGGTGCTTCAGGTTAAGAACAGTTTCAGGTTAAGAACGGACCTCCGGAACGAATTAAGTACTTAACCCGAGGTACCACTGTAATGGGTTTTAGCAATACTGTACTTAGAGTAAGTGATAGGGTATTTTGTGATGCAGTTCTCCAGCCAAGTAATGCGATGCACATACTAAAGTGTGCATTAAGATGCATATATTAGTGAAAACAATCTATGTGTATGTGAGAGAAGAAATTTGCACTTAAAATGTGGATGAATTTTCATCAAATGTGGAGAATTGAACAAGGTTGAAAAAATAAGAAACTGAGGGAAATCAAAACTGATAGATTCACCCTTCCTTACCAGCTGCACATGTATTCCTTCCACAGCCTCCAAGGACAATAGGACTTTTCATTGTCCAAGGGCAGAAAGGGAGCAATGAACCTTGGATGACCATCTGAGTGATAGCAGTTCAATATATGTGCAGCTAAAAATTTCTTGTCCTACATGACAATACCACTCTCTTGGTGACATATACCGCTTTGTATAGGGAACCATGATGGGATATATGAGGTCTCTAAAGAGGCTGTTGCTGCCAAGGAAGTCCAGTTGACTGCAACCCCCTACTTTACCTACCTGAACCTCAACCCAGATAAACAGCCTGAGCCCCGGTGAGTGTCCATTGTGCTCCCTACTTCCTTCCTGGCTGAGGAACTGGCTAACCTATGGTTCTTCAGTAGGAGAATCTCCATAGTCAAAATGCGTATGGACAATCCTGGCGTTTACTCCTTAGTTTGCCTTCATGTAGCTGGGACAGCAAGGCACCAAAGGGCGTGGCACTCCCCACTCAAGGAAGGGAAGAAGAATACCACACAAAAGCAGGTTTACATCAGGGGTCAAGTTTAGAAAAGGAATCCCAACAGCAGAGCGAGCAGTTCTTCATGTAACAGGAACCATCTTAGAAAAGGCATGCTCTGCTGGAAGGGTGTGTGTGAATCACTTCCAAACTGGTGCCCGCCATCTGTTATTTTTCCACATAATAGTGTTTGATTAATAGGATGCATTTTCAATCACTTTTAATGGGGTTCTTTTTTATCTATTCAACTAAACAATTAATTGGTCATTAGTTTAAACTCCTGGGTGTTAGGGCAAACAACAGGGAATCGGTATCATTTTAATGCCAGCTTGCTGGTGGTTTTGTTAAGACTGTTGAACTAAGGAGACTTTGAGGATGAGCCAGGAAGATAATTCTGCATTCTTATGTTCAGCTCTCTCCTCATTTCTCATCTCTTTGCTCTCCTAGGCTAGATCCAGGCTTCACTTTTTCCTCCTTAAATAGCTCCCACATTGACCTGCTGAATGAAACGTGGCACTTTGGGGGCAGTGAACACAGCCGGAGATATCTGGCCAACATGGTGCAATGCTTCCCCAGTACCTGCATCCTGGACTCCAATGGTCATCCTATCAGCTGGATCATCATGGAATCTCTGGGTACACTGAGACACGGCTACACCCTTCCATCCCACCGCCGAAGGGGCTATTCATCTATGGTGCAGAGGGCACAGGCCAGGCGTGTCCATGCAGCTGGCTTCCCTGTATATGGCCTTGTTGCCCTAGATAATACCCCCCAGCAGAAACTGCTGGTCTCCCTTGGCTTCCAAAGATTATCTGAACTGTGTCATTACTGCATCCATTCTCCAGCTTCTCAGTGAGAAGAGGGGAGAGCAACAGTCGTTTTCCAGGATCCTGTTCAATCCTTTCACTTACCAGTCCTCTGAATGGGAGAGAGGGAGATTATCACACCCTTTCAAGAACCATTCCCCGTTACTCTATTTTCCATTTAAATGCTACCTCAATTCCTGTTGATTAAAAACTTTGGTGCTGGGTTTGGACTGAATCAGACGACATTGGGTTTTTGGGTGAATACCCATGACCCCCATTTTGAGTGTCTATTGCTCTGTTTGTGGGGTGCTGCAAAATGCAGTGTTTTCTCTGCAAAACACTGCTGCCAAATTTTTCTCAAAGTTTGGCCCCTGTTTAGAGCAAATCAGACGATGTTTGGTTTTTGGGTGACCCCTGAGTTTGAGTGCCCATTGCTCTGTTTATGGGGCATTGCAAAACCCTGCAAAACGTTTGCCAAAGTTTGGCTCTAGTTTGGGCCATCACCACCCACTAGGCCTGAATCGACTATATATTTGATGTAAAAAAAATTTGTTTTAGTATTTTAAAGTTGTAAACCACCTTCGGTAACTTGGCAAGAAGGCAATATATATATCCAATGAATAAACTGTTTTCTGTCCTGGTAGCAGGGTTGTCTGTTTTTTTCCATTTGTTGCTGGTCATGAAACAACGCCAATATGCCAAAATAAGAGGTTTTAAATGCCATCTCTTTGGATGCTGACATATTCATTCATTGGTGTTTTAATTTATTGACTGGAACTCCCTGTCTACTGACATTAAGGAGGCACCATAACTGTTCTCTTTCTGGGACCTGCTTAAAACGTTTTTGCTTAGGCAATCCTACCCATATAGGTAGCAGTTACATGGGCTTATTCCTGCATTCACTTTAATATGAGTAGGATACCCCATGTGATGGGGGACTCTGATAAAGCAGCATTCCTAAACATGACAGCAATGTCTGCTCAAGTTTATTCCTGTAGCCAGGACGGTACTGTAATTTAAGTGTCTTTATTATGCAGAACTGTGCGTGTTCATAAGCACAGCAGTTGTAAAGGATGAAATGGCAGTCAGAGAGAGAAAAGCAATGTTAATTATATGCTTCACAACTGAAATCACATGGCCATCTAAAGAGAAAGGCCTAAAGTCCATTAAGTCCAGGGTCTTAATGTGTGTAGATGCACCACTGAACATCAGGGAGATGGCTGTTAATAGTTTATTCATTCTGGTAAACTTACACATTCCCTCCCCCCTCGCTGAAATAAAGCAGCCAACACAAAGAGCTTGCTGAAGGAGACTCTGACTGAGCAGTTTGACAGCACACCAGAGGCTCTTAAGAGAATCTGTAAGTTACGGAAATTATGGGGGTGGGGCACATCTTTAAAATTGTTAAATGTTACAAATGTTATGCATAAATGTATCCTTTAGACTTGACAGCTCAGGGAAGTTACCTAGCTTTAAAAATCATATAAATCTACTCCCTTGCCAGTTTCCTTCATTCCACTGTCAATCTGCTTCATTGGCCAAGAACTTGGAAACCATTCGGTCCCCGCCATAATCCCTCAAGCGGGGGTCACGTACTCACAGGAAGGTACTCATAGGTGTCAATCGCTGGGCAAAGGCACTCCTCCGGACTTGCCCAGGTGGCAGACTATGCAAATCAAACTTCTATTGTCCCTTTGTAGTACGTGCTTAGAATGTACTTCCCAATACATATCCTGTATCCACCTGTTGCCCCAACACATTCCTCCTATGTTAATCATGTATAACCCTCCCCTTTTCTGATGTAGCAATGATGTAGTGATGATGCTTAATGAACTGTATGCTGGGATAAGATAGAAACTTTTAAAAGTCCTTGTCCCCCCATCCTCGGGGGTTCAAAATTCCTCTTTGAACCTGTTGCGCAATGTACCACTCAACACTGTACCACTCAACAAGAAGACACGGAGGACTACAGGTGAGCAAATGACAGTGTGGGAGAACACCAGTTGCTCATAAGAGAATGTTTTATTCTCTATTTATTGAGGAAGGGATTCCTGTTACATTTAGAAACTCAGTTGTGGCACCATTGTTGGTTAAGTAAGTCCATCATTTCAGTGAAAAAGAAGGCATCTCAGTTTGGGGATTACACTGAGGTACAGAGAACTAGTCTTTCTCTTTCTCTCTCAGGTGCTTACAACCCACACTGTTTCTGCTGGTACCTGCTTCAACCTCTGCCTCCCAAGCTATGTTGATCCTATCCTGCTCTTCCAAGTTGCAGATCCTGGAAGGACTGCTGAAGAAAAGCCTCCCTCAGACACTTCAGGTGATATTGAGCCATGTATTCTGGGTTATTAGCTAGGAATATGGGACCAGATTCTTGCATCTTCCCAAAGATCCAAATTTGGAATCTGAGAAGATTTTTTAAATCCAATAAATAGGTGCTTGAATAGGGTACCATACAGATACACTCCACAGAGAGCTAATATTGGCTGCAGCTCCATACTGAGGGTACAGTTGGTGTGAAATGTGTATATAGTATGTGAAATGGCCATGTGAATTCCTACAATTAGTTCATTGGGTGACAGGTACTAAGTCCTCACTACGGAAGAGGGAGGAAATGTGATTCAGTTTGCATTTATAGGTGAACTTACCTAATTTGCACATTCTGAAGCAATGCATGACAAAACTCAGCTGCCCTTTGAAATCTACATTTCTCTTAATTTTGCTATGAAGTTCTCCAGCCAAGTAACATTCACAAAACTGAGAGGGTAAACTGTGTGTTAAAAATGCACATGTAAGTAAAATGACATTGTATTGCGGAAATTGCATTCTAAAAATGTGTGAATTAGTAATAATCATGCATATTAAGCGAAATTAACACAAAAATGCCAATGAACTTTTTTTTAAAAAAAAAGCAAACTGATGTAGAAATGTGGAGGACTGAGCTAAAAGACGAGAAAAATGATAAACTGAGAGAAACAGAAAATCAACTGATTCTTCTATCCCTGTTCATCACTCAGGACACCCCACTCAAGCCATGCAGCAGATACAATCCTGACCCACCACACCACAGATGGCCTCCCCAGATCCCACACATTTCTCCCAGGCTGCCTCCTTCAACTGCAGCACCAACTCTGACATCCTATGACTTTTGACAGGTCTATGGTGAAGTCATGAACATAAACCGTGGGAATCCAGTGGGCCATGAGGTGATTGTGGATTCTTGGCCAGATTTCAAGGCGGTCCTGACTCGTCCACAGAGAGGGGTAATAGCCTTTGTGCAAAGGGTAGCTCAATGGGTAGAGCATGAGCCTCTTAATGTCAGGGTCATGGTTTGGAGTCCCAGGTTGGGCAAAGAGATTCCTGCATTGCAGGGGGTTGAACTAGATGACCCTCGTGATCCCTTCCAGCTCTGTGATCCTCTGATTTTGTGGGAGGTGCTTGGTGGGTGTCAGCAGGAAATGCTGTGTGTTCTGTGCCGGGGCCTCTTCTAAGCCAGGCTCAAACTGAAAGGGGATGTTGGCTTTGGTCTAGGAGCACACCTTTGGCATTAACAGCTGCCAAAGGGAGCAGGTGAAACTTCATCATTTCATCTCAACATCTGGAAAAGCTTTACCTGTTAAACTGTATGTCTCTCTTTTAGACTGTTTCTGACACTTCGGATTCTTTTAACAATATATATGCAGCATTTTATCGGGATCTTGATGCATACCGGAGACTGTTGCTTGACACAGATGCCATCAACTGGGACCAAGCCTTTTCTCTCTGTGGTAACAAGCTGTTCTTTCTAAGGAAGGAGTTATGAGATAAGGAGACTCAGTTTAGTTACTTAATCTAAATTTGATGAGGAAATGGAAGTGACAAAAGTGAAGGTAATGGAGAAACATGAGCAAAATAAATACAAAACAGTACATGGGGTGACAGGCGGACACATGAATTAGATTCCAGGTTTTTCTGGATCTGGGTATCTGAGAAGCTGCCTCGCCTCCTACAGCCCACTCCAGTCTCATGAAGATTATTTTTTTAAATGAAAGCTGATATGAAATGTAGAGAACTGAACTGAGAAATTGAGAGAAATTAAAAGTGACAGATTTGCTCTTCCCTACAGACTGCACACGTATTTTCTCCACAGCACCACAAGGACAATAGAACTTTTCACTGTCCAAGGGCAGAAAGAGAGCAACATACCTTGGATGACCATCTGAGTGATAGCAGTTCAATATATGTGTACCTAACAATATATGTGTTGCCTCACCCAGCAACACCATTGTCTTTCTGACTTTTTACTGCTTTGTACAGGGAACCATGATGGGATACATGAGGTCTCTAAAGATGCTGTTGTTCTCAAGAAAGTCCAGTTGACTGCAATTCCCTACTTCATCTACCTGAACGCCAAGCCAGATAAACAGCCTCAGCCCCGGTGAGTGTCCATTGTGCTCCCTACTTCCTGGTTGAGGCACTGGCTAACCTGTGTGCTTCCAATAGAATCTCCATAGTCAAAGTTGAATGGCAGTCTGCCATGGAAACTTTAGTTGAAATTCCTGCATTTCAGGGTCCCTTCCAACTCTACAATTCTATGATTCTGCCTATGGACAAACCTGGCATTCACTCCTTCTTGTAGTTGGGATAGCAAAGCACCAAAGGCGGCACTCCAAAGGGGTAGCGTTGCCCACTCTAGAAAGGAAGGAGGAATGCCACACAAAAGGTGATTTGCATCAGGGGTCAAGTTTAGAAAAGGCATCCTAAGAGCAGAATGAGCAGTTCTTTTTGTGACAGGCACCATCTTAGATGAGGCATGCTCTGCTGGGGTGAGATTGAAGGAAGGGGAACACAACTAATCAAACAGTCCCTGATATCTGCCATTTACACACACACACACACAACAACAACAAAAAATCAGCTGGGGGGATGCATTATTGTTTGCTTCTAACATGTATCAATTGGTCATTAGTCCAAACTGCTGGATGTTAGGGCAAACGACATGGAATCAGCATCATTTTCATGCCAGCTTGCTGGTGGTTTTACCAGGGTATCTGTCTGGAGTGTTGAACTAGGGAGACTTTGAGGATGAGCCAAGAAGATAATTTCTGCATTCATGTTCAGCTCCTTCCTCATTGTTCATCTTTCTGCTCTCCTAGGCTAGATCCAGGCTTCACTTTTTCCTCCTTAAATAGCTCCCACATTGACCTGCTGAATGAAACGTGGCCCTATGGGGGCAGTGAACACAGCCGGAAATACTTGGCCAACATGGTGCGATGTTTCCCCAGTACCTGCATCCTGGACTCCAATGGTCATCCTATCAGCTGGATCATCATGGAATCTTGGGGCGCAATTGCACACAGCTATACCCTTCCATCCCACCGCCAAAGGGGCTATTCATCTATGGTGCAGAGGGCACATGGCATGCGTGTCCATGCAGCTGACTTCCCTGTATATGGCCATGTTGCCCTAGATAATACCCCCCAGCAGAAAGTGATGGACTCCCTGGGCTTCCAAAGATTATCTGAACTGTGTCATTACTGCATCCATTCTCCAGCTTCTCAGTGAGAAGAGGAGAGAGCAACAGTCGTTTTCTAGGATCCTGCCCAGTCCTTCCACTCACCAGTCCTCTGAATGAGAGAGACTTATCCACTATTCAATTTTGACCACTCTTCATCTTTACATTCCACAGTGTGTTTCTCTCTTCCTTTTGCCTTATTGTATTTTCCTGAATTTTCCTGGCCCCCCTTATACATTTGACTTTTGATGTTTCAGTTCACGTACATTATACAGGAAGATCACACCTTACGCTTATTTAACTTGAAATATTAAAAAATAAAATAAAATATATTTAAAAAATTGTCCAGTAGCACCTTAGAGACCAACTAAGTTTGTTCTTGGTATCTGAATAAGTGTGCGTGCACACGAAAGCTCATACCAAGTACAAATTTAGTTGGTCTCTAAGGTGCTACTAAGGGACACAGGTGGTGCTGTGGGTTAAACCACAGAGCCTAGGACTTGCTGATCAGAAGGTCGGCGGTTCGAATCCCCGCGACGGGTTGAGCTCCCGTTGCTCGGTCCCTGCTCCTGCCAACCTAGCAGTTCGAAAGCACGTCAAAGTGCAAGTAGATAAATAGGTACCGCTCCGGCAGGAAGGTAAATGGTGTTTCCGTTTGCTGCTCTGGTTCGCCAGAAGCAGCTTAGTCATGCTGGCCACATAACCCGAAAGCTGTACGCCGGCTCCCTCGGCCAATAAAGCGAGATGAGCGCCACAACCCCAGAGTTGGTCACGGGGTCCCTTTACCTTTACCTAAGGTGCTACTGGACAATTTTTTAATATATTTCTACTGCATCAGACCAACAACCTTCCTGAATCATTTAACTTGCATGATATCAACCATACGTGACTGAAGGCCACTCGTTGAAATCCTGCAACTTAAATGTAGGCAAGGTATACTCTCTGCCTTACTTGGGAAGCAAGGCTCTCTCTATGAGCCAGCTCTGGAAGCCCTGGGATGCACCCACAGGGGTATTTCCAAGGTTTCTGTATACACATTTTTGTATATAAGCAGAACGCTTGGAACCAAACCCACACATAAGATGAAATTGTACTGTACCTCAGATCCTAAATGGTCAATGACCAAAGCAGGAACCTAAGGATGTAATAAAATCACTTTTCTGTGACATGTTGTGTTGTTCATCCCAAAGTTGAAGCCTTGTTCCCCAGATGATTGGAAAAACCTTTGCAGGAGGAGGAAGAGGAAGAAGATAACAATGACAAAGTACTTTGTGGTACACGTTTTAAAAGGTGTCAACATCAAAAAGGTGGACCATTCACAGCCATGGAGTAGATGAGACTGTGAAGGTTCATTTCTTCCTGACCCCAAGGATTCACATTTGTCAGTGATGCCTGGTACCCATTGGGATCGGCAAGGTGGAAAGCAAGGAGCCCAATGGTAGGTGGCCTAGAGCCAATTTCAGGCACAGCCAATTCATTCTAGCTTTGTTCCAATCCTCCTCCTCATTGAATTCTGCAAAGATCACAGCCACACCTTACATTTAAAACACTCTTATATCCCTTTAACAGTCATGGCTTCCCCCAAAGAATCCTGGGAAATGTAGTTTCTTGAGGGTCCTGACCTTACTCTCAGAGCTGCAGTTTCCAGCATCCTTAACAAACTGCAATTTCCCCACACTCTGTTAAAATGTTGGAAGAGGGCTTTAAACATATGGGGAGGAAGTGACCTTCAGATGAGGGAGCTGACAGCCAGCACCCCCTACCCCACCCCCAGGCAGGTTGCAAGTAAGGAGACAGGCACGTGGGCACTGGCTGAGGTTGCTTGTCTTTTGCCCCATTTGCTCTAAGAGACCACCTTCCACGGATGTTTACACACGCAAGACCAGTCATGGCTGCACTGGTGGCTGAAGTGGAAGAGTGAGGGCCTATGTCTATTTCCAGCTTCCGAGCAGCAGTTTAGTCATGCTGGCCACCTGACCTGGAAAGCTGTCTATGGACAAACGCCGGCTCCCTTGGCCTGAAGCGAGATGAGCGTCGCAACCCCATAGTCACCTTTGACTGGCCTTAACTGTCCAGGGGTCATTTACCTTAGTACTTAGTAAACTGAGTATCAGATCAGAATTCAAAAAGTAAAGGCATGATAGCGCTTTGCAATGAAAGGAAGGGAGCACAGATGCGCACCATCGGCCTGTGACAAAATCAGCAGCAGCCCAAGAGAGATGTTGGGACATCCTCTCCCCCATCTTCCCAGGGCCTGCTCAGGAAAAACCTGTGTGAAGTGGGGTAAAGCAGAAGGGAGGCCGCTCAGACCCAAACACTTGGGCCATCACCTCCCTGTAGGCCTGAATGTACTCCTTCACTCTACATTTTATGTAATTTATTTCTTTTAGGATTGCATTCTGCAGTAAAATTGGTGGGAAGAGTTTAGTAATGAAGGGGACTTCCTATCTTACTCCAATGAAATAGGATTTTAAGATTATGCAGCTATCTAAAATAATTTAACCAAGTCCATATTCTCCGGCTCTTGTCACTCACCTGAGTGAAGGTCTCTGTGGAGAGAGCATGTGACCTGCGACTGAGGCCTTGAATGGTTTTCAGAATCCCCCCAGTTCTCAGCCCCCTACTTAGGGGGGAAACTGGAATTTCTGGCAGGGGAAAAGGATTGCAAGGGTGATTCAGTGAAATTGCATATCCACTCTCCATTTTCATTAAAACTAGAGTCAGATTACAGCAAGTAGTTGGCAAGACAAATTTATAATGTGGGGCCTGAAGAGGGAAGGGTCTCTGCTCCAGCAAAAAAAGAAAAGGTTAACAGAGTACTTAAGTTGAACAAGCATTTGCTTCCTCTATCCTTAACCCTCATGAAGCTACTATTCTGAGCACCCTTTAAAAAACTACATTTCCCAGGATTCTTTTGGAGGGGGGAATGCTTAAAATGCGTAATGTGTGCGCAGCCTTTCTCCTGGAAGCTTAATTTCCCAGATTTAAGATTATGATAGAAAATCTCTTTTATATAGTTGGTTTCTAACTTTATTGAAGTCAAGGATAGAAGGCTACAAACTGAGCCTGAGGCTCTAACTCAGGGCAACTGAACATAACTCTCCCGTATGTTGTAGCAGTTGCTACCAGAGTGCAGGATGAGGACCTGGGAGATGACCAGGGTTCAAATCTCCATTCTATCATGAAAGTTGCTGTCTGACCCATGGTCAGTCACTGTCTCTCAGCCTGATCTACCTCACTGTGTGGTTGTGAGGATAAAAAGGGGAGAAGGAGAGCCATGTTTGCCACCTTGTGCTCCTCATTGGAAGATGGGATTTAAATGAAATCTATCAATCAATCAATCAATCAATCAAATACAAGACTTTTGTGTATAATAATGTTCCCTACATGGAAAAACAGTCACCTGGCTGCTTCCTCACTATCTCTGCTTTTGTCCACGCTGCATATTGGTTATACCAGGAAGGAAAACCCAGCTTGATCTGCTCTTGTCTCAGCAGAATGATCAGCAAGTGAAGGGGTATTGTTCCATTTTTTAAAACAACCATATGAAGTTAAGCTTTTTCACCTGCCAGGGGTGCCATCTAAAGGGGGGGCTGAGGGATCTCCTCCCCCCAAAAAAAAAAATCAAGAAGGGGGCCAGGCTCCCTCAGTATGTATTGGGAAAGCAGAAAAAAATAAAAATTCAAACCCTTCCTTGTTTTCAGGAAGGTGTGTCTTCACCAACAAAAAAACCCAACTTGAGGTGTTTTACCATACGCATCCTAGAGATCTATGAGCAGACATTAATTGCATTTTATAGGAAAGTTATTATGAGGAAAGGTTTTCCTTATGTTCTGCAACAGGTTCAATGGTGCCTTCCGTTTCAAAATATGATTGAGAAAAAATATTTCTGGAAAGAAGAAAAGAATGATGGAAAGCCTGTCCGCCCCCCAAACAAAGCAATAAAAGTGTTTTGTGGAACTAGAGCACATAGTGTTAGTTTGTAATCTCCATTCCACAGTGTAGGATAAAGAGGGGCCTGTGATAACCATAAGTGAACTGTTTTCAATTCCATATTTATTAATAAAATAAATGATGGTGCTTAGATACCCACAATTGCAAGTGGTGGTGGTATCCTTGATTTGCCTCCCATGATATGATAAATCCATTATTTGCCAAGTTAGACTGTGGCAATCATAACGGGACAGCATGCACATGGGACTCTTGTGCTAGATCACCCCAGGATTATAAAGAATTTAACATTTTTAAAAATAAACTATTAATTCAGCAACACAAAAAACATAGTTTTATCCAACTTGCCATGGATTTAAGGGACCAGTTTTTGCACACTCTTGTGAATCAACAAACGCATCAAAATAAGTGGGGAAATAACTGTTGTGGACTTCTAGCGATTGATGTGATATGTGATGTGGCGAAAGCATTTTCATAGATTCAAAGCATTAATGAAGTGCGCTTCTGGCCACCAGGTGTCGCTTTTGCCCCCATAAAATGCCACAGCCAGGCTCTATTTAAGCGGGCCATGAAAAATATTAAAAACTAGAAGCTAGCTGTTTAATTTGTCTTCATCAACCAACATGAGGAGGGAAACTGTAAAGCTCAGATTACAGCTATACCTTAGGGTTTTCATAATAAATCTAGGGCAAATCTCCTACTTAATGGAGAGATGAGCTCTAAAATCCCCACTGTTAAAAAGTAAGTATCTGATTCTTAGGGCTGCCAACATGGGTAAGGACACTGGTTATTTTGCTTGTCACATCCGCTTTGAAAATAAATATCAATGTCTAAGTCCTATACTCAAGGCAGATGCTGTTGGTTTTCAGCTCCTATCAACCCCAGTCAGCATGGCCAATGGTCAAGGATAATGGGACTTAGGATCCAGGAATATCTGAAGGGTGACAGGTTAGCCATTCCTGCTTAATTTTTTTTAAAGAAGCATTAGTAGTCAGCTTTCCCATGATGCAACTAGTACCCATCTTTATATCACCATCACAATAATCACCTTAATATCCAGCTCATTCTAATACATCAATGAGGCGAATGTGTAATCTGAACATTAATTTTCCAGCTCCGACATGGGCAGGTACAGTTAGCTATAAAACTAAGATCTTGCCAAAATCTCATGAGAGCTCACAGCGTTTATGAGATCTTGCTAGAATGTGCCACTATGCAACTCAAGTGAGGAGGTGAGGGGGGTGGCATGTTCGCATTTCACCTCAGGCAGTGAAACGGAATGTGCTGCCCCTGAAAACAAGCTCTGATCCCCCAGAGGCAAAACCAACTGCTTCTAGATTTGTCCCCATCCTTCTCCATGCTGAATTCAACAATGGCAATGCTAAAACTAAGGTGCCACCACCTCTTGACAGGTTGCAAGAAGGCAGGCAGGTAGCTGGGAACTAGCTGGGGGCAGGCTGAGGCTGGTGGTGCGGCGCTCCATTTGCCCCAATAGACCAGGCTTCGCAGGATGGAAGAGGAACTAAATACTGTTTGGAGATTCCCTACTTCTGCCTTGATAGGATGGTACACTTCAGCCCCATTCATGGTGCAGCTCAGCACACAATTTATCTCAGCCTATGTCCATATCTCCTCCCACTCCCTGAGGTCACATCTAGGTAGATGACACAATAGGAAATGTACAATTGGACATCCCATGGGTTTTTTTGAAAGGCCATTGCTGCTGCACGGCTGCCAGGTTCTGCAGCAGTGGAGGAAAGTGGGCTCCCCTCCACCCTAACACACACAGAGTGGGCTTTGAACCTATGCCTCTGAGATTAAGAGTCTAATGCTCTACCAACTGAGCTATCCATCCATCCAATGCAATTTTCCCAGTTGAAGACCTCCTAAAGTTGCTACTTGCCCTGCCACTTTGTCTAGTCGCTCCTTTACTCACAGGGGCAAAACAACGCTGGGTTGACTCCAAAGGGTCTTTTATCAAACATAGGTTCCTGAATAATGCCCTCCCCAGAGACCAATAAGTTTCCCACAAAGCACTGAAAATGGAGGATAAGGGGGCTGCCACTACAGCCATATAAAAATGTCTGTGGTTAGTACAGCTGCCGTGGAGACTGCCATTGACCAGGCCTTCGGGTAGCATTACAGCCTGCCTGGCTAGAGGACAAGTCCAAGGCAGATGACTGCGGGCAAGGGGTGGCTGTGGTTAGCTCAAGGTTGCTTCCTGGCCTCCTTCGTGGAGGCTTTGTCCCCTGCTGAGAATCAAGACTGAGTCAGTTTCTTTCCAGGGCAAGAAACTCCAGGAGACAAAGGCAAAGCAGGAGATGCTGACCCCAGATGCTGCCCCAGACTCACCCCTGGGAGTTAGGAATCCACTAGGGCATGAATCATCAGGCTCCCCCCCCTACCCCACAAGGAGCAAGCGGGGTCTGGGAGAAAGGAGACCTGAACAAGTAGGACGGGGATCAATGCAGCCTCTCTAGCCCTCTCTCCCCCTTCACCCTCAGCCTTTCTCCAGCCTTCTTTTTATCCTTACGCTATGCAGTGACTAATGTATTTTACTAGGCTCAGCTCCAGCTATGGGCTTCATTTTATGGAGCTACGGTGGAGGCCTGACCTGCTTTTATGAACCAAAATCCACATCCTTAGCTCTTGACTCAGAAAAAGAAGAATGCAATCCATTGGTTTCAGGGAAGACTGGCAAAGACCATTCTCAACACCCACTGATGTCCCTCGGGCTCTCTTGGCCCATTTGCTATGGCCTAGGGCTTAAATCCTCTTAGCAAATGCAAATTTTGCCCAGCAGGGATGCATCATTTTAATTTGTACATATTCATTAGGTGTAGCATCTCCTTTAAATGCTCTCTATTAACAGGTTGCCCCGTGCACCCCAAAAACATTTTGACATCTGAGGCAAACCGCAAAATGGCACCCCCATCCCCACTGGAGAAGAAGGGGTGAGTCAAGACCTAAATCAGGAACAGGGGGGAATAAAGATCTACATTGGGGTCTGCTGCTCTTATGGATCCTGCCACCCGAGGGGGTTGCCTCATCTTGCCTTATCCAGCCCAGTTTGCCCTTCATTTTAGAGCACATATTCCAGCTGTAACAATACGTCTTATAGAGCACCAACTGTCTTGCTTTGATATTGGATCGAACAAACTTGCTCACTGACAGTGGTAGCATTCGGGAACCAGATTTGAATATCACAGGTTGATTCCCATCAAAGTAGGGTTCAGCTGCTTTATTAGTGTATCCCAGTACCTTGACTCAACGCCAAGCACTATTTGTCAAGAAACTACAGGATCAGTATGGGTTGTGGCTAACGTCGTGTGAAAGCAGCTACAAAAATTAGCAAGGGATAGTGTTATGTACTTGAGCTGAATTCTAGATCAATATGATCCAGAATGCAGCAGTCTGATTGGTCCGCAGGAGCCACCCAATCCAGCTCTAGGTGGAAGTGAATCAGCGACCTGATTGGCCTACAGGAGCAGCCTGGAATTAGCCAATCATGTGCGGCCTATTGTGTAAATAATGTATATCCATCTAGACCTTTTGGGGAAAGTTTCATTCATTGCTACTATGAGCTGAATAAAGAGCATGAAATTCACACTCGACTCTGAGTATATTTCAGGGAGGGCACTGTGTGAGGAGTTAAGCAATAATGTAAACAGATTCTCAATGTTCCCTTAGGTTTCTCCCTCTGCTATCATTGCACCTTTCTGGCTATAACAGTCCTGATCAAAGCTGCTAGAAACAAAGTAGACCATGAGGCCTCCCACCTCAAAAGGGTGCCTGAGTGGCCAGTAGGAAGGGGCATCTAAAGAAACCTCTTGGAAGTGAAGAAGTTGGGGTGGTTAACTTTTAGGGATTGGATTCTTGGTGGGAGCAGAGCCCTGTAGGTACAGAATGAGAAACTAGAGTAGGTGTTTGGGGAGGAGGAGAGGACGGAGAGGGATTGTAGATCTGGATAACTTTCTATCTGCCCCGACCCAAGGTGTAGAGCTAAACAAAAAAACCATCCAAGGGGAAGTGAATTCTTAACTCAAGAAGAAGGCAGCTGCCACAAAAAAAAGTTCCTGCACCATGAAGCAGGTGATAAGGAAGACTTGTGCATAACTACCCCAGGGAGGAAATCTGGAAGGAGGACTGGAGCAGGTTTGTTGTCATGCAGCAGCCTTAAAGAGGGAGACGCAATGAAAATCATCTGGAGAGTTGCACAAGAGGAGCAGAGGTGCTATAGCCCAGCTCCTTTGACTGTCACAAGCAATGCATGTGATGGATGGAGAGAGTGGGGGGTAGACAGGGGACGAGCCAGAAGGTTGGGCTCTGTTCGCTCCCTGTTGAATGCTGTAGTGATCTCACCACAGCTGGAAAGGGGCCCAGCAGCCAACCTGGATGCTGAGACCCTCAAGTTATCTATCTCCGGGGGCTGTGGCTGGCTTCTCACAGTCAGTATTGTGCGGCACATTTTAAGAGGTGAGGCGTGGGAGGCCCTGCTAGTGACAGCAGGCGGGGGGGGGGCGGGCTTGGAGCAAGGATATTTCTGCTGTATTCCTGGCTCAGAGATGGGAGTAAGATCTACAGTGGCTGAGTAGGAGAGCAAGAAGGATGGAGCTGGAATCTGGAATCTGCATTCCACCATGGTTGTTGGTTCTTCTGGGGTTTTTTTGTCAGCTGCTGAGACTGTCTCTTTCTCTGTTTATGGACTCCAGCAGCGTTCATAGTGTGGCTCAGAAATAAGCTACCTTCCAACTGGTTGACATTCTCCCTGTTCTCTTGGTACTTCGGGAAAGAACAGTTTACCAAAAAGCAGCTGCTGGATGTTAGAAGTGCCCTCTGCACAGTTACCTTAGGACCCCACCCCCCAAGTTTCAGAGAAAGGAAATGGGCACATATATATATGTATGCCATATATATGTGACATAACCTTGAGACCCACTGCTACTCTTTCTCTTGAAATGGGCTGAGAGCAGAAGCTGCTTTCACCTTTGGTCCCTGTGTAGAGTTAGTTAGCCAGGCTGCATTCAAGAGAAGTTTATGGTGAATCAAGCAAAGGGAGCCATCATCTCCTGCCTGTTCCTCTTTGCCGTCATCCCAGTTCCTTCTGCAATGCATATTCTTCTCCATCACACTCTGACCAGGAAGCCATGGCGGGCTGTTGTTGGTTTTTGCTCTTACTGTCTCTTGCGGAGGCCCCAGGTTCAGAATTAATTGTGTACTGCCTTGGATTATCTTTGGTGTCTTTCACTTATCCCTTTTTGAACATTCAATCTGATTTGTTTTCTGGGAGGTTTGGTGACAGCTGCATACACACCACACATTTAGAGCAAATAGCTTTCCCCCAAGAATCCTGGGAACTGTCATTTACCCAGCACAGAGCTATAATTCCCAGCACCCTTAGCAATCTACAATTCCCAGGATTCTTGGGCGGAGATGTCATGTCCATGAGAGGTCCAGAGAGTGGCAACACCTTTTCTGCACCAGTTCTCTGTTTGTGGAATGCTCTCCCCAGGGAGTTTCAGCTGGCTCCTTAATTATTATTATTATTATTTTTTATTAAATCTGTTTACCACCCTTCATCACAAGATCTCAGGGCAGTTCAAAGAATAATATACAAGATAAAAAACAAGTAAATAATTTAAATAAAAATAACATTATTTTGTTCCTACAGACACATTTAAAAGGCTGTGGAATATTAAACAGCTACCTCTGGTTGAAGAGGAATGTTTTCACCTGGCGCCTAAAATATATATAATGAAAGTGCCAGGCGAACCTCTCTGGGGAAACCATTCCATAAATGGGGAGCCACTACAGAAAAGGCCCATTCTCGTGTTGCCACCCTCACGTGGAGGAGGCACACAAAGAAGGGCCTCAGATGATGAATGCAAAGTCTGAGACAGTTTATATACCTTTAGGAGCCAGGTGAAAATGTTCCTCTTCAACCAGGCCTTTGGCTAATTGACATCTGATGCCCTTATAAATGTGTTGTGGGAAGGGGAGATTATTTGTTTTTTGTTCCTATTTTCATGATATATGTTGTGGGTTTTTTTATATTGTAATTTTATGTTGTGAACCGTCCTAAGATCTACAGATTAAGAGCAGTATACAAATTTAATTAATTTATTAACAATGTGCTTTAAATGTATAGCATGTACACAGGCAAAGTTATGTCAAAGCAACTGTTCTCCAATGCTTTCCAGTGCATTTTCCTGTAGTTTTCCTTATCACATAAAGTCTGATCGTTTGAGGAAGCCAGCTTGCTGCCACAACTTCTCAATAAACCGTAATTGCACCGTCTGAGTTTGCTGGCACGTCATTGAATCCCACCCAAAAACAGAGGTGGACATTAGGGCTCGCTCTTGCCTCGTTTGCTCTGCTGGAAATGGCCAAGATTGATTCTACAAGGATAGATGGCCAACAACTCTTATGCACAGAAACAGGATATCCTGGTTGTACTGCAATGGATGGAAAGCTACTACTGTGGTTCAAATTAGGAGGTGAACTTTTCCCAATCGCTGTGGTTCTGGAATCAGCAACGTGATGCCCATGGGACCCCAGAGGGCTGTTGTGGCACCTGCTAGGCCACCTGCTCTGCTCCCCACCCCCCAAGATTAACACAAATCCAAAACAGAATTAAAATTGTGTCCCTGTGTTGCTGCTCCAGCTGCTTGTGGCTCCTTGCTAGGTTTTTGTTGCACCTGCTCACTTCTGTTCTGCTTTAGAGGGCAGGTGGCCTTTGGATTGGTTGGAGGAAGAAAGATAAGGGCCTGTGATGGTGGCGGTGGTAGCTGAAGTGTGTCTGTGTGTCCATGTCCTGAGGAAGGAAAGGTAGCGAGGGGAGGGGAGACAGAAAAGAGGTGGGGATGTTGGGGGTGAAAAAAGAAGCCATGGGAAGGCAATAAAGGGGTAAGCCAGAGCGATGGATGAAGGGTGGGTGGAGCCTCAGGGGAGTAAAAAGACAGCAGATGGGGCCTGGGATGTAGGCAAAGGGAGGAGTGTGTGTTGGGATGAATTTGGTGAATGCTTATAAATGAGTGGATGGTGTGCAGAATGTGTGTACAGGGGGAAGGGATTCACAAAAAGAGAGTTTTGTCATTAGTCACCATCCCATGGCAGCCATTTTGGGGTGTGGAACCCACAGGTTTTTAAAAAAGAACACCACCACAATGTACCCACAAATCCAGGCTACAGCTTCCACTGTCTTTGTGCTGGAGCCCATGTTCTCCTTTTCATTTAATTTAGGACATAAAATGGGAAGGGAAGGAGATGGATAGGTTCTGTGGCCAATGCAATAATCCTGTAAGTTGAGCTTCTCCCATCTACATCATCGCTTTTGGGGGCAAAGTGAGTAACCCAGGATTTGTTTGGCTTAAAGGAGATGGCACACTGTGTGTTTCATGACCTCGGCCTTCTTGTTGCAGGGGTGGGGAACCTGTAGCTCTCTGGAGGTTGTTGGACTCCAGCTCCCATTAGTCCCCAGATCACAAGCCCAATGAATGATGGGAATTGTAGTCCTACAACTGGGGGCACTGGGTACAAAACCAAGGTGAATGAAGGTATTTGAATGCACACACAAAGTTTGTTTACTGCGTATAAAAGAAGATCTGCCCAGAGAATGCTCTGCAGAGAAACAAATAAGGCCAGCATAGCTCCTGGAGAAAGCCTTTTATTTGTTAATACAAGAATAGAAATTCTGCAATAAATACAATCTAATAAATAACATCTGAAAATAAATAAATATTAATACAGACAAACTGAGAATAACACAACCTGACAGTGGGGAGGGGGGCAGAAGGAGAGGGGAGGGGAGAGAGAGAGAGAGACCTATGGACTGGGCCACCTATGGGAAACTCCTCCCCTTGTCCTTTGCTGGTGACAGTAAACCGCACAGCCTCACTAGGCCCGCCTGCCACAGTGGGGAGGGAGAGGTACAGGCAGGCGGAGACCACTGCTGGGGCTGGCTAAGAAGATGTCCCTGTCGTGGGCAACTCTGCTGCAGCTTTTGGCTTTGATGAATGATAGGGGAGCCTCTTGAGTTGACCACTGCAAAAGAGAGAGAAAAAGGCTGAAAGCTCGCCAGTGCCTGCATTAAACCATATCCCTTATTTTTCATGCCTCATTGCAACGCCTATTCAGAGTCCCATTTTGCCCTTGCGGGGTGAGGTTGCCTCTAGAGCAGGGGTAGGGAACTGCCAGCCTGCAATCTTCCAGCCCCACCTGCTGCCTAGCTGATCAGGAATCAAGGGAGCAGGCCTGGGACACTGCTCTCTTTCTTGTTGCTCATCTGTTCCTCAGTCAGAAGGAGACTGCAGGGAGGGGAGGTTGTGCGTGTTTGCAGCGCAATGTGCATGCATGTGTCTGAGAAAGAGTGTGGGGCAGCTCCCTTTGCAGCCCGCCGCTCATCTACCACCCAATCTCCTGAGCAGCTGGTGGATAGAGATGAGACTGCAGAGAGGGAAGTTCTCTGCATGCATGTCTGTGCACATGTATGTGTTGGGGGGTGAAAGACGGCATAAGGTATCTCCACTTGCTGCAAGCTCTGGCTCTGTCTGCTTTGCTTTTGGCGCCTGGAGGAATTAACCAGGTGGGGATGTGACCCCCAGCTTCAGGAAGGTTCCCCACCCCTGCTGCAGAGTTCATGGCCCGAAAGGAAGGCCAGAGCTGGGCATCATCTTGAGCCAGCGGGTTTGATCAGAGGCAGGTTTGTGGGAAGTAAACCCCCTTCGTAAGCACCTAATTGGCACAATACTCTATGAGAAGAGAGAGAGAGAGAGAGAGAGAGAGAGAGAGAGAGAGAGAGAGCGCACAAGCAGGAACCCAGGCTCTGGGGGAGCTCCATTTAAGGAGAGCAGAGTGCCAGAGGTGGAGGCTGCCAGATGTTCGCTGCCCTGCAGCCAGGGCTTTATTGCTCATCACTGGGGTGGGAGGGAGCAGGGCTTTTCCTCTGATCCTGGAAAATTAATGGCCCCCTCTGGGAAGAACAAGAGAAAGGCAGGCCACTGAGAAGGCGGAGGAAGGAAGGAAAGGAAGAAACAGATAGGTGTGGGTTTGCTCACCTAGAGGCACGGCTTCATAATAGAGAGCAGTGCAGCACCATGAAGGTGTGGCAGCAGGAGTCAGGTTGGAGGTGGGTTGGAGGTGGAGAGGGGCAGGCACGCTGTGGGTTCAGGGGGGGGGGCTCTGGAAAGCCCTTGGCCTTGAGGGGCAGGTATGACGTCAGTGGACGAGGCGAAGGCAGAGAGGCTGGTGAAGGGCAGGGCTCAGAAGCCCCTGCTCTCGAGGTGCAGCATAACAGCAGAAGGGGGCACCCTCTTGCGCAGCCTGTTGAAGTCCTTGGCCGAGCGCCACAGCCAGGTCTGCAGCTCCTTGAGCAGCCAAAAGTCGTCCATCTTGCGCAGGAACTGGCTGCGGAGCGGAGGCGTACCATCCGTCGGTGTGGGCGGAAGCTGGTAGCCCAGGGAAGCCATGATGCCGGCGATGGAGCCCAGCAGCCCTTGCAGGCTGGCGCGGAAGTGTGCGAGGCTGTGGCGCAGGGTGGGCATGGCGACTGGGGATTTCCCATCCATGGTGCTCAGGTAGCACAGCAGGTGGCTGTAGGCCTGGTAGTTGGCTGCCAGCCGGGCATTGTCATTCAGGCTGTGCCATTCCTGAAAGTCCACGGTGGCGCTGGGCACAGCCTCTGCCCCGATTAGCCGGGGAGGATCAAAGTCCGGCTCATTGAAAGGTGGCCCCAGGTAGCTGAGCTGAGGGTGGAAAGACAAGCGAGTGGTTAGACATGCTTATTATACGGGAGTAGCGCAGTTGCACATACCATTCCACTCATCCTTTCCACAAGCTCTTCCTCCTGCTCCCACTCAGTGAGGCGGTGAGGTATGGCAGTATGAGAGCGAGCAATTTTAATTCCTTAGCGATATGCACAACAACACCAGGCATGAGCACACACTGACATCCTTTATTAGTCTGAACAGCTGCATTGTGTATGTGTGCCCGGTGCATGCAAATATTATGGGATCCACTGACATGCTGATTATCTCCTTTTTACCCAGTGACATATTGCGACTGCAACACGGTCAGATAGGCACTTAGTGAGAGATCCCTGCTTTGCCCTGAATATTCTGGTAGACACACAAACACACACACACATTTATTCACACCCGCTTGCCCTGCTAAGCTGCGTTCCTGGGATTCCCCGCCCCACCCCCCTCTGCCAGCATTGGTGCCCTGAGGGGCAGCAGGATTGCCCAGGCAGCGGGGTGAGCGGGTGGGGTGAAGCACAGAGCGGAAGGGAGGTGTGTCAAAGCCCGCGGCTGTGTGAACAATCTGACAAGCTCAGGAGACAAATTAATTTCCTCTGTGTCGCCCGGGGGCAAGTAGGGACGGGTTCTCCCCAAACAACACGCCAGCAGAAACCAACTCACAGGGCAGGCTGGGACGTGGCCAACGCCATGAGACCAGCGGGGTGGGGGTGGGGGGAGGAAAGCTGAAGCGTGACTTCTCTAATACTTAAAGGGCCTGGACTTTAAGATCAAAGAAAGGAAGTGGGTTTTTTCTTTTCTTTTAGACAGCCAGTGTGGTGTAGTGATGAGAGCACTGGGCTGGGACCTGGGAGACCAAGGTTCAAATCCTGACTCAGCCAGGAAGCTCCTTGGGGCCAGTCACTCGCTCTCAGCTGAACCTACCACACAGGGTTGTTGGGAGGATGAAACAGGGAAGTGGTGAACTATGCATGCCGCCTTGTGCTCCTGTGAGGAAAGGCAGAATTTAAATGCAATAAGTAAATAAGAATAAGCAAAGAAGATGGCGTGAGGCAGCCAGATGGGAAGCTAATTGGGAGACGTGTTACTGAAGAATCTAAAGAGGGTTTGTGTGGGCCTTCAGCACACAGGCTTGCCTTTCCCATTTTGCCTTTTCTTGTAGGGCTTAATACAGACAGTGGCCCTCAGGCAAGCCAAGGACCTTGGGCCAGCATGTGCACCGCCTGTAGTCATGCTGTTGTCCTTAAGTGCTCAAAAGGAATGAATTCTATCCTCACACTCACCCCATCCCACCAGTGAATCTCAAAAAGATTTCAAAATGATATTTTGGATTCTTTTAATTTGGGTGCATTTTGTTTGTTTATTTTGCTTCTGAGCCTCCATTCATTTGTTTATTACGTTCTTATCCTGCTTTTCAGACAATGATGGTCTCTGAAAGCAGCTCACATCAATGAGAGAGAGAGAGAGAGAGAGAGAGAGAGAGAGAGAGAGAGAGAGAGAGAGAAGTCCCGCCAATAGTAAAAACACAAATTTTAAAAGACAAGACTTCAAAGCACAAGTTGTTTCTATGGGCAAAGGAAGGAAGGGTCTCTTGAAGGAGAGTGCACTGGCTCTCAGGCTTCCCTGAGCATCAGTACAGAACTGCTAAAAGTGAGCCACAAGGTAAGCTTTGCTGAAGGTGTTGGGTGGGAGCAAGGAGCAGGGAATACAATGCAACTGAAATCTGGGTAGCAACGGCAGCAGTGCTCAAAAGGATTCTGCCTGAGTGCTCTCTTCTGGACACTAGAGTTTTGCTCTGTATTAAATTTTAAGATGGGTACGTACCAAAATTATGTTTCAAGGTTATTAAAAAATCATGCCAGGAAACACTAAGGCCAGGTTCCTGTAGAAATTATGGGGTGGGGGATTGTTTGCTTTTTACCATTTATTCTGTTTCATCTACTCTTGAGAAGGATCAAAAAGTGACCATGGGAATCTCTTAGTTTTCTGAGATTTTATCAGGCGTTGTTGATATATATATATTCGAACTTATCTTTGAAGCTGTATGGGCTAGAAAATTGGTTTTCTGTTGTTGTTGTTTTAAAAGATTAGAAAGCAGAGAATTCTCAGGAATTGCAAATCATATATTTGCACAGAGCTGCTGAAATTCACACCACCCTTGTTGTAAGGTCTGGCCTAGACAGTGGTTGTCCATGGTCCCAGCTAGAGATGCCACTGGACTTAGTGCTGGGAGCATAGAAAGGAAAGGCAGGCACTTCCCCCCCCTTGCATGTGCTCATGCCCACCACAGTAGATGATGGCCAAATCCTGCAATCCTCCCTATTGACCCAGCAAACAAGCAGGCAAGGACCACTGCAGGTTGAAAACACCTTGGGCCTTCCTACTTTGGAGATTTGATGCACTTGAACGGCACATCCAATCCCCCAAATAAGACCCATGCAGCTGTGACCCCAGTGTTCCTCAGCTGTCAAGATGTTTTATTTCATTTCCCCCCAGCTGTTTGAATAGCCTCCTCTGTCCACAGCTTACATCGCCACATATGGGAGCAGCTTTGCTTCAGTAGAAATCCCTTGGCAGAAATTTCACAACATCCCTCAAGAAGCAGCCAACAAGACAGCACAATTGACTGGTTTCCTTTTTCTATACTGATACAGAAGACCCGGGGCTATGCGGCAGTGCGCATCCGGGCACATGGGTGTGCATTTCCTGTCCTGCTGAGTCAGATTGCCAATCATTTTGCACCAGTGAATGCCAACCTACTTACGGGAACACTGAAGGTAAGGAGGCAACCATCAGGACGTACAGAGAATATGGGAATCATAATGAAATGCAATGGTTGCATATGCTATTATATTAGGCCTACGCAGTGCTAAATTTTAAGCTGGAGCTCTGATAGTGGAGAAGGCCTGATTTCTGCTGGAAATAGCATAACCTCCAATGGTAGCCGATGCAGTCCTCCCTAGCCTTAATCTCCTTAATCCATGAGAAGATTCCTTTTATTACTGCCCCAGTTCCTCTCCCGGCATCTCTACGGAATAGCCTCTCCCTGTTAACTTCTGGCTCCCTCCAAAGATAGGCAACTTCTTAACAGTAACTTCTTATTTCAACAAAAGGGCTCAACAATTCCAACCCCTGTCTTGCTCCAAAAAATGTTTGCAAGGAGGTTTGTGTTCTTTACACATTCTGGATCTTTGAGCACATGAGCCCGGTGAAAAGAAAAGTATGGGCCTTTCAAGCCTGCATGAAGGGACACATTTTTTGTCAGCCAAATGGAAATGGGATGGGCTCCTAAAAACCATAACCTCAAGAGGTGGGACTGCTCTATCCAAAGGAACCACAAATGTTCCAAAGCATCACAAATCTGCAGTGATATCTCATGAAGGGTTAGATTATTGACTCTATAGGAATTCACCCTTACTGTCCTCATAGGAAGGTGAAGACAGATGAAACACTGACCTGGTCCAAACCATGACTTAGCACATACGTGTGAGCATGCTGGCTCTTGGAGAGGAGATTGTGGCTCCTTTGCTCTTCCTCTGATCCTGCTGCCGCCAGCTAAGTCATGGTTTGGCTTAGCAAGTTGTCCAAAGCCAGGCTTATGGTTTATCTTCCTCCAGATGAACCATGAGCTTTAACATGCTAATTGTGCATTTAGGCCCCCACCTAGTGGACTGGGCGTAGCAAGGATTTTTTTGGTGGGGGGAGTTGTTGAGCTTTTTGGGGGAGATCATGGGTAAAAAAACAAAAACACCCCAAAAAGAGGGCATTATGGTGGGCAGGCTTTTGTTAGAGCGGCAGGCTTCTGCTTGATGGGTGGAACTTTAGTTAATTACCAGTAAGTATTTTTAATGCTTTTCAATACAGTGGCTCATTATGGGAATTATGTGTTATAACTGGGGGCCCCTGTTAGAGAATGTTGTTCCAGTTGATGTTGTGGCACACAGGAAGGCAACAAATAAGATGGACATAAGGTAAAGGTAAAGGGACCCCTGACCATTAGGTCCAGTCGTGACCGACTCTGGGGTTGTGGCGCTCATCTCGCTTTATTGGCCGAGGGAGCCAGCGTACAGCTTCCAGGTTATGTGGCCAGCATGACTAAGCCGCTTCTGGCGAACCAGAGCAGCGCACGGAAAACACCATCTACCTTCCCACCAGAGCGGTACCTATTCATCTACTTGCACTTTGACGTGCTTTCGAACTGCTAGGTTGGCAGGAGCTGGGACCGAGCATCGGGAGCTCACCCTGTCGCAGGGATTTGAACTGCCGACCTTCTGATCGGCAAGCCCTAGGTTCTGTGGTTTAGACCACAGCGTGGGTCCACTTCTTATTTTTCCTATGGGGATCCAGGCTTCTCAATTTTGTGTTTAAAAAAGGAAGCTTCTTGAACCCAGATATGCTGGAAAATATGAGCCTCTACACTTTCCCATACCTGAACCAAATCAATACCTTGGTTTCACTCTTGTGACTGCTCTTGATGAAAGCTCAGTGCCAGGGAACGCAGCCAAGGGGTAGGGCTTGGAATGCCAGGTAGGCCAGGGAGCAGGGATGCCATGCAGATAGATGAGGGTCTGCCCCCAGTCTCTGCTCTCCACGCAGCCGGGCGTTTCCCTGGCGAGTTCTGACAGACAAGGCCTCACCTCACCCCAGCAAGAGATGCACAACAGATTGTAAACAAGGAGACTCCACCGGTGCCTGAAGGCAGGGAGGGGGAAGCATGTCAGATATTCTGCCAAGTGAGGGCCATGGCTGGGGAAAGAGCCGTATTTTAGCTATTCACCATGCAGAAGGAAATTTCGGGGTGGGGGTGGCGTGTTTTGCAGATGGTGTTGTTAAGAGGGTGTTGCAGGCAGTTTAAAGTCTTAGAATGTCTGCCTGCATGAATCCCTTCCCCACATACTGAGCGGGGAACAGATGCTGTCGCCTGTTGATACACTCCTCTTTGCACTGAGCTTTTGGGATTAAAGTTATGCATGTGCCTGCAATCCACTGGATTCTCAACTCGGTAGAGAGAGAAACGCAGCCTGACCTCACCTAGCGACAGAGACATCAGAGATGAAAGAGACAGTGAAGCACAGTTTACAGAGAGGGAATAGAGTCTGGGCAGGAAGAGGAAGAAGAAAGGGCACGCAAGGGAAGGGAGAGCTGTTTCCTACTAGGTTGCTCAACTCAGTAGTCCCCAACCCTCTCCAAGCTTCTACACTCACATAAGTAGCCGCAAGCGAGTGCAGCTGGTGTTCCAGGTAGCGAGTAAGGTCGTACGTCTGCTGGATGGACTGTCTGGTGGTAGTCACTTGGTCCGTGCTGTTCAGTGCAGGCACTACAGGCAGGTTCCAGAGCGTAGCACACAGGAAGGCAAGGATCCCCCACGAATCTCCTGCAGGGAGCACACTTGTAAGGAGCTGTGGGCGAAGGGAGCACTGTGACAGGGGGAGCAAAGCCTGCATCGCCCATTCCCACCTCACACCACCATTCCCAGGAGAAGACACAGGGACAAAGTGCTCAACGCAGCCTGCTTCTATAGCCCAGTTCATATAAAAATATATACCCCAACATTTACTGCATAGTCCAAAGACGGCAGTTCAGACCTCCAAAGAACTTGGCTGAGAGTTGTCCAGGGTTTTGATGCTGGCCCCACCTTGGATAACAACAGGGACAAAGAGAAGGAGCTAACTACAAAAAGGACTTTGCCATTATCCCCACCACCACACCCTCTGCCCAGGGCCAGAGCAGCCTTGTTCTCTTCATGTAAACAAGATGGTTCCAACTGCCCTCTAACCACTACCAACTCATCAGAAAGTTTTGTTGTTTTCCAATGCACAGTCTGATCCCATTCATCATGCCAGTAGAAATAAGACAAACTTTCATCATGACCATGGCAGGGCAGAAAGGGTTAACTTCTTTCTCCCCGCACCACCCAAGTGGCTTCTATTAGCATTTACATTACAGAAAGTGTGCATGTTAACTGCATTCACACAACTGATGCTATATCTAGGTTGGGCCCCAAGGCACGATGGGAACTGGAGACAAGAGTCATCAACCTGGTTCAAGGCATAAAGGCCACACATAATACAGTTGTACCTTGGTTTTCGAACAGCTTCGTTCTCGAATGTTTTAGCTCCCGAACACTGCAAACCTGGAAGTGACTGTTCCGGTTTGCGAACTGCTTTTGGAAGCCGAATGTCTGACGGGGCTTCTGCTGCTTCCGATTGGCTGCAGGAGCTTCCTGCAGCCAATCAGAAGTTGCACTTTGGTTTCCGAACGTTTTGGAAGTTGAATGGACTTCCAGAACGGATTCTGTTCAACTTCCAAGGTACGACGGTACCTGTTTTTCCACAGGCGCCTCCCCACCAGCATTCACTGCTGTAGATGCATAATGCAGGACCCTGGATGGCAATGGGTCATTCTAAGGATCTTTACTAACCACACCATGAAAATTTAGATTTGGGGCAAGGGACTGTTTTTGTGGCAGGACATGGCTAATGCTTTAGGTCAGGGATGGAGAGCCTGTTGCCTTCCAGGTGTCATTAGCCTACAACTCCCATTAGCCCCATCCAGCATGGCCAACAGGGATGATGGAAATTGTGGTCCAACAACAGCTGGAGGGCATCAGGAGCCATATTAATGCTATAGGCAAGTGGAGCAAGCTGGTCGGAGAGTTTAGGTTGGCGATCCAGTTCATTGCTACACGTGTAATATCTAACTGCACCTGCTTAGTAAATACAGTATCTGTTTTCACATTATGTGTACAGGTTAGGACTGCACTGAGTACATAAACAGAATATCAATCCAAGCTGGAGTTTTTCTCCCTA
This sequence comes from Podarcis raffonei, assembly GCF_027172205.1. Classification (NCBI taxonomy): domain Eukaryota; kingdom Metazoa; phylum Chordata; class Lepidosauria; order Squamata; family Lacertidae; genus Podarcis; species Podarcis raffonei. The sequence goes on from NC_070602.1 coordinate 83,334,880, forward strand.
ACTTTTAAATATTTTTAGGCCAAAACAATGCTGTTTGAATTTTGTAATTCTGAATATCATAGCATTTTGAGAGTGAGATGCTGGGTTGCAATTGATGAGGAGAAATATATGGCGGTGAGGACATGTATGTGACTGAATATGCTCAGAAACTGAAGACGTGGAGAAAAAACATGGATTTCCACATTTCTTTGGTGGGAACTAAGTGTGGCTTCTTCGATTGACTTCCCCAGTCTGTCAGAGGCTGAAGCTTCTGTGTGTGTCTTCTGATTCCAGCAGGCCAAGGCTGGGAACGTGGTTGTGCCTGCATAGCCACCACGGAAGCCTACCCCATAACTCATGCCAAGGCCTCCCACTTGTGATGATTCACCCATGAAACACGCAGCCCGGCCCTGGCCACTTGCGCTTCATTAAAGACTATCCCGCGGCATTTTCCTGCTTGCACCACGCCCAGCCCCAGCCCAGACGATTCCATCCTGCTTCAGTGCTTCCGCTGTTCTTCCCACTGGGGATGAGGCCCGCCCATTCCCTCTCCTACGCACTTTGCACAATTCAACCCTTTTCTTCCCTACAGATTCCTTTACGGTCAACAAGAAGAGCCTAAAGGGCAGGTGCTCCCAACCAGCAGGGGGCTCTAGTGAATGCGTCTTCATGGGGAAGCTATTAAACAACCTATGGCCTTTTAAACATGTTTTTAAAAAATAACAATAATGTGATGCATTTGTGTTATTATGTTGTAAACATATGTGAACTTTGGATGAAGGACAGTAGATAAATTTATTATATAATACAGTCGTAGCTCGAAAGTCAAATTGAATCCATTCCGGAAGTCCGTTTGACTTCCAAAACATTCAGAAACCAAGGCACACCTTCCGATTGGCTGCAGGAAGCTCCTGCAGCCAATCGGAAGCCGCGCCGGACATTCCGGTTCCAAATAATGTTCGCAAACCGGAACACTCGCTTCCGGGTTTGTGGCATTCGGGAGCCAAAACGTCCGAGTTCCAGGGAGTTTGGCTTCCAAAGTACGACTGTACAATATATAATACAGTATCTTCAAAATGGTTGTCCTTCCCACTTGCTCCACTAGGCAGGAACATGCAAATGGAGCTGTTGTTAATTTCTAAATCACAATAGTAGTTATAACTTTTAAAATCATAATGGTGGTTGTACTTCCTTAAAATGCATGATTCTATAGTTTGTGCTAGGGTGCTCTATACTGCATACAGTCTATAATTCATATTGTTCCTGTCAAGATAATATGAGATAAGGAAACAGTGTAGAGAACTCCACTGTTGTTTTCATCCAGGATCCAAAGAGTTCATAGAACCATAGAGTTTTAGAGTTGAAAGGGACCCCGAGAGTATTCTAATCCAACCCTTAGAAATGCCTAAATCTCAACTAAAGCATCATAGTTGTCCATCTAGCCCTGTTTAAACCGTGATCACAATCCTGTCTGGTCCTCTGCATACAAGGCAGAGCAATCCAAGCACTAGTTGGACTGCTGCAGATTCATGAGACAGAGCCGCGAGACCTTCTCCCACTGACTCACACACAATCTACTGCAATCTCACGTAGTCAGTCCCTGAGGCTAGTACCCTCATGGTTAAGGATTTGTGTTTATTTCCAAGTTTAGTCTAAATATGTCTAGTTCTAGCCTTTAATTATCCTGATATATGTCTGCTGTCTGCAAAATTACACAACCATCAAATATCTTCTTCCTTCAGATATCATATCTAGCATACTTCCCCCAATATATATACGCAGATGGGAAAATAATGGGATGTTCTAAAAAAACAAACGACGGGACTATTATCAGAGAACCACTTAGCATTCTTAATAATTCTTTCTGAAAGCTTTGCATTGATAAGGAACAGACCAGAAACTTACAAGCAGCTGCCTGAACTTCGATTGCAAGGAACAGGAAAAAAGGAGCGGCACCCCCGTACAATTACTAAGTGTTCCTAAAAATCTGAAAAACACTAGTAATGGAAAAGGTGATCCATCGAGCCTAATGCCCAAACGAATGAAAGAAAACAACATCTCTTTAGAGCTGTGGTGGAAATAGCTGGAATCTGCTAAGTATCTTGTCCTCTTGAAAGCTGCTTTGAATATTTTAATTCTGAAAAACATCCAATCTGCACTTGTAACAGTTTATATGTTACAAGTGCAAGTAAGATCCCCCCCCATTGTTTTGATATATCAGAATGAAACTGTTAATAAATAAGTTTTTTTTAAAAAAGTTATCCTTAGGTTCGTTCTCTATGCAGACGACTAAATTACTTTTTAATCTCCCATTGCATAACCTAAACAGAGAAGTGCATCTTAAATTCCCACAGTGAGACGTCATAGCATTTTGGATAGTTGCTCTGCAGTTTTCAGCAAAGCTCCTTCCAGAAATCCTCTCAATTTTTTACCAAACGAGAAATGTGTAATAGAAATGTTTTGAAATGGATAATAGCAGCATGGTATAGCATTCTAATACCGGTTATCTCCTAGCAAAGGGAAAACCATACTTCTTGCTTTATATCTCATTATGTACATAGCCAAGAATCGCATGTGCTCTATAAACCACAGCATCTCTGTTAAGGTTCATTGCTTGTTGTTATGTACTGAGTATATTTCACGCCCAGATCCCCCAGGACCCCCCTCCCCTCTAAGTTCCAGTCCTGCCCGGGAGGTCACATTCATAGTCCTCCAGGTACGCCGGCGGCCTACGTGTGTGTTGCAGCCTGGGGTGTTCCCTGGTCCGGGGTTCAGGTTCTGGCTCGTGTTCCAAGGATGCTGGCTGTGATAGGGCTGTTTGGTCTGGCGCAACCGGCTCGCTCAGTCGTGGTTCTGGTTCCAGTGTCCTTTCGGCCTCATGGGTCCCCTCTGTATTTACTGATTCTGCCTCTCCTGCTTGCCCCTGCTGCTCTATGGGCCTCACTGCCCCACTGTTCCCTGACCTGTCCTCCTCCTCCTGGTTTTCTCCCGGGAATCGTCGCCGTATCTGGTCGCAGTGGCGGCGCCAGCATTGCCCCCCATCTGTTAGCAACTCGTACGACACGGGGCCAGTGACCCTGGTGACTCTGGCGGGTACCCATGCAGGGCCTGCCCCAAAATTCTTTGCGTACACTGGGTCCTGGGCCTCAAAGGTCCGGGGGTTCCTGCCTTCCCCCACCACTACCTCATCCTGAGCTCTATCGGGGTGAAGGCGGTCCAATCTGATTGCAAGGCGCCGACCCATTAGTAGTACAGCGGGGCTCCGGCCAGTCGTTGAGCTGGGGGTGCTGTGCTGTGCTAGAAGGAATGTGGCAAGGCAGTACTCCCAATCCCCTTGCGTCATGCGGTGAAGGGTGTCCTTGGTGGTCCGCACCATGCGTTCTGCTTGGCCATTGGTGGCAGGGTGGAATGGCGCCGAACGGATGTGGCGGATGGCGTTCTGCGCTGTGAAGGTTTGGAATTCTCCTGACGTAAATGCAGTCCCGTTGTCTGAGACAAGAGTGTCAGGTAGCCCGTGGGTTGCAAACAGCCTGCGTAGTACCCGGATGGCTGCGGACGTAGAAGTGGACGGTACCAGTGCGACTTCCAGCCATTTGGTGTAGGAGTCCACCACTATGAAGAATGTTTTCCCCTGAAAGGGGCCAGCGAAGTCCACATGCAGGCGTGACCATGGTGCTCGGGCGGACTCCCAGGACTGGACTGGGGTCCTTGGGGGATCTGGGCGGGATTCTTGGCAGGCCTGGCAGTGTTTGTTTTTTCTTTTATAAATTTTTATTCATATTTGCACATATATCCAGGAAAAACATAAACAAAAAATCCACCACATACCTTATACAAATTATATCCACTTCACAAATCATAAATAAAATACATAACTGAGTTAGTCTCAACTGAGCCTTGGCGCAGGCCTGGCAGTGTTTGACCCAGGCCTCTATCTCTCCGTCGATCCCCAGCCACCACACATAACTCCTGGCAAGGGCCTTCATTCTTACTACCCCTGGGTGTGTCTCGTGTAGGGCTGTGAGGACCCTTTTGCAGAGGGGCTGGGGAACAACGACCCTGCTTCCCCATAACAGGCACCCCTTGTGGGCCGACAGTTCATGTTTGCGGGTTGTGTAGCCGGCGAATTCTGGCCCGGGGCTGCTGCTGGGCCATCCCCTCCACACCCAGTCCAGGACCCGGGAGATGACTCTATCTTTCTTGGAATGGTGTGCAACTTCTTGTGCCTGAATGGGGCGGTCGGGAAGCAGCTCCAGGCTCATAACCTCTTGTGCAGGTGCTGGGTCAGGGCCTGTTTCTGGTAGTGGTAGCCTGCTGAGGGCATCTGCATGGCCCATCGCCTTCCCAGGGCGGTGAATCAGTGCATACTGGTAGCTGGCAAGAAAAATTGACCACCTGAGGACGCGAGGAGACAGCACTTGGGGGGTCTGCTTTTCGGGGGCAAACAAGCCAAGCAACGGCTTGTGGTCAGTCACCACGGTGAAGGGCCGCCCGTACAAGAAATCATGGAATTTTTTTACTCCCTTCACGATTGCCAGACCCTCCTTGTCGATTTGCGAGTAGTTCCGCTCGGTTGCGTTGAGTGTCTGGGAAAAATATGCCACCGGTACCTCTCTTCCATCCGGGAGTTGGTGTCCCAGGACAGCGCCAATGCCATAGGGCGAGGTGTCGCATGCTAGCACCACCGGCAGCCTCTCGTCGAAGTGTGCCAAGACCGAGTTTGAGACAAGCAAGTCCTTGACTGCCTGGAATGCGGCCTCCTGGCGCTGGCCCCACACCCAAGGGGCCCGCTTGTCCAGGAGTCTGTGTAGGGGCTCCGCTACTGCCGCCTTGTGGGGAAGGAAGGAATGGTAAAAGTTCAATAGTCCCAAGAAGGCCTGAAGTTCAGTCTTGTTCTTGGGCGCTGGGGCATCACAAATGGCCCGTACCTTGTCCCCAGTCGGGTGGACCCCTTCTGCGTCCACCATAAATCCCAGAAAGTCCACCTAAGGCACTCCTAGTAAACATTTTTCCCGCTTCACCTTGAGACCTGCCGTCTGGAAACGGTGCAGAACGGTGCGGAGGCGGTCCTCAAACTCCTCTGGTGTGGGCCCGGCAATCAACACATCATCGAAGAAGGGGGTGACACCAGGAATCCCTTTAAGGAGAGAGTCCATTAGATTCTGGAATATGCCTGGTGCCACGCTGACACCGAATTGCAGCCGCTTTACCCTGAACGCTCCTCTGTGCGTCACAATCGTCTGTGCCTCTGCTGTGGCCTCCTCTACTGGCAGCTGTTGATATGCTTGGGCCAAGTCCAGCTTGCCAAAAATTTTCGACCGAGCCAGGGTGGCAAGGACATGGCTGACCACTGGCACTGGGTATGCATGGGCCGTGAGGGCCTTGTTTATGGTACATTTGTAGTCTGCACAGATGCGGACCGAACCATTAGGCTTGACGGGTGTGACGATTGGGGTTTCCCAGGGGGCATTAGGCACCGGCTCCAGCACTCCTTGCTCCACGAGTCGGTCCAATTCCTCGTCTATATGGGGTTTCAGAGCAAACGGGACCCGGCGGGCCTTGAGCCTGACCAGTCGTACTGCGGGGTCAAGCTGTAGAGCAATGGGGGGGCCCGTATACTGTCCCAATTTCCCATCGAAAACCCCCGGAAATTCCTTGCATATGGCGTCCACGTCCACTTGTAAGCTGGTGTGGTTCACCCCGGTGAAGGCTAGCCCCAGTGGTCCAAACCATGCCAATCCCAGTAAGCTAATGTAGGGGCCCTTGACCACAAGCAAGTCCAGTTGCCGCGTCCACCCTCGGTATTGCACCCTGAAGGTCCCCACCCCCATTGTGGGGACCTTACGTTTCTGGAAGTCCCGGAGGGTGAATGGGGCCGGCCTGAGTTTGGGACCCCCAGTAGGACACAGTTTCCTTAAGGTCCTTGCCGAGATTATGGATAGAGTTGAACCCGTGTCAAGCTCCATGCAGCATGGGGCCCCCTCTATCTGTACCTCTACATAAATTTTCTCTACGTTGGGGTGGGGCAACTGGTATACCTGGAAGTCCGTGAGCTCCGTTGAGTTGCCTTGGTGCGTTGGGCCCCGGGACCTGGGGCTCTTGGATTGGTCATCTGATGCCTGGCGTCGGGTGGGCCGAGCCCGACACACCCGGGCGATGTGTCCCAATTTTCTGCACTGCTTGCACTCTGCGTTGCGTAAACGGCAGGTCCTCCTCTCGTGACTTTCTCCACAGCTTGCGCAGTTCCCTCCTTCTCGTCGAGGCAGCTGTGGTATGTGGGCTGCTTGAGTGCGCTGCTGTACTCGGTGCACCTCCTCCCTGTTGGATCCTGAGTCGTCGGTGAGGTCTTCGTGGTGGACCCTCGGTTGGGACGGCTGGCTCGGCCGTGCCTCTTGCGTCGACCTCTTGGCAGCTTCCGTTGCCAGGGCCTCCTCCAGAGCGACCTGGAACGTTAGGTCCTTCTTAGCGTAGAGGCATCGTTGCAGCTTCTCATCCTTCAGGCCACCGAGGAGGTGGTCACAAAGCATGTTCTCCAGCTCTGAGAAGTTGCAGAACCGGGCAGCTTGGCGGAGAGAGGTCACAAACTCAGTTATGGTTTCCCCAGGGGCTTGCCGCTTTGCGTAGAAGGCATTTCGACGAGCCACCACTGAGGGCTGTGGCGAAAAGTGCCCCTTCAGTTGTTCCATTATTGTTTTGTATGGAACAGTAGCAACGTCTTCAGGCGCAAGGAGAGCCCGGGCGATTTCAAACGTCTCCTCTCCGCAGACGCTGAAGAATATCGCCCTCTTCTTGGCGTCTTCTTCGTCGGGGACCCCTTTGGCTTCTAGGAGGAAGGTGAAACGGGAGGCGTACGCTTCCCAGTCTCCAGATGCTGGGTTGAATGGCGAGAAGCTGTTGTCGGTTGCCATTCTGAGTTCCTTGTGTCCCGGAGCTGAAGCCTGGATACACGGTGCGAGGCAGCGGTGCGGCAGGTGGCGGTGCTGCGGTGCTGTGTGTGGCAGTCAGCTCAGCGGGATCCCATCCTCGTCGCCAGTGAAATATACTCAGAGTCGCAAAGTGATTTCATGCTCTTTATTCAGCTCATAGTGGTGAGGAGGAATGAATGAATGTCCCCTCAAAGTATCTGCTTTATATACATTATTTACACAATGGGCTGCACATGATTGGCTAATTCCGGAATTCTACTGTACTGTACTGTACTGGATTCACTTCTATCTGGAGCATGATTGGGTGGTTCCTGCCAACCAATCATACTGCTGCATTGTTCTAGGACCAATCAGACTGCTGCATTCTGAATCCTATTGTTCTAGGACCAATCAGACTGCTGCAGTTTGGATCCTATTCAACTCAGTACATAACACTTGTATTACTACTAGCCGCCTTGTATTTGTTTATATCCCACCCTTTCCCCAGATAAGTCTCAAGGCGATTTACAAAAATCAAAGCAAATTGGAATAAAATGTAAAAGGCTAAAAACATAGGAAAGATGAAACTTAAAAAGTAATTAAACTTTAACTGAATTAACACAATATTTCAAAAACCTATTAAAATACAGATAATGAAAATGGTACAGCACTGTTAAAAGCCCTTTCCTTAAAAATCATAGATTCTATGAAAAACAGTTAGTTTTCCCCAGGTTATTTCTCCCTGACATCTATGGGCACCTTCATATGGGGAGTGCTGGCCATGCTGGGCCAGAGCACTTAGTGCTTGCAAACCACAGGAGGACTATGCTAAGTAGTCCATAACAGACCAAAGATTAGCAGAATTAGAATGGGTGGCACGGACCAAGTGCAGCATAAAATCCCCAGAACAGGTGCTACTTCTTCCTTGAGATAGCTTCCCCCACTTCTGGTTTAGTGTTCTGCAGCATTAAATCAGCTGTGGTGAAAGCTGCCATCTGGACACAGCCTAAGAGTGTGACCTATAGTCTTCACTCCTCTACAAATGATTTTACAACAGGTCCTCCAGTTCTAATGACCCCATTCTAAGAATTGATCACTGCCACCACATATAACTGACTCTGACCTTGTTATTTATCACTACACGGATTTTCTATGTTTCTGACTATAGCATTTTCCAGGCCATTTGGCGGTCATATGGTCACAATTGCCCATTATGGGCTTTAAATCGGAGAATATTTAAGGATTATATGGGATCCCCATGGCACAGTTTATTGACAAGAATTACTAGCGTCGGTACGAAACTGCAGTGAACGTGAGATGCTCTGCGTGATCTAATGAGCGAAATGAATGTAGAACATTGTGAAATGGTATTTCTGCAATGGGAGGTCACATACTAAAGCATTTCACATACACATCAGATTCCGACTCTTGAATTCCTAAAAACGTAATGGAGAAGCTATTTTTCAGAAGAGAATTCATTAGCAAATTGACACTGCATCCCATTGTTTAAATAAAAATACCAAAGGTACTTGTGCTTCATTTGCTGTTATAGCAGGAATCTAGTACAGGAATCAACAACTGGAGGCCTCAGGGTCAAATCCACCCCACCCCTCCGAATAACATCAGTGTGTACAGACACACACACACACACACACACACACACACACACTTTCCAAGCCAGAAACAAGAGAGGAGTGATGGGAGTGGCAGCTGTGTCAATGCAGCATTTTGGTACATAGTCCACTTTTGGGGAATGGTGGTTGGGTTGCTCTGGTTGAATCACACTCCACTCCATTCCCTTCTCATAACACTCACCTAGGTCAGCTGGTAAAGCCCATGCTTTGCTTACAAAACATTCCAAGCTCAGTCCCTGGAATCCCTACTGAAGACAATCACAGGGAACAAGGCTGAGAAGGCTGCTGCCAGTCAGAATAGACAAGGCTGGGCTAGATGGAGCAATGGTCTAACTCAGGAAACGTATGTTCTTACCAGGGGATTTGCTATTTTTGCTTTGGTTGGTGTTCCAGCAGATACACCTTTATGTTTAAATTGTGAAATATAGTTCCCATCCCAGGTAACAGAATATATACGCTTTACATTTCTGCTGCTCTAATTCCTTCGCTTGGCTTTTAACTCCACTGTACCTTTACCCAAGTTTATAGATGTCTCATCAACTTTTCATTCCACTTCATGCATCTGATTAAATATATTATCGCCTAAACTTAAAGCATGGATTTTAGATTTAGTTCATATTGGATTGGAGAGAAGGCAAATGCTCTATATTATACCTGACACAAGAAAAATACTGTATTCTATTCTAAGCGTAGCACCGGAGAGGGGTTATTTTTTGGTGTGAAGGTTGCAGCACGTGGGGAAGGGTTAAACCTCCCTCCCCAGCTGCAACCCTCCTCCCTCTGAAATTGTCCCCCACAATGCAATTAGACCAGTGTGTGTGTGTAGCCTTTTATTGGCTGCAACAAGAGGCTTTTTCCAAGTCTAATTGCAGCTGAGGATGGGCGAGGCAAGGCCCCTGAGGACCAGACAGGGAAGCCCCAGGGGCCACATCTGGCCTGCGGGTGAGCCTCTACCATCACCTCTTTGAGCTCAATGCACTCTAAATGGACAGCCAAGGCCTTATTAGCTGGGCAAGTGCTGTAGGTGCCAAATGAGTTTGAGCTAGAATCTGATAGGAAAAGAACAGCTCAGAACTTTGGATGTATTTAAGTCATGTTCGACTAAAGTGCAGGGGAGGGAATACATTTACTCCATAAAAGCAGATCCAATATTTTACAGAGTACCTTAAGATCCACAAGGGAGGGTCACAGGGAAGCAAACGGCCTGTGAAAAACAGGAGGTTGCTCCTCTGGTCATCAGCACCGAACATTCAACACTACAGTATGAAGCCAACACAATAGGGGTGTACTTTAAAAAAAACCAAATAGCAGTCAGCTCTGGAAGTGTCATCACAGCATTCAGCCCATATGTACCTTTCCTCTCAAGGGGCAGCAGAGTGCAGGAGTGGGCCGTTCTGTAGGTTTGAATCAGCAGCTGGCTGTGCCAGGAGCTGATTGGCTGGCACCCACAAGGCAAAATTTGCTCCCTAAGCTGGGAGTAGCTTTGCACTTTTAAAAGCTTCTTTTTAAAAAACGAATGCCAACGATAAATGCATGAACATTCACGTTGTGCTTTAAAAATCTATTGAAAGGCAGACATGGTGCCTGAAGCATAGGGGGGTGGAGGACAGTAGTTAACAGCTGAGTCAGCATTTGATTCACCTGTGTGTGCAAGTCTTCCTTTTCAAACGTGAAGCTAGGAGGAAACCTGACTTATCCTGCAGCTGAGGGATGCACCATGAGCCCTCTTTCTGCATTACATCTCTCTTCATCCTAAGCACACGGCTTTCGTCTCCTAGCCTGATAAAAGCACATTGAGAGGGATCAAGGAATGGTGCCTTCTGCTCAAAGCGGCTGGGCAGCTTGCCCCAAACTTTGAGAGTCATCTGACAATTCATACAACACAACCAAACAACCTTGAATGTTCAGCTGGGAGCAGCTTAAAGAGCAGAGGTTTCTATGTCCTATAAGCATTTGTAGTAAATATAGAAATACAGTGCCATTTCTACATACACACAGCAAAAATGGTTTTTAAATGACTTGGGAGTCGGGAACAAAATTATAAATATATAGATACACAACCTAGAACTGTAATTTTAAGTACTTGTCACTAATTCCTGCAGCTCTCTATAGTATTTCTACCATACTACACAAGCACATTGTTCTATTCTCCCATGTTTAGGCAAGCCTATAAAAAAATGTAAAAGTTACATGTGTTTTATTTCTTTTTAGCTACCATTCATTTTAATTATCTTTTGAATATTCTTAAATCCCTGTTTTTAACGTTTTATTATTATTTTCTATAAACCGCTTAAAGGTTTTCAAGCAGTATATAAATGTTGCTAAATAACATCACACCACACCACAATTCTTGGAATCTGCCTTTTTCTGCATTGTGATTGAAAATTTCCACATTATTAGCTGGTAGGGGATCTATAACATTGTTACAGCTATGTTCCTTTATAGTGCAGTCATTCATAAAAAAGCAAAGGTAGTCATGTTAGTCCATAAGAAAAAATGTACAGTAGTTGTAGTAGTAATAATAATAATATTAATAATAATATTTTTATATGCCACCTATCTGACTGGGTTACCCCAGGCACTGTGGGCAGCTTCCAATGAATTAAAACACAGTAAGAAATCAAAGATTAAAAATACTGCACATAGCTGCCTCTTTTCACCAATATTACTTAACTTGCCCCATTATTTTTATCATGTCTTTTTATCAATATGCAATTGAAGGAATATTGATATTCCATTAAGATTTTAATGGAATTATAAACAACTAAGCAGACACAACCCCTACCCTCTTCACATTTTAAAATCAGTTTCTTTCTTTCTTTCTTTTTAATTTTATTTATTATTTTCATTTATATACATTTCAGTCGTAATTTAACAATAATTCAGACATTTCAAATCTTGTCTTCTTTCCTCTTCTTTCTGCAGTTCGTTAAATTTTTTATCATCATTCCCTACATATTCTAAGTTATATTAAATTCTTTAAATCATCATTCTTTTATTCATCTATTTTCATATATCTGTATTTTAAAAACTGCAGGTTATTACAATAGTCCTGCCAGTGCTTTTATCTGTTTGCAATTTGTTTGTAAATATTCAATATACCATTTCCATTCCTTTATAAAAAGTTTGTTATCCTGATTTCTTATTCTTCCAATAAGTTTTGCCATTTCTGCATAGTCCATAAGCTTTTGTAGCTTATGCTTTTGTATTCTTTCATCTGGATTCCTTCATCTTCCCATTTTTGGGCAAATAACATTCTTGCAGCTGTGGCTGCATACATAAATAAATTTCTATACTGTCTAGGTAAATCTGCACCTATAATTCCCAAAAGAAAAGCTTCTGGTTTGCTTGGGTTTTTTTACAAATGTTAACTTAAACATCTTTTTCAATTCATTATATATCATTTCCCAGTATGCTTTTACCTTATTACAAGACCACCACATGTGATAAAAGGTGCCTTCTTTCTCTTTACATTTCCAGCTTACTCAATTTTGATTTATACATTTTTGCCAATCTAGTAGGTTTCTTTCTTCTCTTTCTTTAAATCTTTCTTTCTGCTATTACAAAATGATCCTCTTGAATTAGGCATACTACTAATAAAACTATCTTCTTTTTGCAAAACAAATGCAGTTAGCTTGCGAACATTTACCCCTAGTCAGCCACCAGTATTTAGTTTCATGATCAGTCTTATCTTTAGCTGTGCAAGATCTAATATAGATTTTAGAGCACAGCAACTTTTAATATGAGTCTTAAGCATACTAAACTTTTTTTCTTTTTCTTTCCCAAGCTACAACAAGCCAGGAAGTAGAGAGGTCAGGCTCCATCCTGATGCTGTCATACATTTGGCAAACGTATGTGGTATGCTACACTGCTACCTGTATTCATTAGCTAGCCCAACTTTGCTCTAGATAAGCAGATTCCAAAACCATTTTTTTTAAAAAAGAGGAAAAGCAAAGCAAAACGAGTCAGCCTATATGGAGCGTTGTAGTAAAAAGACAGGTTAATACAAAGCACTTGGAATGAGATGGAATTAATGCATGAATAGTTTTGTATACCCAACCCCTAGAATGAGTTAAATCAACTCCTTGTCTTTCTCCTTCCCTTTGCGTCTTCTTGGGTTTCGGAATGTATCTTGATGGTGGAGGTGGGAATGATTAGTGATAAAGAGTAGTAGGGTCTTAGTTCAGAATACCATAGAACTGTGTGCCAGATGTAAGACAACATCAGCGTGAACCTCAACCGCAGATTTCCTGTCTTGTTCTACATCAGCAAAGGACAGATGCAGGAGACAGGAATCGTAACTCATGTTTGGCGTGTTTTGCAACGATGGATGTGCGCTGGATTTTTTCTGGCATCTTTATGCTGCTGACAAAGGAACGGGGAGAGTGGCTTTTCGCAAAGCATCACATCCTTTTGTGAGCTTGCGTTGCAGAGGGAAAACTGTTCCCTGAAACACGCAGGCGCTCTGTGAAAAGCCACTGCTGCAGCATGCCGTTGTATGAGCCTGTAGCAAGGCGCCAAAGGTGTGCTTTGCTTAGCAACCTGGAATCACAAGCCGGCAAGCGGTTGATGCTTGCTGGAGCTTGCAGAGCTGCTGCTGTGCAATCTGTGGGACTATCAGTGGGACTTTCTGGGGAAGCCCCCACAAAACCCCAGTAAATTTGGTATCTCAAATCAGCATTTAATTGTACCTGCTACCACTTTAATTAAAAGCTACATCCACATAGGTCCTTTGCCTCTGCTGCTGTTAACATTTCTGTTACGTAATTGCCCCTTGCAGCTTTCTCAGAAACATAGCTCAGTTGGGTGAGCACTAAATTCTCGATCTCAGGGTCGTGGATTCGAGCCCCACGTTGGGCAAAAGATTTCTGCATTGCAGGGGTTGGACTAGATGACCCTTGAGGTCCCTTCCAACCCGACAATTAGATGATTCTATGTGAAAGTTGTGCTGTATTTGGGCCATGTTTTTGTACTGAGATTTTATGAATTTAAAGCACATAGAGCCTAGGAGGAGGAGGAGGAGGAGGAGGAGGAGGAGGAGAAGAAGAAGAAGAAGAAACATTTTAGTAGGAATAATAGTAGTAATCAGTGTTTTTTTCCTAGAAAACTCACTATGAAGTTGTTACAATAAATGACACAGTTTTTAACCAAAAAAAGAGGTTCTGGTACTGTGTACCCTTGAATACCCAGTGGGGGGGGGCACTGACAGTACAGTGGTACCTCAGGTTACATACGCTTCAGGTTACATGCGCTTCAGGTTACAGACTCCGCTAACCCAGAAATAGTGCTTCAGGTTAAGAACAGGAATCGGGCTCCAGCAACGTGGCAGCAACAGGAGGCCCCATTAGCTAAAGTGGTGCTTCAAGTTAAGAACAGTTTCAGGTTAAGTATGGACCTCCAGAACGAATCAAGTACTTAACCTGAGGTACCACTGTAGTTGGTTTTCCTACAAAGAAGTAAGCATGCAGCTTCCCCCTTTGAAGTGTGTTTCATTGCCATGTGCAGGGAAATATTCTAACTGTATCTATTGTCAGTTAGTTAATTACTTTGATTGATCACATTTGCAGTAGCCCCTGTTTCCCCCAGGGAGATTAGGGACAGCCTACATGGGAATATCCTATAGCCTTCCTTTGTTACGATTTTAATTCAGCACATTAATTATGGTGACAGTTATTAGAAACATTTTTATCCCACCTTTCCATAGAAATAGCCAAGGTTGCTAACAACATCAAAACAATCAAATAGTGATCAATCATTATCATTTACAACTCTTTCTCTGTTGGTCTTTTGGGGGGGGCGGTCCTCTCTGTGCCTCCAGAGCATATTCTATGCTCAGAGAGAAGAAAGTCAGTTTTACGGAACAGAGAGAAGGAAAACATGTAGTCTTAACAGGGAGAAGTGTTCAGAAAGGCCTGTGGAATGAGATGGGACGCTGAGAGTCACAGAGGAATGCACAGAGAACGAGTTAAAAAGAAAGCACTGAATTAAAATTCTAATAAAAAGTTTTTCCAGAGTTAATGTGGAATCTGTGCACCACTACTACTGTTCTCTTTGTCTTCCTAGCTCTATTTTTTCTACTCCCTTTTATCTGTTTCCCCCTCCACAGATCTCTCTGTATCCCCATCTTGCAGTTCTCCTGGTCTTCCACTCTTTACCCACTATAGGAATCAGGTGCTGAGTACACCTCTTTCCAGAAACCAACATATTGCTCTGCTTTCCTTTGGACCACATCAATGAGATGGGGGGGGGGCGGTCTTGTTGTCTGGGCAGCCCAGGATCTCCATACATACTCCCCAGGCTTGTGCACTTAAGAAGTCACTTCAGTGCACCTCCTTTTCTCTCAAGACATTGCCAACATTAAAGAACCTCCATAGCTCAGCTACCTTCTCCCCCCCTCTCCCTGGCCCATTATGCAGGCAACTCTCTCCTTTCTCCTTTCCCAATATCCTCTTTTTCTTCCTTCCATTTTTTCCCTTTCCCCTCTCCTCCTCCTCATCGGGAAGTTCAGCAGCAACAAGTCAAAAAGCTTTCACTCCCAGAAATCTGTCTTGTTTATTAGTGCGTATTGTTCATTAGTGTGCATACATTAGTACTGTATTGTTAATTGTTTTGATTATCTCTATTGTGTTTCTATTTTTTTTCATTTGTGTATTTTGTGCTTTGTATACTGTAACTTTGTGTTGTGGACCACCCTGAGACCTATGGATATAGGGTGGTATATAAATTCAATAAATAAATAATAAATAAATATTTCTGGAAGAGTC
This sequence comes from Podarcis raffonei, assembly GCF_027172205.1. NCBI lineage: Eukaryota > Metazoa > Chordata > Lepidosauria > Squamata > Lacertidae > Podarcis > Podarcis raffonei. The sequence continues at coordinate 83,350,162 of NC_070602.1, forward strand.
GTCGGAGCTGTGTAGAATGACTGGCTGCAACAGGCAGTGGCGGAGCTTTATGCTCCGGCACTGGGGGGCAGAGAGCAGGCGGGGGTGGGGCTGGCATATGTCCCGGGGGTGTGGCATGCATCCTGGGGGCGTGGTGTGGTGCCTGAGGGGGCGTGGCGCCCAGCACAGGCGGGGGGGGGCAGCTGCGATGGCACCCCACCAGGATCGTGCTGCCGGGGCGGTGAATTCCCCCCGCACTCCTCTTCCTCCGCTAGTGACAGCAGGCAGGAACTGGGGAGTGGGGAAGAGAAGCAATAGAGAGGGCAGGGTGTTGGCTTTCCCTCTCACACCTCCACCCTCACTTTATAGCGCTGGCAGCAGATTCAGTTATGTAAATATAAATCTGCTCCAGTGACACAGAAAAAGAGGGATGTTGAAATCTATATACCAGCCAGCATGGTGTAGTGCTTACAAGTACTGGACTAGGACTTAGGACTCCAGAATTCAAACTCTCATTTATCAATGGCGCTCACTGGGTGACCTTGGCCAGTCACTGTCTCTCAGCCTAAACTATCTCATAGGTTTGTTCTGAGGATAAAAGAGGAAGGGAGAGAAGCTTACACACCGTCTTGCACTCCTTGGAGAAAAAGTGACATATAAATGTAATAATAAATGAAGAAAACAAAATATTTAGCAGCAAAAGGTGAACTTGGGTAAGGACAGCCAAATCGTTGTGTTGCCCATTGGTTAAATTTTATGTTTTCCCCCAAGTTGAACATAATCACAGTATTGGAGCTCGGCTGAGGAGGTATGCACCTGGAAGGCACAGAGAGCAGGGAGGTAAGCAGCAAGCAGGAAAAGGGCTCTGTACTTAACAAGCTATGTGCAGACAGTCACATTATCTTTCCATGTGAATGGCACATATCTGTGTGGCTCTTAGATGACTCCATACAGAAAATGGAAATGGCCACAAGCCATAGGAATTACTTCAGGAGGGAACAAATGGAAAAGGGGGAACAGTGGGCCAACAGGATTTGTGCTGTGCAAACCTGAAGTTTACTAAGAAAACAGCTGAATGCGTACATCAACAGCTCACTTCACTATAGCACAGAGCCAGTGTCGTAACTAACCATAACCATGACTGGTGGAAACCATATACAGTATTGTGTGTTGCTATCACTCTCTCTTTAAATTAGAGCCTGAAATTTAGAATTAGAATTAAATGAGAAAAGTTATAATCAGTGGCACCTATTCCACCATTTATAATGATTTTATTAATTACATGTAGATAATTTTGATTTACTGATAACTAAATAAATGTGAAGATGATCTTTGAATGTGTGAAGCTATTATAAACTACATGCCATTGGCAGCACCCAATCTTCTGCCCTCCTAGATCATGTGTCTGGTGTTGGGATACCTCTCCCAACATCCTAGTTACACTACTGTCCAGAGCACAGGTGCAAAGGAGTGTTGGTGTGCTTTTTTTGTTTAATGTGCCCTTCATTGTTAATTTCATCCCTTGACAAAGACTTATCCTAACACTAAACCCACTCTTGAATATGCCTGTCACTGTGCATAAATGCTGTTATGATGTCCTGAAACCTTAAGGCATTTCCCAGACCCTCCAAGTGTCCCTATTTTCCAGGGACACCCCTGATTTAGAGAAGCTGTCCTGGTTTCTGATTTCATCCCAGAATGTCCCACTTTTCCTTAGGATGTCTTTCATTGGAGAAATGTTGGAGGGTATGGAGTTTTCTGGCCTCCGAGCCGTCTGAAGGCAATCTTGTATAGGGAAGTTTTTTAATGTTTAATATTTTATTATGTTCTTATATATGTTAGAGGCTGCAAAGAGTGCCTGTGGCAACCCAGTAAGATGTGTGGAGTATAAATAGTTTAATGGTCATTATGGAAAGGGACAACCCTATTTTCAACAGAGAAATGTTGGAGGGTATGCATTTCCTATACTAAAATAATATTCTCCCCACCCTCAATAGATTCAGTTAGTCAGTGAACTGAGAGGCTGAGTCAGTCAGGGTAAAACAAGATAGACTACAGTAAAGATTCAGTAATGTCACACAGAATCTTAGAAAGTTGAGGCAATAATTGCAGCTATTAGGTTGGGTGTAAAGTTTATTCCAGTTTGTAAACTGATAGGGGCCTAGAAGTATCAACAAATACATATAGGTGCTTGTGTACGTGGCTACACCCACCCACCCACACGTAAACAGGTAAGAACTCTAGTATCTCATCCACAATTCAGAGCACTTCCACACTGTTGCTCTTTTCAGATGAGATGCAAGCAATCACATGCTGGCAAATTCAGCTTGCTCTATTATATTATTATACAACAAACCCACTTACCACAAAGACCTGACTTTTTGTGATTTCTTGTCAGGAAAATGACAAGAAAATGAAACACTTGCTTTGATGTAGGTTCGCCAGAGCTCCTCACAAACAAATCTGAATGAATGCTCATTTAAAAAGCCCAATGCTAATCTCCCTGCAAGCAAATCTGAATGAATGCTCCATGAACAAATCACCAGGAAGTACCTTCGGGAGCAACTGGGGAAAAGGTATCCCTGTTTAACAACTAGCTGTGGTGCTCTTAAGATGTGCCTGAACTGTATTGGTATGGGAAGTGACTTCTATGTATATGTTAGTGAAATCATGAACATCTGGAATCCATCAGGGTAGCAGCCGTGATCAAACTCAATCTCTCTTGCTTCTCCAAAATTCAGGCCCCGTTGCCACTGAGCTATAGAAGGAACCATAGTAGTAGCTGGAAGTGAGAGGCATGTGATATATAGGGCAGCAATCACAGGCATATAAACATACACACAGTTCTGCTCAGTGCTATACGAACAAGGTTTTTGCCAATGGCAGATTAAATAGTCATTGGGTCTGAAACATGGTCCAAGGCTCCTTTCTCCAATTGCTCAGAGGACTCCAAGTTTACAAACAACTGTAATTCCCATTTGGCTTGTTTTTCACCATCTAGCTTTGCTCCCAACCCTCCTAGTCTCACGGAATAAGTAGGCAGGAACACACAGGTAAGAGCTATCAACAGAAAGCAATTCTACATGCATCATTAGAGTGTTATGGGCGTAGGATCAATTCTCATAGCATCACCACTCTTGCTCAACTTAAGAACATATGAAGAGCTTGCAGCAGCAGACCAATGGCGCATCCAGTCCAGCATCCTGTAAAATTGCGTAATTGCAAATTAATTGACATATGAGCAACGGGCTGGCCTTCTCCCCCTCCAGAAGAGGTGGCAACTCTAAAACAACTGAGTCAGAGGAAACTTGGATCTGGGCCCCCTAGTTCCCCAGGGGCTAGGCTTGATACCACTGCGTGGGCTTGATGGATGATCCTCATTGCTAACTTAATGTTTTTTATGGGGCTCCTAGATGCCTGGGGAAGAGCTCACTGGAACGTGTTCAGTGATTATTGGAAAATGGGTCTTACTGGCCCATCCCGCAAAGATTGGAACGTGGCATATGCGTCAAGACTGAGTAAGCAGCTGCTGGAAAATGGGGGCGTTTTCTTTTCCGCAGCACCTCTTAGCTGGGTGACTTTTCATCGGCTTTTATATTTTCATACGAAAATATTGTATATTTTCTCTGTCCCTTGAGCCCTTGGTGCATCCTGAAATCTCCTTTGCACTTTAGCCTAATTAGACCTGGATGTTATTAACCCTTCCACCATCTTATGACTATCTTAAGAGTACTGTATTAGAAACCGCAGAAGGGAGGGGTCTCTATGCAACTGTTGTTAGCGGGATAATTGGTGGTGTGAGTGACAGCAGGAATCAGGGCAAGCAAGCTGAAGGGAGAACAACAAGGGGCGTTTCTAGGCACTTAAAGGACTTACAGGCACAGGCCCGTGGCATAAATTTCCCAGGGTCCTCAATGGCACTGTGCTTTGTTGCATGCTCAGCAGACCACTCTCAGTCTAAGCAGGGTAAAAATATATGATGGTTTTAAAAGGAGGGGTACAGAAAACCCCATGGGTGGCCCCTCCCAGTGCTCTTGGATAACACACCTCTTTACCTGAATGCTGAATTTGTATCATTATGTTCTATTTGAAATGGTTTTTACAAGTTTTATCACTGTAAAGGTTTTATCTGTTTTTGTAAGGCTGCATACATTTAAAGAACATCCCCCCCAAACCCCAATAATCCAGGAAACTATAGTTTGTTGAAAATACTGGGAATTGTAGCTTCATGAGGGGTAAACTATAATTATTTGTGTTGGTGTGCCTTTAAAGTATGGTGCGTACACAGTCTAATTTTATATTTTATTTTTGTAACCTGATGGTGAAAGAAATCTTAGAAATAAATAGAAATGAATAATTATGTAAACACCTTGCAGAATATTGCACTTTAGAAAGAAGCAGAAGGCAGGTCATTTCCTAATGAGCCTCACAACTTCATCTTAACATATGATCAAACAGACAATGAAGTGTACCCAACTTTTTATACCCAAAGAAATTTCTGGTATATGTTATATGTGCTTCCACAGAAATAGCTCTTTAGCCCCAGGCAGGGTTGCCACCTTTTTTATTTTTTTTGCTGGCTCTGCTTTTAAGTCTTTTATCATCATCTTAGCTCACAGAAAACCATCACTCCATGTCACCTGTTAAATTTATGTTTCAGGTTGCTGCTAAAGATAGGTGGGGTTGGGGTTTTTTGGTTTTTTGTTTTTTAAGTGGTAACAGTATCCCAAGCCAATCTGAATGGCACAGATAATGGGTACAGTTTCTTTACACGATGATCCCTAACTATGTTAACACAGTAGTTTTTTATAGAAAGCAGCTGACTCGGATCAGTTCCATGTCAGCAAGCATAATGCAGTGCCATCTTTCTGGGGTTATTGGTCCTGGTTGAACTATTAAGAGGGATCCCAAAACAATGCAGCGCGCAGCTTAGTAGACTGACTTGCTGAGACTGCAATTTACATGCACGTTTACCTGGGAGTAAATCTCAAAAGGATGTACTCCATCTTCCAAGAAAACATATACAGGACTGCACGAGAAGAACAGTCTTGTGAGGCAACTCCGACCGCTAAAAAGGATGCTGAAAGTTATTTGGTATGTGTGGCTATTAGGGAAGGACCGGGCAGCATGCAAAAAAATAAAAAATAAAATAAAAAAATAAAAAGTCTGCTGGTTACCCTATTGGATTTTACGCTCCCTTGCTTCTTTACCCAAAGGGGTGAGACTTTGCCCACCGATCTTGCCCGCTTCTGCTACGCGGCCAGTAGGAGGGCAACATGCAAATTACACTACAGCACTTTGAGGGTCGATTGGCCAAGAAAGCTCTGATGTCACAAACCCCTTACAATAATTAACAGTAGAATGGGTGGGCGGCATGGGGGTGCGGAGGGGGGAGGTTGCATGTACTGGATCAACAGCAACGGGAATGGAAGGAGGCGAAGAAGAGAAGAGGAGGGGAGGGGAGGGGGGTTTCTCCCTGCGTAGCCTTGCCAGCTCTTAATGGAAAGAGCGTGTCCAGCTGGCAGGAGTGCACTGGGAGAGCGAGGGGGAAACGGATCGGGGCGGCGGGGGGCTTCCTCCTTCCTCCTCCTCGCCCCATTCCCACTCCCTCCCCACCGCCTCTTCTTCTCCATCCTTCCACCACCGCTGTGGCTCTCCCGTGGCTCCGCTCCTCGGCCTCCCCCTGCGGTGAGCCTTCTGGTGACCCCTCCCTGCCGGCTTGGCCGGGGGCCGGAGTGGAGCTGGCCCTGGTTCAGCGGAGGAAGCCGGCAGCCCATTAAAGCAGGTGTCACATGTTCCTTCACCTGGGTCACTTGGCATGTGCAGGCGCCACGATTTCCCTTTAAGAGCCCAGCCTGGAGAGGCGAGGGGGACCCTGGGGGCAGGATCCAAGGAGCAGTGAGCCATGGTTCCCACTGCAGTCCTGGACCGCTCCTCCTCCCCCACACCCGTTTCTCTCTCTCTCACACACACACACAAACACACAAACACACACGTAGGGGCCCATGCAGCCCTAGTATGTGAGATCTATTACAATCCCACCCACCTCTTTTCCTCCACCACAAAAACTGCAATATATACTGTGAGATACACACACACACATGCACACATATACATAAACACACACACATGCACACATATACATAAACACACACACATGCACACACACACACAAAACTACTGTTCCCCATGCTATACACCTCCTGACCTGCAGATCAAACCAACAGAACTGAAAGGGGTTGAAGATGCCAAGCTATCAATAAAAACAGGCACCATTGAAATAAGCAAATGAAATCCCTGGCCAAGATGGGCCTGGTTTGTATGGCTCCCTTCACACAAGCATTGTTTTAAGTCATGGTAGGTTGCAAAGGGGGTGTGCGAATCTTTTAGGAGGCCCCCCGGCTGCCAGAACTTATATATAGCACAAGAAGTTGGAACCAATATTGGAGCTGTGAGCAATGACCATATTTTGTTGGTGTCTCCCCCTTAACATTTGGGAAGCAGTAGAGTGCCTGACCTCACCTCAATGACACTGGCAAAATGAAGGCTGCAATCCTAAGTAGGCTAGCTAGGGAGCAAATCTGCTTTGCAGCTGACGAGTAGAAACAACAACAACAGTAATAATAATAATAATATTTATACCCCACTCTGGGCAGCTTACAGCATATATAAAACATAGTAAAATATCAAACATAAAAAACTTCCTGATACAGGGCTGCCTTCAGATGTCTTTTAAAAGTTATGTAGTTCTTTATGTCCTTAACATCTGAAGGGAGGGCATTCCACAGGGAGGATTCCACTACCATATAGAAGCCGCGGCCATAAACTAGAAGTGGGAAATGTGAATCATAAAACAGTCCAGACCTTCGCGGAACAACGGTGCTCCGACATTGCAAAGAGGTTGTATCAAAGCTGACTAGAACATACGTTCAATTAAAAACACCCTCTCTTCTATTAGCAGTATTCAAAAGTGACGCATCCCAGACAGGAAGGCTTTTATGGCATTACATGCGAAAGTACACTAAAACAGGGGAGATGATTTCAATCTCTAGTGCCCCAAGGTGGTGCGTGCAAACATACAGAGCAATACTTTCTCCAGATCCACATCTTGAGTTGTGGCTGCAAAGGACAGCAGTGAAAGGAGGACTTTAGGGGAGAAGTTAAGGGCCTCATTCAGCAGAAGGGCTCCCAAACACGGCAGGGATGACTTACCAGGTTTTGAATACAGGTAAGGAATACAGGTTTTGAAGTAAGTGGAAAAAAATACACATCATCAAAGGAATCCCAAACCCTTTAAAGCCAGCAACAACTGCACTAATGGAGACCAGCCTAGTGCCTGAAAAGTCCTCGGCTGCTTTCTGAACTCAAGCATACCTTTTTCGCCTGTGCTAGACTTAAAAGAAACTAACAATGTTCTGTGATACCACACAGTTAGGACTAAAAATGCCCTACTACCCACCACACTTGTGCCTCAGAAATGTTTCCCCTCCAAACATTTCAGGGCCTCTCCTAAATTTTCATACCCAAATAATTTTTTGGCAGGGGCCCTTTCATAGCGCTACAGGCCCTCCAGACAGCAATAATGTGCTAGCATTGGGGAAGCGTCCCAGAAAGAATAAAGCAAAATAAATCCACCACAAAATGCACTGTTGCTGTGTCAAGAACATGTTGCAGAATACACCCATAACTGAACACCAGCTTGGAGGAACCCTTTGAGATATTACGCCTGGAGGACAAATCTACCTGCTCATATCTTTTGCCCCATGACAAACTGCTGTAGAAGAATAATTTGGAACATCTAATATCTGCAGCAGAGGTATAAAGCAGTAAGGAAAAAGGGATATCTGCAGACCAATACCTGCAATCAGCACTTGTAGCATTTCAGGAGTGCTCTTTCCTGAAGTAACTAAGTTTCTTGAATGGATAAAGTCATAGAGAGATGACATGTTATTTTAAGATAGGCTGCCGTATATATGACACACAAAGGAAGAAAATTCACTAGAAATGTAGACTTAACAACTGCTTTTCCAATCAGATCATTTATATTATGCCCCCTAAACAATACACACCACTGGCTTCTGGTCAGTTTCCAGGCTCAATTCAAAGTGGGGTTTTTTAACCTTTAAAGCTCTTCATAGTATCTATATGCTAAGATCTTCAACAGAGGTCCTTCTCTGGGTTCCCCCACTGTTAAGGAAAAAATCCTGGGGTACAGGACTTACTCCACAACCCAGCTCGTTGGGGTGCCACTCCCCACGGGTCCCTCTGGTCAGCAAAGAAGGAGTCTCCATCCAAGTTACAGAAGCAAATCAGTGGTCAGTGGACCTGATCTTTATTTGTTGCAACCAAGGTTCAAACGCAAAAAGAGAAAGAACCCAGAGCATGGGGCTGCGCAGACTTCTGAAACTTGCCCAGCTTTCCCATAATACGTCACTCACATGATCATCAAAATGTCATGAAAGAGGAGTGGTTGGCATGCAGAAACATGAAACTGTCACCCACCCCTGTCAATCATTCCAGTTCCCAACAACTTTTAACTACCCTCTTCCGCAAAGAACAATAAAAGTATTTACACATCCCCCTAGCTGCAAAGGTTTCCTGCACTTCTCCTTTGAAAGTCTCAGGATTCAATCCACCATCCTAATGAGATTCTGCCCTTGATTGCCTCTTGCCTCCTATAGTAAGGCTAAGTTCAACACCTTACGGAGAGGCAAGGAATAAGTGACCATATGTTTAAGGAATTATGGAGGCAGGGTGAGCCCTGGATTCCCCTCTTCCAGAGGAGTCATTGTCCATTGGAACCAAGGAAATCGGTCAAACCGTTGAATTTTGGTGATTATTTGAAGTTCCTACAATTTTCTATATTGGATAGTCAGAGGAAACAGTACAATATATTGTACAATTTATTGCTACAATTTTATAGACTGCTTTTATGAGCCGCTTTGCTGTTGTGCATGGAGGAGGAGATTAGTCTGGCTCATTGTCCTGGCCTTAGTTCGAGGCTGTGGTGGGGACTTGGGATTTTTGGGGAGTCGTTTAACTGCCCCCACCCCCGGTTTTAATACCCACTATCTGAGGGAGGGTGCTATGAAGGGAAGGGCCTTCTTAGTGGTGGCACCATGACTGGAATGCTCTCCCCAAGTATCCTTGCATGAAGTCATTTTGGCAACCTTTCATTTTTTTCTCAAGTTCTAATATAGTTTGATGTGCTTTATATTGACCGGGTTTTCTATTTTTTATACTACTCCTAGCGATTTTCGTTTGTTTAATGTTTTGATTTGTATGTTTTTAATTTATTTAACTAGGCTTTGAAATTTGTAAAGTTGCTATGGAAATGTTAATGAAGAGTGGGGTAATAATCCCCAAAAGAGATGTAATTAAATAAACACAGTGCAATATTGGCAAGTAAGCTGGCCTCTGGGTAGGTGAAAAATGATGGTCCCTTAACATGAGTTCATGTAAGACTGTGTGCAAAGTTGTTCAGCATGAGGGCAAACTCACTGGTTGAGGGCTGTGGAAGAGGTAGCAGAAAAGACCCTCACATGATTAACTATCAAACCAAGATGTGGTATGAAGAGCAGCAAATGGTGGCGGTGGTGGGGGAAGTGTGAATATAAAGGAAAGAAGTTTATAAGAAAGAAAAAAAGGGGGGGAAGGGTAATAACAAGCCTTTGTGACTTTCCAGGAAAGACTGAAGGGTAGGCAAATCTTAGGCATAGAGTGTGAGGCTGAAGCAGTCTCATCCTATGCATGTCTATTAAGATGCAAGTGCCATTGATGGGGCTTACTTCCAGATAGCTGTGTGCATAGGATTATAGCCCAATTACAAATATACACCTTTTTGTGTTTCTTATTACCTGGGTGCAGCATGGTCCCTTGTGTTAAAGCAGAGCAAGTAGAAAAATCAGATGAGGATGATGAAGTATGAGACAGGGTGTTACTACGTTTGTTTGTGTATGTATGTGAGAAAGAGAGAATGTGCCAAGGGGCCATGCCCACTGACAAGCGGTCCTTGAGTGTCTAGTCACCACCACATGTGACTCTCTGCTTGCCCACTCCTGCTGTAAAGAAAGACCACGGGGCCATGGTGCCAGGTAGAAAGATCCAGAAGGTAGCTAGGCCTGAAAGGTTTCTGTTTCTTATGAAACATAACAGCACAGGGGAACTCAGCTGGAAGAAGTGATGGCAAGAGAGAGAAAGAGATGGAGGAGCAGAAGAGGGGTGGAATTCAGTGCTCATGTCAGGAGGTGGAGATATGTGAGCTATGATGTGTTCTAGGAGAGCAAATTTCAAGGTCATACATGTGCACTATAATACTTCACTGCCTTCAAAGCTTTAGGAGACCAACATTCTGCCTTGTTTAGTGTTCTAGAAGGATATGTGTCAAACAGTAACTTTTGTACAACTTCTGTTATATGATCTTGCTTTCCATGTAAACCCCACTCCTCCTTAGCAACAGGTCTTCTCCAATGCATTCCAACTGAGTGAAAAATAATGGTGGTAAATCATTCAGTGCAAAAGCACAATAAAAATGATGTATAATAATGACAACAAAAGCTGGGGAGGTCTTATCATACAGCCATTAACTCCGTATCCCCAAAAGAATAAGCAACCCAGTCACCACAAGAGAGACTAGATCACTGTTCCTGATGTGTTTTGACGAGGGGGGGGGAATCCGCAGGTCTCCCCTGCATGACAGAATCCCTGAAGTGTATTGGGGATGGCTTTGTTTGGAACTCAGCAAAGTAAAAGGACTGGCCATTTAGCTCTGCTCTGTGTTCAGAACCTCTGAGAGACAAATTCACCGTCTTATCGGTTCCTGGCATCCCACTTTTTGGGCGGCTACGCCTCCCTCAGTTGTGTCTGCCAGGCCTGTACTGTACTGGGCTTCGTTCCCCAGCACAGCAGGCACTGTGACCTGACCCCGCTGGGCGACTCCAAGCTCAGTCCACAACAGCTTTCCCTTACTCTGTAGCAAGTTGGGAAACAATCCTTTATATGGTCTGCAAGCTGCTGGCTCACTGGACACCACAAGGATATTTGGCCGGTTGAAGTCATTGACTATTAATGTTCTAGCGAGGAAAAATGGGCCGTCTCCCTCCTCCAGCACTGCGCACAGCCCTTGCCCACGCACACCCTCTCTCCCCTTGCAGATGAGCATTGACCCCAACTTGCTGACCAACTTCTCTATTCCAGTTCAGGGCTTCCCATAAAAATAGTTCTGACTCCATTCTGTGATTCCACCCTCATCCTGCTAGTCTAATCCTCAGCTCCCTGTAAATAGCTCCCTTTGTGCCCCATGATTCCTGCAAACCTGTCCCTGGGATTACAGATGCAAATAACTCTCCTTAAACTCCCCCCCCCCCCAATTCTCAAGCTACAGACCAGCCCTCAACAATGTCCCCAGAATGGGCTCAGCCCACATTCCAGTGTTTTAGCTATAGCAAAATGGCTATCTCGAGAGATGTGCCAATATATTTCCGACATGGCCTGAAGCCTCACATTTCTTTCTGATTTTAGTTACTGTAAGCAGGCAGGACACATATGCTTAAAATAATAATTTGACCATTTGCAGTCTAGTCTTGGAAATGCCAGTGCTTTATTTCTAAAATGTGAAATGTGGGAGCCCAAGCCTTTTTGAAAGTCCTGTTTTCTTCTTGAAACCCTTCCTCATAAAACCAGGATATGTGGTGTGTTAACTTACATGTTGCATTTTAGTTACTGTTGAGTGAAGGAAATGCACTCTGCATATGCTCAAATCCCTTTTCTCTACTATGCTGTAGCACCACGAACAGGCTGCAGGGCTAACTCTTATGCTATAAAAAAGATCACATGAACCTCCAATAGCCCCTGTCTGACTGCTGATACTGCCTGCTGGTTTTGATAGCATCTAAAATGAGTTTACTAATGTGTATCCATTCTTTAAAATTAGTATTTGCGAGAGAAAGCTGGCGAGAGAGATTGTGAAGAATGTGCCAGTGATTTGTGGTATCTAAATGTAAACATCTGCTTTGTAAGTTGCAGGAAATTGCATATTTTGTAGTTACAAAGTAGGTAAGGTGATACCTTCTGCTGCCAGTGTAGGAGTTTGCAAGCTTTTGAGTTACACAGAACTTGCCATTAGGCAGAACGGAAAGGTACCGTCTATGCCAAAATATTCTACAGCCAGCATTTCAAAAAACCTTCAAGAGGGGGGCATGCCTCATTCACTCAATAGCTTTGATTGCTCACTACCACACCATGAGTCACTGGCTCACATAACAAGGGTGTACTTATGTTCATTCTTCCATTGTTAGGAGGGTACACTGATGTCTTATGCCATAACCTGAAAAGGAACAGAAAGAAGTGTGTACCCCACTTTCCTCTCACCAGCTCCTGAGCAAATGGATCCTGGGATTTATTGTCTGTGCGCGGTGCAGGATGAGGGGGAAGGGAGGGAAGAGGAGAGGGGGAGGGGGCAAAGGAAGCTATGCCTGGCAAGGCCCTGGGATAGATTGACCCTGACAGATGTTTACAGTGGTGCTGAGGAAGGGGGGTTATTATAGAGCCGCAGACTAAACAGACCTTGATGCAGGGAGGGGCAGATAGCACTGCCCCCAGCCCCACCAAATCTCCAAACTAAAGTGAGGGGGGAAGGTTCTAGGATGGGGTCCCACGGAGGAAGCAGCATAGGAGATGGGGAGCTTGTGGCAAAATTATCCTATCCTCTGCCACTGAATTTTGCCCAGACGGTTTCCAAAGTCAGGCAGCTACTGAAGAACTAAACAGTGAGGTTTAAATGTGGTGAGATTAGAGGGAGAGATGTCCAAAGGAATATATATACGCAGGAGGCTGCAGTGAGCGACTCAGGGGAAGAGGCTGATTGTTGGAGGGAATTCCTTGTGAGGGAAGAGAGGGAGCCAGGCCAGAACAATACAGTGACCTTTCTGGCCTCGCAAGAAACCACGGAGGTTCCTGACGTCAGAGGCCCATTACGAAAGTGCCTGTTCCCAACACAGGGAAAGGTCATGTCTGGTTCCAACACATTTTCATCCAACTGGCATCTTTCTCGGCATGTAGTGGTGTGCATGCGTGTGTATGTAATGGAGAAAATGGGGGCGGTGGAGGAAATCCCGTCACTTCCCAGAACTGGGAGATCCTGCCATGGTTCTGCCAACAATTGTCCATCAATCTGATTTGATAATCCAGAGCTGGTGAGAGAATTCCAGCGTTCAGTTCCAAAGACAGGCTTTAAGCTCAGCCTGCAGGCCTCAGGCTTCCTTTGCATGTGCACACACATACACGCTCAAATTTCACGTATAATTGCACAGGAAACCTATTCACATCAATTTTTGCAGTCAAACATGCATTTAGAGATTTGTGAGGAAACCCTACACCCATTTTATTTCTATATATCTTTAAATGTACATACGCACGCACACACATAGCCATTTTGGCTCTCTGAGGGCCCTCAGTAGTGTACTTCACAGCATTCTCTCATCTGAAGCAGTTCCCAAAGTCAGAGCTGGCCCAATATATTTTTCTGCCTGAAGCAGAAGACAAGCTGGACACCCACACAGACACCCACAAATTCCACATACTGGACTGGCAGGTGAAACTTACTGTAATACAGAGCTGGCCCAAGACATTTTGCTGCCTGAGGCAGAATGGCAAACAGCATCCACTCCTCTTGCCAAGTCCTGGTCACATTAATGATAGGCTGGCCAAGTTATTTTGGCACCTGAGGTGGAGAATCCCATAAGTACCTTTTCCTGAGAGTAAAAATTAACAGCAGCATTCAACTAGATCCGTGTGTGGAAGGAACAACTTCCACTTGTGAAATAGGACTCCCCCCCCCCCACCATTCACATCCCCAAATCTGCTCCTGAGGGTTGGAAGAAGCCCCAGAATGAGTTTAGAGGGCTTGTTGGTCAAGCGGATTTCCACTTGCACAAAAATTTACATAGCACCACGGTTGAATAAAATCCAACGTTTTCCGCCCTTTTGTGACATTCAAACCCAGCTGCCTGAGGCAGCCACCTCACTCAGCCTGACAACTGGAAAGCATCAGGGCAGCAGGCAGTTTTATGGGGGCACAGGGCAGGCCCTGTGGCACACATTGCCTTTTCCTCTGACTAAGCAGAACACTCAAGGGAAAACAGCCAAGCATGGCTAACACTGCTGACCAGCACCTGCCACCTGAGGTGGTTGCTTCACTCTGCCTTTTGCAATTTCTGAAGGCCAAATCATGGCTGAGAGCAGCTACTCAAGCCCTGCTAGTGGGCCTCACAAAGCATCTGTCCAGCTGCTGCTAGGAATTGAATGCTGGGTTACATCAATCTTTCACACGTTCCAGAGCTCTTCTTATGTTCTTAAACCTTCTTGTGCTCTTGTCTAGTAATGTGGAATACTGCCCCCACTTTCATTTTAATGGAAATGTAGGCCAATTGGACAAAGCACATTTTATTGAGAAAGGTGGAAGGATCTGGTTATGTTCAGCCAGGAGAAAAGAAGGCCGAGGAGGTAAATGAAGCACTCTTCAAATATCTGAAGGGATGTCACCAGAAGGGCTTCCTTCTGTCTGCTCCAGAAGGAAGGACTAGATCTAATAGGCTTGAGTTAGGAGACAGCTGTTGATGGTGACACAGTTTAACAATGGCAGTGATTATATAGAAGTGGGAAAAGACTCTTCCTCATTGGAGGTTGGCAAGCAAGAGGCTGTAAGGCATCTTGATCTCTGGCTTCCCTGAGAATTTTGCTGCCTGAGGTGAAGGAAAAGATAGCCTTTGATTTCCTGTATAGAAGCTGACTGGACTGGTAGTTTAACCTAACTTCAGTACTGGTGAGTGATGATGGGATAGTGTCCTCTACTACATCTGAGGCAACAGGCTAGTTTAGTGGGGGAGGGCCAAATTGGGTAGCATACACAGCTCTGTCTTCCAACAGAGAGAAATAGCCTGGGGGCTTCAGAGGATGAACTGCTGTTTGAGGTCCTAATGGTAGGACTGGCCCTGGCTGAAAGTGACAGGCTAAAAGGCCCTCTCCAATTCTATGACTGGTAGAATTAATGCATGGTGATTCCTGCCTCAACTGACCAGAGAGAAGAAGAAATATGAGAAAACAACTTCCACTTATCAGAGACTGTACATACAATAATTCCCATCAAAAAGTAATGCGGAAAATCTGCTCTTAAAAAACCACAGACTGGACAGTAATATTTCACTAATTAATATGGGCACTAAGGAACACTGAACAAAAGGGCCTTTGACATAAGGAATGGTGGCGGGAAGATCCCTGGTTCTTATTTTCTGGCCCTGTCTTTTCCATATACTTTGGCAATACATGCCATGTCTATAAAAGCAACCCTGCCTTTTGAGTGCCCTGTTCCAGAATGTCAGTTTTTTTAAGCACAAAACTCAATGAGAAAATAAGCAAACAGTCCAACAATCCAAACAGGGTGAAAATGCCCGAACAGAAAAAATCAACAAGTTGTTCAAGATAACATATCAACCTTTGTGAACCTTATACACCAGCACTGTGGAAGTTGACTGAGAGGTAAGTCCCACAGAGTTCAATGCAAATACCCATAGGATTGCAGCCTTAAATGTGATGCCCACTTAAGGGTTTATGGGTCTCCTATGATTCCCTATCACAGCAAAAAACTAAGGCAACGGTACTTGACAGCAAGCATGACTGGATTTTGAGTGTTCTTTGCTTTTTGGTGCATGACTTATCTATGATTTTTTGCAACTGAATAAACACTCATTACAAGGCACTAAGGATGCAACCTAGGTATAAGCTCATTGGGTGGACTAACTTCTCCTATCCAAGTACTAACCAGGCCTAACCTGGCTTTGCTTCAGGGCAGACTTAATTCTGAACAAGCATGCACTGGACTGTTCTGCACCTCTGAGTCTCCCTCACCCTATTTATGTGCACGTTTGAATGTTGTAAATGCAGTCTAGAAGGCAGATGAGAACAATCTTTAAATAAAGATGCATTTTCTAGTAGCCAGTGTTGGTTCTGCATTCACATTACTGATGCAGCAAACGCAAAAGTCTTTTATGCCACAGTCCTCTGCATGTTTACTCAGAAGTAAGCCCCTTTGTGTTCAATGAGGCATACTCTCTTGTGTGTTTAGGACCTCAGCCTCATAAGGCAATCCTATACACAGAAACAAGTTCTATCAAGTTCCAGTGGGTCTTTCTCCCAGGACTGGAGAATACAGGACTGTACCTTTGCATAGCAATCCTATACATGTTTACCCAGAAGAAGCAAGTCCTGCTATGGGCCTTACTCCTGGCTATGAGTGCAAAGGGTTGCAGTGCTCTGCATGACAGGATCCTTTAAACGGCAAAGGAGTTCAAAACTCCTGTGCTGCCTGGATGAATAAATCAGAGAAAGAACAACAACTCTTCACCTAGGAATCTAAGAGGTTTGCTTATATATTTCAAAAAAAATTCTTCCTTCTATTCTCCAAAAGCCTGATTTCCAGAAGATAACAACGTAGAGTATCTCCTCGCCAGTCAAGTGAGGAAGGGGGGATACAGTAGATCAACCTTAGGGAATCGGGATCGACTTTATGGGGTGTGGATTGAAAACAGCCCTAAGAGCATTTACCTGATTCGTACACCTCTCGGCCAGAGAGTGAGGCATCATTGAGCTGAACTGAAAACGGACGGTGCTGAACCCGATTGGGGTGGGGTGGGGGTGTTGCTCGCTTGTGACTCACTCCCCTTTCTGTTTGGGTTGGCTGAGCCCCGCGGTGCCGTGAGCCCCCACAAAGGTTGTTTTTTTTTAACAGCTCAGCCCCACATGTTATGGTGTGAGAGGCTGGGCGGGACGGGGGCGAGAGGAGAAGGAGGAGGGTCGAGTTTCCAGAGTTGCAGGCGATGTTGGTTCCAAAACAAACAACAAAGCTGGCCGTAGACTTTTACGTGGCGTGGTGGGGGGAGGCTGAAGGGGTCGAGGGGTGTGGACGACGGCAAGCTGGGCACAGATTAGGGTGGCCCTGAGGCGAGAATGGGAAGAAGCAATCGAAACATGGCGGAAAGGGGCCGCAGCGCATTTTTGCAACTTTTTAGAATGCGATCCGAAGAAAAGAGCTTCTTCACCGGGGGAGGGGGTGCATTTACTTTTTCTCCCTCACGTACAAAAGAGAAGTTGGATCAGGCTACATAAGGACGTGATTGCGGCCTGCAGAAAAGGTGGTAGATACGGGAGAGGGAGGAAGGGAACTGATTTGTGGGGCCCTGAATTTCCGCGGCCATTGCAATCAACGAGCTGTATTCATTTATTTTAAGATTTGTATCCCGCTTTGTCACCGGAACTTCGAAAGCGGCCGTCAGTATAAGAAACCCCTCTAAAAACCAGACCAGCAGAGTTAGTCGGGTTGTTTAATGGCGGCTGGAGTTACGGGGAATGCGTATGGTGAGCCCTGAAAGTTCACCGTGGAAGATTCTCGCAGCATTTCTCCAGCCGTTTTATTTTATGTATTCTAAGCGAATAGGTACATGGAAAAGATAATAGACTAGTCCCAGCAGATTTATCTTGGGAGGAAGGTCCCGTCTATGATTTACGTGATAAGGAAGTTTTATTTTTGCCTTCGTAAATATTTTTTGATACTGGAGGCTGAAAGTCAGAGCAGCAGGCCAAGAAAATACGCGCCCTGTCTTTAGGAGTCAGTACAAGAGAGCACTCTGCCCACCTCACCCTCGAAAAAAATTAAAGGAGCAACTGATTGCCCTTATGTTTAGCGGGGAGGGCTTAATCTAAATCTCCAGAGTGAAAGAGACTACTGGGAGAGGAAAGGGTGTAAAGAGAGCAATCACTTTTCACCTTGCAAGTATGCATAATACTTTGAAAGGAAGCCTTTGATGCAGTGAACTGGGGTAGACACCAGTCCTCTCCTGGTTCACACACAAAGGGAAGGACTAAGACAGGCATGTCCAAAGTCCATTTTGGGGACTTAATCCGGCCTGCCAGTCAATTTTATCCGCTGCCCGTGGCAGTATATGTCCTGGGGTAAAACCCTAAAAAAAGTTCAACAACTTTGGTCAGCCCTTGCACATGTTCACTTCATCAAATCTGGCCCTCTTTGAAAAAAGTTTGGGCACCCCTAGACTAAGAGGAATTAGCAAATGGAAGGTGAGGTAGGGAAGAGGCAGAAACCAATTTAATGTAATATGGAGGGGGAAATGAGTTCATTAATGGGCCAGAGGCACATTGGAGTTGACCCAGGATTGCAAGTGTAGCAGAAGCGTGTTGGAGAGTGGATTTGTACTACTTAGGGTGAAGGTAAAGGGACCCCTGACCATTAGGTCCAGTCTCGGACGACTCTGGGGTTGCGGCGCTCATCTCGGTTTATTGGCCGAGGGAGCTGGCGTACAGCTAACGGGGTCATGTGGCAGCATGACTAAGCCTCTTCTGGCAAACCAGAGCAGTGCACGGAAACGCCGTTTACCTTCCAACCGGAGCGGTACCTATTTATCTACTTGCACTTTGACATGCTTTCGAACTGCTAGATTGGCAGGAGCAGGGACCAAGCAACGGAAGCTCACCCCGTCGCGGGGTTTTGAACAGCCGACCTTCTGATTGGGAAGCCCTAGGCTCTGTGGTTTAACCCACAGCGCTACCCGCTTCCCATCACTACTTAGGGTACGTAAGATTATATATGTACCCTTAGCACCTTTAACCTTGCTTCTGTGCAAAATCAGAGTGGTTATGAAATGTTGAAAGCATTCTGTATATTCAGAAAGGTTGAAGGAAGAGTCTTACATATGTGTTCAGAACTAGGCTGCAGTAGAAACTCTGGATAACTTAATACTGTATGACATTTAAAGTGCTACCCTGAAACTGAGAGGGCACCCCCTTTGCCATAAACTATCTCAATGACTTAGCTAAGTACCATAGTACCCAAGGGAGCAGGTGACGCTGTGGTCTAAACCACTATCAGCAGTTTGAATCTGTGAGGCAGGATAAGCTCTAGTTACTGTGTCCCAGCTTCTGCCAGCCTAGCAGTTTGAAAGCACACCAGTGCAAATAGATAAATATGTACCACTGTGGCAGGAAGGTAAACAGCGTTTCCAGGTGTTCTGTTGCACCAGGAGTGGTTTAGTCACACTGGCCACATGACCTGGAAAGCTGTGGGCAAACGCCAGCTCCCTCGGTCTGAAGCAAGATGAGTGCCGCACCGCATAGTCACCTTTGACAGGACTTAACTGTCCAGGGGTCCTTTACCTTTCTCTCTTTCTTTTTTACTAACATATAAAAGTTTCACATAAGAAAACCCGATGTCTGACACCTATCATTTTCTCTGCTTGATTTAAAGTTTGTTTTTAATATGCTGCAGTTGCAGGAAGCCTCAAAAGTGTGTGTGCATGCACAGGGGTGTCTGTAGGAAGCTTAAGTCTGCAGTGGTCCTGGACATGTGAACTTCCCATTCTGCTCAGACAAACAGTGAACTGCCCCATTGCACACATCTAAAATTTAGATGCCCACATTATCAACTTTCTTCTTCATTGTCCTATGAAAAGGTCCAAGAAAGTAGAACATATATTAGTATATCTTTGAGCATTGTTACAATGTGGTACAATCTTGAAAATTTCAGCTAGTAATCCAAGGTCTTATAACTCTGCTGGTTCTACTGAGTAGAATATCAACCTTTGTGAATTATATAGTGTCTCCTATAGTGGGCTATGAATGACTTGACACCTGACGGTGTGTGGAGCATGGCAAAGAACCGGCACCACTTTTAGAGAGCCAGATGCCTCTATCACCATTGCTGCTTTTAGTCTGGAAACAACCTATGAGTTGGGCTGTTCATTATTGCCATTTCACAGAACAGAGGCTGAGCAAAATAAAATACATTGTTTAGGCTTTCTGGTGAATCTTCAGCTGACGGGATTGGAACAGAGTTCCCCCATGTCTTCAGTAAGTAGGGGCTGGGTGGGCTGGAGTGACGTTGGTTGTGTACCCTGCTTGTCCTTACATCTGTGTATTCCCTTAGGCATACTCCAGGCTGAGCAAATGGAGGAGTCTGCTGATGACACTGGGGAGCCCCAAACAGCCGGCAGACTTGTTTGCATCAATAATGACAGAGTCAAGGCCGTGCAAGAAAGCGGACAATGAAATTAACCAGACAGTGGCTGTGCTTTGTAAGGATTTTTCCATTCTGAGGTAAGCTGCATCACTCCGGGAGAGAGAAGTGTAGGGTGAAGTAGGAAGTGACAGGGAACAGAAAAAGTGTGAAAATGAATGAGGCACAGAAGGAGATTCCTAGATGGATGGGAGACTCTGCAGGTTATATAGCCCACGAAGGAACTTGCAGCTGTTTACAAATGGGCACACAACAGAGCATGTGCTAGAATACTGTACATAAGAAACTTTACTGGGTCCTCCAACACATTTTTAACCATTTATTGTCAAACTTAGAGCCTGATCTTAATCACATTTACTTGGAACCAAACCCTACTGATTTCACTGAGACTTGTTTTCTGGCAAGTATACTTAGAAGTTCAACAACAGTTTGTGAACAGCTCCTAAAGTTAAATAAAAGGTAAAGGTAAAGGTACCCCTGCCTGTACGGGCCAGTCTTGACAGACTCTAGGGTTGTGCGCTCATCTCACTCTATAGGCCGGGAGCCAGCGCTGTCCGCAGACACTTCCGGGTCACGTGGCCAGCGTGACAAGCTGCATCTGGCGAGCCAGCGCAGCACACGGAACGCCGTTTACCTTCCCGCTGGTAAACGGTCCCTATTTATCTACTTGCACTTAAGGGTGCTTTCGAACTGCTAGGTTGGCAGGCGCTGGGACCGAGCAACGGGAGCGCACCCCGCCGCGGGGATTCGAACCACCGACCTTTCAATCGGCAAGCCCTAGGCGCTGAGGCTTTTACCCACAGCGCCACCCGCGTTAAATACCTGTAGCAAAAGAACAGGCAGAGGATAGTCAGTGACCACCCACACTTATAGGCAGCAGCAAACAAGGGCAGAATGGGGAATTGAGGCAAAGGATGTGAGAACAGATGAGGTCAAGTGAGAAGGGAAGACAGCTGAATGGACAGCTGAGTTGGAAGCTTAGGGGCTGAAGTATAAAACTCAAGGGGTGCAATACAGGGGTTAGGTGCACACATTCCATGCAAATCACTTAGCTGTGTGCTTAGTTCCTACAGATTTGCCTACCAAGCACCATGCAGAAGCCATTAGCAGAATCTTTGACAAGCTGTTTAGTGAACCTGGATGCACTAAGGCTATAAAAGTTAGAAGGCCAGATTGGGGGAGTCACTGAGGTCCGTAAGACTTCTATGCAGTTTGCCAGAATACCCCATAGTCTTGGAATAGGTCTTGGAAACCTGTACCTGTAGTTGAGTCAATGGAAGAGATTAGGGTTGGTTAAGTGCCCACCCTGTTGCCCAGTGGCTGTCTAAGGTAGTCTCAAGTCCAGTGTTGGGGGACCGCAGGACAGTGGTTCTGCATGACCTCAACATTCATGCCAAGGTTGCTTTGTCTAGTCCAGTTTGGGCCTTCATGGCCTTCATGGGCCTGTCCCAAATTGTCAATGGACCAATACACAGGGTAGGACACACATTAGCTTTAGGCGTCACTTCAGGGTGAGTGGCTGGTGTTTTGCATATTGCTCCCTTTGTTGTGGGGAGGGGCCAATTTGGACAGCATGCGCTTTGAGACCTATGAAATCTGATTGATTCCTGAGGGCTCTGGAGGATTTTCCAGTAGCCAATTTTGGTGATTTTGTTGAGGCTGTTTCCTAATTGTAGAACATTAGGGTGAGGAGGCCTGTTGACACAGTCGCTTCAGTGTGTCTGGTCTGACACTGCAGAGCTCATTCTGCTCCTCAGTTCTCTTCATAGCTATGAGCAACAAATGAGGCCAGATAACGGCTATAGCAGGCTGAACAGTGGTTAGAATGCATATCTGCAACTATCACATAGCCATGATGGCAGTGAAAAAGGTCCACCATTCCATTTCCATCAAGCAGAGCTCTTTCTAGTTAAAATGTTGTTACAACCTGCCTCAGTCAGTAGGACACTGTAACCACCACAAGCCTGCTGTTTAGACACACCTGTTTAGGCAAGCATTCCCTGGAAGTGAACTTGTGATTTTATTGTTTCAATAGGGGCTTTTGTTTTGCTTTTTCAAATGCTACAATGGAATACTTATTGTGTATTTTAATTATGTATTGATTATGTATTGATTTTAAATTTGACATATAAGTGGTACATAAATTGGATGATAATGAGGATGATAATAATATTGCTACATCAAGCCTCTTGTGTGAGAGAGAATCAGAAATGGCATCAGACCAAATGGTAAAATGAGATGCTTTTTGGGATAGGAGCCTGGCCTCTATCATAAAAACCAAACAAGCTGAGTGTTTGCCTAGCCCCAAAAGTTGTGAGCAGGGCCACCAAGTGTGCATAGTGCCCCTGGAGGACAGTTGAGGAGAGCATGTCTAGACTGCACAATGCAAAAATAATTTCAGATTTGGTTGCAAGCCAAGGAGTTTGGCAGTTCCAACTCAACACAGAAAGTGCCAAACTCTGCACCTTTAAATTCCCTCTTTTTAGATCGGTGCTTAAAGGATTTCGCTTTGGGATAGTAAATGCCTGAGATTACAAGAACATCACTGCATGGACCACGCAGAACTCATGAGGTGGCAATGTGTGCTTAGTCAAGTCTATTGCATGCTTACTCAGAAGCAAGTCCTCCTTAGTTCAGTGGAACTTGTACCACAAACTTTATACATGTTTACTTGGGGTGAATGTTCATAGGATTGCAGCCCTACTCTTAATAGATTAATTTAGGATTTCAATCTTAGCATAACAAAGAGGCTTCCTGCAGGATGATGTGTAATAAGATTTCCACTGAGGGGAAAGCAACTGTATCAGTGGAAAGACCTCGGGCGTGCAGAGAACAAGGGGAGTGTGGAAATGCTTTATTTCAGTTGCTGCATATGGTGAGGTGTTAGTTGGCATCAGGTTTTATAGCGAGACATTCTTAGGAGGGAAGTATTGATTGGGAAAACTGGCTGATAGCAAAAGAATAGTCCATTTCAGGGATAGGATTGGTAAGAGGAAAGCTTTTGAGAATAGACAGATGTTTCTCTGAAACAATCCTGAAATTGCAGCCTTGGGTGTATATTGAAGTGACTCCTATGCATGCATTAACTAGGAAGTAAGCACCATTGGGGGACGCGGGTGGCGCTGTGGGTTAAACCACAGAACCTAAGACTTGCCGATTAAAAAGTTGGTGGTTTGAATCCCTGCGACGGGGTGAGCTCCCGTTGCTGGGTCCCTGCTCCTGCCAACCTAGCAGTTCGAAAGCAAGTCAAAGTGCATGTAGATAAATAGGTATTGCTCCGGCAGGAAGGTAAACGGCGTTTCCGTGCACTGCTCTGGTTCGCCAGAAGTGGCTTAGTCATGCTGGCCACATGACCCGGAAGCTGTACGCCGGCTCCCTCGGCCAGTAAAGCGAGATGAGCGCCGCAACCCCAGAGTCGGCCACGACTGGACCTAATGGTCAGGGGTCCCTTTACCTTTTTTAAGCACCATTGAGCTCAGTTGGATTTATTTCTGGGTAAACTTGAAATATTATTGGCTGTGTGACCTCAAAACTGTCCTGAGCCTGTAAGATATATATGGATATGGTTGTTGACAAGAGTTTTTCTGACACAGGCTTTTTAGGTGTTTGACTCTACTGTTGAATATGGGAACATGGGGAGCCAAAGTATATATTGAGCTAAGCTGCATTGAAACCAGTTTGGCCCGGTACAAAACTGTGATGTGAGCTTACAAGAGTATCAAGGCTGAAAGGAAGGCAGTAGGAAAAGCCCAGAGTCAGAGCAGAAAGTCATATTGAGGGCACCTTACTGCATGCATTGGGGTTCTGTACAAAAGCCATCATGTGTTAATACTATGCAGAATGGAGATATATTCTCCATTCTGCAGAATGCAGAAAGTATAATTCCTAGTGCCCATCTGGTTATTGAGACAGGTAAGAACATAGTCTGTGGTGTCCTATCCTGACCAGGCATGAATAGCATTTAGCCATGCTCAAGTACCCAGCTGTGAAATTTAGAGCCAATGCAAGAAATAGAAGACAAAACCCCCTGAAATGATTCACATTTAGGGGTGCAGCGTATTCTTTGATCACAGAAAACTACAGAGGTGCCTTGTGGATTTTCATGACCATGGAAATGCTCCAAGATTGCTGGTCACCCTAATGCTACAAGTTTAAAGCAGGCTGATCACCTTTCAAGTTTGTGAGCTTTTCTTTTTCTAGCTGGCTTCTCCTGGAAGAATTAAGCTGTTGGCAAGAGCTTATGACAGGTTGTTCCCCCTTGGGATTTCAAAGCATTCGTGGCAGGGAATGGCTTAGTGGTCTGTGAGCGCTTCATTTAAAGAAATCTTAATATGGGAAGCCTTAATTTGAGTCCTTCCTATATTAGACACAGGGATTGGCAGAGAATCTGGTGTTCCTGGGGCTATTAATGGGGAGACACGGTTAAATTTCCAAGAGGGCTCTCAAGAGTCTTGTGGGCAGAATAATGAAGAACTGGTATGTCAGCTCTGTGCAATTTAGCCAGCGTCAATTATACCAAAGAGCTTTTATGCCAGAGCACAAAAAATGCACTTGGGATACTTGGAGTAAATAGCACTCAACTGAGATTCCTAGAATGTATATGAGAAATCACTGCACAGGAACTGTCCATACTAAGAAAATAGCAATCACTGTGCAGTATCCATGAGGAGACTGCTATCCACACAGACTAGACCTCGGCACCTTTTTCAAACTGTCCTTGTAAGCAGGGTTCAGATGCTGTAGATCATGGACTGAGAAACATTTGGTCCTCCAGATGGTTTTGAACTCCCAGTGCCCATTAGTCCCATCCAGCATAAGCAGTGGCCAAGGATGATGGGAGTTGTAGTCCCATAACATGTGGCGGGCCACATTTCCTATCCCTGTTGCAGATAAAGATTCCACAAGAAAGCCTTGATTCACTTTTTTGTCTTCCTCCACTCATTATTCATTCATACAGACTGCAGCCAGAGTTTTCCCCAAAACAGCTGATGTAACATCTAAAATCACCTCCTACTGGTCTAAACTCAGAAACACCACTTTGCCCTCATCTCCCTTAAACATCCTTTCAGATCAGTTTAGCTTGAAGGTCTGCCATCTCCTGAATGACTCCATTGCCAGCACACCCATCTGTCAGGTCACACCTTTAGAACTACACTTGGTAGCTTCCTCCCCTTTCATGTCAGGAATGTTAGAGCTCCATCTCAGGCTCCTCTGTGCCCCAGTACTGGATGAACTTGCCACTCACACCAGGTTTTTCTTTTCTGCTGTTCGCTGTATAGCTTTGCAATATGAGCGACCTGAAATCCAGTGTGGTCAGAATGGAGTTTGATTTTCCCATATATAGTCAGGGTACCATGATGCATTTTGCTCAGCCTCCTTTCAAGACCTCAAGCATCCCTTTGCGATTACGTTCTAGTGACTAAGTCATCCGCAGCATCTGGGCTAGTATCCAAAGTTCTTGCTTGTGGCCCAGATTATTACAGTATTGCCTTCTCTACCTGTGTGATACTTTCCTCGCTCCATCCATGGCCCCATCCTTGCCTCTGTACTACTGTTTAGCATGCTGATTCAAGACCCAGTCTTCTGACTCCTTTGCCATGCATCTCTCTTGCCTTTACACCAGGGCTGACTACACTCAACTCCCATCACCCTCAACCATCATAGCCTATAGTTAGGGTTGATGGGAGTTGCAGTCCAATAGCATCTGGGGGACCACAGGTTAGCCATCCCTGGCTTACATGAGCAGTCTATTTATATTCTCATTCTAAGGCTGATTCTATTCCTAATATTTCCCAGTTTCTTCCTAGGCTACAACACAATAGGCCACCTGTCCTGTTGTTTGTTGAAAGTCCTCCTTTTTGTGACTGTGCTTAAATGCTTTGTTTCCTGCATCTATCCCAACAACAAATACCTGAAGTTTGGGAGGTAAATGTCTAAAGAAGGAATAGATTGCTACCTCTTTCGCAAGCCAGGGGATATTGTCACCACAACTCCTGGTCATTTCATTACTTCTGTGATCTTGGGTGTGTGTGTGTAGGGTGTCTTAACAGCAGGAAAACTTGAACCTGGACTTGGCCTTAGTAGTTCTGAGAATAGAGTTACTAACAGGCAGTGGGTGTCTGTGTTTGGACTGAAATCACCATGACTTGGAGATTGCAGGGGGGTGGGAAGGTTGCAGTTTTTATAAGGTTCTTTTTGAATTTGTACTACCTTCCAGTTTTTTAGTGTGTCTTCAGTTCACATAGTATAACGGAACATCTGGCTAGATCTAATTTAGTGGCTGGACAGGCTTTCTCCCTGTATGTTGGGATGGGGAACCTGTAGCCCAGCAGACACTGCTGAATTGCAGCTACAGTCACCCCTGACTATTGAACATGGTGGCTGGGGCTGATAGGAGCTGGAGTCCCAACATCATCTGGAGGGCCACAGCTTTCTCCATCTGTACTGTATCTAAATTCCACCAGAGCATTTCTGCCCCTGTTGGTCTGCACAACTGACTGCAACCTGCATGGGATCAGGACCTTCTCACAGAAAGCATGTGGGTGGCCTGGCATGGATCCATGGGGGAGAAAGCATTTGCTCCATTGGATGTCAGACCTGGCCCGTGAAACAGTTTTATCAGGCTCTTGGCAGCCCTGCCAAATGCTAACCATGTGGTATGCATTTTGCCCATGGTTTCATATGCAAGGAGAGGAAATTTGTTTGCAAATGTTGCGAGATATGTGAGTTATTCCATACTTTAAATGTGATTATTGGGAGGGGGGTGTTATAAACAGTGCCCCGTCTGATAGCTATGCAGAGGCTGAATTGTAAAGCCTGGCCACCTGTGAGGAGGTCGGGCTGTGCATCAAACTATACTTCCGGTTTCCGGACTACTGCCTGGAGAATAGAGTGGTCCCTGAGAACACAGAACTTGGCCATCCCTGCACTATAGCACTGAGCCAGGAGTGTGGGAAACGGCTGTCTATATGTGCCCCTAAAACTGAAGCCTGTCTCTCAAAATGTCCTACTCGAGCCTCATTTGTGCCGCTTTCCGTATATAAGCCTTTTACTGTCTTGTCGCAATAGCACACAGAACCTTCAAACCATTCCCTATAACTTTTCCCTTTCCCCTCTTTAATTTCCTGGCTGCAGGCTTAAGATCAGCAAACCTAAACCAGCAGCAAACTTAATGAGGAGCATCTGTACAGAAAGGGCATGCACGTGGAAGTGTGTGTGTGTGCGCGCGCACGCACACACGCACGCGGGTGTGCTTACACAGATGTGTTCGAACCCACGGGGCTGGACAGCAGGAGGTCTACCTGTCAGAACTCTGAGGCTGCCTTGAACTCATCTTATTGTGGGAAAGAAGCCAGTGCTGATATAAGGCACAGTGCAGGCCCAGACTGAGACAGTGGCAATACTTCCTCTGTTGCCCATTTACTGGACAAGTTGTACTGTACAATGTAGTGCTCACAGCCAAGGTTTATGTTATATCCCACTTTTCTTCCATCATGGAACCCAAGGCAGTGGACATGGGATTCCCAGGTGGTCTCTCATCCAGGCACTGACCAGACCCAAACCTGCTTAGCTTCAGCAAGGACGTGGTCCAATGTGCCTTCTGACCACAGCCAGACCTAGTCTCGTTTCTATCTAGTGTGCCATTTTCCCTAGATGAAAGTTGTGTGGGGCAACCCCAGTAGCTTGTGGCAGCACTCAAATGGGTGAAGGTGTGCTTGTACACCAACTCAAGACTGGCTTTCCAGTCCTCAGGTGTGAAACCTATGAAGTAGCCGTCAGGAAGACAGTGGCTTAGATTGCATGCTAGGGTGTATTGTCCTCAAAGGGCTCCAGGCATCCTTCGTTTTAGGTATTAAGCAACGTGGCTGTTAAAAGTATTATGTTTCTGAATAGGGCTGTTACATGCATGAATTTAGTGCCCATCCTGTCTCATACCTTACTATCCTTACACTGACTGTTTACATTCTGCCTGTTTACTAGTTATATATAGCCACACTGTTATACTAAGCAAGCCCTATCTCACACAGATTTCTACCCTTCTCACGCACTGAAATTAATTCCATCCCCCACTTTTGTCCTCAGCAGGGCCAGAGCTTACTCAGATGCTGCCATTCGCAAGAGGGGACATCCTTATGCACACAACCATGTGTGTGCTTTTTCAAAAGGTGTCCCACTAAGCCGCCGGGCAGTACAATAAAACACTTTGGCTCCTAAGAAGAGAACGACAAGAGTAGTTGGCCTTTCCACATGCAGCTCACAGCAATGATTTTGCTATTCATCAACACCAGGAACAAAACTCATTCAAAGCTGACCCTTTTGGGGGTTCTTAATGTCTTTGCCAACTTGGGATGGACAGTTGGAAATGGAAAATAAGCCAATAGTAAAGGCTCCCAGCCCCATTACCTCTGAGCAGCAAATTTAATGAGGAGCATCTGTAGGGAAAGGAGATGCATTGGTGTGGCCATGGACACGCATATGCATGTATATGGCTGTTTTGAGCATGAGGAGTATGTATGGTCCTTAACTAGGGAGTGTATTCCAATCTACATGTGGGTCCATAACATGCCTGGATACTTTCCCTGGGATAGTCCCAGCCTCTCTTTTGAGATGCTCCCTCCATAACAGTGATCTTGTGTTCCAGCCACCTTTTTATCCCTGCACATATAAGCTAAGGTTGACCTTCCTATGAGTACAGTGGATCTGCAGCCATGGCATTCCACAGCATAGAGCCTTTTCAGGTGTGACGGTTGGCTGTCTGTTTGGAGGATGGGCTCCCACATCCCCTCTTGCACACAACAGGGGGCCGTGTTGCCTGCTGCTTGCCAGCCTGCACTGGTGCCCAACTATGCAGCAGGCAAACAGGGTTCAACTCATTTCCAGAGATATCATCCCTCTAGATAATCTCACATGCATGCATCTGTGCCATTTCCCAGCACACCATTTCCTTTTCTAGTCACACCTACCCCATTCAGTTCCCTCCTGTGCAGCATCCTTCCCTCCCCCCCCCCCCGCTACCCAACTCTAAGCAGCTTTCTGCTTTAAAGCAAAAAGAGCCAACAAATTTGACAGCCTATCAGCCCAATGTATTGCTGGGTAGGATCCCTCTCTAATTTGGGCTGTTCTGGAGAGAAATCCCTTAAAAAGATGCCTAGTCCCAAGCTGCTAGCTGCAGCTGCTGGATGGGAGTGATAGAACCATTTGCGTCTATCAGTTTTAGCTCTATTCTCTCCCTCCCTGCCTGCGCTGCCCCCCTCCCATGCCTTTCCTGGCTATCTCAGCCAAGGAGCAGAACTGACCGGCAGTAAAGAGACCCAAGCCGATAGGCAGCATCTTTCCCCAACAGACCTAGCAGTGAGAATTTGGGCTGTTGTTCATTTGAGACATGAAAGAGCAAGTTCTGCGTATGCCTGTCTACTGGTCTCCTCGGCCTCACATTTTCCGGCATATCCCCCTCCACATTCCCTGCTTTGCCTTTTCCAGCATCCAGGCAAGGGAGGAAAAATCCCAAAGATTTTTCTGTTTTTGTTTTGCTTTGTTTGTTTGCTCTTTCTTTTTAAAATAGCTGACACTGTGGGAGCAAGAGACTCCCCTCTCCCCCAAACAGCGTGATTGTCAAAAGAGCCAGTCCAGGAAACAAACCACTTTTGACCTTTTAAGGCTTGTTTTTACATTTTTATTTTATTTTAAACACAAGCCCTCTCCCAGAAAGCCTGGGGTGTTGTCTGCAAAACACAAAACCCCCATTGCTTATAAAAATTACACCCTGCAGGAAAAAGTTCTCTCATTCCAAGTAATCGCGCCCCCCTCCGCAACTCCTTTCCAACCTTTTCAAAGTAACAGCAAGAAAAGTTTTGTTAACCGGCTGCAAATGTTAAAACTCTAAGGATTAACAACAACAGCAACAAAAACCCCTAACATTATTTAGGAAGACTGGACACTTCCTAGGGTTTTGTGCCCCCCCTCCATCCGCCGGAGCAAAGGACGTTTCCTCGTTCTTTGCAAAAAAAACTTGTTTCAGGGTGGTTCCCCCCTCCCCTTTCACTTCTCCTGTTCTTTGTTTAAAAACAAACAAACAAACCTTTATTTTGGTAACCAAACATACTTTCTTTCTGTGCTGGGGCAGCACTTAAAGCACGACAAGGGGGGTGGTAACCCTTTATAGCCCTTGTCTAAAATGCTGGTGACTTTGATTTTCCTCTGTCAGTTTTGGATGTTATTCCCTTACTAAGCAGCGTCTCTCTCTCTCCCCTTCTCCCCCCCCCCAGTAATCACAAACATGCATGAAAAAGAGAGAAGGGGGGGGCAAAGGGAAAGTCTTAAATCAGTCCCAAAGCCAGACAGACGTTTTAATCAAATCAAATTAGAATCAGCAGCGGTTTTGGGGTGGGGGGAAGATGAGGCGCATGGCAAGAACCCCCCGCCGCCCCATCCCCCCTCTCAAAACTGAATGAGATGCGAGCCCTTACCTGGACCCCCCCCAGCAACACATAGCATAGTAGACTCAGAGTTTGGGCTGGGGGCGACGCTGCGGGTTAGCAGGCAAACGGTTTTGTTCCGAAGCTCCTGGCGCAGAGTGAAAAAATTGCCTTTCTCCCCGGCTGGCTCTGCCCCCGGTTCCGTTCCTTTTTTTCCCTCCCCCCTTTTCCCTATTTGTTTTGGTTTGTGTTTTCTGGGTGTTAGGTGGGAAAAGTTGTCTGTACGCTTTTTTTTTTTTTTGGTATGTGTGCAAAGTTTTCACCACTCTCTGTCTCTCTCACTCTCTCTCTCTCTCTCTCCTCTTCCACCTCCCGTGATTTGCTCTTTTGATTGGTGTCCAGGAATGTAAGAATATAAAAAAGAAAAAGGGGAAAAAAGTGCATACACCCTCTCTCGAAGCGGCTGCCTTTCCTTTTTCCCTCCCTTCCTTTTTTTTAAATCAAGTGTTAAGCAGAACCAGGTTGCTTTCAAGAATGCATTTGATGCAATTGTATACAAGTGGAGGGTCATTCATTTCTTTCTCCTTCTCTCTGTTCCCCCCCCACCTCTCCACCCCACATTTGCCACCCACCTCAACATACCCCACTGCAGCTCTTCAAACTTTGGGGTGGGGAGGGGCAAGAGAAAGGTAAAGGAGCCAGCAGCATGCATTTCCCTCAAAGTAAAGAAGGAAGCGGGAGAAAACTTTTGTTTTGTTTTGTTAAAGAACTATCCAGAGGAAATGCCAGCCCACCATACCCCACCCTAACCCCCTCCCAACCCCGCTCTCTAGATCTCTGGATGCTGCCAAGATTTGCTAGTGGCATTTTTTAACAACAACAAAAAAAAAAGAAGGAAGAAGAAAAAGAAGAAGGGGGGGTCTTCCAGTAAATGCTGGAGAAATTGAACGTGTTTGTGAGGGCTCAGTTGAGGTTCTCAGTGGGGAGAGGTGGGCTGGCTTCCCTGCGCAGGAGGGGAGGCCTGCAGAAAGGTACCCGGGACTCCTACCTGCTCTGAACTCCATCTGGTTAAAGCCCCAGTCCGGCGCAGCCCTTGAAGGTAGGTGTGTGGCTGGATGCTTCCTTTCGCCGAGGGGTCTGCATGGAGTCTGCTGCCTCCTTTATTCTGGGCCAGGATTAATAATCCCATTTGCCAATCCCACTCACTAGGGTTTGGTTGTGGGTTTGGTTTTTGTGTGTGTGTGTGGTTTGTTGTTGTTGTTTAATTTGGTGAAGATATTCACGAAACCTTCCCCCTTTCCTCCTTTCTGACGCGTAAAGCTTTAACCACAAAGCAAAGCCCAGTCCCAGAGGGTGGGAGTATGTGGGGGGGCATGGGGGGAGGAGGAGAGGCACCGCAGATTGGCTCCTCTCCCCTACAAAGAGACAAGGCGAGGTGAGTGTGTGAAGCCACCCTGTCTCGGGCTGAAATGCCAGATTTGGAAAAGGGAGGTGGAGGGAGATGGGGGGGGAGGAAGATGGGGGAGAAGGGGTGGGGATAGACGGGAGAAACTGACCCATTCTCTTTCTCCACTTCTTTTGCCTTTCCTCATCCTTCCCGTTCTGACTCCCTGCAGTACTTGCCTGTCTAAGAATCCCCTTGGCCCAGACTTTTGGCCCGGTCTGCGGCAGGCTTTTTGACATCCGCGCCCCAGCCAAGTGCCAAGCAACTGGGGCCAGCGGCTGCCTTCCCACTGCCCTTTTGCAGGAAACAAAACACAATGGCTTGCCAGTGGGTTGTTGTCGGATGCTTGTCCCATTCTCACAATCGGAGTGGTGGCGTTTAGTCACCAGCAGGTGACTAAACCTCCAGGCAACAGATGTCATGAAAGGCTGATGTAGGAGTGAGTACCGAGAGATAGTTTGCTCAGCAGGCAGGCAGTCAAGGGCATTGGTAAGGGGGCCTTTTGTCTCTTTCTCTTCGCCCAGGAAAAAAAAAATCATACACATTTGTCTCTCATTCATCCCAGTGTTTTTCCTTCCGTTCCTTTGTGTGTAATATATACATATATAGGTTCTGATCGTAATTCATTAATCAGCAAAAGACTTGTCAGTCCTATTTCAACACAAGGCTTGTGACTCAGCACTCTGCTTTCCAACTTTAGGGGCAACCTCCCTTACGCTGAATGGACTCATTGGAAAGGGGCTCTAATGAGGAAACAGGGGAGGCTGCAAAAGCATTCAGGGGGTTGTTTGAAGGGGGGCATTAGGTTTGCTGCAGAGGAAGTATTCCTTTAAAAATAGCCATGCAAGTGATATGTATGGGAATGGAAACGTTAATACTGAAGTGATAGCAGCACCCTACTTAATGAAAGATAATGTTGTATCTCTCATAGAACCCTTACAACTTAGCATAGCTTTCCCCACCCCACCAGTTCTGAGCACTGGTTTGGTTGTTCATATTTGTCCACTTAGTATACACTGATATGTCCCATTCATCAGGGTTTGCACACATGTAACCATGCAAGCAAGCAATTTTTTTGACAGGCCCCAGTTCTGCAGACCTTGCAGATGCAACATCTCCGTTAGCAAATTGTCAGCATAAGTGGTTCTGATCCAGCAAACCTCCACTGCATTAGTTTGGGTGTTTGCATTCCGCCCCTTCTGCTACCCAGTTGCTGAGCTCTGAGATCGGTGTAGAGGTTGTTTTTTGTTGGGGCTTTTGAGCTGCGTTGAAATGTATTTTCCCCCACCCCATGTTGCTTAAAAAAGTTATCTGACAAAAGAAATTCTCTCTTTGAATTTAAATGGCTAAGAAATTGTTTATTTTCAATTACCCTTCCTTTGATTGGGACTGACTTTGCTGATGGGAGTCTTTCTAACTAGATGAGGACTTTGGAAATAAACTTCACATTTAAAATAAACTATCAAATGTTATTAAAGCTGGCATGTCAGGTATATAGCAAAAATGAAGGAAAAAAGGAACCAAAGCTTGTTTATTCACATTACTAAATATTTACATATTTTGCAAACAAGAAAAGCAAGGGAGAGAAGGGCTTTGTGCTGTACAAGGAAATCCAATCACTTCATCCAAAATTAATTGCGTTCGTGAATATATATGTTTTTTCATTGTTAAAAACTGACTCGTTATTTACATGGAAAAACTATTATGGGGCTTTGAACTTTAGGAAAGAGGGGTTGGGGGACATATTCCTTTTTTCCCCTTGCAGGCTTTCGCGCAGTGCTTTGTGTAAAAACAAAGGCACTCACAGACACAACTAATTTTAGCATTTCCAGCCCAAGAGCCTTGTGCCTCCAAAAGGTGAAATTTAGCATTTTTCTCAAATGTAGTTTGAACCACTCAGCATTTTAAGTCTTATAAAATGTTTTAAGCTGTGAATTCATGGACTTTCCATTCTTTATTTAAAGTAACTATTCACTTAACTGTTTCACACACCCATTTATTTCTTAGTCATTGGAGATTTATGTACCTCCAATAGGGCCAAGGTGAACTGATATTTCTTTTGTGTACAGAATAAATAAATCTAAGGTAAGCAGCAGCAGTCCAATTTATATATTTACAAGAAAATGAGTCCTGCACAAAGCGCTGCCTTTTCTTTTTGTCTAGACACAAGTTTACATGTTTGTAAAATGCGTAGAAGTTTTCAGGCACATCGCTGCCTAGTCCTTGTTCCATGCTGTGTTTTCTTGAGCCTGCTGCAAAAGAGTGCAGAATTAGTTGAAATGGGCTTTGAGGGTTGTATGAGGGAAGGTGCAGTATGGGACCCAGAAAGGCATATCCCAAGTTGTGAGTTTTTGGTTCTTGAGCTAAAGAAGAGATGCTTCTATTTGAAGATAAATTTCTTTTCTAGCAGATGAACTCTGAACCTTGAACTTCCAGATTTTATTTTATTTTTATTTTATTTACAAAGGGGCATTTGGGAAGCATGGAGCGTAAAAGACACCCATCATGTGCCAAGGACGTGTGAAAAATATGTGACCTGTGTTTTGTCCTCCTGTATTAAAAATGCTCTAGAGCAACAGCCAGCCCTTGAAATCAGAAGGATCCTGTAAAACAAATTGTGACTGCCAGTCTTAGCTAGAACTGACCACATGCCGTGAAAATGCTAATATGCAGTAGCAGCAAGGAAATTTCAAAAAAGGTTTGAAAATTAATAGTGAAGGGGTTCACAACATGCTTGTTTCCCAATACATATAAGCATATTCCTTTACAACAGGGCTGGGAGACCCTGTGGTCCTTCAGATGTTGCTGGACTACAACTCTCATCATCCGTGGCCATTGGCCATGCTGGCTGGGGCTGGTGGGAGTTGGAGTCCAGCAGCATCTGGAGGGCCATAGGTCCCCCAGCCCTACTTTTACAATAGAGTTTTTTCACATTCCATGAAACATGGTGGAATAGAGACCCGGATCTAGATCACAGTTCATCAACTTCCCGTCCTGGATAAGCAGTAGTTGGGTCCAGAAATGTAGACGAGAGGCATGCCCGAAGCACACAGTGGGAATTTACAGACCGAAAGAGCAGCAGCTGTGTCATACCACCAGTTTATAAAACTTGCGAAGACTATTTGCATCCTTTGGGTCGTTATGGGTTATGGGAGTTGTAATTTGGTACATCAGAACCTGGGGCAGAGCCACTCTGAATAGGAGAAAGGGCACACGTACCTTAAGAGATTTGCATTCCAGATTAATAGCCAGGCCTGTTTGGTAACTGCAGCTGACCCAAAGTGCACATTATTTTGCCTTACAAGACTAAGGGCTCATCCACATTTTGCTTATCCCGGGTCTGAGTGGTTTTCTGCTTGTCTCGTGCTTTCTAGGCACGGCATGGGTCTGAGCAGTTTACCGTTTGCCCCTTTGCTTTCCCCGGGAACACCAGCTCTTTACAGCTGAATTGGAGCAAATGTCAGTCCTTGGGAAACCTAATTGACATTTACTCTGATTCGGTGATAAAGAGAGGGTTTTCCTCGGGGGGGGGGGGAGCAGTGGAACAAGGGCAAGTGTGGATGAGCCCTAACACATTTGACTGTAGGTACTAATTCTAACCATTGTGGAAGCCAAAAGACAAGGGGAGCCCCTTTTGCTCTCCAAAAAAATACTTGCTTCTCACAGGCAGCTTCCTTCTTAAGGCTTAAAATAATACAAATTTCTCCTCTGCCAAAAGATGTATATTCAAGTGTTCCAGGAATTGTACTTTAAAAAAGCAACCTAACCCTAATTGTGTGGTTGGGAAATACATATTAGTGTATATTTTGTGAGCTTTGTTCTCGTAAGTTTTCTTTTTCAGAACTATTGGTGAGGAATGACATATACAGGACACTGAGAATGTGGGGGAGCACTGGTTGGAGTTTGAGGAGTTATACAGAATGAAGCTCCACTTCCTGGCCACTTTAACCCACCCACAGATTACCCTGGTTTTACAACAGATTCTGCCTTCACCTTTTAAGTGTTGTTCTACAACTGTGAGGTCTCAAAACATACTTTTTTAAAAGTGAGATTTTTAGGGTTCTGGCTGGAACACAGATGTTTCCCTGAAGCCAGAGCCGCTTCAGATGTTATAAAACTGGGGGAATAGACAGACAGGAAGCACAGGAGTGATGCTTTTTTCGCTCCTGCAGCTCTCTGTTGTCATCTCAAATAGAACCTTTAAATTTCACCCTCTTGGGGAGTTGCAGAAATGCCCACGATTCCATTTCAGCTTATTCATTTCATTGCAGCAAGTGTGCATGTGTGAAAAGTCTACTTTGGATAATATGGGGGGGGGACATTAGGAAGCAGGCACGTAAACCCTAACCGTAGAAGCCTCTCTATGTTATGTAGGTGGTTATATGCCTTGACAAAAGGACTACTGCAGCATTGTCAGTGTGCTCTTTAGTTGATATATGCTCTCTGGCTAATTAATGTGGAGTAAATACCATCCTTGCTTGTTGTTTTTTATTATCCCAGCCATTAAAAAGACTGATCAAGATTGCTTCATGTGGCAACTCTTAAAAGATTTGAAAAACAAGCTTGAGTAAAGATAAAGTGCTTTAACGCTTTGCCTTTCTGCATTAAGTGATCTTGTGAATGTCTTGTTAGGTCTGCTAAATTGATCCAGCTTGGATCTGACAGCCAGATACATATAAATTCTGTTCGCTCTTTGCCTTTGCCTCAGGCAGTCTTCCATCTCCTCAGCATTCCTGGACCACATTCACACAGTTACTTTAACCAGCCATTTGCTGTGCTTAGTGCTCCCTAACTCCTGTATTATTCACACTGTGAACGCAGCAGTAGGAAGAGTACGGATCCCACTTTTAATACCATACTTCTTGTTCCTTACATCTGCAGGAATATTGTGGAAATAAAACCTTCTTTCCCCCCTTTCCAGGGTGCCTCTTGACAACTGCAGAAATTATAGCTTAATTGCCCTCTAGGAAGTAGAGTTAAGAGGAATTCTGGGATACCTGCACATGACATCACTGAATGGGATCTCTGGGGCATTAGGTAGTCTATTTCTTAAAATGCATATTAATTGTACAGAAATCAAAGTACGGGTTTTAGAACTCAGAAGTACCTAACGTTGCTTTTGTGGTACTCTTGTAAATGCCACCAAAAGCAGTTCCGACTCTCTTTCCTCCCACAGCAATGAATTGTGGCCGACTCCAGTTTGCATGTCCAAGCACCCCTTTAATGCCTAGCTCTACCATTGGCAGCCCTGCCTCTCTCACCTCCCTCCCCCCACCCTGCTGCATCACAGGAAGCACTGTGGGTGGTTTTGAGCTCACCAGAGAGGGGTGAGTCCTTTCCCCAATCTCTAGAGGCGCCAGCACTAGCCAAACCTCCCACTGCCAATGTTTGATTGAGCTCCTTCCCAGCCTCTCCCCCCCGCCAC
Source organism: Podarcis raffonei (assembly GCF_027172205.1). NCBI lineage: Eukaryota > Metazoa > Chordata > Lepidosauria > Squamata > Lacertidae > Podarcis > Podarcis raffonei. The sequence goes on from NC_070602.1 coordinate 83,387,502, forward strand.
TTCCCCAATAGCTATTCTTATTGAGTGGTTTGTTGTTGTTTTGGCAAAGGTTTAAATAAGGGCAGTGGGACAGGAGAATCATATAACATTTCTGGCTCTTCCGTCAGCCTGCAGTGATATCACTAGGAAGATCCCACAGGCATCAGGCTGAAATCCTAGCTGTTAGTACTGTAAACCAGCCTTCCCCAACCTGGTGCCCTCCAGATGTTTTGGACTACAACTCCCATCAGCCTGTGCCTGATGCTCTCCAGCACACACAGGCTGTGGCTGATGGGAGTTTTAGTCTGAAATGTCTGGGGAGCTCCGGGTTGGCGAAGGTTGCTGCAAACCCTAGCAATGGCTGCTGGTTCTATTCTCCATGCTATAAATATATGCTGATGTCACAGAAAGATGCTGCTCTCTTCTCTTCCAGCCCTTCCCCTCTTGCCTCTCATTCATTCCTTGCTCCCGCTCCACCACATGCCTGTGCTGTCTTCCCACAGCTGCTCTTTTCAAGTTCATAACCCTCTCGCTCGAGGTTCCCCTCTTACCTGTTTCCTATCCATCCACTAAAGGGATTGGCAAAGGAGTTGACTCTGTGACAGGGAAATGACGTCATGGGATTTTATAAGCTGACATTCCAAAGTGATTAATGGGGTTGGGTGCTCCACAGACTTATCATTTCATGTTCTTTTGGCAATCCTGGACAGGAACCACCATTGGTCACATTTGTGATGTGCTGGGAGCTTTGCTCTACCTACAGCCACAAGTAAAATCAATACAATGAATGCTAAAAAGAAACAACAAGATAATATACCTTTGTCATGGCGTTAAGACTTTTACTTATAGCACACAGTGAGCACTAGGATCATAGGAAGCTGCCTTATACAAAGTCAGACCATTGGCTCATTCAGTTCAGTTCTGTCAACACAGACCAGCAGTAGGTCTCCGGGATTTCATGCAGGAGTCTCTCCCAGCCGTACCTGGAGATAACCAGGGATTGAACATGGGACCTTTCGTATGCAAACCATGTGCTATACCACTGAGCTATGAACCAGAGGGGAAACGGCATGCTCCATTGCGGAGTGGGACCTGGGGCACAGTAGTAGCATCTCATCAGTGTCTGCAAGCCATAGAATAATGATGTGTTTGGCCCTACATACTCCTCATTCCCCGCCCCATGGCAGGCCCAAAAATGTGTTGTTTTTTTCTGGCTTAAGGGTGTTTAGGTCCTAAATTGGGAGTCTGGAAAGACAATGTGCTATACAGATGGAAAGCAGCATTAGGTACTTATGTGAGAGTTACATGTAAATGTTATTGGCCTTTCTGTAGCAACATTATTACTCCATGTAAATATTATCAAAGCGATGGAAGTTTGGGGAGTTTCTTTACGGCTAAGAGTGAAAACCTTTGTTTTCAGTGAGATTTCTCCTGTCACCCAGATACAACAATAACATGTTTCAGGTTAAGATAAGACATTTCAGAGAGATATATCTACATTGGTCTCTTGCAGCAAAAACAAGTAAGAGTCTTGTGGCACTTTTGGGACTAACAAATGGTCTAAGCTTTGTGGACTAAAAATAAGTTTGTGTACAGTTTTTCATTTTGTGTGTTGTTGTTTTTTTAAAGTTGAGTAGTAGTTTAAGATGGATTAGAAAATGTTTTTCTAACTCATAATACTATAACTCAGGGACATCTGTTAAAGCTGAATATTCGAAGATTCAGGAAGGACAAAATAAAATCTGTCTTAGTTAAATCTATAAAATTTGCTCCCACGAGATGTAGTGATGGACACCAATTTAGATGGACAAACTCATGAAGGCTAAAGCTATCAATGGCTTCTAGCTTTGATGGCTGTGTACTGCTTTCAGTATTAGAAGCAGTATTGCTTTGAAATACCTGTTTCTGGAGAGCACCAGTGAGGAAAGTACTGTTCTACTTAAGTCCTGCTTGTGGACTTCCCGTGGGCATATGGTTGGCCACTGTGAGAATAGGATGCTGGACTTTTGGCTCGTTCCCGTTCTTATAAGAGGCAGGGGATCAGTTACAGGATCATCTTAAAGCACAACTAGCCATGCATCCCCATCTTGTCCGTTAAAATCTCTTCATCGGTACCTCTGCAATCTCCGAACCAGTTCTGAAAACCCCTTTAGCTCTGACCTGCTTGCCAGAAAATTTCCCTTTTCAGCTACTGCTGCTTACTCTCCTCTGTGAGAACAGGATGCTCGCTTAAATGGGCATTTGGCCTGATCCAGCAGGGCTCTTCTTGTGTTCTTAAGCTAAAAAGAATCTGGGGGAAACACAGGTAATGTGACAATAATTTTCATAACATATGCACAAAAGTGCCATCATTTTCAACTCGTGTATCCCATCTGAAGCAGATTTAGGTAAGCCTTTTAAAAAACAAAAACCTTAGGCTGCTGCATTTTGTTTTGTTTTTTAAACCAAAGACTATTTGAGGAGAAAGGGGTTTTGTCAGTAGTTGTTCACTCCATGTTGGTAACTTCCCTATTTCAGTGTTACTCTCATCACTCATTTTATAGCCCCTGGCTCTGTTTACAGCAACCGTTAAATGCTGCCCTAACTAGAGAATTACTCATTCCCCCACAGGGTGTCCTACATCACTCCTTCCTTTATCAGCAAGTGTCATTTATCTTCACAACATCTCATCTTGATTAGCTAATACTTTATAATGATGAAAATGCTCCTTTAATTTGGGGTCCCCCCCTTAAGATCCATGCCCTGATTAGTAGTAGTTCTTACACAGCATTGTCTTGTGTTCAGCTCTTGGAATTCCCTTACTACACCCTAGGATCTCAAACAGTGGAGCAAATGTCTTCGGGATTTATGCAGGAAGCCTGTGGAGAGGAGGGCAAGAGTTCCCTCACTACTTACATACACAGATGCACAACCTTTAACATTCTTGTGTCCCATTTTGCAGACCCTCCTTTGTAGCTTTCTATACAATAGTACCTCAGTTTAAGAACAGTCCTGTTTAAGAAAGAGTCGGTTTACGAACTCCGCAAAACTGGAAATAGTGTCTCGGTTTGCAAACTTTACCTCGGTCTAAGAACGGAATCGGAACGGTGGAAGGGCACTGGTGGTGGGAGGCCCCATTAGGGAAACGGTTTTGGTTTAAGAACGGACTTCCAGAACGGATTAAGTTCATAAACCGAGGTACCACTGTATGTACATTTGTGTGCCCAAGGATTCCTGTGAACAAGTTGTGAGCAAACTGTTGCTAAACTTGCACGTCTTAACATATAAAGCGTCTGTGAGCCCTGAGTTACGCATTCTGAACATCAGTGGGGAACAAACAGTTAGTCATCACAAAACTTCGCAGTCGTGTGGGTTATGCACCTAGCAAGATAATTTGACTAGTCTTTCATGTCAACTATGGCCAAGGCAAGTTCCGTTTTGCATACAAGCAAGGCAGGTGTTCTTAAAAGGTAACAGCCTCAGCTCCTGCAACAAAAAGTATTTGCTCTGAGTACAATATTGATGTGGAATGAACAAACTACATAATGGAAAAGCTAGCATGAAATTACATAACAAGAACTAGGTGTGTGCAGACACACCTCAAAACAGGAGTGGGCGGGTGCGTTTTTATCTCCTGCCAGGCTTACTTCCACATTCATCTTGCAATTTAGGATGTGTTTGCTTCCTTTTCCAGTGCTGATTTAGGCTTCATGTCCTCCTCTTTCTCCCCCCACCCCCAATGTTAGCAGGGCTGTCCTTTTTATGTTTTAAAGAACAACTTGTACGGTTATACAATTAAAAGCTCACTTCGTGCTTAAAATAAATAAATTAAAATCTGCTCTCATGAAAGGTGGTTGTTTCTTGGTGATAACATAGATTCTAGCCTATCAGCCCCAGCCACAAAACACTTCTAAAGGAAACTCCTTGGATCTTGATCTTGAAGAAAGGCTTGTGTGCCTGATCAAAATGGTGTGAGTGCCCTTCTTTGGACTCCACTTGTTCTTAGGCACACCTGTTTACACCTGGCGTCATCTTAGTATATATTGACAAAGAGACAGAGGTAAATTGCATCAAATCTCTGCCATCGCCATTGAAGGTCTGAGCTGGCAAACTTATTTCAGAAGAAGGGTGCTTTTTATTAGATTTTTAAATGACATTTTGTGAGATCATGGGGATTCACAACTGTTATTGGTTTGGCCCCAAAACAGTATTTCAGTTCTTTGAAAGGTGAATTTTAATCCCACTCTAGGAAGGCAGGTTCATTCCTCCAAAGAAGCCATAGCTCATTGGTAGAACACAGGGCATGTATCCCAGCTCACTGTCTGGCACAGCAGGTTGCGAGTTGCAGGCCTTGGAAAGCCCCAAGCCCTTGGACAGGCATTGCAGCAAGGTGAGCTGCTTGAGCCAATGGCATGATGAGACTGTGGTCAAGCAGCCATGAGATTTCTTCAGAATACTGCACATGTTGCTTGCAGCCGCTCATTTTATTATGCCATTGCAAAAACTCCCCAAAGTGGACTGAGCAACAGCACAGTAAGTGTGAAGAAAGTTGGATAGGGAACACATGCGTGACTGTTGAATCCACTACATGGATTCATCTGACCTACACAAATGCCAAATTAATCATGGAAATTAACATATAGGCAATTTTTCAATGGGTTTCTCAGTGTGATGGGAATCTAGAATTCCCTTTTGTATCCCAGGGTTGCTTCCATACTAGAGTGCTGCCAAGGCATTCGTTTTCCATAGTTAATTGGAAGGCAGCAGAATTAAATTAGCAGTTCTACACAAGGATTATATTATCCAGCAGTGCCCTTCTCCATGGCCAAGATCTTGCTATAATGTTTACTTAGAATTAAAGGTTCCCAGCAACATTAATTATAAGTACAACCCTATGCTCAGAAGCCCCATTGAGTCTGATGGAACTTCTCACATAAGTATTAGAGTTTTGCAATTCCTGTTTGAAGGTTTTGCTTGTTGCATGACTTTCTGAGGACTGGTAATAAATGACCCTTCAGTAGCCAAGTTCTGTTTCTGTATGGAGTGAGAAGCATTAATTACTTAAGCCATCATTTTTTTGCTTCCGTATATGCAAAATACTATTTCAATTAAAGATTGGGAGGGGAAGTATTTTAGTAACTCTTGTTACCTTCTAAACTCCTGAAATGGAAGAAGTAAAAGGAAATTTGGTGCTAATTGCCCATCTTCAATCAACAGGAAGCCATAAAACAGGTAGAACTTGCAAACAAAATTTTTTAATGAAAAGTACAGAAGCTCATTTTTTAAAAAACTGCCACATGTCATCCTCCCCCCGGCCATCCATGAACTGACAACAGAAAATACTGCAATGCAGTGAGCTAATAAAAGATGTATGGATGTTCCATAAAAAATCTAATGAAAAGGTTAAGTGGGGAAGTAGTCTCTGATCTGCAGTAGTTTTAGAACCTTATTCTATATAGTGACCATTGCTTTTTCCTTAATCTTGCATTCTTCTCATTGATCCTATTAACTTAGCATATCAAAATATCATGTATTCCTACTGTGGCCAAAGAAATAAGACAGTGCCTTTATTAATCTATTTATTGTTACCCATGTGTTTTAACCTTTCTTGGAAATAATTATACATACCAGACAAGATATTGAATTCCTAGAGACCACCCGCTCCACTGGATACCATCTTCATTTATAATGTACAATAGAGATGGAGAACTTGTGACCCGCCCTCCAAGGTGTTGTGGGACTCACCCCCAGGCAGCGTGGCCAGAAAGATGGGAGTTGTAATCTATAGGAGGGCCACAGGCTCCCCATCCCTGATATACAACGAGAATGGTAACCAACCTCCATAGAGACATTTTGGCAAAGGAGTTGCTGCGGTCAGTCCTAAGTTAATTGGGAATCGGTCAGTTGTGATGAAACCAACATAAGAATAGGACAATGGCAGTACTGCATTTGCAACCAACCACTTATTTCAACTGGAAACAGCCATTAAAAAAGGGACAGTTTTTCATCATGATGTGATCTGCCTACACAAACCTCTTCTTCACATTGCTGCCAGTCAGATTTTAGCTGACACTGTCTAGGATTCAATTTGGATAAGACAGTTTCAGCCATCTTAGCCTAGTAACAACAGTACCTAGAATTTATAGGGTGTGTCTCAAGCACTTTACATCTCAACAGTTTTTACAGCCATCTGATAAAGCAGTTCAGTAGTATGATATTGCTGAGGAAAGAGACACAATGGCTTACAACTTTGGGTGTGTGCTCCCCCTAAAAAAAAGGTCAAGTTCCTGCATCTCTTTTTCTAGGGGAAAAAAGCCCTGGATTCTACCCTTCACAGCCAGCAGGAGGAATCCTGCAAACAGCAAGATACTCCCTGCTTGTTGGCACTGCAGCACCCCCTGGCGGTCAGGAAACACACCTCTGTGTGGATTTCCCTCAGACTTCCCATCCGATTGCTGGCTCGCTCAGAGTGCAGACAACTTGGCAATCTCTTCTGCCAAGTTCTTAAAAGTCTCTGCTAAGCATGCATAAGCTGCAATGTTTTGGAGGCTTCCAATCTGGCCAAATGTGGGCAGATTTTCCTGAGGCCGACAAAAGCAAGGCTCTTGCGTAACACCAAAGTGAGACCTGTCTGTTGCCAAATTTCAAGTCCTTGCTCCAAAGCACAGAGGTGCTGGAATTTCTCAATGAAAACGTCGGAAGAACTAGGCTTGGGGCTTTTTAAAAAGCAAAAAAAAACACACATGCATTTTGTGCCTCGGGCCCATCATTCACATTATAACTGCAACTTTTTCTTTTTAAAAAATCAGCCCAAGGGAAACACTGGTGACTGCACAGCTTTTGCATTGATGGTTATAATTGGGCAAAGATATGAGGAACTGGAAATGGTCTTATAGCGGAAAGTTAAGCAACCTCAATAGACGTCATTGGCAGCTTCAGTTTGAATGAAAGCCAAGTTGGAACATCTAATGTTACAGTTTTCCAAACTTTTTTTTTAATGGTTTGCCCCCTCATTTCTATGGTTACTATATACAAGATCCCCAAATCTTGGCAACATAACATGTGTATGGTGCAATTCAAGTTTGTATACTCTGTGTATCAAGTTTACCACCTAGTTAACCTATCTGAATAACTTCCAGCAGGTTATCTCTTGCTCTCTTTCATATTGCCAGAAGCAGCAAAGGAAAGGGCAGTGTGGTGTGATAGCTAGTGAACTAGCTTTGGAATGTTCTTATCCCTACTTGGCTTTAAAGCTTTGAGCAACATGTTCTCATCACTGACAGGATGGTTGTTAGAGAAAGCAAAGGAATAAGAAAGCATGTAATAAATCCATTAATTATAAGAAAAAGCGGAATGAAATAGCTTACCTAATTTTCACTGACAAAGAAAAGGAGCTTCTCACATCAGTCCTAATTCTTTTCTTCAAAATTCTCATTACCCCCCCCACCCTTTCTCCCTGTGCATTTAAAAGTACGAAGGACTCATCCACACGGGAGCTAAATTTAGATATGACACTGCTTGTGCATCTTTTTTGTGGCATCCACACAGCATCCTCCTCACCCTGCTGAATTCAGATTTTCTGATCTGCAGATAATCTAATAAGAGAAGAAAATCCAGTAAGAAATTGCAAGTTGTCCAACTGTGGACACACAAAAACATGTTATGTGAGCAGGTTTTTTTACAGGTGTGCTGACATTTTGCTGTGTGTCGACCCTGTTGTTGTTGTTTTGCCTACTATGCAAATTTTTCAATGTGTTCAGTTCTAGAATTATTAATATTTATGACTGTACAGAATAGCATTGACATTGGCTTTCCGTCTCATCAATAAATGCTATTTTGCCCACTAACCACTACTCCTGGAAAAAATTGGATACTTATTACTTACATACTTTTACTCAGAAAAAAGTTGCACTTTCTTCAGTGGGATTTGGTTCTGAATTAGAGTACAATCCTTGGTATTTAAATAAGTGATCCTGCTTCTTATCCTTGCATGTATATATGTTCATCTATAAGCAGACATCATTCTACAGCACAAAAAGTTTGTGAGTTGCACAGTCAAAGATTTTGACTATCTCTCTTGGCCTCTCTTTTCCCAAGTTGATCCCAAGTACTCAGAGGAAGTACGAAGTTTTAAAGTAATGGGTGCAGATTGCCCCCTACTGTCCAAGGAAAGAGGGGGAAACAACAGAAACTTCATACCAAAAAGCCTTCCAATTAAGAAGTAGCCAATAAAGGATGCTTCCAGACTGTCACTATTTTGGGGTGGAATTCAGTCACATACCAGCAAATTCAGATTGGACTTTGCAATAAGGAAAGTGATGGTGAAATGCAATGGAAAGTGTGGAATAATGCTTGATACAACATTATATAACCTCCCTGCAAACAAATCAATATGAATGCTCATTAAATAGCCCCTGTCGTCAAATCTCCCCACAAACAAATCAGGATAAATAATAAACAGGTCATCAGAAGCACCCCAATATGTTTTTAAATAAGAATAGAATGGACAATCATTTTGATCTGAAAGCGGTATAGTAGCATATACCTAGTAGCCAATCAAATTGACAAAAGTAATTACAGTCGTACCTTGGAAGTCAAACAGCCTAGTTCTCGAACATTTTGGCTCCCGAACTATCAAAACCCAGAAGTGACTGTTCCGGTTTTTGAACCTGCTTTTGGAAGCTGAACATCCGATGGTGCTTCCACAGCTTCCAATTGGCTGAAGGAGCTTCCTGAAGCCAATCAAAAGCCGTGCTTTGGTTTTGGAAGTCGAACGGACTTCCAAAACAGATTCCATTTGACTTCCAAGATACGACTGTATTTATAGCCTGTTCTACAGTTGCACTCGGAGCAGCCCTCATTAAAAAATATCATGCAAGTGCATTTTGAAACAATTAAAAATTAAAAGAAGAAAATACAAACCAACTTTAAAAACAAAACAAAACCCTAAGTTAGTTTTAATCAGTTAGGAATATTTTTATTGTGTGCAACCAATGACCATTACAATGAAACTCACAAAAAACAATCAATCCTATCTAAGAGTAAGTTCTTAAAACATACAGTTCTCATAATCATTTAGATTAAAACAATCACCTTGGCAGTTAAGATTGTGTTGGGTCAAAAATGTAGCCCATAAGTTTCTCATTGCTAGTAAATGAAAAGCTGTAGTAGAAAACAAAATGAACTACTCAGCCAGCAACCATCTAATTTTGCAGAGAAGTTTTAAATTGGTCGATTACAAGCTACCTTTTCAGCTCCTGTCTAAAGTAGCTTAGAGAAGAGACCAAGCAGATCTCAACTGCAAGGGCCTTCTGGAGCCAATCCCTTTATTTATGCCATGACTATAGAATAAGTTCAGATGAACACACACATCTATTCACAGTATATACACTCATCTGAAAATGTATGTGAGTGTTTGATGGGGTTATAACATTTCAATCGGACATTTGCCAAATTTACAATAAATTGTTGATGTCTTTACAAGTCTTCAGGTCATCTCTTGAAGTGGGTCAAATCACAAATAAGGAACGCAGAGCCCTCCAGTTGTTGGGGGACTACAATTCCCATCATCCTTGGCCACTGACCTTGGTGGCTGAAGCTGGAGTGCTACAGGTTCACAATCCTTGTTCTAACGGATATGTTTGTTTTGTGCTGTAGTTAATAAAGATGTATTCATTTTCTTTTAGAGGAGGGATTGGGAACCTGAAGCCCTCCAGAAATTGTCGGACTCCCAACTCCCAACAGCGCCATTGCACAAACTGGTCTCACTTGATGTTGGATATCTCCTATTATTCAGAACTTTAAACTATGACACTCAGGCTGTGTACACACTAACCCATTTCTAGCAAAATAATAATAATATAGATTTTCTCTCTAGAATTGTTCATGATCATCCTCAACATGTTGCTTTCAATCTAGATTGATTCTAGATCCTGCCATCCAGAAGAGTCGGTGTGGTTACCTGAAAAATCCTCCCCTTGATTATTCCCTGCACATACCCCACATGAATGAAGAAAGAAATGGTGATTGTGATCTTTGTATACACCCCCCCAAAGCATCATTGGACAAGTGTAGATACACCTCTACATTTCTGGGACCACCTACATCTGTATTCAAGTGGACACATATCTGCAGTGAGCTTTTATTTTCAAAATGAAAACAGTTTCCCAAGAAGGGCTTTTCTGAGGCAGAAAAATATATAGATCTGGACTGTGTGTGAACTATATAAAAAAACAACAAGGTACTCAGTTTCCACTGATTCTAGAAGTAAAGTGTCGTGTATGCAAACCTCAGACAACCAAGTTAAGTAGAGATCTGTGTGACAGATCTTGACTATTCCAAACAATTTATGCAGAAAGCATAGTTGACAGCTACAAAAGAACAGAAGACACAGTTACTTGAGCATGGACAGAGAAGGATAAGAAAAATAAAGCCTAACGTTCAACATACATATCTTTTTAACATGTAGTATACATAAATATTGGCACCACCTATATGATGTACCAGCTAGCCAGGACAAACAGACCATAGCCTATATGAGAATGAAAAACAGAGACTTTTTCGACTGTAATACTTCCTTAAGTAAACAAAATGAAGGACCAAATGTTTTTTTCAGGACTGATCCCCCCTCCAAAGTGTTTTCCTTTGTAAATACTGTGGATTTTGCCCACCTATGTACCATCAATGTAACTTGACCCCCACTTCCCAAGTAAGGCTGAAAGAACAGCTTCAGGGGAAGCCATTTCTATTGCTGCACAAAGTGGCAGGGGGAGGTTAACCCCCCCTTCATCTAGTACCATTGCCTAAATCTAGTCTTCGCCCCAAAGAGCTGCTTGTAAAGAAAGATTAAGGAGAGGGGAAAGAGCCAATCATGGATTTCCCATGTCAAGTCTGTTTTGGCACTCACAAGAATTACTTTGGGCGCTCCCAGCAGACTTCTGATTTGTTTCGAGAAACCAAAAATCATCAACCACAAATTTCTTTTAAAGCTCCCCTGAGTTTCGGAAAGTGTTTGCTATGCAGTATTGGGAGCAGCTGCTGGAGAAACACAAGACCAAAGCCCCCACTGGGCAACCAGAGTTATTCACAGGGTTCCCTGGACTGAGGCCAACTCAGTTTAACAGCCTGATTCATAATGCATTTATTTAAGACAAAATACTTGGATTTCTTAATCCCATTGTGTAACTGGGACTCAGTCAGGTTAAATCCAAAGAATTCAGCTTGCCTTGATTGTGGACTACTGTTAGTATTAGAGGGCAATTAAGTTTCAGATGCTTTAGAGATATTCCTGGCCTTGATTATTGTAGACCACTAATTGTCCAGGCTGAGCATTCGGGAGAGTTTGATTTTTGCAACTGGTTTTTATTGAAGAGGTTTATTTTTACTAATGTATATACCCTGTAGTTGATTAAATTGGGCCTGGATGCAATGAGGTCATAGGTTTACCTTTCAGTTCTGTTTTGCAGTATCCGGGTGCCAAGTTTATCCCCAGGTGCTCACTTAAAGCAGGCAAATATTGCCCTCTTCTGTTTTTAAAAAAATATATATGTCAGTTTCTGCTGCCAAGAGATTTTTGTTTCAGAAAGGAAATCTATTTGAATTTTATGGATTTTTAGGTATGGGTTCAGGGATGCTATTTTTTGTTTCTAGGGAGTGAAAAGGGGGGAGGAAAGGGTCAATTTTCAGCAAAGACTGAAGGTGCTGCTTTTGAGGTTGTTTAAAGCTAAAATGTAAAATGTGTTTGTTTTTAGGGGGGGGTTCTTCCCATGTTTTATAGCACATGTTAATTACTGTAAAAGTAACAAGAAACAGGCAACCACTGAAGCAAAGCAAATTTACATCTTTTAGCATGCAGATGCAGTACTGGACACAATACAATTCAGAATACAAAAAATAAAGTTACAGCAATTTCCCAAACAGCAGTGTCATGCAATGAAACTAATAAAGTGGTACCTCGGGTTAAGAACTTAATTCGTTCTGGAGGTCCGTTCTTAACTTGAAACTGTTCTTAACCTGAGGTACCACTTTAGCTAATGGGGCCTCCCGCTGCTGCTGCGTCACCACCACGTGATTTCTGTTCTCATCCTGAAGCAAAGTTCTTAACCCGAGGTACTATTTCTGGGTTAGCGGAGTCTGTAACCTGAAGCGTCTGTAACCCGAGGTACCACAGTATTGAAATGTTGAATACTGGTGCTAATACTTCAGCTAAGAAAAAAAAGCTTGAACGCAATCCTTTGTATGCGTTTTTAGAAGGGACTTTCTGCCAAATAAATGTTCGTAGGATTGCAACCTTAAACTCTCTCTCAGGCCCACTTGTCCTCATAAATCTTATTTGAACAAAACACTCTCAGTTTCAAGTTCAGATGTATGTTAATTTCAGGTGGTCACATGGCTTTCCTTGTAACTTTGTACATGGTGGTCCTTACACATCTTATTCATTTAAGGGTTGTATAATGAGAACTAATGTGAAGATGTGGTTATAATATTGGACTAAGGCCTGGGAAATCAGGATTCTAGTCCTCACCTTGGGCCAGTCACTGTATCTCAGTCTAACATACCTCACAGGGTTGGTTGTGATGATAAAATGGGTAGAGGGAAAAGAAAGTATGCCACTTTTTGCTCCTTGGAGGAAACGTGGGATATAAATGTAATAAATAACAGAACTAAGCAGAGTGCTTCAGGACAGAAAGGAAAGGAAATGTTGGGACGGGGGGGGGGGGGCTCCATGCTCTCCCTGCAGTTTGCCCAGGGCAAAGTGGTGTGTGAGCTCATGCAAAACTCAATGTAAGATCTTGCCTCTAATTAAGAGCCACCTAGTGCTTTGTCTTTATGAAACTAGGGATAATGTCAATAAATAAATAAGCAACTGTATGAGGAAGTCTGGGTGCCTCCAGACTGTATTTTATAGGAAGGCTGCAAGTGCATACCACAATATCAAGCTTACGCGTTTAAATTGGATTTAAGCACTTGCTTGCCCTAACACTACCAATCCACCTTTAAGAAAATCAAGTTCTTGATGTTTAGAAAACGATAGGGAAATGCACAGTGTGAGATGAACAAATTACAGGAAGACGTCTAAACACCCTACAACCAAATGAATATATGAATGCGGATTGTCATGTAGTAGCCCCACAAACAAATCAGAATGAATGCTCAATTAAGACTGGATATAATAGAACCCCCACATTAGCTTTGTGTAAAGCAAATCAGGATGAATGCTCAGTCATCTCCAGGGGTTGTTTTGTTATTTATTCCAGATTTCTTCAGCAGCTGTGTTAGAGATGAAATAGTTCTACCTATGCTACCCTTTCTACGTGACATTTAATTGAAGTGTACTAGCATACAAATAGCTGGGACCCAAATACCTAAAGAAAGATGTGCATCCTTTCTGATGCTGGAGGCCCAGACCATGCAAAACATTATAGGTCAGAATCAGCCCCTGGATTTATGCATGCGACAACGGCCGTGAGAGTTCTAATAGCACAAGGATGGAAGACTGAAGAAACCCCAACTAAAGAATCATGGCAAGAAAAATTGATGGACTATGCAGAACTGGCAAAATTGACATATAAGCTACGCTACAAGGATAACTGTGACTTTAAAGATGAATGGGAACCCTTTCCCATTTGAAGACGCAACAAAGCGAACTGGACTCCTTGGCTGGCTTTGTTCACAAACTTTTCTATTGATGACAATCAGCTAAATAGTTTGAGAATCTATACAACTGTGTAACATGCAGAAAACAGCATTCTTAGAGAAATCAAAGACTGGAACTAAGGGAAGCTGGTGGGTGGGTTTTGTGGGGGAGGGTGGGGGAAGGGAGGAAAAATGGGAACAAAATAAGGATGATATGTTTCTGGATAATATGTTTTGTTTTAATTTTGAATAAAAAGGTTTTTTTTAAAAAAAGAATCAGCCCCTGGAACTGCACTTGGACGCCCAAGAGCAAACGGCAGGCGAGAGTCGAGGGCGCAATAGTTCCCGAAGAGTCCGCACTGTGAAGCGCAGCCTATGAATGCTCGGCTGTCTTAAAGGTCCTCCCGGTCCAACGTGGCAGGAAAACACAACCACGAAGGGCAAGAACAACTGCTAGCTCTGGGAGCTTAGCGGTGTGGCCTCTTCCCTCCGGGCAAACCAGGTCCCTGACGTCCGTCTGCCGCGTTAAGAACGTAAGCTCGACGGGTGACAAAAGAGCGAGAAGGACAACTCGGTGCAGCGCGGCAGCAAGGCTACAGAAACGCATTTGGACTGCAATGAAAGATCCGCATGTAAGCAGTCTCCTCACACCAAGCGCCCCCACCCGGCTGCGTTAACTGATGCAGGAGCGCATCGTTGCTCCGGCATCGTCTTAACATAGCGCGTGCGCAGTTGCGCTCTCGTCTCTCCATTCCTCCCGCCTTCCTAGAAGAAGGCGGTGCGAGAGGCTGAAGCGGGGGCGGGGCTTCCAGAGGATCCTACGCCAGAGCCCAGCCCCACCTTCGCCGACTGGGAGGAGCGTGAGCTTGCTTCCTCCGCGCTTGATGGGTCACGTGAACGGAAGTAGGGTTCGATCATTTGCCCCGACCTGCCCGTGCTTCCGTTCTGCTCTCCTAGAAGATGACAGCTACGCTGTCCAATGAGGAGGCAGCGTGGGGCGCGCGGAGGTGGGCGGCCTGAGAGCGCGAGTTCGGAACTTTGGTTTGACTTTGGTGGGGAGGTAAGAGGAGCCTCCGGTGGGGGGGGGCGGCTGTAGCCCGGCCGCTAGTTCCTTAAAGCAACCGGCCGCGTGTCTAAGGGCGTTTGAGGCCGCCGTAGGGGGTTGGGAATCAACCGTTAAAGACGTGCTTCTGTCGGTATCCCAAGGCTTTCTTGGGAGCTCCGATGAGGCATTTCCTTCCTCCAGCTATGGGTTGCCAACGTCGGCCCTTCTGGAATGCGCCTGTGCCTCTGGAACGCGCCGTGTGGCAAGGTCACCAGGTGCAGCTTCTGTCCTGAGGCGCTTTTATTTTGTCCAGGGACAAGAACCCTTCCCCTCTTGCACGCGCTCTTGAAACTGTTACCCTCTTTCTGGACGCCCGCACCCCCAGGGCCAAATCAGTCTGCCTAGGGAACACCGTTCCCATGCACAGTTGCCAACGCAGAGATGAGAAAGGTTTCTCGAAAGTGTTAAGCCAGTTGCTAGGTGAATGGACTGACAAATCTACTTCTCAGTATCTTTTCTAGGCATTTTGCTGCATCAATGAAAAGCACTCAAGCTTGGAGTGCTCCTGGATCCAACTTTGTCATAGAATTGTAGAGGTGGAAGGTACCCTGAGGGTCATCTAGTCCAACCTCCAACTCTGGTTTCTCTTCAGATCGTATAAATCTTTCGCCTTTTGCAAACTTTGGACAGTTCAGTGCTGGGCTGAGTTCAAGATGCTATTCTTGGTATATAAAGCCCATAAGGCCTGATCAGTTTACTTAGCCAGTATGTGTGAACTGCATTCCTTTGATCTTCAGAATTGGCACTTCTAATGTACAAGTGCTGCCATGCGAAGGAATGACTCCTTGCAAAGTCTGCATGGGCATAGCCAGGATTTTTTTGGGGGGGACAGCTGTCTCCCTGCCCCTCCTTGGCCCCCAAAGCTTTCAGCATGAAATAAAATTGTAAGACTGTCATGATGCTGGCAGTGGGAGGGGGAGCAAAGGAGAACACTGGCTGCTGATCTGGGAAGGAGAGAAAACAGCAGCCAAGGTCTCTCTGTCATCATCATCATCACCAAGTGCAAGGTGTGAGGGATGGGACCTGGGTGAACTGTAAAGGAAGAAGGAGGGACAGGGTGAGTTGTAAAGGGGAGGGGTTAACTGGGATGGTGAGCAACACAAGCAGGGGCATAGGTAAGAGAAGATTAAACCAGGGGTCACCAACTTAAGGCCCATGGGCCAGAAGCGGCAGGTGGAGGTCGTTTGACCGGCCCCCAAGCTGCCCCCGAACTGAGCTGCCCGCTCGTGCGCTGCGCTAAGGGTGTATATTTTCCCTCATAGGGCAAATAGCACCTTCTGGGGGAGATGGTTTTAATTTTCAGAATGGCATAGTGCAATCCAAATCCTCCAGCCGTGCAATTTAAATTCTACCTATAGTTCCTATATAGTTCCCTAATCTAAACCCTTTAAAAGTATGCCTCATTTAGCTTTTATGTTAATAGGATAGAGGGGGAATGAATTTTTAACTTATTAGGGATCTTACAATACATCTGTGTCAGAAAATGATGGATTTTTTATTTATTTATTTTTTTACAAACCATTAGATTAGGACTTTGCTTTGGAAGGCAACTGGAAAAAATAGGAAATAAAAACTCCAGTCGCAATGGGTTATACTTGATTTCAAAGTGTTCTGATGATCACAATACTAGTGGAGCTTATCCTTGGTCTGTAGAAGCAGTCTAAGAAATGGTTAGTTGTAACAATGTATGTGTGGTGTATGTGTACATATACATTCTCTTTCTCCTCACCCCTCAGCATCTACTTGGAGTCCTGAGGAGTTCCTTCCATTAGTAAACAGAGCTGGTCACAGTGTACTTGGTGAATACATCGGGTGTTTAGTTCCCCCCACCTTGTGTCTGGTGTGGGGGAACTTTGAGGCTTCTCTGCCTTGGCATGAAGTGCACAATTACTGGGGGCAATGTGAAAGGTGAGGCAAGATTAACTATTTGGATTTGGGGTGGGCAAAGTTGACTATTGCTTGATGTTTGACCAGGAAAGGGGCTTCCTGTATGGTTACAAGAAGAAGGGAAGCCTCCTGAAATGAGCTTCTAAACCTGTGAAGGCAGGAGTAGGGAACCTGTCATTCTCTAGCTGGACTTCAGTTCCCATCAGAACCAGCAAGGCCATCTTTCAGGGATGATGGGAGTTGTAGTCCATCAATGCATGGACTACAGCTTCTCTACCCCTGTTATAAGGCGACTTTCCTGATGAGACGATAGCCAGTGAGAAGGTGTGTGCGTTTGTGTGTGTGTGGAGGGTGGGGTTATGATACCTGTATGGGAGTGTGACGTGAGAAGAATGACATGTGTTTTGGCATGTCTGGGGCTTCTGAGTAAATAATAGACCCAGGTGGTTATTTAATAGAAGAGGGATTCTGCAGGGGATGGTCTCAGCCTGCACAAAGAGGCAGGCTGAGGTAGAATGCAAGATCAGACATCGGAAGAGGCTTATGTTGATCCATACCTGCTCAGTGTTCTTTTGTCTCTTGTGCAGCCCTGGGGAAAGCGGTGCACTCTCTTTCCCGTGTTGGAGATGAAATTTACATTGAGCCTCTTCAAGAAGGGGTAAGGTGACAGGCTGGGAGGTGTAGGGAAGGTCTGTCTAGTGTGTTTATTGCTTATAACTCTCAGAATGGAACGTTTATCAGTGAGACATCATCTGCAAGCTAAGTGAGGGGAGTCTCTGTTGCAGAGCAGCAACACTATCCTGGTATTGCAATCACTCTGCATGGCTGGGGATGGGCTTTGCGACCTTGGACTTGGACTGCCAGCTCCCACTTGTCCTGGCCAGCACATCCAGGAGTCAGGGAAGATGGGGGTTGTAGTCCCGCAGCATCCAGAGAGCCACAGGTTCCTCTGGCCTCAGCCATTGCAGCTCTCTCATTGATCAGCATGTTGTATGTGCTGGGAGCTGTTTGATGATGCAAGTTTGTCCTGTTTTGGGGGCAGAAATGCTGTTTCTTTAGAAAGCAGGATTTGAACTACTTAGGACAAGGAAGCTAAGAGGGGTGTGAGGAATCTTCTCTGTGACAATGATGGAGTTAGTGACACTTCCCATCCTTGTTTCCCCAGCTCTCCTTGCGAACGGTCAATGCGTCCCGCTCGGCCTACGCCTGCTTCCTGTTTGCCCCGCTCTTCTTTCAGCTCTACCAGCCAGGGGAATCGGAATCTGACTTGGATGCAGGTGGTTTCCGGTGCAAAGTGCTCATGAAGGTGAGGGGCCCACATGGGGCTGTTGAAAGGTCAGGATGGGGCAATGCAGGCTTTTATCAGAAGACCAATGAACTCCAACCTGGTACTTGTTGCCTATAGTTCTCTTTGCAAGCACCAATGATGGCCTGGTCTGCGCAAACACCCCATATGTACCACTTTGTACTGCAGGTGATAGTGGTGAAAAATCACTGCATAGTTGCAAAAATGGCATGTTAGAGAAGAAGCTTGGCTAAGTAATTCTCTGACATTTAGTTATTTTTTTCACATGCGCTATTGTTTTTTTAAGCAAAGCAGCAGACACTCAGTGGGTTGAGTGGTTGAAATGTGCTCAGTATTGTGCTGCACAGATCCTTCCAAGTCAAGGATTTTCCATCTCCCTAAGTTCTGTTCTGATAAGATGGTGAAGTAATAGGTGTCTCAGTAAGTATTAGAAATGATGCTGAATGGAACTTCCAGGTTGAGGAGCAATATACCTCTGAGTAACAATGCTAAGGGGAAAAAACTAAAGGAAGGACATTGCCTTAATGCCCTGCTTGCTAGCTTCTCAGAAGCATCTAGATAACGATGGTCATTGGAAAGCTGCTTTAGATGGATTCTTGGCCTGATTCAGCAGTGCAAGGATAGGTAGAAGAATGTTTTTGGTGTTTGTGTGTTTCAGAGTGGAGGAGAGCTTTCAATATACAGGTTGTTTTTATAAGCCACTGTGATTTTTCACCCTCTGTTGATTGCCACAAATACCTTCCAAGGCTTAAAGAAACGAATGCCTTCCAAGCTCCATCTGCAGCTCACTTAAGGTCATTGCACTTCCCTATTGTTGCTCAACTAAGTGGCAAGAAAGCAGTATTTGTGCAGACTTTCAAAACTGAATTGTTTTTACTCCTCCTGGAAGTAACTCTGCCAGAATCAGAGCACCCCAGCTCAGTTCTCTGAGACAAAGTTAGTGGCTTCAGCAGTTGAGTGTTTTTCCCCCCATTACATTCGTTATATCCCATCTTTCCTCTCTGTGGCATAGGTGGTCTCTGTTTTCCCTCAGTTTTATCCTCATGACAAACCTGTGAGGTAGAACAAGCCTAGAGATAGTGTCTGGCCCAAGATGACACATTGAAGCTAAGTGGAGATATGAACCTGAGTCTCCCCAGGCCTAGTCAGACACTAACCACTGTCCCACACTGGTCCTGGCTTTCCCTTTTGAGGAAACCACATGCACAGAACTCTGGCTTTCCTTCTCGTTCCCTCCAGTCTTTCCTGGCTATCTTCCGCTCACTCCCCTCACTGGAGAAGATGGTGGAGAAATGCCTCATCTCGCTCAGTTCCCATGCTAGCCGGTTCCGTGTGAAGCTGTACTGCAAATATGGTGAGCGTTTGGGGTGGGGAAGAGGAGGAACCCTACTTGGGTGTGCAGATTGATAAACTGGAAGATGTAGAATCCTTGAAATGTAGTCTGGGAAGGGACCCAATGGGTCCTTTAGTCTAACTCCCTGCAGTGCAGGAATCACAGCTAATATGGTAGGGATAAATATGGCTGAAAGTGTGGCCTTGAGTGCCATCTCCAGTGCAGTCCATCAGGCTGCCGGTACTGAGTTAGGAGACAGGGCCATGAGGTGTTCCAGATGCATGGGGAGAAAATAATACAACCAAAAAAGGGAGTGAAGATCAGTTTTGTGAGTCATGAGCCCTCTGCCTTGCTTAATCTTGAGGAGCAAAGAGATGCAGAGAATCCACAACCCTGAGTAAGGATCCTAGCTGGTTTCTGCAAAAAAGCATAATTGAAGATCATGGTCCTGTTCTAATGGGGGCAGAGGGTAGGGACACAGCGGTGACTGATGTTTCCCAAATGTGAGGGTTCTCACCAGTGGTGGCTAGTGCCCGTTGAGACTGGCAGGCCAGAAGGCAGAGAGGCCAGCAGGAGGAGAAGCCAGAGCCAATGGTAGGCAAAGCCCACTAATTCTAGCTTTATTTGTGCTTCTTTTATTGTATCTGCTTTTATCTTTCTCTATCCCAGTGAACAGCATTTCCATTGAAAACGCTAGCATAAGCTTATTTCATTTAATCAGAATCCTCATTTGGAATCCCACTGCACTTTTGCTTTAAACTTCACGGGAAAAAGAAAGGTTTGTATGAATAGAAACAAGCTTCTCAGTTTTTTCACTTCTCCATTCTTTCACACGGCAATTTGGTGGTTCAACCACTGATCAGCCCATTTCACTTAATGCAGAAGATGGAGGAATCTTGAGATGCATGAGAAGCAAGAGGAGATGGAGGCTGTGCTGTGTGAAAGCTTTGCTTCCACCCTACAGGAGCAGTGCGCCTGGCAGACTTCCAGATTGGGACATTTAACCTGAAGGTGTCTTGGCATTCTGCAACAATCAAAAGCACTTTTCCAGCGACAGGTGTTGCTCGTGCAGTAATCCAGTCACTATCTATGCATCTTGAATCTAAAGATTTGTAGCAACATGAACTAGCTGTAACAATTCCATTTTAAAACAAGGCTTTAAAAAGTATTTCGAAAGAAAGAAAGAAAGAAAGAAAGAAAGAAAGAAAGAAAGAAAGAAAATACTTCATTAGAGTTTTTCCTCCATCCCCAATGTCTGGTGGCTGCTGCTCTTTTCCATTTTAAGCCTGGGGTGGGGTAGACCATTGCTGCCTTCTCCTTATGTCTGCTCCTTGCGTTGCTCAGAGTCTTCCGGGAGACAGAATGCCCTGGAGCCACTTCCCACTGTGACATTCTTTATCTATGTCTCTGCAGGTGTCATCAAGACCCATGACTTGTCATTCCAGGACTGTGAATCCCTGCAGGCAGTCTTTGACACAGGGCAGTGCGCTCATGCTCTTCATGCCCCTCCCAGGTGGGACCATGGTATGGTTGAGAGAGATTGCAGTATAGGGAGAAGGGAATGGGATGGATGAAGGTTCTTGCAATTGATGTGCATAGATCGGTCTACTTATACTAAAGATGCATCAACTGCAGCGTGGAAGGAATGAGGAACATGGGTTGCTATTGGATCTGGGAATCAACGGATGCTTTGTGTGTGCTGATGCTGTGCCATGGTTCTTTAATTAGGGCAAAGAGTATTATATGCAGAAGGAAAGTGGGGATGTTCAGCCACGAAAGCCACTTCCCCCTCTTATCACCTTTCTCTGCCCCTCCTTCATCTATTTCAGGCTATTGGTGGATGCTGTGGTGCATTTTCCATTGACACAGGCTGAGGTGACCCTGAGTGCCAGCCCTTCTGGGAAGGTGACCTTGCGCAGCTACCTGGAAGAAGAGACAGGTGAACTGCCCGCCGTGACCCGGCTTCCATCTTATCCCCAGAGCCCATCAAAGGATGGGATACTTAATTTGCCCATCTCAAGAACCTTTAGATCACATATGAGGGCATCCTATATGTGCAACTGGGGATGATAGGAGGTGGAGAGTTCCTGCAGGGTCCCTGGCCTGCCTTTATGTGGCTAGAAGTTTCTCCTTAGCAGTTTTCTTGTGGGAAGCGTAGACAGTGGTAGCTGTCAAACGAGGCCTTCTTTGATCCCCACCTCTCCCTCAGAGCCCAGCCGGATGATGGTGACTGAGCTCTGTTTGAGCGAGGACGAGTTCCAGGCCTTCCGTGTCAAGGAAGAGACACAAGTCACTTTCTGCCTCAAGGAATTCCGGGTGAGTTTGCTTCCCCTCTCCTTGCCCTCATTTGAAATGGGTGGCCTTGTGCTCTTTCCAACCTGTTTCACCTCTCTCTAACAGGGCCTTCTGAGCTTTGCTGAGTCCTCAAATCTCCCCCTCAACATCCACTTTGACATCCCTGGCAGGTAGGCCTTCACGAGGGATGTTCTGGAGGGGAAGCACCTTCGTGGCTAAATGAAACTCCCTTCTGCAGGAGGCAGTAGGCCACTGAATGCCAGCTGCTGGGAAACATCTGCATGGGAAGGGTTACAGTGGTGCCTCGCAAGACGAAAATAATCCGTTCTGCGATTCTCTTCGTCTAGCGGTTTTTTCGTCTTGCGAAGCAACCCCATTAGTGGCTAAGTGGATTAGCGCTATTAGCGGTTTAGCGGCTTAGCGGCTATTAAAGGCTTAGCGGCTGAGCTGCTAAAAGGCTATTAGCGGCTTAATGGCTTTGAAAAATGGGGAAAAAAGCGGGGGGGGGGAAATGGCAAGACTCGCAAGACATTTTCGTCTTGCGAAGCAAGCCCATAGGGAAATTCGTCTTGCGAAGCGCCTCCAAAAACGGAAAACCCTTTCGTCTAGCGGGTTTTCCGTCTTGCGAGGCATTCGTCTTGCGGGGCACCACTGTAGTTGCCATCATGCTTGCGAGCTTCCTAGGGGGACCTGGTTGGCCACTGCAGAAGCGAGAGTGCTGGACCAGATGGTCCTTTGGTCTGATCTTGTGAGGTTGTCCAGAAGAGCAGCCCTGGCTTGTTGCCAGTCCTGTAACAGCCAGCAGCCAGACTTTGTTTGCTTCATTGCAAGAGTAGGGTCCTTGGCTCCATTAGCTGCAGCTTTCTCTGCCATCCCCCCTTGATTCCCCTTTAGCCCCCAAGCCTGTGCCTTGAGAATCCTGCTCTCACCAGTTCTCTCCTCGCAGGCCAGCTATCTTCACCCTGGAGGACCCTGTGCTGAATGTGCACCTGGTCTTGGCCACTCTGGCTGAGAGAGAGAGTTCACAGAAGAACAGCAACAGGTAAGCAGGGTTGAAGCTCCTGCACCACAAAATCTGGCACGCCCTGAAGTGGAGCAGGGTGCAGGGAGGATCCCAAAGGACAATGACATATTTGGTAGGAGCGCCGTCTCTGCTTGGCACATTTGTTGTTGTTGTTGTTTAGTCGTTTAGTCGCGTCCGACTCTTCGTGACCCCATGGACCAGAGCACGCCAGGCACCTCTGTGCTCTTGGCATCATTTTGTCATAGGTGTTTTTATAGCATAGTGAACAGATCTGCCTGTCATTTTCCAGTCCTGACCTGAGCTACCATCTTAGCAGCTATATACAGTTGCCTTGGTTACTCTTGGAACAGCTCAGTGTCTCAGCTTTCTGTTAAACATTTTATGTCATTTTTAGCCTTTTAAACTTAGGTAGTTTGTGTCAGTGTGTTTGGAACTGGGGCTTGCTTAAATGGATAAGGATGTGAGAGATGAAGGCCTTATGAAGTCCCTTCCAACCCTATGATTTCCGTCTAGCTTATTGAACTTCTCTCTTGGAACCCTCTTGTCAATAAAACAAACACCTTAGTCATGAGTCCCCAAAAAGAAACCATTTCTATTTGTTGGGGTGTCTCTTCACAGAAAGTGCTTCCTCACAGCTCTGCTCCTATATCTCTCTCATGCCAGCACATCCAAGCCTGCTTACGATTTCGCCGGTGATGACATCGATGCCTACATGATAGCCATGGAAACCACCTGCGAAGGCACAGAGGGGGCAGAAGCCCCTCCCAGCCCCACCTTCCCCTCGAGACGCACCTTTTCTGATACAAGGGAGTTGGAAAGCGATCTTGAGGGAACTGTGCCTGGCACACCGCCACAAAAAAGGGTACGTGCAGAGGGATCAGAGCATGAATGTGTAGTGGAAAGTGTGAGGCATTGTGGCCCTGCAGACCTCTTGACCACACCCACAATTCTAGTGGGTGTGCATTCAGTGGTTCAGAATGTACCCATAATGCAGGAGGCAAAAAAAGGTGGAATCTGTTTCAGTACAGGAAGGCGTGATAGGCATAGTCTGTTTCGGCAGTGTTCGTCCACACAGTACAGGTCACAAGAGGGTGCATGCTGAGCCTTGGAATATGTACCTGCTAGAGCTGTAATATGTTGCACATCCCTTACTTACTCTTGATTCAGTTAAAAGTTCATTGAAACTAGACTTCCATGGAAAGCAAAGAGGCTGTAGTCACTTAACAGCTTGCTTGTTCATTGGCCCTTAATCATGACTATTTGGAGCTGGAGCAGAGCCATAGAATTCCAGTGGCAGCAGTCAAGCTTTGGTAATGGCACGATTGCAAAATCTGGGTTTTTTAAGACAGTGGAAGGGAATCGGTAGGGTGTGGTAGAAACTAGACACTTAAGAGATGCTGTTAGTTTGGGAGTGGTTTGGAGGAACATGGAAACTAGCTGAACACTCAGGTCCTGACCACAACATGCCCCCCACTGAATGCTATATGCTTATTTTCAAGTATATTTCTATGGCCTTCTTAACCTAATACATTTTTAATATTATCAACCGTGCAAGATTCTGGTATATCAACAATGTACTATTTCTAGATCTCTTGCAAACCTGCACCCCCAAGACATGTCTTTGCCCTGCTTTTGTTTCATTTGCAGTTCCGCTCCTTGTTCTTTGGGTCGGTCCTCAGCCCATCACAGCCCTTGGTCCACTCATGTACAAGCCAAGAGGTGTTGGCAGAAGACAGTGAGGGAGAAACGTGAGAGGTCCCCCAGCTACTGGTGCATGATAAGACACCTCTACTGCTAGAAATGAGATGTTTCAAGCTAAGCAGCTTGAGCCCTCTTTTGGGTTGGATCCCAGGCTGCCCCTCTTCAGCTCTCCTGCTGCTCCCCAGAGAATCAGCGCTGAATTGTGTTCTTCCATCATGGAGGGGAAAAAACCTTCTGTAGACAGAACCACATTGAGACATGACACATAGATCTACATTCTTTGCTAAAGTATTACTGCACGTCTTTGAAAGGGAGGCGGATGCGAGAGATTAGACTTTCCTCCAGTGTGTTTGTGGCTAACATCCATAGATGTAGAATACTTATTTTCTCATAAATTTTTTAAAGATGTTTTGACTGTGGTGTGAATTGTTGCTGTGGTTATCCATCAGTTGCTGTAGCCTTCTTTTTACTGCCTTCCACTCCACGCCTCTTGAGCCAGCCTTCTCTTCCTCCCTTGTAATTAACCTGTTTCATTGCTAAACCTATAATTTAGCTGTTGGGCAGATGGGAATTGAAGGTTGATTACAGGAAAGGGATCTGTAGCAGCCAGGGTGGAATTAGTAAACTGCAGTACTATGTAAAGCACAGGAGGTAGCAGAGGAGAGCATTGCTATTTCCTCTTTCCTTCTGCAGGCAGGTGAATAGATTTCAGCCCTAACTACAAGCATCAGAATCATTGGCAAACGTACTTTGTTATCCTCTGTTGCCACAATATAAAGTCACTTTAAGAAGTCCGTCCCTCTGGTAAAACAACGGTGCCCAACCACAGTGCAGGCCTGATGTCTTTTCCAGATGGACTCCAGGGGAGGCAGCCAGCATTGTGCTCTTATCACATTTTGGCTTGCCAGGTAGAACAATCCTCATCCTGTGCTGCTCTAAGGGTTCTCCTAACACCTCCCAGAGCTTATTTTGCCATGGGGGAACCGTGTTGTGCAAGCGGAAATCCTTGCACAATTTCCACTGGTGGGATTCATCAGCTGAATCCCACTCCTAATGCAGAATCAATCCCCACCCTGTCAGTGTAGCTCAAAATGCTGTTAGTTATCTATCTAATAAGAACACTTGCCTTTCCTGGCCCAAAATATCTGTCCTTAGTAGGCCTCTAGTTCTATTCTACTGGATAGGCACAGCTTCCTGTGTCCTGCCTTGCTTTTTGCTTAAGCCCCGCAGGATTGCCTTGGCTGAGGACCACAGCAAATTCCTACAAACTGCTGATAACTGTGCTGTGGCTTAGGATTTATCTAGAGATTAAGCAAGCAACAACGGACCAATTCACATTAAGAAGGCAGGGGGAAAGGCTCCCTTAAACAGCTTACGGTGAGGAGGTGGTGTTACATAACCCTGTTAGGAGTATCATGTGTTAAAAGTATCATGGGAGCTTTCAGGACAGCCCTACTGGAATCTAAATTGGGTGCATTAGTACACAGTATTTTACTGATTCCCAATCCACTGGTCTGTGTGAGCTAATGGATATAGAAGAATCTAAAATGAGGACCGTTTCTGCATCTTTAGGGTCCCTTGCGCAGCTTATGCTATTCATGCCACATACACTTATGCTCTTCAGAGCTAGGAAGCCTTCATGCCTCTACGAAAGGGGCTGTCTTACCACATAGTGCCACTGCATAGCTCAGCTTCTCTATTCCATTTAAAGCTTGCAGGCAATGCAGGTAGGTGTGGAGAGTAAGATATAGGTGGTGGTTAGTGAAGAAAACTTGAACTACAGAGATACCGAAGCAAGCCAGTTTTTCAACATGAAAGTCTTAAAACTGGTAAGCAGAGGATCCTGCAAAGGTAGTCACAAATGGCTCCATGTCAGCCAAAGTGCAAAGGGGATTTTAGCAGGCGAAATATGGAAAGGTAATTGGGGACAGAGGGCAAGATGTCTTTTAAGATGCTTCGTCTTGATCGTGTAACTTGCTCCCATTTCTAAGAATGTGTGTGCAGCCTTGCTGCATCAAAGCCCCATCTGGCCCAGCATCCCATATGCCTCTGGGAAGCCCATAACTGCACTCTCCCTACTTTAAGATTCCCAACAGCTGGTACTGCAGAGGCATGTCACCTACAGCTATCAGGCCCTACCCTCCATGAATTTGCCTAATCCCCTTTTCAAGCCATCAAAGCTGTTGGCCACCACTACATCTAATGGAAGCAAGCTCCACCGTTTTGCTAGGTACTGTGGAAGGAGGACTTCATTTTATCTGTCCTGAACCTTCCAACATCCTCTCCTCCACACCTCCTAAGGAGAGCTTGTTTCATCCTCCAAGCCGCATCATGCAGCCCCATTCATTTTATTCTCCCCAAACAGTCGACAAAGGAGCAGCTACATAAGAATCTTACATGTTTATTCAAAAAGATGTAGTAACCCCCCATGGGGAAAGGGGGGAGCACACATCAGGACAAAGTTGGCAAAAAAGTCAATCAAAAATACCCCCAAAAATAAAGACATCCCCAATCCCAGGGGAGCAGAATTTTTGGTATTGAATTTTTATTCAGCCGTTTTCTTTAAAAAAAGTTACATGGCTGGGCCCTAGGGAGGTAAGCAGCCGCTGTACAGTGTAACCGCTACGCAAGACAGCCTGGGCCCCACACCTACAGCTAGGGGGGCAGGCAGGGCTAGTTACTTCTTGGCTTTGGCAGAGTTGCGTGGCGGAGTGATTGGGCGCCCACCAGGGTTCAATCCACTGAACTGGCCATATTTGCCCTTATTCTTGTCAGCCGGTTTCAAGATCTGTAGAATTCAAGAAATGAGGGGTGGGGAAGGGAATAGGAGAGAAAAGATTAGTTTCAGGGTAAAGGTTTAGTGTCTCATTGCAACCCACAACCCCATTTTACCTCTCGTTCAGATGCTAAATAATCAAAGCAACAAAACAAGGACTGAAGCCCTCCAAGTCAGATTTTCAGCACTTAAGGCCTGTTTAAAGAACTAATCTATTTAAGACCTAATCTATTTCAATACATGTTTTCTTTCTTGGTAGCTTTTTGATACTGCTTATTTTGGCATAATTTTTAAATCTTTTAAGCTAAAATACAGTGTTAATTCATCTATTTATTGTTCTTTTAATTGTTTCATGATCACTTTTATACTATCGTTTTAAGGTAACTGTATTTCATTTACATAAATAAATAAAATGTACTGTAAAAGCTGCCTCGGTGGGGTTTTTATATCCCATTCTCCCTTCTCCCCTCAATACAGCACCCAGGGGTGTTTGTGCTAATGGAACAATTAGAAGAGTGCAACACTGAATTTCTTCCATAAATATCACCCTGTGGCTTTGGGATTTTTTTCCTAGTTAAAAATAGCACAGAGCTCTAGATGAGCACTGGGCAAAAGCTAACTGGAAGAGCTCCCAATGGAAGAATGTAAACAAGTTTCACATAAAAAAAATAAAATACTGTAGCCCCAGAAGGCTGGTTATTTGGGCATCCCAGTTCACGTTTGTACAGAAACATATCCTGATAAGCGATTTAGCATGCAGAAAACCATTTTGAAATAGGACAGATAATTTATATGATACATTTAAAATCAAAAGAGGAATGTTCATATCCTGAGATCCCACACATCTTATGTGGCATCCAGCATCAGGAGAGTGGATCACCAAAAAATCTGCCTCTATTTTTTTTTTTAAGGCTTCTATCCTCCTTTATAACCTACACACTATCAGAAGAGGGTAGAGTACTGGTAATAGGAAAAGAGGGAAGCGCTATGCTCAATAGTCTTTACCTGGAAGGAGCACATAAGAGTCTCGTCAACACTCATCATTGCGCCTGCATTATCAAACTCCCCACAGTAGTTCGGGGCAGAAAAGAGGGTTACCAGCTGCCGTTTGGCAAAAAACTCATAGCCGTCTTCTACCACCTATTGGAGGGGGAAGACAAAGAGAAACAGAGGGAGGGGGCAGAGAATTAACCATGAAGAAGGCATAAATATGTACATATTCCCCATGTCCTGCTTGTGGGCTTCCCCTTGGCCAGGCTAGATGGGCCCTTGATTGATGCAGCAGGGCTCTTCTCCTGTTCCCACTCCCACAGCCCAGGCACAGACACCCTCCCCTCTTCCAGGGCGGCCTCAGTGCCCCAACCTGGTGCGCTCGGCAGATCAAGTCCAGATCGTGCTTGTGAAGGAATTTGGCGACAACTTCTGAGCCAAAGGTGAAGGAGACCCCGCGGTCATTCTCGCCCCAGCCCTGCACGTCTTTGTCAGGATCGGACCAGAGCAAGTCACAGAGCAGTCCCTGGTCAGGGACATCCGTGGGCCTCATGATCCGCCGAATCTGTTCCATGGACTGGAGGTCAGGTGAGAGCCCTGGAAAACAAGGTATACATACTGTCAATGCTGCCAAGGGACAGCAGGTGGGGAGGGGAGTTGTGCCAAGTTTACACCCTCTGCCAGGGCCAGCTCAAGCCATTTTGCTGCCTGAGGCAGATCAGCAAATGGCACCCACCCCCTCCTTGAGTCAAGGCATATAGTACCCAAGGCCAGCCAAGTTATTCTGGCGCCCAAGGCAGAAAAATTACACAAACCTCTCCTACAGTTAAAACTATTAATAAAGCAAAACAGCCATTTGCTGCCCTTTTACATCACCCAGTACCATCTCCCCATGGCAGCCTCCTGACTCTGCCTAATGGTAGGGCTGAGCCTGCCCCCCTACTTATACTCTTCCCTTAACTAACCCCAACTGCTACCTTATGTCTTGTCACATTGCAAGAAGGAAAAAAGAAGCAGTATCAGGAAATTACAGAGAAAGAAAAGCTAAATGGAATTATCCTACAGTATGAGTGCGCAGAAGGTAGCCTGGTAAATTTTTGGATGATTTGTAAGGATCAATGGTGGTTTCCGATTCCTCATTATTTACAAACAGCACCAAAAAAAAGGAGAGAGGCTGCAGCCGTTTGCAAACCTACATGCCTGATCCATGGACAAGTTGTAAATATTTCAGCGGCAGCAATCCTTAGCTCAGTGGTAGGTAGAGCACCAGGTTCAATCCTTGGCATCCTATTTCCCTAAATATGCTTAGGATTGCACACAGTTCCTTAAAGCTGCATGTTCTTCTTTTTAAAAGTCTCCTCCGTGCCTGGCCTTTTACTAATTGCTAGTCTCTCAGACTCCGTGCTCCTCACCTATAAAATATAAATAATAACTGGTTGCCATCAACCAGGTCTGTGCAGCTCTATTGGATGGTTTTAAACCTGTGTGTTGGACTCCCTTATCTGGAGCAACCCAGCTGCAAATGTGTACTTGTCTACGCAGGTCACAGAATGTGGAGCTCGCTGGGTGGAGGAGGCAGTTGCCTCTGCCAGCAGCCACTATTTTCCACCTGCCTCCAGTTACTGAATTTTGTGGTGTTGATAAACAAACAAAACAAATCCTGCAAGCCCGAATCCAGTCCACCCCTGCCAAACACGTGCTGAGCTGATGCTCTCCCAGTGGGCCAAAAGAGACCTGGGGAAGCCTTCACTCCAAACTCCACAGTAAAAACAAATAAATAAATAAATGAGGAAACCCTTGTAAAAGGTCTTGACCTTCTTCCCATTCATGTCAACATTTCCCCGGGCTTTTATTCTGCCTGCCCCCCAAGGAAGAGCACCAGCTCAGCATGCGCCAAGGCACCTAATTCCAAGGTAGGTTGCTCCCATGGCCTTTGGCTGCAGCAGCTTTTGTTCTTTTCCAGAGACAATGCTGGTTGCAAACCACCTGGGACAGGCCACACAAACACAGTCACCAGTACCTGCCACCAGGCAGCAGGAGCAGCATTTTCTCCCCTCCAACCCAATCCCCATCTTTTCTGGGGCTGGCCCACCTCCATGGCAGCAGAAGATCTTCTCATCGACGATGGCAGCGATAGGCAGGCAGTTGAAGCAGTCCGTGAAGGTCTTCCACAGTTTGATGTTATAGCGCCTTTTACCTGCAAAATGTGGGGGAATTGGGAAACGTTAGCAAGGAGAGAAAGAGAGAGAAAGAAGGGCCTATTTTGAGGAGCCATGCTCCTGCAGTGTAGGGGGCAGGGGCAGGGGGAAGGGAGAGAAAGAAGAGCATCCCTGTAAGGACAGACGGATGCTGGGGGGCCAGATTGACAGGTTAGGAGGGCCACATTTAGACCCCGGTCCTCTGGTTCCCCATCCCTATCCTCTCTCCACCCTCCACACTTGCACACCCACAGTTCTAAATAGGAGCCTTGCACTCACATTCATCATAAAAGCCATAGATGCGGTTGATGCTGGCACACTCGTGGTTCCCCCGCAGCAGGAAGAAGTTCTCAGGGTATTTAATCTTGTAGGCCAAGAGCAGGCAGATTGTCTCCAGCGACTGCTTCCCTCGGTCCACATAGTCGCCCAAGAAGAGGTAGTTGCTCTCTGGGGGGAAGCCCCCGTATTCAAAGAGTCGGAGCAGGTCATAGTACTGCCCATGGATGTCACCTGGAAAAGGGGAGGGGGCAGTTGATAACAGAAGAGGAGCACTGATGGAACTGTTGGAAATGTATGACGGATCATAACACCGCTCTCTCTTGTTCTGAGCAGGGGAGAGAGCAAGATACCAAGAAGGGTACAAATGCAGATGATCCTCTTTCCTCCTCTCAGCTGCAAGGGTCTGATGTGCTTCTAAGGAAGAGGCGGCGGCACAGGTCCAGGTCCAGGTTACTGAGGTCTTATGCACAGGGTACCAGGGAATCCCTTTGTCCTCTCCATGTTCTCATGCCCCAGCCCTTCTCCACTCTTGGCCCCACCCCTTACCTCTTCCTCTCTGCTTCTTTACATTCTCAAATATTACTGTCCTCCTTTCTTCATCTTCTCCCCTCCTTCTACTTCCTTTCACCTGCTGATATTGCCTGTCTCCCTCTCACTTTCCTTTTCATTTTGCTCACTTTCTTCTGACTTCTGCCACCTTCTCTGCCACTTTTAATTTGCACCTCCCTATGACTTTTGTCCCTTCCTAATGTCAACTTGCCTGAAACCAAAATGAACAGGAAATCAGATGAAGATTAATCACTGGCAGACAGTGACGAGGTTAAGTGACCTACAGAGTGAGCAGGCAGATTGCAGTCTTAGAGGGGAGGTCTGCGGGCCTCTCAAACCAAATGGGCCATGGGCCAGTGCCCCACTAGCATAGGACCTTGACTGAAGCAGAAACAATAGCATTAACTTACCACCCATCTCCAAAAACAGTACAGATGTGGCAGAACTTAACAAATACATACATACATACATACATACATACATACATACATACATGATTGAATAAAAGTATGATGAACAAAAGCCGCTCGTGGGGAGGGGGAAATAGGCATTCCCAGTTTACCAAAATATTGAGATGCATTTCAGATTTATCCCCCTTAAGCAACTATAGGCTAACGGCTGTACTAAACAGTAGGTGGAAACTTACCGCAAATCTTGAGCGGGGCTTCCAGCTCCAACAGGATGGGCTGGCTCAAGAAGATTTCTCGCGACTTCAGGCACAGGCCCCGAATCTCGTTTTCGGCCAGCTGCACATTCTTGCCCGGGCGCGAGCCTTGCACTGGAAAACCAAAACATGCCAGTTGACATCTGCAACATATGCCGCCCCATCCTTCGTAAACACCAGTCTTCCCCACTCGCACCTCCTTCACAGAGACATTCCCAGTGCTCTCCTCTCTGGAAACAGTCCTGGTGCCCCGTTGAAATTTATTTACTTCCTCTCCATACCATGGAGATTGTCACATCACCAGAGGCAGAGCTGCATTCTTGACTTTGGGATGGCAGGGAGAGTTGGGCAGGACATGCGAAGCCAGCTCCCTTGAAGTCCACCAATGTATAAGTGCCTCAAGAGGCTAGTACTGGAAATCTTCGCTTATCACATTAGAAGGCCTAAAGCTGCACCACATCTGCATTATTTACTTTAGCTTGACTTCTGTTCCAGCACCTACGTTACTCATTGCCAGACATGAGGCTGGTAGTTTTCCTGCCCCCCCCCCGCAAGTCTGTTGCCAGTCTGACCTATACCCTCTGGTACAGAAGCATTACAAGACACTAGGAGGAGTCCAAAAATCTCAAAAATGCAGGTGGCGACTTCTGTTTAAAGGAATTATTTTTCTCATTAAACCCGCATCGCAAGCAGAGCATCAGCTTTGATTGCAAAAGATCCCATGTTCAACTCCTGGCATCTCCAGGGAACCCAAAAGAGCTGCTTCCAGTCGGTGGAGACAATCAGAGAGCTAGATGAACTGATGGTCCAACTCCGTACAAGGCAGTTTCTTATGTTCCTATGAGTAACCAATGCTGACTAATACTAGTATGCCAGGTGAAGGCCTGCTGGGCAAACCCAAGCAAGCTTAACTCTGACTGCCTGTTCTTGTGTACACAGCTGCTTTCTTTCAGTTTCTATCCTCTAGTTGGGCAATAGGAACAGAAGCATCCTACCTTACAAGGAAGTGGTTCAGGATAGTCCCAGCCAAACTGAAATCTCATCGCACCAGCACAGGTATACATCTAGCTGGCCAGGAAAAACACAGCACTTTCCCTGGAGTGGTTACAACCCCAGTCTTCCCCAACTGCTGAACTCAGTGGGCCCTACTCTCAAGTAAACATGCTGAGGCTTGGGGTCGTTAGTTTCTTCCTGGGGGTTTTTGCCAGCGCAATGCCCCATCTAGATTCTTGGCCAGATCCACCTGCGAGGAAGTGGAGAGGTTTGCTAGGGACAAGCCCCTTTCGGGGGCCTCTGGTCGCGGATCCAAGGCTACAGTAGCCGCCTGCGAGAGCGGACAGGAATCCGCCCCGCCCCGCCCCCAGGTCCTGACTGTCGCCCAGGCGGAGGTGGGCCGTCACCTGCGCTCCACCCCGCCCACAAAGCCGAGCCAAAAAGCAACACTATTTCCCCGTAAAGAGGAACAGCACCTCCCTCTCCCCTCGCCGGTGCCTGTGGAGCAGCTCGGTTCCCACGCTCGCAATGCTTGCCTAATCGCTCAATAGGGTTCCATTGCCGTCATTGTTTGCATTACGTCGCGAGGGGCGCTCCCCCGCCCGACACGCGGGCGCAAGGAAATCCCACGGGCGTCGACACGCCCTTCTGGAGGCGCCGTCGCCCCCAATTCCCCTCGCCAAGCCTCCATCCTGCTAGTTGCCCGCTTCGGATTGCAGCGAGGCTCCTCACGGGGTCTTTGCCATGGGAGCATATTCACCCAGTGTTTTTCAAGCTGCTCTGGCTCCCGGTGGAGTACAGGGTCAGATTTAAGGTGCTGCTTTTGACCTTTAAAGTCCTTCATGGCCTAGGACCCTCATACCTATGGGACCGCCTCTCCTGGTATGCCCCACGGAGAGCATCAAGGTCCAATAAATAACAACATCCTAGTGATCCCAGGCCCTAAGGAAGTTAGATTGGCTTCAACCAGAGCCAGGGCCTTTTCAACTCTGGCTCCGGCCTGGTGGAACGCTCTGCCTCATGAGACCAGGGCCCTGCAGGATCTGATTTCTTTCCGCAGGGCCTGTAAGACAGAGATGTTCCGCCTGGCCTTTGGCTTGGAGCCAATTTGATTCCCTCCCTCCCTCTCTTTCTTTTTTCTTTTCCTTCTCCTCCTGCAATGAGGCTACATTTTAATGTTTTAATGTTCCATTATTTTAATGTTGTATTTTATTTTTGTTTTTAAGTTGTAATCATTCTTCTTGTTTTTATTATTGCTTGTAAGCCGCTCTGAGCCCGGCCTTGGCTGGGGAGGGAGGGGTATAAATAAAAAATTATTATTATTATTATTATTATTATTATTATTATTATTATTATTATTATTAGCGGGAAGCCGCGAGGAGGGAGCCGCACCCGGCAAAAAGAGGGCAGCAGCGATTTCGCGGAGCGGGGAAGCTCCGAGTTGAGTCCGAGGGCGCCCACGCGAGATCACGGCTGTCTTACTGCATTTAGTTCTAGTAACCCAACCTTCCCTGCGGCGCGTTAACAGCGTTGCTTCCTCCACAGAAGTTCACGCCAGAGCCTCACTTTGTGGGTGGTGGTGGGGGGAGCATCTTGAGTTGCGAGTTTCACAGGAGTGGACTGGGCGGGGAGGAAGCGTGAGGAGCACTGAATCCACGCAAAACTTACCCTGGTGATATACCTAATGGGAACCTCCCCCCCCCCAAAAAAAAGACAAAGGAGAATGGTTCAGCTCACACACTCACACCAGACATCTCCCCCCCCCATCCCCCGCAAAAGTGGCTGTTGCGTGCGTGGGTGCAAAGCTAGTGCAGGGGTCTGCGCGGATTTCTCGCCGCCGCGCACGTTCGCGGCGGAGGCTGAGGCAGCAGCGTGAGCGGGGGCGCCTCCGCCGCGCATTCCAGCGCGCGGAGGGGAGCAGGAGGGCGATCGGGAATCTCCAGCAGCCCACTCCAGCCCCGCGCGCAATTCTCCTCGCGGGGCGGCGGCCAACGGCAAGGGTCGTCCCCCCGCCCCGCTGCGCGCCCGGCCCCCGCGGCTCACCTTCCAGGAGGCGCCCGATGATGGAATCCAAATTGAGCTTCTCGCCGTCCGACATGGCGGCCCACTTGGAGAGAGGAAGCTGCGCTGCCTGGGCTCCGCTCTCTCTCCCTCCGCCGCTCTCTCTTTCCGCGCCCCCTCCCGCCGGCCCGACTCGGTGGTCCCAGCGCAGGCGAAGAGCAAGGGGCAGCGCCGGCTCGGCTCTTCTTCTACCTCTTCGCCGAGGAGCCTCCGCCGAAAGAAGCAGCGAGCAGGAAGGGCAGACGCGAGCGCACAGGCCCCGGCGGCCGCCGCCGCCACCACCACCTACAGGCCGGAGGGATCAGCGCGCGCCCTGGAGCCGGCGAGCTGCGACTGCGCGAGCCGTGGCCTCTCCCCACAAAGAGGGAAGCGGCGGCCTTTCTCTCTTTCAGCCCCAGAGCCTTCCCTAAGGCGGCTGAGGAAACGGCGTCACAAGTGCCCGGAACGCTGAGGTTCCCATAGTACTTATTTCCAAGAGGATACGTATACAGTACTGTATCTATGTAAAAGAAAACATGAGCAACGCTTTAACGTTTTCACTTCCACGACTAACCTGTGAGGTCAGTCCCCATCTCCCACCCCCCCACCCCATTTACAGATAGGAATATTAACCCTCCAACATTCCTCAGAAAATAGGGACATTCTACAGATGTAGAATAGTGTCCCTGTTTTCTGAGGATTGGAGTCAGGAAACCCAACATTGATGTGGTGCACTACTATAGTAGGATACTGTATAAACCCACTAAAGTCCAAATCGGGGCTTTGCATTTGGCCTCTCTCCAGCTGCTTTTTATGAGAATCTGCTAGAGTGGAAATTTTCGTTCCACTTCCAGGTTGTAGTTTCCCCAATTCTGAGGAACGGAAAGTAGTTGGAGCCATAGGACGCTATGCCAAGAGAGGAGGGCAAACCTGAATCTATACTTCTTAATAGATTTTCTTGAGTATAGGCCAGGCTGCAGCTTCACAGATTACAAAATAAGCACATGAAAGGCATTTATTTGTTTAGCCGTGTTACGGTAAAAATCTGGGTGCGAGGCTGCTCTGCCACCCAGCTCATCGGACTAAGTCCGCGGGTCCCTGCGGAAGAAAATGAGCTCAGCCGGGCACAGGAGCAAACTGCAGAAGATCCAAGTTTATTGCGCAACAGGTTCAAGACGAGATTGAACCCCGAGCAAGGGGTGACCTGAGTTTTTGAAACTTCCCTCCATATCCCAGAATACAGTGCAAAATACATCATATTTGCGTCATGAAGACATTAAAGAGAGGTTGGGTTACACGGATTACATCATGAATATTTTAGGGAGAGGTTGGGTTACACAAATTAACATATGGAGGAGGGAGGGGGGATTATGCAGAGTTGAAGGTATGCGCGAATAAGCGCTTCCTGATCACCGGTGATGGGAAGACAATAGTCCAAGTATGTAAAGTCTACCACCTGGCATTGCCCGGAGGAAAGGTTGGGCAGAGTGATTTGACTGGATTAGGGTCTTCCTGCGTACGTGACTCCTCGCTCGAAGGATTATGGAGGCAGGGGAGGTGTCATAAAGTCCAGAAGAAACTGAGTCAATTGACACCAGAACCAAGGAAATCGGTGCTATGGTTGATTTTATACGAATTTCTGAAGTTTTCAGTCCATTCCAGTCCATTCCCATATTGATAATTGAAGTCGGAAACAAAATAGATACATTGTTGCAGAATTTGACACTTTCAGGAGTTCAGGAGTTTCGGTTCCATTGTTCTCCCAGCAGAGAGCCGTCAGCAGCTTGTCAAGAGGTTAAATGAGGCGTGCAGGAGCTCACTGAGCTAGCTCTGCACGGCGAATGCATGGTTCTGATTGGAT
This sequence comes from Podarcis raffonei, assembly GCF_027172205.1. Taxonomy (NCBI): domain Eukaryota; kingdom Metazoa; phylum Chordata; class Lepidosauria; order Squamata; family Lacertidae; genus Podarcis; species Podarcis raffonei. The sequence goes on from NC_070602.1 coordinate 83,424,096, forward strand.
AAAGCGCGGCCATTACAGTGAATGGTGGATACAATTCGACACGGTCTACCCACGTTAGAAATGGAGCGAGAGGGAGGCTTAAGGAAAGATGGTGGGCTTATTTCGCCTGTATAGAGCGAGGGAAACCCACTTTATTTATGTGGCCATTTATGAGTGTGGTGCTTGTGTAACGGTTTGGGGGCTGAGGGGTCAGGGCAAAGCTGGGCGCCGTCGAGGTCATCTCCTCGGACCCTTTGGTGGCCGGCGGAGGGATGAGGGAAGGTACCCCCCCTCCTTCCGTATCAGTCCACCATTCGGAGATAGATTTGCATTAAAGTTCTGTAAGAACTTGCAAATCCTTTCTCCGCACCCTATACTCCTGTGATTTCATATTCTCCTTCTCCCAAGTGTCTCATCTGCACGTATTCAGGGAAGACAGGGGTGCTGTGTGAGCGGGAATAGGTTCGGAGGGAAAGAGGGGCAGGTTGAGTAGGGCAGCGAATGAGAGAGCAGCAAGGAGTAACACAGTGTATAGTACAACAGAGTACTGAGATGCAAAGGACAACAATAAGGACAGTAAGAAATATAACCTTGAGCAACTGTCGGAGCCATCCCAGCTTGGGCAACCATCCCCACAAGTCCACATCAGATAGTCCCTCATGTTGTATCTCATTTTGTCTCCCTGCTAGCTCGTGGATATTATTCAAATGTCCAGTGATATTTAAGGATTGATCAGTCACATATGTACAACACTCGCTACCTATTAAGGCACACGTCCCTCCCTGACTGGACAGCAGAAAGTCCGTCGCAATTCTGGTCTGTAAACTCAGCTGTCTTTTTTTTTTAAAAAAAATATTTTTATTAAACAGTTTTTATAGTCACACAAACAAAACATAACAACGACAAATACATAAACAAACAATAACAAAAACAAAACAACAAAAAAAAACAAGTATCATTTCATATCCTAATTTCTTAAACCTTTCTTCCTCGACTTCCTCATGCCTCCCTTTTCTGTATTCCAAATTCTAATCAATTACTCAGCAAATCTTCCCTTATTTTACTTTAAATTTAAGCTAATCTTCCTTATTCTCCTTGTCTTAACCATTGCTAATAGTAACCATTTACTTTCCAGTCCAACATCATTCTAACTTTCATTAATTTTGTAGTATTTCTTTAAATAGTCCTTAAACTTTTTCCATTCTTCTTCCGCTGCTTCTCTTCCCTGGTTTCGGATTCTGCTCGTCATTTCTGCCAAGCCCATGTAGTCAATCACCTTCATCTGCCATTCTTCCAGTGTGGGTAGATCTTGTGTCTTCCAGTACTTCGCAATAAGTATTCTAGCTGCTGTTGTAGCATACATAAAAAAAGTTATATCCGTCTTTAACACCCCTTGGCCGACAATGCCCAAGAGAAAGGCCTCTGGTTTCTTAGTGAAGGTATATTTAAATACCGTTTTAAGTTCATTATAGATCATTTCCCAGAATGCCTTGATCTTCGGGCACGTCCACCAAAGGTGAAAAAATGTACCTTCCTTTTCTTTACATTTCCAACATTTATTATCAGGCAAATGGTAAATCTTTGCAAGCTTGACTGGGGTTATGTACCACCTATAAATCATTTTCATAATATTTTCTCTTAAGGCATTACATGCCGTGAATTTCATCCCGGTGGTCCACAACTTTTCCCAGTCAGCAAACAAAATATTATGACCAATGTCCTGAGCCCATTTAATCATAGTTGATTTAACCGTTTCATCTTGTGTATTCCATTTCAGCAGCAAATTGTACATTTTTGACAGATTCTTAGTACTGGATTCTAACAATTCAGTCTCCAATTTTGATTTTTCCACCTGGAAGCCAATTTTACTGTCCATTTTAAACACTTCATTTATTTGGTGATAGTGCAACCAATCTCTCACCTTCTCTTTTAATTTCTCAAAACTCTGCAATCTCAGTTTGTCCCCTTCCTTTTCCAGAATTTCCCAATATCTTGGCCACTTCGACTCCATATTTAACTTTTTAACTGCCTTAGCTTCCATTGGCGACAACCACCTTGGGGTTTTGTTTTCCAGCAAATCTTTATATCTGACCCAGACATTTAATAGTGCTTTTCTGACAATATGGTTTTTAAAACTTTTATGCGCTTTAACCTTGTCATACCACAAATATGCATGCCACCCAAAAATATTGTTAAAACCTTCCAAATCCAAAATGTCTGTGTTTTCAAGAAGCAGCCAATCTTTTAGCCAGCAGAAAGCTGCCGCTTCATAGTACAGTTTGAAGTCTGGCAGGGCAAACCCCCCTCTTTCCTTTGAGTCCGTTAATATCTTAAATTTAATTCTGGGCTTCTTGCCCTGCCAGACAAATTTAGATATATCTTTCTGCCACTTCTTGAAACAGTCCATTTTATCCATTATTTGTAGTGCTTGGAACAAAAACAACATTCTTGGCAATACATTCATTTTTATAACTGCAATTCGGCCTAACAAGGAAAGCTTCAAGTTTGACCAAATCTCCAAATCTTTTTTCACTTCTGTCCAAGTTTTTTCATAATTATCTTTAAATAAGTTCACATTCTTAGCTGTCATATTTATACCCAAGTATTTCACTTTTTTAACCACAGTCAACCCCGTCTCATTCTGAAACCTTTCTTTTTCAACCTGTGTTAAATTTTTCTCCAATACCTTAGTCTTTAACTTATTCAATTTAAATCCTGCCATTTGACCAAACTCTTGAATTATTTCCAAAACTCTTTTCGTACTAGCTTCTGGCTCTTGTAATGTAAGTACTAGGTCATCTGCAAATGCTCTCAATTTGTATTGTTTAGCTCCGACCTGGATCCCTTTAACCAACTGGTCCCTCCTAATCATATTAAGCAAAACCTCCAGGACCGATATAAAAAGTAGTGGGGAGATAGGACACCCCTGACGTGTCCCTTTTTCAATCTTGAACTCTTCTGTAACCACATTGTTTACAATTAGTTTTGCTTTCTGTTCAGAGTATATTGCACCTATACCATTTTCAAACCCTTGGCCTACCCCCATCCCCCGGAGGTTCTTCAGCATGAAACTCCAAGATATATTGTCAAATAAACTCAGCTGTCTTACCTCAGACAGTTCCGACATCAGGGAGTCTGTGATCTGGGTTGCCTCTTGCATGAATTTGAGAAGGATGTCGGTAAGTCAAAGGATGTCCACATGATTAGATCCTGCCCCATAAGCGGGGAAGAGGGCTCTGCCTACCGTCTCCCCATTTGCAGCAACGTCTGACAGGTCTGACAGCTCCTTCTGTTCTCTCTTATTCCTCTGTCTCCCGGGGGGTAGATGTGGGACTACCCTGATTCCGGGAACAATGTACCCGACGAAACAGGATCCAGACATGTGCGGGCTTATCCAGGTGTATGCGCGGTGTCTGCACACCCAGAATAAGCCACTAAGGTAGGATTCCATCCTCCCAGAGGCAAAAGCTTGCAGTAGCATAGAGTCCATAGGCTGCGGCTTCCAATCAGGGGGATGTCCGACTACAGTAGCCCAGGCAATAGTGAGGTTTGGAAAAGTCTGGGAGCCAGTTATGTCGGCGACGGTGACTTGGCCGGTGGCTAGGATTTCCAAGTCAAAACTACATGTGCTGGATCCGATGAAGGTCCCTTCTCCGGTGAAGCTGCGGCAAAGGGGTCCTTTCGTGGGGCCGGTGAGATACAGAAGGTACCCCCCCGCCTTCCGTATCAGCCGTTTATGTGCACGTGACATTTATACGTTTTTCATTTTCTGTATTCACTAGATTGAGGAGCTATGATGTGTGCTGCATGAAAAAATACACCCAAATTTGTGATCTTTTGATCTACATGTGTGTATAAATAACTGCCTTCCATTTGGGATTTGTGTGAAGCTGGCATAGGAGGGCTTTTCCAAGTCCAGTTGAAATATATAAACCCCAAATTCAGTAAGTATTACAGGGAAAACATGGCTCCTAGAGAGCAGAGCCTATGCTGCTGCAGCACTAAACAGGGCAGTAACTGTGGTTTCCAGGTGCTGGATTCCCAACTCCCTTCATTCTTGACCACTGGCTATGTTGACAGGCTGATGGGAGTTGTAGTCCAACAACATCTGGAGGGCACCACATTGACTAGCCCTGGTATGGAAGAAGAACTCTTTTGCTACCATAATTCCTGCCTCTCATAACCAAAATGGGTGGGGTGAGGGAGGCTTGGTCAGAGAACTTGAAGCTATTGTTTTCAGCATCTTCTAGCCAATAATGTTGTGCTGGGTGGTTGTTTATGCAGTCAGTGACTCAGGCCAGTGACTTTCCAAATCATGACGCCACACGCACACCACTGGGAACTATGTCGGTAAACACAGCCTTCCCCAGAGATTGCAGCCTCATTCGTTTGGCTGAGTGGTTGCAGCTAAGGCAGGAGTAGCACACACTTGTTTCTGACTGATCTCTAAATGATCCAGACCAGCTGGATTCTTTCACGTGCCACACTGGGTCCATTTTGTATACCAACCAGTGGTTTTGTCATAAATTCAGTGGAAGCTAGTCCTTTTGGGTGCAACCTCAGCAACCTCAGTCTGTCCTTAGCCTACCTGCCTACTTACACCCAGCCCAGGGAGGGTAGGAATAGCTGTCAGCTTCCTCTTCTTTAGCATCAGTGTTGCTCAGCAGGAATGAATGTGGGAGCAAAACTAGATTCAATTAGCTCCACCTAACATTGACTCTAGCTCCACCTACTGTTGGGCTCCCAGCCTTCTGCCCTACCAGTCTCAATGAGCATTAGCCACCACTGCATATAGAGGTGTTCACTTTAACCACACATTTTTCAACATAGTGGTATAGTGACTGCAGTGCCAGACCTAGGATTGGGAAAACCCAGGCTGAGAACACATTGAATTCAGTTGCCAGTCAGTTTAGAGTGTGCCAAGTAACATGGCCAACAGCCTGACTTGGAGTACGGCTATGTTTGTACATGGGGAGCAGGTGAAAGAAGGTAAGGCCATTCGCTGGGGGTGTTGGCTACCTTCCAAGTCTCTCTGTAGGAAGCTGTCTAGTGTTTAGCTTCCCACATATTTTCAGCTCCCCACATTTCTCTCTCTCCCTGCCCCCTTTGCCCTGTTCACTTTGCAGAGCTCTGGGTGCTGTCAGTTGCATCAGGAAATGGTTGTGGGAGGAAATAGCTTACAGAGCTTTGTGGGGAACTAGAGTCACAGGAGTACTGAGAAGGGGCCCAGTCATAGACGCAGCTCCGTGTTTCTCATTATTCAGATGTGAAGTCAAGGGTGCAGTAGCAACTAACCTGAGAT